>NW_026555332.1:48251511-49611609 GCF_029017545.1 Prosopis cineraria
GACATGTATTGATTGATTTGAATGCATATTATGTAAGTTATGCATAGCATGATCATTGGTAGGAGTTCGCCTAGGAGAGAAGTAATTTATTTAAATCCACGTGGTATTGACAATGATATTGGAATTAGGAACTTGCCTTGGCGTCAATTATTAAATCAAGAGGTAGCCTGTGTTTTATAGTTGATTTGAGACTGTTTCAACTAGTTCTACAAGAGACTCGAATCTAAATGGTCTCCATCAATTCATGAGAAGGCTAGATTAAGGATACAACACCCTATGGTTGTTAATATTAAGAGAAACAAATTACATAAATGAGTGAGTTAACCTGACCTAGTAGCTCTTCACAAGTGGAAGGCTAAGTTAGTTCATAAAGGATATAGCCACGTGATAGTCACCGGTTTTGTGTTGGAGGTAACAAAAGGGTATAAGGTTGGTATTCGATCATGCATATAAATCTGACCACATAGTTGTTAATATTGTGGTTCAGTATGTGTTAGAAGCGCATGATTAGTATTATTGCAACCCCATGATGTGCATTGATATTGTGCGGATATGTATATGTGCCTTGAGCCTGGTCATATGGTTGTTAATATTACAAACCGTGGCCAAATCTATCATATGTGTGGTAATTGTGTATTCTTGCCTATTTACATCTGTTTATAATTGACATGTAACTGTATATATTAGGTAAAACTTGATTACTGAGTGATTTTACTCACCCTTTAATTCTCAATATTTTTAAGGCCTAGCTCATCATATCTGAGTTAGGGAAAACACGCAGAGGCTTAAGATTTGTAGAGTAATCCTTTTGTATGCCTCTCTTTCTTATTTTATGTGTATGAATGTTAATACAGTTACCAACTAGGATCACATGTCATTATTTTTGTATTACTTACATTAGCTTAGTGTACACCTTATATATTTTGTGCCCCAGGCTAGTGAGTTTTGATTGTAAACCAGTAGATATGGCCAAAATATTTGTGCAAATAGGAACATGTATATATTGAATGATTTGAAATGAAAATGATAATTTTGTGCATGATTTTCTCCCCTTGTATTTTGTAAAAATTAGGGTTAAGTAATGATTTTGAGGAATATATGTTTTTGGTTACGTATGGTGCGTTGCACAAGTCTGCTAGAATCCATTGAGTATGGTCAGAGAGTTGGTGTAGGATTTTGGCACTTTTGATAGAGTTGGGACATCAAAGTTGTGACATTTTTGTGAAAAAGTAGTACAATAAGTTTTGGTATCCAACTTTTTGTACAAAATGAATTTGAGTGTGAAACCAGTACTATTAGCTAGAGTTAGGAGAAAGCTATGTGTAGACATTAAAACCACTTCAATTATATGTTGAACAGAGATTTAGACACCTAAACATTTTTTTACCATGATTCACTACTTTCACACATAAAAGGGTATCTAAAACCTATAACATGTGCTAAAAGCTATTATTAATACTCAGACCATATTCGTTGAATCTAAAACTACTAGTACAACACGTTATATGCACATAATTACCAGTATAACATAAAATCACTCATCAACCACTTTTTTTCCAAAATAGAAAGGGGAGGTAATTTGTATTGCATGAAGATCAATCATAACATATTTAAAACAATAATTCTACACTTGCACTAGTATTTTGACCTTATAAACATATACAATTTATCATAACCACACCTCAGGGCCTAAAATACATTCTAGATAACACAACAACTATATAGTGCAAGTGTAAATTAAAAATACATCCTAAAATTGGCAATTAAATTCTATTACACAAAATAACAATACATAAAGGCCTACACTAAGGATGCACAGATTCCTAAGCCTCAGGAGCTTTGTCCCTCTCAGCACCAAATTAGAGCCTGTAAAATGTTAAAAGAAAAGGGTGAGTTTAGCCACTCAGTAATCAAGATAAAACCTATCCTATATAATTAGCTATCAATTGAAACAAACACAAAAGAGAAGTAACTTTTCTTGAAAGACATGCATTAACACGTTTTCTTATTTCACAACTTATCACTACCTAAACAATTTACAGTCTTTTTAATCACATGGTACTTAGCCACAAGACACTCAGACACATGACCATGACCCGATATCAACACAACTTGCCACAACTCAATCATGTGACATATCATATAATTTCATAAGCAGTGATTAACTAACCTTATATCCTCCTTATTTCTTCTAACTGAAACCATAGGCTATAACACAAAATAAGGCTCCGTCTGTGTGACTGGACTACCAAACTCACCGATTATGAGGTGTGATTTGGTTAAAAATCACATGACTCGCTCTCAAACCACAGTTTTCCCCACACTCAAATTTCTAAGGTGTCGTAACCTTAAGCTATTCTTCATGATAAACTAGTAAAGAAAGTTAGGTTCTAGTCCTTCGACAAACTATGGGATAATCTCTAGGCAAACTGTGAGAAAGGCTATATCTTCATGCATTAGAAGGCAACTTAAATACTATATGAATTTTTTTCTACTCCTATCCTTAGGCAAACTCCCACCCACTGATTATGTCATATACGATACTCACTTATTTTTTTTTCATATTCTCATTTACTTAGTATCAAAATCCACACATTGGGTTCACGACTGTGCATTACTCAAGTGAGCATCAAGTCTCATTTCACATATAACACATATACTCTCATTTTTAATAATAGCATATTCATCATTATTATTCTCAATCATTATCAACCATACACTTAACCATCATCATAGAACTTAAAAATTCATTTCAATCTCTTTGCATTTTTAGTTCAAACCGAATTAGTTACATAAACACAAGGATTCATAACATGTTATACACATTCATGAAACACAATTGTCATTCTAAACACTTATATCACAATACAATTAACATATAACTATCTAAAATAAGGTTTCCCTGATTACCCTAAACTTTTGAGAGGTCAAAGGTTTAGCCTTTAATTTTAAGCTTCCAAGCTTAACCTTTCCAAGTCAAATTGGTGTGCAAGAGCTAAATCTACAATTAATCAAGTTGGATTTCATCAACAATGTCACGAACATAATCTCAACTCCCCCATTTTCACTTCTTTAACACCCAACACCATTATTTCTCACCTTAAGCTAACTTATTAAGTTATTAACTATCTTTAGCATTATATAGCTTCATTAAATACCCACATTGCCATTAAGGCCTCAACAACCATCATAACTTAAATTTAATGTCCATTTTCAAACATTTATGGAATTCACCACCTAACAACCACTAAAATCATTAATATTAAATTTAGATACTCAATTTAACTCTCGTTAACTCTATTTAAGTTAATGAATTCAGACCCATAATCTGTATGAATCAAAAATCATCTCTCACTATTAAACCCTAACTATAAACTTCATAAATGTGGAAGAAATAGGAAGAAATGAGTGTAGGGCACTTACCTTTGATATTTAGTAGCCCCAAAATACTCTCAATATCATCAAGGAATAAACCCTAGCAGAGCTCCTTATGGTTCTTCATTTCCTCTTCCTTATTCTCAATTTTTCTGCTTCAGTTCATAACTCTTAATCTGCAGAAAATGGCCACGCGCTACAATAGACACTGAACGCACTGGACGCATGGCACAGAAAGATCTTCTTCTCGCTTTAGTTATGTCTATGCACCACGGCAGACGTATTTCACACCGCGACGTGTGACATAGCAATACTTCATCTTTATTTTCTTCTCCTTTCCGATGATCGATTGGCCTGACCCCATGTTGAACCCGCAATAAGGGTTGAAATGCGATTGAAACTAGTTATTAAACCCCCCTAGCCACACACTACATCAATTTACTTAATTATCATAATTAAGCTTAGTTAATCAGGAGATTAAAATTCATGATGTTACAACTCGTATTTAAACTCGTTTACTATAAGAGAAAATGAAATGCAAATTTATTTTTTTCATTTAAATAGAGGTAAATTTTAAAATTTGTTCTATTTTGAAAAAAAGTTAACAACTTAACTACCTTTCCTTAGTTTTGTTGAGGGACTTTGAAGTAACTTATAATAAAAATTAGATGCAATATTTGCAATACGTACAATTTTGATGTACATATATACATATATTAAAATTTTCATTGTTTTATAAAATTGATTGCATTTTAATTTTTTCACATATATATTCGTTTAAGTCTAATTATTCGTTAAATTTTAAAATACATGTGCGGGCTATAAAATCTCACACCAACATGTAAAGAAACCCAGTGAATTTTTAAATATGATCAAATGCTTTTCACGTATTATTTCAAAGACCCATGAATCCTTCTCCCACTCCCTACAATGGTGGTCACTGTATTTGTCTCCACTCATTCATTCATTCATACATACATACATAAACAGATTGGTCCAATATTTTGTGGCAGAGTAGACATCGTAGATTGACTCTGTTTTCACGTTTAAAAACAGAGGAGAATTTTGCGTTTTAAATTGAAATATTATTTTACTTTACTGTACGTAGGCAAAATAAAAAGTAATTGAAAAAAATTCATTAAACCCTGACCTTATTTTCAGTCATTCTTCCTAAAATTTTGAAATATCAATTCGGTTCTGTAAGTTTCATTTGGATAAAGTTAAAATAAAAAGTTTTGAAAAAAACGACATAAATAACCACAGTTTTCTTAAATAATAAAACTCACACAAGAAAATTAAATAATTAATATATAAAAAATAAATAATTAATATAGAAAAAATTTATAACTCTTATTAAAAACATAACACTACTATTAACATAAATAAATAAAATTAAATGTATGAATGTCTCGTGTAAAAAAAATAAATAAGTGTTATATAAAAAATAAACAATTGACATAAAAAATTAGGATTATTTACATTATTTTATTTAAAAAATTAATTTAATTTTGTCCGAATGAGATCTACAGAGAGTCTCAAATTTTAGGAGTTGACTGAAAATAAATTTGGTGAAGTTTAACGAAATTTTCCCAAAATAATTTACCACCAACTCCACCCCTTATCCAAATTTGATAGGGTACGGATCATATCTAAATATTATCCAAGTTTTTAGAACTAGTCGATTAAAAGTCAAAACCTATGAACTTTGGTGTTATATGTAAGAGCTTTCTAAGTGTATCTTTAATCTCTTTAATTAGTTATTTTATAGATTTGCTAGAGTGCATTATTTTTTTCATTTACGCCCCATAATTAAAAACAGCGATGTTGGAATAGTAAAAGAGAGTAGACACTAATATGGTGCTGGAATTTGGCATAATTAATAAGGGTGATTTCATTTTTTTTTTTGGTCAAGGATAAATTGAAAACTGAGGGGATATTCCAGCTACTTTACCATTATTTTAATAAAAAAATTTGAAATTTATATCATATTCTCCATAGTTAATAGTTTTTTTTTTTCCGCTAGGAAGGGGGTGACAGTATAAAACAAAAGAACACAAAAAAATAAAGAGGATAAACTTAGTGAAAGGACGCTGTATTTTAATTTAAAATCTTAAGGTTTAAATTTATAAGTTATTTTTTATATTATATACTTTATTTAATTCTATTTATAAGTTATTTTTGACATTTTGAAGGGAATTAAGGAAAAACTTAAATCTCATTAATTTTATTTAAAATTTAGACAAGTTTCAAACTTTATCCTACTAAATATCCTGAATAACCTAACAAATTTAAACATAGATAATGTTAAAAAATGTACATATAAAATATGTTATATTAAGAATCAAAAATCAAATAAGTTTTCTGAAAAAAGGAGGAGTATATAAAAACAAATAAACGGGATCGAAGAAAATAGAAAATGAGAGGCCTAAAGAAAGAATGCGACGGAGGCGCAGGAGGGCCAGGGCGAGGACTCGAGGGTATCCAAAAGCTGGCCAATGAACTGGAAAATGGAAACTAAACGCCAAGCACACGAAGTTTCGCGTTGTTGCATTTATAATTCATACCAAGTTTTTTTTTTTCCTTAAAAAAAAAAAAAGACCACCTGATATTTTAAACTGACCATATTTTTAACAGAATTAAGAATTTAAACTAATCTGGATGGAGGGTGGAAGAACTTATCATTAATCCCCTCCCAATCATGTCAATTCCTTCTCCTCCTGAATTCGACACTCACGATTGCTTCAGTTACCAGACTCATAGCTTCTCCCACAATGATGATGCTTTATCATAACGTGCAAACAAAATAGCATGAATGCCTCACACTCATCACATTTCATATGCTTCTCCGGATAATCACCCACCCAATCCAATTAAAACCACCAGAATCCCCGAACCAGCTGCTCCTTCCTTCCTTGAATGGATATCATGTGATGACCCTGGCATCGCTCCCTCTTTTTGCTCTGCTTTTTTGACCCTGCCCTGTGGTTTCACATCTGGTTTGTTACGAGACCACTCCCCCTCGGCACATCAATGGTCTAGAAATTGGGAAATACAGGAATGTATTAAAACCGCCATTTAGAGAACATTACGGTAAGGCAATGATTACATCGTGAAAGGCAGTTTTAAAGAGGCCTCCAAATAGAAGAATCGCTCTGTAAATACAAACAAAAGAGTAATTGATTGTGAGGCATGGCGAGGCGAGGGAGGGGGTGCTGCTGCTGCTGCTGGTTTCCGACCCAATCCCAACCATCATTGCGAATCTTGTGACGGCCTAGCCCACCATCATTTTACCATAACCTAGCTCCATTATACCCCCCATTCTCTCTTTCCCTTTTTTGCCCTTGATGAGCAACAGCAAGCATCATCATTCATATGACGCCACAAGCATCATGATAGACGCGAAACATGAAATCTTTTAGGCTCTTTACCGGCCGCCTTCCCTGCTTACACATGCATGATTGTTGTGTCAGACAGACGAGAGGCACGTCCCCCCCGCCCCTTGCGTCTCTCCCTCTCCTCCTCCTCCTCCTCCTCTGTTATAAATTGCCTTCCTCGTTCTGATCTTTCACTCCCGCTCACACTGCTCATGCCCTTTCTTCTGATTACTTCGCCTGTCAAGGTCCTCTCTCCTGAACTACATTGAAAAGGTGATCTTTTTCGAAAAGTTCTATTCAATTGTGAAAGGCAGAGACCCCACCTCCCTCCCTCTCCCCCTCTCTTTCTATCTCTTGTCTTGTTTTCCCATTTCCTGCTTGGTGCTTACTTTCACAGAGAAAGACACGCATGGTGTTTTAGATTGAGACTTCATTTGACGTTGTCGATTGTAGAGTCTGGTCTCTCTTCTTTTCAGATATCTGTCTGTGTTTTGGCTTCTTCTCATTTCTTGCGTGGGAATCACAAATAAGGGTTCGCATAGTTGGGTATCTAGCAGTACTCCACCTTGTTCTCTGGAACGGATACTTGCCTTTATTCAATCTCTTTTTAGTGTGGATTCCATAGCAAATAGTTTTGTCGCTTTTTTTATATTTGATTAAAAAAAAAACTGTGTGAATGATTTATTTGTCTTTCTCTAGCTCTACAATGGCCTTCCATTCTTTATTATATATGGATTTAATGTTTTCTGTCGATAGCCTTTTTTAGAACATTCTTTTGTATTAAAAATTTGAATGCCTCTGGTGTGTGTGGAAGTGCAAGAACTGTGAATAGACAGACATGGAAGCACCCACGAGATCTTATCATGAAGCTTGTCTCTTTAATGTATGGCCTTTATCCTTTTCTTCCCTAACGGGACAGCGGAAAGAAACCATTTTTTTCACCTTTCAAGTGAGTGCAGGTTTGGACAACTGATATTCCCTTCTCTGTATCAGTTTCTTTTAGTTTCTGAGACATGCCCATATGCTCTATTTATTTGATAGGGTGGTCCAACAGACTCAATTGTCCAGGACTCCACCTCCTATGCCTTTTCCTGTTGTCGTTGGCTTCTTCGGTTAAGTGTCATGATTATACCTGCCAAAGGGATTCATAAAGCAACGCATTAGCCAGAACCCCTCCTCCTCTTTTTCTCTCTTTAATTATTTCAAGCAGTTATTAAGGTGGTTCTTCTCCTATTTAGTTTCATCAAATTTCATTTTAAAGGCCTCAGCTTTCTTTTTCACGCACACGCGTATGTGTATTTGTAAGTCTGGCTTATTACTAATATGCTGCATTCTGTGAGCTAATTTAATTACATTATCTGAAGATCCTCTTGTTTTTTGGACTCAGGGGCACCTAGTAGAATTGTTGCACAGTGATGGAAAGGTTGAACTCAGAGCTGTACTTGCAGAACTGCTACATAATGAAAGAGAATGAGAGGTTAAGGAAGAAGGCTCAGATTCTTAATCAAGAGAATCAAGCGCTGCTTTCGGAGCTGAAACAGAAGCTGTCCACGGGGAATACCAAAGGCAATTCTCCCAACACAATTCTTGACCTGAACCTCGGTTCAGGGTCTGACCAGAATGCTTCCAGCTCTAGCCACTAATCTGATTGGAGAAAGAAGTAACATGACCTCTCACAGGGTCTCTTTTGCTTTTTTTGGGGGGGTTAAAAAACCAGAGTGGACAGTATTAGTTGTAGTCTCTGTTTCATAGGACAATCCTAGAATCCTCCATAAGGTTACTGTTACTTCTCTATTCATGTCTCGTTACATTTTCCTACAACCGTCTGGTGTATCTAGGTATCTAGTGGAAAGGAATATAAAGTTGTTATTACATGTTTTTAGCTCACCCTGTCTTTGCCCTGTGTGTGATAGCGACAATGAACAATATGGACCTGGTCTCCATGTAATGAACATGAATTGTCTCTGTTAATAACCAAGCACGCAATTAAGATGATAATTCACTACGCCTGAGGATGCAAGCTTTGGAAGATCCAATCCAATCAAAATTTAATGCATCTCCCTGTCGGCAGAGGTCTAACGATGTGTTCAGACTGTAGAAAAAAGAGGAATTAATAGGAGAATTAACACTTTGATTTGAGTTTTTTCTTAAAAAAAATTGTGATCATTCTTTTATAAAATATTTTATAGATTCATTTTCTCACTGAAGTAACCCAGACTTGGTTTAGTCTGCTCATTAAGCAAACTAGGGTGATCGACAGGACCCATGACGAATGAAACATTATAAGTCACGGTAATATTTGAAAATAAATCCTATCCGTTTACTAAAATAGGTGATATTTATATAGTATAGAATTAGAGATTAAGGTTATGGGAGAATTTTTTATTTATTTTTTTTGTGGCCAAAAGAAGTGACGAGAGGAGGACAAGAATAGTCGTTGAATGTTACGGATTCTGGATGGGAAGAGAATATAAACCAGAGAACGTCATGTGAAAAAGGTTCAGGAAAGAAGTCAATGAGGATTCATGAGATTAGGTTGGGAGTGAGGGAGGGAAGAGGAATGAAAGAGAAGAGGTAAGCCAGACGGTATCAAGCTGTTGGACTAGACATTGTCTCAGGCAGACTTCTTGGTTTTGACCTTCCCGACTCTACAAATAATGGCCCCGTGTCAGATAATATCAGTAATATCTAAATCTGTATATAAATAATACTTATTTTACAATTATTTATTTGATATGAGAATCGAAGTGATGTGAATAAGAAAAGAGATAACATTAATTGTTATCCTATCAAATTATTTGAAATGACGGATTTTTTTGGCGGGAAGAGTGACAAAATAAGTAGTAATTATTATAACAAATTCTGAAGTAAAATTACTTTTAAAAAAAATCTTAATTTTTTAAATTTTTTTTCTCTGCCAAAAAAAAGTAAGATAAAGTTACCAACAATATTTTTATTCCAAAAAAAAAGTCACCAACAATATTACTGCTGAGTGCTAATTACAAACAGGAAAAGTTGTTTGTTGAGAAGGAGTTGGGAGAGATTTAACATACATGTCCTTGACTAGCAATAATTGCTGAGGGCTAAATGATAAAAGTACCTTTATTAATAAAAAAAATAAAAGTTAAGTATACTCATTCATTTAATATTTCACACAAGATCTTTTATTTTGGGAGAGATTTAGCATACATGTCCTTGACTAGCAATAATTGCTGAGGGCTAAATGATAAAAGTGCCCTTATTAATAAAAAAATAAAAGTTAAGTATACTCCTTCATTGTCAATATTTCACACAAGATCTTTTATTGTCAATATGTCACAAGTTTCTTTATTGTCAATAGTTTTCATGTCAACACTTAATACAATGTCCTTCCATATCAATATGTCAAATTGTCAATTTATAATATTAAAAATAAGGGTTTTCAATCATATGCAACGATTCTTTCATTATACTCCCTCCGTCTTTATATATAAGATGTTTTTAACCAAATCATACAGACTAATAAAAGTTGATTATTTAATTAAAAGCATAACAACATTTTAATTTTGTCCCTAATTATTGTAAATACAAAATCAATCTCTTTTTTTAAAGTAAATTAATAAGAGCAATTATTTCTTTTTCTTTTCAATTTTAATAAGAGTATAATAGACTGTTCATTAAAAATATGCGAACAACCTCTCACCTTTAAGGACAAAAAAATATTTTAAAAGACATCTTATATATAGGGACAAAAAGAGTATGTATTTAAACTTCAATTATATGAAACAAAAAGAAATTCATTTATTAGAATAATAACTTTTGATATTTTTAAATTTTTTAACTTAGAAACACGAGTCTTCAATCATATGTAGTGATTCTTTTACTATATGCATTTACATTCCAATCACATGCAAGAAAGTTTCCATTTATTTAAATAATAGCTACTTAGAAACATTTCAGAATGCTAGAAGCAAAGGTCTTTAGTAATGTACATCAATTCTTCTATTATATGTATTTGAACTTCAATTATATGTAATAAAACTTTCATATATTCAAATAACAATTTTTGATATTATAAAAATTCTTAACACAAAAGCATTTTGAAACATTAGAAGTATGGGTCTTTAGTCTTATATAGCAATTTTTTTACTATATGCATTTAAGTTTCAATTATATGTAAAAAAATTTTCATTTGTTTGAATAATAACTTTTGATATTATGAAAATTCTTAATTTAGAAGCATGATGTAATACTAGAAGTAGAGCTTTTTAGTTATATGTAACAATTCTTTCACTATATACATTTGAACTTTAATTATATGTAAGAAAACTTTAATTTATTCAACTAACAACTTTTAATATTATGAAAATTCTTAATTTAGATGGATACCACATATTATTATTTGAATATTACAAATGTATATTCTAATTTTTTTCTATTTTTATGAAAACATCAAAAGATATTTTGAAAATGGAAATGATTATTTTAAAAATTTACTCTTTTTTATGAAAATACCTATAAATGTTTTGAAAATGCAAATGTACTTTTTTTTTATGAAAACACAATGATTATTCAAAAAATTTTCTCATTTTTTATGAAAAAACCTATGGATTTTTTAAAAAATATACATCCTTAAAAGATTAAGTATGAGAAAATATTGGAAATGAATGCAAGTTATAAATTGATGAATAAGTTTATTAACACTAAATTAATACAAACTTTTAAATCTCATTAGGATTTTGCAATAACTATAATTTCTCTATCACAATTCTCAAAACATCAAAGCAAGACATAAGTTGATATCCAATACAAGCTATTATACACTGTCGATGATTTTTCATATACAATTCATCCCTACAAACTATTGTAGTTACAAAATAATAAATCATATTTTATAGAAGTTTTCTTTTGTAGTTTGGTTTTATTCAAGAAATCCATGCTCAATTACATCTCTTTCTCATCTAGCAATTTACTCTATAGCATCTGACCATATAAGCAAAAGATCCTTTGGTGATCCAACATCTGCAAGATTTAGCAAACTATAGCATTTAATCACCAACTCTTCAAATTTTATGAGTAAAAAAAGGAGAAACAAAATTTAGGAATTCCTCAAAAACAATATATTCCTTATATATGAACAATTAATCAGACACTTGTGATCTTGTTCAATGGGATCCATTGCAACTTAGCGAAGACCAGTGAACAATGAAGCATTACATTTCATATAATTGATCCCTCCAAGCTATTACAATTGATCACTCCAAGCTATTACAATTGACCTTTGAGAGTTCAACTCATCACACTTTCATCTTGTTATGGAACTGCAGCAGTGCCATTTTTTTCTGAGCCTCATGGTCCATTGGCAAAATGCCTTCGGTCCAAGAAATATAATTAATCTACATCAGTGACAGTATGAGCAGAAGATATATGATAGCAATTACATAGTCATTTACATCAAGCTCTCTTTTTCTAAATAATAATAATAATAATCAATATCGATGGTCATATCGAGATTCTGATTGTCAATCTCAACTAAAACAGAACTAAACTCCATCATGTAGAAATAGCAGACCAATTCAATGTCACTCTTCATACCAGAAAGAAGACTCTCCAACTCCTTCTCATAACAGTCTACAACTCCCTTAGCATTAAATTTTAACCCGTATGCCAAGTTCATTAACATTGTAAAGTAGCAACAACTAACTAGTTTGAAATATAGTAACAGACCATATGAAATATAGTTACACATGGTAAATGCATCCAAACTACCTTTTCAACATTTGCCAGAGCCTCATATGCTTCTGTGCGCTTGCCGGCATTGAAAGATGAGGGGCCAGATGAAACAACCCAATCTCACCAAATTCAACAAGGAGCAGAAAAACCCCAGGGTTTGAACTTTCTTCATTCCCTCTTTTACCATCTTCGAAATCAAGACTTCACCTTATTTTCCTTTGTCGTCGTCACCATCAAAATCGCAACCACCCGGTGTCGGAATCTTGCAGCTAAGGCAGAACAATGCGAGAAATCACAGCGAGACGAGAGGGAGGGAGAGGATTTCGATAAGGACATTTAAGTCTTTTGCTCAATTTATCTATTGACACCGAACAGGTCCTCCCTCAAATGCCAAGCCCTTATGGGCAATAAAAAATCTGATTAAGTCTAGTCTTTTTAAACAATTTTCCTTAAAGAGCAAGTATTATAACAAATTTTGGGGTAAAATTACCTTTTCAAAAAAATCTTAATTTTTTAAATTTGTAAGTGCTAATTACAAAAAAAAAATTTGGGGGGGGGGGGGAGCAAAAATTCAAACAACCGAAAGAGACATTTCTCCTCTTTAAAGATGCAGCTTTCTATTGGTTCCTAGTTCCTACACTCAACAAAAGACAAACGAGCAAAACCGAACCAATTTCTGACACAACTCTTCAGAGAAAATGTCGTT
Source organism: Prosopis cineraria (assembly GCF_029017545.1). Classification (NCBI taxonomy): domain Eukaryota; kingdom Viridiplantae; phylum Streptophyta; class Magnoliopsida; order Fabales; family Fabaceae; genus Prosopis; species Prosopis cineraria. The sequence goes on from NW_026555332.1 coordinate 48,264,679, forward strand.
CCAAATAAGTTTTGGTTCAATTTTCCTCCCAAAGTTTTTACAACGGGGACTTTCCTGTTTCTTGCCCCCAAGAACAATATCCATGCCAACAGCTGCAATTATCTATTCTATCATTATACAAATCTGGGCTGGTCGCCGGCAAAAGAAGATAAAAGAAGGCCACTAGTCCCATCACCACGGCCACACTAACCCATCCTGTAACACAAACACAAACCGGTAAGCTTGGACCAGAAAAACAAAATAGATTGCAACACCATGAATCTCATTCACAGCTCTGAGAATCTAATTAAGCAGGCCAGAAAATGAACTAGAGGACTTTGAACCTCAGACGGCTCCATGAAATTCTATGGAGCAGGGATTTGATACATTACAATAGCTTTGGTAACACTAAATTCAAACTTCCCACAAGTTAATTAAATCCACAGATGAAATTCGAATCCAATTCCCATTCACAGAACGAAGTGCAAATAAAAACACATGGATAAAATTTATAGCGTTTAAATATAACAGGAAGAAAAGAGAACACTATATCACAAACAAATCGCGCATTCAACTTTCTATATATTTTCCAATATTACAATCTCGATATGAAAATATGAGAAGACAGGTTGGTAGGATTGACTCTACAGGACAACTTTATCTCTAGTAAGAAGTCCAACCATACCTGAAGTATGAGGGAAAAATTACATTGAACGGCCTGAAAAACTAATATATGTAACAATCGACTTTAAAAATGATTTTTTATGACAAATTGACCTTTTTATGAGTTATAATAACAAAAATGCCCTAGTTTACTTTTCCAAAACACTCTTTAAGAAATTGATGAATCTTTGGAAAAGAAAACTCATCCCTATACATAAATCTCATTTAAGTCGTAAAATGGAAGAAGGCCTATCCAAGAAAAATACAATTCGTGAAGAAAACCTATCCATGAAGAAGATTCTTGTTTTTTTATTTTGCTTATGTTAACTTTGACTTGAGCTTGCAATTAAATTATAATAAAAATGATACACAAGGGAAAAGAAAAAAGAAACTATTTTTTCAAAAGGCCATTTATTGTCATTCAATGGCTCCTGCCCAAGGACCAATTTTCTGGGTTTTTTTTTTTAAAAAAAGAAAGAAAGAAAGAAAGAAAGAAAAAGAAACCCCCCCTCCAAAATATAAACGACGAGTTAATCGTAAAGTATTGCAGTATACTCTAACCATATTATGCATAGCAAAGTTGTCTTTTCGAATTGACACCAGAGGTAACTAAATACACATACCACTTCTTGGTGAAAATAGTGCAGGCAATCCCATGAAATTACAATACATGTGAGCAATCACTGGAGGAATAATATGTCCTGCAAAACACCAGTGAAAAACTCTAAAAGACAGACCAACCCGACCAAACACAAAAATTTAACTTAGTCGACCTTTTCATAAGAGATGAGCAAATCATTGATATAAGCTGTGAGAACCCAAACAGTAATTTAATACAGACCATGTCGACCAAACAAATCAGGGTTCAATGACCAGTTGAGCAAAAGAAACCATTAACACATTGTATCCTAGTATCGTTTAGAATGCAAAAAACCAACTTACAATAACTTGATTTGTAATCGCTTCACTTTATTCATAAATATAAACTAATTATCATGTTAAAAATTGACAACTACTTATAAAAAAATTAACAACTTAACTTCTTCTTGTGAATCTCTCTCTATAGAAAAACAGAGAAATTGGAAACCATTAATTGGTTAGTTTTATAGTTACCTTATCAATTACATTCTATATTTGACATGTTTATAATAATAGAGAACAAATAATTTAGTTTAAAACAATATTCTTAAGCAAAGCAGTCAAAGGCAAAAGATACCTTTTAAGACACTAGACCTCTAAAAAGCTTTATGCAAAAGGCACTACAAAAGCGTATGTTCAAGTGAAACAAGGCATTCAAGCAAGAAAAAAATATGCTATATATAAAACAATATTACAAATATAATTAATCATCCAAAAATTTAATTATTAAATGAATTAATATCACTAATCAAGCATAATAATCATTTAAATATAGCCCACAATGTGAAGTGCACTTATGAAGTCATTGCCAAATCTCAAAGCATAAAGTTAACTAACTTTACAACTCAAAATGCATGTGGCTGTGGTCCATTGCTTTATTTTTATGTGTTTGTTAGCAAAACCGAGAAAACTAATAGCCTAAATAATAATATTCTAAAATAAGAATAACTATTTTACCCTATTTTTAAATCTCAGGTCGGTTGAGCTTCTAAGATCTGGTATTGAAGCTTTATTCTCCTATAACTTGTTTTAAATTTCAAGTTAGGCTCATAAACTCTTTCCCTTTAAAACACACAAAAGATCCTGGGATGCTTTCTCATAAAGGTGGAAAAAAAGCAAAAAAGTATCCAACAGTGCCAGGTTGAAGGCTGTGCCTCTCATGGTGTGACAGGCATTGGCATTGAACAATGCCTTGCCTCCACACCTTGACTACCATGTTCTTGACTAAAAGTTATGAGTAATCATCTTAAACATAAATTGTTTTTGAAGATTATAGATGAAATATCCAGCCAATGTGCAAGGGCAGGGTACACATTGCAGAGGCTATACACAATATGACATAGGTGATACGACATAGAGTGTATATGTGACATAACAGTTGGCCAAACATCACCTACCAGTTCGAATGAAAAGAAATGAAGCGTATGACCCAAAGATAACAGTGTAGCCAAGCTGGAGACCTGCAGATATAATCAATTGTGCGTTGTGAGTCTGTTATCAAACAAAACCAAGGGCAAAGCCTTGACATGTGTTAGCCTCTAGAATAAAACGCACTGACCTTGCCAAGGGAAGATTTGAGAAAACAAAATCCTGACACAAGATATATAGTAAAAGATGAGCATACCTATGACCTGGGAAGCCTTGATTATGCTGTAGTTTTGCTTATAGTAAATCTCCATGAAATGATTTAAATGTGCTGTAGATCAATTACACAATAAACTTCTCAAAAACCGTCATACCTCCAAGAAGTTGAGAGAAATCAAACATCCCCACCCCACCCCACTTTAGTTACTTTACATCCATGCAGAACTCAAGGGAATATTTTTCAAGGGATGTAAGCTACCAAAACCTTTGTCTGCCCTATGTGCAAGTGCAAGCCAAAATATGTATAGTTTTCATCAGTCTAAATTATTTCCATGCACAACAACTTTGGGCAATGCTATTGAAGTTGTGTAAATATGTGCTTGACAGTGTATGCAACCTATTCTGATTGGTCTTGTAATAGATTATGAACATTCTAATAACAAAGACAGCACTCATAACTTTCATAAAATGAATGATGAACTTCGTCCTTGTGGTCTAATTAAAGTTAGAAGCAAGCCATTGTCTGAAATCCTAAGATAACATTAATGGGTGCTTAATCCCTTCTTTTGATAACATTTCAACAACTGAATGCCAAAAGGCTACTAATTATGTGTCATACAGAAAATGCTGCTTCATAAAGTGTCCCAAATAAAAGATACATCTTTTCATGTAGAAATGCATTATTCACTTACCCAAGCTGAAGAATACAGGGCAAAGAAGTATAACACTGTATATTTTGAGTCCTCCACAAAGAAGTAATGGTATCATACATGCTCTAAACACCAACTCCTCAGTAAGGGGTGCCTGTTCAACAAATTGTAACTAAGTAATCTCATATTGCATGTATATATGTAAACTCTTTAAATATATGTAAACTCGTCAATATTCTAAAGTTTATAGAGTTCCATCCCTATAAAAATGACAGCATAGTCCCTAGAAACCAACAAAGAAGGTAAAATCAGAAGAGGACATAAATAGTACACTTGCTGCTAAATAATCGATGGGGGATAGTGTGCGCCAAAATTTGCCAGCTGAATCCTAATAAAAATTTTCATTATCTTTCTCGTAAAGGACTTGTCAATCCAGGCAGTTGTTTCACAAATATGTGTATAGCTTAAGGTATATTAGAACTCGCTACATGTTAACAAGTATAAGCTTGGTACAACAAATAGATCAAGCAATAACTGCACTTGGACAAAAGAAGGTAACCGAGATGAGCAAGTTACACTTTTCTGGTTAATGCGATTAAGTTAAGTGGGATGTAAATGACAGAAGGTCAACATGAATCAACATGTAAAGATACTAACCACAATACAAGTTCGCCATACTAAAACATTGGATAAAATGGTAGGAAAACAGCCAAGAAACCTCAGTAGGACATTTCTGCACAAATCAAATGAAAGACTTCCACTGGAACTGCTGTATTGCCTCCAAGAATCAATCAATAAGAGAAGCTTGAGGAATATTGATCCAGCATACATTAGAGAGGTCAGAAAAAGAGGGATGGTCACTGCTTGCCACTGTTTCATACAGAAAAGTGCATTTCAGCAAGCAAATTTAGGAATGGGCGAGTGACCCTGTTTTCCCATCTGCATAGCACACAAGAGTTTAACTTGGAATTACCATGCAGGAAAGTTCACATTCTTTCCTTTCTATATTTCCAAAAGAAAAAAAAAATGCCGTTACATGCAGGAATTCATTAAACCAGGAACAGTTTTAGTTTGAATATACGAAAACGAAACTCACACTATGATCCGCTCTTATACCATAAACAGGAAATAAATATGCTGCTGCCCTGGTTCGTACCTGCAGCATGGTAAAACAAAGGCTGAAAAAAGATTAATATAATTGCACGAGCGGTGCGAAACTAAAAATTGTAGAGTAACTTCAGAGGTTATAAATACACAGTGCGACTCTAAAATCTCAATCAGCTAATTTTACATGACAAATCGATTTTCTTAGATTTTCCAATGATTTGTCATCTACTTCTCGTTACACAAATGAATTACTATAATGTTATCACAACCCTATCCTCCGAGTCCAAAGAAACAACTAAATTATTTATTCTTATCATAATAAGTCGAAGTAATCCGATGTAAAATTTGTCTAAATAATAATAGTTCAGCGCATCAAAAGCTGGGGGGGGGGATATAATCACAGCCCAGGTCCAACCCCCTCTTTCTTAAAACATTGCTAGAAAACAGAGATCAAGATTAAAGAATACTACCCCGCAGGGTGAACAGGATGATCAGGCAGGAAGGTAGTAGAAAAAGAACAAGAAAAGCGCACACTTACAGGAAGGATTAGTGCAGAGACGAAAAGCGACAGGATCGAAGAAATGATGGCACAAATGAAGCGTCGGACCATGTAATTGTTGAAAGAAGGAGGGGGAGGCAACCGAAGGACCAGAGTGGGAGCGTAGAGAATGGCAACGTATAGAAGGGCCATAGCAATGCAAGCTATCATTGCAACTGGCTTCGAAAGGCCGCCTTCTTCCTCCATCGCTAAGAATCCACGAACCCTAGAGAAGGAGGGCGAGAAAGAGATAAAGATCGCGTCTTGACTCTTGTGTGTCGAGTATTGAATACAGCTGAGCTATTGCACTATTTCTTTTCCGGTGGAGCGCCACTTTGCGACTTCGCTCCCCAATATGTTGCAGGCTTGCAGCATAGAAGACAGTCCATTCGAGTTTCGGCTTCCACGGCACCCCCGGAGAAATAAAATTTCAACCTTTCCCTTTGTATTGCAGGGCGAAAAATAAGGCCTTTGTATTGGTAACATTTATATGATCCAGCATTTATGAAAACAGGCAGCTGGTCTTGTGTATAGCAGTAAGTCTGAGAAAAATGACGTAGCTTCTCGTTCGATATTCTAGTACGTATCGATAGATGATTGAGACAATGGCAAAGGATTGATGGTTAATGGTTACTAACTTATAGTAACTAGTACCAACACCGATAAAAATATAAGTTACTAAATTAAATTCGTAATTTCTTTCTCTACAAAATAAATCACTAAATTCAGTCATCTAATTTATAAACATGAGCAATAATTTAAAATTAAAATATGAATGTAAAATCATCACTAATCACTAGTGGTGGTGGTAATTAAATTGTACTCCCTCTATTAAAAAATATAAAACATCATTTTTTAAGGAGTTATATGTTTAAAAATGTAAGAAATTTTTAATTTTTTTGAAGTATAATCATTTTTTTAGTGTCTCTATTAATAATAATTTTATATTTATTGTAAGATATTTAATAGGAATAAATATGAAAAGATAAAGTTAATTTAAAAGCAAGTAACTACTTTATTAAAGTGAGATTCTGTTAAAAATATCTTATATTTTTTAATAGAGAGTTTTTAATTTATCATTTTTAACGTTATTAATTTTATGCAAAAAAATCATACTTATATTGACATCAATATCAAGAAATAATCACAAAAGTTACGCATATGGAGATATATATATTAAATTATGTCCTGTCAAAGACATGATACGGTATTTGGTTTTTAAGAATGAAGAGACGTTTTAATGAATTGATCCATTTCTCACCTTCACCAGGGGTAAAAAGCACCAATTTTATTTTTTAAAAAAAAACAGAGTATCGTGAATATTGTATGATTCACATTAACATTATCAAAACTCACCCCTCAATCACAACAAACAAATATAATTAGAAGCTCCTAAGCTCACATTATAGCTATAAAAGATAAAACTAATATTCTTTTAGAAATAATTGTCAAATATTTAGAATCCTATAAAAATCCTTTAAGTTAATAATTTAAGTTTAAACTTAATGATTTATAAAAGTATTAGAAACATGGAAAAGTTTTGAAAAGTAAAATACTTCAAAATAAGGTCAAAAATGTCATTTTTGAATATTTTGGTCTATGCGCCGCAACTCGTGATCCATACACCGTGGCATGTGGTACAGAAAGGTAAGTTTTCTTGTTGTATCGTGCGCCGCGACTTGCGTGAAATGCGCCGTGGTGCACGTGTCCATGATAGCTTTTTTGAACGAACTTTAAACACGCGTCATTTTCACATTTGATGTCCGATTAGAGTGATTCAAGTGCCCACACGAAGCTTATTCAATAAGCTAACTAATGGTACAAGTTTCGTTACGATCCAACACCTTATGAGAATTTTAAACATTCGAATGTAAAAAGTCAGTTTTTAAAATAATTTTTAAGCATCCAAATATCCAAAACTCATAACTTATACCATTAACCCATTGTGAGATTTGAACCAAATCCAATAGATCAAAATAATCTTGATTGAACATTCAAACACACAAAAACATATCAAATATAAAATTTGACCATTCAATGGCCATTTCACCTAATGTGGCTAAAATACAAAATCAACACTACATGGACTATTTGGTGTTTATTGCCACATAATACACTACATATACATTATCACCACATAGATAAAACATTTCTTGCACTTGTATTAGTATTTTAGCCCATCACCATAAAATTTATCACATATTCACATCATATATAATATTAGGCTAAAATACAAAATAACAAAGTATAAAACAAGTGCAACCAATTAAAATAATATGCATTCCTAGTTGGCAACGTATAATATCATCCATATAAGTTTATGTACACCACTCAAACTAAAATCAAGCATTACTATTCGTGATGTAGCAAATCTAAAAAATTGCCACATATTCACATCATATACAATATTGGGCTAAAATACAAAATAACATAATATAAAACAAGTGCAATCAAATCAAAATGATATACATTCCTGGTTGGCAACATATAGTATCATCCTTATAAGTTTATGTACACCACTCAAACCAAAATCGGGCATTTATATTTGTGATGTAGCAAATCTGCTAATCCTTACTTGATTCCTTCCCTTACTCAGTCTCAGCGATAGAACCTGTAAAATAATAATTACGGAATGAGATAAAAATCTCAGTAACTAAAATAATCTACATTATTGATTAACATGTCAAGTTATAAGCAAGCCTTAAAATAAATAAAATAAACACACCATATAAACTTACTACAAATTACATGCATGATCTCTAACCATCCAGTCCTCCAATACTCTTGACCGAACCGGTAGGCTATTTTATAGAATCAAACCACATGTATGATCTTCAAACCCACCGGTAGGACTACCTAGCCAAGGTGTCCTAACCTCCTTCTGGATTACTGATTTTCCCTATTATAAGTAATTGAGGTGTTATTGCTCTAACACCGCATCCTACAAATGTTAAGGAGTATATTCTCCAACTTCACACCCTTTTGGGTATTAAGGAGAGTAAGTCTCCAACACCACACCCATTTTTGGGCACTAAGAAGAGCGACTACTGCACTTGGCATCCCGAGGTGCCAGTAGTGCCATATGGATTTAGTCTTCCCCACTCTACTAGGGTGACCTTCCACCCTCTAACATGCCACATTTCACTACATATCTCCACTTGACCGTGCATAAACAACTTTCTAAACAAATATAACAAATCTTACCATTTACTTCAAAAATATAGAATTTCACAAACCAACACTCCACTTATTTTCTAAAATAGTTAACCTTTACGAAATTTATACATATATACACAACAAATCATAGAAAAGTAATTTGAGAATAACTTATATAAGGTAAGAAACAATGTAAATTATCTAATTATTTCAACCCTTTTGTTACTAAAAGGGTTACCCGTGGTACTAAATCTCTTCTTGTGTCAAGGTAAATCTTCCCACATCACAATTTACATCAACAAGTACTATATGTAAATTTTCAATTAACACAAGCACTATTAGCTACCAATAACTCTCAATTCTCCCACTTCTCACTTATATTCTCAACAAATAGGCTTGCTAAAATTACAATTTGTTCACACAATCTCTTCAAACCTCCCTTTAAGTCTATCACATCATAACAGTTAATATCTCAAATTATCACACTTCAAAATCCCATGATCAAGTTAAGGCTTAATCCAACTTTTACCAAACAACAAAGTAACTTCATGTTATCACATATCTAAGATCAATAAACTTAAATCAAACCTTTAGAGTCAATAGAAACCTTCAAAATATAGACTTATGGCTTAATTATTCAGAGCAAATTCTTCCACTTTCAAATCCTATGGAAAATGAGATGAAAAAGTAGAAGATAAGGGTAGGAAACTTACTCAAGAGTTTGAAAGCTCAATTTAACTTCAAAATCCTTCTAAAATGATGTCCTAGCAGTGCCCAAAGCTCACCCCTTTGTGTTCTAGGTTTCCCACCATAAAAACCGTCATTTTCTGATAATTTTCAAAAATTTAAGTTGCCTGCTGTGCTGTGCGCCGCGGCTCACGACGCAGTGAGCAAAATGTTGATTTTGCTCCCCCCGGTGCCATTCGACTTGATCCAACTTCCATCTTAACTCAATTTAGAGCCATATATGATCTAAAAATTCAATTAGCAACCCAAAAATATATTTAAATTAATTAATCATATTTTTAACTAATCTATCCCTTAATTAGTCATTTTTTCATATTTGAAGTTTTCGAATGTTATAGATATAGGGGTGTTCACGAGATGGGACGAGTCCCGTCTTCCGTTTTAAAAAAAATCATAATTGAATTTTAGTTTAGTGTTTTGTCCCATTTCGAAAGTCATCCATCCCATTAGGAATTGAGACGAGATCAGAACAAGATCAAGACATCCTATCCTATCATCCTGATAAATCAGACAATGTTGGAGAAAAATTTAGATAATAACATTTATTAAAATTTTAAATCATATACTTTATTAAGTTTAAAATTAAAATAATATAAGTACATAAATCACAAGACTTTAAAGTCAATTATTAAATTATATCAATCACAACTATATATTATGATAGTAATTACAAGTAATTTTTAGGCTATAAGAATATCAATAATAGGCAAGCCAAGCACAATATCAAATCATTATTTTTTTACTTTAGTTGAGGTGTGCTAAGCTATTACTTGTCTGAAAATAAAATAGAAAATACGCTATAAATAAAAGTTATTAAATAGATAAATATATGAATAAATTGTATTAATATAATTAACATGTTATAAAAAAATATCACTCTATTTACTCTATGTCATTAAAATCATTAATATAAAAAACTTTAGTTTGATATGAGAATTGCAAGTAATGAAATTATAATTGATATAATTACTATAAATATAAATTAAATTAATATATTTAATGTATATTTTTAAAATAAAAATAATATATATAATATTCAGGACAGGACATTCCTATGATAATCCCGTGTCCCATCTCGTCCTGAACCCTTTTCTTGTCACGTTCTATAAAGTCTGATTCGGATTGTTTTTGGGCTGAGATGATACCGAGCAAACAGGATGAGTACAAGCTGAACACCTCTATGTGGACGCAAGGATTTGCAAGCATAGTTGTCAAACTCTCGAGTTAACTTTTCGAATTCAACATTTTTATGTTTTTAACTTATAAAATTGTGTCAACTCACTCATAAACTCAGACTAAATATAAACTCGATTAAACTCACGAGTTTACTATTTTTATGTTTGTAACTTATAAAATTATGGCAATTGATTCATAAGCTCGGACTTAAAGTCGAGAATAAGAATCAGGTCTAAAAGGCCGTGCTTAAAAGCCCTGTTTAAATAAGGATTCGGGCTTTAAAAATAAATTTTTTTAAAGTAATCAAACTTGAGGATTTGGCCCTGATAAGCCCTGTAAAAAAAGGCTTAGGAGGCCCTTCAAACTCTGTTATATTATTATTATTATTTTTTTTTTGGTGAAACATGTGTTTGAAACCAATGACCTACTCACCCGACTCTACACGCATTATATTATTATTAATTTTAATTTATTCTAAAATTAATTTAATATAATTTAATAAATATTAGTGTATAGTATACAATTTTTGATATTTTTATATTTATTATATTTGTGTATTTATAAAAAATGAACTATTTTTTAACCAAGATTTAAATTTTATTACTAGACTTCTAAACGTGTATTATTTAATTTTTAAAAAATTATAAGAATTTTAATTTTTCTAATTTCATAATTTTTTATTTAATTTATAATGTTTAATTTTATTTTATTTTTTATTTTTTGAAAAAGAGCTTGCAGGCCCAACTTTAAATCCTTTACATAAGGACTGAACTTGAGAAATAGGATTCAAAATGAAGAACTGAGTTTTAGGGCTCAGGCCCTTATGGGCTAAAGTCCATAAGGGTCGGACCCGCCCATATTTTCAGTTCTACCTGAATTATATGCAAGCTTAGTTAAACTTGTTGAGCTCATTATTTTTTTTAGTTGAGCAAGTTAAGTACTTCCTCTATTTAAAAATGTAATGCATTTTTAACCGAATCTTGCTTCTAATAAAGTATTATCTAATTTTTAACTAATTCTATCTTTTCATATCTACCGCTCTTAAACAACTTACAATAAATATAAAGTCATTATCAATAGGGGCACTTTTAAAAAAAAGGTAATGATTACATCTTAAAAGATTAAAAATGTCTTACATTTTTGAATATCTAACTTTTCAAAAAATACCTTATATTTTTTAACAGAGGGAGTATATATTATAAAAAATTTGATTCATAAAAGTTATAGGATTTTCTTTGAAGAAAAAAAACTTAAAATACAAAAACTAATATGAATAAAAATGAAAACAAAAAATACCAAGAATAATTTCCCTGTTTTAAATTTTATAGGTTTTATATATGATAAATTATCAACATAAATGAGTTTAATTCTAATAATTTATATTTTAAATATATTTCAATTACATTATGATTATATTTTAATAGTTATTTATTAATGAAGGTAAACTCTTACGAGTTTATGATCTGAGTTAATGATATAAGTTTATACTTCCAACATGAATTTATTTAAACTTATGAATTTAACAACTTTGTAAAGGAAAGATGATTTAGTGTTGAAATAAATAAATGTAATAATAAGTTACCTTATTTTTTTTCTGTGTATTTGTGTATATTTAAAAGTAAAGAGATTTTTCTCTACTTCTTTCGTTCTTTTTACTCCAATTTTCTCCCTCGTCCAAACAAACAGTTAGAATGTTACACACACACACACATTCTCCTTGTTGTACGGTGTGTATAATTTTTGTAAAATACATTATATTTATATTATACTGTCTAATTTATTTTAGGTACAAATATTATATCTAATTTTTAGTATCAGTATTATATGGATTACATGTGAATTATGTGATTTATTATATTATATATATACATTCAATATCATAATTAAAAGTTTAAACCATGGCTTCATCTAAAAGTTAAAAAAGGATTGAGGTGAAAAAACACTCATCAAATGTTATGTCACATCCAACAGTTTAAAGTGAGAAAAATGATAAAAATATTCATAACTTCATCAAATTCGGTGTAAAAATAATTAAACCATTAATTTTGTTTTAATTCTATTAGTTTTATGTGTTAAATACTAATCGTGCTTGCTATGTGTTAGTCTTTGTTAACGTGAACTTAAAAAAAATAAAAATACTCGCGAAATTGTTAATCGAAAGCATTTAGTAGTTTAAAGTGAGGAAAAAGATAAAAATATTCATAACATTGTTAAAGTTAGTGTAAGAGTGATTAATCTATTAAATCCTTTAAATGTTAATCATTCAGCTGACACATAAATAAAAGCTGACCATTTTTTTTGCTGACAGACAAAAATATCCTCAGGTAAAATTTTATGGAGGTTGATCGGTTATCATGTGAATATTATGTGAGAAAATGTCATTTTGATCAAACATTAAGTTAAATTGCTTGTTTATTTATAGTAATGGTAAAAATCATTTAAAAACTTTGAACTTATTGTAAATGAAATTACTTAGAATTGTGACAATGTTCTTAAGGCAGGCGGAATAGGAAGTGTGCTTAATCTCAACATTCGATAGTGTACAACTTATTTCATTTGAGAAATTTGAATTCATCGTAAATGAAATTGCTTAAAGGTGAAACAATATTCTCAAGGCAGGCACCGTATGAGGTGTGCTTAATCTCAATATTCAATTGTGTACAGCTTATTTCATTGCATTGAATCTCAAGTTTTGTGGATAAGAAAAATGAGTGAAAAGGGTGGGATATATGTCAACGGCAAAAATGAGATTTGGAGGGACACATTATCAATCAACCTTTGTAGAAATTAATATGGGAATATTTTTTGTTTGCGTTAATGAAAAAATAGTTAACTTTTGCTCAGGTATGAGTTAAATGGTCAACATTTAAAGAATTTGATAAATTAATCATTTTTGTATCAACTTCAACAATGTTATGGGTATTATTATTCCTTTTCTCACTCTAAATATTTGGATGCTTTTGGTTGGTAACTTCGTAAGTATTTTACTTTTTTTTTTAGTCTATGTCAATAAAAATTGACACATGACAAACACATTTAACATTTAATATTAAAAATTAATGACATTTGAGTAAAATTAACAATTTAATTATTTTTCCACTAACTTTAATAATATTATAAATACTTTCGCCTTTTTTTTTTCCGGGCTATTGAATACCTCTACCGATCGCCCGATGGGTATTTGATTAACGCTGGAAAAAAAAAAAAAAAAACCAGAGGCTCAGTCTGAGCAATAAGGTAAAGTACCAAGCATCGAAAACTCACCTCACCCGGTCGCCCCTCACTTGCAAAATTTATTTCTTCTCCCGTCGATCTCGGTTCCTTCTTTATCCAAGAAACCGAAATATAGGCGTTGAGATTATCAAAACCCTAATATTACTCGAAGTCCAGGTATATTTTCTCCCATTCATCAGATCTCATGGCGAAAGATTTCACGGTGCCGCCAGTGGTTTTTCCATCCGGTGGCAACCCCACCACCGGTGGAGCAAACATGCCGCCGAGGCGGGTCCCTACGGCACCGTTTCAACCGCCTCGACCATCCAATTCCAGCATTCCCTTCATGTCCTTTGACATGGGGTCTGCAGCCGCAACTGCCCCCTCCGGAACAATTTATGGAGGCCCCGTCGGTGGTGGTAGCTCTGCGAACTTTGACGATGAGGAGCCTCTGCTTGATGAGCTTGGGATCCACCCGGATCAAATCTGGAAGAAAGTCAGATCGATACTCAATCCATACCGGGTAAATTACGTCGTGCACAAGGACTCTGATCTGTCAGGGCCAATTCTTCTCTACATGTCCTTCTGCCTTTTCCAGTTACTTGCTGGAAAAATTCAATTCGGTGTAATCCTGGGTTGGATTGTGGTATCGTCTATCTTCTTATATGTGGTATTCAACATGTTGGCGGGCCGAACTGGTAATCTAGATCTGCATACTTGCACGAGTGTGGTGGGGTACTGTATGTTGCCTGTAGTAATGCTATCGGCCCTGACTCTTTTTTTGCCGCAAGGTGGGATCGTAAGATTTGTGATTGCTGCGGTGTTTGTGCTGTGGTCAACAAGGTCTTCCACGGGTCTTATAGTTTCGCTTGCTGATGGTGGGGATGAACATCGCGGGTTGATAGCATATGCTTGTTTCTTGATCTACACCCTATTTTCATTGCTTGTCATATTCTAGTTGTGATTCGCACTGAAATTTTGAATGGCAGTGCATAATTTAGTGGACAGTTTTCTAGCTTTTTGGTAATTTTAATTAATGTAGTCTCATACCATAATATGATGGAAATTTGAGATGTAGAAAATGGAAATATTTCTGTAATTGATTTTTTTTTTATCGTGCTTCACTTTTATTGCAGTATTGTTTTGTGAAATTGTGCATATTATATTGGATTCTGTTTTTGTTGAAATTACATCTCTGATGCTTTGCAGCACATCTTCCGGTTGAGCGAATTCAACATTGTGGTTTTATGTCTGTGCAATGGCTTTTTAGAATAATAGGTGTTCCCAAAACATGAAGATTACATTGAATCTCCATCACTTGAGAGGCTGTCAACTTGATTGAATAAGCAATTGGCGTCCTTAAAAAGTATACTATCATTTTAGACTACTTAATCCCTCGTCGTCAGAAATACTATATATGCTAATAAGGTGACTTGAACTGGGGACAGCACGCCAACCTTGATTTTGTGCACGATATTTGAGAGCTATAACTTCAACTTGTGGAACTATGGAAGAGAAAAGAAGTCAAGAAGTGTGAAATAGTATGGGTCATATTCATTTTTGTCTGTATTTCACAGAATATTCATGCTTATGTCAAAGAGCATTCCATCAAATTCTAAAAGCTGTTGAACGTGATTGTGGTTACTATCTCTACTTAGAGGGAAAAGATAATGTCAGTCTTCAACAACATGATTGTTCATTCCGGCCATTGCTCCCGTCACCTGATTTTTTGGGTTTGGTGAATAAAACGCCATTACTCATGGTGCAGAACTTCCTATCTTTGGACAAGATATGGAAATGGAAATAGAAAATTTGTAGTAAAGTTTTCTCGAACTACCACATTTTTTATCTGTTGACTGTAATTTCTTTTTCATACCCATGCTTAGCCCCCTTCCCCCAAACACCCTCCCCCCCCCCCCAAAAAAAAAAAAAAGAAGCCTAGAACTGGTTTAATTTTAACGTTGTGCTTTACGCTTTTACATTTGAACATATACTGTTGCTCTGTAGCTGCACTTGCAAGAAAGTTTGATTTGCTAAAACGATTATTCTTGTTGACTGCCATATAGCCTGGACTGCTTTCCCCTCACATGGATGATCGTTTAGCTCTATTTTGTTTGTTAATTGGAGCAAGTATAAATTTTAATTTTGTCGGGAAACAGAGAGAAGAGGAGAAGAAAATGGTGTGGATGAAAATTGACTAGGAACATTGACATGTTTCACGCATGCATGGTTCGCATATATTTATTCCTCTGTTATCTTTTCCTCATTTGTTGCCTGAGCAACGTATTATTAAATATTGATCCATACTCTTTATTATTGTTAGGTTACACCTCTGTTATACTATAAGATAGTCTGTGCGATCTTGTATGCTAATAATTTACTATAGCTACACTTTATTAATGTTTCTGGAAGAACTGTGTTTTGTCTTTTTGAATCATTTGTTTTGACGGTTTTGAGGATCATGAAGGAAGCATTAGGGATTTCTTGCGTTTCCTTATCCCTATTGCTCCCCAATAGTCGGGTCAGTGGCCAAGACAATAGTGGCTGATGACAATCTGAAGGCATTTGATCTTCGGATGCTCTTTCTATTTGGACCTCTTCAAGTAAGGACACTGTTCAAGGGTTTCCGTTAGATTTAACTTGTGCCTTCTCTGTGGAATTATAAGTCTTGTAATTACTATTTTACTTATTTTTTGAGTTATGGCAACCTTCAGGCACAGTTCATTATTTGCAGGTTTGCTTGTTGATTATGCGGCCAAACACCTAAGCATACTATATATATTATTTATTATTTGAAGATATCATACTGTACTTTTTTTTTGTGTGAATGCAAAGTCTTGACTCATGCGATTGACTTTATGGTTTTGTATATTCGCAGCTTGTTCTATCTGTTGAGGTAGGTAGTCCGACTGACTTCATGTTATGATTTTGGTGAATGTGAATCACCTGCTTCCTATTGACCATCCCCACTTCTCAATTTAGAAATGTATTATTCCTTGGGTTATTGAATGTATTTTTTTTTTTTTTGGGTTGCCCACTTGGTTCACTGGAGCAACTATATTCGGATCCGACTTAGGTTGCGCACCTGGCTTTGGTGGGTGAGTCTCCTAATGTGAATTTTGTACATATGCAAGTTTGAACTTGAGACCTTGCCTAAACAGAACCTAGTTGCTTACCACTCGGACCAACTCTTATCGGTGACTGTTATAATATTATCATTTGTGGGCTTTCTTTCACGAATGCGGTCTAGTGATCATAGAAGCTGGGCTACTTTTACAGGCATAAGCAGAGCTTTACGGGAAGAAATTCTAGAACAGGCTCTGCTTTCTTGAGAATGATTTTTGACGAATGCAAGCAGTCCATTGTTTTTTCAAGAAAGAAATTTGCTGACGTGACTAATTCAAATGAGTGGTGTCCAAAATAGGTGGTAATTAGGTGGTGCACCTTGAAAGTAGCTGCTCAAGTGGTTCTTAGACATTTAAAAATCGTGTCATTACAGATAAAAAGGGCGAATGGGAGCTACACATTGAATTTGGTGGAGAGCAAAGAGGAGTTGCTGCGTTGAAAACCATCCCCACTTACTGTAGATTTGTTGGAGAGCGTTCTACTTACCACCATCCCCATGAACATATATAGACACACACACACACACGGGGCTCTTCCTGTTAATTGTATAGGACAAACAATGACTACATCAGTTGAAGATTCTGCTGTGCGCAAGAAGGCCATCCAAGAGATCGGCATGGAAGAGGACGAGGATCTATTTGAGATTGACCTGGAGGCAGTGAACGCCATTCCACCACCTCATTATTGGGAAAGTTACTATACTTCCACTGGCAACGCACTTCTTGCCAATTGTTTGCTGCCCATTTCTGATATCTCTGTGGCTGTTCCTGCTTGCAGTTCAGTGTGTGTAGCAGCGACAACTGAAGTTCTCGGACATGTTACAGAGCCCGTGTCACTGGGGGAATATCTTAGGTTGCCATTCTTGGGACCTCTTGAACTTGATCACAAAATGCAAGCACAACCACCCTTTGTGATTGAGCATCATTGATCTTGATTTGTCACTGTGTCATGTTATGCCACTCGGCAAACCCTGACAAAATCTCCATCTCTTTCTTTCTCTGATTTTGTTGTATTATTGTCGTCAAAACTTCTCTGTTCTGTTGGGCACGGGAATTGGGTCACCAAACACTGTAAGAGTTTAGGTAAATTCCTCGATCAAATACATACATATACAGCACAGGTTACCATGACGCTTAGTTTAAATTTTGTTGTTCATTTCCCTTCCTCGGTTTGGAAATTCTAGTTTTAATTGAAATAAATCAAATAATGAGCGAGATGCGTTGTCGTGAAGACAATTCTAGAACTCCCAACTTCCAAGACGATATATATAGAACTTTCATATCCGATTGGGCACCTTAAACTCTATGAAAGCTTGCGAGAAACCTTTCCCACCAAGCAGATAAAGGTGAGAATATGAGTTAATTCGATTCATATGGGTTAAGTGAAATATGGGTTGAAAAAATTTTAACTCAACCCTTAAGGGTTAACGGGCTAAATGGGCCAATCTGTTAGTCCATTTTTTTTAATTTTTTAAATTTTTTTCATTATTGTTTAAAAAATACATCTAAATAATAAGTTTAATTTGATATTTTTTCATAATTCATTCTAAATATATTAAAATATTATTTTATAATGTTTGTACAAAATATATAAATTGATACAACTAAATAAATTATACTTGATGTGATTTAAATTCACAAAATTTTTTCCTTTTCTCCTTTTTTTAAATTTTTTTTAACATTAATACACATTAAACGGGCTAACCCTAACCCATTAGGGTTAACCCATATAGTTTATGGGTTATATGGCTTAGACAAAATAAAAACTTATTTTTATTTGGGTCAATTTTTTTCAATCCAACCTGACTCTTATGACTAGTGATTCAAGCTAACTTATATAATTCAACTCATACTTTTGACTCTAGCAGGTCCCACGGAACATATGATACATATGTGTGATATTCATTCTATGTAGATGATCGTAATTCAAATTCAACGATGATCAATTCGCTTCGCATTTAAGACAACCAAGCCAAACCAAGCCGGTCAGGTCAATGGCATTAACGACAATTTGATTTTTAAAAAAAATTAAATTTTGTTACAACGTTAGAGCTGCGCGGAAGAATTTTTATTTTGAGGCCAATAACACAGAAGAAAATTAATTTACCATCTTGTGAATATTGTATTTTTCTTTTGAAAAATGGGTCCTAAAAATTTGGCAAAATTTATAATTAGATATTAGAAATTTTCATTATATTTATTTGTTCAAAAGGCTTAAATTTTATTTTATTTTATTTTTTAAATTCAATCACATTGATCAAGTTTAAAACTGCAAACGCAAGATGAAAATTTTCATTCAATTTTTATTAGGTGGGAAATCTACTATATTTAATACTTCCTCTAAACTACTCTTTTCATCCCAAATTATAAGATACTTTTAGGAGAGATTTGTTATCTCAAAAAATAAGACATTTTGAGAAGATTAATGTTTCATTAAATAGGTTTATTTCAATATTATCATTTCTCTCTCTATTTAATACTAATTAAGTATATATTTAAGATTATTAAATGAAGGATATTTTCAAAAGTTTATATTTTTATTTTTTTAAAAAATAATGTTGTTAAGTATATTTAATGAGGTTTATTATATTAGTATGTAAATTTTTATCTAAAAGTGTATTATAATTTGAGATGGAGGAAGTATAATATAAGTCCTTCTATATAACTTTGCTTGGTTTTTAAATTATATGGCAATGGGCATGAGTTATATATATGTATATATATTTCAATTACACCGTTATTTTATTGAGTAATTAATAAAATATTTTGAATAAATTAAATGTTATATTTATTATTATCTCAATTTTTAAATACAGGAGAATTTTAACCAACTCATGTAGTTTAAAAAAAAATAATTTATCTTGATAATTATGTTTGAAATTGAGATGTTTGGACTACAATGCTCATGTAATCAATGCTTCCTTTTCACCTCTAATTTAAAGATACTATCTATTTATGAGAGAGAATTTAAGAAAAATGTCATTAATGCTTCTTAAAATCTATAGTTTTGTTTATAACAAAATAATAAAGAAATACTACATTCAAAGACATAATTGAAAATATGTGAAAATAAAATAAAAATCAAAATTTAACTATTTTTTGAAGAAGCGTGCTCCCTCCATTTCTATTTGTAAAAAAAAAAAATAGTGTCATACACTTTAAAAAAAGAATTAAACTACAATACCCTTCATTGATTGTGTTAATCAGGTCTTTATTAATTATTTCTTATGATTATGAATGATAAAATTATGAGGGATATTTTAAAAAATTTGCAATAAATGCTTATTGAAAAATATAATTTTGCTTACATAAAAAAAACAAATTAAAAGTAATGGTTTTTCTTATAAATAAAATGAAAGGGAGTAAATTGGTTAAGAATGATTTACATTATGCTCTCGAAAAGTGTAAGTAAAAAGATTCTTTATGTCCAAAAAAAAAAACTCATGGGCTTGACAATTTGAGACAAAATTATGCATACCAATAAAACACAATAATAACATTTTACAAACTTATTTTTGTTGGAATATTATTTATGAATTAGCATTAATTAATAAGCTCAATAAATTGGTCCTTATGATCTTGTGTGGACCGTGATAGGTGGACCACACAAGTGAGCCTAATGGGCAGAGGCCCAACCCACAACCCAGTAGCTGTCAGTTATTTTCTATATTTTAACTGACTGAGTCAGAGATAATAAATAATATAATTATTTAATTATTTAATAAGGCAGTTACCGATTTGATCTATATAAGACGATTAATCGGTAACCGCAAACACACGACTCATTTTTTCTTCTACTTCCATTATCTCTGAACTCTCTGAAAGCTCTGGGGACCTGTGGGTTGTGTACCTGCCTATACTCGATGTAATCGAGATCTCTCTAGCACCCATGGATTCTTCAGGTACGCATACATTACTTTACTTGTCTATATGAATTAAGATATTCAGATTCAACACGTGGCATCAGAGCCTTGGTAACAAATTTTAAATTTATATATCTCAATTTAATATGCTTAAAGAGATGATGATAAACTGAATAGAAATTCTTTGATTTATTTATCATATTCATGTATATTTAGTTCTCATTTACCGTTCTTATTGAATATGATAATGATGATTTTGGATATGTGAATTTTAGTTTAAATCTGTTATATTTATGATGAAACCATTAGCATGATCCTAAAATCCTTTGGCCATACGAATTTATTTTTTTTCCTTTTTTTAATGAATCTCTTTCGTTCTTCCTCTTCTACCTGACTTTACCATCTCAAGTTGGCATCATTTGACCATGGATTCTTAAGTTTTTGCTCATCAAAAATCGTCCTTGTGAGCCGCTACAAAACACGACGCAGTAGTTCTTCCCTTGTTCTACTTCAGCGTGGTTGCTGGTATTGCCTCCACTGTTCAGGTTCACGGCGCTGCTGCAACATCTCTCTCCCATGATTTTGTTCTTCGCAGCGTGGGGACTGCAGATTCACTAGAGATGGCTGCCGACAGAGAGAGCTCCAGGATCGTCGGACATCATGGTCAGCTGCTGTTTCTAGTTTGCCGGCGCCGTGGGTCTGTTCTTGGTCGCTGACTCGCTGCACAGGCCGCAACTTTTGCGGCAGCTGGAAGGGGAGAAGAAACCGAGTCAGACGAAGTGGATCCTGGGTCCTAGGGATCCGGTTCGTCTGACAGGAGCCCATAATTTAGCTTGGGCCCAAAATAAAAAAAGGAGAAAGGGTGGAGGCAGAACCGGATCAGAAACCGAATCCCTGGAGGTAGAACCGGGTCAGAAACCGGATCCTAGGGATCTGGTTTCATGAAGATTTGGGCCTAACTTTTCATTTGGGCCCAGACCAGATTTAAAAAAAAAGATTTCTGTTAATTACGCTTTGACCTCAGGGTAGAATTACCTCATTCGGCCCAAAATTTATGGGATTTCCTCCGTGACCCCAATGAATTTCTTAAAATTATATTTTGGTCCCCTTAACTTCCAGAATTGTAATATTGACCCAAATCTCTTCCAAAATTACCCATTTACCCCTGGACGCCTTTTAAAATTTCACTTAAGTCCCAAAATTTGTTGCTTAATTCCCAAAAGACCCTAAGGACTTTGATAATTTAGTTTTGTCCTAAGGTCATAAAAATTTGTGATTTTGTGAATTATTGATGATGATTAGGATCTTGTAGCATGGATAATGGACATACCCCATAGGTGTGACATTATTAATGTGATTTAAATGGTTGGCTTTAAGATAGGCTAATAGCACTCCTTTAATGTGTTAGATATTTGTTGTACCCTATAGGTATGGAAATGTTTAATACATTATTTTGCACGGACTTTTGTATGAGCTAAATTTTTATGGTATATGAGCCTTCTTGGTGCATGATTATAGTTGCATAATTGATAACCGCTTGTTGGAAATTCTATTTTATAATTATATTGTGCACGCATAATTAATATTTCCTATTTTTTGTTTTACGATTTTAGTTTCTGCTTTTACGTAACTATCCTTTGTGAAGGCTCTCAATGGGACTAATTATGATGACTGGAAAGAGTCCTTGACTATATATCTGACTATTTTTGAGAAAGATTTAGCTCTGAGAGAACCTAAACCTGTGGATCTCTCTTTTGAGTCCAGTGCTTCTGAAATGGCCTTCCATAAATAATGGAGTGAGTCCAACCGGATCTGTCTAGCGATCATCAAGTACATAATTAAAAAGGGGATTAGGGACAATATTCCTGAAAAGGATACTGCAGTGGAGTATTTGAAAGCTATTGGTAACAAATAAAGAAGCTTGACAAGACTCAAAAGAACTACTATTTGTCACTTTTTGACAACACTCGATATGACGGAGTTTCTGGTGTTAGGGAGTACATTCTGAAGCTTGCTCATTATTATAACAAGCTTAAGTCATATGGGATCGATTTGGGTGAAAGTACCTTGGTTTACCGTGTTCTTCAATCATTGCCATCAGAGTAAGCATTCTTGAGGACTTCATACAACTCACAAGAAGCTAAATGGTCTGTTGACCAAATGATATCGATAGTCACTCAAGAAGAGGAAGCTATAAAGAAGAATTTCTCTCACTCAATAAACTATGTTTCTCATGGCTCAAGCAACAAATCTGGAGGGTCATATAAGAAAAAGGGGAAGAAGCATGATGCCCCAAAGCCTAATAATCCAACCTTTAAGAAGGATGGTGATAAGAGTAGAAGTCGAGGAAGAAACCCTTTAAGGGGTTATGCAATTATTGCAAGAAACCGGGTCACATTAAAGCTAATTGCTTTAAATTGAAGAATAAACAAGAAAGTGAAGGTACAACTCTTCAAACTGCCCCTCTAGCTCTAGTTTGTTTTGAATCTAACACCATTGAAACTTCCTTTGACTCATGGTGGCTGGATTCTGGTGCCACTGTACATGTTGTGAATTCTCTACAGGGGCTAAGAAACTAGAAAGTTCCAAGTGAGGCACAGAGGTCAGTCTTTGGCATAGCAGGGAGCAAGGCATCAGTTGAATACATTGGAACTGTTTCTTTGTATTTAAATTCTGGTCATGTTTTGCATTTGAACAATGTTGTTTATGTACCTTCTGCGAAGAGGAATTTAATTTCAACTTCTGCATTAGATATTTGTGGCTATTTATTCTCCCAAGGAAATGGGAAAATTGACATTTGTTTTGATTCCATTAATGTTGGTGTTGCTTCCTTGATATATGGTTTATATCGATTGAATGATTGGTCACTTGAACTTCCTAATCTTCATGTCAATACTGGTATTGGGCATAAACGTCAAAGGCCTAATGATAAATGTCAAAGGCCCAATAATAAATGTCAAAGGCCCAATGATAATTCCTCTATGTTATGGCATCGTCGTTTGGGTCATATCTCTAGAGAGAGATTGGAGCGCATGATCAAGCAAGGTGTCTTACGAGACCTTGATTTCTCAGATTTTGAGACTTGTGTTGACTGTATAAAGAGAAAATTCCCTGCTAGAGTTAAAACCAAAGGGACAAAGAAGTCTGAAAACACTTTAGACTTAATCCATACTGATATCTGTGGACCTATCACGCCTCCGGCTATAGGTGGTTTCAGATATTTTATCACCTTCACGGATGATTACTCTCGTCATGGATGGATTGAACTCTTGCGTGAAAAGGGCGAGTCCCTTAATGCATTCAAGACTTTTAAAGTGTGTGAGATCTGATAGAGGAGGAGAATTTTATGGGAGATATACTGAGACTGGCAGGAACCCTGGGCCATTTGTTTTGTACCTTCAAGAACACGGCATTGAAGCTCAGTATACTATGCCTGATACCCTGCAGCAAAATGGGGTTGCAGAAAGGTGAAATTGTACTCTCATGAATGTGGTTAGGAGCATGATCAGTCACTCCTCACTACCGAAATTCTTGGGGGGTGATGCACTTAAAACTACTGTTTATATTTTGAATCAAGTTCCTAGCAAGTCAGTTCCAAAGACTCCATATGAGTTGTATTTTGGAAGGATTCCTACGCTGAAGCATATGCGAGTTTGAGGTTGTAAAACACAGGTAAAACCTTACAATCCACAACAGATGAAGCTTAATGCTAAAACTGTTGATGGTTTCTTTATTGGCTATTGCATCGGATCTCGTGGGTACAGATTCTATTGTCCAAATCACACTACTAGGGTAATTGAATCTGACCGAGCTTACTTCTTTGAAGATGCCTTAGACAGTGAGAGCTCTGTGCCTAGGCATATTACCTTGCATGACGAAAGTAGCATTTTGCCTATGCCTATCTTGATAACTCCTCATGTTGACAGAAATAATGCCATGGATCAGAATGAAGCTCAAGATGAACCACCTTTAGAGGGTGATAGGGACATGGTTGTTGAACCGAGACGGTCCCAAAGGGTTCGCAGGTCTGCTATTCCAGATGATTACATGGTATATTTGCAGGAATTTGATTCAGATGCTATTGATAGTTTAGACCCAATGTGTTACCAGGAGGCTATTTCTAGCTTGCATTCTTCTGAATAGTTGGAGGCTATGAGTGAAGAAATTGCCTCTATGTACCGCAATTAAGTATGGGAGCTTGTAGAGCTACCAAACGGGTTTAAACCAGTGGGTTGCAAGTGGGTCTTTAAAACAAAACGAGGAGCTAGAGGTGAAATTGATAGATATAAAGCCAGACTTGTAGCTAAAAGCTACAACCAGAAAGAAGGTATTGATTACACAGAAACCTTCTCTCCGGTATCCACCAAAGATGCTTTTAGAGTGGTAATGGCTTTAGTTGCATAGCTTGATCTTGATCTTCACCAGATGGATGTCAAGACTGCGTTCTTGAATGGCGATTTGTATGAAGAAGTCTACATGACACAACCTGATGGTTTTGTTGAATTCGGTAAAGAACATCTAGTGTGCAG
Organism: Prosopis cineraria; assembly: GCF_029017545.1. Lineage (NCBI taxonomy): Eukaryota > Viridiplantae > Streptophyta > Magnoliopsida > Fabales > Fabaceae > Prosopis > Prosopis cineraria. The sequence continues at coordinate 48,289,648 of NW_026555332.1, forward strand.
ATTAAAGAGATCCATCTATAGGCTAAAACAGGCCTCTAAGCAGCGATATCTGAAATTTGATGAAGTTATCACCTCTCTCGGTTTTGTTGAGAATGTCTCAGATCAGTGCATCTATCAGAAGTTTGATGGGAAACAATTTTTCCATTCTTGTTCTCTATGTTGATGATATCTTATTAGCTAGCAATTCAATAAATTTCTTAATGAGATAAAGCACCTATTGTCTTACCATTTTGACATGAAGGATATGGGTAAAGCCTCCTTTGTTCTTGGGATACAAATTCATCGTGATAGATCTTGTGGTATTCTTGGTTTATCACAGGCCACTTATATTGAGCGGGTACTTAAGAAATTTCAAATGGATTCATGTTCTCCTTCACCTGCTCCTGTACAAAAAGGTGAGCTGTTGTCAAAGTTACAGTGTCCCAAGGATGATAAGAAGAGGGCTGAAATGAGAAACATACCATACGCTTCCGCTGTCGGCAACCTTATGTATGTTCAAGTGTGTACTCGACCAGATATAGCCTTTGCCATTGGAGTGCTGGGTCGATACTTAAATGATCCAGGTCCGGATTATTGGAAGGCTGCTAAGAAAGTTATGAGGTATCTTCAAGGTACAAAGGATCATATGTTAACTTACAGAAGGTCAAATTCCCTTGAGGTTGTTGGGTATTCTGATTATGACATTAAGGGATCAGAAGATCTTGAGATTGTTGGTTTTCAGATTCAGATTTTGCCTCTTGTCTGGATGATCGTAAATTCACGACTGTCTATATTTTCATGTTGTCTGGAGGAGCTGTCTCTTGAAAGAGTGTGAAACAGACACTTACGACAGTTTCATCTATGGAAGCTGAGTATGTTGCTTGCTTTAAGACTACACGTCACGCTATATGGTTAAGGAAGTTGATATCTGGCATACACCTAGTTGAGTCAATATCACGTCCTCTAACCATTTATTGTGATAACAAATCTGCAGTATACTATGCTAATAATCACAGAAATTCCAATCGTACAAAGCATTTTGATATCAAACTTATGTTTATGAAAGAGAAAATTACTGAGTCTCAAACCCGTGTGGTACACATTCCTGGCACGCAGATGCTTACAGATCCATTGACTAAGGGCTTATCTGTAGAAGTTTTTCAAAATCATGTAACTTGCATGGGTATTGTGAATTCCTTTGATGCCCTAGTTTGGTGGGAGTTTGAGAACCTTTTATGTTGCAATTTCTCTTTAGGCTTTGTTTTCTTCTGTGAGTTATGTTCAGTTCAGTTAGATGCGTCTATATCATTTGTATCCCTATAGGATTCAATGATTCTGTTGTGGTACGTTATGCATGTCACTTGTTTCCCCATAGGAATCAGTGATTTATATTGTTATCTTACTGAGCTATATTTGAAATAAAATTTCATGTTTTACTCAGATTATGAGATATCATATCACTTGTTTCCCCATAGGATTCAGTGATTTTGTGGAGTTTCATTTTCTGAATTTGTTTGTGACTTGTTTATACAACTTGCTTAATTAATGCAATCCAAGTGGGAGATTGTTGGAATATTATTTATGAATTAGCATTAATTAATAAGCCCAATAAATTGGTCCTTATGATCTTGTGTGGACCGTGATAGGTGGACCACACAAGTGAGCCTAATGGACAGAGGCCCAACCCACAATCCAGTAGCCGTCGGTTATTTTCTATCTCTTAACTGACTGAGTCAGAGATAATAAATAATATAATTATTTAATTATTTAATAAGGCAGTTACCGATCTGATCTATATAAGATGATTAGTCAGTAACCGCAAACACACGACTCATTTTTTCTTCTACTTCCATTATCTCTGAACTCTCTGAAAGCTCTGGGGACTTGTGGGTTGTGTACCTGCCTATACTCGAGGTAATTGAGATCTCTCTAGCACTCATAGATTCTTCAGGTACGCATACATTACTTTACTTGTCTATATGAATTGAGACATTTAGATTCAACAATTTTTTCATAACAAAACTATAAAATTTTAAAGATAACCTTACACACTTAATCATTACTCCTACAGTCCTATCGGTCTTATTTATAGGATAAAAAGAGAATATTTTTGCTCCTATTTACAAGTTACCTAGTTAAATTAAAATTTTTTCTTTTACTCCTCATTGAATGTTGGAGAGAGAAAATATATTGTTAAATTTTAATATAGAGTTAATAAATTTTAAAATTTTTCTTGATTCCGATAAAATATACTATAAGTTACTTATAAATAGGGTTGGAGGAGTAACCTTCATTAAATTCTCTCTTCGGTTGAAGGGTAATATTAGAAAAGTATAATTAATAAAACATTTCCCCCCTTATATTGTCTTATATTTTAGAATAAAAAAATTCTCTAAAGTTATTTTGTAATTTCAGAATGAGTGAGTACTTCATCAATTTTCAAAATGATTGTTGTTTTTTAGTTTTTTTTTCCCATTGTCTTGCTTTAAAACAAGCTTGTATAGTTGTTTGATGATTCTCATGCTTGGTTTATACAGTCCCTTTGAACTAATACCTCCCTCTTAATTTATAAGACATTTTTTATTGGGGTTTTCAACTTATATCCCTCTCGATTAGCTCAATTCTATTCCTATCATATCAGGGTAGGTCTCAATCCAACTTGAAAACAATCAAGATGGAATTTTGTAAGTCAAAACAGGAAAAGAATTTGAGACGGGATATGAGAGTATACTCGAGATCCCATCTCGAATATTATATATGTATATATTATTTTTTATTTTAAAAGTATCTATTATTTTTTTATTAAATCTATCAAATACCCTATTTGTTAGACCAAATACTTATGCTTTCTAGAAAATGTTTTATATTATAGTTGGCGGAGGAAGTATATGTGTGTATTAAACTGCACTCTCACTCAATATATACGTACAATAATACACCTCCTTCACTCTAAACTCCTCCTACACCATAGGTTAAATGACAGCATGCTGTCCATGTGAAGTTTGATATTTTCTGTTAATTGCTGATATCTTAATTTATATGCAAAGCTTCAACGCAAAAGAATTGAAGGGAGGCAGTATTTAGTATTTATCGTCTCTTTTCCCGAACGTATTCTCCTTATCACCAATAACATTATGAAGATTAATTAATATTGACATAGAATATTAAACTTAAAATAAATTGTATATTGTCCTCATATTGTAAACAGTGACCTTTTCCCCTCCAATTCTGCATTAACCCCAGAGGCCAGATATCAAACCTGATACATTGGCACTGTGGGAAATTTGAATAAAAAAAATTAAAGAATAAAAATAGCGTAACTACCCATATTGTTTCAAATTATCAATATTAATATATATACCATTGTGTACATAATTTATATATAGAAAATCACACTGTTCATAAGTTATCAACCTATGAATAGCATGGGTTATTTATCAGACTTCATATAATATATACTAGGCCTACAGCTAGTTTTATAGGATATATTATTGATTTTTTTATATTTTAATATTATATAAAAATCTATATTCTTTTCCTGCATGGAAAAAAATCTATATCCTCTATCACCACAACAAGATAATTTTTTTTTGATAGAATTAGTGATGGAAATTTTTTCGTTGTGAAGTCATCACAAAATCATATATGGAAATTTTGCGAATTCGCCCCAAAAACTTTGCACCGGTTCTCTTGCCTGTGATAGGATGGTTGATTGCAAAATTTGTCATCAAGTCGATTTGTAATGGATTTTTCTTGATTCCTGCAGTAGATTTTCATGGTAAAATTCACTCATTCTTTAGTGTTAAATTTATGTAAATATAATTTGGTCATTTTAGTTTTAGCTAGCTTAAGTTTTTTTTTGCTCTTATTATTTATTTAGTTTTAATTTATTCCCTTGATATTATCATAAATTAGGTGATCTTGGACATTTTACAAGACATGGGAAATTGGGAGTGCATAACATGGCATACAATTGTTTGAATAATACAGCATGTTGTAAACTTCATATTTATTTTTGTGATAATAACAATCATTTTATCTTTCTTTTGCTTCAGTCTATTTATTAATTTGAAAAAAGAAAAAGTAACACTTGTGGTACATGAGAAAAGGGAAAGACAAAAAAGCTTTTGGCAGAAGAATAAGACATTTGGCCAAGAGAATAAGACAGAATCGAACCTCCAAAAAAAAAAAATTATGTATTTCATAGGGCTTTACTCATATCAATAGATGACAAATGAAATATATATATATATATATATATTTGGAATCATACTGTATCTCTACTTCGTAGCTCATGATGCATTGGTGGAGTACACTTCTTGGTTGTGAGAAGTTAAAGAGACATCATCTGTCTATACATACGTACGCTAATTAATTGGTGGTCAAGGATTGCATGACCAATATCATTATTACAGTTCTGCAACAACTACATACGTGTCGATTTCAGAAAGATATAACGTCAATCTTGAAAACCCTTGGTCAATGGTTATTCAGACGCACCATTCCTTCTGGTCCAACTTACTGAAGGTAGAGCGGACGACAAAAGAGCAACTTAATCGAGCATATACCTGATACCAATCTCACGTTTGAAAAAGAGCAGAGACCATGGATATAAAGTACCTGCGCAGGAGCGCTTGCTAGCCGGTTATAAAGTAATATATAATTTTTATGTCTGAACAATAGAATTCATATATTGGAGATAATAAATAACACACACATATATGAATGAGAACAGAACCCTAATGGTGAAAAACTAAAGTAAACCACGCTTCTTATTTCTGAGATCCCCTGATATACCCCCAAGGTAATATGCATACATGAATACAGTACAAGTATCTGATGGAAAGTGAAGCATGGATATATAGCAGAGTACAACAATAAATGATAGTCTCTGCCACGTTTCACAATCTCATATGCTGAAACTACCATATATCCCACCACCACCCAGCATCACAGGAGAATACATAATCACTTTATTCCATACATTAATTGATTACCAGCTATAATTAGTTGATTGATTAATTCATCAGCGTCTTCTGGCAGCGGTTTCTCGTTGCGCATTGAAGTAGACGGCGGCGACTGGAAGGCCAAGCTCATTTTCTGCAGCGAAATTGCGGGTGTTGAAGTGATCTCTGGAGGAAGGTGGAGTTACACACTGCCTGCGTTTCTGCTTGAATAACACAAACACGAACCTGTGGATCCCTATATTAGGCTTCGGAATCTCATAGCTCACCAATTCTTTGCCTGTAAGGTGCATATCAACACCAAAAGTATTACTCTCTTGATTTCTCCGAGTGATTAGTCGTTTTATCAGATGAATTTATAATTTATAATTATCAGCTACGTACCAAATGTGGCATCTGTTGTGCCTGGGATGTCAGTTACCAGCCTGAAAAAAACACCCAATTTCCACAAAATTTGACTGTTAGCTAGATCTCAATAATTGATTTGCTCTGTACCTTGTCAAAACATGTTTTCTTCGCTGTCTGCCCCGCTCTCTCAGATCGTTTTAACTTGATTTTTCAAGTCATGCACGGTTAGAAACATGAAGTTTTTGAGGTCAGATTTAATTACGTTTGGAGGTTAATGATACTGTGTGATGGAAAGTGCATACACACATACATAATCAAGAATTCTCGGACACAATTATGTATTCGAATATATTTATCATTTTGTGTCATCTATCACTATCTAGCTGGGCAGTCTGGCTTTAAAAGTGTCACCTAACGTAGTCAGAATTTAGATATTAAATAAAACAAGTTGTTTTTATTATCAAAAAGAAAAAAAAAATAAAACAAGTTAGTTTTGATGCATTTAAGTACCACTGCAAGTGTTCCCTGAGATAAGGGTCACTAGGGCCAGGAACATCTGGGTCTGTCATAACCTGCATAAAGAGCATTCTAATATATAAGAGGCGATTAAGGAAGATAATGGAAAGAGTTTTTAAAAAATGAACCAGCTATGGAAGGATTTTCCTTTTGCTGTTTTTGAGTTCTAAACATTGAAAAGAAGAATAAGATGGTGGGAAGAGGAAGAAAAGGTTTCGAAATACCAGAGTGAAGAAGGACCTCATATCAGCTCCAGCAATCTCAACCCTAGGCCTGGTCGTCACTGCGGAGGGGAAGAGCTCGTGCCCATTAAACACTTGCTTGTTGTTTGTGTAAGTCACAGTCATTTTCACACTTGGGTTGAACGAATCAAGAACATCTCCTACCACTCTCCCTACAACAAGAGGTTCTGTTGGCATTCTTGCCATTATTAAGTAACAACGAGAGGGGATATGTATACTGGAAAGAGAGGAGACTACCCTAGAATACAACCTCAGTGAGATATTCCTACTGAGAAATGGGAGAATGAGCTTCACATTTATAGTGTTTTAAAGTAACTTGAAAGGTATATTTTTTTCCTTTAATTCTTTATTCTCAGGGGTCAAAAAAAAAAAAAACACGTATTCAGATATCCTTATACAATCATTGTCTGATTTCTTTATTAAGATACGATAAGTATATATATTTTATTAATAACTATATAGGCTTTATAACTCAACATTAATTAGATGGCTGGATTTTTTATTCTTTTGAAAAATTCTTGTAACATGTCTTGTGATAGTTAAATTCATGTATAAATTAAGATTGCATATGGAAGATACGAAATCAAGAAATGGCTCTATCACATGTCCCATCATTACTAAAAAATATGCTATACATGGCCCTCCTATTGGACGGTCATATTGAAAACTGTCCAATATACAAAAACAACATAAAATAATGGACAGTTTTTTTTGTGAATAACCATCTAATATACCTTGACATATTGGACCATTATTTATAAATTTGTCAACTATATGTTTTGAGTTTATAATTTATGTTAATTTTTTTAATGCAAAATTTATATTGGATAGCTATTTTATATAACTGTCCAATACGTACTTTGTATATTGGACAGTTATTTGAATAACCATCCAATATACATTTTGCATCTTCTCTCCTTCTCTCATCATTATTGAGCACCTTTCTCGTCTGTTTGCAGTAGGTTGAGACGCCGTGGAGCTTACCTTCTTTAGTCATTGACATCGTGGGTCTCCTCTTTTCCTCCATTAAGTGTGCGTCAACTCCGTAAGTGTTCTCGCATCATCTTCTCTTCTCCTTTCTTCTAAATCTCGTGTGTGCTAGAAATCATGTAGCTAGGTTTTGTTGTGTTTGATTGTTGTCTATATTTCATAGGTCATGTTTGATTTCTAATTAGGCTTTAGTTTATTGGATTATATTATATGGATTTTTTGTTATTATTATTGCACATAAGGTGTTCAATGAAATGTGTTTGATAAAAAAAATACCTTTAGCCAAAACCCACTTTAAATTTAAGTTATGGACAGCTTTAAAATGTATGTTAGACCAATAGTGAATATTTAGATAGGAGTTATATTTGTGTGCAAAAAAAAAAAGGATAGGAGTTATATTGAATTTTTATTTTTATCCAAATTTATTGTCTATTTTTTGTGTATTTTTGGTTTGAACAATATTCAACTAATTTGATTAAAAAAATTTGTATCATTTAATTCTTTAATTGATGGTTAAGTAATGTATGAAGTTTTATATAGTAATTAAAATTGTGTATGAGTACTTTAATCTTATTTGAAATTATTATTCATGTGTGACTTTTAACTTTAAATATTATATAATAGTGTTATTGATTGTTGATGATGATGATGTTATTGTGATTAATATGATATGTTAGACTGCATATTGGATGCATTTTTCAAATCAATGATTTTTTTTTTTCAACATTCATATTAGACAGTTCATTATAGGTAAAAAGAACTGTCCAATAATATATTCTTTTTTGTAGTAGTGCATCCCAAAAAGAAAATGGGATGTCTCATCCTGATCCCATCTCTAGGATGGTATAAGATCTAGAAATCCTAGTAAAAGAGAAATATAAAATAAAAAATTAATAAGCAATTAACTTCTACAAGGACAATATTCACATCTTCTAATTTTGAGTAATCAATCTTGTGTCTCATCCTGTCTTAGCTTGTATTTAAATTTGTCTAAGTCTACTGTGTCCTATCCTACATTTTTTTTGAGACGGGTTCAACCAATGGACCGGGGATCACGTTCTTCACTCACAGCCCTGATTATAAATAATTAATAATTATAATCTTAAAATTTAATAATAACAAAATTAACAGGCAGAAGACGGAGCATTCATAATGTAATTGAACTGTAAACAATATGAGTTATATCTCGTTTGAAATATATACTATGTAAGGGTCAAATGTCCCCTCTAAGAAATAAGTCCAATAACAATACCAAAACTATAAAATGCTGCCTAGAAGCACCAAAATATATTAGCTAGGATCTTTTGGCACATTGTTTCGCAACGAGCGATTCCGCTGTGGGATTCTGCGGAAATTATAATATAATGGCCATGATTTGACAAAGTTCCTTCTCCATGGGTTTCTCCGAATCGGTTCTTCCTGATTCGCTGTATTCCTATTCAATGAATTTCTCATCAACGAGGCGTTTCATTTTAAACCCCACCTCAGGTCAGAAAGCATCATGTGAAGTAATCCTGTTTTTGCTGGTCCTCTCCATGCAAGCTGTCAGGTCGGCTGTTTTGATGATCTATCAAAAGCCGGGAAAAACTCTGATAATCCGCCTTCACAATCACATTTCAGAGGCTGATCGTAAAGTGAGATTGTCCTAAGTTTTGTAGAATGCTTTATGACTTGCGTGAAGAACCTTCCTTAATTACATGCACAAAACATATGGATATTGCTGTTTCGGGACGTGTGATTCTTCCCCCTTCTTTTTAGTTTTTCGAGAGATTCTTGTGGAACGGTTCAGGGCATAAAGAAGCTCCACCACCAATGATCAAGGCTGGCTAAGAGGGTTTGTTAGTGGGTAGTGTCATTTCAGAATAAAACATGCAGGCTCAGGGTTTCAAATAAGTTCCAAGTTTAGAGAGGGAACAAGTATGAGTTTCTTAAACTAGAAGCTGATCCGTTCTTCTCCTTCATCAATACGAATTTTTAACATGTTCTCCTTCTGTTTTTATTTTTTTTGTTGACGCGCGTCTGCGTTTGCGCATTCTCGGCCTTGCCTTAAAATAAGGGAATTCTTATAAAAACATCACTAACGTTTAGTGGCAATGTGGCATATATAGTTCCATTTATAATTTATTATTAATTAATAGCAAGCATTAGTACTTTCATTTAGTGAGGAATTAGTGAATGGAATAATATGTCCCGCTGGGGTATAAATTGCACTGTTGCAGTTGTCATTTTTATATAGAATATATATATTACTAGCTAACTACAAAAAGTGTAGCTATGTATCTAATGGCCACTTGTTAGGAATGGAGAGCGGCTGCTTGAGATGAGAATGGGGGGAGAGAAGATGTGGGTAAGATTAATGAAAAGACGTCATTTATTAACTCAAAACCTTAAGGTTCAAGTTTATGGGTATTTCTTCTTCTTTTTTTTATATTAGTTATTAAACTCAATTTTATCCTATATGAAACTTTTAACTTGGGCAACCTAACAATATGACACATGCGATTGGTTTATATGAGCAAGAAAAATATGAATATTTTAAATACCAAAGGTCTTTTGTGTGGTCAAAATATTAGTAAATTAGAGTTTTGCAAACGTTGTGTTTTTGAGAAATAAAAAAGAGTTGGTTTTTCTATTGCAACTCATATTACTAAAGGTGTTCTTGATTAAGTATATTCTAATATATGGGGACCTTCAAAATATCTCTCTATTGAAGGACATCATTATATGATGACTATTCTTGCAAGCTTTCAAAAGTGAAAAATTTTAGTTGAGAATCAAATTGAGAGATGTTAAAAAATTGAGAACAAATAATGAGTTAGAGTTATGTGAAAATAATTTTAATGAGTTTTGTATTAATAACGGCATTGCTAAACAAAAGACAGTTGTGGGAAAACTCCAACAAAATGGTGTTGTAGAACATATTAACAGAACTCTGCTTGAGAACGCACATTGTATGCTCTCTAATGCTAGATCATGACATTAGCGCGATTTATGGGCTGGACCTACCTCCACTACATGTTATTTGGTCAATCATTGACTTCACATATCATTTGGACAACTAACACTACCTGATGTATGAGGCATTATCTATTTATCTATCTATCTATCTATCTATCAATGCTAGTGGAACCTAGATGAGCTATGAATTGCAAGTTGACTTGGATTTGAAAATTAATAATTTTAGAAAATAATAATTTAATAATTAAAAATAATTCTAGGTCTAGAAAGATAATAATAACCAATATATAATGAGCATCTTTTTTGGAGATTATGTTTTTTAGGTTGATACGATAATTTCTGTAATTATCTCTTCATATCTCATTCCAGCTATTGTGATAATACGATGGGATTTTAATTTTTTTCTCTCTTGAATGAAATAGCAAATCTTTTAAATTAATTTCAGTTAGTTTGTTGTCATGCTGCTGCTGTTTTGACAATAAGATTTTGATGAAAGATTATTGTTGATTGTTGTAATTAATCTAATGACAATCGCCTCCTCAAAAATATAACCATTTTTATATTTAAAATCTTGGCAACACACAATCACTTAACTAAAATTATCTAAGGATGTCACCCAAAAATCTATATAGATGTTCGCAAATGAAAATGATCATTAGGCTTACTCATTTTTCTCTGGCAATTTCTCAAGCCCTACCCTATATATAAATGGTTGGCAGCGTTTTTCCTTTGGAAACTACCATGCTAAAAGAGTGATTTTGTTGGGATTAGTAAGTTTTATCATAAACTAAACTATTTTTTCAACAAATTGTCTTCATTATTAATGTTTGGGTCAAGTAAGTTTAAATTTTTTGATTTAAAATTATAGAATTTAAGTTATATTATATATATTTGAATACGTATGGATTTGGATTATATTTGAATTTGGGCAAAAAATTTATGAATTTTGATTTTATCCAAATTTAAATTTAAATTTTATCTTAATTCTTTCATAATCATTTGAAATCCTTTTACAATCCTTGTTATTTCAAATCTTCACATGCACAATTGAAATACTAACCAATAGTAATAATTTTTGTTATTTAAACTGCACAAACAAAAAAAATTTAAATATATAAATTTAAAATGTGAGATTTGAAATCCAATCTACTGGTCCAAACATTATCTTAAAGTATTGAATATATATATATATATATATATCTAACAAGTTCTTGAATTTAGATATTTTTTATTTAGTTTAATGGTGCCAAATCTCATGAGTATAGGTCTGAATTTGTACATCCCTACCTGCAGTTTTTTTCAAAAGTAAGGAACGTGGCTCCTCCACTTAGATATGTTTCTATATTTTACTGGCCTAAAAGCACTGATTTTCCTATTTTGGTAACCATTAGCATTTGTTTTATAAATTCAGGAAATGCATATGGAGACTTCATCTCCTAAAAAACCTAGTTTGAGCTTTGGAATTGCAGGCAAATGCCCCGCTGCCCGAATTTCTCCTGGTGCCTTTTTTTTCCCCTGGGTACCGATGCAATCACATGTGATCCAACCAAACGTGAATACTTGTTGCTGGGCTGATATGGAATAATTTGCTGAGTGGACGATGAGCTGCAAAAATAGTAAAAAAATCTCAGGGAATAATTTTTGGAAGCGACATTTTAATCATATTTTTTAAATTTCTGTTTATCCCTTACTTTTTTTTAATCTTCAACTTCCTCCAATCTGCTTTATTCATATTTCCCTAAACAGTAACCTTGTTTCCATTATTTTCTTTTCCGATCCCTCTCACCATCTTACCCTTTCTCCACCGGATTCTCAATATATATATATATATATATATATCAACGTCTCCTTTAACATCTAAATTTCAGGATGGCCGTCTTCTTCAGCGCTATCATCTACATAGAGATACCCACCCTCTTGTATAGAAGCACCATGTAAATATCTTTGAATATTATTTACTACAGGGTCTATGAAGATTGAAGAGGCTCTCCGCCCATCTTCCAAAACTGTTTTATTGTAATTTTATTTGCAGCACGATGATGAGTAATAAGATATTAAGAGCAAAGGTTATGTATGATATCACATAGTCCTGCTAAAGTATATAAAATAAAATCCAATAAAAATGTGAGTGATGGAAAAAAATTTTTTTTAAATGAAAATAACACTATATATCTCTCCCTTTAAAAAGAGAAAATAAATTACTCTCAAGAGTTATAAGTGTTATATATTTTTATTTTCTTAACTAACTAAACATGTTTCGACATTTGTGATTTTGATATTTTGTGTAAATTTATAATCATCTCCAGTACAAGAATGCCCTTTTTCTCTGAGTGATTGCATCTGCATCTTAGCAGCAGACATCCTCCTGACGGGTGGTAAGGTTTAGAAGACGGGAAAGAGTAATTAACGAAAGGGGCAAAGAAAATTTTGAAAGTGCAATGGTAGTCGTCCTGGCATCAGATTTGGTGAATTTAGACGGCGATAGGGAAAGTAGTTGCAATTAAGGTATGATAAACACGGGACCCTGAGAGTACTTTTGATCTTCTAACAGTGCTTTAGGTGCCTGAGAAACCACTGCTCGCTTAATTATTTCTAATATGAGGCTGTTTAGAAAGCAGTCAATACATGCATCATATCTGTCACTATAAAGGACTAGGGGCCTCTAATGTGCCCTTCTCTAATGCCTCTTGTAATGTCTCAACATTCCAATTTCATTTTTTTATTTTTAAAAAATCATAAAAAATTCAAATCTTAAACTATTTTAAAACATCAAAATATCCAAATGTCTCCTATTTTATGTTGAAGCTAATGATAAAAAAAAATGAAATTAAGACGTTGGGACATTATAAAGGGCATTAAAAAAGGGTACATTAAAATCCCTAGCCCCACTACAAGCCCCTTAATTCTAATAACATGGTGATTTCTTGATGATATGTGCCCGCAGACCTAGTTTGATTCAGCTTAGCTCAAGTTATTGAGCTTCGACGTACTTAAGCAAGCTGTGACAGTCCAAATTGAGCTTAAGTAAGCCGCCCAATGAGGCATAAGATTTTGACTGTATTATAGATCTGAATCCCCGAATCCCACTGATACTGGCATGACCATATGCATGGCCGCGACGGTCAAGCGCAGCGTTGATATCAGCGGGCATCAGCAAATTGAAAATGCTTGAATACCATGGTAAACCTTCAGTTTAGTGCCATCGAATTTAAAAAAATATAATAAATAACGTTTAATAATGCGAGCCTGAAAATGCCGATAATATTTAGCGATGGCCTTGGCCTCTTTTCACCTGGTTCGATCCACTGGAGGAAGGAGGATACGCAAAGGCGTATGGCCCGAATCACTTGCGGTATTCACCGATTGCACCAATTTATGAAGACCATAATTGCTAGCAGCTTCTTTCGATCGGTTTTCGACAATTGGTTTAACCTGAGCAGCCAAATCTCTTAAGTGAGCATTTTCAGCCATAAGCGGATCATGAAAGCACCAAAGTTGCGAAGTAGCTTAACGATACGATTTGATGGAAGAGTGAGAAAAATACTGCACAAGCGAGGGATTATATTGTCCAAATGACTAATAAAATTAAATCCTTCAGATCGAGATATTATATATACATATTGGAACGGAAACGTTGACTGCAGGTTAAAAGTAAAAATAAAAATAAAAAATCCAGTGCATGAACTCATGAGTGAAAGAATTCAGTGCAGACGAAAAAGGCAATCCAGGAAGGGAGAGAGCCAGCAGCGGAGGCGAGATAATCATTTCACTCTCATTCTCTTGCACCGTCACGTGGCAACTTATTCAATGTGACTCCAAATTTCATGACCTTCCACTTTTTAACTTGTTGCATCAGCTGGCGCCACGTGTCCCATGTTTCTAACTAATTACTTCTCATCACCAGAGTCCAGAGACACTGGATTCATAAAACACGTTCTCCCATCAAATATGCGCTTGTCCAAGCGTCGATCGTTGTCTTCTTCTTTTTATATAATAAGGTGTCTAAGCATCTTTTAAATATAAAGATTTGGATTCAGTGATTGTAATTAATATAGACATTGAGTGTCTGTATTATTTAAACTGTTAAAATTTAAATCGATGATTATGAATTCATATTTCACTTAAAATTAATGAATGAGTAAGTTTATCTGAAATATTGATCTATATTTCAATGACTTATATGATATAGACATTGAATACTTGTAATAAGTACAGCTATTGAATCCAAATCCCTTAAGTATAATTAACAAGTGCCTGCATCTTCTTAAATCTTAAGACAATTTTACTAGAGCCATGGTCACACATTAAATGTGGACAGCTTTTTCAGTAGAGATTTAGTCTATGTTTGGTTTTCAATTTGTTAAAAGTTTTTCTGATAGAAGTTAATTTAGTGAAAGTCGGTTATTGTAATGAAATTTGTGTTTGGATATATTTTTTCAAAAGTCAGTTTGGTACACTGAAAGTTGTTTGGTTTGTGATAGTGAAATGTATTTTTAAATGTACAATTACTAAAAAAGATATTGATTGATGATGTTTTATAATTTTTATTATACAAATATAATATATTTAAAATATTTAAAACATGTGATAAAAATTTTAAATAACATAAATTTTGATCTATAATGCTAAAAATTTAATTTCTAGTTATTTCTATTTTTTAATTTGTAATTTTAGAAAATGTGATAAAAATTTATAATTTTTATTATACATTAATGCAAAAAATTAACATGATTAATTATTTATTTTATAATGATAAAAACTTGATACATAATTACTATTATTGAAATAATAATTATATTTTTAATGAATTAACTATTTTTTAAATAAAAGAATAAGAGATTAAATTTGAGGTAGTATGATCAAATAACATCCTGCTTTTTAAATTCACTTTTCAAAAGTTTCAAATAGTTACATTTCAAAAATTCACTTTCAACTACTATTTGAATGTACTTTCAGGATGCGCTTTCCTGTAAAATATTTCATCCAAACAACTAGCTTCCTGAAAGTAAAATTTTACTTTTTAAATGTGAAAAATAAAACAACCAAACGGACCCTTAAACTTGTTTTGTCATGTTGCGCGGAACTACCTAGATTTTGTTCATAGTTTTATTTGTCTCTTGAATAATAGTTTAATGACACAATTTTCGGGTCAACATGTGAAAAGAACTGTGTAATGATAATAGAATTTTTATGGAAATTTAGCTCGGTAATGTGCCTTGCATGCCATCTATAATCTTTTTATGAGTAAAGGGGCAAAAATACCCATAAAATAGTCAGCCATGGGCATGCAGTATTCTAAAGTGATGAAAGGGGTAAAAATACCCATAATGTTACATGGATGGGTGCAAAAATAATTAGACCATTAATTTTGACTTAACATTCTTAATTTTGATTATTAAATGCTAATTGTACATGTTACTTATCAATCTTTACTAACGTGGACTAACAAAGAGGCAAAAATACTCACGAATTCATTGGTCATGAGCAAAAATACTCATAACGTTATTAGAGTTAGTGCAAAAGTGATCAATACATTCAATTCCTTAAATGTTAATCGTTTAGTTGACACCTAAGCAAAAGTTGACTATTTTTTCGTTGATGTAGACAACAAGTATTTCAAAATGAATTTTTATAGATATTGATCGATCATTATATGAGTACCTATAATGTTACTTTAGTAAGTACAATGGTGACCAATCCATCAAAATTAATGCCATATGATTTCTTTCCATTACCACATATCTTACCCCCTTTCTTTTTTCGTCTTGACTCATTTTTCTTGTCTATAAAACCTGAGATTTAATATAGAAAGATAGGTTGTTTAAAATCAAAGATTGAGACTGAGCACATCTAACTTAAGAACATTGTCACAACCTTAAGCAATTGCATTCATGATAGATTCAAAATTTGCAAATGATTTTCGCCACTGTTGCAAAGAAACAAGCAATTTGATTTGATATTTAATCTAAATGATATTTTCTCACATAATATTCATATAATAACCTATTAATTTTCAGATAATTTTATCTAGGAATATTTTTTGTCTACATCAATAAAAAATAGTCAACTTTTGCTTAGGTGTCAGCTAAATAATCAACATTTCAGGATTGGATGGATTGATCACTTTTGCACCAACTTTGATAATGTATGGGTATTTTTGCTCCTGGTCTACGACTTTGTGGATATTTTTGCCCTCTTTTTTAGTCCATGTCAATAAAGATTAACACATTGCATATACAATCAGCATTTAACGGTCAAATTTTACGGTCTGGTTACTTTTGCACCCATCCATGTAACGTTATAAGTATTTTTACCCTTTTTGTCACTTTAGAATATTGGGTGCCTGTGGCTAACTACTTTGTGGATATTTTTGCCTCTTTACCCTCTTTTCATTCAAAGGATAAACTAAAATTGACAATTATATGGATTTACAAAACATTATTTTTTATCAACGATTTACAAAACAATATGACTACTAAGAATAATGTGGCTATATTAAATCTTAATCTAAATTGATATCTTGCATTCTTTCTACATAAATAAAAACGTTAAATATCATTTTAGAAAATAGTAAATCATGATCTTAAAAATTGACAGGATAATTAATATTTGCTAATTGATATCTGAAATGATTGAATTTAATCAAGAGCATTATCTTCCATATAAATATATAGATAACAGATTCCACACAAATTATACAAAAAAAAAAAGAAATTCTACACAGATAGAAATAGCTAGGTAGTTCATAACCTTATATTAGAAAAACAGACACAACAATATCTTCTCGTTTATATTAGTTAAATTTCATATCTATCTAAACTTAAATATACTTAAATTATAACTTTTTAAACACACTAGAATGTGGTGTTATGTGCATGAAATGTGAAATAAGTCACATTGTTTATGTCCCATGAATATCATAATTTTTATAAATATATTTATTTATATGCATATGAAAAATAAAAGTATTCCAACGAGATCCTTAAAACTTTCCCTCTAAAAAATTTTGCCTAGTAAACTTTGATTGGATCAACATTCACCAAACATCAATAAATTTAACAAAAATGTTAAAATTATCCCACCGTTGCATTATGTAATGCCAAATAAGAGGAAAAATTTATTTATTTTTAACACCTTTTTCCTTTCTTGGAATTTACCCTCTAATGTATCCTCATAAATCATAACACTATCAGGACACTCCCAACCGAAGGTGGCGGGAGAGAGACGTTGAAACTCAATATTCCTCAACATGCCTGTGCCTTTGGAAGTGATAAAATATGTGTTCCCTCTAATTTCATCTTCCCCTACGTAACCAAACCCGCTTCTTCTTTTGCCTTCTTCCTCTTTGATGTCTTCTCCTCTTTGCTTAACTTCATTCATTCATTCCGTGGGTTAATCTCATTATCCTAATTGGTTTACGCTTGAATTATTCAGCTTTCAGTGGCTTTGTCCTAATTAAGTTCGTTACTGGGTATTTATTTCTTCTATTTCTGCCCGTAGTGCCCCATTACCCAGCTCCTTCCATGTGTTTTGCTTAGTTTCCATACTTCCAGTTAACTCTTTTTCCTTAGATAAGTTGGTTAGTTAGTTTTATTGTCTTATGTTTTTATAAATCCCACCTTAAGGGTAAACTTCTGTATTTTTGGGTAATTTTCTTGATGCTTAACAATGGCTCAGGATTGTTCCAATTGGTTTTTGTTTGTTTGTTTATTTTTGTCTTTTTTATTTTTTGCCTTTTCTGAAGGCGCTTAATTCCAATAGTGAAATCGTGCTTGCCACTATAGTTCTTTTGCTTAAGAAGGTAAATCGGCTATCAATCAGTAGCATCTTTCTTGTTTCGGACTAGCCTATTTTGCAGTTTAGTCATACATTAACGGCTTTGTGGGTTAGATTATCACGCAGTTTATCTCGCGTTCTGCTTCTCCGCAGTCGCTGTACATTACAGTGCAGCGATGAGAGAGGCAGCCACATGGGCTTTGGTGGGCTCACCATGCCAAACGGCTAACGCCGTCTATTGTAGGTTTAGTTTATGTTTGTGCCCAGGCAAAGTTCATGAACAACCCCCTTCTATAAGAGAGAATTTTTTTCATGCCATATAGATCGAAATTATGATTCGTTGGATATATTGTCAACAGGGATGCTAGGTTCAAACGATAAGTCTCTATAAAATCAACTGCAACCAAAAAATCTCCATTCTTATGCTGATACATTAAGTCGGATAAAGATTAGTGCATATAATTTGAAGTTGACATGAGTTCCTTTCATCCTGTAATTCACTTAATGTTATCTTGCTATAACTTTTTTTTATTTCTGCCGTTTGGAAGATTCTAATCTTAACTCTGTACCCTGTCATAACTAATCAGGTCTTTGGGGTGTGGACTGGACGTTTATACCTGCTATCAGTGTCTTTGAAAAATGATTTGCTGGCCAAAGTGTTCTAGTGTTTTTAATATATTCAAATGGGAACGTCAAGATGAATCATCTTTGACAATGGGTTTACTTCAGGATGTTCCACCAGAGATCGAATTGTCCGACTATGGAACTTAATGGTGACAGCTCGAATGTGGAGCCAATTTCCTATTTGGACCTCTTCTTGGAGAGGCTCTGCAGCTACTACTGTGGGAAAGGGCTTTGCTGCATCCTGATTAAGTGGATTGCCAAACTTCTTGGTCTTGGATTTACCATGTGTTTCTCAGTATTTTACTTGTTATATGTTGATTGAAATGCTTTTCATAAGTGTGGGATGGATGCAGTTGAATCTGGAATTAGCTCTTGTGATCTTGGTAAAGCTATTCATTAACACCCTTTAACCCCAATGACGCTTACAAAAGCTATTGTAGTTGGTTACTTAGCAATATTTTCCATCTACTGGATATTTTGTTTCTCAAGGTTTTTTGCTCAACCAAAGGATACACTGGAAATCCATCAATTTTACTACAATAGGTAAGCACAAATGATAATCCCTTAAGTATATTGACAGAAACTGCAACTTTTGCGTGACATGTATGATTTTTTTGTCATTTGCCATGATGTTCTTGCAGTCTCCAGGTTTCTGACAAAGAAATTCAAACTTTGCCCTAGGCAACAGTTTTTGAAAAGGTTGTTTTGGTGCAGAGTTCAAGACAGCTCTGTGTGGTGAAGGATCTCTCTACTCATGACATTGTGATAAGATTGATGCGGAAGGAAAACTACTTGATTGGAATGCTTAACAAGGGAGTGCTTGCTTTTCCCATTGCTCAGTGGGTCCCAGGTGCTGGTCTTACTGTGAAATGTGGTGCTAATGGAACACAGTATCATCTAATACTAACTAAGACCCTTGAGTGGACTTTGAACTGGTGCATTATGGAAAGCATGTTTGATCGGTGTGTTGCCTCTTCATGTATTGTAACTGTGGGCATATCATTATCCCATGTGACTGCGGATATTATGCTTGAAACTTATTGTCTAGTTTGTTGTCCTAAACAATTAAAATTCATAATTCTAACTCTTTTGTTTGCTCCCAAACTATAAATTGCCATACAACGCTGTGAAAAAATCATTTCTGTACCTTACATTCAGCTTTTTGTATGTGTGTGTGTGTGTGTGTGTGTGTGATTTTTCAATCTCGTATTTTTAATCTCCATGTGACTTATGGTGAGTTTTTCTACTTCCACAGGTAATGAGGATTACCTTTTGGGGGTAACGCTTATTTTGTGCAGGCCACATTACAATTTGAGTTAACATGTTTCAGGATTTTCTATAAAAAAATTTATTCATTACTGCAGAAATTGAGATTGGCTCAATGCTCTGTAGTGTTTGAGGTCAATTAATTAGAGAATAGTATGGCATTGCTCCACCCCCGCCCCCCCAAAAAAAAAAGAAAAAGAAAAGGAAAAAGTGAATGTCCTTGCCTCCTTAATAATGAGCTTCTTGATGGTTGCATGCAAATTGGGTGTCATGTCTTTAAACTAATGGAGACTTTACGACTGTTTTCATTGTATTTGCATATGAAATAAAAGGCTTTGTGGCTATGCTTCCGCTCCCCATCTAAGGAGAAAGTGGGTGAATTGTTGAAGTATTGTTGGAACCTAGCTAGAATTCAGTACATTCTCCTCTATCCAGGGTAAAATTGAGAGTGTCTACAACTGAAACATCTGTTGCAAGTGTGGCCTCTATTTATTTAGTTGTTAGGTTCAACGAATCATTTAAGGTCATCAAGGATCCACTCAACCATGTTTCCTTCAGAGATTCCTGCGTGTCAAAGCTGCAAGAGTGCCTCAGCAACCTTGTTGGTCCTTATAACACACCTATATGCTTCACTATTTGGTTCAACTACTCTAGCATTCGAGGGGCTAACAAACTCTCTTGTTCACACGCTAATTCTTTGATCCCTCACTGAACCCTCTTTTACAACATATGGCCAACCATCATCCAATTCTCTCCCTCTCTTTCCTACAACACCTTGCTACCTTTGCAAGGTAATGGCCATTATTTTTTTTGCCCCTACCCTTTTGGACAGTTCACTAACTATTATAATAACTCTGGACCCTTCCATGTTATGTATCTTTGCCCCTAGTCCAACAAGTACTAAAAAGTAGGGTCCCAAATACTAAAAGAGTTTGTGCTTGCTTTCTGGCAAGGTTTTTATAGATTTTCTTTTTGTTTATAGGTTGGGAGGAAGGGGGGCAGGGTTTCTTCAAGTCTAAAGCTGTATGACCAGAAGAAGAAGTTATGATGAAATTGGGTTTGGATTGGAAGTTGTCAAACCCATATTAATGTAATTAAGCTTAGCAAGTAACTAGAATCTTGACCAACACTTCTCTCTTTCAAGTTAACTGTCGGCAATTATTATAGATGGCATTACATAAAGAGACATGGATATTAAGTAAATCATATAAATATGAAGAAAGAATTTTCCTTTTCACATTTTGTATTTGAATTCTGATACAACCCCATCTCCTGTCACTATCAAAACTCACAAAAATGAGACATAAAAAGAATGGCAAAGGGCAAAAAATATGGGACTACATGTTTATAAGAAAATACAGTAGGTAACGACCAGATGAGATAGAAAAATAGGGGGGGAGTAAAGCTAGTGTTTTGGTAGGGGCAATCTACTTTTTGGCTCTTTAAATCTGTATGTTCGTGCAAAAGGAGGGTGTAGAGTATTTTGAATTTTGAGATTGGTGAGGAGAGTGCTGGCCTCTGGAAAGTCCAGTGTATTGGGGTGGAGGAAGTCATCTTTCTTCATCATTTTATCTTCTGCTTAGTGTGTGTTTGTGAGTGGCTTGTGGCTTGTGGCTTATGCTTATGTTACTGTTCGCTAGTGTATTTTGTGCTGTCTTTGTAACTATAGTTTAAGTATATGAGTGTATGAGGGATATGAGTTTGGCTTGAATCATCATTATCCTTGTAATCAAAGATTATTATTCAGCAATAGCATTTTCAGTCCCCTTTGTAGTGTATTTTTTTGGTTTCTACTTGTTTTAAATTTGTTAGAGGAGAGGGTTCCATCAAATTCCACTTGAATAACTTTAGGCCAGCATTTGTAGTGTTTTGATTAAGTAATTTGTTGGCGTTCATTATGCTGTGCTCTTTTATGTTACACGTGATTTTGTATCCAACACATATAACATGAGTATGACATGCTTTATCTGCAGAAACTTTTGTATTAAAAGGGATTTTGTGTCCGATCCACAGGCATTAAAGAAAAGGCTTATGGTGGTTGGGCTTGCAATGCTTGTACTTTCTCCATGTCTTATCATCTTTATGCTATATCTCTTTGTGAGTTATACTAAACAATTTTATAAGCATCCAAGCTTAGCAATAGCTCGAAGATGGTCAAATCTGTCAAGGTGAATCTTCAGGGAATTCAATGAGGTGTTGCTTTCTTTTTGTTCTTTTATTAATAGAGACTTCAGTTCTTCTCTTTTGTTCCATCCATTCATTTTTTTTAATCATTTTGATTTTCTTTTTCTTTTTTTAAATTTTAAAGCAAACAAACGCTGGATGAAGACAATCTTAAAATTTTCCTACATTTGTCTAATGGAAGTTGGAAGATTGTCTTCTTCCTAGGTTTAGCTTCTTTCAAAATAATAAATATATGATTGAGATTTAAAAAAATAAAAATTAGAAACTTGAATGGCTGTTTAGACGTGAATAGTCCAGATTTGCTCTGGCCTCTAGGGGACAATAGAGGATTTCCATCTAGAAGAGCATATACACTATTAAAGAAATGTATGGAAATTATAACTTGTGGAGAATATTTTACAACTAATACTTATCAGAGAAATTGAGAAAAGACAATATTAATCCAATCTCTAGCCTACTTTGTCCTAGGAAATTTTATAAATTATTAACTAATTCTCTATTGAATCATAATGAATAGGATAAAGTCCTTGTTTTTGATTTTCTGCATTATAATCACCATACTTGTTCAATGCAAGCTATCTTATTTGAAGGTTATTGGCAACCACATTTATAGAGTATGATGATTTAATGAGTTATTTGGATTAGATTTTGCGCTCTAATGATTTCTTGCTCATATTTTCTCCTATATTTTACATTTGGAAAGGTGTTAATAGTTTGAGCATGGCATATGTAGTTGTCATTATTAGCATGGTAAAACTTGTATTTTTTTTTTTGCTTTTGTGATTAAGCTGACTTATGGCCTCTGTTGTAGGTGGACCATTTCTTTAAGCATCAGATTGATAGCAGTTCAGTACATGCTTCTGATTATCTCAAACTATTTCGTTCACCTATTTTATGTACCTATGCAAAGCTTATATCTTTTATATTTGGTGGACTTACTGCAATTTTGATCGTCTTTGCTTTTGTTTACGAACCTTTGCTTGAGGCACAGGTATTGGATTTTAATTGATTTTGCCTAAAAGATGTTGGACCTACGCATATCACAATAATTATCTTAAAATTGTAGATATATAGTCAAAAGTTGTTATGGTATACTGCTGTTTTTGGAGCAATAACAGCCATTAGCCGGGCTGCTGTGACAATTGAGCTTCTGGTCTTAGATCCAGAAGGAGTAATTTCTATGGTGGTGCATCATACACATTATATGCCAAAGAGATGGCATGGTAAAGAATGTACTGAAATAGTCCGTATTGAGTTTAGAACCCTATTTCAGGTATTTGTTTCGATTATTGGTTCAATTCACTAGTACTAATTTTGATATGCTGTTATGAGTTATTTGTTGTCTATCTGATAGCATTTTCAATGAATCAATACTATTTTGTTTCATGTCACAATATTTGTTTGGTGCAGTATACTATGATGTTGTTACTTGAGGAGATGGCATCGATTTTCCTCACTCCGTATTTACTTTTGCTAGTTGTCCCAAAGGTCATTGCTTTATTTAGACTTAAACTTTGTTCATGCATCATATATTATAATGTTCTAACTTTGTTCATGTAGCGGGTTGATGATATTTTGCAATTCATTGCCGATTTCACAGTGGATGTTGAAGGTGTTGGTCATGTTTGTAGGTTAGTATGGACGTAACAATTTTTTCCTTTCTTCAATTTTCATCCCATTTCTCAATGGCCATTCCTAGGGGCTTCTTAAAATGTTTTAATTTTTTTTGGTTGAGCAAATGATGTATGATATTAATAATTTTTTATTGTATCCTCAATATTGTCACAGTTTTAGTGTCTTTGATTTTCAAGCTCGTGGAAACAGCAATTATGGTTCCCCGTGCAATGTACCTCGCATCTGAAGGAGTTCCCAGGGAAAGATGGAGAAATCATTTTTGAGGTATTGTCTTAGGCAGTTATTTTTTATGTGCAAGACTACTTTGATTGAAGTCATGTTTCGTGTTTCTTTAGGTTGAACTTTTGATAGACATTAGGAAATGTGTTTTCATTTGGATTTCTTTCCTAGTTTGCATCTTTCAAACTGTGATGACAATTGCAATGGGATGGGTATATGCAATGCTGTTTTGTCGAGGTCCATGCAATGCTTGTGCTTGTAGGGAAGAGAGGAAAATTCCTTTTAGTTGAATTCCTCCAATCTCTATCCAGGATGGTGAATTTTTTGTCTGTTCCCATCGATCTATTCTCTGACTTGGATAATTATTTTCATTTTTATCATTATACACAGTTCCAATAATTTATGGAAACCCTCATTTGTCTATTCCAACTACTTGTCTTGCAGACTACTTGAAAAATTATGAATTTACATATTATCTGGAAAAGCAAAACTTCGTGAAATCTATTCATAATTGGCTCAATCTAAATGAAAGTTTTTTTGTTCTTGCACTTATTGTTTGGTTTTGATGGAAGAAATAAGCATCTTCAAATAACTCATTAGTTACTTTGCTATGTTGAAAAATATGTTGAAAGGCATGTGAAGAAAACAAGATGTTATTTATTTATTTATTTATTTTAGTAACAAAAACTAGATGTTAATAATTTTTCTGCTACTGCTCCAATTTCTAATATTGGTAACTCCTGTTATGGTTACAGCTTTCAGAGCAGCTACATGTCAAGGGAACCAAATACTCTGGGTAAGCAGTTTTTGCTTAATCTCAAAACCTTGAAAGAGAAAAATTTACAGGGACATGCAGGGAGATGCACATTTCCCCCACCTAGAATGTGGAGCAATGGATTTAGGGACATACTGCACAGTACCTGTGGAATTTGCAATCACTTGGATCTCTTATGGCCGAGAGATGCCAATCGAAACAATAATCCCTATCTTCTTGATTGGTACTACACTTCTCGAACTCGTCATATGACTTTGAGGGATGTTCCAATGGAACCATTTGAGAATACTCAGCGTTATTCTGGAGATCATTGGATGTCCTCCAATTTAACACAGAATGAACCTGGTTTTGCAGAAGAGTCGGGAGAATATTGCAAGGATCGAGCTTCGTCTCACTTTACGGCATCCACAGCAGCTCCCATCTTCCGGGAGATTCCATGTGCAGGTCGAAATTGCAATGATGTGCCAGAATCCATCAGGAGTTGTTGGTGGGCTAGGAGTCGCCCACAAGGTGGACAAGTTCAGACAAGCTTTCTTGAGCCTCCAGATTTCAATCACCAAACATGTAACTATCACGATGAGCCATCTGGAGGCTCAGATGATGAACAGCAACACTTGGACCGGAGAGATTGTCAGAGATTATCAGAAACAGCACACACATTTGACTCAGAGTCAGGGGAATTGAATCTTCATTTTGATGATATTTATGACAAACCTTCAGAAACCACTGCTATGAACCAAGCGCGACACGTGGGCTGGAGAGATTATAACAGATTATCAAGAATAACTCACGCATATGACTTGGAAGCAAGGGATCTTCAAGCCGATAATATTTATAACAGACCTCTTGAAACATTTGCTGCTAAACTAAGAGCTGAAAGCCTCTGAGTGATGGTGTCATCTTTCATTAATTGATTGACATACAAGTGTCCGCTTCCTAAGTTGTGGCCGCTTCTTCTATGTTATTCATGGAAATTCATATTCTTTGCTGTATATAACTCCACTGACTAGTTATGGGCGCCTTCCGAATGCTGGAGTAAGAGGGAAAGTTGAACAGCCATCACGTCAGGCGTCCTAATTCATTAACCTGCTTTTAGTTTCTGCTTGGGCTTTTGTAATTTTTTCATTAGACTCTGGCTAGTCGTTGTCCTAGTTGATAAGAAAAATGTTATTTATTTATTTTTATGAAAAGTGTGAGCAAAGACCTGTAAACAATGGAGGAAAAAGCAAATTAAGTCTAACAAAACAATAGGCTGATGGAACTACCATTGACAAAAATGGAATAACCCACTTCATTAATGAGTTGGTGATTGGGTGTATTTAATTGATTTGTAAAATCAAGTTGCGAAAAAACATCAGTCAAATTCAAAAAAATTAATTAAATGCAGTTCTTGTCAGATACGAAAAAATAAATGAAAATAGAAAATTAAGAAAAGAGTTGAGGCCAAAACAGAAAAAAGGCAGATGTAGGGTTATATTTATATTGATGATGGCGATGGGCTGTCGACAAGACTGGGATGTTAATAACTATATTATGATTATAACTGAACAAACATTTATTTGATGACTTTACAAAATGATAACAACAGCCAATTATTGATTAAATAGTAATGGTATTGCAAATTATGGTTGTTTGAGATTTAACATCAGTTTATGCAATAAAACACACAAAAGCTCTGGTGCTGCCGATACCTCAGAGAAAACACGCAAAAGCTTACCGATGTTATATGGTCCAAAGTTCTTGTTTAACATAAATATAAAATATGGTGATATAAAAAGTTTGTGCAATAACGCTATCGTGAATTTATAATATCTTTTACATAAAAATAAAATGTTCAGATTAAAATCTCACGTTAGTAAATAATCCAGATTGATTCAATTGATAAATAAGTTGAGATATAATTTATAAGACTGTGTAATCAAATCTTACTGAAAAAACGATTTATAACTAATTTTGTAAAACTTGGAAACATATGTTTGTTTTGGTGACGCCAAACTCCTCTAAAATTTTATTGATAAAAAAGAAATAATAAAATCTCATGTTGGGATATCCAAATCCAATTGCAAGTGCGGCGAGAGAACGCTTTGGTGATGTATGAAGTGGAGATCCTAGACAATTTTAAATCAGTGATTGTTGACCTCAACCACGAATTGATCACAAAGGGCTTCTCGTTCCTTGCCAGTGTGGCCAACGCATCCCGCTCCAGACGGGTCACAGTCTGATCTCTCCGTTTTCTGTGTTCATATCTTCGGATAAATCTGCGAAACTTTGGCGATCCCCTCGGCCGGTATAGCAGTGGCAAAAAATGGCTGCCGGAGTGAGCCGAAAAATATCTGCGGCTTCAGCCAGGGCTCACACCAGAAGACTCAACAAAAGCACCTCATCTCTGCTTCCTCCAGGTGCCCATTCTCTCTCTTCTTTTCATTTGATCTTTCTAGCTCAAGTTCTCGATTCGCCTCGTTTGAATCGAAACACTTCACTGTGATTTCTGTGATTATCTGTATCAACGCTCTAGGTTTTATTTTAGTTGTTCTGGTTGTAGAATAAGCATATACAATGATTCAATTTCTAAACTCGGGCCGTAAATTTGAATCTTAGAGACATAAGAACTTCACTTGACTAAGGCTTCTTTATGGCTGCCTTGCTGGAAAGCCTGAAGAATTTATCCCGCTCATATTGGAAATTGATGTTTTCTGCTCCAGATGCTGTTGGTTAAATAAGTTTTTATGTGAATCCCACCACAAGGAAGCCTTCGTGTCACGTTATGTGCGTGTTTTCCCTTTTTTTAAACCGTTGCTGATTAGAGTCAGTAATGGAATTTTGGACAAGAAAACCATGAACAAGAACTTCCCTGGTCTTCCCTTATTAGCAGTAACCAGTCAAAGGTCCTGTACTTGTAAGCACTGGGATAGATTGGTGTTTTTAATTTCATAAGTTGAACTGTCTTCCATTTTACATCAAGAAACTAGGAAGGTTAGAAATGTTCTGGACGTGGCTATTGCCCAATTCCGTTGTATCCCCTTTGGGATCATTTATTGTCTCTGAATCATCTCACACTTTTTCAGTGGCTGTATAGCATATCCTAAGCTTTATTTGATAGAAACTTGGAACTTATGAGACACGTGGCATTTTTTCTTTTGAATTGCTATTTTCCAGCTCTAAATTCTAACACTACGATATCTCAGGAATGCTTAAGGCAGCTCTTGCAGTGTCGTTTATTGGATTTCTAGCATGGGCATTTCAGGCTATTCAGCCTCCTCCTCCCAAAACATGTGGCTCTTCTAATGGACCACCTGTGACATCACCCAGAATCAAACTTAGAGATGGAAGGCATTTGGCTTACCGTGAGTATGGTACCCCAAAAGATGCAGCCAATTATAAAATTATCTATGTCCATGGTTTTGACTCATGCAGGCATGATGCTGTTATTGCTGAAAGGTTATCACCGGTAATTATTTATTTTACAATTTGAGTGTGTTGTTTTTGTAGCACTATGTTTTTATGGCACTCTAATATTTTGTCAATGTTGGTTTTTCCCAGAAAATTACTGAAGAAGTGGGGGTCTATATTGTATCTTTCGACAGACCTGGTTATGGAGAAAGTGATCCTGATCCAAATCGAACTTGGAAGAGCCTAGCCTTAGATATAGAAGAGTTAGCTGATCAGTTGGGATTAGGGTCCAAATTTTATGTAATTGGTTTTTCAATGGGAGGACAGGTTATTTGGAGCTGCCTTAAGTACATACCTCATAGGTATGTTTAAATCTAATTTTATGTTATTGTGATGGCATTAAAGGTCCTAAATAAATGTGACTATTTCCATTTAGCATTTTTTTCTGTCATGTTTGCATCTACATGCTTGCCTGTATATGCTATTGGTATGATATTTTGTTGTCAGCCCCTCATACATTAATAATTTTTTTGCAAATGTTGACAGGCTGGCAGGTGCGGTGCTCATTGCCCCAGTTGTCAACTACTGGTGGTCTGGTCTCCCTGCAAACTTGACTAAGGAAGCCTATTACCAACAAAAACCACAAGACCAATGGACACAACGTGTTTCTCACTACATCCCTTGGCTAACTTATTGGTGGAACACCCAAACATGGTTTCCATCAAGTAGTGTAATTGCTCATAGTCAAGATGTTCTTTCCCGTCAAGACAAAGAACTTATGCCTAAGATGCAACATAGAATGAGTTATATGGTACGTATCCAATCTTAAATGGTTACCATAACTGTGGCTTTGTTGGGAATGCTATTGAATAAAAGGAGGTTACAGACCAGTGAGTCGTAGCTCATAATGGATGTTGTATAGATTGAGGCAACTCTTGAAATTTGTGGGCAACTGTTTTGCTAAATATCACAACGGGTACCAACTGGTCCAACTCTACAAAGTCAGTGTAAAATACACGCTATGATGTTTAGCCATTGAAAATCCCTTTCTCCAACTATTGAGTGCTGCATGAGGTTAACTGGGAACAATTCTCACTGGTTGTGTTCACTAATTAAACTGGAGAAGTGCTGTGGAGGATTTGGCATAGCATGCATGTGAATCTGTTTACGTAATATTATTGTCTTGTATTATATTAATTTTCCCTTCCCTTCCCTTCTATAGATTTCCTACTATTGATAAATTTCATGAATCCTTTGCCTTGATAGTTGTGTTTCCAAATTTAAGTTGACCTCTATGTAATATGTTGGAATTTTAAAGCAAGATGACCTGGCAATTATGTGCGAATGATAATGCTTGATTATGCCTATTTATTGGTTTTACCATCTGACATGTAATTGCAGTTTTAACTTCAATAGCTTTGCTTTTGGAGGGTACCATCTTTTGGAGTGTCATTCTGTCGGAAAGAAACTATTAGTGAGACTTTGTTCGTTCAGGATTTGTTTAATTAATTGGAACTGACTTTCTGATCTAACCTCATTATATTTGTTTTTTGCGTAGATTTTTCTTTTGGTTGTTTAAGCTTCAACTTAAATGTTTTATTTTGTGACATCTAGCAAGATTTCTTTGCTCTAGAAATATTGACATCAACCCCAACCTCTCCTCAAGAGAGATTCATAATGCTTCTTACAATGTTGCTTCGCACAGGCGCAAGTGAGGCAGCAGGGAGAATATGAATCCCTACATCGCGACCTGAATATTGGATTTGGGACATGGGAATTTAGTCCTCTGGATCTGGAAAACCCATTCCAGACTGGTAAGGGTTCTGTCCATCTATGGCAAGGAGATGAAGATTTGCTGGTGCCTGTTACTCTGCAACGTTACATTGCACAAAACCTTCCGTGGATTCACTATCACGAGCTTCCAGGTGCTGGTCATATGTTCCCCCATGCTGACGGGATGAGCGACACTATCATTCAGTCACTGCTACAGGGGAATTAGGCTGTAACTCCGCGAGACGATATTGGATCAGCTCCCTATGTATTTGCTGTCTCTATTATGGAGATTTTGAACTTTCTGATCAATTTGATCTGTATCATTAATTGTTCCTGTTTTGAGAGATGTTCGGGCAGCATTTGTTTATCTTAAATTTTTACGTCCTTACCCCGCATATATTTAGAGGCATTCTTAGACATCCACACCTCGGAATCACTTTTGAATCAGGTTGTCTCACAAAATTGATCAATTTTTTCACTTTAAACTTGTAATTTTTTTTTCACTCTTAATTATGAATTTAGAATGTGACACAATATGAACTGCCTGGAAAGTAAGCATGTTACAATATCCTAACTCATGTGTGACCAAGCATTCCATTCTTTGCTCAACTGCATTAAAAAGGCGTGAAAACACTTCAAAGGAACGTGTTGATGAATTTCTTTTTTCTTTTTATATCAGAGAAAGGCTAGGCCCTAAATACATAATTAAAAAGGCAGAGGGGATTGAGATCCAAAACGCTCATTGTGCACTAAATTCCTACAGGAAAAGGGAGTTGAATCAAAACAGCTAGTAGATTAAAGTCCCTTTTTTGCAAACATATCAGCTACACTGTTCTAGTCGCATGGAATTTTCCTAATGTGAACATTCCAATTAAGTTGGAGCAATCTGTTGGTTTCAACAAAAGCCAAGCAGCACTTGTTCATATCCCTTGTTGTTTCATGTATCAGATCCACTAGAAGTTTAGAATCTGATTCAGGATAATTTTCTGAAACCTTTTTTCCAAGTTAGTCTGAGTGATTCGAGCACAGCCCATTCTTCTGCCTCAAAGGGATTACAGTAACCAATTTCTTTTTTCTTTTTGATGTTGAAATGTTGATGAATTTCGAGTCACAAAGTATACGTTGTGAGCTTATGAACAAAGCCCAATACTAGGCGATCCCGTCTCGAAGATGGAGGCGGGCGTTTCGGCTTGAAGACGGAGAAAGTAAAGGAGTACGTGTTGAGCACGAAACAGAGGATACCCCAAACGATGTTGCGACGGGGACACCTGTCCTATACGTGGCAAGCTCGCCATGCTGGCGTTTGAATTTTGCTTTGTACAGAAGACGCTCTCTAGTCTGTGTTTCGGCATTTTGGCATTTTTAAAAAATAAATATTTGTTAAATTGTGAGCGAATGACAGAGGAAGGTGGTCACAAATCTGCAGAGCTTAGCAGATTAGCCAACTCTTCCATTTGTGTGTATTTGTTCCAACATGCGCTGAATAGTATGTGTGAATTCTCAGTTTAAACTGGGACACAACCTTCCTTTTTCTTCTCCTCTTCTCTTGCCTCTTGGTCTCGTTTTCGATGCTGCAGCTTGTAGGTCGACCTTATCTTAAAAACTTGTACAAGGGCTTAGTTTGATCGAGATTAACGTTTTAGCAATTTAGCATTTGAGCAGAACTTGAGTTCCCAGGTATACATCCTTTTCTCTGCTGCTTAGGTTTTTAGTGTTGGCATTTGATCCCATATCTTGGGATGTTTTTTGCGGGTGGCCACAAGGTTTTGTTTTTGGGCTTGGTGCTTGACGTAAACAGCATAGGCTTTCGAAATATTTCGGCTTCTTTCTTTTTAAATCTGAATGAGAATTAGAATTTTAGGGTGGTTGTGTGAGGGAACTTAGGGGCGAATTTGGGAGTTGGATAAAGAATCCTTTTTCTTGGCTGCTTTTTGATATTTCAGATCAATCAAATTTCTTTCACCTTATTAGAGAAATGCACCTTACTCGTATATATTTATATTTCTTCTCTTAGGTCGTCCACAGAAAGAACAATCATTTCCTTGCAATGGTGTCGAATTAAGCAAATAAGCTATAGAATACTTATAACCAGGGATCAAACGGGGGATCCATGTGACTAAATCAGGAATTAATTAAAGAGATCAACTGTATATCTTTAACTTGTCATCAACCGTAGCAGATGGTATCATTCTCAAAAAAATAATCTAAGAGAGGCTATATAGCTGTTAAAAGAAATGAAACAGAAGTAAGCATAGCCTAGGTGTTAAACTTGTTCCATCTTGGTTGAGCAGGACCAAGCAAGAAGAAAGAAATGGTGGTGGCAGAGGGGGAAGTGGACTCGTCATTAAAGTCAGACCAAACACTAAAAAACCAAGCAATGTCATCTCTTGGAAGACAGTCTTCAATATATGCTCTCACACTTGACGAGTTCCAGCACAGGCTATGCGAAGAAGGCAAGAATTTCGGGTCCATGAACATGGACGAGTTTCTCAGTAGCATCTGGAACGTGGAAGAAAACCAAACCATCAACAACAGCAATTCCGATGACAAAGGCGCAAGAAAGCAGCCAAGCCTGTCTCGCCAGGGCTCTCTCACCATTCCAACTCCACTCTCTAGAAAAACAGTCGACCAAGTCTGGTCTGAGATACACAACCAGACCACCTACAACAATGGTGATGCTAACAACAACGTTCGGAATTCCGAGTCTGCCCCACGCCAGCCCACTTACGGGGAGATGACTCTGGAGGATTTCTTGATTAAAGCAGGGGTAGTTCGGGAACCAAATCCTATGCCCGCTCAGTACGGGCTGTACCCTCATAACAAACCCGCAACGGGACCGACTTTCATCGGATACGCCGGAAATGGCAAGAGGGATGCTTCCGGGTATCCTCCTCCTGGGGTCTGCTACGGTGGCGGTGGGTACGGTGTGGCGCCGGTGAGCCCTGTGTCATCATCGGATGGGATGGCGGCGAGGGAGAACGCCGGCGGAGGACAGTACGGGATGGAGATGGGGATGGTGAGAGGAAGAAAGAGGATCATGGAGGGACCAGTGGAGAAGTTAGTGGAGAGGAGACAGAGAAGGATGATTAAGAACAGAGAATCAGCAGCAAGGTCCAGAGCCAGAAAACAGGTGTCCTTCATTTCTGAATCAATACATTGGTTGAAGAAATATTTTGATGGCATGTTGATAATTTTGTTTTTGCAGGCATACACCGTCGAGTTGGAAGCAGAACTGAACCAGCTAAGGAATGAGAATGCCCAGCTCAAACTTGCTCTGGTAATTTTAAATATTCATTTCAATTTTTCTTTTTTGTTTCCGGTGACTGAAAGCGACGACTGGTTTTATTTACGTCTTCTTCTTCAGGTTGAGCTCGAGAGGAGAAGAAAGCGGCAGGTAATTAATGAATGGATGGTGATTAAAATGGAGAAGAAAAGTAAACTAATGTTTTATTTGATGAGCGTAAATTAACAAATGATCATTTGGTGTCCTGATGCAGTGTCTGGAGGAACTGAAGAATAACGACTCGAGGAAGGGTCAGACCAAATCTCAAAAGGCACAACACAAATTGAGAGCTCTGAGAAGGAACCAAAGTTGTCATTTGTGATCGCCAGCTCTCGCACCCTCTTAGGTGCTTGACCATGGGCGAATCTAGACTAGCCTGAATCATTGTTGTACCTGAAAGATGATCTGTCTAAGATACCGGATGCGTAAGATAAAAAAAAGTTGTCATTTGTGAAGAAGCTGCATGGCAACCATTAATTATATATATACACACACACACACACATGTATATATATTCGATATCAGTATTCAGGTCAACCGTGGACAAGTATTGTATGATAAACATATAATGGTGAATGACATATTTTCAATGCTTTGATCTAGTCATCAATATATGTCATGAAATAATTAATTAAAAAATTCTAGTGCCCTCAATTCACGGATTTTTATTGTTCAATTATTATACTTTTGACAAAGAACATAACATTTTAGAAATTGTAATGGAATTCGGCCTTAATTATAAATGAAGGAACCAATTCTTTTGTCCGATGGGGTTCCAAAAATAAGTTCCGAAAATGTTGCTTTTAACGTGTTTGATTTTGATCTTGTGTTAGAAGTCATTAAAATGATGATTTTTTTTTAATTAAAGCTGATAGGAAGTATGAAATTCAAACTAAAGAGAAGATGGCAACGATTAACGGAGAGGTTAGCGGCATTTATAATAATTCATTTTTCTGAGGCACTTGTTGGCTTGCGCCTGTCTCTTTTCTGCCATATATATTTTTTAGGATAGTAATCAGTCTTAAATTATAAAATATTTTTTAAAAAAATTTAACATCTTAAAATATATGATATTTTAATAAAAATAAAATTTTATTAATAATACTTTTCAACTCTTCCCACATAATTTCTTTTTTTAATATTCTTTTATTAATAAAATATTAAATGAAAAATATTTTTAAAAGTTTATATTTTTAAAGTAAAAAAATAAAGTTATAAAATATATTTAATAAATTTTGTTAATATGTGAGATTTTACTTAAAAATATATTTTAATTTAAAATAGAGGGAGTATAATTTATTCTTCAAGTGAAGCATATGGGGCTTATTTCATTGCATAACATAGGTCTAATCAGCTTCCTCATTTTCATTGCATAATGATGATTACTCTATTGATTAGTGTCCCATCCCATGCATGTTTCCAACTCTCTCATTCTCGTGGGAGGGCAAAAGGAAGGAAGGAAAGGAAGGAGAAATATAGAAGCTTTTCGCAACCGTTAAAAAAAAAAAAAAAAGGCAAGAAAGAAACTTTTCGCAGGATCTGCCGCCGGCCAAGTCTAGAGTACACAGTGGCGATAGAAAACGCGCTCATCACCCACAACTAATTCAGGAAAGGGCAAAATCCACCTCCAGCCTTAAGTTGCTAGGGGTTTTCACAAAATGAAATCAAGACACTCTTGTCCTATATCTCATCTTAAAAAAAAATTAGAATTAAATTTTGGTCTCGTATTCTATCCCATTCTGAAAGTCATCCCGTCCCATTAGGAGTTAGGACGAGACCGGGACAGGATCAGGATGTCCCGCCATTCTGATAAATCGGATAATATCGAAGAAAGATATAGATAATAACGTTTATTAACATTTTAAATCATATAATTTATTAAGTTTAAAATCAAAACAACACAAGTATATAAATCACAACAATTTAAAGTCAATTATTGAATTGCATTAATCACAACTTCACATTATAATAGCAAATACAAGTGATTTTTAGGCTATAAGAGTAGCAATAACAGGTAAGTCAAGCACAACATCAAATTATTGTTCTTCTATTTTAGTGAAGATGTACTAAGCTAATTATTTTTCTAAAAATAAAGCAAGAAATACGTTATAAATAAAAATTATTAAATAAATAGATATATAAATAAATTATATTAATATAATTAATATATTATAAATAAAGATATTGTCATGTTTACTCAATGTCATTAAAATTATCAATATAAAAAATTTTAGTTTTAAATAAGAATTGTAAATATTAAAATTATAATTGATATAATTAATATAAATATAAATTATATTAATATAATTAATATATTTAAAATAAAAAATAATGTATATATAATATTTGGGATGGGACGAGACGTCCCAATAGTAATCACATGTCCCATCCCATCCGAAATTCTTTTCCTGTCCCATCCCGCAAAATCCCGTCCTAATTATTTTCGGGCCAGGACAAGCATATCGAGATGATACAGACCAATAGGGATGGATCCAAGCTAAATACCCCTATAAGTTGCTATCCAACAACGTCATGTGAGAGAGAGAAAAGATATGTTATAAATATATATTTTCTTAATATCTTTATTTCCAATTTTGTTTTGGATTGAAAATTACAAATTTAATTTACTTTACTTTCAATAGTTTATCAGCTTTTGGCCAACCTGGCTTTAAAAATTTAAATATTTTTATATTGTGAAATGCATACTTTATATTTTAAATTATATAGATATGACGTGTGAGAGTATTTTAGTTAGATTTGCAAAAATTTGTAATTCATCCATTTGAGAGCATTGTATAAATCTCCAAGGCCTCATTTAATATATAAGAAATCTAATCCTGGAAATGGACTCTACATTTGAGCATGTTTGGTAGCCTAAATCAAGATTCTCAAACAATCTAATTCCATGGGAAATGCCAAAATCAGATTCCATCGCTAATGATTTCTTTGGAATTAGCTGCTTGATACACCTCTATCCTTGTTTGCTTGAAACTAATCATCACATAACCAATTAACACTGGCAAGCTATGAGACCACGAGGCCAGTGCAGACATCGTAGAGAATCGGTTTCAAGAGATCAATGTCGATGATCTGTTAAAGAACCTGGAATTCTTGGTTGTGTTGGAAGCTAACAAGAATGAGGTGCTGCTGCTAGCAAAGAATACAATGGTACGTTGTTCGATTTGTGCATGATAAAGTTACCTACTGATTTTTGTTCAATATGTGCATGGTTTTATCTTGAATTTGTGTGATTTTTTTTTTGACTTGTTTTTAATTTTTGCTTCAATTATGCTATTTTCTAGTTTTGATGTGTGGTGATTGCTATTTTCTACTTATGGTGTTTATCGATGGCTTTGAGATATCATTATTTACCTTACAACATGGCCAGTTTCATTTTCATTTCATTTTTCCTTCACCAATGGCCTCTTGATTTCTCCAACCTAATCCAGTTGACTATGGTCTCATGTATCTCTAACTTGAAATCTATATGAAATGAAATAGCTAAAACAGTACCATCTAAAGTTTTAAATGAATTATACTCACTTGTTTGTTGTGTTTTCGTGATGATCAACGAATAACGAGTGGTCATTATTGCTCATCAAGTGTTTCTATTGCTCCATTCATGGAATATGGCAACCAACCAAATGCCTTCGAATGCCATGGGAGAAAGATACTTCAATACTTCTTGCCAGGAGTAGATTTTACAAGACATAACCAGCACGGACATTTTCTCCTCTTTCCAATAGCAAAGTAAACAATCAAAGGAAGTGTATTCCTAATTGTTAGCATCACATCCCTCACAAGCCATCCATCAAGCCTTCAGGCATAACCAGTAGTCCCCAAAGGAGCACGAACCATTCGAGAAATGAGTTCCACTACTGTCCTTCCTTAGCATAAATATTTGGCAGCAACCTGAGTTCCACTATTTTTGGGTTCAAGCTTCATCACTTTTTCTGCTCCAAGTTTGCCCCTTTCCTTATCACCATGCAAGCCCCAAGAAAAGAACACCATCCAAAAGCATTTGGCCCAACAACATGTTATTTGTAAAATCTTCAGCTTCTTTAAGCTTTCCAACTCGACTAAGTAGATCAATAACACGATTATAATGTTCTTCTCTAGGCATCACCCCATAAATCTTGTCCATGGAACAAAAGATGTTCAATCATTCTTCTACCATTATTGTATAACTACATCCTGTTAAAAGACTCTCAAATGTTATTGCATTTGGTTTAACCCCTTTGTCGATCATTCGGTTAAAAGTTTCAATGGCATTTCTTCCCAAACCATGTTGTGCAAAAGCTCCCAACAATGAATTCTATGCTATATTACTTAGGTTCTCGATCTGTGCTTGAGCTGAGTGATCAAACAACCCACATTTTCCATACATGTCAACAAGAGTTAAAGCAACATATAAAGGTCTCTATCAAAGTTAAATTTGACAACTTGCCCATGAAGCTGGATTCCTTGTTCTAGTGCTGCTTAGTTAGCATAGGCCTTCACTAAGTTAGAGAAAATAAATTCATTAGGTTCAATTCCCTGCCTCCGCAAGTCAACAAAAGTACTTAAAGCATCTTCGATTTGGTCCATCTCAACGTATCCATCAATTAGAGCAGTACATGACACTATATTCCAATAATGTGAATCAGTTTGGAAGATATTCAAAGCACTTTCCATGTCTCGAGACTTTGATTTCATATCTATGAGACCATTTACTAGAATAGTATCCAATTCAAATCCCAACTTCACAATCGTTGAGTGGAGGGACTTCCCAAGATCAAAAAACTTTAGTGCACTGCAATCACTCAAAGTGCTACAAAGCACATGATCAATCACAATATCATTGATGACCATTTTCTCATAAGCTATTAAAGCTTCCTCGCAATTCCATTTTTCACATACCCATCAATCAAAGAAGTCCACAGCACCTAATCCTTGCAAGGCATCTCATGAAAAACCTCACAAGCCTCGTGCATTGAAGTGCACGTCTGCCAAATTACTCCCCACAAATAGTTTGTCACTAAAACTACATTTCCTAGCGAGACTATGCAATTCTGTCCGAAGCTTAATCGACTCATGAGAGATATAAGCCTGAAGGACACTCAAAAAAGCAAACTGTGTCGGCGCTTCTTCAGAATTTCTCATCATTAGACAAAAAGTATTAAGAGCCTCTCCAAACCTTTGATTTTTGGCCGTCCAAGAAACCATTCACATTTCTTTGTGGCATTTTATCGAACAGTTTCATGGTGTAACCAAGTTCTCCACTTCTCAAGTACATGTTGCTAAGTGATTTGTAAGGAACGTGTATGGTGGATGAGCACTAAGCTGAGCATGCAACTATTTCCCTTTGTTTAACTCCCTAGTTTGTGCATAGCTTTGAATAAGGTGAGCCAGTTTTGTTGTGTCCAACTTATTCCTCCCCATAAAAGCGTACCAACTATGACTATTCATGAATTCGTTTCACTTGGACCATCAAGTCCGTAATATGTAATGGAATTTGAGAACAAGTGGTTCGTCGCTGTTATTAACAAATATCTTGATGCATCATCTGAAAGAGGGAAAACGCTCGGAGAGCTCCTGGGGCATCATTTCTGGGCATGTCGCTTGATGTAGAGGAACCCCTAGAGTAGATGCAGCGTCCGATAATATAATTCTGAGATTAGTGCTTCTTTTAAGTGAAAGCGATAATCTTTTATTTTGATGAAATTTTATCACACTTAACCCTTCAAGAAGTCAAGAACAACGTTATTTAAGGGATCCATTGCACCGAGATTTTTTTTTTTTATAATTGCAAATTACAATTATGCGTTCATATGTTCAAAAAATTTACTATAGACATTAATCATCTAAACTTGTTCATCGAGGAAAAAATCATCTAAAATTAAAGGCGGGTGAAATCCAAATTAAAAAAAAAAATTACTCCATTTCACAGTCTACATCCAATATCCATATGACCCATATCTAATTTATCGAATAAAAAATGATGTAAGATAAAAATAAAAAAGCGAAAATAATTTATGAATTATCAGTGTCTATATGCATCCAAAAACTTAAAATTAACAAAAAAAAAAAAACAAATGTACCCAGATGATGCCATATTTATATACGCTTTCCTGGTAAGTCGAGGAATATGAGTTTTCATATTAGTATGGTAAATAGTTTATCAAATAAAATAACATTATTTGCGTCAAATTATCATTAGAATTTAGCTCACAAGTGTGTTGTAACTGCATTTTTGGAAATCTAAATGTGACGTTGAATTGTAGTTATAACTGATTATTTGGAAAGCCAAAGATTCATCTGGTAGATTTTTGAAGGAATGAGAGGTGGATGTTGATGTAGAAAATTATATCTGAATAATGAGGATGATGAATTTGATTTGTGTAGGGAATCGCCAGCCGCTATTTATCGCTGTCCACTTGAATATAAACAGTGACTTAAAAGGATTGGAATCTCTAAAATCATAGAAATGAGATGATAGAGGAGACAAGTCAGTCGCTAAGCCACCCTAGGAACAAACGTACCCCCCTCACTTTAAAAAGTACCAAGGTTGTGTAAATTTCACAACTTTATATCTCCTACTTTTAATATTTTACACCTTTTAAATTAAATAAAGAATATTTAAGTTCAAAAGCTTATTAAATATATAATATTTTAATAATTAAAATAAAATATGAAAAAGAACTTATATAAAAGATCATATTAACATGTTTAATATATTTTTAAAAAAATGATAATTAATCTACTTATGTTGTTATAATTTTAATTCTATTATTATTATTATTTTAAAAAAATATTAACTTTTAAATTAAATTATCTTGCATATTTAATTTTAGATCTTGACTCTGCCATTAAGACTAGTCACTACCCTGTGGAGAGGACTACTGCAGCGGAATGGCTAATTGCATGGCCAAGCAGGCAGTTTCATCAAAGCTTGGCCCTACCACACCCTCCGGCTCCGACTGTACTTTTGTAATGAAGAGAATGAGCTGAAGGCCACTGTGTAATAATTCAACATCATATTTACATTTTTAGATAATGCAGTTGCAAGACCATCCGCCTCTCATGTCTCATATTTTTGTCAAGGCGTCGCCAACATATTTATACCTACAAATAAAATTAATGACCCTTCTAAAGTAACTATGCCACATGCTTTTTCCTTCTATATCTCATGGAAATGGGATGATTATTTATAAACATCAAGTAAACAATTGGGAGGTAGACATCGTGATTACAACAAGGATCGTCAAGAGGTTGGGACTAAGCCATACATTGAAACCCCATCTCCGACTAGACACATAATTTTCTCATTTACCACACAAAAAAGAATCTTTGCAGGCGATGTGTAAATAAATTGCCCTCCATTCTTCGCCGTCAATTCCATGCCCAGTACACAACCATCAATTCATCAAAGGATACAACATCAACACCACTTGTAGATTCTTACTTCTTCCCCTGCTCTGCTCTGAATGGAATGAAAAACCTCTCTGCCACCCCCCAAAAAAAAAAACTAACTTTAATAACCAGATAACCCATCAACCATTGAAATTGAAGAAACCCCATCTAACAGAGGACGATAATATTGAGCAAAAAGGCTCCTTTAGGAGCACCTGCAGCTTGGATGACAATGATGAAGGTGATACACAAAACCCATATGCTTCAAAAACCTGTCTCTTCAGTGAAGAGGATATTGAAATTCAGAAGCCGGACTCACCAGCTCTAAATAAATCGAGGCAGAGGACAGTATACGCGAGAGGCTGAAGCGTCACAGAGGTGAAGTGGCAGGAAAGGTTTGGATTCCTAAGATGTGGGGTCAAGAAGAGCTGTCGAAGGATTGGATAAATTGCTCTGCTTTTGATGCTCCTTTTGTGCCCAGTGGGATTATGACGGCACGAGCAGCTCTGGTACAAGAGGCAAAAAGAGCACTGCTCGTGTATTGACAGTGCAAGACACGTATTGATTTTCCATTTTTCAAGAGCATTTAGCTGTGCCTATTCCTGTGGAGGATTGGATAATTAATCTTGACCTCGTGTGAAAACCATTCTGTTACTTTTTGTATTTTCTCAAGTATATGATTTGATGAACAAGTCCTTGATTTGCCAGCCAACAACTTACTCGCCACTGCGGTGATTCCATTTCCTTCCCAAAGAGCTCGCTAAATTAAGCAATCTTATGTTAAACTATATGATTTTTTTTCCCCCTAAATTGTGAAGCAACTACTGAGCCAGAATGCTTTAGTCACGAGAACTACAAAATAATAACCAAGAGCATATAGTTTTAACAGTGATTACATATTAGAGTCACACTTTCCTGAAGAATGCCTGTTAGTAATAGAATAACTTGATTGAGTTCAAAACTTCACTATTAATCTAAGATTTGTTGCTGATTACCCCTCGTCTACGACCGACGCATTTATTTTCTTGTGTGAAATTTGAGGTGTCATTTTTTAGGCTATGGCACTGTTAACTAAGAGCATTATTATCTAATAGTGGCACTGAAGTGAAATCCACCAACATGACATTTTTAGAAACTGGAAAGGGAAGCCTTTTATTGTCACCGCCAAGCCAATGCTTGAAGTGTCTGGCTTCCAAAAAAAAAAAAAATTAGTATTCAGGTTGGGAATCTCGGCCCTAGGCTCCGTTGCACTAAATATACGTCTCTGTCCAGAGCCTTCTTCATCAGCACCAATTTATTCAGACTTGATTGGACGACCAGCCTACATGAAAATTGGAGAAGATGGTCAAATTTAATTTAGGTAAAATGACAATAAAAATTTTTGAATTATATAAATGATAATTTAATTTTTTAAAATGTCATAATTTTATTAAATCTCTAAGAATTTTTATATCAATAAATTTTAAAGTGAAAAATTATTTTATCCTCATTAAAAATAACAAGCTCCAATCACAATTTTTGTTTAAGGAATAACAATTTTTATTATGTTAATTACAAAAATTAGATAAGAAATTAAAACTTATCAAGTGTAATTTCTGTTATTGAAAAGCAAGCCATAGTCACAACTTTTGTTAAGCAATATCAACTTTTATTATATGAATTGTAAGAGTTAAATAAAAAATCACAACTTGTCAAATATAATTTTAGTTAAAGAAAAACAAATTCTCAAAATGATAAGCAATGATCACAATTTTTATTTAAAGAATGATAACTTTTATTTAAAAAATAGCAAGAATTAAATAAGAAATCATAACTTATCAATAAACATAAAATGATCTTTTCAAATTAAAAATTTATTGATATAAAAATCTCTAAAAACTTTAATAAAATTATGACATTGAAAAAGACCATATTATTATTTATATTGTTTAAAAAAATTTATTATCATTTTCCCTTTAATTTACCCCACCTCAACAAAAGCGAGCTGCACGCATATGGCGTCCGAGAGTACAAATTCAGTCATTTGAAATACATCCATTAGCCAGACAAATTCAATTAACATTCAGCAACGTTCATAATAGGACGCCTGAACTACTAACGCTAGGAGATAACTTCAGTAACTCAAACCTCTGAATCATTATATTGTTTGTTGTAATTTTTAAAATAAAAAATTATATAAATATTTATGGTTGAACAATAAATATTAAACGTGTCAAAGACGTTGAATCTAAATAGATAACAAAAAGGGTCCCGAGTTCCCTTGCCATAGTTCACTCAAATATAAAAAGATATAAGGCTTTGATAGAACAAGTGTATGATTTTATTGAAGTGTAAGAAATTACAGACTAAAAATTAAGAATTGAAAAGGGCAACGAATGTAAAATGTGTGAGTCTTGATAAAATATTGACTAGCCTCTTTTGTATTTTTTTTCTTTCTATTTATAATATCAGAATAGTGGAAGCCTTTTTCTTGGAACTTAGCATGTTTTGCCGAAGAATCAAAAATCTTATAAAATTTATGGCACGATCTCTCCATTTTGATAACCAGCCCATTTCACCGAATTATTTGGGCATAAATTTCGACATTACTTAGGATCGTGCCTTCGTGCCAATAGTCTAATATTTATAACTGACAGGATTTCAACATGTTTACTTGTTATGGCCTTTATAGATTTTTGGGGCCAATCTTTTTTATTTATATTGAGTCTGACGCTTTAATTACTTAGCTCAATTAATCTTATAATTTATTTAAACAATGTTTTATATTTAGTCCAAACAATAAAGAATTCACGTACAACATCTTTGCTGTTCTCCACACAAAAAATGTAATCCAGTTATCAGCTGATTTCACAGGCATGATAATATCTCGTGTGGATCAAAATTAAAGGAAAGCATGGTTCAAAAACAAATGAGAAGTATTTGCAAAATTACAATAACGGCTTCTCTTTTGTGACCCCAAAATAATTCAACCAGAGCAAGAGCACATTCCGAAAGAGCATGGTGGTTGAATTGGTCCTAAAACATATTTAGTCAACTTTCTATTTTACCGTGTATCTTGTTATTTATAAATTTGGTAAATTGGCCAAACGAAAAACAAAGTTAGAGTAACATTTAAAATTTCATATATATATATAGTTTAGTTTAGAGGTGTTCACGAGACGGGATGGGACTGAGACACCCTTGTCTCGTGTCATGTCCCAAAAAAAAAGATCGGGACTAAATTTTAATCCTATGTCTCGTCCCGTTTCGAAAGTTATCCCATCCCATTAGGTAGGACGGGACCAAGACAAGATCGGGACGTCCCGTTGTCTCGATAAATGAGATAATATTAGAAAAAGATTTAGATAATAAATTTTAAATCATATAATTTATTAAATTTAAAATCAAAATAATACAAGTACATAAAACACAACAATTTAAAGTCAATTATTGAATTATATTAATCACAACTACACATTATAATAGCAAATATAAGTTATCTTTATGCTATAAAAGTAGCAACAATAGACAAGTCAAGCACAATATCAAATCATTGTTCTTCTATT
Source organism: Prosopis cineraria (assembly GCF_029017545.1). Lineage (NCBI taxonomy): Eukaryota > Viridiplantae > Streptophyta > Magnoliopsida > Fabales > Fabaceae > Prosopis > Prosopis cineraria. The sequence continues at coordinate 48,333,507 of NW_026555332.1, forward strand.
TTAGTGGAGATGTACTAAACTAATTACTCTTCTGAAAATAGAGTAAGAAATACGTTGTAAATAAAAGCTATTAAATAGATAAATATAAGAATAAATTATATTAATATAATTAGTATATTATAAAGAAAGATATCGTCATGTTTACTCCATGTCATTAAAATTATCAATATAAAAAAATTTAGTTTTAAATAAGAATTACAAGTATTAAAATTATAATTGTTATAATTAATATAAGTATAAATTATATTAATATAATTAATATATTTAAAATGAGAGATAATATATATAATATTCGGGACAGGACGGGACGGGACGTCTCGATAGTAATCCTGTGTCCCGTCTCATTTCAAACTCCTTTTTCATCCCGTCCCATACTAATTATTTTTAAGTTGGGACAAGACCCATCTCGATATAATCGAGAGATACCGAGTCAATCTGATCAAACCTATCAATTTAACCAATATTATCTTATTACTATGAATTTAACGATACTTTTCATGTAATTGGCGAGATTTGAGGGAGAAGGTATCTAAAAGTTAAGGTTATCGATCAAATATTTTTCATTAATGATTCAAGACATGTAACAACGTTTGGCCAAGAAAAAAGACATGTAAAAAAGTTACCCTGTGGCATGATCAATTTAAAATTGTTAAAAATTTAAAGAAAGAAAACATTACCCGGGGGAAAAAAAAACCGGAACATCATTCGCGATGATTCGCTGACCACCACCATTGTCCGGTTCGAGCGAACCGGATGGTTAGCCTACGGTCCGCTAGCGTTTGCAGCCTACCCCACAACATTGGGGCAGAGCGGAGAAGCGGGCGAGATCTGTAACCCTGGGGAGAGCGCAGACACGATCAGTGGTTAACCAGAAAAATTCAACGAAGCTAATCAATCATCCATGGATTCAGCGGCTAGAAGGAGTAGAGGAGGCCTTCTTGAAGGCCTTTACAAAGTCGTCATGCGCCGCAACTCCGTTTATGTTACCTTCATTATCGCTGGTGCCTTCCTCGGAGAACGGGTGTGTCCCCAGTTTTTATTTAACGCTCTTGCTCGTCGAATGCAATCGGAGCGTCTTTAGTTGTGTTGCAGTTTTCTTTGTTTTGTATCTTCAAGGAATTTTTTAAGCATTAGGTGCATTTTTTTGTATAGTGGCAAGCTGAGATTGGAATTATTTTGTTCCTTCCCGGAAACCGATTAATTCTTCAGCTGTTAGGATTCTTTATACGAATGATCCGATTCCTGTTTGTTTGAAGAAACTTCGAAGAATGCGGGTTCGGAAAAGATACGTTTTTATTATCATGTTTCGATCGCGGTTGATTATGGACACAGTTTCAAATATGCTACCGATGTGTTTCGATAGGAAGTACGCATAAGTAATACCCCAACTCTCATAATCGAGGTGTTGGGGGAGGTTGGTGTGGTTTAGTATGGATGTAAGAATATTCAACTGTGTTTTGTGATCTTAACTAGTCCTCTTGGAGAGCATGCTTATTAGGTCTGTTGTGCCTCTCGGTTATCAGGAGTGCAATGTTTTGAAATCCATCACTCTGTTCCAAAGAGGGCTTAATACTTTTCACGATATTTGTTACTTTGTTTATTCACGATAAGAATAATTATGAGATCTGTTACTGGGTGCAGGCTGTGGATTATGGGGTTCACAAGCTATGGGAGTACAATAATGTTGGGGTAACAAATTTGCTTCACTCTTAATATTAGATATTAAATCTTTTGACTTTGAGTATCAATTTGACAGTGCTTACCTTGTGAGAATGATTTGTTTATTTTTTTGCGAAATGTCATTTGATTTCTTTGATCAAAATGATGCTCAATTGCTCATATTGAATCCATTCTTGTTGGTCTTTATGTGCTAGGACTAGGAATGCGATGTTTTCATTCATATCTGCCTTTTCTGTTTGTGTTATGAATTCTTTTCCCATTGAAACTTCTTAATTACTACGTTGTTGAGTTTCCTGGATTGTGTGGCCAATAGGATCCATGATACTGCCTCTTTTTAACTTGCCTACATGCCTAGATCATGATGCTAGTCAACAACTTAATGATGTTTGCAAGTAGCCATTTTTCTCACTGGATTTTGGAACGGGCTCCAATGTCTCACAGTTTACGAATACTTGTTAATACATATAATTTTGAAATTGATGCAAATTTGACACATGCCCTGGTGGCCTTACTTTCCAAAAGAAAAAAAAAACAAAGAGAAAAGGATTTTCATGTGAAGAGCTCGATCTCTTGGGCAGTTGTGACCCTCCATCTATGAATCAACCAAGTTTTATTTTTGTGGTAATTAAAAAAAATTAATTTACATGTATTTTACTTAAATCCATTACTAGGAGGAGAGTTGGGCCACTTTGGAGGTTGAGCTCTCCATTGCTCTACCTGAGGGGAGAAAAATGAGTACCTTTTCTCTGACATGCACAAAATTTGAGACAGCTGACAGAGTGACAGCTATCTTTCCTTAATTCTTCAATTGTCCTGATTGTTCAGAAAATTCCATGGGAGCAAGTTGTGAATCATCACTTCAGTTTCCCTCTGTTTCATGCATATTGCCATGTTGGTGGCTTTTCACGTTTCTTTTTGGGGCCTAAATACATAGCCAATTTCCTCTTTTCCCTATTTACTATAACCAAATATAGCCTAAAGGAGAGAATAACTTGAGATGAGGACAAAAGAGGATCTGGTGATCAGTAAGCACTATTTGATGAGACTTCCGATGTTTGATAGGGAAGGAGGAAATTGGAATGGTTAGACTGACGAAATTTGTTCTGTGCTGCACTTATTACATGGCTTTCTCATCATAAATAGAGTTCCATGTATATGCCCCTTTTAAATTTCCATTGCCCATCTAATGTGTTAGCAGGACAAATTAGTGTTCCCCATTTACCACGCATAAATTTTAAGATTTCTAATACTGTTGTGCTGTTGATTTTTCTGACGGCGACCATCCAAAGTTAATTCTATTTTATTCTTGTCCAGAAACGATATGAAGACATTCCTGTGTTGGGGCAAAGGCAATCGGAAGAGTAACTCGTTGGATTTGTTTGCTGTCTTTAAGGTTCATACTTTTGGACATTTGGAGTGAACCTGATGGACTAGATGCCGATTTCACCATTTTTGTAATAAGTGTCAGATGATACTCACAAGCATAATTGCATTGATTGTTGGATATACAAGATGAGGAACAAGCATCATTTGCTTAAACGATTTGCTCGGAAGCGTTGATGTAGTTTATCCTAACTGTTATTTTCCTTAACACTGGCACTCCGTTTTTGACGCTCGCGAGTTCCAAATGGTGCGAGAAAAGCGGCATTGAAAAGTGAAAAGCGTATGGAATGCCTAGTGAGATGCGTGCCGGACAAGATTCCTCATTCGAGTTTGGGGGAGTGTCGAAATTGAAAGCTTTGTTTTATTTTTTCTCACCACAAATTTGATTCGTAAAACTTGGAAGACAAGCTCGCACAGATTAAAATTTAACCGGCTGTAATAGAGAGAAACAGTTCTCTCGTTTGCAATGCGCAGCTTAAGTTGCTATAGTTTTTTCAATAAAAATCAGAAAACAGCATTGATAACATGTCACCATCATTTCAAAGCTTCGAGCAATGTTAAAAAAAGGTTCACCTATACCTATTCATAGAAAACTTGTAACAGTAATGATATCTTTGACTCTCACTGGAAAAATAGAACATAATAAAATGCGAAATAGAGAAGAAATAAATTTTTCCATCAATCACCCCCTTCTTTTTATTCTATCTCAAACTCACTTTCTGGTTCTCAGGACTCTCATTCTCTGAAGCTCCTACAAGGATTAAAAAACTCACCATGAAACTACTGACAACGCTACATATGGACAGTCATCTGAGTGCAATTGACCCACACAGTCTCAAAAAATTATACATGAGATATAGAAAACTTCTTAACAGAGAAGAAAAAATGAATTTAAAAACTTCTGGTTTAGTAGAAGAGTGGACATATGCCCAGCAGAAACAACAAAACAACACTACTCATAATCTTGCAGCTTCAAAGCAGCTGACTATGATTCTTGAAGGTTAAACGAAATGGCATCTGGTAGTAACCCATAAAGAGGAAGTGGAAACCAGAATTAATCCCAATTTATCCCCACGGGTTTTGCATAAATTAGGAAAATTCACCATTCATAAAGCGGGAAAAAGTCACAGAATTTAGGAGAATTGTCATCTTCCATGGCAATTTCCACATTATCTTTGTGCAAAACTAGATCCTCCACCTGTCTTCAATATATGACAATTCTTATGTCCAGCTAGAGAGTTTCTCAGTCATCTTCGCATCAAGTTTAAATAAGTCTTAATTGACGACCAATTAAATGTTACATTGTCTGTATAATTTCACTAATCAATTTTGTAAACCTTCCCGGGTTTAGAACATATCCAATTAGAGAAAACCATACATCAATTTATTATATGTAGCAAGATCAGATATAAATCCCCTATCCAACATTTCATTTAACACTGACTCTCCCTCCTTTTGATTTCCCTCTCGTGCATACCCTGAAACTAAAATTCTATAGGTCATGCCATCTGGTTTTAAACCCTTTGTTGAAGCCAGCAATCTCAACTTATTTGCATCAGCTGTTCTTCGCATATTACAAGTATCCCGAAGAACAGAATTGAAAGTCACAATATCGAGAACTATATCCTCTTTAAGCATCTTTTCTGACAATCTAAATACTTCTTCAGTCTTCCCCAAGCTCCTTAAACCGTCAATTAATGTAGTGCAAGCAATCAAGCCCGGGGCATTTCCTTGGTTCCACAGTTCATAAATAAGCTCCAATGCCCGAACGACATTCCCTTTGCCGCAAAGAGTTTCCACCAAAACAAAATAATCGTATCCATTGGGCAAAAGTCTCTTGCTAGACAAGTCTGCCAATATTTCACATGCTCGCAAAACCTGACCTTCCTTACAAAGTCCATCAACCAAAATCTCACATGTTACACTTGAAAGCTGACACCCCAATTCAATCATCTCGTAGGCCATCTCAATCCCTTCTTCAATCTTCCGCTCCCTGAAGAGCCCCTTAATCAAAGTATTAAAAGTAACCACATTGGGATTGCACCCCTTTTCTCTCATCTCCTTAAACAACTCCAAAGCCAATCCAAACTGTGAAATTCGACAATAACTACTGATCAAAATATTAAAAGTAAACACATCAGGCTTGACCCTATCTCTAAGCATTTTATCATAAAATTCCAACGCTCTATCGTGCCTTCCGCATTTTACAAATCCATGGATCAAGCAATTACAAATAACCACATTAGGCTTCCCATCAATCAATCTCCGCATACAATCAAAAGCGAAAACAGCATCCTCCAGTTTCCGAGCTTTACAAAACGCGTTAATCACAAACTGGAATATGGATTCGGTTCGAGAGCAAGAGAAAATACCGTCGGAGCAGGGGCAAGGATTGGAAGCCATGAATTGGAGAAGAGCTCGGAGTTCAACCAGACGGTTGGTAACAGCGAGAGTACGAGCCATCCATTCGAAAGTGGAGTGGTTGTGGCGATAGGAGTCAATCGTGGATGCCCAATTGAAGATATGAAAGTCATAGATGGTGAAGCTAGGATGGTGATGGAGCTTGGATTTGAGGAAGTGGAGAAGGCTGTCGGCTGTGAAAGGAGGAGCAAGATGGGTCTTAACGAAGTGAAGGAGGTGATGATAGTGGGGATCGGGAGAGAGAGTTAGAGTAGGAAGTGGGGGGAGAGAAGTATCAGGTGGGGCCGGAGGCGGAGGGTTGGGGATCGGAGAAAGGGGCAGTGATGACGATGAGGGGGATGGTTTAGCAATGGGCCTCAGGAACCGCTTCAAGGCCATTTTTGGTCAGGTTTTCTGTTAGCCTGAACGTCAAGATCAGGTTTTTGCTTGCCCTCCTTTTGCTTTTCTTTTTCTTTTTTCTTTTTGGGTAAAAACCTTCTCACCTTCTCCCTTCGCTTTCATGTCCCGCGCCGAAAAAATGAAACACAATTTGAGAAGATAATCTCGTTGTGAAAATCAAAGGAAAACACATCTGTAGAAAGGGACAGGGGATAATGAAATTAAACGGGCCAAAAAAAAAAAAAGCTTCTCAAGTTGAGGGAAAAACTGTTGATACATGATACGGTCAAAAAAAAAAACCAATACATAATACATGCTGCAAACTCTACACTCCTAAACATTGGAAATAAACTACTTAAAAGATGAGAAAATACACCAAAAGCCAAATGCGTCGCAGAGCATAACAATCCAAGGAATATCTTACCCCAAGAAAATTAAGATTGAATCCGATTGGATGGTGTTTAATAATTATTGTGATTCAATTTTTCAATGCACATGATCAACAAAGCAATCTGTTATACTGACTCAGCCCAACGCTTAAACAATTTTAGTCCTTAACCTGAGTGACATCACAGTCTTGAAAGGCGCTATCAAAACCGCTTTCATGAGATGATACATTCAAAACCAATATCTGGTTTGTAAATGAGGTATAAGAAAGGTTCTAACAAATACAACGATGAAAGAGTCCTAAAATTGTAGCTACATATGCATGCATTGAAATGCACCTGATGTTTATTCACCAGTAGGCATTGTTTTTCGAATCCTGTCGCCTTTTCCCACCCTATTTTTTGTGTGCGTGGCGAACTGCATAAAGGTAACTAATTGGCCTACATATTGTAAAATGATAAAATGATTCCTGAAATATCATGTCCTGGCGTCTGAAAATGCGACTGGACAGCATGCTCAAATCGCAACTGTTAATATCTTCAGAGACACGCATATTTTGATCTTTTTTTTTTTTTTTTTGAGAGAAGTGATAAAATCCGAGTTAAATAAATGCTTCTGTTCATTTCTGACGGTTGAATGACATGAATGACAATACAGATTTCTTATATGAAATACATTCTGTCAAAACCTCATCTGGTTGAAACTTGATACGTAGGTATAGAAAGCAAAACTAAAACTTGTTCGGAGTTACATAGGCAAATTATGATGATTTGCTTCTTATGACGGTGACTGATAGCTTCCCAGAATTATCGCGTATGAGCACTAAGTCGCTGAGACGTATCTAATAGTGCAAACCATTATATTTATTTTCGAAAGTCCAGCAGTGAAAGCCCCGATTTCCTTATGAATAGAAATCGCGGCTTCTAAGAGTTGAATATTGACCTGATAGTCGTTGACTTGTGTCACAATTTTTCTCTTTCTATGCATATTGGTAATAATGGGAAAATGCACTACTGCCATGAGTGAGAATAATAGCAACACCATTATAAATTAAGTAAGGAATGGCAAACACAATCATGGTTTCTCCATTAATTTCTCTTAATTATGGGTTAAGTGGCTTTTGCATTTGTAAAAATTATAATCGATGTATAATATTTGCATGCCTCATCTTGTCTGTCTCTCCGTCCCTGTTCCTTTTTCATGCTAAGATTGACGATGTTGGAGAAGAAGAAGAAGGAATCCACGGTCAGTTCATTTCACTTTCTTACATGAAGCGCCATTGTTGGTATTTTCGCTGCATGCAACAGGACATGTGGTACTTCTATGTTCATTGATCGTTATGTGAACTTGCAGATATATTTAATCTGGTTCCAAGAGAATTGGACGTCAACTTATAACACCAAATGAGATGCTCAAGTTTCAAAATTTTGTTCCTTCTATATATATGTGTGTATGAATATAAATCTGTGACCCTGTTCTAAGTATCTTAAACAGAGGATATCAAGAGGGGGAAGAAAGAAACTGGAACAGATGATGAAATATACATTATAAGGCTAAACTAGTTCAGGTATGCTTTCAAGCGCTGGCTTCCACCCATGAAAACCATTGTGACACTTATCTTCACTCTCCGTCACTTGCTCGCCATGAAGTAGAGATAACATGTTGACGTTGTTAACGGAAATTCCTCCCTTGCGAAGCAGAGCCTGCAGTTCTTGCTTACTAATGACCACCTTAATTCTTACGACGCCGCTACTCTCCTGTGAACCTTGTACCTCAGGATCCTGGAACCTCACCTTCTTCTTAACGGCTTTTGGGGTCGGCAATACGAGGTAGTATAAGTGGCCGGCGAGCAGTTTGGTGTTTGGCTGAAGGTGGCGAAGGGCTGGTACGGAGTCTGAGATTGAATGGCCGGAAAATTCATCCAAAACCTGATGCACTAGAATGGGTGACTTGTATTCAAGAATTTCGCCATCGGGCTTCATGACCTGGACGACGTTGTCTTGCAGAACCAAGCAATTCCCCATGGATTTTATTTAAGATCCCTGTTTTTCGCCGCCCTGAATTGGAGAAAAGTGACCAGAGAATTGCGCTGTATTTATAGCGAGGGGTTATGAAAAAATACCCTCCTAGTGCCTCAAATATTACAGAACTACCCTTTTTGCATTTTTTGTAGCCTGGACGGTTGGTTGGGTCGACAAAAAAAAGATCGGTCCTGTGATCATGAAAGGGATCTTCCATTAGAGATGGACCAAAAAAGAGACTTATTTCTATCTTGATAGGTAGATAGAAATAAATTTTATTTTGATTTATGCTTAAAGGAAGCATTATTAAAAAACTAAATATGGTGTACGATTTAATTGAGAAAAACATAGCATTTTGCTTGATTTTGTTATAAGTGCCTCTACTTTAAATATTAAATAATTATTAACATCAATACGCATAATTAATTAACGAAAAAATATAATTTTAAGTCCTTACACTTTATTCAAATTTTGTTATATATCCTTATATATTTTTTTATATTTTATATTTTTAAATTTTTATTTTTTGATGTTTTGAGTCCCAATAATTTGGTTGAGTTTGCTAGAACACTGAAAACCAAAAATGTAAGGATGTATAACACCAAAAAAAAATGTACAAGGGACCTGTAGCAAAATTTGAATAAAGTGTAAGGATTTAAAATTATATTTTTTCTTTAATTAATTTTGCAGGTTGATGTTAGTAATTAAGTAATATTTAGATAATAAGCTGGCAGGCTAAATAGGTAAAAGGGAATTTAGCGAGGTGGAAACGTACGGGTGTTTGGAAGGTAGAATTGGTTGACCACATAGTAATAATTCTCCGATGGGTTGACTTAAATTGGAGAACGCATTCACATTGACTCTGTGTGTGTGTGTTCCGCGTCACCTGAACACTCAACATCATAAAAGGATGTGGATCACAAGTTGGAAGTTGCAATTTGCAATTTTTCCTTCTCCACTTTCCTCTGTTTTGTGCCTTGTGAATCATCTCTTACGACGCACCCTCCTATGCTGATCTAGATGGATGTCCATGCAACAAAAGCAAAACGACAGTAACAAAACAAGCACAACACGTGAGTTTTGTTTGCCTTACAACATAGTTATATAGGCCTTTGTTTTGTCACGTTTATTTGTCATAGGACTGTTGCCAGTGCTGTATATATTCCCAAAGGGCACGACGGTAATACCAAAACCAAAACTTAAAGATATGTTTCATCCCTTAACGTTTTCTAATCATGGTATATATCAAACAGAGGGAGATTTATCATTCTTGTTAATGGAGTCTTATCTTTACATGGCACTGCCTCATGGGGCCTCGCGTATACGTAGCTTTACAGATAAAAATGAGAAGGGAATGCTACATTAAGATTGTGCTGTCTTAAAGGAGTCTAATTTTAAGAAAAGATGTTCAAATAAAGTCCCTTTTTTTCAGGGTGGAAAATAAAGTGTCTTTAAATTTGTCTCCCTCGTTGCCTCGTTCGTGTGGTGCAGATTTTCTGCTTTTATCGGAAAGCAAAGACAACTTGGGGTGTGATCCCATCATTTTAATATCATATCAAAGATCAGGGTCATGGCTGCTTCATTATTGAGAGCTTGGATGTGTTTTTGCAGGAGATTACCGAGCTCCAGCCAATTTGCAGCTAAGTGAACCAGAGTGAGATTCAAAAAGTTAAAGAGGATGATGACGACGACGACAAATATGTTGGTGGAGTGCTTTCTGAAAACAAGAGATTAGTGGCGTGTGATGTTGTCAACACGCGTGCTTCTAATCACGAAACTTCTCGCAGGTTGCTCTGATATTTATGCTTCCAATGGAATTTTAGTACATTTAATATTAAGTATCCAAATTCGCTTGATCATTAAAATGAAAGAAATTAATTAAATATATAATTTATTAAAAATAAATATGCAAAGTCATAATATAATAATGGAAGCCCAATTGTATTCTGGGCTTATAATTAAACGACATTCCTTTTGGATTATGATATGAGGCATTTTTTAGAAACTATACTTGATTTATTTTTTTTAAATATATTCCTTCTTTATTTATTATTTCTTTTTAAAAAATGATTCATTGAAATTTCAATTATTATTATTAAAATATTTATATAAAGTATTTAATGAAAGTATAATTAGAAATATGTTTACTAGGTACATGCAAAAAATTATCAACCTTAGATCATACACCGGATACCGTATAACGTGGTGTGTGTGGTGTGAGACAGTGTGTGTGGAAAGGGTCGTTGAGGATGTAGATTCCCTTGGAGCAATTTGCTTCCGAGTAGTACGTTACCAGCCAAACCTTGCCTCACTGCGCTATTGTTACCTGAAACTTGCGCAACTTGGCTCCCAATTGTTGCATTACTTAAATGTGTCATCGATCACCTCTTAAAGTGGAACTTCATTATCATGACATGCCAAAATTGCTACACAGGCTTTGCTATATCAAATTGAATAGACACTTTGCCAGTGAAAGTGTCTTTCACTGAAAGCAACCACAGACATTTCTGCTTCTGAAGGAAAATATCATCAATACTATCATTATAGTCTGGGGAAGAAGACAAATCCACTCTCATTTATTTAACCACCATTTGCCAGTTGTTCAAAATGCATCACCCTTGAGACCGTTCAACAGATACATATGAGATCAGAGATCCTATCATCTCAGGATTAAGATTTTTTTTTTTTTTGGTTTGGTCATAGACAGAGCAGTGTTTCTAATATCCACTATCTCACAAAATAACATATTGTTGGTGAGAATTTAACAAAGTGTTAACCGATAGGATCGAGAGAGATGGTGTAAATAGTTGTGTCAGCCTGACGAAGGCAAATCCTTGTGCGCAATGAATCACGATTAATGACCCACTTTCATTCTCTTTTTAGATTGGTGACTATTTTAGACAGACCATTTTCAAGAATGTGATGATTTCGTTGCAGGGTACAGAGTCGGATACCATTAGAACAACTATTCATCGCACGTCTTATAATTATAGCTTCGATATGAGCTGCTGCTGAACACGCCGGTATCTATTAGCAAACAAATTGAGACAAGCAACACAACTATAGACGTTAGTGTCCAAGAAGGAATATGAGGTGCACTCTATAGTGGATAAACCATGTAATAGCACAAGTTTATATGATTCTTGACATACCAAATACTGTTGTAAACAGGAATTATAGCGAAGTTATCCAATAGGAGTAGGACCTAATAGCCCAAAAAAAAGTGGAAAAGGACAATGGACGCCCCGTATGATAAAGAAATAGAAGTTAGGCAGTGAAGCAAGTAGTAGAAATGGATTTGTTTGCGGGTCTGTATCATGCCTGGCTCGTTGCTTTTTAGCGTTGTGTCTTCCTCAAGGAAGAAAGATTTTGTTGTGTGCGTTTAGGAATAAGAAAATTAGACTCCAAGAAGGCAGCAACTCAAGAGGAGTTAATGACAACCAACCAAGCACAAGTGATAGCTTTCTCTCAGTTCACACGCTCCAAGTCAGAAAAACACTCTTTGCTTTGACACGCACAGGAAACCAAACCATTTTGTCCAGCCCTTCCCCTCCCCTTTATGTTACTTTCAGGTGCTCACGTTTTCCTCTTCATGCTTGGGCGGCACCGCAACAGTTCTTTTCAATCTTTTTGTACTTTTGCGGTTTTTCTCTCCTTCGACATTTCAAGATGATTTAGATCTTCTTTTCTTTTTCTTTTTTTTTCCCTTTTAAAGTGAGAGTATCTATTGAATAAATTGAACGAACATAATAGTATTCCGTAATTACTTGTAAAAACTGAAACAGAACTACTGCGGATAATCACATCATATTGCAGCTACCCTGGATTGATTGTGTTTGTGAATTTCAAGAAGTAACCGAGTTTCTCATGTACGTAGATATGGCCACAAAAACATGGTTTGTGCAAAACTAATTTGAACAAGTGAACCTTATTCGCCTTAACAAAATATTATTCCAGAAAGAGACGGAAACGGGGGAGTTTTAAGTGTTGCACCAGAGTGTGCAAAACGGAAATATGGAGAAGTTCTGATCACGAATTTCCTTCATTCTGTACTGTTGATGCTAGCAGTTTAGCTGCAGGATCTTCAATAAGTCGATTATTCAAAGTCGAGGATTCAGTAGGTTAAATATTTTAATTCAAAAGTCTGGCTGAAAGTGGCTGCACTTGATTCAGTATCATTAGAATTTGACTGGAAAGGTTAAATGAACTTGGACCATAGCCACAGCCGCACTGCATCAATATAAAATGAGTAAAAATAACTTGGGAGAATTTTATTAAAAGCTATTGAGTGCGATATAATTTCAATTGAGGCTTAAAAAATTTTGAAATTTCATTGCAATTTCATAGCATTGAAATGAAACAAATTTTTTTGATTAAATGGCCAAAATGTCCTTCAATTATAATTAACATTCTTAAAATAATGTGTCATGTTATGATTTTTATGAGTAATATTACTAAAATAACAAGTTAAATTATAGTTTTTAAAGCAACATTATTATAATAATTAGTTAGGTTAACTGTTTTCACAAATAATATAATTAAAATAATAAATCAAATTATAATTTCTACAAGTAACATTAGTAAAACATTAAGTTAAATTATAATGTTTACAAATAGTATTACTATAATAACAAATCAAGTTATAATTTTTACAAATAAATTATAATTTTTACAAATAAATTGTTAGAATAACAAATCATGTTATAATTTTTACAAGGAATATTATGAGAATAATAAAAAGTTATATTTATTATGATAATGTTACTTATAAAGCTTGTAACTTGACTTTCAATTATGCTAATTACAATTAAATGATATTTTTGTCACTTAAGTAAAAAAATTTATTATGCAATGAAATTTTAAAATTTTTTGAACCTCAATTAAAATTACATTACATTCAAGACTCCTTAATGAAATTCTACCAAAAAAAAATGCTTTCCATATTGGAAATGGTCTTTGTTCAAAACGAGGCTTGGGACAGAGTAAAAAAAATGGATCTATCCTGCCTATCACTCACTCGAATTTCCAACCGTACCCCAATATTATAATCTATTAATCTAATAATGTAAGACTGAATTTTTTTTTTTTCCTTTGACCAACAATGTAAGAATATAGTTGAGGTGGCCTACGATTCAAATCCCAACTTAAAAAAATGTTTTTTATTATCGAAATTAATTAACATATTTTTAACAATATACATAGTCCCGATATGTTGGCATCATTTTGAACAGGGGAAAATAGTTTTCTAGATAAACAAAAAATAATAGTTTTTTTTTTTTTACAAATACGGTCACATGATTCAATTGCCGAATAGTGGTTGGTAAATTTAAAAGGGAGAATTACACAAGAGGACCCAAACCAACATTATTGCATTAAAGCTCCAACACACAAATGCCTCTCTTGCAATTAATTTTTTGTTGTTGTAAAAAGACATAATTTTTCTTTTGTGAAATGCATAACAAAATATTTATAAATAACATTTAAAGTTTATTTATTGATAATAAAATGTTCATTTATTTTACATAATTCACATGGACATGATTTACATTGGTTGAATAAAAGAAAATTTAAAAGTTATCTAGATAAAATATATAACAAAACATTCATAAATAATGTTTAAAATTTATTTATTTTCAATAAAGTGTCCATTTATTTCACAAAGTGGCAATTCCTTCTTTTTACCAAAAAACTTAATTACGAAAGAGACATTTGTTCTTGAGAGATTACTTCATATTCTATTAGGTCTTCAATAGAAATATATTAGTTATGAGAGCCTGCAGCGCAATTCTCCCAATTTAAAATCTTAAAACCAATGAGGATTTCTTTTTTTTTTTTAATGAAAACTGAAATGCATTCAACTAAATGAATAAAGATACAAACAAGAACCTAAAGAGAGAGCCAAATTATTCATCATTTACTTCTTTAATATAACTAAAATCAAGAATGATCAAAGATTGGGGGAAAAAAACTGTTGAGAGTATGTGCCTTTCTAACTAAGGAATCAGTGTGGAAACTACATCCCTATAAACAAGTTAATATTAACTAACCTGTCCCTATTAATTACATTACAGACATTGTAAATAATACCATGAAAAGCATGCTCCAGATGTAGTGATGAGGTTGATTGCTTCAGTGCAATTAGAGTAAACTTCAATCTTCTTAAATCCCTTTGCCAAACAGAGCCCGACCCAAGCCCAGCGCCGAGTTTTGTGGTCTTTCAGCAGTTTCACACATCGACCATTCTGTTCCGCCAGAAAACCAACCGAGTCCGACCGACTGAGATTAAAGTGGAGGCTTATTGATGAACCGGAGTCAGTGAGTTGTATGTTAGTAACAGTTAACCTGGTTGGGTGTTGTAGTGTGGTTGAGGGTGGAATGGAATCCAAGATCAAACTAGACAGACACTGCAGGTATGCAGGCACGCCGCATATGATAGGCAGCTAGTTTGGAGTTGTGTTGTATATTTGCTCTGTTTCTATAAGCATAACAGAAACCGGGATTCTCTCCATGTGCCGTGTGCTTCGTTTGCAGGCTTTTCGCTTTTCATATGCAGTTGCCTTCTTATTGAAAATAACTGACGAGAGCTGCTTCGAGCTCACACCAGCGTCTTGTGTTTAGCCTCAAGTTTCCTCTTGAAACTTGGCTGTATGAAGAAGCCACAAGACAAGCAAGCCCTTGTCCATAGCGGCAGCGTCAATAACCCCCCAACTCCACCCATTCCCTTTAAAAAAAAAAAAAAAATTGCGCTTTTGATTTAGACCTTTCAAATATTAATCTGGCCCTTCCTAATATTTTATTCTAACCCCGCAAATATCCTGATTGCATTTACAACTGCGAGGTTCAACTCGATAATGAAAGGAACTATACAAAATTAAATAGTAATTTGGTAGTTGGGGGAGTGGATGTGTCTAGCGACCTCCTTTTTTGAGACTTATAATTTCAATCGTACAAGCAATAGGAATGATGGTGCTTAGTTGCACATAAGCGATGCAGTCATTCTGCTTGACATGGGACATGATAATTGGCACCCATGTCAAAATGGTATAAGCCATCCAGCGCCTTTGAATCCATTTTACAATACGACTTTCCATTCTACCTGCTCAGATGTTCAAATCCTCCGGCTTCTTGGTGAGACTCAGCTTCGTCATACAGCTATACCTTTCCGAAGTTGAATGGAATATATAACCAAATCCCAGGACCGTGAAGACAGCTTTGACTCCTATTTTTTCATTTTTCAAATAGAAGCAAAGTTATCACATAGTTTCCTTTTTCTAAGCACAAAAATAATTTTCCAAGGAATATTTATGACATCTTTTTCAAATTGTCCTTCATCCATTAATATAAGCTCAAAATTTTTAATTCCAAATATAATTATTAACATATTAATAAATTTTATTAATTAAATTGTGTGAGTTAGTTAAAATTTACTTGATTAATTTGAAGATGAGGGATGTCCAATTTCTATGCCTTATTTTTGACCCACCAAAAATATATCAAAAGTAGAAAAAAAAAATCTCCCTCCCAGGAAATTATTTGATTTAGTCCCCATGTCAAATATATCTAGACCTCAAATTCAAATTGCCTCAAGTTGGTAACATGAATAGGAACACTAGTTGGAAATTGTGTGAAGGAAATGACTTATTTCATATTCATGGCATGGTACTTTATAACGCTATCCCTGACCACCACTGCTTGGAAAAGGAAACAAATACAAGCAAGCACGGGTATGAAGAGTAGTCATTATCAATGAAACTGCCAACAGAAAATTTACAACTGCCCACCTCAAAAACACTCGTATGTATTTACAAAAACTTTATCGCAAAACGAGGGGAGTGAAATAAGGAGCACTATTTGGCCTGGCCATAGACAAAAATAACATGCAGACTGCAAGACAGTAGAAAGCTTAACATTCACCTTGTGGGGGGAAATGGAAAACAGTTGATACCGTTATTCATTGTGCCACGTCACCCCAACGACTGTTTAAAATGAGTTGGGCCCCGCGAAATGTACAAACCACTTGCTCCAACGGGCCCACCCATAGGGTTCGCCGGAGTGGTTACCGTGGCCAATCTATGATGTAGCGTGGATTTCAGAACCACCTAATCCCCACGACTCAGACCGCCTCCCTGACGCGAACCGCATCATCCCATCCAAACCGGGGGGTTCGCTCTCCGATACGCTATTTCTTGGCATCAACTCCGACAATGATGCCTCTTTACCGCTTGCCCATTTATCGTGCGGATGTGTGTTCTTGCTCTCACTTCTTGGAGCCGAACCCACCGGTTCAAGATCGGACTTCTGGACCGAATTTTCTTTGCGATTGGACCGGAACATAGCCCGGAAACTTTCCAAGAAACCGTATTTCCGCCTTCCGCTCCTGGCCGATTTTTCTGGTGTTGTGGCAGATTCAGAGGAAGGCCTTTGGCGATTTCTTAACCTGCGGTTCCGATCCCTCTTGGATTTCACTCTTCCCATACAGGATACCTTAGGCGAAGACGGTTCGATCACCGCTGATTCGGATTTTCCAACCGACGTGCTCCGTTTCGGAAACAATCGCGCGTTGCCCGGCTTGTGGCTTCGGCGGTTCTTGGCGTCCACGAAGAAGGAGGTTTTCTGAGGCTTGGGCAATCCAATGATGGAAGCCTTGGACGTAAAATTCGAAGAGAAGCGCTGAGAATTGGAGTTTGAATTGGGGTTCAAGTTGGTGGAGTTGGAATTGCCCTTGGTGGATTCCTTGCGCTCGTACACAGCGTTGCGATCCCACCAGTCGTACTCCTCGTCCCTAGAGAGCCAGATTGCTTCGGGTGGCGAATCAGGTTTGAGCTGAGGCTGATCCACTTCGGATGAGGGTTATCGTGGTCGGCGAGGGTCTCGCAGGCAATTTTGCGGTCGCAGCTGGATCCGCCAGCACATGCCGAAACGAGTGTTTCTAAATCCACCTGTGGCATCGTAGCTCGGGAACACCAGAATGGAAAGTTGGGAATCGTAAAGAAGCGAGGAAGGAAAAATATCTGGAGAGGCTTTTGCGTGAGTAGTAAAAGAAGGGAAAAACTGATTGTGAGGGGAAGACTTGGAATGCGCGAGTGAGAGGATGAGAAAGATATATTGTAATTTGGAGGGAGGGATTTCAACTGGTTTGACTCGCGCATTCGCGGTGGTTTTGTTTCTTATGCCTTCCCATCCATCTCCTCCCACTCTCTGACTCGTGTTCTAGAATGTGTAAAAGGGCAATTGTTAAACAAATAGAGTGCCATGATTTGTCAGAATATTTCTTTTGTTTCCTCAACACAGAGACGATAGAAAAGACAATTTGCTTTTTCTCTCTTTTTTTTAAAAAACAGAAAGTAACAGCGGCAAAAGGCATGGTATTATATACTTCTTCGATTTTTAATATTTGAAAATGTATTATAATTATTAATTATAAAAAATGACAAAATTAGAGAGTTGCGTATTTTTTGTTTACAATTTTTAAGATATACTATTCATTTTTAATAAACACAAAATTAATTAAATTTGTCTTTGTATTACACACTCACTAACCGGCATGAGTATATACTTTATAGTAAGTTCAAAGACGCAATCGTAAATTCGTACTAGTTAACTACCACGCAGCAACCTCTTAGTCTCTTGCTTCAATAATTATTTGGTGTCTTCGTGGCACGGCCAGCTGTTTGGCTTTTCTTTCTCTTGACAAAAAGTAATGCTTCTCCGAGGACTACTTGAACGCTGCGCATAAGGGAAGCTGATAAAATTAAGGCACACAAGCTCATATCGTGATCACTGGTTAAGTGTCCTGCTCTGGCTAAGCATCCTTGAAAATTAGAAACACGCAAGTTTATTGCACCAGAATTTATTAAATTAATAAATTATGATTGTGATTTTATGAGGTTATCTGGTCAGAGTCAATGTCACGGGGTTCTGTTGCTTTACATTGCAGGCACGCACATTTCTTCCGCCTTTGAAAAAAAGGCTTTGATTTTATCAAGACAACTAGCACGTTTGACATTTATGGGATCTGGATTCCACAGTAAGTTCCAATATTTATTTATTAGCGTGTTCCATTTTTATTTTTTTGACCACCATGCGTTTCAAAAGAAAATAAGAGGAAAACTTGCTACAGTGGACTCTTGCTATGTTCGCTTTTCCCTAATCTGGTTAATACTGCTGGTACAAAACTTCAAACATGCAACATAAACCAACTCTGTGACTTGTGAAGATCTCATTCATCATAATTAACAAAGTTGGATTAAAGACTTTTCTAGATATTTGTTGTTATTATCCCAAAAAATTTGCTAATTTTATGGATATCCTTGAAGTTCATGACCTTTATTGGAGTAATAATTTAACCAAGGTAAACACCTACTCTGAGCTTCTGACTCAATTGAAACTTTGATGCTCATTTAGTGTAATTGCACCCAGAATTATCTTCTCTCAAATATTATCAATAAACTTAGAGATTTGGTTATAAGCAACTGAATTATTATTTTCGACAATATTTTTCGTGAAGCAAATGGATGCGTAAACTAGTTTGCTCTATGTATCTCATGACAATCTTATCACTGCAGTTTTTGTAAAACCATCTTTAAGATTTAGAAGTTTTATATGCTCTGATATCAATTAATCATAACCCCTACATTGTTTTGCCTCATATTAAAAAAAAAAAAAACTTCAATTTGTAGTATCGCCTACTAGTTGTTGTTGCTTTTTCCTTGCTGTATCACAGCCCGGGGGGGAATTAGCTCAATAATCTCAAAAAATACAACTTTTATAAATTATGGATGAAGTTTTTAAATATTTTAAAATACGGCCCATTCATAAAATTAATTATATGTATTTTTTTTTATCCTCAGAATAAATTATTATTAAAACAAAATATATTTGATTTAATTAATCTTTAGTTGATTGGATCTTTAATTTTTATCATCAAAAATCATATTGTGCGTGCTCCTTCTTTAATTTATCATCTTTAAATATTTTCTTCATCATATTTTTGGATCTAATTTTTCTTGATCATCATATTCATCTTTTATACAGTGCTTTTTCTTCATTAAATTTTTTTTCTAATTTTCTTGGATCACACCATCATCATCACAGAGCTTTTTCTCTTTCTCCTTTTTTGTTTTTCCCAAATATTACAGAGAGGACATTAGACATTAAAAAAAAATTTATTACTGATCTGCGATACTATATCAATGATATAAAACAGTATATCAATGATAAACAAATTGGTAAGTTAAAATCACTGATATGGCTTATATATTAGTGATATATAATTTTATATCACTGATATACTATCGTGGATCAACACAACCGGACAATCAAACATAAATTTGTTTATAATTGATATACAGTCGTATATCAATGATGTAATATCGCAAATTAATAACACAAAAAACACATAATCATTTTTTCAAAACAGATCAAACAAAGAACTTTATTTTTGTAATAGAGTCTAACCAACTTCCTCACCTTGGATCTGCAGCTTTAGTGTGGCTTTGTGTAGAAGCTGCAGTTTCAGACTTTTTCACCTTGCATTCTTGATTTTTCAACCTGAATCTGTAGCTTCCATTCTATCTTGCCTTGCATTCTTGTAGTCTCCTACCTGAATCTCTAACTCCGTTTATCTATTGGTGTGAGTTGTTCCATTGTCTACTATCAATTTCTTCATCGTTATGACCGAGAGTGCAGTGTCGTCTCCACATCTTCAGATGAGTGAAAGTAAAACTAATGTGAAAAGGAAGAATCAGGGTATTGTGATGTTAAAGGATAGTTTTATCTTTTGTATTAAAAGTAAATTAAAAAACGATCATTATTTTAATTTAAAAAAAGGTAAATTATTAATTTTATTTAATCATATAATATTGACTAAATTTGTTAAAGTCCAAAAAAAAAAGGCTTCAAACACACTTGAAATATACAAATAAAAACTTATTGGAATGATAAGAAAAATAATTATAAGCAGACGAAGAAGAGAGAGATTGTGGGGAGC
The DNA here is from genome assembly GCF_029017545.1 of Prosopis cineraria. Taxonomy (NCBI): domain Eukaryota; kingdom Viridiplantae; phylum Streptophyta; class Magnoliopsida; order Fabales; family Fabaceae; genus Prosopis; species Prosopis cineraria. Next base: position 48,353,766 of record NW_026555332.1, read on the forward strand.
CGTAATTGACTTTAAGAGAGACCATGGAAGGAAATGGAATAGATAATTGAAAATTATCCAAATGAGAGGGAATGTTATTATTACTCACAACCTCCGTTCTAAATTAGAAAATGCTTTTAGGGACATTAGGCATTTTAAAATAATATAAAATACTTTAATAAAAATAAAATTTTATTAATAATATTTTTTTAATATTTTTCTTTCCATATATTTTATTTTTTAATATTATTTCATAAATGAAGTATTAAATGATGATATTTTTAAAAGTTTATATTTTTACCTTAAAAAGTAAAGGTGTAAAAAATATTTAATAAATTTTATTAATATATATTATTTTATTTAAAAATGTCTTATACTTTAAGATACAAGGAATATTATTGATTACTTTTCTTTTCTTTGTTTTTTCTTTTTAATTCCCATTCCATGCCGTTTTTATCTGTGAATGGCTTTCATACCAATTGTTGGAGTAGCCAGGTGACTGTTAACATGAGCTGGTTCAGTCTTAATTTTCCAGGTGTAAATCAAAGAAGTTCCATTAAAAAACTAATGAGTTCAAATTTTTGAGTCCAAGCTGACCTTAACACAACGGCATGGGATGAATTCCAGAAACTTGAACATAACGACAATTATAATGGCGGCATAATATTAGTTAAATGCTATAATTAGTGCAGCTCAGCCTGGGAGACGCTAGCTAACGAATATTATGAAATGCTCCTGGTAACCAACAAATTAATGATTATGAAATATGCTTTTCCATTTAAGTTTGTGCATTGCGTAATACGTTCTGATCAACTTAATTGCGTGCGCGCAAATCCAGCACAATTTTCCATCAATCTTGAGTATAGTCCTAGTGTACCATCTTCGTCCAACCTGTCCGACGTTGTATATCGTATGTCAACAAAATTAATTGATCAGATCACTACGGAACCCTCTAATTTAATACCCACTCTATTTAAAATTATAAAATATTTTTAAATAAATCTGATATTTTAAAATATAAGATACTTTGAGAATATTAAAGTTTTATTAAATTAATTATTTTAACATTACTCTTTCTCTCTTTATTTAATTTATGTCCCTATTTCTTTTTGATATATCAAGTGAATGTTGTTTTTAAAAGTTTATATTTTTATTTTGTAAAAATAAAATTGTTGAATGTAATCAATGAGATTTATTGATATGTAATATTTTATTTAAAAAATATTTTATAATTTGAGATAGAGGTAATATGTTATATCCACAAACTATGTATTCCCAAGTTATTGGACTTGTTTGGCTAGTCTTTAAAAGTACATTCAAACCACATTTAAAATACATTTTTGCCAAATTCAATAAATAGTTGGGTCACTTGAACGAATTTTTGTTAGATGTAAATTGAAAACCAAACACACAATTTATTACGCAGTCAAAATGTTATGTACTACTCTGTTTCTATTTATAAAATAAACTTTCACTTTTTACTTTTTTATATAAATAAGATCACGCATTTTAATAAGCATTTATTACATTTCTTAAATTATCTTTTATAATTTATATTAATAAAAAATAATTAATGCATGTTTATATTGATTAACATAAAATATTTTAGTCTAATTTATTTATTTTTAGATATAATTATTATAGTTAAATAACTTTTTTAAATTATATGATATGCCTTTTTTCTCTTTTATATATATATATATAGAAATGGAAGGAGGGTGTACAATCACTGACAAAATTAAGAAGAGAAAATTTTTCTATATTGTTCTATATTTATCTGATGCTGTGTGTTTAATATATAATCCTTGAGTTTTTTTAAAAAAATATATAACTCTCATTTAAAAATGTAAAGTATTTTTTGAGAAGTTAAATGTTAAAAAATATATGATATTTTTATTTTTAATATTTTAAAGTGTAATTAGTATTTTTTTTAAAGAGTGCTCATACTAAATAAACCATTTCAGATTTACTTTAAAGTAAAATACGTTATCAAATAAAAATAAATATAAAAAATAATATTAATTTGAAAATATTTAATTGATACTTAACATACTCTCTTTGTTTTTTATTGTTAGAGAAACTATCACTTTTTAAATTTTTTTTATATAAGTAAAATTGTATATTTTAATAAGCATTTATTATACATTTCTTAAATCACCCCTCATAATTTACATTAATAAAAAATAATTAATGTATATTTATGGTGATTGATATGGACATTTTAGTCTCATCATTTTTAAACATAATTATTATAATTGATTAATTTTTTTAAATTATATGATATAATATTTATATACATGCATACATAAAAGAAGGGGGGGCTTTAACCATGAAACATGCAAGCTAGTTTCGTGTTGGAAAATATACTCAAAATGCATCTGTCATGTCTCATAATGAGGCCTATAATTTGGAGACATCCGGCGCGCTCACGGAATTATTGCTTATAATAATTACTATAATAACAGACATCATATTTCGAGTTTGAGACACACATGACATTGCACAGAATTACATGAATGCAAGCCTAGTTTTTGTTCTTTGTTTTTAATGATTATCTCAATTTCTTGTTGGAAAATGCATTTATATTCGTATTATCAATAATAAAATCATTATTATTCATATTAAATTAATTATTTCTCTCTCCTTTCAATTTTTTTCTGTTCAGCCAAGAACAATGAGAGAAAATTATATCCCTCATATTTTTTTTATTCATTTTTTCTCCTTTCATTTTTTTTTGCAAGCCAATCACAGCACAAATGTTGATTTTAAGTAAATGTGAAAGATAAGTTATAAAACAATATTTTTATTATTTTATCACATTATTTGACAAAGTATTCCGTCCATTTCGTAACATTGTAAGATATTTTTACCTGAATTACATTTTAATTAATTAATTAATTATTTTTAAATTATATATTAATATTATTTCCGTATTTATTACTGCTTCATGAGTGTTTTAATTAGGAAACCTTACTAATTACACTTCATATTGAGGACATGATACCTTATTTTAAAAAAAATTCCAAAAAGAAAAAAAGAACCAAGATTCCTTATTTTTTTAACATAATATTTTAAAAAATACCTTATTATATTAAATGAAATGAGTATACAAGTAATAAACAGAATATATTAAGTATTTCTCTGCTTCTATTTATATGACAGAAAGAAAAAAAAACTTGATTCTATCTATAGGGCACTTGTCAATTTTTAATATCATTTTTTATATTTTTATCATTATTAAATACTTTAAATAAAAATATCAATAATAAATTTAAGAATATTTATCAGGAGTAAAAGTAAAAACTTATTAAATTTTAAGATAAAATTAATAAATTTAATACTTTTTTAATTATAATAAAATATATTAGAAGTGATTTATAAATATGATAAAAGTGAGTACAAATAAGTAAAAGTTTAGTTGATATGACTCTTTTAAAAATCCAAATTAACTAGACTAATTTCAGTTTAGCTAGCTTTAAAGCTAACTTCAACAGCTAGCCAAAAGAAGATAACTTCAAGATTAGTGCTTGCCTTGCCTGGCTTGCCATGCTTGATTAAATAGCTTAATTAATGAATAATCTGAATTTTCGACTTCGAGATCAAAGGAGTCCGAATCGAACTTGTATTTGGTTGGTGCAGGGTAAATCCTAAATAACGGACCTGGATATTCGATTTATTTAAACTCGTCTGATAAGCTTTGTCTCGTTGCCCCAAAATTTTAATTAAATTACCAGTTCTTGAGCAAATTATCTGGGAAGCCATGTCACTTTCGTTTTGTTTTTGTTTTTGTTTTTTGTTTTTCGGGCGACCAACAAGAAGCCATGACCCTTGAATCCATCGCGGCCAAACAGAGCTTTTGTTTCTAGAAGGTTGAGCAAGAGGAGTTGTTGGCACAGTGATCGCGTGTTTCTGTATTTAATTAGTTCTGTGAAGGCAAAGTTGAAAGAATCGGATGCGTCGTTGGGGTCAAAATCCACTTGAACTAAACCCTGGGGTTGGGGGAAGAGTTCAGCCTAACATAAGTATTTAAGTTTATATTTTTGTGAGCTAAAAATATAAAATATTTTAAGATATTTGTTTTTATTTTTTATTTTAATATTCCATGAACATATTTGGAGTTACGTGGAGAGATTGAGGCGTGAATATAATGAAGATCGAGGATGGGTTAGATCCGTCTTTATATATAAATTTTTTTTAATTTTTTTTCTAAGTATAAGATATTATTAACATTTTTTTAATAAATGAACCATTATATCCTTATTAAATTACGAAGAGAAAAAAATAAATACTCTTATTAATTTATTTTAAAAAAATTATTTTTTATTTATAATAATTAAAAATAAAATTAAAATGTTGTTATAATTTTAATTAGATAATTAAATTGTATTGATTGTATAATTTAATTAAAAATATCTTGTATACAGCAACAGAGGGATTAAAAGTTAAAAGCCACAACCGTGAGGATAAGGTGGATGGCGGGCCGGGAGTCGCAAGCTCAGGGGAAAAGCTTCGTTGAATTCTATCCATTCATAAATGACGAGCTTCTAGAATTGTTTCTCATTGATTTAAGTTTCTTCGTTGAATTCCATTCATTCACTCTCACTTATCTAATTCTTGATAGCTGGTATTTCTGCTGAATTTCATGTTACAACACTGTATGCGGACACACTATACTTTATACACACTATACTTTCTCTTGGCAATAACTGCAAATTTACATTATCTAAATTTAAAAAAAATAAATTTATTAACACTGTCTAACCTTTACAGTTTTAGTTTAGCCCTCGCTTAACCTTTATAAATATTTAATAAATTGTATTATTTTATATATTAATCCAAAACTTAAAATAAACTATACAAATAAAGTTACTAATACACACACACAAGGATTTAAAGATTAGCTTGAGTTTTTAAGAACAAGGCCTAAAATATCAGCCTTGGTCATTGAATTGCATTTGATTTTTAGGACTTTTCACTCCTTCTCACCAATTTTTTCAAGATTTTATGACAAAAAACTTTTGATATGCATTAATTGAAATATCCTTATTTGATTTTTTTTTTTTAAAAAAAAAAGCTTTGGTGGCCCCTCTTCGTCTTCCTTCATCTTTTGAACCTTCGACGGAACTGGTGCCCTTGCCACCACGGGTGCATGTGACGCCATCGGAGCATAAATCCTAGGAGGCGGCACAGACTTACTTGACGCCGCATAGGCAATGCTTGATGGAGGAAGCGGCGCGTGCTCTTGACTATGCGGTGGCAGTTGCTCGTCGTTGCAGCCACGCACAGACCACCTCGCTTCACGCTGTCTCTGCCTTGCTCGCCTTGCCGTCATCCAAGCTTCGGGAAGCTTGCACGCGCACGAGAGCTCCTCCTACTTGCGGCGTCTGCATTTACGAGCTCTAGAACTTTCCGTCGGAGTCTCCCTGGACCGATTTCCTTCTTCCAAGGCGCTCAAGGGAGATCGTCCTGTGTAGAATTCTCTCGTGGCCGCCATCAAACGATCCCAAGCTACCCAGAGGAGGCATTCGGAGGTCTTCAAGTACGTAAAAATCACGGCTTTAGTAGGTTACTTTCCTAGACCCTAGTTTATTTTAAGTTTTTTTTCCCTGTTCTATCTTTCAAGTTTTGTTCTTGCCTGTGCTATTCAAAAATACAAAAAAAGAATCAACAATAGCCAATGGCCTCATTCTTGAAATCACCACCGGAGCTGTCCGAGAATCGCAATTGTTGTTCTGTATCAAGTGGCTTGGCCTCCTTGTCTGCAATCGAAAGTTTTTTCCACAAACCCAAAATTTCGGGCTTTTAGATTGATATAATCCTAAAAATTATTGCTCTGTTTTTTAAGCTTTGAAGCTTGATGCTAAGAGGAAGATGAAGAGGGAAATGAAGAGCAATCGAAACTCTTTTTTTTTTTTTAATAAGGACATTTCAATAAATGCATGTCGAAACTTGTTCATGAGGAAAGTCTCTGGCACTTTAAAATTATTTTTATATTTTATGAAACTTTTTGATAATTAAAATTTTTCTGTGGAACCTTGATATGATCTCTGTTTTCATATATGGGTTAAGTGAGTAATACAAGTATACTTACTTAATAAATGTTATAAGTAACACAATAATAATTGTTAATTTAATTGAATAGTTTTTAAAAATTTTGTCAAACGATATTACAAAAATATCAAATCTTAAATTTTTTTAATGGATAAAGTATTAAAAAAGTGTTTTGATTATGAAAATTATTTTAAATTTTTAAAGAAAAATATATTATGATAAATTTTAAGCAAATGATATGATATGATTATAATTGAGATGTTCATTAAGTAAATTGATAATCATTTAGATCCGTCGCTCTATTCAAATCTTACCATGAACTTTTGGCCTTGACTCTTGTGTTGTAGTTGGCTTGTAAGGGAAAATAAGAAAGAGGAAAAGAGAGGAGAAATGTGAGGGATGTAATTTTCTCTCCTTATACTTGATTGATCAAGAGAAAATAGAAATAAAAAAATTATTAATTTTATATAAACAATAATAATCTTATTATTTACAAAAATGTTTATGTATAATTTAATTTAATTTAATGATGTATTATATATTTAATAATTTATATCATATACTATTGATTAAATAAAAACATAATTATAAATTATTTTATCCAATACTGACCAAAAATCATTTTATTCAATTTATAATTTTATTTATTAAATTATTAAAATATAATAATTTTAAAATTTTAAAACTACAACCAAATATAAGAAATTTAACTAAAAAATTATAATTATCATTTATCTGATTAATCTTAAAATTAAATATATTGCTTGTTTAACAAAAATCCATGATCAAAATATAATTATATTATAAATATAAAATTCAAAAATTGGTAGGTTAATTTAAAAACAATTTTTTCTATTTATTTTTTTATATTTAGAGAGAAAATTTAAAAATAAAAATATACGAGTCCTCCATCTACTTTGGCTCGAATTACGTTTCTTAATAAGATTAAAGTGTTGAATATTGATGATGGTAATAGGAATGCATGTTTTGTAAAGAAAGGTATTGATTGATGACTTTGATTATGTTTTGTATTTCTGTTGGTTTTTGTTGTTATTGGCTTTTTATTTTTGTTAAACTGATTATTGTATTTTTTTTTTTTATGTGCCTAGGTGTGTTGGGTTGCATGTGTAGATTTTTTTGAATTTTTTTTTTTTGGATTTCGGCTATTAGTATTTGTAATTGTTTTTTTTTTTTTATGATCAATAAAAGTGACTCTTTTTCTGACTCTTTTTTTCTTCCCCTCACTCTTCTCTTTAAATCCAAGAGCGGGGAATATGTTGTTGACCCTCCTCACTTTTCTTCCCCTTACCTTTCTCTCTTGACAAGCATAACATTGAGGCCGTGGACTCTAAATGATAAAGCCCTGTCGGTGGTCCGGGCCTTAGCTAAAGCTTCCACACGTTTTCTATAGCCCCACTCCCACCAGCACACATGCCGCTGCCGCCAGTTAACTTCATAGTTGACATGTCATTTGTTTCTGGCATTTACTTCACAATTCACATGCACTCTTTGATTTCTTTCACTATTTCTCTACGCTCTCAATTTTTTGTTGGGGTTCATACCTCTGCAGACAGTTACGCTCAGAAAGCAACTTTACTGGATAGCATTATGTTGGGGGAAAAGGAGGACAATGTTGATGAAATCGTAAGTTCCCTTCTGCTCAAGTTAAACACGAATCTCGCGTAACATACTGTTTAAAGTAGGGGATCACTGTTGACATTGAGGGCACACCCTTGACTCTCCCTGTTTAGTTCTTGTTATTGTGTCTGAACTTTGAAGAAACTAATTTTTGGCTAATTCCATATTGGCTGTTATATGTCTTGTGGTTGTAAATGCTATAGGGTTTTCTTGCTGATATCATCCTCGGCTTCTAAAAATTTCGACTGAAGAATGAGTTGCTTTGATTTGGTACTTTTAGAATTGGACTAACTATAATCATGTCCCGTGTCTCTAATTATCCACTACTGTGCATTTCTCTAAGACATTGAGAAGGATGGGTTTAGCTCAGAATGTGTACTACCGCGTGTTCATCAATAACTTTCCTTTTAGTTTCATTATGCCTAGTTTAATTCCAGATTTCGCATATTTGGATGATGCTAGGCCATGACCAGTACTAATATCAATCGCTTGGTTTGTCTAGTTTTCCTGTAGACCCATGTAATCGGTTATGGTTGCGTTCTGGATGGCGTTAATATTGGATACCTACCATTACAAGTTCTGATAAATAAGTGATATCATGTAATTCGTTTAAAAGTCTGGCCTTTTTTTTTTTTTTTCCTCTTCCTTGTTCTTTTCCCTACGTGATAAAACTAATCCTCTATATATCTCTGTTCTGATTAATAACTGTTTTGAGTCACAAGGTTCTTATTCATAGTTATCTCAAATATCTTAATCTTGAACTCATAATTATTATTTTTTTTAATTTAGGTTAACTGATACAGTCACAAACAATAGAAGAATAGAAATTAAGGTGAAAAATAAAGCATTGCAGTTAAAAACCTGGTCTGATCTTCCTGCATAGCTCTTGGAATTGATTTTGTCCCATTTGACCTTAGTAGAAAATGTTCGCGCTTCTGTCGTTTACAAGAGATGGCATTCTGCTGCCTCTGCAGTATTGTAAACCAATCACCATGGCTTATGTACTTTCCAAAATTGAGCAACTGATATGAATTCTATGACCCGGTGCACCGCAAGACCTATTCCCTGGAGTTTACAGAGTTAAGTGGCGCCAGACTGTGTTATGCTAAAGATGGTTGGTTACTGCTATACCGTCCCAGATCTCACCGGCTGTTCTTCTTTAATCCCCTTACTCGGGAGGTGATTGAACTTGCCAAAATTTGAGTTGACATACCAGATAGTAGCCTTCTCTTGTGCGCCTACATCTCCCGGCTGTGTTCTGTTTACTGTCAAACATGTCACTCCCCTTATTGTGGCTATTAGCACACGTCATCCTTCGGCCTCAGAACGGACAACTGTTAACTACCAAAACCGCTTGCCCTTTGCCAGTAGCATATGGAATAAGGTAGTATTTTGTGATGGGCTGTTTCACTGTCTGAGCTTCACAGGAGGGCTAGGGGTGTTTGACTCAGTTGAATGTTCTAGCGGTGCCCCCACCCAAATGCCCAGAGAATTTTTTTTGCCAACAATTGGGGGAAGGGAAAATTCACGACGGAGCATGAAGGAGATATGTTAGTAATTTATACGTGTTCCAGTGAATAACCCATTATTTTCAAATGTGGATCAAATAGAGATGGAAGGGGAAAAGATGGTTATACTTGAGGGAGCAGTTGTTTGTGCTAGTTTCTTGTCATCTCATTTAGGGCTTGTTTAGTTGAAAGAAAGGGAAAAAAAATTTTTAACACCTTATCCCATTGTCCCATCTAAACAAGAGAAGGGGAGGGGGTTTGGTAAGGTGGAGAGGAAAGAAAATTTTTTAAATTATTCAAAAATATATACGAATTTTATTCACGTCCATTTTTATTATTATGCATCTTATTTTTGAATTAAATTATTCAAATAAATTTCATTTTGTTCAACTCATTTTTACAGAAAAAAATATTTAAATATAATTCACGTTAAAATTATAAATTTTTATCCTAGACTCAATTTGTTAACCTAAATTGATCCTAACCTTACTTACAGATTGCCCCCCAAACCCAATGGTAGAAGCTGTGCACCAAGAGATTCCATGCTCCGAAGGGGGTTAGTTTAACACTGCGAACAACATTTCCATTATTGGCCAATGACTAAGCAATTGATACTTTGAATTCATCCCAAGAACCTCGAACCTTATTGTAGATTGGGTCATCTGTGCAGCAAGGGTGATGTGCTCTTCAGATTGGGCTTCTCAGCCCCCACCCCGCCTAGCTCTATCTTCGGTTTGGGATTTTGCTGATTATAGGAGTTTTTGCTGTGAACTTGGTTAAGTTTGGACACTAGTTTGTTTGTTTGTTTGTTTTTTTTTGTTTATCTTGCTTTTGTTATTTTCGTTTGGTTTCTGTTCTGACAAGTCTCTCAGTTATTGCTTGTTTGGAATGAAAGTACTATTTTCTTTGGCCCAAAAAAAGGCATGGATTCAATCAGTCCAACAGGAGTCGCACGCGTTACTAGATGGATTCTTAACTCTGCCTTCTAAGCCTAACGGCCACATACTCTTCCTTTGTTTTGTTTTTCGTTTTACCTATCGATGATATGTTCTTTCTCTGTCTAACGAATATTGTCTTTTCTTTTATACTCGTTTTTAACATTGATGCAATCACAAATTTGTACCAAAATATCTAATCCGTAACATAGCTTGCGAAAGAAAGACACAAGTCCATGGACCCACTTGAAACATGACAAACAATTATATGAAAAAAAAACGGAAGATGAGCTCAAGCTAGTATAATCGGTGATTTTATGTACCAAGATAACCGAAACCAACTTCGACAGCGTAGCTACCATACACTGTCGCTGACTCAACTCTAATGTCTCCCCTCTTTGCTGTTTTACAAAAGATACAGAGGGCCTTGCAGCACCAGAAAATCTTATCCTACCTCATAGGAACAAGTGCTTGAATTCTCCATTTGCAAGATGGCAAAGCTTATTGTAACTGAAGGTATCTGTTAACAGACCCAAATAAATGATGGTTTGATAAGTAGAACAAGGAAAATTTTAAGAGGAAAGAAGAGAAACACAGCAAAATGCACAATTGCTCACCCATAAACTCAAAAGACGAGATTAAGTTTGCAACTATAGTAACTAAGGGAAACTGTCATCGTTGACTGAAGATACAGATACACATGGTTTCTCGCTACGAATAAAACATGAACTACAAATACCAAACACTTTCAAGCTCCACTTTGAATCATGAGTAATCTTCTTTTCCGCCATTTAAACCTCTAAATTAAAGCCTAATGATTAGATCAAGCAGAAATACACTTATAGTCCATGAATGAAATGGAATTAAAAAAAAAAAGGAATTTTGTAATGTAAAACATCCCTTATGCCATTTGATGAGAGATTAAAAAAAGATAATTATTATTAAATAATGATATAGATATTATATTATTTCCATTTGTGTATTAAACAAAGATTACATTTATGATTTACCATGTGTTCACCAAACAAGGGTGTTAATCTGGTCTTTAGGGCTTTTGGTTTTAGTTGTTTCCATCTAGGTTGATTTGCCATTGTCCATGCTTCTTATGGTCCCGAGTTAACTAAGTAAAAGATATCAAGGCCATGGCATATTGCAACTACCAGCATCAATATATCAACAAAGGTTATCAAATCGATAATAAGCTGCACTATTCATAAACTATAAGCTCATCCTTCAAATTTCATACGAAGCGTCAGGAAAAAAATTGTACAAGGCATGAGAAAACACAGCCTAATTATCACCAAAAATGTGTAGAATAGCCGTGGGAAGAAAATAGTACCAATTGAATCACCAAAGTTGGTCCATATCTCAGCACGAATGGATCTATCGCTGTCAACTATGCCAATAACTTCAACAAAATTCGTGAGAGCACTCGGGGGGATGCCCTTTACAACTATCTGCTTCTCATCAGTTGATTTTCCAATTATAGCTCCTGCATCAGATCGAACAACTTGCACAACAGCCCTCACCCTCCGTCCAACATAAAACCGTAGCAGCTCTCCATTGACAAAGACGGCAGGATTTGAAGTATCCATATTCTACAGAAGACACGACATGTCACCAAAAAAAAAAAACACCGAAGACATGACAAAATGAATTGTTTTACTAAATTGACCTGTGCTATAAATATGTAAAGAGATCACGTTTAGCTATAAAATTTAGCAGGTCCCGGATGCATGGCCATTACTTAGAGCCATAATATTTAGAATATGAACACTCAACCTGGAACATCCTTTGCAAGAAAGATGGATGATTTGTTCATTATTTTCATTCACTTACATGGCAAATCGTGATGAAATGGCTCTCGCTTTTTTCCCCCCAAACGATATGCACAATCAAATTGAGCACAATAGAAAGCAAAATGACAATACAGAGCCATTGTTAAAGGCATTCATAACTGACGATTATCACCATGGGAACCCAAAGTTTCTTTCAGAAACGCAAAAAATCTTCAACCACTAGGAACTTTCAGAAGGAATCTCTGAGACCGAAAACAAGCAGACAATAATTTCCAGGCCTGAGAAACATTACTTGACAAAAGTGACTACTCAAAAGAATCGCTAGCTCCATTCTTCAAGTTCAAGTTAAGACTCTGAATCCATCCCCACAGGAAATTTCATTAAAATTCCCCGTCATCCGACAGGATCATATACTTGCAAGGACAAGGTTATGAACTCCTTCAATTGAGAAGAAGCTAAAGCAATGAAAAGGCCAGGGAAATGGAAATGAAGGTCCCATAGAGCAGTTATATTCCCTTTTTTATTCGAACATAACAGATAATTCACATAATGTTCCGTAATCACAAAGTCAAAAACACGACCACATTTCTCTTCATCAAATTCAACAAGCACAAAGCGAACGCTACTTGCGATAAGGCATTTCATAGCTGTAACCATAAAACTCAAGAAAATCTCCCAAGAAAACTTGTAACAGATAGGAAGTGGACATCCATTTTCAAAGAACGGATGAAGAAATGCGACGAAATGTGAAGATAGAGAGGGAAAATAGACTTTAAATAGAGTTTATTTGTAGCTTATAATCAAGTGACAGAAAATGCATCGAAGACGAACAAGAATTGTTCTCACCCGATTCAGAAGCCAGTCGCAGTGACGAAACAAAGCGCCAGGGTAGAGGGAATAAGCTCCCTGGAGGGCTTTAATATGTAGGGAGGGAGCGCGGTTTCTCGAAGGCGGCGTTTCGCGTACCCCGAGCCCCAAGGGCGTGGTGGTTACTACGCGGATGCTGTATCGAATTTAATTTTTTTTATTAACATTTTACTCCTTTTCATTTAAAATATACTCCATTTATTTAAAAATATAAAATATTTTTAAAAAATTAAATATTAAAAAATATAAAATATTTTTAATTTTTTAAAGTGTAATCATTATTCTTTAAAAAAATATCTTTATTAATAATAATTTAATATTTATTATAAAGTATTTAATAGAGATAAATATGAAAAGATATGTTTAATTGAAAAGTAAGTAATTACTTTATTAAGAGGTGAGATTCAATTAAAAATGCCTTACATTTTTTAATAAAAAAGTAAGTATTTTTAAAATTAATTTTAATTTAAAATATAAGTAAGTTAGTATATATAATTTTTTTTCATTTTACCTTTTATATTTATTAACTTGAATCTTTATATAAATGTATTTCTTGCTCATCATAAAATGAATTTATAATTGGGACTGGAAATAAAAAGGAACAACTAATATATATTTTCCTGGTAATGACTAATGAGATTTTTATTGATATAAGAATTAAAAAAAATTACTTATATTTTAAACTCAAATGTTAATATTCAAAGATAGAGGTTAAATTTGAAAAGGAAGTTTTACAAATTTAGTCCATATCATAGGACTAAATAAAAATAATAGCCCAACTTTTCTTAAATTTAAATAATGGCCTTTTAATATTCATCTAAATTTTAATTAACAAAATTACCCTTGTAAAATTATAATGCTTTAGTTTTTGCAAATGCTCGAAGACCCTAAATGTAAGAGAACATAGTAGACAAACGAAGACTTAAATTGTTCATAATTTTTTATTTTATTAGTTTAGGTATTTGATTATTTGTGATAAGAGTTTAAAAAAAATTTACAGACTGTGTTTGATCCATTTTAAGCAAATAATTATGTGTTTTTCATATTATTGATATGTGATACTATATCATTGATATAGTACTATATATTAATTATATACTACCATAGATTAACATATCTAAATAATTAGTTATAAACTTATTTATCATTTATATATAGCCGTATATTAATGAAATAATGTAAGATCTTTCTTACTAATCCACAATTAACCCCCTAAATCAAGGTAATTACTGGAATAACCAAATGAATTACCAAGTTTGTAAAATTTTTATAAATGAGATTCTAAATTTTCAAAATTTAAAATGCTATAAAATCATTTTAAAAAATAAAATCCGAGCAAAACATGCATACAGAAGTATAGACATCATATAATATAAGATAACATCAAATTGGGGTCAAAATAACACAAAACTAATTCTAGCATAATTACATTGCAACATAAAATTATTGCAACATAAAATTTTATGCTGCAGCATAAACAACAAAATGCATGACAGCAGCAAAAAGCTGTTATGACAGACTTCTTACTTGAACTTCCGACACACATCAAATTTTTAACCGACGTTTGATTAAGGTGATCTAGGTGTTCATAAAAAGTACAATCAGTGAACTAGTTAATGACACTAGTCTTATTTACAAATTCTATCATATTAAAAAGTTGAACACTCAAAACTAAAACTATTACTTTCTCACACTTCTCAACTTCCAAATTGTCTAAAACCTAACTCAAGTGCCATTAGCCTACACAATCACCTAGATCATACTTAAAAAATTTAAGATAACTTGTGCAACACACTACAATACACATATATACCACAGATCATATTTTTACTTATCAATCCTAAATTCATCAAAAGCAAAAGAAGGAGGTCATTATCATTCAAATTATCCAATTACACAATTACAATTCTCAAAATAGCCCTAAACATACTCGCACAATATTTTGGCCTCGAAGAAGCATATTTAACTCATAAAAACTGACCAAGAGCATTAAAACACCAACTAATAATCACATATGAATGTAATAGTATAAGTGATTAACGTAATTATCTTAGTTGGCAATATCATGATGATTGCATATTAATCAAAAGTATTTGAGGCATTACAGTAGGAAATCCAATTTCTAAACCTCATATGTCTTTCCCTTGTCTTGATCAAAGCTAGCCCTGTAAAATGTTAAATGAAGGGTGAGTACAATCACTCAATAACCAAGTTTCATCTAAGTTATACAGTTTTATATTAATTACAAGTAGATGAAATTGGCAATAAACACACACATAAAGCATGTATGACAATATATAGCCTCAGCTACAATAATAACAACCATATGATCGGGCTTCACACACATAATCATATATATAACAATAATACACAACTTGAGGTTACAATAATACCAACCATACACCCTTAAACTACATTGAACCATAATACTAACAATTATATGGTCAAGACTAAATGTATGATCATATGCCAACCTTATACCCTTTTTGTTACCCCCGATATGAAACCAATTGCTAATACGTGGCTATATTTTTTACGGACTAACTTAGCCTTTCACTTGTGAGGAGCTACTGTAACATCCTAAGTTTTAATCCCCTGATTAATTAAACCTAATTAGGCTAATTAAGTAAGTTGAAGTGGTGTGTTTTCAAGGAGGTCTAACAATCATATTTGATTATATTTTAGCCTTAATTGTGGGTTTGATATTAAGGTGAGCCACTCAGGCATCAAAAGTTGAAGAAAAATAAAGAGTGATATTGTTGTGCCACATGCCGTAACATGGAGATCGTTCACCACGCACGGACATTTCAGATGCGAGGAGGACCTCTTTGTGTCATGTACCACGGCGCATTATGCGTCTGCCGCAACGCATGGCCATTTTTTACAATTTATCAAATGTGAACCTGAGACAAAAAAGAGATAAGAGAAAAGAGAAAATGGAGAAACTCACATTTGCTCTACTAAGGCATGACTTAGGTGAAAATTTGAGAAGGTTTGAAGCTCTAAATCATCCAAGGTAAGATTCCTAAACCCTTTTTCTCCTTTCCTCTTCCATTTTCTCAAGGATTTAAGTTAGGGATTAGATGAGAATGGTGATTTTGATCCATATGGGGTATAGATCCAAACTCATTGACTCAAATAGAGTTAAAGAAAGTTGTTTAGAGTATTTAAACCTAGTATAAATGATTTTGGTGATTGTTGGATGTTGGGCTTCATTAATGTCCGAAAATAGATATCAATTTGTTACTATTGTAGTTGTTGAGGTATTAATAATAATGTGACTGTTCAATAAAGTTATACGATGTTACAGATAGATAATGAACCCTATGAATAGGCTCTAACTCATGTAGAATGAACATTTGATAACTTAAAAGTAAAGATTGAGGGTTTAAATGCTTAAGTTGGTCATGTTGATGAAATTCAACTTGATTAGTTGTAGCGTTTGGCTCTTGATCACCTATTTGGCTAGAGAATTCAAGCTTGGAAGCTACTAGATTGAGGGGTAAACCTTTGACCACTCAAAGGTTTGAAATAACTGGGAGAACCTTACTTTAAGTAGTTATATGTTAATTAATTGTTAAATGTGAATTGTGAATGTTACATACATGGGTTTAATTTTCAATGCGAAGTCATGTATTAGTTTCAATGAATGTATGAAAATTTAATTTGTGCATAATGCTATTTTGGCTTAAAATGCAAAATGCAAAGTTAGAAGGATTTTTTAACTATGAACATGCTTATGCCTTTGGAAAATGAATGTGATGATTAGGTGAGATAGATGTGTATTAATGAGAAATGAATTTTTGAGATAAGTGAGAATAATGTCAAGAAAATAATGAGAATACATACTTATGTAGCGCATGGTTGTAAGCCAACGTGATTGTTGTGATAATGAGTAAATAAAAATAAAAATGTAAAAATAAGTGAGTATTGATTATGGCATAATCAGCGGTGGGAGTTCGCCTAGTAACTGAGATTAAAGAAAAATTCATATGGTATTTAGGCTGCCCTTTGGTGCACGAGGGTATAGCCTTGTCCCACAGTTTGTCGAAGAACTAGAACCTAGCTATCTCCATTAGTTCAATGAGAGGAATAGTCTACAGTATGAGACACCCCGGAGATTCACCCATTATTTATGTGATCTTTAGCCTAGTCATACCTTATGATTGGTGAGTTTAGGTAGTCCAGTCACATGAATGGAACCTTAATCAGTGTCATAGCCCATGATTTCAGTCTAAGAAAATAAAGAGGATATAAAGTTAGTTGATCATTGCCTATATAAATATATGACATGTCACATATGCTAAGTTGTGACAAGTCATATGAATAATGGGTGAAAGTCACACATTTGAGAATATAGTGACAATGTACCTAGTACATGTGAGATAAAAAAGTTATTTAAAAAAATAAAATGATGAGTTATAATATGTGTGAATATATTTTACATACTTGATTTCTTATACATGTACTTGGTTTATGATTGATATATAACTGCATAAGATGGGTTTTACCTTAGTTACTGAGTAGCTAGACTCACCCGTTTCATTTAACATTTTTCAGGCTCTAACTCCGGTGTTGAGAGGGAGAAGGCTAAAGAGGCTAGGAATTAGCATATTTCTTTCTATATGCCTCTAGCTTAGTTTATTTTGTGTAATAGAATATGTTTGCTAATTTTAGGATGCATGTTATCATACTTGCACTATTTTGTCATGAGGAATGTTAGATTTGTATTTTGAACCCCGAGTCATTGTGTATATTGATATATATTTGTTAATAGGGCTAAAATACTAGTGTAACTATAGAAATAGATATTTGAGCATGTTTTAATTGTTTTGGGTATAAAGTAATGACAATTTACCTCCCCCTCTATTTTTAGTAAAATGGGGTTGAGGAGTGAATTTTTATTATATTAATATTTTAGTGCTTGTGACGTGTTGTACTGGTAGTCCTAGTCCATTGGACATGGTCCAGGTGTTAGGAAAGGCTTTTGGCACATGTTAAAGGTTTTGGACACCTATTTTATGTTAAGGTTGTGAAAAGTGGTTAAAATGGATTTGAATGTCCAACTTCCCAGTGTAACTTATTTTGAAAGTAAAACCTACATCATTAACTAATTCATATAAAGAGTTTTCTGTAGACACCTAGATTACATCATTTGGACATCGGATAAAGAATTAGGGCGATTTAGAATTTCCTCAATTTTACTGTCAAATGATAGCAAATCTGCTAATTTTTTGTGTAACATGCCGCGATGCATGGTGCCTGAGTCACGACGTGTGGATAGAGAGCAACACACCGTGGCGTAGCATGCGTGAGCCGCGACGCATTGCCCTGTATCACAGCACATGTTTTGTTTTTCAACTGTTTTTGACTTCTTTTACTCTTCTGAGGTATCCCATGCTTTCAAAATTTATCTTTGATATAAAGGATTTTGATTGATTTAAACTCATTATTATTTAGAAATCTTAAGATCTCTTGCTTTTGAATTAAACCTTAGTAATCACTCTTTGGATTAATCCTTTGATTACCATGAGTTTTATTTGTTAATTGTATTTAGTGGATTGAAATTTTACAGTTACCTTGCCAGGGTCAACTCACTCACCTATATAATTTAATTTTCTTCAATACTAATGACCATAGGGTATTATACCCCTAATCTAGCCTCTTCATGAACTGGTGGAGACTAGTTAGGTTCGAGTCCCTCATAAAACAAGTGGAAATAGTCTCGAATCAATCATAAAACAAGGGCTACCTCATGATTCTAATGGTTGTTTCCAAGGCAAGATCCTGATTCCAACGGTCGCCGCTAATACCATGTGGGTTAATCAACTACTCCTCTCCTTAGGCGAACTCTCGCTAATGATCATACATACTGTATAGCTTGACACTTTATGTCATTTTAACACAATTATGCATATCTCGACACTAAATGTCATTTCAACACAGTTTATGCACACATTCTTACTCATATAATCATCGCACTCCACTCATCAAAATAGCATATTATTCTTAATTTCACAATAATATACCATCCATTATAATCTTAAATCTCAATATGTATCATACATGGTTTTCCTTTTTCACAACTCATCATATTGCCAATTTGTATCAAATAATATTCACATATCAATGAGTTCAAACATAAAGTTCAACAACTATCTAATTAACATAAAACAATATAAAATAGGTTTTTTTCAGTTACCTCAAACATTTGAGAGCTCAAAGGTTTATCCCTCAATCACAACTCATTTTTCGAGTTAAATTCAAGCTCACCGGTGTTTTGTGAGCTTAGTTTTCAATTACATTAACACACATCACTGTTAATCATTGAAATCATCACTTTCAACATTTAATTTCATACTTTAATAACAAAATTTCCCAATTATAACATCAATTTCACATCTAATGAGCTCCTTTACTCCCATTAATTTCATCTAGCTCTCCACAACTCAATTAATCACCAATATATCATCTAACAACCCAAGATCATCATCAATATCACAAATTACTAACTTTCAACTCTTAAATTCCAACACTTTATTAACCCAAAACTCTCAACTATTAAGTTTAATCACCACACTAGGTTTAGTAGCTCTCATTAATTCCAACCAACATAACACAATTCTTAATCAATATCAATAGCACCCATCTACCTTAAGCACCACTATTTATGGGACTTTAGGGCATAATTTCGTCTATAATTGAGAACCCATGTCATTGATGCATAAAATACTATATTTAAGCTTAAATAACTCAAACAACTCCTATTAGTTTCATTTAGACTAATAGATTCGGATCCATCTAAGTCCAAAATTATCATCTCTTAACTTCAAATCTCACTTTAAAAATGTGTAGAGAGAAGAAGAAGAGGTAAGAAAAACATACCTAGGTGAAATCAAGCTTCAGTCTCCTCTAAAACACCTAAAAGTTAATGCCCTAATAGAGGAACAACTCTCTTCGTCGCCCTCCCTTTGTTTTTTTCCTTTTCTCCCTATTTCAAACCCTTTTTGGCATTTAAAAAAAAACTGATTTTGTAATTTATGCTGCAATGTAAATTTTTAGGCTGTAGCATAACGCATTGGGCCAAAATCCAATTTTTTTTTCTCTTCAATTTCAGCCCAGATGACCCAAGTCATTTCCTAAACCTATTCAAAAGCTAAAACCAAATTCAATAGTTGTCTCTAACTATTTTTAAATTCATTTATATTTAAATTTATAAATTTATCCTTCATTAGTTTAATTAATCAACGAATAATTTTTGGGATGCTACAAGTAATTTCATAGATCAACAACATAAAAAACACATAATCATTTGCCCAAAATTGATTAAATACAGTCTAAAAAATTATAGACTTTTAGTTTATCACAAAGAATTAAATACCTAAATTAATAAAATAAAAAATCATGAACATTGAGAGAATAACATGCATTTTTTTGGTAATAATTTAAACAAAGTTTCATAATCAATGACAACAAATCATAAATTGTGAAGAAATGAACAACTATATGATGAACACATTACTAAAAAAATATGAAGATGGTGAACAATAGATAATAGATCTCAGTCTACTGTTCAACTTCAAGAAACTAAAATTTGATGATTAGTCCTACAAGTATAGGATAATGCTATTGAGAAATATTTAATGGCGAACCTCATAAGGCAAGAAAGAAACGGAAAGATTGTAAAAGGGGGATAAATAAGATGGTCGTGCGTATAGGAAGTTTTTATGTTTGTGCTAAAAGTTAAAGTATTTAGTTAAATGTTAAAATCATTTAGTTATATGAGATATATTTCTAACTAAGTTCATGTAAAAGTTATTATTACATGTTTTATATGTTTGTTCCTATGGATAAAAAAGGAAAATAACTTTCAATTGATTTTGTAAATGAGTCATATTTTAAAATATTTAAAAACTTCATTCATAATTTCTAAAAACTATATTTTTCATGGCCATTGGGTGAATATTCTCTTTAAACAAGTTAAAAAATATTATGAAAAAGAATTCAGGACAAAATAAACAATGTATATACAAAATTCAACTGCACTAATCTAATTAAAAGTTATTAGCATAGTGTATTTTTATATGTATTTAAGCACTTAAGTTTGAGTTAAAAATTAATATTTGTTTTTAAAAAATATTAAAAATTTTCATGCAAATTATTTGTTATAGGACAACATGATTGAGTTAAATTTAAACATCATTATACCTAATCAAAAGTAATTTTTTTCAAAAAAGTTTATACATTCACACGAATTCAATCAGGAGATCTCATGTTTACAATTCCCCTAAATTATGTTACGTACATATAAAAAGTATTGACCTTTTATCTGAAAATTGTTAAAATTTAAGACTATACCTATATTATGAATATGAATATGAATATGGATGTTGTCTAGAAGAATTGCCATGCCACGAATATTCTCGCAAGAGAAGCCTGCCTGTGCGGCTGTGCCAGCATTTCTTTCTGTCTCCCACAAACCTGAAACTGGGCGTCCGAACCCCCAACTGCAACGGAAGCATCGCGCGCTTTTTTCTTCTGAACGCAAAAGAATGTCCTTGGTTCTTAAAAAACCTCCATCGTTAAAAGCGTCCCCATCCCATTCTTCAACTCATCACCTAAAACTGAGACCCATATCCCTCTCTTTCCCCGTTCAACGATTCCCTAGACACCCCCAATTTCGAGTTCCCCTTACAATCCTTAACGCCGCTATCCACCCTTCCATTATTCCTCCAAAGGCCAAAGCTTCCAATACTCTCTCGCTTTCTCAGACTCTTCGCTTCCTCAAACCCTGTCTTGTCTCCGAGCAAAAAATCGTTTTCTTGGGCTGGCTCTGTAGCGTCATATCTGTTTACTCCCTATCCAAAATCATCTCTTTAGTCGGGAAAGTTTCTGCTACTATCAGCGACATTGACGTTATCAAGTTGCGAGACAAAGGTTTAGTATTGGGGGGTTTGGTGATTGTCCGGTTGATTGCAAGTTATGGGCAGCAAGCCTTTTTATGGAAAGCTGCACTAAATGCGGTATATAAGCTTAGGGTTCACGCTTTCGACAGGGTTTTGCAGAGAGAATTGGGATATTTTGAAGGCAAGGATGGCGTTTCCGCCGGGGACATTGCGTATCGGATCACTGCGGAAGCTTCGGACATTGCTGATACTTTATATGCTCTGCTCAACGTGGGTAACTGTCTTTCTGAAGATCTCTTTGGGCTTTCAATGTACATCCGTGGTGTTTGAAATTACAAGTCATCAAGATTCTTCAGAACTTTTCCACGGTCAAACAAGACCTATTTAGTAGTCAGACTCGTGCCTTTTAATCTAAAGTTTGCAATGTATCAACGACTGGGCACAGAATATCTCTTTCTCGTAGAGGAAGAATTCTCTTCCACGTAGGCATCATCAACCTATTTCATTGCATTCGCATTTTCATGAAAGTTGCAGTAGCTAATATTTAGCCGATATGTGCCTATGAAACTTTGGCCGCTTTAGGCATCCTTTGCATGTAGCCGCAAGTATGCTATTCATTCGCATGCTCACATTTCTCATTTATTCACTTATGATAAGCTCTTGTTTGTGGCAGACCATAATTCCCAGCACTCTTCAGTTATCAGCTATGATGACGCGAATGCTGGTGATCAGTCCTGTCCTTTCTTTGATTTCAGCTTTGGTGAGTTAAGAGCTATTCTGTTAGTTCATATAACTTGACTGGCAGCGGAAATCTTGTTCTTTTACTGCCGAGGGAAAATTTAATCTGGGTATTTTATTTTCAAATTGCAGGTTATTCCTTGTATGGCACTTGTTGTTGCCTTTCTTGGTCAGAAACTACGTTCAGTATCTAGAAAAGCACATCTTAGCATTGCCACTCTCTCGGCATATCTAAATGAGGTAGATTTGTGTGACGGTTCATCTTCACTTTACCATCAGAGAAGGCTTAAATACTATCTCTTGTTTGTGAATCCTGTTGTTCCATTTGAATACACTATGATGGGGCACCTCATTCCACAGTTATTGCTTGTTAACTGATATGTTAATGTTGCCTCAGGTCCTTCCTGCAATTCTTTTTGTGAAAGCAAACAATGCAGAGCTGTCTGAGAGTGGCCGGTTTAAGAGGCTGGCTAGGATTGACTTTTTTGAATGCCTGAACAAGAAGAGGATGAAAGCAGTTATTCCTCAGATTATACAGGCTATTTATTTCGGCGTGCTATTTATACTTTGTGCTGTTTCAATTGTGATTTCAAGAGGATCATTCAGCAGCTGTAACTTAGTTTCGTTTGTGACATCATTGCTCTTTTTGATTGAACCAATCCAGGTAGCGTTATCTGTGGAGACCTAGTTGCTTTTTCTCTCCATCGTGTTTGTTTGCTCCAACCATCCTCTATTTTTTTTCCTTTCTCCTCCATAGATTTAGGATTCATTTTTCCCATCAACGCGAAAACCTTTTTGGTTTACGTTAGACATTTATGTGATTACAACCATGTTCTGCTCATCTTATCATTAAATTTCATTTGCAACCTCCTTTCTTTTGCTTTTGAAAGGTCATAATAGTTTAACAATGTTTTTCTCTGTTTGCTTTTTTTTTTTTTTTGGCTAATTGTCATTTGCATTTTTATCATGGTTCAGTCTTTGAGGAGCTGTCTTAAGTTATCATTCTGAAAATAAAGAATCACGCAGGATGTGGGAAAAGCGTACAATGAATTGAGGCAGGGAGAACCAGCTATTGAACGCTTGTTTGATCTGATCAAGTTCACAGATAAGGTACCTTTGTCCTTTTATGACATCTGACCAAGACACTTCTAAATTTGGAACAGCATTCTGCTGAAAGTTTATAGCAGTCTTGATAATGAAAAAGGGGGTATCTTGAAGAAAAGAGGATATTCTGTGATGTAATTTTCAGTTAGGATAATCCATTTCACTTTGGTAACAAATGCATTTATTCTGCATTTTAGGTAGTTGAGAAACCAGATGCTGTGGATTTAGACTCTGTTAGAGGGGAGATAAACTTTTGTAACGTCTCATTCAAGTATGGTGAAGAAATGTCGCTGGTTCTAAATGGACTGAATCTTCACATTGAAGCTGGAGAGATAGTTGCTCTTGTTGGTCCCTCTGGTGGAGGGAAAACAACACTCATAAAACTGTTGCTTCGTCTTTATGATCCCCTGGCTGGTTAGTCATTTGAAGATATTTACTTATTTATATTTATATTTCTACTAAAGCCCTGCATTAGTTTATATACTCCCATGTGGGCTCACAATTTTTGTTGTATATACCAGAAGATTCTACAATCATTAGTTATTATTCTGTCCAATGGCATTTGGTTGTATTTTTATGCTTGCAGGCTGCATACTTATTGATAATCATAACATCCAAAGCATTCGGTTGCAAAGTTTGAGAAGACATGTTAGTCTTGTTTCTCAAGATATAGTAAGTGACTCAAGTTCTTGTATTCATTTACTGTCTGTTTCTCTTATGAAAGTAGTGCGTTTGGTACCTGCGTTGCTGAACCATTATTTGTAAATTGACAACGCCATGTTAACTTCTTATCAATGTTATTCTTTACTGGTTCATAGCTTACATTTGAGTGGCAGTATTTCTTTGACATCTATATGGTTTTCTCTACTAATACATGTGTATGCTTTAGACACTTTTTTCGGGAACAGTTGCTGAAAACATTGGTTATAGGGATCTGACAACAGAAATTGACATGGAGAGGGTAAAACATGCAGCACAAATTGCTAATGCTGATGAATTTGTAAGAGAACTTCCAGAAGGATATGAAACCAATATTGGACCGAGGGGCTCAACTCTAAGTGGAGGACAAAGGCAAAGGTTTGTTATTGGATTCTTTTATGTTCTATTTTCAAACACCACGTCTTGTCTTCTTCTTGAAAGGTTTCTGATTAACACAGATTGGGTATGTTGGCTGTTTGTGAAACTTCAGCTCTGATTTACTGCCAAGTTTACTGAAATTTACAGGCTAGCCATTGCCAGGGCACTATATCAGAATTCTTCTATCTTGATACTGGATGAGGCAACGTCTGCTTTAGATAGCAAATCTGAGTTATTGGTGAGGCAAGCTGTAAAGCGTTTGATGAAAAATCACACTGTAAGAAAACTAGCTCTGATCTAGCGGAACATGTGTGATGTGTATGGTTGTGTCTTGAGGATTTTGTTAGATGGGATGTATTTTTGAACTCATCAGGATTGCCTTGCTGAGACCTTGACTACTTGGGCGGATATTTTTTGTTTAAAGTTTTCCACTCTGTTGATGATTTTTGTACTTTTTTCACGCCCTGAATAAAAATTCAAATATTTAGCGTTGAGATATTATTTCTTCCCTTGTTGATAGGTGCTGATAATTGCCCATCGCATGGAAACGGTTCGGATGGCTAAAAGAGTATTCCTCTTGGATAGGGGGAAGCTAGAAGAGTTGCCTCATTCTGCTATATGGGTTGGTCGCAAGGACTCGTTGTTATCATCTGGTTTGGTGATTTAAATATTTCTTGTATAGGAGACTTTCACATCCTAGTCTGGTGCTTTATGTCAATTGAATCTCTAACGTTCCTTTATATCTGGAGAAGGTGGAGCAGCGTAGACTTTGTACATTCTTTTTTTTCCCCCAAGGCATTTATCTCCAATAAAAGAACATTTCTGGCTCGAAAAACTTAACATGCCAGTCAATGCTATTAGTTTACTATGTCACCAAGAGAGTCAAAACAATTTTACATGGAGGACCTGGTAAATGCGTCCCGAAATGTTATGAACTCTGCTAATTGAAAGTGGATCTACACCCTTGCAATTTTCTTTCAGGGGTCAATCATCAGAGCTCGCCCAGAAAAATATCAGAGATGATCATTATGCATGAGGATTTAGTTGGGAACAGAGAGTTTGCGAGCAGCTAATCTATCAATGAGAAACAGAGGTGACAGTAAAGCCAATCCCTGAGCAAGTTGTTTCCTATGATTCTTCCATAGTGTTTTGGGGATGGCTATTTCTCTCATAATTTCTTGGTTACGGCCAAGACAGCTCCTGCCACTGCCACAATTATGCCTGAAACTACAATGGCCGTTTTTATTTTGCGCAAGGTGTCTTCCTTGTCTTATTGCTTTTCCTTCTCCCCGATCTCAGCGTGTTCCTCTACAGCACAACAGAGAAGGGAACGTCTGATCAATATATTTATAAAATTAAAACCATTCATGCCATTTCATTTCATGGCTTATCATCAACTCCTCTCATATATTGCTGTTCATATGAACAGTATCGGCTCAATTATTAGACTTTGTTCCTTCTTTTTTCGATTTTATTTTTCAAGTTTCGAAGTTTTGTATTAAAAAAAGGTGGTTAAAGAAGTCATTTTCACTAAAGGGGCTTGGGATTAATACTGCTCTCCCACCGCCAGTGTTTTAGTTGACAGTTGGTTTGATGTTATATTCCATATGGCTAGCCACATGGCATTGTTTTTTTTTATTAAAAAAAAAAGTGATTCAGGTGGCCATTTCTCCTCTTCTTCCTCTATGCATCTCTTTCATTCGCAGTTGTCTCTCCCCACAAGCCAAGCCCTTCTTCTTCATCGCGGCGGCTCCTTCACTCTCTGTCTCAACCTCCTTCGCTGCCTCTTCCTGGACGGGTCCTTCTACTATCTTTGCTCCGTCAATTGCCTTCTTTCGCACCTGTTCCTAATCTTCTTCGCAAACCTGATTTATTAATATTGTGAGGGTGCTCACCGTATGGTTATTAAGATGGCTGTGGGCGGCCTAAATATCTAAGGCACATTATATGAGAGTGTAAAGTTGTTATTCTTAGCGAAGTTTAAGTGAAGAGAATTTCACGGCCTTCGTCATCTGTGACTGAAGTGTTGGCTGTAATTTTCTTCCAAGAGAGTTTCACGGAAGAGAAAAGAGTTAGCCTGGGTCTCTCAATTTGTGGGGTCTGTGTCCTACTTCTAAACGCAGATTGTGAAACGAGAGTACCCAGTGAGGACTTGAGGTTCTACGAGTAAATCCCATACGGGTCTTGAAATTTCTGATCTGCACAGCCCTTGTAAACCAAGCTTGTGTTGTCCGCAGATGAAATACGACAAAGAAGGAGCGCGATAACAGTGAAGAGAAACACATGGTGGAGGGAGGAAGGTTTTCTGATCATACCCATTTATGGATTTCTGTCGAGAACGAAGACTTCCTTCAGAGTTTTAGTCCATGAAAGCTTTTGGAGAGGGTTATTAGAGCGATGGGAGGTTCTGGAATCTGGACAGAAGCATATAAAGAGTTTTGAATTTTTGGCGATTTGCTCTGAAAACAGAAAGCAAAATTCTGTTTCGCTATATTTGTGTGAGATTTGGACTTTATTTTGGATTTTTTTTTTGAACAGGACCAGTTTAAAAATTATAAATGACTGCGTTATCTCGAGTCGGCGAGCTTTTCTCCTCCAGAACGGTGGAAGTCGGCGAACTCGTTGAGATCAATGCGGCTTTCGCCATTCTTGTCGAGCTCGGCCATGATGCGCTTGATCTCCGTCGACATCGTTTTAGAGTCGAGTGTATGCAACATCGTCTTGAGCTCGGAGTTGGAGATCATATCGTCGCCTTTAACGTCAAACTTGTTGAAGATCCAGCGAGTTTCGTCGTCCATCGGGGAGGCCAGGGAACAGAGAGACAGAGCAGTGGGCTTCCGTGGCTGCGGAGTGTTGAGAAATGGGGGCAGGGCAATGTTGCATTCTTTTAGAAGTTCCACCAATCATTAAATGCAAAATATTAAAGCCCAAAGACAATACAGTGAGAGAGTTTAAGCTATTCCGATTTCCGACTTGATACTGGTATGTAAAAAAAAAAATCTTTAACAATCTGTACGTACGAAATAAACGATGATCAATTTGACAAGAAAATTTCACCTTTGGCAAGTAATTAAATCACGTTACAAGCAAAGAGCCTCAATTCGGCCATGCGTCAATGTAATAATCTGACGTACTTCCATTCGAGTCAAGAACAGTAAACATGCCATGTTTAAAGTGATTTGGAGAAGATCTTATCACCATAACACTGTCCTGATGTGAAATTTGCGGGGAGAAAAAAAACTACCGTAGCTAAATCCAATAAAAAATAAATATATTTTGCAAGAGTTGAAAAAACGGACGGGTTCAATTCTTAATTCTTATAAACTTGATCCTTATAGATCTAGTTCATAAGGGCTTGAGTCTTTAAGTTTGATTTTTCATTTTTCACTTTTTTTTTAAGCTCGGCCTTTATTGAAAGGACTCAGGGCCCGACCTATAAGCTCTGTTCTAAAAAAATTAAATTAAAATTAATTACTATAAATTAATTAGAATATTTTAAAATTAAAAAATTAAAAATTCTCATAATCTTTTAGAATTTAAACAGCACACATTTAAAAATTTAGTAAAAATTCAAATCTTAGTTTAAAAAAGTTCATTTTTTATAAATACACAAATATAATAATTATAGACAAATAAAAAATATTAACAACTTTATATTGTAAACTGATATTATTAAACTATATTAAATTAATTTTAAAATAAATTAAAATTAATAATAATATAATACGTGTAGGATCAAGGCTTCAGGCTAGCAAGTCCTTCTTGATAGAGTTGAAAAAATGGGTGGGTTCAGCCTTTACAGGCTTAGCCCTTAAGGGCCTAAACCCTTAAGCTCAGTTTCCTATTTTTAACCCCATTTCTAAGACCCAATTCTTATTTGAAGGGCTCAGGGATAGACCCTTAAGTCCTATTTTAAAAAATTAAAAAAATTAAAATAAATTAACCACTCTAAATTAATTAAAATATTTAAAATAAAAAAATTAAAATCCTCATAATATTTTAGAAATTAAACAATATATATTTAGAAATCTAAATTAATTATAACATTCATCATTCAAAATTTAAATCCTTCTCATCATCATCATTTACAAATAAAATATTAAAATCCTCAGAAATAGGTCCACTTATTAAAGGTGAAGGAGCTTCAATATCAATATATTATTCAATCACTTTTTCCTCATCGAATGACAAATGCAAGGGGGGGCAAGGGGGAGTTCCCCCCATTTCAATATTCCTTCATTTTTTTATATTTTTAAAATTTTCTTTATAAAAAGTGTGAAAATTAGTTTTTGCCCTCATATTTTTTATGGTTTTAAATTTTGGCCCCAATGTTGGCAAGTCTAGATTCGTCATCACAATTCTCATCTACAATAAATATTAACAAAATTGTATTATTATTAAATATACACATTCATATATATCACAAGACAAAATATTTAGATATATCACAAGAATAAGAGGTGTGAGGCAGAGGGAGAAGCAATCACAAGTTCAAGGTGAGGAGTGATTAGGGTTCATGCACAATTTAGGAATTAAGATTAGGAAGGGTTTCAAGCGACAAGTCCACAACTTCAAAGTTTAAACTTGTGTTTGGTGTTTCACTAAAAAAATATATTTAACAAGACTCAAGGCCCGCCTGAACTTGAGCTCTTTTTTACAGGGCTTATTAGGGCCAGACCCTTAAACTCAGTTACTTTAAAAAAATAATTTTTAAAGCATGAACCTTATTTAAATAGGGCCTCAAGCCCAACTTTTATTCCTGGTTCTACTTCTTGGCTTCAAAAGTGTATACCACCAAAGAAAAACAATTAATAATAATCTAATAGGGTTTGAAGGGCCACTTGAGTTAGCATCCTTTTTTACAGGACTTATCAGGGTCAGGCCTTCATGCTCAATCACTTTAAAAAAATTTAATTTTTAAGGCTCGAACCCTTATTTAAACATACTTCTAAGCTTAACCCTCTAAGCCCAACCTTTATTTTTAGCTATAATAAAGTGTGTGGAGGTAAACAAGAGTAGTGTTCGAGAAAACAAAGCATGATCTTTTTGTGTCCAAAAAATAAGAGCTTATTCCCTCCATTGAAAAATGTAAGATATTTTTTAACCGAATCTCACTCTCAATAAAGTATTTATTTACTTTCAAATTAACCCTATATTTTTATATTTACCCCAATTAAACACCTTATAATAAATATAAAATAATTCATTAATAAGGACACTTTTAAAAAAAAGGAAATCATTACACCTCAAAAGACTAAAAATACATTACATTTTTAAACATCTAATTCCTCAAAAAATATTTTACATTTTTGAATGGGGGAAGTATTTCGTAATGTATTCTATGACTAGTTTTCTATTTTTAGAATAAAAAAAGATAAAAAAAATTTACTTGACAATATATTTTTAGAAAATGTTTCGAAGAATAATAAAAGAAATTAAATATTATTGTAAAAAGTAGGAAGACAAAATATATCTTAGATGTTTTTGGTATTATTGTTTTGAAAAACAAGTAAAAATACAAACAGAACATGTTTTTATAATTATTTTTATTCTCAAAATATGTTCTAATAAAATATTAATTCTTAAAATAATAAAATAAAAATAATTTTAAACAAATCTTAAACTTTAAAAGTTCATCATCCATTAGGAAGGGAAGGGAAGAGAGAGACAAAGCAGTAGCCTTATGTGAGTGTGGACTGTGGAGAGTTGAGAAATGATGGCAGGGCAATGTTGTACCTTTTTTAAAGTTTTGAAAAAAATGGCTCCAAAAAAAATTAAAATGGCATGCATTCCTTATAAAAAAATTTTAATATATTTTTGCTCTTAAAAAAAAAAAGGTTTTAAAGTTTCAGACGGAAGGAAAAAGAATGTGATGGGAGGTTTTATCAAATGGTCAGTTTCTTTTCACAGCTGAATGTAGAAAGTAAAGTTTCTTTTCACAGCTGAATGTAGAAAGTAAAGTTCATTGTGGGTCACATCGATCTGTCAGGATGGTTCTTAAGGATTGGTTTCCTTGCTCATTCACATGTTCATTCTTGAAATAAGATATGAATGATCTAAATTTTAATCTGAAATTTAAGATATTATTTTATATTATATTTATTAAAATAAAAATTTATAAAATTATAAAATAATTTTAATAAATTTTTTATTTTTAATTTGGTCTTAATTTAATTTAGAGAGTTTAATTTAATATTAAATTTTTTTTATAATTGATGCATATTGATTATTCAAATGCATTCTGCATTAATTATAAAATTTTTAATATTCAATTAAACCCTCTAAATTAAATTTAGACTAAATTAAAAATAAAAAATTTATTAACATTATTTTGTAATTTTGTTAATCTTTATTTTAATAAATATAATATAAAAATATATAATAACATTTTAAATTTAAACTGTTCAGATTTCATTATCCTTGAAATGAGCAGGAAACAGTTTTGTGGTTAGGGTTGTGAGTTAGTGTGCACATGGCCTTTGCCTCTCACGCATGTCTAGAGCTGAAGTTTGAGTTTGACCATATCACAAGCAAATATAAGC
Source organism: Prosopis cineraria (assembly GCF_029017545.1). NCBI lineage: Eukaryota > Viridiplantae > Streptophyta > Magnoliopsida > Fabales > Fabaceae > Prosopis > Prosopis cineraria. The sequence continues at coordinate 48,384,910 of NW_026555332.1, forward strand.
CTTAAAAGACGTGTCCAAAAGGCCAAAAAGAAATCTTAAAACCCAACCAAAATAGGTGAACACTACTTAAACAGTTTATTTTGCTCCCTGCCTTAAACAGTTTATTTTGCTCCCTGCCAGTTCTAAAAATTTTAGATAAGGAAATGGATCACGAAACGAGGGATGTTGATTTGAAGGCGCATTAGATTATAAATGCCTTCATCAACTATGATTTTTGTAGGAAGAATGCTATAAAGTGTGTACTTTGAGCACAACGCAAGTTATCGACAAATGTTAAAACCTTTGATATCGATGTTTGTATTTCAGAGTATGCTTGGGTTGATCTAAGTAGTGGTTTGTAAGGTATATATGGTTTCTTTTTGGGTTTGATTAATTTGCTGGGAAGACAACCCTGCAAAACTTCTCATGGGAATGACTTGGGATAAAAACTTGTCTTGGGCCCAATCAAGGAGGACAACTTTGTTTGAAGCTGCATGAAGGATTAAGATTGTCTCCCTGTTGGGAATATGTTTGCATGTTTTTTGAGGATTTTCTTTTACTTTTTCTTAAATTTCTGTTGTAATCAAATGCAAGTGACTTGCATTGTGGCTTGTACCTGTAATCGCAATGCTGCATTGTTGTAATGGTTTGTGGATGGTTTCTGTCACTAATGAAATCATAGCTCTTTCATAGTTGTCAATGTTTGATTTCATATTTTTAAAAGTTTCCATATTTAGTGTTACAAAATATTTTAGTGTTGTGACAAAGTAGTATCTTTTTAATCTAAGTTGTGCTGAATATAATCTGGTTCAGAGTCTGTGTGTGTGTAGTTTGGTTCATTTTGACCAAAAATCGTAACGGGTTTGGCAAATTTTGTGACTTCCAAGAGTTGGTTTTGCACAATACACTTAACAGAACCAGGAAATATTAGTTATATTCGTTGACATGTATTTATAACGTGCACTACAATTTGTATGCTAAACTTTGCATGTAACACACGCACACACACAACATACAATTTTGACATTTTTTTCAGATTCAAGATGAGCATATGTAGTTTGGTATATTTTCTGTTAGGAACCATATGTTTTCATTTTCAGTGAGTTTAAACAATTAATGCCGTGCTCAAATAAATGAACCACGTGAGAAAAAGAGGGAGGACAACAAGTGTATTTCTTTCTAAACTTACAGAATGTTTTACAAGTGTATTTCTTTTATTGATAGTCAAACAAGTGTATATAACATACCTAGTTTGTAAAAAACACACTATCCCATCCATTGAGTAGGAAGAGGTGTGAGGTCAAAAATAAGTCTGAAAAAGTGAGCAGCATAAAATATATAAAAAAGGCGTTAAAGGTTTTGAAGAAAATTAATATGATTGGAAGAGATTTTTTACGGGAAAGCCGTATCATTGTGCTATAGAAAATCTCACCAGGAAAATTGGGTAATTACCTTGCTCCTCTTTTATACCCTTTTTTCTCTACTCTCTATGGAGTAATATTATTTTATCATATTAGAGTCGGATGTTCCTTTTCTTTTGTATGAGTAGTTGATTAGAACCAAAGTTGGAAAAAAAATCATATATATATATATATATATATAGAGCTAACGAGCTTCCTTATTATCAGATTGTGTTACTTTAAAAAGCTCATAGTAGTTTTGGGGCACAAATGAAATTATGTGTACAAGCCTATGAACATAAATTATAAAGCTTATGGTAGTTGGGCAGAAAACAAACATATGATTATACAAAAGTTGTTTTTTGATTAGCAGGGGGCACAGTTAAAATTTTCTTTGGTGATGTGATGGGGTAATTTTTAAGATAAATGGGCAAAAATATTTAATAAGTTGTTGGCTAAAAATATTCAATCACCTAAAATGAGAAAAGTATACAAGTAGCAATGAAATTATTTTTTTGGTACATCTGTAACCAAACTATTAAAAGTTAATGACATTAACTGTTAAGTTGTGGATATGAAATTTAATAATTTGATTATAGATGCACTGAAAAAATAATTTTATGGACACTTGTGCATTTTTCTTCATTTTAGGCTATTAAATGTTTATAACTGGCAATTTTTTTGAATATTTTTGCCCATTTCCCCTAATTTTTATAGGATAGTTTTGTTCTTATTTTCATTGCTTGAAATAATGACATATAGGATGTACATGTAATACTTCCCTCTTTGTTTTAATTTTGGCCTGGGAGAGGGAATGAATAAACATGATTTTAAAATTCAGTAACGTGGTATGAAAATTAAAGGTACAATAAATTTTGAACTAACTTGATTATATTTTCTAGAATCCAATTTCAAGAGCCAGTAATTTCAATCAACATAATACTTAGAACAGGCTTTTCACCAAATATCTTGCGCTTTTGTTTATTTGTGGTTGATTATATTTTGTCAAATGATTTGCAATTTTGATGATAAGGATATATTTTCAAAGTTTTTTTTTTAATGTTTCGATTTGTTTATACTAAACTAAATGTGGTCGTTCTATTTCGCGTTTTTAAATTTAAATTATGTTAGGAGTATTTATTTTCTTATTTAAATTTTGTAATAAGATTTAATTGATTCAATTATCTCAGGAAATAAAAATGCAGTTTTACTTTAATATTGTTAATTATTTTCTTATTTTCACATTCACAAACATTTTAACACTTACATCATCATAATAAAAAAAATATTTCGGTACCCCTCAAATGCTCAAATAATTATCACAATATTATTTCTCCCATATCATTTGTACAAGCATATAGGTGAATATAATGTAATAATTCACATTTTAATTCATGTAAGTAAGTTGTTGTGAAATTATTGCTTTATTGTAATAATTATAAAGTATTGGCACGGGAGTATATGATAGTTTATTGAAACAGGTAGAAATTATGTGTTCAGATTTTTCTTTTTTAAAAAAGCAAGATATAGACTGAACCACCTGGTATTTCTAGCGGCATGTATGTTCAATTTTATTCACAGAATAATTGATAGTTGAAGGTACCTTATTTTCTTTAGAGATGGCAACCTCTGAGGATGTGGGATGAAGTTGAACCCTGATTGTTACTCCCACGATTCAATGTCCCTTCAACGTCTGCATGTAAAAATTTTGACTCTTCTCGAACCTCATCAATGCTGTTTGTGGTTGCCATCTTCTTGTGACCTTGAAGTTGTCAGCTTCAATCGTGTTGGGCAGGGAAGATGAGAGAAGGAGAGGAGAGGAAAAACGAGGAGGGGGAAACAAGAAAGAAAACTCGGAATCTTCATCCTTTGGGTTGGATATTCTCCTCACATGTGGTCACAAACAATTTTAAATCCATCGATTTGTTAAATGAAAATTTTCTTTACATGAATTTTGAATATTTAAACGTAATTTATATATCAGTAATATCAAAATTATAGTCCTACTTTGTAATGACCTTGAAATTGAAATGGGCTAAATAGTTTATATTGATTCAGCGTGTGAGGATTCAACAAAATCTATCACATTTTTTTTTTATCTGAGTAATTATTACTCCTTTTATTTTATGTATAAGATTTTGGAAGAGGATTTTTGTGATGCTTTGATAAGTCATTGCAGTAACTACTCATTATAATATATTTTTTCTTTTTCCCTACTTAGTTTTAATATATAAAAGTAGAAAAATTTTAAAAAATATATTTAATATAAAAAATATAAAATTGATTTAATTTTTAAACAGAGTTAAGTAAATTCAATTAACTTTTCTATAAGTGACTTATATTTTAGGGTTAATGAACATTTTAAATTATAAGTTATTGTATGAATAGCATTTTAAAACTTTGAACTCTTAAAAATGTAAAAATTCTTCTTAACTTTTAAATTTAAGTGTTTGAAATTCTATCGTTTCAATGACTATTTTATTTAGGGCCTGTTTGGTTCGAGGGAGGGAAGGGAAGGGAAGGGAGAGGAGGTGAGGGGAACTCCCCCCAATTTGGAGGAGAGGCTTTGGAGGAGAGGGGAGGGAAAATTTTAAAAATTTCCCCTCCCCTCTTCCTAACCAAATGAGGGGAGGGGAGGGGAGGGAAGAGGCTCTCCTTTCCTAACCAAATGAGGGGAGGGCAGGGGAGCCTCTCCCCTCCCCTCCCCCCCAACCAAATGGGGTCTTAAAGAATCTAAACGAGTGTCACATGCATGCAAGTGGCCCTTCAACTATAAAAGTAATAATTATTTTTTTTTTTTTAATTAATAATAAAATTTTAAAGTTTGAAATTTAAAAATTGAGAGAAGTTTTTTTTACAATTTAAAATTTAATTATCACACAATAATTAAAAATTTATGATGGTTGCCGCATAATTTACAAATTACATGCTAGAGCCTTATAATTTCACGCTATATTGTCACGTGTAGTAATGCAAAGGAATTCGTCTTCTCACCAAACCTCATGCCCGAAGAACACCGCGGAAGCATAATTCACATGAAACAAGATGAGTTATCTGTCGATCTGTGGAGAGTGTAGTGATGCGAGCCCAGGAGATGAGGCATTATGAGCATCCACGACACTGCTTGGAAGGTGAAGCAAAGGAGCCTCAACCCCCGAGTCTCCCAACCTCATCAACGATATGGAACTATCGCTTGAGAGAGTTAGCGAACCAACGACAGTTCCTCCAAGCTCTCACTCTCTACCGCCACATGCTTCGATCTGGTTGTTTCCCCAACACCTTCACTTTTCCCTTCGCTTTCAAGTGCTGCGCCGTCCTCTTTTTCCCTCTTATGGGTTCCCAACTTCACACCATGTCATCAGAACCGGGTGCCAACCCGACCCTTTTTATACGAAACTTCTCCATTTCTATGTATTGTAAATGTTCCTTCGTTCAAAACGCACGCAAAGTGTTCGAGGAAGTGGCCCCTGGAGGAACTTCACTAGGTTCCTTAACTTATCGTCTATAATACTCGGGTTACACTACAACTCCAAAATTTTGGATGCACCGAGTTCTTTGCCGAATGAGGAAGGAGGAATTATTGTTGACTCGGTTACGATTTTGGGCTTGGTTCAGGGTGTACGGTCCCTGCCCATATGGGCATCGGGATGTGCCTTCACGGTTGTTGCGTGAAGTTTGGGTTGGACCGTGACGTATCTGTGGCAAATTGTTTGCTCACCATGTATGTCAAGTGTGGGGAGGTTGGACATGCCCGACAACTGTTTCGATGAAATGACGGAGAAGAATTTGATTACTTGGAATGCCATGATTTCTGGGTATGCGCAAAATGGGCTTGCCAGACATGTTTTGGAACTTTACCGTGAGATGAAGTCGATCAATATACGTCCAGACCATGTGACGCTTCTTGGGGTTCTATCTTCTTGTGCCAATCTTGGTGCACAGAGCATTGGTTCTGAAGTAGAACGACAGATAGAGTACTGTGGGTTTGGTTCCAATCCGTTTTTAACAAACGCCTTAATCAATATGTATGCTAGGTGTGGAAATTTGATAAAGGCTCGAGCAATATTTGATCGCATGGCTGAGAAAAGTATCATTACGTGGACAGCTATGATTGTGGATATGGAATTCATGGACACGGAGAAATTGCACTTAATTTTTGATGAGAGGTCAAGCGTGGGATTAGACCTGATGGAACTGCTTTGTGTCTGTTCTTTCTTCTGCGTGTAGCCACGCAGGATTGACTGATGAAGGCTTAAAATACTTTGATGCAATGGAGATGAAGTACGGTTTGAGGCCAGGTCCGGAGCATTATCTTGCTTGGTGGATCTTTTAGGCCGGGCGGGTCGATTGAAGGAAGCTATGGACCTTATAAATTCAATGAAAGTGAAACCTGATGGTGCAGTTTGGGTGCCCTTTTGGGTGCATGTAAGATTCACAAAAACGTTGAGCTGGCAGCGTTTGCCTTTGAACGAATCATTGAGCTGGAACCCACAAATATAGGTTATTATGTCTTATTATCAAAATTTATATTCTGATGCCAAGAACATCGAGGGGGTTTTGAAAGTCCGAGTCATGATGAGGGAGCGAAAATTGAAAAGGAGCCAGGATGTAGCTATGTTGAATATAGAAAGGAAAAGTGCACTTTTTCTTTCCGGTGACATGAGCCATCTTCAAAGTGATGATATATATAAATGTTGGATAAAACTGGAAGCCTTGTGAAGGAGATTCATCCATCAGCAGAGAATGAAGGCAGAACGAATGAAGAACTCTTAACCGGCATGGGGGTGCACAGTGAAAAGTTGGCCATTGTATTCGGCCTGTAAAACTCTAGGCCTGGAACAGAGATTACTGTGATGAAGAATCTGAGAGTGTGTGTAGATTGCCACATATTTATTAAGTTGGTGAGCAAGATTGTCAACCGCAGAATTGTTGTTAGAGATGCCACTCGGTTCCATCATTTTAGTGATGGAGTCTGTTCTTGCAGAGGACTACTGGTAACACAAGTGCATCGGTGTCGATTGTGATTGCATAGAATGATGTCCCATTGCTGAAGCTAACTGTTGAAGGAGCAATCACGTCGGAATGAAAAAGAGAGCCTAAGCGTCAGTGGGGGCGTTAAATTTGAAAACTGAAGGGGGAGGCGTGCCTAGCGACTTGATGATCAATTACCGAGAGGCTGGAAGCAAAAAATGTATACATGACAAGAAATCCGAGTTACAGGATTTTATGATACGTAAGCTTTGCGAGGTACAAAAGTGCCAACGACTTAAAAATATAAGAGCAAAGATACAGGATCAAATTTTAACACTATCTATTGACGTCAACATTTTTTTTCCTGGATGATTTAAGGGATAAATGCAAAACCAGATCATCAATATCTTATGCTGAGATTAGGGATTAACCAAAATACTCGCTGATGACTTGATTAAAGGAACATTATGCATAACAACCTCAGGTTGGATAATCATGCTTTTCTCTCGTAGTTCTTAGTCAGCCACAAGCTAGATAAACATTACCGTTGCCGTCTTCTTCAAAAAGTTATTTTTTTCTTTTTGCCCCGGTGGCCTATCAGCCCCGCTGGCACTAAGATGCCCTGTTGTGGCCCTTTCTTTTCCCTTTTTTTTTTTGGGGGGGGGTGGGGGTGGTTTTCAGATTACCGAGGCATGGCAAAAACCAAATTTTACAACAGTAACTAATAACTAAATAGAGTAAGTAATGGCACTGGATTTTTAAAAGGAGGAGGGGTGGGGGGGGGGGAGGGGGGGGGGGATGGCGCTGGAATCCGAGCTGAGAACATTCATTCCAGGCATAGCTCAAACGTAAAAGACATGAGGCCTTCCCTTGGGTCCCAAAAAGTTTTTGGAGCTAGAAGGACTAGCAATTCTGAACTCAGTATAACAGTTCAGAACTAAAACAGCTATTGGTTAATGATGTGAAATCCGATGACGATACATGGTTAGGAATTTCACAGACGAAACAGAACAGAAACACATGAAACTGGTACTAATTACATTCGAACGTGGTGTAGCCGGGAGAAACCTCTTTAGAAGTTGCTACCCATCATTCCCTTAAAAAAATGGAGTTTCCTTGTGCTAACTAGAATTGGAATACTCATTTATGACATCTGAAGTGAACAATTCTCAAAGGGTCCATAGTTCTTGCGGTATCAACGCCAAGCTTCAACTAACTCTGTTCTAGAATTTTATGCGCCCAGCAATGCAGTTCCACGGTTCTTTTCTAAAGTTCCTGCAACTGGCACGTCAACTTACCTTTCTGGAACACTCCAATGTATTTGTCAAGGCAGTGAAGCTACTGTCTTGAAGTCCATTCTCAAGGAGCAGACTTGAGAAACAACATTGCAGGCACAACAGTCAACCAGTAACTTGTTTCTGACAGCCGGAACCATTATTTCAGCAGAAGTTGACAACTTTTTGGATCCACTTACAGTTTCAGAGTCATCATTCAGTAAGATTATTAGGGCTTTCCATCAAAGGTCTTCAGCATCAGAAGCTACCTCCTCTTGGCGCCTATCATTTCTATTTTCACAGCCATTATTTAAATCAGTCCTGAAGAGCTCGGGTTCTCATCATCATCAAATGAATTTAAATTTGAAACAGGATTCCATTCCTCATTGACTCCTCTCTTTCTCTGAGTGTCTTTATAACAAGAGTTTTGAGCAAATTCATCACCTGCACTGCGTACATCAAGGCAATCAAAGGATCTGCCATCTGTATAGAAAGGGGTCAGAAATGCTGTCATGTTCGGTGGATTAACCAAAACCTCCACCAAATACTACATTTTTACCAGATATTGCATAAACACGTTAAAAACAAAATTCAAGAAAGAAATGCAAACCAAACATATAGCTGAAGGAAAAGTAACCCACTAAAACTTTCAGAGAAGCTTTAAAATTAAAAGTTAAACAAAATCTATGCTTAAAATTATTTCCTACCAAAAAGTTATATATTACCTACAATGCCAAACTGTTAAGTTAGCCAGCTGAGATAATAATCATAAAACACACAGTATTGGTTTACACAAAAAGCAGTAGCCAAACCCCAACAACACAATTATCACAAAAGCTGAATAAAAGGATTTGGATTCAATGATAAGTGGATTCAGTAAGAAGCCATGAGAAAAGTTCATTTCCTACCATCTCTTCATAATTAAACGGGCACCCCAGAACACAAATCAAAACCACAATGTTTCATTGAAGTTTCATTAATTCCTGTGAGCTGCAAATAGATGATTGGGTTTGAACGGTTGGAACTCTTGCTACTACTTAATGATTCCACATCTTTTACTGAATCCAATCTGGAATAGAAGTACAATTATCCAAGAATGACGAGGCATTTTACTTACTTGAGTCATATTTGGTGCAAATACCATTGCAACATTACGTGCATTCATCTTGTTCAAGTTTTTCTCGTTGACGCACATCAGCCATTAAGTTTATTGCCCAATCTAGTAGAGCAGCCTCTGTTGGAGGAAGCACGCAGCCTAACAAGTTGGGTACATTCCTCTTCTGACTGGGATTGCATCACTTGCTCTGGTGAAAGAGGGTCCAAAACTCCATTTGGAAGTCTCTTGAACCAGGCCTAAAAGAGAGAACCGGGAAATCAATGCTAGTGCATTAACCTAGTTTACTTGTTTGGTTACCTTACAAGTTAATGGGCACTGTTATGGGGGAGACTGATTCATGCATTAACCTAGTTTACTTGTTTGGTTACCTTAACAAGTTAATGGGCACTGTTATGGGGGAGACTGATTCAATTAACTGCTTTCACTGAGTTCCACCAAATTTATGACCAGACCCCTACAATCTAAACTGAATTCAAAAAAAAAAAATGTAAATGATTCAGATTAAAAGATGCTGGAGAAATAGGCCTGGCAAAAACCTTTATAAGACCTGCCAAGCAGTGCACATCAACGCCACCAGGTACCACTCCTCTATTTAATTGTTCCCTTACATACTCTTCTTGACTATTCCCGGCAGTAATTCTGAAGATTCCTTCAGCCTGCATATATAAAAATTCAAGATTTCAAGCCTATGGTATAAAACAGGAGGCAGCATAACAGCTCCAAAGCAGAGCCACATGGGGGACTAGCTTACCTGCAGGCCTCCTTGTGCATACAAATGTCTTTGCATTAGCAGGAGTATTGTAGGCACACTATTGCCTCGAGCATCAAAGGAAAGCTGCATAGATTCTGTTGAAACCCCAAAAACAGTTGCGCTGCAGAAAAAACAAAAATATATCAGCATTCAAATGGGTGATATGGGTTAGGAATTGGGGGACATTCAATAAGGTAAACAAGATTGCCATGAGAACATACATGTTTACCAATGACAAAGCTGACAAATTGAAAATACCATCACCATGACTTCTTTCTATCTAAGCCACCTGAGTTGCAAGAATTGATCTTTTGCTTTCCTTTTTTCAATAATCTTGACACCATTGACGAAGTATACACTACTATTTTACATCCTCTTAGATCAAAGGGAATTGAGAAAAGAACTGACACAGAAAAAGGATGTATGGGCAAAATCACCATAGATGGAAGAAATCACTTATATCAATGACCTTTATCAGTTTCACATCTCTGTTGTATGTTAAATTGCCACAACTAACCAAACCCACTTCAGAAGACTGATATGCAAGATAAGCATCATTTCATAAATGTGTTGTGTCTGCCACAGAGAGAATTCAGTGGTACCAAGAATTCATTGTCAAGCTTGACATGGACAGGAAATGAGGAAGCATAGATTAACAAAACATGTGAGCATAGCTACAAATTGGGAAATGAGGAGGGAGGATTACTTCTTCCAAGTCTTGCACCCCCCATAATGCCCAATTCAATCAGATATTTACAGCTAGGATCAGCAGGGGTTTATTTCTCCATATGCAACTATTAAGATTAATTTCTTGGTTCACTACACAATAGATTCAGACAATTAGTATTTAAATAAAATAAAAAAACATAGCCAATGCATATGCAAACAACGTGATTAGATTTTGCTTTCTTTTCTGTATCAAAAAGAAAAAGAAAAAAAAAAGAATTCGAAGGTAAGTTTGGTTAGGGAAAGGGAAGTTCATTGAATATTTATCTTGTCCTGAAGATTCTATAACGAAGGCCAGGGGAAAAAAAGGTTATCTTTTATCTTTTACTGCCCCTTTCAAAAGCTCCCTAGCGCATCCTAAATTCCTCACATAGAACAAGGAGACTTGATAAATTTTGCAGATGGGGGGAAAAAACTATTAAAATGAGTTTCCAAGAAATGCACATTGCGCAGTTTTGCTTCTAATTCCCTCTTACAATCCAACAGTTGCAAAGTCATAGAAATCATCGCTTCAATTGCTCGAGTTTGTTTGCAATCATATCTGCACTAAAAGACTCAGGAAAAAAAAGAAAAGAAAAAACCTTCAAAAAGATAATGCCGCTGGCGCTAAATAGTTACGTAAATTTAAGTTACATATTAAAAAAGACGCAGAAAGACACATCAAATCCCGTATCCGGCAACACTTCTATCAAACAGATTTTAAGTAACGATTACAAAATAAACTGACCTGGCGCTGGGGGCCCTCCTGGGAACTTCAGGTTCGAATTCAACTGGCAACCCAAGAAACCCATTAAAGCGGTCGAAGGTGACATGCGCAACGTGCCTGACATTGCAGGGCCACCCAATCTCCATTGAAGAGAGTTTACTTCTCGTACTAGAACTGCAACCAATCAAAGATTTTCTGAAAACGGCAATTAAAAGTGTCAAGATAGACAGCTGATCCCCCTCTCTGTCTCTTTCCTTCCTTTTCCTGTCTGGTACTCTTTCTTCCTCTTCTTGCGCCTCCTCCGCACCCAAAGGGTCCTCCACGTCTTCCTCAACCACGGAACTGTTAACAAGGGCATTTGGTTGCGAACCATCATTGGGGTTGAGTCGCCCACACGGACTGGAAGAGCTTGAGACTGAAGGGAAGTGAGGTGGGGATTGGAGTACTTGGGTCATATTTGAGCAATTATTTTGCAGGAAGACGTAGACTTCGATCTTGCCCCACTATTATTGAATCTATATCTTCACGGAAAGCAAAGGTTTCGATATGAACATTTTGGAGTTTGGATCAAGAAAGGGTTCTGGAAGGTTAGGCCTGGCTATCGTCACCGCGCCTTCACATGTTTGATATTCCCTTAAGGTTAGAGATACATTGGGAAAGATGAAAAGGAAGAGGGCCCGGATTTCCACGGGGCCATTGAGAAAGAGGGCGTCCGTGGGGAATTGTAAGTTGGGAACCGGGATGATGAAGAGAGAGAGAGAGAGAGGGAAAGGACGTGTACTGTAGAAGTGACTTGGTTTACGTTTTGTGCGTAACGTAGTGTGATGATTTCAGTTTTCACCGTCGTCCGGGCTTCGAATTGCATGTTTTTCTGCAAGAAAACTAATAATTCAATCTTAGAAAGCTTTTTTTTTAAAAAATCTTTTAAATAAAAAAATTAAAAATTATTTTTTATCTCCAAACTTTATTTAAAAATTATTAATTATTTAATTTAGTCCTTTAATATTAGAAATTCTCTCTTTTATTATTTGATGTCAATGAACCCACATTTATTTTTTTAATATTTTTTATTATAAATCATTAGATTATTAGTTATTTACACCTCTCAATTTTACTCTAAATAATTAGTAATTCACCGAACACTTTAAATTCAAATATTTTATAAAAAATACTTAAAAATTAAATATGAGACTTAATTAACAGTGAACAGATAATGAGTTAATAATAAGGTGATAAGAAAGAGAATATTTAATTTTTAGAGATAAAATTAATCTATAATTAAATTTAAGATACGTAATAATATTTCAAGTAAAGTTAAAGATAAAATTATCTTTAACTTTTTTATGAATACTTCAATTATATAATAAATGTTGTATTCTTATTTTGGCCACTCATTACAATACATTATTAATATTGATTTTTCTTACACTTTCATGAGTATGAATCCTGGTAAAAATATGTTTAGATTATTTTATTTTTAACTAAAACTTATTTATATGGGGTGGATAATTTCATCCTTAAATAATAAGTTACGAGTATTTAGAATTATAAATTTATTTTTAAAACAATTTTGCTACTCAACTTTTGAAAAATGCACAATGTCATCCTTACTGTTAGTAAAAATTAATTTTAATTATTAATTAAATAAAAAAATTTATAAAAAAAGAACTGTGAAAATTGTAGGAAAATGATCTAAAATTTACATACAACGATCCAAAGAGAAACATAAAAAGACATGAAAACTTTTTAATACTTTTTTTATAATTTTTAATTAACTAATAATTAAAGTTATTATTTATTAACAGCAAGATATTATTGCATCACTTTGAAAAATTAGATAGAAAAATTGCATTAAAATTAAGTATAGAATTTTAAATACTATTAAATCTATAGTTTAATGATAAATTTGTCATTTTACGCTTTTATATAATGCTCATATCATAGACATAGGATTTTCAAATATCATTGCGTATTGTTGTGTGATGCTTGTAAAAAAGGGGAAAAAAAAAAGAGCAAAGAAAGAAAAGATTAGGAAAAGAAAGTTATGTTGAAAGAAGAGAAATCAAAGGGTTTTTTTTTATCTAACAAAAAAATCACAGTCTTTCTGTCTGCTTGCACGGCAAAATCTCACCCGGTCATCTAGTTGGAAGTGCAGGAGAAATAGAAGACACCAAAAAAATCCCACCCTCTCTCTCTCTCTATACATGCACGGCAATTATTTTCAACGTATATAATGCCCAATGTAACGCAACCAATGTGCTCTGAAGGTCCTCTATCTTTTGGAACCAGAGCAAGATTCTAATTTTGCATTTGCTCTTTAGTGGGCAAAAATCTCGCTTCAAGGAATCAAACCGCTGTGTTTTATCACAATATTGTTAAGTTAACAATCATCATGTCCATTTTTCGTAGTATTTCCGGAAAAAGGTTGGGAGGGATAGCAGCCTCAGAAATGAAGTGAAACAAGTTCGAGTTTTTTGGGAGGTAGTCGGATGAGAGAGGGAAAAAGCATGATGTAACAGGTAGCTAAAAGGGGTGTTGCGAGAATCGAACTCGCGACCTCTCGCACCCGAAGCGAGAATCATACCACTAGACCAAACACCCAGTTTGATGTGAGGCATTCAGAATTATTTAATTCACTATTCAATACATATACACAATCTACTCCAAATCCCAGCCATTTTCCCCTCTGGCTCTGCGTATTGCAAAATTTAAGTTAAACCAAGACATATCGAAGCAAATTGCAGTATATTTCCGATGCAGTACGCGTTCAAGGCAAGATGCTCGTTGATGAGAGTATTGAATGAGTTTCAGTTCCACCATGTATAAAGTGAAAATGAGGTATGCCGATCTCGGAGAAGAAATTAACTAAAACACAAGTCATGAATGATGTCTTCCTCCGAAGCTCCGAGTTGTTTTTTCCATCTGAAGGTCTCTCAGCCAAACAGTGCACCATATTTTTCAAAGAATCGTACTTCCTTTTAAATAAAGTGTAGAGACTTTAAAGCGACTTAAAATATTAAAAAATGAAACTGTAAGGATTTAGAATATCAAAAAAAAAGTATAAGAACTAATAGCAAAATATAAATAAAGTGCAAGAATCGAAAGTTATATTTTTTTAAAATTATTCTATATTTATTTTTAATGAAAATATCATATTACATAAAGGTAAGTATAAAAATATGATGTTAGTTTGAACACAAATAATTAATTTATCAGGGGGGTGAAAAATTCAATTAAAAATATAAGATATTTTTAAATGAAGGGAGTATAATTTTTCAATAAACTAATAATATCTATTATTTTTTTAATATGTTAATAGTGAATAAATAAAATATCAAATAATATGTTAATAGTCTAGTATTAAATTATATGTGAAAAATGTAAAAAAGGGTTGCTAAAAAAAATATGATGGTATGATTCATTAAATCTTCTCATGTTTATTTTTTTGAAAAAAAAAAAGCTTTTCATATATGAAAATATATGTTAAAAGAATCCACGGGTTGAGTAGGTCGCGGCCCTCCCCACCATACACCAGGATCCTCCCATGCTCGTAGTCGTAGAGCTGTCCTACTTCGCGACGCTTGTTTTCCAATTGTACCCACACATTAAAACTGTCCTAATAATTCTCGGCGTTCCACTTGGCCAGATGAGAGGCACGGATTGAGTTTGAGGAGTACAACAAGCTTGTGTCAATCTACTCTGAACATACAAATAATATGCGACGAGAGGGAATGTTGGCCAGATAACATATATTTATTTAGGGTCAACGGTCAAGTAGTGTGAAATGGTTTCAATAGGAGGAACGAGTCAGCACGTTGATGAGCCAGGCTCTGTCAATGTCAGAAGAGTTTTCAAGGGTCCTGTCACAATCACAAGCTATTTAAATATAACTCATCCCCAACAAACATCTCATAAAGGAAGAATGTTTAACTGACTTATAAATTATATTTTATTAATGTGGCCTCTTGATATGAAACTCGTGACATAATCCATTTCTTAAGAGCTGACGTCCGCAACGGCTCACACTTCACAACATTCACTCAGCCTTCGGTCAGTCAACCCCTCCATGGACAGCCCTTTTTGCAAACAGCGACTCTCAAAAAGAGTACCAATATCACAACCACAAACTATTTGGGTAGAACTCACCTTCAAAATACACCTCATAAAGGAAAGGTGTCCAACTGATTTATAAATTATATTCTGTTAATGTGACCTCTTAACGTGAGACTCGTGACAAGCCTAACCCTCTTCAGCCTTCAAACTCGGGTTCTAGGGTGGACGGTTTTGTTCATATTCCAAGTCAACCCTTTTTGTTTGCCGTGTTCTAAAAGTGAATAAGTGCATGATTGATTGAGGGAGGCTACTTATTTTCTCGTCTTATCCCTCCCTCCACGTTCCACGTTCATGAGTTTGAAAGACTTAAGTGACATGGTGTTAAGGTTGGTTGTCGTAGCTTGTTGGTGTTTACTTTATCAAATACCCAGTACTTGATCTTGTGGATTCCCGGGATATTCCTTCTATAAAATAGCTTCAGATTAACTCTTAATTAATAAAATAATTAATATTAAATGGCTTTTGTAATAAAAGCACTCGTGATTAGTTGTCTCATGAGTTCAGATGTCACTGTTTTGAAGCACTGAGCCAAGTGAGGAGAGATAGAGGGGTAAAAGTGGTGATTGGTGAGGGAATCATCAGAACTAAACCCATAAAATTATAAGCCGTCTCATAGTTTCAAACAATGATGGGATGAAGCGTGAACAATGGACCACTTCATAATTAGTTAAAAAAATTATAAGTCATAGTAAAAAAAAAATTATAAACCCATAAAATTATAAGCCGTCTCGCAGTTTCAAACAACAATGGTGGGATGAAGCATGAAAATGGACCACTCTATAATTAGTTAAAAAAAAAATACATAAAGTGGAGAGCCTTCATTTTTTTATGGACAAGATGTATTTATCGTTGAATTAGAAAGTAGGTGTCAACAAACATATCAAAACTTAAGCGTGTGGCCAAACTTATAGTTTTTGCGCCACTTGATGCACCCTCATTATTTGGACATGGAATAATTTAGAACCAATGCGGGCGTACAGACCTCCCCAACCGTACGTTATAAGTGTATATGTTGGCTATTTAAAAACAAAGTAATGGCGTGCCACGCATTACATATGCCTACTTTCTTAATCTTCACTAAAATGGGGCTGCCTTTGTTTTATCTCTTTAACTATTCAAAGGTCAGGGGTGGCCAAGAGCCACCACTAATTTGAAGCTGCGATAAAAAAACCCGAAACAAAATTCAACCGTCATAGGTTCCAAATTATTAAAAAGTCAAGCGACGACTATGTCCCAGACATTCCACCAAGAATCCCTCCTCTCAAATTTCCATTCATTCATCTGGCAAAACCCATCCATCTTCCTCCCAAACTTTCTCCTCCATCTGACCATCTCCCTCCCTCCCTCCCTCCCTCTCTTTCTGTGTCTCCGTCTCTTCCCTGTTGTGAAACGAAAATGCTGGGGAAGAGGATGGTATCGATCAAGAAGCTGGCGAGGAAGGTGAAGGGAGTTGGAATTGGAGCAGACCATGATCCTGATCCTGCCCACCACGAGTGTTTGCTCAAGGAATATGCGCAAGAATCTTCCAACGCCATACCGATTGGTTATTTTCCGCTCTACGTGGGGGAGGAACGTCAGAGATATGTGGTTCCCACCGCATATCTGTCTCATCCTTTGATCAAGATCTTGTTGGACAAGGCTTACCATGAGTTTGGGTTTCAGCAGAGGAATGGCCTCGTGCTTCCCTGCAGCGTGGCCACGTTTCAGGAGGTATTAGCTGCTATACAATGCAGCAATGGCACGTTTGACTTGGCCAAGATTTTTGAGGATCTTATTTGAGCTGCATTAAACCACAAAAGCATCCTGTTTTTCTTTGTTTTTATTGGGGTTAGTGTTCAAATGCATCCCATCGATGTGTAGCCTCTTCTTGTGGGGGGTTGTATTTGAAGGATGCAATATTAGGTAAAAGCAGAAGATAGACACGAGTAGGGGCATGTATATCCTAGATCGCCGATCCAGCTTGAACTTCAAATTGCAATGGAAAAGCCATTGTTAGTTCAGGGAGTTTTACGAACAGAATTCACCTTACATGTAAATTAGTTTATGCAATTAGAGCGCTTCAAATTTTGATTTGTCCTTTTGCGCCTTGATTTTTACCTTTTGTTTTTGGAATTTGTTTAATAGTTACAACTGTCATCCGCGAAGCAGACTCAGTGATCAGTGGCAACAATTGCGCAGGTGGGACGGAACTAGCTAGTCAACTGCCTGGGTTAACGGGGGCTTTAATTTGGTCATGAACAGTATATGATTAGATTTCTGAGAAGGACCATCTGAATTAATTTTCCACTTTTACATTTAAGCAATCCTTGAAGCAGATAGTGAAATTCAAAAAAGAAGAAAGAAGAAAGAGGGAAAGGGGTGACCAATAGGCATAGTTTCATTTCTTGATGCTTCAAAGTGCATGCCACATTGTTTTCAATTCTCATCCTGAGTGAAAAGAAAATATGTTGGGTTCCACTTTCCCCAGATTTTTGTTGAACTTAGTTAAAGCGCAGGTAAATTTTCAATTCCAAAGTCTCCACTGAAAGGATGTTGATTGAGTAATTATGTAAGCAAGTTCTAAATAAAATAAAGGTAAAATACAGTTTAATGCATTGTTATTTGATTCAATTTGTATAATTGATTTTAAAAGGTTAACCATAAGATTCAAACCATTTATTAGCACTTTGGTATTCTTGCCACCACAGGCCAAGTGACTTGAGGTTTTTCCAATTATCTACGTTTTATTCCAAAATATCCTAGTTTAGTTGAATTTAATTTAATTTAATTTTATAAAATGCAAATCACAAACGTTCTGAACGAAACCAGATTTTCTGAAGGCCAAGATTTCCATTGTCCTTACTCACAGTTACAATTGTTTCCCATAGTCCATGCAATAAATAGATTGCATTTTTATTTTCTGTGACCAGTGCACACTCTGAACAGACGGTGGTGAGCCTAATCGATACACTGAATTACAAACAGCCAGAAAGAGATGACCCATGAATGGATCAATATTCAATAATATAACCATCACTAACACAGAAAGCGTACAATAGCTCCATCTCACTGATCTTCATCGTTACAACCATCCACGAGAAGTCTCTTCATATGATCGACCAAGTCTTGCATCTGCTCCCTGGAATGCAGGGGCGATGGATATACACACACACAGTTCAAGCTTCCATCTCGTATAGTGTCGAATATGGCAATGGATGGACTCACTCCATGCACAGAAGGGCAACATACATAATCTTCCAATCCAAGGGGTTGATGCATTAATTCATTTGAATCATCGATGACAGGTTCTTCAAACACTGACATCAATGCCGTTCTTAGAGAAGATGATGGTGTCAAACCAGGGTTTTCGATGGCCTTGTTCATGAGGAAATTCAGGTCAGACATGTCCGTAAAATGCTTCTTTTTGTTCTTGGCGTTCTCAAAGGCTGTGTAGCTTCTCTTCGCCAATTCCCATAGCCGTTCTCCACACACATCGTGTGTGTTTAAGATTCCAGAATGATAAAATCCTGAGCCAAACAAGGGAACAACCCAACTACTTTTTTAAAGGAAAAATAAAAACGTTCTTATATGAAAGACTCTAAAACATTCAAGTCCAACCGTTTAGAAGCTAAAAAAAATTTTGAGCAATGTCATGGTCGCATGAGAGGTGAAAGTCTAGACTAATTTTGAGGGAAATTCAAAGAAGAATATCCCTAAAATAATACGACTTTTGCAGATATAACTCATATTATAAAAACAAACCAAACAAAAAGCCCAATATTGAGTATATTTTGTATTATGACCTATTTATTATATCTATCAATCATATATTGTTGTATATCAATGATAAACTCTATATAAATTTTTAAATTTTTAATGATAAATCTTTGTATATCAATCATAAATCCTTTACATATTAATATGAATCGGCCATACTCCAAAATGTATTTTTTGGTCACAAGATTTTTTTTTTTACCAGTAGGCCAATTTATAAAAAAAAATTAATATTTAGGGGAAAAAAATCCTGTCCACGCGGAGGCTCGAATGGAGCTAAATCTTAAGGGAGGACTTACCAATAAGGTTTTGGTGTGACTGTGTTGTGGTCCAATTATAGGGTGGACTTGGGCTTAAATAGCTCTGTTTTCATCAGGTCTGACGTTAAAAATTAGTAAACAAGTAAGAGACTGATGTGCACCTGAAGTACTTATAAATAAATAAATGAAGAATCACATCTTTCAAATTCATTAAACAGTTTGGCCCCCAAAAAAAAATATCATTATACAGAGTATAAAAGTTGGAAAAATTGAAGAAAAAGAGTTTTGTTGTTTTCTTTTTTGGAAGCAGACAAGCAGTCTAGTAGCGTATGGCGCAAGTAGGAGCAGACCAAAAACGACAAAAAGGTCGCTAGGAATTGTGGCTTACCAAGGTGGTTGCTGGTGAGAACAGGGTCAAGGTCGGAACGACAATCAATGAGAGTTACGACAGCATACTTCTCTCTTTGGTCATCAGGAAGGTGTTTGGAGATCCAAACGGCGCTCATTCCAGCAGCTGCAATTGCCCCACAAAGCTTTATTCCTCTTGATTTGCATCCCTTCACAATTGTTTAAACTCGTAAAAATTCAAGATTCGACTGCTACATACATCCTTAAACAATTGGTTAACCTCTTATATGTCTCATGCTCACTTAAAGGGTGTAGGTAGACTCTGACATTTAAAGATGCACAGGAAACCAGGAACACACACACACACACATGAAGTCATATGATACACTGCTATGAGTATGACAGCATTTTCCTAGGGAGAGAATCGTGCATAAACCCAGACCCGTGGTATAGTTCCTGGTAGAGGGCTAGAGGCTATGACCAGCAAATCTAAAAAATCAATTGAAGTTTAGATTAAACTAAAGCTTAAACTTTTGTATCTTTACCACCACACAAGACATGTGTTTCTGTTTTTGGTACACTTTTAAACTAATTCTCTTTCTTCGTTTCCGCATCTCTGATTCTGCGCTCTATTCTGCTACTCTGGCACAGCACCACAGGTCCACAATAATGTCTTGATCTTGAGCCAAACGGAGTGGAGTTTTCATTTTATATAGCGGATCAAACTTTCCATCACAAGTAAGGGATCACACATCACAGGATCTCACTATCACTTCCTTTTTGTTAATCATTTGGTACACAGGATTGAAAGGAACTCACAATCGCAACATAACAGCATTTTTTTTTTTTTTAACCGCAGCTATCCTTCTTATGGAAACAATCATGTTGGAGCACCATTAGCCACTAAGCACTAGAGCTATTAATTAGGGTTGACCCTTGAAGGGCCAGAATCTAAATAGGTTAGTCCTTTTAAGCTCATTTTACTTTAAGGTTTTATTTTGGTCAGCCTAGCCTTAACCCTCAGGGTTAAAGGGTTGGCCTTCAAAGCCTCGATCCTATATATTTTTTCCTCCATTTTTCAATTTAAAATTTTAACAAAGTTATTACACATAACATTAAGTCTAGTATAATAAATTTAAACCTTTAAAAGTAAACACATCACAAAATCAACACCGATGATAATTAAATTTTACTAGTATCATCAGCTAACTCTTGATTATTTTATTATTATCAATATCAATATAATTTAAAACTTTTTCTTGTGAAGCTTCATCAGTTATTACACATAATATTTAGTTTTGCAAGTGTTTATTTTTTATATTAAATTTAAAAGAAATATATAATAGGACTTAATGGGGCCGGCTCTTTTATTTTAAAATCCTTTTAAACTCGATTTATCATTTTATACTTCAAAAAAGTGGCTCGACCTTAAATTTTTTTAAGTTTAAAAAAGCTGACCCAACAAATACAACCCTAATTGACGGCTTTGCTAGGCACCTCTCCTAACTGAACGCAGGATTCAAATTTTGGTTTGATGTATTGTCAAAGCCTAGCCCCTAACACAAGGGCATTTAAAGGTGTGATGACATATATTTCCTTTGCTGGGCCTGGCCTAGCCATTTGACCTTAGGGCCCATGCCCATCTCCAAACCCATGGGAAAATGTAGTCCATGATTAATCCCAGTTTATCCATGAAGATGAAGTCTGTTTAGCATTCCAAGGAAAATAAATCTTATCTCCGTATTCTGGTAAATCTTTTTCTCATAGAAATCTCCGTATTCTGGTGGGGACAAAAAAACTAAATAATTATAATTACACAAGTTATTGTTGTTTTTATAAAAGGACGAAAGTGATTTTTTAAATATGAACTTACTGCCGTTTTATAGTTCAAACCGCTATAGCTATAGATTTATCAGATTTAAAAACAAACAAACAAGATTTTAGAGAATCAAAATAGTATCAATGCGTTAGAAAAGGAAGTGACTCACGGCAATTAGCCTCCCTGTTTCGTCCTTGTTCAGCTGAAACTTCACGAACTTGGTGCATTTAGGTGGATTTGCTTCGACGAAACTCAAATTCGCGACCCTCAGCGCGTTCAAGGAGTAACCAAGCACGTCCACTCCACGCGCCCAAAAGGGTTTGTTGGCCTTCCCTTTAGGGACAAGATCCTCAATCGGCATCCCGATATGATCTTCATTCCCCAACACCGCTGCCGTCCGTTTCCCTTCCAATAGCGCCAGCAGTTCCCTGAGCACAGCCATCGCTGCCGTACGGTCGCATGCCGCCGTGTGTAACCGGAGGAAAACGGCCCAGTAGCGGTCATTTATCGTGTAGGTACTCGCAAAGAAGACGTCGGTGTCTGCCGGCGTCAATGAGTCACTAGGGTCATGCCAAGGGTTCTGACTGAGCTCGTGCTCGACGATTAAGTGTAGGGCACTGTTGATATTGTGGTCGTCAGAATCGTTTGCGATTATGCGGGACGTGGATTGGAGATCAAATGATGTGATTTCGATGTGAGGATTTGTGGGGATTAGGAAATGATAGGTATTATCGGAGGGATCTTGGTGGATCCTGGATCGGAGGATAGGGTGGGAATTTTGGAGGTTCCGAAGTGCAGTTTGAAGAAATGGGATATTTGGGGGTTTGGAGAAGAGGAGACCCAGGACGGTGACTCCGGTGCCACCAGGAACGGCTTTGCACCAGGTTAACTCGGTGTTGCCGACGGGTCGGGTAATGGAATCGGACATGGGTGGGTGAAGGGTCTCGCTCTCCACAGCCTTGCTTATGTTGCTGGCTAGCCCACACAAGAAGGGGTACATTGAAGAACACCTTTGATGAGATGATCCAATCCAGTCAGCCGATAGGTAATAACGACAAGTAAGAAAGCAGCAAAAATAGGACAGCTCTCTGCAGATCGGCAGGCACCAGGACCTAATTTCACTTTTGAAATTATTAACACTTGTTTGATTTCGCACTTGCGCTTGTTTTAAGTCAAATATTAGTCTCTTGTTTTCCTGCCACACGACGTCAACCATGACTCCATGAGTCTCTCTTAGTCTCTTAGTGTAAATATTAAGTCATATTATTATATGTGACATTTGCTCACACTTTAGTTTGCAAATAATGGTTCATGGAAACTTTTAAGTTTTGCAAACACTAATCCAAATACGTACTAAACATGGCATCTTCAGAATCATCTGAACCACTGAGTTTAATTAAATTATTTGATATTTGGTATGCGATATGATTTTTTTTTAATTCGATTATCCAGTATTTTAAAAAACTTGAAAATATTATCACCATTTTCTTAAACTAATCCAAACACACTCTCTCTCATGGTTACTTCAGGAATATCTTTAATATTTTTATTTAAAGTCACTATATATTTTAAAACTCAAACTTAATATCTTAATCTAAGTTGATTCAACAGCGTATTAATTAATAGTTAATATTAACAATAATATTATTTCTCCTCTCGCGCGTGCAAGAAAGACTTGCGGGCCCTTGTAGGGACATTATTGGTGTCTTCATCGGTGACACTGTTAGTTTATTTTCCATGTTAAAAATATATATTTGATTCTCTAATTATATATAAAACTTTAATTTAACTCTTTAACTTTAAAAATATTTTTTCAGTTTTTTAATCTTAACACAGTTGATTTTAAATAATTATTTTTTGGCGACAATTATTGCTATTTTATCATCAGTAGCATCACATATATTATTCCCTCTTTATACTTGAATTTGAATGATTGATAGGAGTGAAAATATGACTAAGAGAAAACAGGTTTTTTTTAAGCAATATGAGATTGTGTGTGTTAGCGTGACATGGGATAATATTAACTATTTTACTAAATTTAATATATTCATTTTAGATTTAGAATATTCCTTCGTTGGTGGATAAATCCATTTGTTGTTTCTAAAATACTCATACTTCTTAAAAGTTGCGTGCATGTGATAATTAGGGCATTTTCGTTACTATTTGTAAAAAAATTGTTTTTAAAGACAAAAAAAATTAAAGAACTTGTTTGGAGGTGTGTTTTAAATCTAATTATTTTGAAAATGTTCTATTTTCATTTTTAAAACAAAAAATAAAAATATCCTAAAGTTGTTCCATTTTATTTTATTTTTCAAAATTCATTGCATTTGATTATTGAAAACTATAGTTATCTTGATTAAGAATTATCACAAGAAACTATTATTAATTGCCAGTGCCTATTAATAGGCTTGTACAGGATGCCCACAAGCCCATGTTGTTTGACCCAATTCGAGCAAAATATGCTTAACTTGGACCTTAAAACACTCGCTTGACATTATTTAGGCACTGCATCTGATCTTTAGGTTGTGCAAGATTTAGGGCTAGATTATCTAACCAATTAACCATACTTGACTTGAGGTATAATTTTTTTAAATAAAAATATTAATATAGGATGAAGTGTGTTAGATTGGTAGGGGTATAAATGAAAAAAATTAAAATATTAAAATCCTAAAAGCTCAAACTCGCATCTAATATACATGCTCATAGTCTCACATTTTCGATTCGAAAGAGCATGACTTCGCATGGGCGCACCGCGCACACCTCTCCTCTGCTGCTTTATGTCTCTCTTTCTTGATCGCATCTTTGACTACCACTCTTTGTCCCTTGAGCTTTCTTCTAGTCTTCAAGGAGGGTTGATCTTTTCAAGCTTTCTTCGTCTCGTTTTAGCAACTCCAGAGTTCAGAACTTCGTCTGTCTCACTCAAGTTCGTCAACTCATCTCTTCGAAGCTTAGGTAAGTAGTCTCCTATCTCCATATCTCTTCTTCTCTTTCACTCTCTCCATTTGAAGCTTAAGCAATGTTGTTGCTGGCTTGTTTCTTTCATTTGTTAGATCTATGTTTTTATTTTGTTTTGTTTAAATTTGAAATGATTTGCATTTTGCTACTAGTTTGTTTAACGTCGAAGTGGTTTGCACTTTGCTGCTGGTTTGCTAATGTTTATTCATGGCTGTTGGTTGGGTTGTTTTAACACTTATTTTTCTTAAATTAATAGTTTGATAAATTATTTTATAAATTTTAAACTTTTATCATGGTAGAAAAAAAATTATAAAAACATTTCACAAATAATATATCATGATAAAAAAGGTCTATCGTGGTAGAAAAATTCAAACATAATAAATTTACTTTACGATAATAATTAAGAAAAGCAATCATTAAATGCTTCAAGTGTACACTCCTATTATAATTTCAAAGTGATGGTCAAATAAGCAACATTTCAAACCATGCTTTTTATTTTGTTTTGTTTAAATTTGAAATGATTTGCATTTTGCTGCTAGTTTGTTTAATATCAAAGTGGTTTGCACTCTGCTGCCAGTTTACTAATGTTTATCCATGGCTATTGGCTGGGTTATTTCAACGCTTATTTTTCTTAAATTAATAGTTTGATAAACTATTTTATAAATTTTAAAGTTTTACTATGGACAAAAAAGAATTATAAAAACATTTCACAAATAGTCTACAATGATAAAAAAAGATCCATCGTGGTAGAAAAATTTAAACATAATAAATTTACTTTATGATAATAATAAAGAAAAGTAATCATTAAATGCTTCAAGTGTACACCCCTGTTATAATTTCAAAGCGATGTTCAAATAAGCAACATTTTCAAACCACTCAACTTGGACCCCAAATTATACTTTTCCAAACACTGGTTACCATAAAAAACTATCATATAGGACATACTTGATCGAAATTTTACTTCACAAATACCCAAGGCCATAAGAGACAAACAGAATTCTCTTGGCATATAAAGTATAATAATAAATAAAGTCTACATGCTTAATATATATATACACACACAATATATCTATTTTAGGTTGGTATAATATACATCATTAATGAAAATAAAAAGGCTGAATTAAAAAACAGTGTCTCATACACTGAATTATGCCTCAGGTACTTCTCTAACCAAACTTATCCTCAAAAAATTAATAACCACAGGAGATAAAACCTAAAGTCCCAATAACCAAATATCAATATATAATAATATGCATGAGATAGTTAATCATATGATTGTTAAGTGGGCAAACAAAACAACAAACCAAACAATTATTTAATTAGTATAATTATATCTTATATCTCTCCTTATGTCATGTTCAAACACCAAGTTACCCAGTCAAAGGTGAGTTAGACCAAGCTACAAGCCACATATTAGTTCCAATGAGAGCCTACCATGTAGTAATTTAACCAAACAAAAATGTTTACTAAATAATTTTTAATATACTCCTACTAGTCATGCATTTATAGCAACCAAACAAAAATTATTTGGCATATTTTTATATCAACCAGACAATTTATCTCATCTTTTCAGTAGTGCCAATATTCACCAAATATTCATAATATAAATTTAACCCACTTGGCAATTATTTTTAAATAAAAATATAAATATGTTATTTCTCAACAAAAATGAATATTTTTTAAATAAAAAAGCAAACACACAATCAATCACACACACTACCACACATTAACAATGATTATCTCATGTCTTCAATAACACATTCCCTTGTACCACAACTCTTTCACCACTTCCTTTGACAATATAATCTACATAGTCATTTAATAATATATGTATAATATTAATTTCACAATGTTAAATATTATTTTTTATTGAAATAAATAAATAATTCTAACTTAAATAGTTAGGAAGTTTAGGCCTAATTTTGATATTAATTTAAAATTAGTGCCTCATTTAATTTTCTAAATTCCTTTTTGAATTTCTCATACCTCAAAAGACTATACCTAGGTCTTAAATCAATCACAATATTAAAATTTCATCAATTTATTTTCCAAAATTAGTTTAAAAATAGGTTTAAAATTTAAAAATTTTTCTCAAGCCTCAAATCATCATTTCATAGCCTCAGAAATATTTATTTATACTCAAATAAATATCTAATGATTAAAAACCTATCCCAACATCTCAAATATAACATAAACTCAATTATATAGGTCTAGAAATTAATTAAAAATTCTCAAATCTAAGTTTCAACCTCAAAGAAATACTCTATAGTATTTATTATACATCCAGCAACCTCAACATTTATTTTTAAAATATCATAACCTCATATTAACTATCTTATAGAAAAATTTTAATCAAAAATTTTTCTCTATACATCAAAATAATACAACTATTAGATACTTCTAATGGGTGAAAAATATCTATGGAAAGACCTTGAAAAAATAAAAGTCATTTTGTATACATAAATGATCTAGAAATTTAGAACCTTACTTAAATAAAATGAACAATACTACGCAAAAGTTGAAATGGAAAGAAGAAAAAGAGGAAGAAAGCCGTGCGCAAAAAATGAGAAAGGAATGAAGTATTTATAATAGAATGTGAGTCCTGAAATTATTTATTACTTAATATTTATTATTATATTATTAACAAAAATTTTCAAACAAAGGGAAGTAAAAGTCCCAACCACTTTTTGGTGGTTTGGACTTTCCCCCCTTTATATAAATATATATTTAATTATACTTAAGTTAATAAATATTTTTCATATGATTTTTAGCCTAAAATTTAATTCACATTTAAATGTCTAGATATGTGATTAACTTCAAATAACCTTGAATACAAATTTATTTATTTTAAATCTCAAAACAATATGAATTTTTAATTTTAAATTCACAACAAAAACTCAAATTTCATAATTTATTTATCATATAAAGCTCAAGATGTTACAGTTATTGCCTTTTATTTTGAGTTCATACTTGTATTGCTTCTATTTCTTAGTTAATGAAACTATCTCTTAGGCTAGAAAATGGAAGAACAAAATTCGGCTTCTAGTCCTTCTCCGCATGTAGCATATGACAGTCATGGTGAAAAACCTCCTACGAGTCTTGATGCTACCCCTATTCCATTCACACTTATGACTACTCCCTGTCCCAAGATCGAAGTAGAATCGAAAAAATCTAATGAGGCAGAAGTTGAGTCTTTACGTGAGGAATATCATCACAATATTGCAACTCTTGAGCAAAGGGTATGGCTTATCTCATAAGTTACTTATGATGTTCAGTTATTCACTCAAGGTTTGATGAAAAGCTATGTGTAACTTTTTAGAGTGTAAATGTAGTTTTAATTAATGCGAGAGAATGATCATAATTATTGGTTTTGTTATGAATTTGATGTTATGGACTAAGCAGCTTGATTACTTTTTTTTTTTTTGAGTCTACAATGATTAATGTTGACTTGCTAATCGTTGGCCTTTTAAAAATATGTCTGTTTTCCCTTAGTTAGGACACAAGAGACACTGGGCAAGATAGAAAACCCTGCTTAAGGTGCTCAATCCTTGCCTGACCAGCCCCTCCAAAGTTGGGCATATTTCAAGTAGGGTTGGGCTTCAAGCAGGATTGGGCTTCAAGCATGTTTTTTTTGCCCAAAGACAATTAGGGTAGGCCATCTGGTTAAGGGATTACTCTACCCAACCCTACTCATGCCATGCACACCCTTATCTATTATCATTGATCAATTTTTTAATTTTAAGACTGTTTTCAAGTGAATGTAACCAATTTTTTTTTATTTTAAAAGCTATATTGCAAAGCGAACAAAAACCAACAGGGCCTTAATTAGTTTTCGGGACCCTTGTCGACTATATGTAATACATATATTCCTTGATTTAACTCTATTGGTTACCAGGGTAAGCGTACATCTTAGATAATAAGCTATTATGACATATCTAAATTAAAAAGGGAAGCTATGAATTCGTAAAATACAATGCTCGTCTAATTAATATAGTGCAAACAAATAGTATGTACTTTCGAGAGACATGATCAGGCAGAGATCCAAGCGCGATGATCACCTACCACTACAAGCTGCGTGGCCGTGGACGCAAGGATTGCCTTACGTGGACGTAAGCACACAAATCAAGAAGAACAGACCATACACAGTCATTCATAATTGTCCACCATGGATCAGGATAGCCTTCATGGAAGCAACAAACTGTTGCATTTGTTGTCTGGAGTGCAAGGGCGAAGGGTACACGCTGACGCAGTCCAAGTGGCCGTTCCTGATGGTGTCGAACATGGCAATGGATGGGCCCACCCCATGAACAGAGGCACACCCCACGAAGTCTTCCAACCCCACCTCTCGCTGCATCTCGCCTCCGCCATCGTCGACGTTGTCGATCACGGTGTCCTCAAACACCGACATGATGGATGTTCTCAAGGAAGACGACGACGTCAGGCCGGGGTTGTCCATGGCCTTCCGCATCAGCAAGTTCAGGTCCGCCATGTCTGACAAGTGCTTGTTGCTCTTCTTGGAGTTTGAGAGTGCTTCGTAGGCTCGTTCTGCCACGTCCCACAGGCTGTCTTCCCCTCCCTCCATTTCGTGGGTGTTGAGAATGGCAGAGTGATAAAACCCTAGACATATAATTGCACGGTTTAGTCTATAATCCTCCAGTCCGGTATATAAATTACTTTTTAAAAATATAATTTAATCTATTTTATAAATTATTTGGTCTTAAGATTATTTTATTTTAAATTAAAATTCTTAAATTACCCTTAAAAATTAAAAGAGAGAAAGAAAAAAATATATTATATAATTAATTTATTTTTTATTTTTTATTTAAAAATTATATTTAAAATTTCACTTACTTTTACTTTTTATATTTTATTATATTAATATTAATAAAATTAATAAAAATAATTTATAAAAAAATTAGAGAAAGTATAGCAGCAAAATAAAAAACACAAGTACTTGTACAGTCCGGTCATTAGTGACCAACTGACCATCCTTTGTTGCCGTTGAAGACATTTATGACTGTCTGTACTTCTTCATTGATGACATTCTCTGTTGCCATCGGTTCCAACTTCCAAGCACTTCCTTTTTTGTTCCTACATAGCTTTGCTACTCACTCCACCATACTACATGCTCTCTTCGTTTTTGTATATAAAATATTTTTAATTAAATTATATAAATTAATAAAAATTAATTATTTAATTTAAAAATACAGTAATATTATAATTTTATTTCTAATTATTATAAATAAAAAATAAATATTTTTTTAAAATAAATTAATAAAAGTACTTATCTTTTTTTAATTTAATAAAAATAGTCCATTCATTAAAAAATATCTTAACAATTCTTTATATTTAAAAAAAATAAAAAACTTTTTATATACAGTATAGGAACGGAAGGAGTATGTTCCATATGGTTATTATAAGTACTTTTTGTGTTTATCTCAATGAATAAATGAATGAGTAAATGCCATGTGTTCGTATTCTTTTACATGCTATAATCATTCGTCTTTCAATTTCTTGTTGCGCGCCAACTGCCTTTACATATGGAAAAAAAAAAAAGTTGCTGTCCGTTACGATTATTGTGCAGAAATATTTACTTGTTAAAAAAAAAAAAAAGACTCATTTCAATAAAAACGGTGGTTCCTTAAAAGAGTATACGTTGTAAACAAGTGATGATGATTAATTTTATTTTTACATATCATACAAAAGGTCAAGGACTTTTCTCTCACTCAATAATTTTATAAATACTCCTTCCAATTTTTATTATAAAATATTTTTAATTATTTCATGTATATTAAAAAAATTAATTTTTTTATATCATAAAAAAGAAGATATGCTTTCATTTTTATCTTTATTTTTAAAAAATAATACAACAACATTAAATACATTCATGCTAATTAAGGAGGGATAAAATTAAAAAATGATTTAATTATTGTAAGATGTCCTATATTTTAAATTACAAATTACTTTTAAAAAATATTTTATAAATAGGACTGGAAAGAGTATAAAGCAACAAGCATAACTGTTAAAGTATCAATTTTAACTAGCTTGTCAAATAATTATCAGTTTATCACGTAAACATATATATATATATATATATATAGGAGATATCTTTATATACTTAAAGTGTTTTCAATTAAATTAAAGCATGTTAATTTTTTATATATTATTTATTTCATAATAAGTCGTTTTTTATTAATATTAACAACACTTTTAAATTTACCTGTTTTGATTTCATTTGACAAAAGTATATTAAGTATAAATAATTAAGTAAATGCTTCTTATCCAAAAATATACATCAGCCGGAGGTATTTACAAGAAAGGGTTTGCTTTGGCGAGGAGAATGCTCCCCGTAATAGCAATTCAGTCGCCACTACTTCAAGATCAGATATTGGATGAAGTATTCGCAGTGATTTCTACGATTGAAACAGGGACTTGCTGGATTAAAAAATTGCAATTAATGGGATCATGCGACGACGATCATTTGCAGAGGGAAGAAAAGGAAGGAGAAAAGAGAAAAGAGCGCGCACCGAAATCGCGAGAAGAGAGTGGAGGATGAAGATTGGAACGGCAATCGATAAGAGTGACCACCCCATACTTCTTGCCACTCTTCTTGCCGCCGTGTGCCGCCATCAATCCCGCTGCCGTCAAAGCCCCGCACAGTTTTATCCCCCTCTTCCTGCATCCCTGCATATATTATTTTTCCACCATCTACGTCCCGTTAGTCTCCCGCTCCATATTTATTTATATATTATAATCAACGGGTTCACATGTACATACAGCTAAAACTCTGTCCGTCTCGTTCTTGTTCAGCTGCAATCTCACCACCTGCGAACGCCTCCTGCTTTTCGTGTCCTCAAATTTCAGATTTGTCAGCCTCACAGAGTTGAGAGAGTAAGCAAGGATGTCCATCCCACGTGCCCACACTCCTTTTTTCCCCTCCCCGCTAGGCATCAGCTCCTCTATCGCCATTGATAACTCTGAGCACTCCTTCTTCCTCCCTTCGCCTCCCTCATCCTCCTCCATCGTCAGCGGAAGCAACTCCCTCAGAAGTGAGGCCGCCGTCGTCCGGTCACAGGCGGCGACATGAAGCCGAAGAACAACCGCCCAGGTTTCGTCGGGAAGCTCGTAAATGCTTGCAAACAAGACGGGAACGTTGGTGTGGGAGAGATGGAGGTGGCCCCAAGAGTCGTGATTCAGGTGGTGTTCGAGGATTTGGTGGAAGGGAGAAACAGCGGAGTCATGGCCGGAAACAAGGAGCGTGGAAGTGGCGGAAAGATCAAAAGATTGGACGACGAGGGAGGGAGTGGCGGGAGAGGTAAGGAAGGAGAAGGATGAAGCGTTAGGGTTGAAATGGAGGGTGGAGTTGAGGATGGGATGGGTATTTTGGAGTTTGTGAAGGGCAGTTTGGAGGCGAGAGAGAAGAGGGGGCTTGGAGAGGAGGAAGGCCAGGACGGCGATGCCGGTGCCGCCGGGAACAGCTCTGCACCAAGTGTACTCGCTCCCACCGACCGGTCGACCCATGGCGGCGTCCACCACGTCACAAGACATGCTCTTGTTTTCTGTTGGATTCAGGCGGAGGCAGTTGGATGCGAAGAATGGTGCTCTGTTTCGAGCCTCTTAAATGATGCAGCAGATGAGATGCCGAGCACTGGTCTCCCTCACTTCATATACTGCGTTCCACCGGGTTGGTGGGCAACATAAATGCTTCAACTCACCATTAATAAACGAACAGAGCAGATGTATAAAGGTTTGATACATCCACCTCGGTTCTTGGAAGTAAGTTCGTACTGTCGTTGACCATGACTCTCCCCTGTAAATTATTTTGGGTGAATGATAGATAGATGTTAAGAAAATAATTAATTTAAATTAAATTTTAAATATTAATAAGTTCGTTCTTAATTTTATAATTTTGTTATGGTGAATTTGTAATTTGTGTTTTAAATTTTAATATGATTAAAAAATAAATAAATTTAATTTTTTTATTAAAATTTAAAATATAAGTTGTAAAATTAAAAACCAAATTTATAAATTTTTAACTTAAATTTGATACTTGAGATTTAATTTGAATTAATTGAGAACCTTCTTGTAATTCTTCCATTACTGTTTCTGTATTACAATGTAAATCATATTCAACAAGCTTTACTTAATTTAAAATATAAGACATTGAATAGATATGTTATGTTTTTTTTTTTTTCAATTACACTCCAACTTTAGTAAATAATCCATAAAAATATTTTAAACAAGTCAAATGATATATTTATTACATTCAAAGATACCATTGAAAAAATGTGAAAATTTTTAAAAAATCAAGCAATTTTTATTTAAAAGTGTGAATTAATTAATAATGATTTATATTATCGTGACATTTTACATCTTTATTTTCCCCTAAGTTCTTTCCTAATTTTATCTTCTTTTTATTTCCCTCCCAGTATGAACGGAGGGCAAGAGCTCATCACTCATCAGTGCTACTTATTGACCTGGTTCGCATTGTTTAGGAAGGATTCTAAGACCCCTGTCCCCATGATGCAATATATATATATTTTTTTGTTTAGCTGTGGACGTTTTTGCCCTCATTGTTGATTTTTTTTTTTTAAAGAAAAAAGGCAAAGAAAAATGGGGAACTTGCCATCGTGTCTGACTAATGTTGTGGAAATGGAAAGGATGCACAGATCAGTCCCATGTGCAAACTGACGAGTTCTTTGGGGAACGGTTTCCTCCTTGTCTCTTGAATGAACACCACGTGTTAATTTTTAAATTAAAATTTTAATTTTACTTTGACCAATCTATATTTAAAATATTATTTTTTATTAATTTATTAAAATAAAATTTATAAAATAATTTTAATATATTTTTTATTTATAATACAATTTAGATTTAATTTAATATTAAATTTTTTATAATTAAATATCTGATTTTTTTAATGTACTATGTATAGTTCAAATATAAGTATATATGAATAATAAATATATATTAATTATAAAAATTTTACTATTAAATTAGACACTTTAAATTAAATTTAAATCAGATTAAAATAAAAAAATTATTAAAATTATTTTATAATTTTTATAAATATTTTATTTTAATAAATTAATATAACATAATACTTTAAATTTAAATTGTCTAAAATAAAATTTGAATGATTTAGATCTTAAGGATGACCAAAATAATTTTAATAAATATTTTATTTTAATAAATTAATATAACATAATACTTTAAATTTAAATTGTCTAAAATAAAATTTAAATGATTTAGATCTTAAGAATGACCACCATGAGCTTATCCAAGAAATGAGCAAGAAACTGTTCCTTTGTTGTTAGCGGGCAGGCTCACGCGAGTACTAATTGGGGATCCATCTTCGGTGCTTGGTAAGGGAATCATCACTCAGAAAAATCTGGCCTACATTTTTTAAATTTTATATTTATAAAAATAAAAATTTATAATTTTTTTGGCAAATATATGTTAATCATCAATCTAAACAGTATTAATTTAATTTAAATGGTCCAATTTAATATTTTAATTTTTAAAAATTAACTAATTATATATACTTTAGACAATACAAATTCAATATCAAAATTTTTAATAATTTTTTATTTTAATAAATATAAAATAACAATGAAAAATAAAAAAATTAAATTTGAAACTTACAAATAAAAATTTAATTTTAAATTTAGATTGTCCAGAGTATAGATAGAGAGTCAACTTATAAAAATTACAAAATTAAATTGGACCATTCAAATTAAATTAGTACTATTTAAATTGATGATGAACATGTTTATTAAAAAATTTATAAATTTTTATTTTAATAAATAAATAATTTAAATTTAAAAAATTTGGGCCATCTACATTTAAATTTTTTTTGAATGATGCGCGTCAAAGACAAATCCTAATAACTAGTGCGCCATTATTTAACAGTACTTGCTCTGTCTGCTCGAAACTCCACGGCCTAACGTAAGAGGATTCTCAACAAGCTCGACCTTAATCCACGTCATTAATTGAGCTATACTTAATACTTCTCCATTCCAAATTACTTCCTCTGTCCCAAAATATTTTTTTAGGAACTTGATCGAGGAAGTTAGAGCCTTTTAGGAAGGCCAGGTTGTTTTTAATCATATTCCCTCAGTTTTTATTTATAAAAAAATTATTACTTTTAATTTATTTTTTTATATACATAAAATCACGTTTTTCAATAAGTATTTATTATAAATTTTTTAAATTATCCCTCATAATTTTATTATTCATAATCATAAAAAAATTAATGAAAGTTTGATTAACATAATTAATGCAGAATATTATAGTCTAATTATTTTATTTTTAAATACAATTAACATAGTTAATTGATTTTTTTTAAATTATGTGATACAATTTTTTTCCTTTACAAATAAAAATGGAGGGAGTTCTACGAACAATAATTTCTCTCTCTTTAATCATCATCCATCTCCAAATCCAGGGGTGAAGGATTGTGAAAGAAACTAGGTCTTAGCGTCGTCGGTTGTTATTTCCTTGTATCTGTTGGGGTTTCATCAATGGGTTTTCAGTTTCTACTTGAAAGAAAAAAAAGAAAAGAAATTGAATCCAAAATAAAAACGTGGCTGCTCGTTCAATCTCGATCCAGACATGGGCCCTGTCTGGCCAGGTCCAGATACATTAGTTCGGTATGCTTCCCTTTCCTGGGAGCTGAACATTAATTAATAACTCTGCAGGTAAAAAAAATATATATATATATATATATATATCATTAAAGACTCCAAATATTAAATGAATATTAGTTGCATTCCTAGCAAAAAAAATTTAAACATAAATTGTGAATATGGATTTATACAATTGTAAATATGGATTTAATATCAAATAGAAGGTTATACTTAGAATTTAAATATTTTATTTGTATTAAAATTTTTAAATTTACAATTATTTAAATTGATATTTTTAAAATTTTAGTGAGAACCTAACTAATTGCCGATAATTTTTTTTTCAAGACTCAACTATATGTAACTCTAAGAAAGAACAATAATAATATCACTCACCCATCTCCAGATCCGTTCTTTCAACAATTCCAATCATTTCCATGCTCAAAATGAAGTTGCTAGATAGCCGAGATAACAGCACGAATTAATTCCCCGCACGCACGCACTATTTCCACCCTTGATTATAGCCAATTCTTGACCCCAAAAACAACGCATCACTGACGGTCGCAGACACACGCATATATAATTAGTTTCTGTGATTAAAAAAAAAATTACTGATAAGTCTCAAGTAAAATTATTTACAAATAATTGCATAAATTTGTTGAAATACAATGAAGTCCCATGGTCCCTGATTGTTATTTCTACATGTGCAAGAGGACCACGTTGCCTCTTGGCATAGATGATCAGACACTTGACCAATCACCAGCAAGCATTGATTTTTTTTTTTAAATTGTCAAAGTATCAAAATTTTTATATTTACAAATTATCTTTTTATATATACGATTCAAACCTTTTAAATTTATAAGTGAATGGTCTCTGCATGGTTTTTATATCAGTTATTTAAAGTTTGCAAATAGATTTACCGGTCAACTACCTAAATTTAGAAGTCAGCATTTTAACCCACAAGAAAACCTAATATATTCTTCTTTTTGTTAAGTCGGAACGCATGTTTGTAGTAGAGCTCAAAAGTCGAACCCCACGAGCGAGATAACCCTCTGATGCTTTTATATGGGTTATAATTTTCCGTTCGTCACAGTTTTGCACTTGTAGAGTCAGAAAGTGGCATGCAATCAAACTATTCAGACTCTTCAGTTCACCAGGCATTCATTCATTCTCAAACTCTGTTCAGGCAGTAACATGTATCTCTATCAATGCCTGGTTTATCCAACGGAGCATTTTTTTTTTTTAGCTACTATTACTTTTATCCACCGAGCAGTTTTAATTAAAGTTGGGGCCGGGTTGCATTTACACATCCATTTGTTTGAAAAATTTACTACTTCGGAATCTACTTGTGGAAAAACAGGTGATAGAAAAATTATACTCCCTCCGTCCCAAATTGTAGAGCACTTTTGACAGAATTTATTCATATTAAAATATAAGACATGTTGAGTAGATTAAGTTTTCATTAAATGCACCAATTTTAATATTATTCTTTTTCTCTTCATGATTAATTTTCATCCATTCTCTTTTAAATATATTAAATAATGAATATTTTTGAAAGTTTATATTTTTGTTTTAAAAAGATAAGGTTGTTAAATGCATTTAATGATATTTATTGATATGTAAGATTTTGTTTAAAAGTATCTTATAATTTGAGATGAAGGAAGTATCATTTATTTATTTTAATAAATAGAACCCTTCTAACATGACGCTACTGTAATATCCTTTTCTTTTATGGGACCTGGAAATGAAATTACTAATTAGTGGTCCGAATAACGTGCCGTATACCACCATGAAATACAGAGAACATGTTAAAATTGTGGTAATCATGCGCATTAACTATCTCCAACCAAACGAAGGCCATATATATTTATGATCTTTTTAGGTGTATGGTGTGATATGTTGGTGAATTGTAACCATAGCATAGGGATTGATACACTCCCTTTGGTCCTATTTTCAACCCAAATTTAAAATTCCCCCTTCTATCTTCCATTAGATACTGGGAGTGAAATTATATTATTAAAGTATACATATTTAATATCAGTAAATTTAAAATCTAATTAAATTTTAAGATAGAATTAATAAATTTTAAATTTTTTTATTTTGAAAACATATATTAAAAATAATTTATAAATAGAATTAAAAAAAATTGCTTGAGTGTAGTTTGTTGTGAGGAGTGCTCATAGCGAGGCAATGAATAAAGCATTGCTGCTGCAACTCTATATGCACTAGTTTAGCAACTATGATATAAGGATGCGTTTGGTTTTTAATTTGTCAAAAGTTAGCTTGATGAAAATTCATTTACCAAAAGTCAGTTTGATGAAAATTAATTATTGTAACGAAATTAATATTTGGATATATTTTTAAAAAGTCAGTTTGACAAACTAAAAGTTGTTTGGATTAATAAAAATTTGTGCTTTTAAAATATACTTTTTAATATATAATGATAAAAATGACATTAATTTATGATAATTTATAATTTTTATTGTACAAATATAATATATTAAAAATGTTTAAAAAATGTGAAACAAATTTAAAATAACATAAAATTTAAAATGTTAAATAATAAGAATTAAAAATATAAAATTTAATTTTGGAAAAAAAATTATGTAATAAATAGTTAAACATTCATTAATATTGAATACTTACATGATTAATGTTTCGATCTATAATATACAATCTGATCTTTAATAGAATCCTAAACCCTATTCATCTCTTCATCAGAAGCTACGCTTAAAATTGTACTTGTAATTGTTGACAAAAATGCATGCTCGTTGTTATCATTGTTAGTGTTAACCATATGTTCATCCTCAAAATGTCTAAAGTCATAGTCAAAATCAATTATAGATTTTCTTCTAATAAAATTATATATAGCCATTGTTACACCAACCATATAAACTTGCATCATAAATGAATAGCTAGGCATGTGTCGTAAGATTGCGAATCTGTTTTTCCAAACCCCGAAAGTTCTTTCAATCGTGGTCCTTAAGTTTGAATGATAATAATTGAAAACCTCATTATTGTTTGCAAATCCGGATGAACGCCTGAAATCTAGGAGATGATATCTATAAGATCTATAAGGACCTAAATATCCACGTGATGTTAGATAGCCGGCATCTAATAAATAATATTTACCTACTTATAAAAAATCAAAAATTGTAAAATCCTAAAAAATATTTAAAAAAGTATTTTAAATTAGATAAATATGAAATATACCTTAGGGTGGATGTGAAAATTTCATGTCCAACCTCATGAGTGCATAGTCAAACAAACAAGCATCATGAGCAGTTCCTTCCCATCCAGCCATGACATAAGTGAAGCACATATCTCAATTACATGCAGCCATTATATTTTATATTGGAATACCTTTCTTTCCATATATATTCCCTTGCTCTTCAACACTGACCATGCACAAGATATGTGTTCCATCAATTGCTCCTATAGCATCTTTAAAAAATGACCAATATCGCGCAGATCACCTAAAATTTTTAGATGAATATCTTAAAAAATGTGATCTTTTAGTTGAATATATTCCTTTGTTAGCTTCTCACAAGCATGCAATACATTGCTAAAATATTTGTGAATAGTCTCTACTGAATGTTGAAATCGTTATTGTGCCATCCTATTCTCCACTCCATGTCTAACAATATTTAGGAATATACCAACCATTTCATGAATCTCTGTTCTTCTGGTTGGACGTAGGCCATGTTGTACCAGTTCATCATAAAGTTGAAGAAAAACATCTTTTTCCATACGAAACATGTCATAATAACACTGAGGATGTCCTTGCAAAATTTCTTGCACCTATGCATGATTGCAAACTGGTTCTACAAGGCTCTTTTAATAAAGTTGTTGAATAATTAGATACTATTGCAATAATAGCTTTAACCTCATCGTCTTCCACATGTACAAGTAATTGTAACAAGCGAGACTACATACTTTCATCCATAAAAACTATATAACATAATTTAACAACCATTACACCATTTTTCAGAACTTAACATAAGAAATGCATAAAATAAGAGTCAAAAAATACAGTCAGTTTCAAAACAAAATTAACAATATGAACGACATTAGTTAGATTTAAAACATTGAGAAGGCAAGCTATGATTGATATAATCTGCTTTTTTGCCCAAGCATTTCAAAGAGGCCACTAATACTCTTCTATTGTCCCTAAGCCTAATATACATGTCACTTGCAGTCTTATCTAGCAAGACCACGGCACACTGTCCAATAAGCATCTCATCACAAGCAATCTCCTTGATTCTATAAAGTTCCTTTGCAACAACCACCAATTTTGATCAATAGGTTTTGTTTAGAATTAAGAATTGACTTTAATATTAAAACCCTATCCTCTTGTGTGGATGCCAATTGACTTACTAAATCAACTATCACGGTTGCAAGACGTTTTCCCTTATTATTTTAACTACTTTCACCTCTCTTTTGCTTACTCCTTGAATTAGTACCACGACTGTATGCATTATTCAAGTTAACCTACCTAATTTTTGAGAGATCTTCTCCACTAATGTTTCTTACATCATCATTGTCTCTTGATCCTTCAGTCAAATTCAATTGAGGCCTATACACATCTTACGGATCATCAGTCGCAGGTGTCAACATATAAGTGCTCCATGCTACAATTAGCTGGAACAACTGTGTTAATTCTTGTACATATGAAAGTGATCTATGTCTGAATTTCCTATACTCAGGATTCTCCTGCACATGTATAAGAATTGAGTCTAGCATATTTATAAAGTAGAACATCAAATATATAACATGTTATATATAATTGTATACCTTAATCTTTTGATTCCACCACTCTTCTGATGCTAATGCAGTATTTTTTTTGCCATCCCATTCCAAACCGGTCTCTTTGTTCAACAGTTTGTCCCATATATTTCAATCTTTTCTTAAATTGTCCTATTTGTTCTTTAACTGCTTCTTATCATGGCTTTTAGAGCTCAAAGTATTGAACTGTTCCATTAGTTCCTCCTAACCTTCCTTTGATAAGGTAAAGCCTTTATGCTCATTTTTTTAACTTGTTGGAGAGCTAATTTAATGAACAATTCAGTCCCTCTGGTAGTCCATAGCGCCTTCTCTTTACTCATTTTTACTATCAAAATATCATATTCTCAATAATCAAGTTGAAAGAGTTAAAATATTTATACATAATATACACTGTGTCCTTTTTTTTTTCCCATGGAAGATGTTTGCTTGTATATTGCCAAAAATAGACAATTAGCATGAAACAAAGCAACCAATTGTCAAAATTTTAAAACATCTATCAACAAATGTCTTTCAAAATGAGTAACATGATATTTTTATAAAATATAAAGGACTAAATTAACACAAACAAAATTTAAGGAGTAAAAAATCTATGATTGAGTTAGACTTAAAATATTAAAAAATTTACTATCCTTTTTTATCAATGAAAAGTCAATAGTAATTGTGTTTTTTTGTTTTTTTGGAAACAAAGAGAAAAAACCTATTCGATCATAGTTAATTAGCCACTTATTATCTTAGTCACATATACTTGTTGAAAGAGGTTGTTATTCAAAAGTAGCCACAATCAAATGGCTTGGCAATTTTTGGACTCACTCAAAATTCAAATCATATGATTCAATGGTATGTATTAAAATAAGCAAGTTTGACCAAAAATTTGTAATCTTTCTTGTCCCTTCATCATTTTTCAAAAAATGAATGAGCTCAAATTCTTATTAAAATGAAATTGAAGGAAAAAAAACAAGGCAAGATAGAGTACTTGAAATCTAATTCAATTCAACACCGTGTCATATTCCTAGAACATCAACAGATCAATAGAACAATCACGAAATACAGTCATAAATAATGATCAATCCCATGCATCCCATTACATGTTCTTGTTATGCATAGAAGATGGCAATCAAAAGAAGGCAATAAAAAAAACTCAGACCAGTCCAGAATAGAGGCTTCACGGTGGTCCAAAAAACAAAGAAGGA
This sequence comes from Prosopis cineraria, assembly GCF_029017545.1. Lineage (NCBI taxonomy): Eukaryota > Viridiplantae > Streptophyta > Magnoliopsida > Fabales > Fabaceae > Prosopis > Prosopis cineraria. Next base: position 48,425,682 of record NW_026555332.1, read on the forward strand.
ACAGATTAGATTGAAGAGCAGAACAGAGAACCACCATTTCATCTATTAATGCAAAATAGAGGACCATCATTTTTAAATTTAACAAAAAATGCTTAGAGGCTATCGTATCTTGCAGATTGAAGAGCAGATCAGAGAAAGGGGTTGGAGTTCAATGAGCTGGTTCGAATGTTCAGTTTTGTACTCCACGGGTTGCAAATCCAGGTGTCTTGAGTTCTCTCAGCTTTGAAATGTCGTCCAAATCCCAAAACAAGCTCGATCCGTGAAAGAGATGAGGAGAAATCAAATAATTGAATACGGCAACCGTCGATGAAGAAAGGAGGAGCTCAAGGAAGTAAGAGATGAGGAGCTCAGGATTATGACTAGATGGTGGAGGAGAGACAGCCGAGCAGCGGATGAGCGGCGGACGAGCAAGATGAGAGGAGCAACAAAGAATGACAGAAGAGTGAGGTAGCTGGAGTTGCATGAACGAGATATTAAAGAAAAAGGAGGATATCATGGTCAATAAAAATATTAGGTACCAGTCATAAATGCCCACATACCATAGATCATGTTTCAAAAGCTACACAAAGGAGCTTTTGCTTTTTTTAATTTCAAATGCATTTAAAAGCTCTTTTTGAAAGTACATCCTATCTGAAAAAAAAAAAACAACATTTCACATTTAAAAAGTTGAAAACTACATTTAGAATGTAAAAGTGGGTGTATCCAAACGCATACTAAGACAAATTTGTGGAGCACGCTCTTGTCGTCATCATTACAGTTTGCAGCACCAGAATTTACAGCAAAGCCTGTTAAATAGTGAAATAAAGTATATGGTAGGTTTCATCCCAACACATCACAGTGCATCGCCAACTTTTCAAGCTTGGTGCCCAGCAGATCTCCCAGGTAAAGCTCCATCCTCTGTCTATCCCTCATGATTTGCTTGTTGACCATTGTGCTGGTAGAGTAGACATTGCGTTTGTTAGCAAGGTGGTAGTGCTTTTTTTATTTGTGCGTACAAATAATATTTCCCTTTGTCTTGAATATAGTGTCTAGTTGATGGATGTGGTTTTGTTTTAAACATGGGAGTAAGTCCCAAAACTTGAAATTTATAATAGTCAAGTCTTTAATAAAAAAATTTAAAAAAATTAATTTTAAATATTAATATAAATAATTATGATAGAAAATTTTGAGTGTAAGAATTTGCTATTCACGAGCATATATCACAGCTTCATTTCTAAGCCCAAGAATATATCCGAGCAATTTCACAAGGTCCAAAATTGCTTGGGTTCATGTTCCTCACCATCCTTCACTCCTCCTGTCAACGCCTCCAGATTTTGCTTGGTCTCCTCCTCCCTTTGATCCGTGTCCTCTCCGACCTCCTCTGGCTCTCCTTCTCGCCGTTCGACGACCACCACCGCGGCAGGGTTCGACCCATATGCCCCTCTTTCTCTCCTCGTAGCTAGATAATTATTCTATTGATATGTGTAAATTCTTGATTAATTTGTGCCTATGGATGCAGGAATTGAAGGCGACTTGGTGGCTTGTGTTGATAATAGCGATTGGATTCCTAGGATTGGCACGTGGAGTAAAAAAACAGGAGTATTCTAGAGAGAGTGACATACAATTTTTATATAACAACAAATAATCAACTTAGTCAATTTTCTTAATTATTTAGTGTGAAATTAATTAACCAAGCCTTATACTTATAACAGGAAGAAGGAGTATTGATAACTAAGAATAAAAAAGTTTCACTTAAATGGATACATGTGAATTGATTGTCTTATACATATATGTGTGCGCGGGCGCATGCAATTGTGCATATAACAGTTGTTATTTTTAGCTACACTTGGTAATTTAAGATTCTGATCAGTCACCTAATATTAATATTGCATTATTGGTTAACAATACATTGACAATTCTAGACATGGTGAGTAACCCAAATGTTCTCTCTCAATAAGAGTTCCACGTGGCATATGACAGCAGCTATCAATTTAATCAAATTATTACAAGAGATTTTGTCGCATCCAGAAAGCACTAATAATTTAATAGAGGGGACGAGAAGAATTTTAACGAACCTATGCTTGACTTAGGAAAGGAGAGAAGGGAAGGAAATCCAATAATAAATTGACAAATTTATTTCCATCACGTTTAAGTTGCTTTTTTTTATATGTATTCTTAAAAAATAGTTATATTATATTTTATTAATTTTTATTCTAAATATATTTATATTAATAATATTTTTTAAGAGCAAATACATTAATATTATATTTTATCAATGTGTCTAATATAAAATCTTAAACTTTTAGTCCTTAAAAATTTATTTTATCACAGAGGAGGAAAGATATTGCATACAGTGTTTAAATTAGTTCATAATTATTTTCTCTTTTCTCTCCCCTTAAAAAAAAAACCCCCCTTAATTGGAGGGTGGGGTTCTTTTCAATTTTTTTTAACCAAACAGAGGGAGGGAAGCAACTCTCCTTACCCCACTCCACTTTCTTTCAAAATTTCCATCCAAACACACCCTAAATCTCACCTCTTAAATCTCATATTGCAAATGGTATCAATTTTGAATTTGTGGAAGGGGAGGGGCGTTTCAACTGTGAGGGTTATTTTGAATTTTTGGAAGAAAAAGTATTTTGATAGTTTTCAAATATTAATAAAAGTTAATAACTATAATTGGATGCTCATGATGAGTACTAGATTTGAGAACTCACTAGGTCCAAATCTTACATTAAAATATCATTAGTCACACGTTATGCGTACTATATCAATCAAGTAAAATGTTGAAGACTTTAGGCCAAAGAAGCATGCAATTGGTTTGACCATTTGAATGCAAAGCTAGACTTGGATTTGCAAAGCAGAATCTGAATGACAAATTAGTGAATTACTCGTTCCCACCGCCCCTCCATCGAGCAATTTGTTAGGTAAGCCGTGGATGCAATTAATTAATGGCCAAATCTTCACGTACGATCGAGCTTTCTCTTTCATCTGAACTCCAGAACATGCGACAAAATTAGGAACACGTCACAAAATGCAGAATAGATAAGTGACTCATGTCCTGGACTACTCTGCCTTCATTTCATAACTTGTTTCAGTAAATTCTTATAATTAAACGTTCCACTTAAAAAAATTGAATGCATGGTGTCTAAATACTTCAGACTTGAGCTCTCTGTGCTTCAACAAAGGTTGGGCTTTAATCAAGATGCGAGACACATGCATAAATGTAAGGTGGGTAAAGTTGGGTGTAGAAGTGGGGTCCATGTGGATGTATGAGAATGGCATCTTAGGATACCCAACCAACGTTGGTGGGTGCGAAGTATGGAAATGAAAACTGGGAGTTTCACTGTCTCCAACTAATGTTGGGTTGAGTTCTATGTGGCTGCAACTATGAATATCGACCAGCCAGCCTTACACGTTATAATGGCCCAACCACGCACATTTACACCCCTCATATATTTTCCCATGTAACTCTTTTCCTTTCCTTTCCTCCCTCGTTTTCCAAGAACTTTGTGTATATTCCCATAACCGGAGAAGGATCGCTAACATATAAATGATCTATTTGGCGTACTGTCCTGGTGTTCTGGAATTGTCTGTGTTTGTGCTTTAAATGAACACATATTGCAATCCCAGTAGTTGTTCATCAACATAATCATGAAAGTGACACAAACGAAAATGTGGGCCATCAATATCTATTAATTAGAATTAGATTTAATTAGCCCTTCATCAACCTTAATTTTAATCCAAAAATGATTAAACATATAATTAATTTCCAACAATAAGATGACACGTGGATGATTTGATTCAAAACTATATTATATTTGTCTAGAAAAAATTATACAGTATGTCATCGTATTTTATAAAGTCACACACACACCGCACATCATATTTTGAATGATCCAATACCGAATATATAAGGAACTTAAAAAAGGAAACGAAAAGAAAAATGTAACGTGCACTTTTCATGTGCATATATTCTCAGTGGTTAGGCATGCTCTCCAATAATATATAAACCCGGTATAATATAATTATTTTAATAAAAAATCACAATTTTAAAGTATCGGTATCAATACATACAAAATATAAATTAGATCAATTATCTACATGCCATGAACTCATGAGAAAGAGCGTATAATTTAGAAAAAGATCAGTACAGTGAAATTAAAACGTAGTGATTAATGAAAATATGGAAGGAATGGAAAATGAAAATATGGAGCGTTGTAGTTAAACCACTGTGGTGGTGTGGGCAAGTGACGAATTTGGATCCTTGATTGGTTTCCTTTGGGAGTAATGTACTGATGGTGCTCTTCAATTTTCATAGTGGTCACACCGTCATCCACCACCTCTTCTCTTTCAACAATTGTTTCTCTCCCTCTTTTCACATCTCTCTTGCCTCCCAAACCCTTCGCTTTTGGGTTTTTTTTTTTTATGTGTGATTTTTGTCATATGTGCACATAGTTGCATGAGCATGATCAATTCACGCAATATTCTCTCTCTGTTTTTTTGTTTGGGTGCCTTTTTGTCTACAAATGTCACGCGGTATTTATGCTCCTTTAATTTAATTAGAATTCCTAGTTAACTGATGTCCCTTGTTAGACAAAAGGACATGCAATCACATGAGGCTGATTAACGTTTTTAGCTCCGAACAATAACCCCATCAAAAGCTGGAAAGCAAGCTTGCTTCGGGAAATCATGAATATATAAAGCCATCACTGAACGTTAAAAAGAAAAAAAAATCAATCACGTTTCTAGTTTCTGCTTTTTTTTAAATGATCGAAAAAATTAATCATTTGGTCATTATAATTTTAACTCAATTGTAATTCAATTTTTAAATTTTAATTCATTATAACTCAATATCTGAACTTTGCCTTTTAACTTAGTCCTTGAAGTTTCAATTTTTAAATATTAGTTCTTATTTTTAAAAAATAAAATTACAAAGATTAAAAATATTTTAAAATTTATTACTAATATTTTAAATTATTAAACTCTTTTAATCCTTATATTTTAAATATTAAAAGTTTAAAATATTTTTAATCTTTATAATTTTATTTTTTAAAATATAAGAACCAATATTTAAGAGGTTAAAACTTAAGGGACTAATTGCAAGAGGCAAAGTTTAAGGATTAATTTATAATTAGTCAAAACTTTAAAAACTAATTTACAACTGAGTCAAAATCACAAAGACGAAATGATTAATCTTCCCTAAAAAAATCATACACAAGATTCCCAGGATAACCTTAAGGGATGAATAAATTATATTTAATAAAATTGCAGATCTATATTCTTATATCACATAAATGTATCCTCTATTAAGAGTAATCATGTTCCATGTATGGTTGACTTTAAAATTATATGTCGGCCACCTCTATGCTAATATTGAAGTTTTGAAATTATTGGATGATGTATATTCATAGCAATGTTGATTATGTATTATATATACTTCTCGAAAGTTTTACTAAATTAAATTGTTTCGAAAGAAACTTACGATAAGTTTAAATTCATTAACATTTTCGTTTTATAAACACAACCCCTTCTATAATTAATATGAGGAAATAACATTTAAGAGGGAAATGATGGCACATATATATCTAATGTAAAAGTGATATGTGTGAGCTGATCAAAACATGTTAGAAGCCCAAAACGCCCAAGTTACAGGCTGCCGAAGATGGTAATAAGTTGCTATGAATTTAATCTTATGTGTTGATATCATGCTTTTACACACACACACACACATTTTATAACGTTTAATATAAAACAGATATTCAATTCCATAGTCTCCCCTTAACTAATAAGTTGCTCATATCAAGTTAATTATGAATTTCGCGTTTCAATTTATCTGCTCACAAAAACATCAAAACAGTATCAAAATAAGGACAATAGCTTTACCAACAAAATTTGATCAAGTTGGTAAGATTCAGCTCATAACTCATAAAGTCGTACGTTCACATTTTTACTGATATAAAACTTTATTCATAAATAATTTATAAATATCTTATAAGTGTTTTTTGAGTTTGAAATATTGCCTTAATCCTAATAAGCTCCCAAAACCTAACTCAATTAAACTTTTCTTTTTTTTTTTCTTTCAAAAGGACAATGGCTTTCTGTTTCTGGTCACGTTCTTCCAGGACATTCCATGATGTTGCGGAATGTAAAATGGTTTTACGTGTGTAAATTTAAAAAAAAAAAAGGGTTTCTTTTTGGAAGAGTTATCTCATTTAAAACCTGACAATAATTTAAATGTGACTCGATAATGCCGGATAGCAAATACTTATTTATTAAAAAATGTCTTTCCAGCAGTAAGTTCGGTAATCAAGCGCTTATTCACCTTGAATAAAGTTTTTGAATTTGGATTTTATGAATAAAAAGAATTTGTTGCAGTCAAAAGGACTTTACTTCGTTGTGATTAGTTAACCCAGTTCAATTCAAATTAGTTAAATCCAATATAATGTTGTTTAATTTCCAGAAATCAGCTAGCTAGTATTTATCCTAATAATAATCATAAAATACATAGCTGTAATTGCTGTTATTTTTAATTAAAGTAAGAAGTGAGATAATAAAGAATTTAAAAATCAAATATAAAATTTTACCAAAAATTAAAAATAAAAACTCAAATATAATAATCGTATATATGAATTAGATTATGACATTATGTCATATATCTTTGTTGGTAATAAGACATTAACTTGGGTGCGTTTTCTTTTAATGAGGGGATGATGGTAAACTCCTTATAACACCAAGTCATTCAATCTAATCGCAATTTTTCATAATAAATATTGATTACTATAGATCCTTCCATGTAATTTTTCTCAAACTAGCGAGAGTGAATTATAATCTGCAAAACAGACAAGAGCACATCTTGTGTCAGTTATCTTACATGGCCAAAAAACTTTGCCTAATGAACCGTACGTCCACGAACTGATCATCGAGGAAGTTGTGGTGTGTCTATCAAACCCTTCCCTTTTCTCGTCTATAAGTAACCTCCATACCCTGTCTCTCTTCCTCGTCGCTTTCTCATTTCTTCACTTGAAACACCCTCTCGCCCCATTCTTATTCTTCCATAATGAGTCTTCCAAAATGTCTCGTAGCTTCTGTGTTTCTTTGCCTCCTTTTTCTGATTACTAACCATAATGCGGTTGAAGCGTTTCATGATATATACCCACTTCTTCAATCCGTTTCAGCCACTAAGGTGAATCAACTTCGCAGAACTGGGTATCACTTTCAACCTCCTAGGCACTGGATCAACGGTAACATTCTTTATCAATCACAGATTCAAGCCCTAACTTGAGTCTTGTTTGGTGTATGAAAATTTCCTTAGAGTCTCTAAAATTGTTCTCATGCAAATTTTAAAATTTATATCATTTTAGAAATTCTACTTAAGTTTACAAGAATTGGGACCATACCCCATTATATATCGCCTTTTGTAGTTTTTCTTTTCAATATATTTTTCCCTGGTGTATGACTTATTTGCCATTTATCATATATTATGGTGGTTTCTTTATATTTCATGCTGGTGACTGGGTGTTGGTCGTAGCATCATAAAATAATGTTAATCTCTTTCCTTTTAAATCTCACCCTCGGTTTGATGGCAAGAATGTTTTAAAAAGAATTCTCATAAAAAAAAAAATGTAAAACACTGGCTTTCCTCGTTCTCAACTCTTCCTTCTTGGTTTGATAACAAATAATCTGAGCTCATTGTAGTTAGAGGCATGCGAGTTACATCCTTTTGCTTCTTATCTGTTCTTGCCTTTTGAGTAGTATATGCTTGGCACCTCAATCAATTACGTGTGCTTTAAAAATAATAGCCCAAACAACTAGTTCGTTGACACTGTTAGGAATAAATATGATTTTACTTGTTGGTGAAAGAACACCAAAACGTTGATCGAAATGTGTGTCACATGTGACACACACACACACACACACACACACACACACCACAGAGAGAGAGAGAGAGAGAGAGAGAGAGAGAGAGAGAGAGGAGAGAGAGCTTAGTTATTATGCTTGTGCCTTTATGCATGGTTGTCCAGTTTATATAACAGCCAACCCATGCATGTGGAACTCTTCTATTGAGGATGAATCTAGGATAAGCCACCGTGTCTGAAGTGCATGCAAAGCAGATTTGAGAATAAGCATGATACTTTAGTTTCTTTTCTGTGGCTAGGTTTTTTAATTTAATAGTACAATTGAATATATAATAATAAATATATACACACAAGTGGCTGGGGATTCCTTTTCCTTTTCCTTTCAAGTTCATGTCGAATTATTTTATCTTGGAAATCTGTGTGTGGACTTATAGTGCTATCGGGACTTGTTGGAGAATCCAAGATAATGACAGCGTAGCGATATTGGAGTGTTGACACATGGTCAGGTATTTGATGTAGAAATACTGAAAAGGCACAAAAAGAGGTCACTGTGGCTACCTCTCAAACTAAAACGATGTTATCCCGAAAAGATAATCCATGTTATCTTATGTCGACTAAGAATACTGTACTTTCTCGATTGGTGCATATTCTCATCCTTCTTCTTCGTACATTTCTGTGCTAAAAATTAAAGTCCAACTTGCTGGTGAATTCGAAGTCCACATGCCCCTTCCCGATTGAAGGTAGGGCATAGTGGGATGAAAATGACCGACCTAGTGGCCACTGTTCAGTTCTTGGCCACTTTTTTTACCATGTCCTTTACTATATCTTCAATATTCCTTGACACCACGATGATCCACCATCTCATTTTATAACCCAGCTTTTACATTTGCATGTCATTGGGGATGGGGCCCATATGGACCTGATATTTAGTAAAATGCATCAACAACCTATTTTATACCTTTGACCCATCGCTGAGTGAGATAATATTATTAAAGTTCATTCACAAACTTCAACCGGTAGTTTTTGATATTAGCCTCATAGGTCATCACTAGATTTATTTTTTAAGGGTTACATCATCACCAGTTTTTATTTATTTTGATTGTAACATCATTGATCATACCAGTTTTAACTTGTAATAATAATAGCTTGCTGTCCTAATCATAGATCTTGTCCCATGAAAATATGCATGAACAAATTAAAGTGGAAACACGAAGACTTAAAAAATCTTCTGGATACTCCTATATTTAATAATAATATCATAGTTAATCAGTTAATAAACATGAAGTGGGTCAAATCAAATACATAATAAATAGCTATGTATCTTCTTGTCACTTTCTACCGTTTTACCTCTGCCGTTCAAAATTTATATAATTTTTCATAAAGGTTCTGAGTTCTAACTTTCTCTGTGTCACCATCCTTCATGGTTCAATTGGCGTAATGGACGAATTCATCGCATGCAGATCCAAATGGTGAGTCTACTTTCTTCCTTCCAATCCTCTGCAATCTCAAATTCGTCTGTTGTTTTCTGAGATCCACGGTGCATGCCAAAATAGGACCCATGTACTACAATGGATACTACCACCTATTCTACCAGTACAACCCCAAAGGAGCAGTGTGGGGGAACATAGTGTGGGCCCACTCTGTATCAAAGGACCTCATCAATTGGAGAACTCTCGAACCGGCCATTTCCCCCTCCAAACCGTTCGACAAGTACGGCTGTTGGTCCGGTTCAGCCACCATTGTTCCGGGCAAAGGACCCGTGATCCTTTACACTGGAGTCGCCGACAAAAAAACAAACTCAGGTCCAATGCTATGCAGCGCCGGAGAACGTATCTGACCCGTATCTCAGGAGATGGGTGAAGCCCGACTCGATCAACCCGCTAGTGGTTGCGGACATCGGCGTGAACGGCAGCGCTTTCCGTGACCCGACGACGGCCTGGTGGAGCAAGGTGGACGGGCACTGGAGGATCCTGGTGGGCGGGAGAAGGGGGCTTAGAGGAATAGCCCATCTGTATAGAAGCAGGGACTTCGTGAAATGGGTCAAGGCCAAACACCCGATCCATTCTTCAGCATCCACGGGTATGTGGGAATGCCCCGACTTCTACCCGGTTTCTTTGAGAGGGAAACAAGGATTGGACACATCGGTGGTCGGGAAAAACGTGAAGCACGTGCTGAAGAATAGCCTTGACATGACGAGGTTTGAGTACTACACGATTGGAAAGTACATCCCGGAGAAGGACAGGTACATCCCTGATAACACTTCGGAGGATGGTTGGGGCGGCCTCCGATATGACTACGGTAACTTTATGCCTCCAAGTCATTCTTCGATCCCGTTAAGAAAAGAAGAGTCCTGTGGGGTTGGGCAAACGAGTCCGATTCTAAGGTTGATGATGTCAGAAAAGATGTCAGAAAAGGATGGGCTGGAATCCAGGTAGATATAGTGTTATGATTAGTGATTACTTCTAACTCAGTTACGTTCGTCTTTATTAATTTAAGCATATACATGATTTTCAGGGAATCCCGAGAACGGTGTGTGGCTTGATTCGAACGGGAAACAATTGGTTCAATGGCCGGTGGCAGAATTGAACAATCTTAGAGGGGAGAAAGTTCAGCTGAGCAACAAGAGGCTTCGAAGGGAGAGTACGAGGAAGTTAAAGGAATCACAGCTGCCAGGTCAGGTTATCTTGCAGAAAAGACCAATAATTGGATGGAATCTTATACATGGTGATCTATATTCTGATAATGGTACTGCACGTATGCAGGCTGATGTGGAAGTTACCTTCTCGTTTTCAAGCATGGACAAGGCTGAGCAGGTTTAATCCTAGGTGGGCGAACGCACAGGATCTGTGTGCTCAAAAGGGGTCCAAGGTTGAAGGTTGGGTTGGACCCTTCGGGCTCCTCACTCTGGCTTCTAAGAACCTAGAAGAGTTCACTCCTGTGTTTTTCAGGATTTTCAAATCTCCAAACAAGCACGTGGTTCTCTTGTGCTCTGATGCATCCAGGTTTGTCTGGCAAGCTGACGACTTCAAATTTATTTCCTTTGGCTCCAATCATATCTTTCTGGGTAACTGGGTTTTGATCGGTTTCTTTTTCCTCAACACAGTTCCTCGTTGAAGAGTCACGTATACAAGCCATCATTTGCAGGCTTTGTGGACTTGGATTTAGCGGATAATAAGCTCTCTCTCCGGAGTCTGGTATATGCGTTATTTTAGAAGCTAGCCCTATCCGGCCTCTTGGTTTTCATCATTATATATATATGTATGTATGTATATCCTGTGTAACGTGTTTAATTTCAAGCTTTGAATTATGAAATTGAATGAGCATGCAGATCGATCACTCGGTGGTGGAAAGTTTTGGAGCAGGAGGTAGAACAAACATATTGTCGAGGGTTTATCCAGAGTTAGCCGTGGCTGATGCAGCCCACTTGTTCGTGTTCAATAACGGCACTGAGCCAATCAACGTGGAGAATCTCAAGGCCTGGACAATGAAATCTGCTCTTAGAAACTGAAATAAACCACGCTCCTCTTCCAGCATTTCATATATATATATATATATATAATACATATTCCTGCCTTAACTTTCATTTTAGCTTGGTAAGCTGGTTTTATGCATTGGATTCAATCCCTGAATATATAGTAGAAGTCTGTGACAGCGCTAATACTTTGTTTTTCACAGAATTCATTAGTATGTTATCGCGTTTCTTTGGCTATTGTTAGTATTTTATACTAGTTGATATATAATGTTGTGTTATTTAGTATTATTTTCAGTTGTTTCTAATTTCTTATATACGGGAAACAATTTTTTAGGAGCCCTCCTTTTTTAGCTTATAACAATCATGATCTTTTTCTTTCTCATCTGCTTTTTAATAATAAGGCATTTTAAAAAATATTCTGTCATCAAATATTGGCCTTTTTTTTTAATTGGCAATGCATAACGCATGTAAAGAATAATGAAGAATACTGCCCATGCTCATGAACAGTATAAAAAATAAGGTTAAAATATTTTTATTTTGCTGGTACCAAATTTATCTGTGTGCTCGGCGATGTACATTACACTGGACTAATTAAGTGAGAGAGATTCAGGCCCCCCCCCCCCCCCCCAAAAAAAAAAAAAAAAAAAGAACAATAAGTGAGAGGTAGCGTGTGAGAGCGCAAATCCAGGCAACCTTTGTTTTTGGAGAATCCTCCTTTTTTTTTTTAACGGTTTTGGAGAATCCTCGTGCTTAAAAACGACCTTGTATATGGACGCAGAACGGTCGGTTCGTTTTATTCATTGGGCCCTTTACTTCCAAATTTTTATGGTCCAATAGACTTACTACATTTTAACCGACGCTAGTCTTCCTTTTATTGGGCTATCGTCCTGTTAGGATATACTCCCCCCAGTTTAAAAAAAAAAAAAAGCATTACAAATAGGAGTTGAATTAGTAAAAGAGATTAATTTTTATAATATAATGAATTAATATTTAAATGTTTGTTGAAAAATGTGTTTATATTTAATATTCAGTAACACCTCGAACATGATTGTTTTTAATAAAAAATTACCTATAGGTAACCAAAAAATATATATTTAAAGCACTTTTGGATGGTTTTTCACTTTAAAATAAATATAAAACAGTTTATTTATTATAAATACTTTTAAAAAAATATATTAATTATATTTTAAAATATTAAAAATGTCTTACATTTTTTAACAATAAAGAGAGTGTGAAACTATTTATTACTTTAGGAAAAACAAATGATATATATATATATATATATATATAAAAAGTAAAAAGAGTACTTTCTCTAGCATTAATTTCAACCGATAGAAGTGAGTCTGAATAATGAAATTATTTTAAAATTAAATTAATTATATTTTTGTCCCTAAATTTAAATAAAAATGATTTAATATATGAAAAGAGTTTTATTGGGATTTGAAATGTTATATTTCTTTTTACGATATGCAGAAGGGCATTTTAATTTTAAAATTGTGCATAAAAAATTGCATAAAACAAGAAGCACAAAGGACTAAAGTGATCTTCTAGAAAGTGAGTAACAAACAGGAATGAAATAAATTACAGTAGAAATATCCCAAAAAAAAGGGGACTACTCCTAGAAAACTAGTAATGATTTTGATCTAAAATTAAAATATCAAGAAGAAGATTATTGTTAGACAAATAATTGGAATGCCTAGGAACACCTCGTTGAAGCTATATATTGAAAACAACGAGTTTCGTAATCCCAAACAAGTATTCAATTTCGACAGCACAAGTACTTTATGTGTGTGTGTCTGGTTTACCCCTTAATTAATGTTTGAATAGTCCAAACCTTAGTTGAAGATAAAACATTCACTTAGATTTTGTTTGGATTTAAAAAAATATTAAATGAGAGGTGACCCTCCAATGAACATTTTTCTTGGAGCTGTTCAGGGGGTTCTCATTCCAACATGCGTTAGATTTCTCTCTCTCTTGGTTATCTTAGCCTCCTTTTTCTGCTCTTAGCCTTGCGAGAGCTTTTTGCTTCTTCCTTCCTTTCTCCTTCACACATGCATCTCTCTTGCTTAACAGTGGCACAGTGACTATGCTAAAAATCAAGAGTAATTGTTTCAAAAAAAAATCCAACCACAAACTCATAATATTATGTAGAGAGAGAACAAAAACAATCTCAAAGGAGCCCAATGAATAAAAAAAGAAATAAAACCTAATGGAGAAAGAGAAGAAAAATGTGAGGTGAGTAAACTCGTTATATTGCTTTCTTTGCCTCTTGTTTTGAAAGTTGAACAATTACAGTTGCGGAGATGAGTGTTGAAGGGCTTTATATTAATCTCTTGCTTTAAGTTTAATTTTAATTTTTTATAATGTGATGAATTAATGATCAAAGTTTTGTTGGAAAATATTTAGTACTCGATAACACCTCGAACATGATTGTTTCTAATGGGAAATTACCTGTAGATAACCAAAAAATATATATATGTAAAGCACTTTTGGATGGTTTTTTGCTTTAAAATAAATACAAAGCGATTTATTTATTATAGACATTTTTAAAAAAGCATATTAATTATACTTTAAATATTAAAAATATTTTACATTTTTTAATATATAACTTTTTAAAAAATGTCTTTCACTTTTTAATAATAAGAAGAGTATGAAACTATTTATTACTTTAGGAAAAACAAACGATATATATATATATATATATATATAAAGTAAAAGAGTACTTTCTCTAGTATTAATTTCAACCGATAGAAGTGAGTCGGAGTAATGAAATTATCTTAAATTAAACTAATTATATTTTTGTCCTCAAATTTAAATAAAAATGATTTAATATATGAAAAGAGTTTTGTTGGGATTTGAAATGTTATATTTCTTTTTAAGATATGCAGAAGGACATTTTAATTTTAAAATTGTGCATAAAAAATTGCATAAAATAGGAAGCACAAATGACTAAAGTGATCTTCTAGAAAGTGCGTAACAAACAAGAATGGAATAAATTACAATAGAAATATTCCAAAAAAAATTTGGGGGGGGGGAGGCTACTCCTAAAAAAGTAGTAATGATTTTGATCTAAAATTAAAATATCAAAAAGAAGATTATTGTTAGGCAAATAACTAGAGTGCCTAGGAACACCCCATTGAAGCTATATATTGGAAATAATGAGTTTCATAATCCCAAACAAGTATTCAATTTCAACAACACAAGTACTTTATGTGTGTGTGTGTTTGGTTTACCCCTTAACTAATGTTAGAATAGTCCAAATTTAGTTGGAGATAAAATATTTAGTTTGATTTTGTTTAGATTTAAAAAAAAATTAAACGAGCGGTGACACTTCAACAAGCGTTTTTCTTAAAGCTGTTCAAGAGGGCTTTCATTCCAATATGCATCAGATTTCTCTCTCTCTTGGTTATCTCCGCCTCCTTCTTCCGCTTTTAGCCTTGCAAGAGCTTTTTGCTTCTTCCTTCCTTTCTCCTTCACACATACATCTCTCTTGCTTAGCAGTGGCACAGTGACTGTGCTAAAAATCAAGAGTAATTGTTTCAAAAAAAAATCCAACCACAAACTCATAATATTCTGTAGAAAGAGAACAAAAACAATCTCAGAGGAGCCCAATGAATATAAAAAAAATAAAACCTAAGGGAGAAAGAGAAGAAAAATGCGAGATGAGTAAACTCATTATATTGCTTTCTCTACCTCTTGTTTTGAAAGCTAAACAATTACAGTGGCAGAGATGAGTAACATCCCAAGAAAGAGACACAAGTTGAAGGGCTTTATATTAATCTCTTGATTTAAGTTTAATTTTAATTTTTTTTCTAAAATTATTAAGTTAGTCACAAAAATATACATAACAAAATTTATGTTTATTTTTATTATTATACATTTCAATTGGCTTTTAAATCAAGCTATCTAAATAAATTTTAGCTTATCCAATTGACTTAAAAAAATATATCCAAATATAAATCACGTTATAGCCATAGATTTTTTGTCTAATCTCAATTTACTAACTTTAGTTGATTTCCAACCTCAATTATAAATTTTTTAATCCAAACACATACTAACAAACAGACACAATGCAGAAGAGGCGTAGTCGGCATCACCATGCTCTGTGTTCGAGATTGAAGAGGCTATGTTTGGCCGGTAAAATCTGGCCATTGGGAGTTTCAATCACACCATAATTGTTTCAGTCCATCTATCTAATGCCAGTGGTGGAGCTTGAAGCCAGACTATAGTTTCAAGTCAACCAATGTAAAATAATTTAATTTAAAGAATTACTCTTTTAAAAAGATAATAATTTAATAAAAATAATAATAAACTAGGATTAAAATTGTGATAATATAAATAGATTAATTATCATTTTTTAAAAAATTATGTTGAACCGATTGATATGATCTTTTATATAAATATACTTTTTATGTTTTACCGTGATCATTATTAAAACATTACATACTTAACAAATTTTTGAGCTTAAAAATTTTATTTAGTCAAAAAAGTGAAAAATTGCAAAAATCTAGTGCAAAGTTTTTTTTTGGTTAAAAAAAGGTCAATTTTATTAATCACAAAAAATTATTACAATCACTAACAGCTGAAGTCAAAAAACATCCAAAAAAAAAATCTAGTGTAAAGTTGCATACAATTTTTTCCAACAAGGTGGCTTCGCAATTGGCTAACGTTTGAAAGTAACTACAAGAGAGGACATATAGAGAGAACCAGACGCCAGTAGATGGGTGTGTGTTTGGATGACATTTTAACCTAGGTTGGATAGCCCCAATCTATGTTGGGATGTTCAAAATCCAAATAATCATCTTTGAATGGGGAAAAAAAATTAACAAAAGTTAGGATCTAATGAGGGTGTTTCACAAAGTTACTTAGAGTAGCTTTACAATGACCGTTGAATAGGGGATGGATGTTGGGGACCCGGATTGGCACCATGGTGTTTATTATTGATAAAATTTGGACCATTTAAATTTTAATCTAGATGATTTAAATTTAAAAAAGTATTATATATTTTTATTTTTATTTTAAAATTTTTTAAAATAAAAATAAAATATATAAAAATAATAAAATAATTTTAATAACTTTTTAATATGATTTAAATTTAATTTAGAGAATTTAATTTAATATTAAAAATTGTATAATTGATATATATATTGACTATCTAAATAAATATATTCTATACAAGTCAGATTAATGTCAGATTAAATTTGAATTGTACAGAGTATATCTGGATAGTTAATATATCATAATTATAAAAATTTTAACATTAAATTTAACCCTTTTAATTAAATCTAGATCATGTTAAAAATAAAAAATTATTAAAATTATTTTATAAATTTTATAAAATTTTATTTTAATAAATATAATATATAATAATATTTTAAATTTATACCATTCAAATCTCACGAGCAAACCCATTCGGATGTTTGGGAGCATTTAATGTTTTTTAATTTTTATTAGGCTTTCTCTTTCTTCGCTATCTTCTCATCTGCTCGAGGCAGCGAGCCTCTCCCAACTCTGCTTCTCACCGTCATTCTTTATGGTCGTCGTCCCTTCTTGCTCGCCCTTTACTCTCCCAACACTGCCGGATCCGACCAGAGATCGCAGTTGCCGCCACCCGATCTCCACTGTGTGTGTTGCTTGCAGTGATTAGAAATGTTGTCGTCCCTTCTTCTTGCGTCGAGAGTGTCCCTGCTTCGAAGTGTGGTTCCCGATCTCCACCGTGGTCCATTCTTCTCCGATCAGATCTGCGCTTCCTTGGCTTCAGTGGTTATGAATTTTTCTCGTCGTAATTACGGTTATGCCAATAAAATTGATATGAATGGCAATGGTCCGATGAAACGCAATACTGACGTCGCACTGGCCAATCCGCTCGGCTCCATCGCATCTATCTTTGCCAAAAGGAGAAAAGGACGTGAGAGGAAGCAAATGGTCCGTCTATCTACTTCCTTCCACACTCCTTCCCAATTCCATGCAAGTTGCAACCCCACTCCTGGGATGACTTTACTTGTACAATCATGGCAAGTCTTCCCTCAATGCTATATATTTTTCAATTGTGTTGTGATTTGCTTTTTGGAAATTTTGGGGCGGTTTGGTATGTTGAGATGACCGTTGAATGAGAGTGAAAAGAAGAATAGGAATAGGAACACAATAAGTTTAGAACATAACTTAGTTCATGTATATCAATTTGTAATTTTTCCTGTCCATTTATATCAATTTTTTTGAACCAACTTTGCAGATCATATCAATTTAATATTTTGTAATTTATGAATTTATATTAGCTTTTCATAATTAATTGTTTAAGATTTTTTATTTATTAATTATAATTTTAAGTTTAATATTTTTTACTTATTAATTAGTCAAAAAATATATATACAAAAAATTCATATTTATTTTTATCTCAACTAATTTTTGAATTAAATTATCTAAATAAATTTTAATTTATCTAACTAAAAATATTTAAATATAAATCATATTATATTTATTGACTTTTTTTCTAACTTCAATTGCAAATTTGTTAATTTAAACACATACCCAATTTTTGTAACATTTTTTGGTAATATATATTATACATCTATATACTTTTTTTATTAAAAAATATAAGACATTTTTAATCAAATCTTACCCCCAATAAAATAATTACTAACTTTTAAATTAATCTTATTTTTTTATTTATTTCTATTAAACACTCTATAATAGATATAAAATTATTTATCAATAAGGACACTTTTAAAAAAAGTAATGATTACATTTCAAAAAATTAAAAATATATTAAATTTTTAAATATCCAACTCTTCAAAAATATCTTATATTTTTTAACGGAGGAAGTACATCATTATTTATAGGGTTTTATTTATTTCATTAGTTTATACACACACACACAAAAGTAGTTTATTACCTTTAAAATTATATTCTTGTTTTATTTTAATCTTTTCCAGTTAATTAATCCATATATGAAATGAAATTAAAATCATATACCCTCTCTTAAGAAATGTATGTTATTTTTGAGAATTTGAACGTTAAAAAAATATTTTTAATGTTTGAAATTATACTTAATATACTTTTTTTAGAAATATCTTTAATAAATAAATTATTTTATACTTAGTTTAAAGTAAAATATTATGTTAAATAAAAATAAATATAAAAAATAATTTTAATTTAAAAATAATTAATTACTTTTATGATAATATAATTTAATTAAAAATATTTTATATTTTTTCAGTGAAGGAAGTATATTTATCATTATTTTCCCCCGACACACCCATTCTCATGCCTATTATGTTCGTGATCCAATAGGCACGTAGCCTTGTAGAGCTCGTAAAAGAAATTAGGGAAAATAATATTTCAATCTCCATAGTTTCATATTATTCTCAATTTGGCCCCTATAGTTTCCATTTTTTAAGTCATTCCTTATGGTTTCAGCTATTTGAAGCATTAGTCCTTGGCCCATTGCACTGTTACAAGATTAACCTAACGGAGTCTAGCTCAGTGTAATGGTGTTAGATTGATGCCAACTCAACATAATACATTAAAATTTTTTGATTCACTTTTTTATTTTTTCATAGCTAAAAAAAATAAAATTGCATAGCAACGATCTGACCTGAGAGCTTGAAGCGCAACGCAAAGAGAGAAAAACAGAGGAGGCTTCACTCCAATCACAACACAGTGAAGAAAGAACTTAGGGCTAGAGCCGGTAATTTGGGCCAAGCTCGACGGGCCAGCCCGAACCTGCCCAAAAAATTTAGGCCCGAACTCGAAAAAATAATATTTTTTATTGTTCGAGCCTATTTGGGCAGCTCGAATAGGCTCGAGAAAATTCAGGCCAAGCCTGATCGGGTTCGAGCTTGGCCCGAATACCCGAATAGGAAAAAAATAATTTTTTTTAAAAAATATATAATATAAATATTAATTATTTTTTAAGTTTTATATCATTTTATTTTAAAATACCATATATTTGAGTGTATTACTATAGTTATTTAAAAAAATAAAAATATTTCTATTTTCCCATTTTTATTATTTTTAATCAAATAAAATATCTCAAAATAATAAGTAAAATATATTTTAATATTAATTTTTATATTTTAAGACTCAATTTTTTTCAAAAAAATGAGTCATATAAACCATTTTCTTGTCCAAAAAATTATATTTTATATTTTTTATAAAATAAGATAATTAATTTTAAATTAAAAATAATTTTAAAAATAAAATTTGGATATGTACGAATTTTTGACTCTACTACTAAACAAACATAATAAATAAAATAATATTTTTAGATAATTATTTGATTATTATCCACGCCAGACCTAGTTAAAAATTAAGAATGAACTAAAGTAAATATTTTTTGTATATAGGACTTAAACAATATAAAAGATTTAAAGAAAAAAATTCAAAAAAATAGTCTTTTACCCATAATTAAATAATTTTGTTTTATATAATAAAATGATGATTATTTTTTTCATATTCTTAAAAATAAAAAGTACAGTTTATCCAATAGTTATTAAAAATTTTGAACTAATCAGGACAATAATTTTAAATTAATGGTTTAACCGTAGTTGAATTGAGATTAACTTAATCATAATTAAAATAATATGATTCAATTAAAATATATAAATATTTTTATATAGCTATGATAAGAGCAATATTTAAATAAATAAGACATTAATTTACAAGTAAAGGAAACATTCATGAATAAATTGCACATAATACAACAAAACAGTAACAAAACTACTTAAATACTTAACTACAAAGTTAATAAGTTATTATTTTTTTATTCCTTTCAAGTTAAAATAATATGTTATGCTTAATAAAATTATTTAAAAATTAAAATTGATTAAAAATAAAAAATATTTTTAAAAAGTTTCGAGTATTGGGGCCGGCCCGAATAAGCCCAAGCCCGAAGGCGTTAGGGCTGGGTTTGGCTATATGGGCTTTTTAGAAAGAGCAGGATTCTTTAAGCCCGATCCGAATGAGCCCGGCCCGAATTGAGCGCTACCCGAATAAGCCCAGCCTGCCCGAATTACCGACTCTACCTAGGGCTTCAGCTTTTCTCCTTTGAGAACTTCAAGATTCTTTTGCGTCTTCTGTTACTGATTTGATATGAGTGTTTCTCCTCTTTCCTCTCTTCTGTTCTGCAATATTCATCCTTTTCTCACCAGAGATTCACTCGCAAATGACTAATTTCATTCAATTTGAGTTTTGAATTCTTTGATTCCCTCTTGCATGATATTAATTTGTGGTTGGGTATTCTCTTCTCCCTCTTGTTGGCCACCTTCTCTCCTTGTCTCTACTTTGTTTATAGTCTACCCTGACATTGACATCCAAAATTTATCCAACTGTGTGAATGAAGTTGAAGCCACAAAACTAAATATGTATTATCAGTAAAATCCACAAACTGATGGTTATGAATTTGGTTGTTGGGCTAGTCATGTGATTAGAAAATGATTTAGCAAAACATGAAGGGATTGATTTCATTCCAGTATTTTTTAGATTTTAGCAAATAAATAAGACTTTCATTTCTACTATTTTTTTGAATATTTCTACTATTTTCAGGTTATAATGGTTCAAATTTAAATTTATAACGAAGGAAAAATTTATTTACTAAATATGAATATGCTCTGATTATGAATGGATTTTGCAAGTTGCTTGGAATTAGAATTATTTTGAACATTGGAGTACTAGAGTACATCAATGACCAAGAGAAGACAATTGGAAGTCTGATGAGAGGGAATCAAAACTATTTCAAACTAAACCAACAAAAAGAAAATAATTTAGTTAGGTAAAAACAAACAAATAAATGGAAAAACAAAATAAAACTATAACTAGAGGAAATCAAAACAAACGATTCCATAATACATCTAAAAGGACATTTTAAACTGAAAAGTTGTAGCTGGAGGCAAAGTTTTCTTACCATTATAAATGCACCTTAAAATTCATGAGTTTTACACTTCAATAGTGTATTTTTAATTCAAACATTAGGAGAATCAATCTTAATTTAAAGATTAGGAAATTTATCCTCCCCATAGAATTATCCGATCTTGTTTAAGGAAATAGCCATCGCATTAACTAATAAAGAAACATGACAAATATTATGTGTGATAAAAGAAAATGAGGAGCAAACAAGTGACCATATACTTTATACATTCAAGCAATTTTCAACTGATTAACAAATTATAATAAAACATATTCTTATATATATATATATATATATATATATATCATACACTAAATATCATCCAGGTGAAATTAAATTAAACATAATACTTAAGATATGATCCTTTAGATAGGCAAACATATGCAGGACTTGCCTTGAGTAAGAGGACAGTTTATAGCTATAAAGAGAGCATTAAAATCTAGTCACATAGAGCATGTAAAGAGAGCATTAAAATTATAAGCTAAAGAGTTGTAGCTGGTCATAGAACCCAAAATACATCTAAAAGTTCATGGCTCCCAAAACATTAAATTTAACAATCAAAATACACCTAAAAGTTCATAGTTTCCAAAACACAAGACATAGTCTATACTATTGAGTTGCAATTAGTGGTTAGGTGGCATTAATAAACTCTTGGGTGTTTAGTGGGATCCTTTGAGAAGAAGATACTTAGCCTCTCTGAGATGATGATGATGATGATGATTGATGGACCCTTTGAGATGATGGTTGTGGGCAAGTTCTTTTGTTGTGGCCATACTTGCTATAAGAAGAATATCGAAGGGTTGTGTTTGTTCTGTGAAGTTTGTGAGGCTTGGGAGACTCATCGAATGTCTTCTTCTCTTCTTCTTTGGCCTTCCTAGTTTTTTAGTATAGTTAGGTGGTTCAATGGGCTCATTTTCACTCTAGGGCCACTTGTTTCGACCATTAATCATATGTGCTATTGGAGAGTAACATTAAACATATGATTGGAAAGTCAAATATTTATGCACATACTTATGTGGATCTTCTCTACTTAGATATATGCAACTCACGGCATGCCTAAAAATGAAAATGAAGCATTTAAAAAAATGAAGAATAAAACATTGAAGTATTTAAAGAGATAAAGAAGTATAAATGATGACATATCGACAAGGGATGCCAGTCAATCCCCACCATTTGCATTCACAATTGTGTGAATCAAGATCAACAAAAAACTTATGTTGATAATGTGTGACCTCATATTTCTTATCTCCCACCCATACAGCCATCCACCTCCCAGATTCCTCTACTTCCTTATCTAAGCATTTTCTAGGCCTGGGACATACAATCCCTCTGCCCATATGCCTTGCTGTCCTCCTTCGATTAATTGCAAATCAATTCATCACATAAGTCAGTATCCAATCAAACATAGTAATTATTGGTAGCTTTCGTGCTTCAACTAAACAACTATTGAATGATTCAGATCTGTTATTTAAAATCATATCACACTTGGATATTCTTGAAAGTAGGACTTTGTCCAACAAGAGGGTAGAAAGCTCATTAAGTGGTCATGTGCTTCCTTAGATACCTGCTTCAACTCCTCCATCTTTTGGTGCCACTCTTCCACATAGGTTGCCTTAGTTGCTTGAAGTACTTGATCTCTAACAACTGTCCTACCACCATATCTACTCTTGATATTTGCATAAAGATGTTGAACATACAAACGATGCTCGACACCTTCAAGAAGTTGATTAAAAGCTGGCATTAACCCTTACAATAAAAAATATCATAATGTACTTTTTTTATCAATAAAAAGATTATCTTAATACTGTATAAACATAATAAACATATGAAAAATGACATACACACCTTCTGTTCATCAGAGATGAAGACTCACTTATGTTGGACAATATTCCTAATGTCTTTCAACAACATCTCTAAGAACCATGTCCATGAATCCTTGTTTTCTCCCTCAACCACAGCAACTGCCAATGGAAAATATTGGTCATTTGGATCTCGTGAAATAGCAACTAGTAGAATTCCACCATAGTGGCCTTCCAAAAACATCCATCCAATCCAATAATAGTTCTACAAGCTGCTAGAAATCCCCTTTTGACAGGTTCTAAGAATAGATACAATCTTTTAAAAATGGGAGGCCAATCAATTGCCATTTTTTCATGCAATAATTCAAATGCGGTGCCAAGATTACAATTCTTAACCTCACTAATATAGTTCAACAACTTCAAATATTGATCTCTATAATTTCCATCAACCAAAGCTTTGGCCCTTTTTCTTGCTCGAGAGGCCTTACTTATAGACACAGTAGCCATATAATCTTCTTTAATATTTGATATTACATTACTAATCCTCATATTCTTATTTGTTTTAAGCTCCGATGAATCTTACTAGAAATCCATTCAGAAGTTGCCGTGTGCAAATTAAATGTGATGCCACAAGTATGTTAGGGATTGAATGTTTTCACCCTAAATGACAATGAATCACTAGCCTTGCTCAGCCATATCACCTAATCACACCCCTTCATGTAACAAACCTAGCATCTCTCTCTATGATTTTTTATAAACTGTAAACCATACCCATACAACAAAGAATACTCTCTAATTGCATCTTTAAATTCTCTAACTAAAGTGAACTCCATCCCTACTTTGTAATTTAAAATCTTTACACATCTCATTTAGATTATATTTAATGTACCTTGGATTTACATTAGACTCATTCGACTCTGACCCATTATTAGATGGAATCTCATCACTTTCACAATCTGAAAGAATTTTTTCCAACTCATCATCTACATCCATAGATACAGGTACCATAGCATATGACATAGCAATGTCATTCAAATCCATATTAATCAACCATCATCTTCACGGTCAGAAAAGTAATCATTCCTATCATCTTCACTATCACCTTCAAATCTAACTTCATGCAAGTTATCCTCATTTTCATACAAGTTATTCCCATTTTCAATGTCTTCTATAGTTTGATTTACTATATCTGACATATAATCCTTCACTACAAGCTCGAATCCAAAGTTAATCAAATTAATAAATATATTAATCATCCAAATAAATAAATTAAAGCACCGATAACTATTTTTGTCTGTATATTCCTTGCCTTGGTCCCCATAAAATTTCATCTCCTAATTTCATTCAAAAAGCAAAGCACATGCTGTCACCAGTAGTCTTGAATTTTCAATTCAAAAGCTATTACACATGCTCTCACAATGTCAACATGATATGCTCTCCACCCACGCACTATATATACAATGTAGAAGAAACAAGCATGATGGCCCCACCAAATTAATATTAAAATGGTAACTTCACTCATATGTAACCAACGTCACTTACCGACAATAGCTTTATTGCCTCTCTTGTTCAACTTTTTTCTATTAAGCGGCACGTTCCTCCTTCCTTATTCCTCTGCTGCTTTTATCGTATACCATCAGGACCCTTCCATCATACTCTAATACTTCGCCACAATCTCTTCATCAGTGTCGCAGAAGGGAAGAGGAGAAAAACTTGGGTCAGATCAGCCGCTGAAGACCCAGAAGAATCGTGAAGTTCTTACAAGAGAAATTTCGAAGCCCTACAGTTCTCTGTTCTCCACGTCACGTTCGAAGTGAAGGCACTGCTGTGTTTTGCTGAGCAATCTGAGCAATTTTATTTCTTTGTAACCTTAAAAAATATAAAAAAGTGACTCAGCAATTTTTAATATATGTTATGCTGAGTTGGCATCAATCTAACACCATCACACTGACCTGGACTCTGTTAGGTTAATTCTGTAACAGTCTAATGGACCAAGGACTAACGCTTTAAACGGGTTAAACCATAACGAGTGATTTAAAAAAATTAAAACTATAAAAACTGAATTGACAATAATATGAAACTATAAGGATTAAAATATTATTTTTGCCAATAAATTATTTTCATACAAAACAAAATTAACGAGTTAGCCGTCTTTTACTGGTTTCCAGCAGGTAGGCGGCTAGGAGGGAGTATATAATATCAGATCCCACTACACAGATCGCCTCACGATATACGGATGACCGTTGCTCACTCATTTTGATTAAGAAGCACATGGCCTCCCACGGTAATGGCTACGACCGAGCAGCGGCCGTCAAGGACTTCGACGACTCCAAGATCGGAGTAAAGGGCCTCTCCGACTCCGGCATCACTTCCATCCCTTCTATCTTCCTTCACCCTCCTCAAACCCTCTCCGACCTTCGCTCCTGCTCCCCCACTGACGCCGCCATCCCGGTCATCGACCTGTCCGACGTATCCTCTCAAGCCCGCAGATCACCAAAACTCGTCCAACAGATCAGGGAAGCTGCCAAAACATGGGGATTCTTCCAGGTCATCAACCACGGCGTAGACGTGTCGGTCCTCGACGAAACCATCGCCGCCATCAAAGCCTTTCACGACCAGCCCCAACACGTCAAGGCCAAGTACTATAAACGCGAAGAGGGACGGGGCGTCATGTTCGCCAGCAATAACGACCTGTACCGAACCGACGCCGCCAGCTGGCACGACTCGCTGCAGGCGTGGATGACGCCGGAGGCCCCGAAGGCGGAGGATCTGCCGGAGATATGCGGACGAGAAATGCTCGCGTGGGACTCGCATGCAAAAGGGGTGGCAGAGACGGTGATGGAGTTGCTGGGCGAGGGGTTGGGTTTGGACAGAGGAAAGTTCAAGGAGCTGACGTTTTCGGAAAGCAGGGCGATAGTGGGCCACATCTACCCGTACTGCCCGCAGCCGGATCTGACGATGGGGATAACACCGCATACCGATCCGGGCATCATCACGGTGTTGTTGCAGAACCAGGTGGCGGGGCTTCAGGTCAAGCACGGCCATCACTGGGTCCCCGTGAACCCTCTTCCCGGCGCTCTTATTATTAACGTTGGTGACATGCTTCAGGTAACTTTGACAGCATGCATAACATGTAATCTTATTTGATGATTTTTTTTTTTAAATTTCTTTATGGAACTGATGTGGTTTATGTGTGCATGTACTTTGACTGGGGTTGGAGATAATATCGAATGGAGAGTACACGAGCGTGCAGCACAGGGTGTTGGCGAACGCAGAGAAGTCGTCGAGAATTTCAATAGTGATGTTTTTGAATCTGAGCAAATGGAGAGGATCGGATGGTCCTGATGGATATTATGGGCCTCTGCCGGAGCTGGTGTCGCCGGAGAAACCGCCATTATATAGAGATTTCACGGCGAAAGAATTCATTGACAACTTCTACGGCAACGGGATAGATACCAAGTCCCTCCCTCAAAAACTTGAAATTCAACATTAAAATTGATGCTGCTTTGCCATGTATGTGCAGCTGCGCGTGTGTGATGTGATGTTTTAACTTTCCCCTTGGGATACGACTGCGAGTAGAAGTTTGCACTGTTGTCATCATTCGATATGCGTGACGTACAATGCGGCATAATAATAATAATAATAATAATAAAATAGTGGATGATGTTGTGTGGCATTCATGGAACAAATATTTCCAACTCAAGCCCTAGTTTCATCAATGTAGAATAATAATATCTACTTTAGAATCTGACCAAAAAAAAAAATCTACTTTAGAATAATGTTTTATAGACACACTTCATGGATATATCTTCCATTTAAAAATAAATCTCGAAGGCCCTGTGCCTCCAGAAAAATGAAGTCGTGCTTACTGTGGAGAAATATGCATGTTGATTGTTGAATGTACTCTTCCGTTACTTAGTACAAGAAAATGGGAGAATCTTATTTATTTGTTATTACTGTTTGGTTAATGGTAGAGTACAGTAACATTGTGCCAATCCTGTGTAATAAGATAAGACTGTTATTATTGCTGTACAAGATTCATTATTACTCTGTCTTTTCTAGAATGTTTTTTAAAGACTTATCTTATCTCTAAATATAGGAAGTGTATCATGAACTCAAATTGTAAAAACACAATTGATCTTTATTTAATGTGAATTCCAGCCAAAATACAGTTTTAACAAGATTTAGGAAATTATCAAACTAAGAAATAATAGAAACAAGAAACATAAAGGAAGCGGCAGCCACAAAATTGAAGGAGTAGAAGAAGTTGTAGAGGAGAGGGGAAATTCCACGATTGCAGTCACTATGACTAGAGAGGGAAGAAGACGCTCTAGAGAGTCACAAAACTCATCTGCACCCTTCTCCTTGTACCCCACTAGCTTATGCAGCCATTGTTCTTCATAACCCTTAACCATCTTCTACCCATTTTACATCCTAGCCCAAATCCTTTTTTTGGCCCATCCCAGTTTCATTGCAAGGTGTTATGAAACTAATTGTGACATTATTTGGGGCAAATTTGAAAAATTGTTGTAGTTTTATGTGTCTTGAAGTTCAACCAAATAACAAATTTTATTAGTGTGCAAGATTTAGTTAAAAACACTTACTCCTTCTATCTCTCTGTATAAAATGCTTTAAATCAAATCACGATAAAAGTTTATTATTTAGTTGAAATAATGTAAAATCACAATAATTTTTTAATTTTGCTTTCAATAATGTCACAGGTAATATTATGATGATGGTGATACAATACACAATTAATGTCTCCTTCATTTTTCAAGACAAGGACAAAATTGTTTAAATATTTAAAAATATCATAACACTTTTTATATTTAGAAGTAAAATAATTTTTTTAAAAAAATATCTTATATATAGAGACAGAGTGAGTGGTACACAAGGAAGGAGTACTCAATATTACAAGATAAACTTCAATAAAATATATTAACATTGGTGTTTATAAACATATCCGTTACGATTATCCATTCAGCTATTCATTTATTATCCAGCTAATTTATAGTACATGTATTAATTAGAAGCGAATCAGGAAAAACAATTTGTTTTGAGATATAAAAACATATCCCAAATGTATACATCTCTAATTTCATTATTAGAGAATAGAAAGAGTGCCAGCTATTAATGTTGCGTTATTGATGCATGAAATTGAGTAAGATGCATGCAGAGTGAGAATGAAGGGATATGTATGTAGCAGTGTATGGTAGTCGGCGGTGGTGTGCAATGGAAGATGTGATACCCATTGAGTTTAGATATGAAATTGAAGATACTGTTGAAAATAAACCCAAAAATATGATTTATAAAATAGTTAATATAATTTTTAGATTAATTTTTAAAAAAGCATAATTAAAAAGTTGAATTGAAAAACAAATAATAGTAGTTTATGACTTATAAAATAACCATGATTTTGAATTCATAATTAATTTTAATATATTTATGGTTGGTTTGGATATTTTTAAGAAAATTATAATTTTGGATTATCTAACATATATAATGAGTATTTGAATATTTACAAAGATATAAGTTTAAATTTATAATTGATTTTGACACGTAATAAGATGTTTGGATATATTTTCACAAAATCATGATTTTTCTTGATTATTCAGTCTACTTTTCAGTTCTCCCTAAAGTTAATATTGTTAATTAATTTTATAAATAAATTATATCATACTTAATATAATAAATTATATTAATAATTTTTCATAATTAGTTTTTTAATGGATATTGAATGGGCCCTTAAAAAATAATCAACGACAATATAACATAATTAAGTTCAAACTTGGGTAGCATGACAGAGACAGTTGAACGGGTCACCTTTTGTTCGTCGTTTACTCGTTTCTGGCGTCGCATGCTCGGTGTAATTTTACACGTGAGTAGGTGAAATGAGACGCGGCATTCAATATCTCATCTTCTTCAAAGAAGTTACAACGCTAAATATAAGGCATCTTGTGCAAGTTCTGGAGTTATTTAATTATTCTTTTCTCTATAAGTGCTCTTACTGTAGTTTCCAATTACTATATACAGGAGGCATATTTGTTTTTTTTTTTTAACTTGATTTTGTTAATTAGATGAAATATTATATATACCTCGACCTAAATTTTTGGCCCATATGAAACTAAATAAAATTATTATATTTATATTTTCATATTTTGATTGGAGGCTGGCTGAAACTCTCAAGTGTATGGAAAAATCCCTGATCACCCAATAACTGCTTGCTTCTAATATCACGTCACGCGTTAGCCAGTCAATCTGCACTATGATCAATCTACCATGCTTGCTTCAGGACATTCTGTTTTTTCAGTAAATCATCCAGTGGCTAAAGTTAAAGTTCCACTAGTCCATGTCAGAGTTGGATTAAGATTCTTTCGAGTAAAAATTCTATTATTAATTGCTGTTGCATTTTCAAGATTTAAATTCAAGGTCTCTTGTTAAGCTGATACAATTTCTCTAATAGTTCAACCAAGCACTTAGTTTGTTGTGTATTGCTCTCTCTCTCTTCTTACTCATTTCTTTCTCCATTTCCGTGTTAGTTTTAAATTGACACGCAGCACCAACATCCATGTTGTTCTTTTTTTTAAAAGTCACTTTTGACAACTTTAACATTAGAAGTTCCTTCCAGGTGGGGCTGTTCATTTCTCATTCACCATATCATATTCTTGTGCGAGAGAGAGGATGACCTACCCAAATCTCTATTTCTCTCTCCACATCTAGACCATCTAGAGAGAAACCCTCTCAATGATTTTCTCGAATTTGAATCTGATTAGTGATTTAACTTCACTAACTTAATGAGTATCTTACATGCACAATAACAACCATTTAATTTAATTGGACAACCATCAAATATTTTGTTAAATAATATATACTCAAAAAGCAATAAATCTTAAATTTTTGAAGAAGACAACACATTTAGAGTGTTTTGATCGTGATATTTATTTTAAATTTTTTTAAAAAATATATCTCAATAATTTTTAAGTATTGATAAAAACTAACAAATATGATTGAGACATTTATTAAATGGGTTAACTAAGGTTATTCACAGAATTCAAATCTAATTTTTTCCTGGCGGTCTTCTTTGTCCTCAAACTGCAACGAGCGTGAAATTAATGCCTCTATGGCATTCACCCATGAAGTTAGCAATGTTAGAGAGGCAGCATCTATTTCTTCAAGTTCTCAGGATAAATGAACAATAAACAACAAAGCTTTCACGTTGAGGGGGGAAAAGAATAGAAAAGAAGCATTCACATCGCCAAAACCTGCTTCTGCGCGCCTCAACCAAATTAAAGATGTAACACTCGCAACATGATCGATGGGACTCGGAATCAGGGATCGATACTAGCAACTTCCAAGTTCAAGGCATAGTTGTGGTGTAATTTACAACAATTACTCATGATATATTGTATTTTGTCCCCCTTCAAAATATTGTAATTTTGCAACAATTACTCATGATATATTGTACTTTTTCCCCCTTCAAAATATCCCATTCATCAAGATCCAGTGGAGACCATGTCGGGGAGCAATAGATCGTGATCCATTTTGCATAATATTAAATATCAAAGGTCAAAAAGCACTCGGACGGACCTCCTTCTTTTGGACCGGCCTTGGAACTCCCTTCTCTTGAACCGTACCGACCTTAGCTTGATCACCCTCTTTGATCCCTGCTAAGTCAGCCGAACCCTCAAAGTAGGCAAAGAGACTAGGAGAGCTGGACGCACAAGTAAAGAGTAGAAAGCTTAAGTGAGTGAAATTGATAGCTTTATTGCTTCTCACTTGAGTTGTTACAAATGAGGGGTGAGAGGTATTTATAGGCCTCCCTCTTTCTCTAGAAAGTTCCCACCTCCTTAATGGACGGTTGGGATTGATTCAATCTAACGGTGTACATTCTATCTCTAGATATTTATAAAGAAGTTTCTAGAGACTATCTCTCAAGATATGTGTGGAATATTCTAAAACATCCTAGAATATTCTAGATATCTCCACATTCCTCCATAAGTTTCTAGAACCTTCTAGAAACTTCTAGATCTTTCTAGGTTTCTCTAGATAATTCTAGATTGTTCTAGATGCCTCTAGAACATTCTAGAATATATTGGACCCTTGTTGAAAGCTCTAGAATTCTTTTTGTTATTCTGGAGGTCTCCAAAAATTCCACAACTTTATAAGTTTTTTTATATTTAAATATAGGTTGTGACACTTAGCTTCTTTTTCGCTTCACCATCGTGAGGCTCCATTTGCTTTTAATTAAATATAATAACTAGATAACTCATTATTTTTGCATTGATTTGTGGGGCCGTTTGTTTTGGCTTTTCTTTTTTCTTTTAAAAAAAAAGTGCACTTTTTTAAAAAAAAAATCACTTTGAGCGGACTTTTTTTAAGATATTAAAAATAATCAAAACTTTAAAAAAATTAAATATCTATTATTCTTTCTGTTAAAAAATATAAAATATTTTTAATTAAATTTTACTTCTCAATAAAATAGTTACTTGTCTTTAAATTGACATCATCTTTTTATATTTGCTTATATTTAATAAGATATTTCACTCTAAAACAAATAATATTTATCACGGAAGCTTTTAAAAAAATAATAATTATATTTTAAAATATTAAAAATATTTTTATGTATTTTCTTTAAATTGACACCATCTTTTTATATTTGCTTATATTTAATAAGATATTTCACTCTAAAACAAATAATATTTATCACGGAAGCTTTTAAAAAAATAATAATTATATTTTGAAATATTAAAAATATTTTTATGTATTTTCTTTAAATTGACATCATCTTTTTATATTTGCTTATATTTAATAAGATATTTTACTCTAAAACAAATAATATTTATCAGGGAATCTTTTAAAAAAAATAATAATTATATTTTAAAATACTAAAAATATTTCATATCTTTAAATATATAGTCTTTTAAAAACACCTTATATTTTTTAATCAAAGGAATATTTGGATAAGCCAATTGGAATAGTTTTTTAGAATAGACCCAATAATATATAAGAGAGAAACTGAACAAAACATGGTTTGCGCTAAAATTTTTAGAGGACAAAAGTAATCCCTCCTTCCTTGGCGTCTTCTTCCTCCCGCACATCCATCATTCACGTTCTCCCTCTCCCTAGTTTGCTTGTGTCGGATTAGCCCCATCTCCCACCTCTCTTAGAGTTTTGACTTGAAAGTTCATCTTTTTAAGAAAGAGTGAGAAGGCTTTGTGTTTTATAAAAAAATAATATAATCGGTAAAAGTATTAAAAAAAGAAAACTTTACATTTCAGAAGACTAAAATTCAGGAACTAAGTGGATCCTCTGTAATTGTGTCCCCTCTAGAAATAATTGCATCCTCTCAATTTGCTTTTATAACCTGAGTTACAGCCGTTCAAAATTCATTTCAATTTTCAGGTTCCAGTTGGAAAAGGCTGTTCATAAAAAATTCAACATGCTCTAGATATCCTCTTCTTGTGTTTTTAAACGATAAAGACTAAATCATAATTGCAATTCATTTTAAAATATAAGTATTTTTGAAGGATTTTTTTTTTTCATTTCATAGGTTTTCTTTTAAATTCAAAATAATATCTATTAATATTTTTCTATTATAATCATATTTATTGCAATAACTTTGATTTATTTAACACAGTAATTAGGAGTTTGTCAATTTAATCATTATTTTAACTTATTAATTGTATTTTTTAAGTTATAAGCTTACAACTTTTAAAAATTATAATTCAAAATTGAGGAAGCGCTTAAATAAATGTGAATATTGTGTGTTACATAGAGCTTAAAAACCAAGACACATTGACTATGATTTATAAATGATATAACTTGGCTGAGTCTTTATTTTTTAATAGTAATTTATATCAATTTTATTATTTTTTAGGGATCTATACTAGTGAGCTTTGAACCTTTGACTTCTTGTTCTTTTTCTACTCCCAAAACCATCGAAATTAATAATCAATGAATATTGCAATCACTAATCCAGAAAAAGGGGACAAAACTAAAATACTTAAAATAGCTAATACACTTGTTATACGTTTTCTTAAATAAAATTATAACGTGGATTTATTTACCAATTATTTTCTAGTTACATAACTCTTGTTATCATGATTCTTAATCTTTATTTAAATTTAACATCCAATTCATTTTAATTTGATTAGATGTAAGTATAATAAGTATATAAGATTAGGGGTAACAAGGTTAAGAATAAATAAAAACAAGAACACCCTATCATTACAACCAACAAAATCAAAAAGATTAATGGGTATTTTAAACTCTAAACATTACACGAATAATATTTTGAATTTTCAATTCTTAAAATGTATAAAAACTCTTCTTAATTTTTAAGTTTTTAATGCTTAAAACCTTACTGTTAAGTTGAAGAAAATGATCATTGCTTTTGTAGTTGTGAGGCCTAATCGCATGTTAGTGTAGCACTCATCTTAATTATTAAAAATAACAGTTGTTTGCTTCAACTTAAAGGCGAAGTTTTAGATATTTAAAATTTAGAATTTAAGAAAAATGTTTGTACATTTTAAGAGTTCAAAATTCAAGATATTATTTTTACAATAATCTAAAGTCTACAATGCTCATTAACCTAATTTAAAACAAAAACTATAAACCATCTGAAATCTATGCCAGCAAACAAAAGTGTTCAGCCAATAATACAACACAAATTCTTAAGAAAAAAGAAATTTAAAATGTGATATTTCAAGGTCATAAATTAAACATATTTCCTCATCTACTATGCTATTAATTTTTTTGGCCGAAGGTACTTCAATTATTTGTCGAAGGTGAAGGTAAAAGCCGAACAGCGACAATATTTCAAAGGCAAAAACATAGGCCAAAGCCCAACCAAAGCTAAAGCTAGACAAAGAAAATAAAGCAGCAAAACAGACAAAAAACAGCAGAAAAAACAGGAAGCAAATTAGCCAACTCCATCACGGTTAGGCACAGCTCCCCTCTGGCAAGAATTCACCTCAGAAATCACAGCATCACCACCTAGAACAAGAGATAAAGGAGATGACGGTGTTTCCACCCATCCAACCGAACTCACTTCCTTAATAGCAAGGGCAGCCATAAGATTAGCTGCACAATCACTTTTGCGTGACACAAAGGAGAGGGAGAACCTAGCTTTTGTTGCCAGGAGATCCAAAATGCCTTCAATAATACTTTTGCAAAGCCATTCCCCTCAATCAGCTTGGCCAAGATTAACGCAAGACACCAACTTTAGACAGTCACCTTCTCATAACTCAGATCTCTGGCCAATAAAAGAGCTATTTTCAAAGCTAATGCTTCAATCATGAATGCTGAGATGGACTTCACTTTATCAGCAAAAGCTCACATGAATTGCCTAGTGTCTCCTATGAATACTACACCAATAGCAGCGCCATTAACATTATGATTATAGGCTCAATCACAGTTAAGCTTAAGGAACCCGGTGGGAGGGGAGGACCAAAATTGTTTCAGTCTTCATGAAGGAAAAAAAAAAAACGTTTATTTAAAGCTTGTAAAGAGTTACAGCACAACTTGTTTCAAGTTTAATTATATATATATATATATATATATGATATATCAGGACATATTCAAGATTTCAAGGCATTAGTCAAAATGGATTTCCAATCCTTAAAATTAACCAATTAGGCCCCCGAACAACAAGTACCTGCATGTTCACCTCCAATAGACCAATACTTCAAATCATCGTAAATTCCCCCTCTATTATGACAGAAACAAATAGCTTCCTCTTGAACAAGTTGCTAACAAACACCTCGAGGTACAAGCATTGAAGCAGGAACGAGATTATTTTGACTTTTTTTTTTTGGCCATTCAAATCCCATTTCTTCGTAACGAAGTGATTCACATCCCTTTATCAGTGTCAATTGCTCCAAATGTGGACGCAAAATTTCCAATGGTAGCTTTCCCAATGTCTGGAAAAAATGCTTAAAAGGATGCTAATCTGGGAGCCACAATCTCAAGCAGTCCCTTTGGGTTGTCCACATGAACCCAATGCCCTGCCTTAGGAAGAACGCAAAGGGAAACCTTTCCAAGAGAATCAGTTTGTCCTCGACTGGCAAATTTTTGAATTCTCTGAATCGCATCTTGGCTCCATCTGTCACTATTTTCGCCACGCACAATCACTATCTCCATACCTTGAGGAGGGTTCTCCAATAGATTCCAATAGGACTTCTCCCTACATATGTTTGCATTCGGGATTAATACCCACTGTCGTGGTAGAAGAATATATAACATTAAAAAAGAAAAAGTGGGTACAGAGGACAGATAGTAATTTTTGGTTTTTTTTTAATTATATCTATTTGAACATAAAGCTGATCTGGTTTACCAGTAAGAATCGAACATCTCCTTAGCACCTTCAAGATCAAATGCCCATGTCTCATGGTCACCAGATTTCTTGAGATTGGTGCCTATCCATTCTGACAATGACTTGGAGTAACCAAGTCCCATCAGATGACTCACAAGCCACCTGAAACCAGGCGCAACAATAGATTACTCTAACTAAATGGTAAACTGCAGATAATGTATCATGTATGGTTTAAAAAGATCATTGCAGAAGAGGGACACCATAAAGCATAGTGATCTCAACAAGACATCAATTGGGGACAAACAATCAGAATATAGCATCACTAGAAGAAGGTACACAATGTCCATTGTTCAATTCATAAATGTTTCAATAGAAATATTGGCGTTAGGCATATACACGTAGTCTTTCAAGTCCTCTCATAAAAGAATGCAAACTCAAGAATCAAGACTGTAATAAGTAGTAATGACTGACAAGTAGATCATATAGGAGAAAGTAAAAGCACATGAACAATAATTCAGCTTCGCAAATGCTGTTTATCATGTACTGTTATTTCCATTCCTAATAAATGCCAATAGATAAAAGTATAGCTTTATGTTAAAATAGCATCCCACCTTATGCCATAAAGGTAAGCACCAGCCTATTAACAAACTAAATCATGAGAACATGTTCAGAAATAGAGTCTCACTTCCGAGATGGGATTTGAGCCGGTAAACTTTGCAAGGTCCATAAAACATCTCTAGCTTCTTCATGGCTGTTTTCAGGGTTCAATTCTCCCGGAACAGCATCCAAAACCCAGAGCTGCTTTCAGCAGGGAAGAAAAAGGGAAAAATCCTCATACTCAATTAACTGAAACTGTAGCTTATAATTATGAAAATATATGCAATTATGTGAAAGGATTGTAGTCCACACAACAAATGTAGTAACAAAGAGAGGACAATGGGTTAGGCATACACTACTAGTGTGTGTGTGTGGCTTTTTTTTTTTTTCCTTCTTTTCTTTTCTTTTTTTTGGGGGGGGGGGGTTGGAGCATGTTTTGACCGGTATGTGCATTGGTTAAACTATCTTGTTCAGTTTTTACCATAAAAAAATTATCATTTTGTTAATCAATGGTCTCTGCAGTGCATATTTTAAAAGCATCGCAGGCATGACGGAATGCTTCGATCAATTGCCTATTTAATAATACTGGTATTCAGTATTTACTAGCACACAACACCCAATATTGCATAGGCATCTGACATGCACTAAATTGGCCTCTCTTTTTCCTCCATTCAAATCTTACGTCAAAAAGGCTTATGTTAATAATCGATCAATGAAAGGATCAGTTCCCTACTCACCATTCAATTCACAGTCTCCCTTGAGTAGTTGAAGATTTAACGGGATTTTTAGTTGCTATATTTTAATTATCTTAAATAGTAAGTTCCTAAGTTCAATCAAAGCAATCTTTTCCATTATTTATTTTGGGACCATATGTCCCACTAGTTATTTATAAAGCAACTAAGTATAATTTTTAACAAAATTGTTTCATTACATACTAATTAACCCTACAGAGTGATAGGGTAGCCACAATAATCCATGCTTCTCTGATAAGTATAAACCATGGGTTAGGAAATGTAGCAAAACCGAGTGTAAAATTTATGTGAGTGCAAAGCTAAACCACGTGTCCCATGCATGACTCTCAAAGGCACATACAAGAAAAACTAAATACCCGATTTTCTATAGAAAATGAGGGTGAATTACAATCTAAGCCATGATGAGTTTAAAATGAAATAACATTCAAACGAGGCAATGAATGAAACAACAAATAATTAAATGAATAGACAACTAGCTTGAAAAAGAAGAGTGTAACAAACCTGTTTTGGCAATGAAGCCCTATCACCATATTCACCCCGGCTACAGCTCTCAGCATATTGCATAACGACCTTACCGCCCATGGAGTGGCCAATAACAACTTCAGGCCAAGGCCAGCCTTCGACCTTTACCAAATCAGCCAAATCTTTGGCCGCATTATCCATAGTATTAGGTGGACTGAGTTTTCTGTCCGCTGATTTTCCATGATTCCTCATATCCAATAGCACCGTCCTCCAATCTACATGGAATCAAATAGATAATTCAGAAAAAAAAAGGTAACTGGCTTGTTAGAAGTAAAATGACAGGAGTTACAGAAATAGATACTTGAAGAAGGAGAGGAATTGGAGAGAGCAGCGACGAGATTGCGGGAGAAAGATCTCCAATTTCTTCCCGATCCCAAGAAGCCATGGATAATGACAGCGGTTGAAGTGTAAGGTTTGTCAGGATAGGCTCTCACTTCTTCGTAGGCTACAGTTTCGAGCGAGCTTGTGCTCCCAGTATGACGAATCGGTGAATAGAGGAACCTGGTCAGGATCTGGGAGGCCAATCGGTTTCGAAGAGCTGCCACCATTTTTCACTCGCCTCAGGTTTCGAGCCAGCTGGGACAGACGAAGCAAGGAAGCGCTAGCAGCTTCGGATCCAAAACGACATCGTAGTAGTGAACCAAGTAATGTGTAGAATGGAGAGCCTCGTCCGTGATGTAAAACGACATCGTACAAAGAAAGGGGGGACAAACAGTCTGTCATATTTCATCCAATCATAAAGAGACAACAACACAATCCGAAGAATTTGGATTCCAGGTTAAAAGAGAACGTGAATAAAACGACGAGTGTTCGAACCCTGGTGCAAGAATTTCATTTGTGGCTTCTCTACCTCACTAAGCGGGTTTCGAGCCTTCCGCTGCATGGCTCTTCTGACATTGCTCTGCTAAACTTTTTTTGCCTCCTTTCTTTTGAGCACATATAATATAATAGAGATTCGTCGTTCGTCGGGCCATACTGTCCCAGTTTAAAAAATGGCACAGTTCATCATGCTTTTGTAGAAGAAGAGGAATGTAATCGCTATCAGAAGCATGTCCTGCATTCCCAACACAATGGATCCTAAATATTATACTGCTCTTCTATTGAGGTGTAGAAATGTCTTTCAGATTAGACAAGTTCACGCCCGCTTGGTCGTCAACGGAGTATTTGCAGACCTCGTTGTCGCAAACAAGCTTCTTTACATATATGCCTACCATAAAGCTACCAACGATGCCTATGCTCTGTTTGGAGAAATGGAAATGAGAGACCCGAAATCATGGAGTGTGATGGTTGGTGGGTTTGCTAAGCTGGGTGACTATGTTAATTGTTATGCGACCTTTAGGGAGGTTATAAGAAATGGAGTCCAACTAGATAGTTATACATTGCCTTTTGTGATAAGAACTTCTAGAGATAGAAAGGACCTTGAAATGGGCCGAGCAATCCACGACATTGTTTTGAAGTTGGGATTACATTTAGATCGAATTATCTGCGCGTCACTGGTTGACATGTATGCTAAGTGTATGGTGATTGGAGACGCTCACCAACTGTTCGAAAAAATGCTCCATAAGGACCTTGTAACCTGGACGGTAATGATTGGCGCTTATGCTGAATGCAAAAATGCATACGAGTCATTCGTTCTATTTGATCGGATGATGGAAGAAGGTGTTGTACCAGACAAGGTTGCTATGGTGACCATTGTTAATGCCTGTGCAAAATTGGGGGCTATGCACAGGGCTAGATTTCTTCATGAATATATTAGCAGTAATAATTTCACACTGGATGTGATCTTGGGGACAGCAATGATAGACATGCATGCCAAGTGCGGGAGTGTTGAGTCTGCAAGAGAGATATTTGATCGGATGGAAGAAAAGAATGTTATATCATGGAGTGCCATGATTGCAGCTTATGGGTATCACGGTAATGGCAAAGCAGCCATCGAATTGTTTCATATGATGTTGGGCAGTGGAATATTACCGAACAGGGTCACCTTTGTGTCCCTCTTATATGCTTGTAGCCATGCAGGACTTATTGAAGAGGGTCGTAATTTTTTCAATTTGATGTGGGAAGAGTATGGTGTGAGACCTGATGTCAAGCACTATACCTGTATGGTTGATCTTTTGGGCCGTGCTGGACAAGTCGATGAAGCCATGGCATTGATTGAGAATACGATTGAAGAAAAAAATGAGGGACTGTGGAGTGCTTTGCTAGGCGCATGTAGAATTCATGGGAACATGGAGTTGGCAGAAAAGGCAGCCAATTCTCTTCTTGATCTACAGCCCCAAGAACCAGGGCATTATGTATTGCTATCTAATATTTACGCAAAAGCGGGTAAGTGGGAAAAAGTGGCAAAGATAAGGGGTCTGATGACCCAAATGAAGCTAAAGAAACCACCCGGGTGGACTTGGATTGAAGTGAATGACAAAACCTATCAGTTCAGTGTTGGGGATAGATCCCATCCCCGATGGAAGGAGATCAACAGAATGCTGATCAGCCTAGTCAAGAAGTTAGAGGTGGCTGGCTATGTACCTGATACAAGTTATGTTTTGCATGATGTTGAGGAGGAAGCGAAGGTAGGGATGTTATATGTGCACAGTGAAAAGCTGGCTATTGCATTTGGCCTTGTTGCCACTCCCGAGGGAGATCCAATTATGATGTCGAAGAATCTGAGGGTTTGTGGTGATTGTCACACGTTTATTAAGATGGTCTCGTCTGTAACGAGAAGGGCTATAACTGTTCGAGATGCAAATCGCTTTCACCATTTCAGTGAAGGGGCTTGTTCGTGTGGGGAATATTGGTAGCATAGTGATATTACCCAGAGGCCAGATCAAATGTTGCATATGGATTAACATTGCTGCATTTGCTTAAAATTGACAGTTGATACATTTGCATTTCAATACTAAAATGAATGCCAGGTGTTCTTCCCATTTGACTCTGTAGAGACTACCCTCCCTCCTGTCATTAGAAGTCTTTACGCTTATTTCATTTTGAAAAGTTTGGTCCATGGGTTGATCTGTTGGCGGATTCTGCATATAATGATACCATTTGACAGGGGTGTTTTCATGTTATCACAACAAATTGATAGCCATGTCATGATTGAAGCTTTGCCGCTGCAACTATAGTACTACTTTTGCAAAGTACAATATAAAACGAATTTATGATACACTCATTGTCATCATCATAACAGAATGTAGCACCAAATTTACATCATAACAAATTTCGGGTCCCATACAAATGCATGAACGCTAAATGTACGGGGGAAGCTAATGCAACATCAAGGCATTTCGTGTAATAGTCGTAGCTCTCGAAACCAAGTGATGATAATCAGAAAAAACCAGTTCGGATACCTCTGCAGTTGTGATTCCTAAATAACATTGATACCTCCAAACAAGCAGTAAATCATATGGATGGACTGCCTAACCCATTTTCGGATCGAAGTGGTAATTCACCCCTCCTCCGCACCAGCTAACTATGCTAAATCAAGGTATGCCACTAAGAATATCTGTGGTCCATTTTAATCAACATATGAAAGGAGGGCAAAAGGAAGATACGGATCAAACTATTCCAAAATTATGCTGTTATTATGTTCTGTTAAAACATTCCAATGAAACACTTTTTGCATTTCGTTCAATAGAAAAAGGAAAAACCAGGAGGTTATGATGTTTATTTTTCCCTCTACACAACATTTTTTCCCTCTTTCAACTTTCAGATGAGGGATTTGTAAAGTATGACTGAAAAGATACATGAAATCTAAAGAACTTGGAGTCCCCAAATCTGGTCTAGTCAAATGGATCAATTCGCAGGTCATGTTCACTTGCCATCATCATCCCCGTGCAGAGGCATGTCGGACACATAACCTAGCGGACATGTTATTGGTAATCATGATTACTAATTAAAGCAAAATCTCAGTGCACGAACTGCACTTGTACGAGTTAAAATATTAATTCAAACAAAAAAATCACATGCAAACTAATACAGTCCTCTTTCTATGGGTGGAAGGGGGTTAGACAAGTAGAAGATCAGCATTTGGATTTCATCAACAATATTCATAATGCATATTCCACTCTAGAAGTCTATTTAAAAAAATATATATATCTATATTTTCTACTAGATATTGTACCTTTCCAGCACCGGAGCAATTTGGACACCTTCTGGTTGTAGGTACTTGCAATGGCCTGTCAGTAGCACTAGATACTGAGATGGGATCAATGTTCAAGCACACACCACTAGAAGAACAGCGGGCACAGGCCAAGTATCCTGTCCATAAATAATTAATCATTAAGAATATATCCAAAGCTCCAATGATAAATAGAGAAATTTGAATCAGAGGTAATTTGAATTAAGTGGCAGCAGATCTAATCAAAACAGTAAAAACATTTTGTCAAGCATTCCAGGCCTTGCTGTGTTCTTTAGAGAGTGGACATTTTCAAAGACCAAGCTAGCACATACCAGTTCCGTGGCAATACTTGCACCTTTTTTTCTCTTGCTGCTCAACATTATTAACCTCAATTAACATCAATATTGATATAACACCCACTGCCCCACCAGAAAATGATGCCACAATTGGATCAACCTGACTAATTGTGTAAAGAAAATCAAATTAGAGACAGAAATCAAACAAAACAGCTATTCACCAATGAAATGGTCCAAGGGCAAACTTGAACTAACAGAATCAGGCCAATCAGAGAATGGAGATACCTTAATTGCAGAGGCAAATGCATGCTTCTTATGAAATCCTCATATGAGGTACCACCCAAACCTAATTTTAGCTCCAGCTGTAATATAGCAATACACTTCAGTATTTGAAATCAATGCAGATCGTGTTCAAGAGCCTATATACTAGCATGACAAAACCCATGATTCTAGACATCTATACCACCATACAAAGTACCATAAAATAATATAATTATTTTTATGATATCAATTGAAATATGGACACGTACATAATGCCTGTAAGATAGTAGGATGACTAAAACAAATAGGTTAAATTGAAGGGGCGCATTCATAGGCATTCTTCAGTGCAGTTTGATATTCTTATCCTGTCAAATGTGGCTAAATAAAATTACCGTTGGTGCAATAAGCCCACCAAATACAATTATGGCAGATATCAAGGATAAGCCTGTTAGATAGATCTTCTTCAAGGTCTTCGGTGTCTACATCAAAAGAAAATGCACAAGATTAGCCCCAATTAAAATTCCATATGCTCAAAGTTTATTTTGGTCTTGCAAGTAAAGATACAGAAACGAAAGGAAACTATAAAGAAGCAAGTTTTATCATGCAATGACTGGAAATGGATTTATAAGTAACTAATCGCAACAAATAGCCTATTATAATTTATATCGCACCATTCCGCGGGAAGAAGAATAACTCAATAATTGTGGCTAAATTTTTAGGCTCACCACATGCGGAAGAAAGGGAATTGATGATGGAATTTCGGGCATCTCATACGCTTCTTCTCCGTCCTCATTGATGACTTGCATACCTTTTAAGCGATGTTGTACGCGTAATCTCCTCACCTAAACAAAGCATGAAAGATTATATTATGATAAGTGAATTTAAAGCTTATCAGACAGGTCAAGAGACTAGGGTTCACAGGTTGTACTGTGATGACATTATAGCTAACCTCTTCCATGAGAAGGAATATTTTATTGCGCCTACTCTTTATGTTGTCTTGAATTTCCTGCAGCTGCATTTGAACAAAATCCTGAACCGTCTCTGGCCCCTCAATGATGCAAAAGTTGCTGGCAATAAAAAGCAGGTGTTATGCACACCAAAACCAACAACAAAATCCACGACTCAGCTGAATAGAAAGCACGCGATAGCTGAGCTTTCTAAAAAAAGAAAAAAGAAAGAAAAAGAATAACAACAGAGAAATGAAGAACCTGGGGTTGTTGTCATCCTTTGAAGAAGAGCAGAGAATTCCGGGTTTTGAGAGGGACTTTCTGGGAAGAAGGAATTGGTTGGGGTTTGGTGAAGAGGAAGTATAGAAAATAGGGGTATTAGAGAGCCTGAGAGCTGAAGGTGTCCTTGATGGAAGGAAATGAGAGTAGAGAACGAAAGTAGTCATCGTTCGGTGCTCCTGGAAGATTGGTTGAAGCTGTGGAATTTGACAGAATAAATACAGGGAGGGCGGGGTCGTGTGGGTTTAC
Source organism: Prosopis cineraria (assembly GCF_029017545.1). Classification (NCBI taxonomy): domain Eukaryota; kingdom Viridiplantae; phylum Streptophyta; class Magnoliopsida; order Fabales; family Fabaceae; genus Prosopis; species Prosopis cineraria. The sequence goes on from NW_026555332.1 coordinate 48,469,019, forward strand.
TGTAGAAACCGGAACAAAGCAACCCTGTTTAGAGCACGTGCTTGGCCTGGTGAACAAAATTAATGCATCAATCAATGTATAATAAAATCCATGATCGTGCCCCCTCCAATCTTATTTATAGATTATTTTTATCGATCTTATTAATATTAATATAATAAAAATATAAAAAATAAAAATAAATAAAATTTGAAACATAATCTTTAAATAAAAAATAAAAAGTAAGTCAATCATATAATATTATTTTTTATTTTTTTTACTTTTTAAATGTAATTTAAAAATTTTAATTTGAAATAAAATAATTTCATCAATAAATGACTTATAAAGTGACTCAAATTATACTTCTAAAAAGTGATTTATATACTAGACCGGAGGAGTATAGCTGTTACATTAAAAACAATTATAATTTATTTTTCACAAAATTATATAAATATATGGAAGAAACATGTTTATATTCTAATTAGTACTCTCTCTATCTCAAATTATAAAATAACTTTAGAAAAATTCTTTATCTTAAAATATAAGACAATTTAAACAAATAAATTTTTATTAATAATATTTTTTCAAGTTACCCTTCAAGTAAACAAAAGAATTGAAATGATTGTGTAGCATGATGATTAATTCCCTAATCAAAAAGGTAAGATATTTTTTAAAAAATTAAATATTTAAAATTATCTAATAATTTAAAATGAAGAAAGTATATCTATCACAAATACGTTACTATCCCCGCTAATACAAACATGTGGGATGTTGGTTCTACTTGGTGAATGGCAAGTCGACCTTTACTGCTGACTGACTAGACCATGAGCCTCAATCATCTCTCCTCGTTTATTTTTCCTATGTCTGGATACATTTAAATTTAAATTTGAACTAAATTCTCTATTTAAATATTTCAAAATTCATGGATTATCCAAATTCAAATTTTATTTTATTTTTTTCATAATTTATAATTCTTTTTAAATTCTAATTATTTTAAATATTCATATACACTCTCCGGATACTATCTAATAGTAATAATCTTTGTTATTTAAAGTATTTAAACAAAAAATTTTAAATATATGAATTTAAAATGAAAAATTTTAAATTTAAATTTACCAATCCAAACATCACCTAATGGTTCTTCAAAACTTCTATATTTGGTGTACGTTTACCTCAGATGCATTGGCATTGCGTATTTGCATCCCCTCGAAAGGAATAGCTGACACGTTTGAGTGGTTTGTTTTTTATCCTCATTTTTTTAAGATCATGTGATTGTGTTCTTACTTGTAATCGCTTATAACGTTACAGGGCAGAGCAAACAGATGGGTTGAAGTGCAGGGGAGAATATAGCTTTTTGAGAAAATTCAACACCCTAGCATTCGACGATGAAATAATTGCCACGTAATGCTCAATCGTAATGGACATTCTTTACGTCTTCGTTGATAACCACACGCTAGTGGGAATTTCGAGAAAACACAGCCTGAGTAACTTTTTTCACGGTATGCATGGGGCAATTCACCCGGGGCTGGTATCATTGTTTTCCAGTCTCAAATTATTCTTCTGTGCCAAAATATAGAGGAGAAACCGGGACTTTAGATTCCCAATGTTTGCTTCACAGGTCCAGCCCCATGTTGCTCTGCTAAGTCGGTAACCATGAAATATGTAATATATATTGAAATATAAAATTCTACAAGTACATTACAACGAAGAATATTCACGATCTGGCGATTTCAACAGACTTCTTAAGGGCTTGCAGAAGGCTCCTCATGATTCTGGGCTCACCGGGTGGATCCTTACCTTTTAGGAGTCCATTTCTTATGGCACGGAACATTGGAGCTGAGTTATCAGTGGCTGGAAAAACCAAGCAGTCAATATACACAAGAACTTCTGTTTTCCCATCAGCAACCGTGATAAAACCCAATCTAGCTCCACCCGGTATCTTGTCCACCTGTTTAATTTCATAGAAAATTATTTCGGACTCTGAAGAAGCATTCAGATTTGGTCAAAAAAAAAAAAAAAAGAAGCATTCAGTTATCCCAAATCAAAGTTCCAAGTAATCTACAGGAACTAGATCTTTCATTCCAACAAAGCTGCATTAGTAAGCAAACAAACAATGGGGAAAAATATGCAAAAATGGAAACAATTTCCTCCATAAGATTTGACTTCATTGTAATTGTAGGTTAATCTTTAACAAGAGATTCCATTCTTCTGCTGCTGCCCCGTCAGTGAGCTGAACTCGAGCAGGCATTTTGCACCAGGAAAAGTAAACAATTTTTGCAGATTGACGCGTATATGCATCCTAGAACCCTCTACCATAGCATGTAGGGGCAGACCTAAGTTCATTTTAAGGGGGGGCCCAACACGTCCACCCCCTTCGTATGTATTAGGGGTTTACCTAAGTGATGACAAATGGGAAATTTTTGGGCTCCCAATCCCTTTTTTTCTTTTTATATATAAAAAAAATCCTTCAAAACCTACTCACACATTAATATTGATGCACTAGTGCTCTAGCCACCTATATATGTATGTATCTATATATGTGTGTACTTTTTCAATTTTATTTATAAGATATAGAGAAGATTAAGTTTAATACTATTTACATGTCACTTTACTATTTTTATGTTTATATTTACTTTTCGTAGCCTTATTAAATACTTAAAAAAATTATTACAAATGAAAAAATTATTACAAATAATTCTATTTGTCTTTGTTAGGGGTAAAAGAGGTGAAAATTTATTCAATTTTAACACAGAGTAAATGAAGTTTAAGGTTTTCTTTTTCTCTCGGTAAAGTATATTTGAAGTGACTTATAAATATAACTGAAAGGAACTAACAAAAGTACAGTCTAGTAGAACAGGCTAGTATTTCACAATATGACGAACCAAGATTTGAATATTATTAGGAGAGGCATTTACATTTAATGCCTGAGTGCCTTGAATAGGCTTGATTTAAAAAGAAAATACCTATGAGCAATATAAAAAACAATTGAATAGAGGATATATGATTGCTTTAATTATTTTTTATTTAAACATATTATATAATTATAAGATTGCTTTAATTATTTTTTATTTAAAAATATTATATAATTATAAGGTATTATTAACTTATAAAATCAATTATTCTAAATATTAAAAAACTACATAGAAATTAATTTTTTAAAAAAATTTGGCCCCCTCTATATGCACCCTAGTTCCACCCCCGATAGCATGTTTCATGTATTATTAGACATCCCATACTTTAGAATGCCCATTTAACCAACAAGCTACCATAGTTGTATACAATGTGTGTGTGTGTGTGGGGTATATTCCATGTTCTTCATGGTTTTGAACTATTACCAAGCATGTCAGAAATGTAAAGTCTTAAATGTGAACAAAAGGTCCCCAAATTTCTTTACCTCATTTTACCCGAATATTAAGATGCAAAAATAATTGAAAAAATGTAGTTTGATTATTGAAACTAGGTTATAGAATTATAAGGAATTGAAATAAGAATTGAATTCTAACTATAAAGTAAAAAATAATCAAAATAACGAAATATTTGAGCAAGTTATTGGCAGTTCGTTGCTACCTTCTTTTATCTTTAAAGCTCTATCTATAATTTAAGTCTGAGGCCGTTGTGTCCACAAAACAAGGAGCCCCACTACATCGTGTTGAAATATCCACTTTTGTTAAGCACGACTCGCATGATTCGAGGCACGTCCAAGTAATAGTCTCATGTCCAAATAATGGTCTTCCTAGCTTAGTCGCTCTAAATCTTAAGGGTCACATTCCTCTACAACTCAGTGCTTACTTAACCTAACATTACCTCTTTTGTTTCTTTTGGAATACAATCGAATATCATTTCATTTTAAGCCTAAACAATACCCCTACATGTGTTGTAAGCCATGTGGCACATCTATTTAGTTTTGTACTTTGGCACTTCATATTTTCGTCTCCTCATAAATATAAATCCCTTTTTTTTTGCCGTTGTCATCACTGTACTCCCTACCACTTTCTTGCCCTTCAAGTTCTAGTCCTTTGATTCCATTTGCTTCCTTAGGTATTCTTCTCTATCCATCTTCTCCTCCGACTACAATGGCCTTATCAAGCTGCTTACTACTCTCCTCCGAACAATCTTGAGAAGGTTCTGTCGGATGACTAGGTTATAGTCTAGAACCTCGTTGAGCTTGCCTTTCCTAACGTGATTCTTGTAAGTATCTCCCTCTCATCTTCAATATTGTCTATGGCATTCTTCTCTGAATGTTTGCGTTTTTCTAGGAGAAATCATTGATCAAGAGTTTTCAGACTGCCTACATTTTTGGTAAGATTTTTTTCTGCCTTTTCCCTGTCCCATTCTAACCCTTCTTCATTTTATTTTTCCTTATGGTTATCAACAATTCTCTAATTAGTTTCACCCTAAGCAGCACAACAAACCTTAAGTACCATTTAATCACCTCAAACCTCACAAAGACAGAAGCACATCCCTTGCCTAATCCCTAGCCCTTGACTTTTGTGTGGGACATCCCTTAAGCTCTCTTGTGATTGGCAAAATAACATCTAAAAGCAGGGACGAAGTAGCTCGACCAAAGGGAGAGGGAATACGAGCTCTACTTCATACCGTCACTCGGATTAGCAGGAGAGTGACTTCATTCCACATCTCCTTCTTCAGAAATAGAGCGTCAGCTTCTTAGTAGCTACAGGCTCTTGTTACCATTAATTCCCAATCAAAGAGCTTAAGGGAAAACTCCAGAGATTGCTTCGAAGTAAGATCCTTGCGTTGACCCTTTCCTGAACCAGAACCGGGGGGGGAGGAAAGAAAAGGGGATCAAAATGTCCCATCAATAAAGTGAGGGCTTTCCGGACCTTCCCCACCCCCTTTCCATTCTTCCTTCCCCTCTCACTCCCCCTTTTTCAAGAAATAAGCCCCGCTCCCTAAGGGGCCCCTCTCTGATAAGGAAGGAAACGAAATCAAAACAAATTGATGACAAATCCGGTCCGATGGCTGTTCTCCACTAACCACAAGGATATAGGGACTCTATATTTCATCTTCGGTGCCATTGCTGGAGTGATGGGCACATGCTTCTCAGTATTGATTCGTATGGAATTAGCACGACCCGGCGATCAAATTCTTGGTGGGAATCATCAACTTTATAATGTTTTAATAACGGCTCACGCTTTTTTAATGATCTTTTTTATGGTTATGCCGGCGATGATAGGTGGATCTGGTAATTGGTCTGTTCCGATTCTGATAGGTGCACCTGACATGGCATTTCCACGATTAAATAATATTTCATTCTGGTTGTTACCACCAAGTCTCTTGCTCCTATTAAGCTCAGCCTTAGTAGAAGTGGGTAGCGGCACTGGGTGGACGGTCTATCCGCCCTTAAGTGGTATTACCAGCCATTCCTCCCCATGAGATCACCCCTTTTATAAAGTCTTGCAGGAAAATCCATAACTAGCCCCAATCACCACCTAAATAGGCATTATAGGTAGCTCATTTGGAAGGTACTCATTAAGAGTTCTAGAAGGAGATCGGCATTTACAACCTAATTGAGCTTTCGCTCCTTACGCTCGATGTCCCCATCTCGCTCCTCGAGGCATTGCTCCATTTCTAATCACCCGAATGCAATGCCTTTTTGTTTGAGTTGAGCCCTATGACGGTTACACTTATGAATGTTTTTATGTTCCTAAGGCTCCCCATCAATAGAGAGGTGAACATTTTTGTCATTCCTACAAACCATCTTAACAACTCCTTACTCTTCGAGAACACCCTCAAGCTGCTCTATTCTGATAGCTTGTACTCTACTACCATCAAACGGTACTCAAAGCTACTTCCTAAAGTGCCAGTTCCTAAAGAAGAGCAGTGGTTTTTTAACCCAAGCGGTGGAAAGCCCATGGTAGACTACAAATATCTGGCGAAGTACCCACACCTTGGTAATCATGTTACTCTAGGCACAATGTTCTTGTGTTGTCTTTATGACAGGATGAAAGAAACTATGTAATAGAGCCCCTTTGAGAATTTTTACAAGCCTATTCGGTTCTTGAAGTTATGGGCCTTAGCATATTTCCCAAATCTTTATCAACTCAAATTTTCAAAGGAACTTAACACTCCTTATACGCCTCACCTAGCTTCCCATAAGCTAAAAAGGAAAATCAACTTCTTTGAGTTCTTCTGTCAACAGAAGTGGTCATTGCCACAAAAAAAAGCGCTTGTCCTAGATTTCTGCCTCCCCTATTGGTTCTATATTCATGTGAGCAAGCACTACCGGCTCCATATGCGAGATAGTATCTTCATTTCAGCCACCACTCTAAGGAGATTATGCCCCCTTGACTATCGAGAATATTAAGTTAGATAAAGCATTTGTTGAATATTACTAGCTTTAGCTCAAAACAATTTATCCCCCACAGTTTATCTCAAAGGTTGTAGCTGGAAGTGGTGGACAAAGCCGCTCTGAAACTATATACTTGACCTCTAGAGTAAAAAATAAAGTGGAGGTAGTGACACGAGATGCTTGCCTTCGCTTCAATAAATAGTGGCTCAAAAATTTTCGGCGTATTCTGAAAACTCGCATTGGTAAATTTCCATCTTCGTCTATTTCTTTTCTAAGTTTTGATAATTATCTCAATTCGTGTGTTCTGTTCTTGTCAGAGCGAGATTAGGAACAAGACCTGAGGTTGGGCCTTTTGAGGGGAAACCTTGACGCCCCAACCCCTTCAAAAGCTCCCACGACCGACTCTCTATCTAAGGTCATGGCTGAGCAAGAGCAAATTGAGCTTACTTTCAAGCAAGATGCTAGTGAAGCACCCGAGAAGGTGGTCAAGTAGGCCCCAAAACAGAGTCCTAAATCTTCAAAAAGGAAGCTTTAAGATGATAGTGGGCATGGGCTTAGAAGAAGAAGAAAAAGAGTGCTCAGCCTCTTATTACCCTTTTTGCGCCTTGCCAAGCCCTTACAAAGACTAGCCCTAAGGAGCCTATCACTATTGGCCAAAGTGCTTGTCATACTCGAGTATTTGTTCTTGTTAAATATCCTAATCATGAGGAGTGGAATCTCCTATTGTCAGCTTTCCTTCACCAAGGTCCCCCAAGTCTTCCAGGTGACAATCCCTTTATTCTTTGGAGTCTTTTGCCATTCCAGAGAAAGAAAGGGCTATCACATCTTTCACCAGTGCTTAGCTCGTGGTCCTGAAGGTTGCTCAATTAGTGGCTTTGGAGGTAACTCAACCTATGACCTCAAGTGTTTAGCTAGAGCTAGCAATCTCTGCCTTCTTAAATGTTGATCCTTCTGTTGTCGAGGTTCCCTAGCCAATTGAGCTACAGACTAATAAAGCAACTAGGGCTCTAAAGGCAGATGCCTGGTTGTCCATGAATAAGGGAAAGGCCCTTATGGTTATTCCAGTACATTTCTTTATCTTAATGTAATTTTTATATTTCTATGCTTACATTCCTCATCCTTTAATTTGTTTGCGCAGGCTAACCCTCCTTCCTTGAACTCTCCTAATGTGTACTTCATGAGACTCGAGACCTTTATAGACTTTATTGTTGAGGATGCAAAGAGTCTTGCCAGGTTCCACTTATATAAGGATCCAATAAGACTCACTAAACCTCAATTCGACAAGGTCGTTAAGGCTTCAGGTACCCTTAACTTGCAAAGCTTGTTGCCTCAGATTGAGCTTCTATATGCTCAGCTTCCTTACTACTATGGCCAAATTTGAGATTGTATGGTGGCGTTACCCGATCTTGCTATTGATATCAATGTAAAATGGCAGGTCAAGTCGACACACCTCAATGTACTTCCTCAAATGGAAGAGTTAAAGGGCAAAGTCAAGGAGTTGACTCCTCAGGCTTAACAAATTCACTCTTTAAGGGCCAAGGAGACCAAGCTGGAGCAACAATTAGCCACTATTTGGGTAGAACCAGAGTGGCTAAGCAGGGTACCTTGAAGACAGAGCTAGCTTCTGCTAAGGTGGAGTTGACACAGTTACAGACTAAGGAGAAGGAATGAATAGCATAGGTAGTTGAGCTAGACAAAGCCAAGGCCCGCCACAAAGCTATTAAAGATAGACTTGATGACGCGCTTTAGGACTTGGAAGACCTTAGTAGATGCCTGGGTCTAATAATTCAAGACTATATCCCCTTTTCTTTTATTTATGTTTGTTTCCTTTCCTTTACACATGTACATATGTAAACATCTATTAATATATACATGTTTTTCTTCATCGTTCTAGCATATGCTCCACTAGAGGCCTCTAAAAGGCCTCAGGTCTACTTATTGCCCTTATTCTATCGATAATCAATATTTTTTAAGTATTTTTTATTTATGGCCCGTGAGTGAGGATTTCCATCGAGACTAGATAACCAATACACATTCCCTTTAAACACTTGACAAACTTTGACCAGCCTTTCCTAGTTAGGTGAAACCTTGCCAAGTCTTCGATCCTTAGTCCCAAACAACAATATGAGCTTCCACACAAGCGCACCCAATTGAAATCATTTCCTTTTTCTTCATTTGTTGTGGATTCTAGATACTTCTTTCTTTTAGACAACCATATGATCTAGAGCTCGTAAGCAAAGTTCATCTAATTGAATTAGCCTGTTCATCATAGCTTCATTGTAGTCTTCTGAGCCCAACCTTAAACTCTTAGACATTCGCAAAGAAGGAACAACCATTTCTAAAGGTAACACGGCCTCATACTTGTAAGTGAGTAAGTACGGGCTCGTGCTAGTAGCTTCCTTTTTTTAAGTTCAATAGGCCCATAATGCTTTTGAAAGTTGTTCATGCCATCCCTTAGGATTATCTTTAATCATCTTCTTTAAGATTCCTAAGATAACCTTATTAGACACTTCAACCTACCCGTTTGCTTATGCATAATGTCACATGGATGTGAATAATTTAATACCACTCTCCTCAACAAAGACCCTGAAGATACTCCCGCTAAACATAGCTCCTTGATCTATCATAATCGTTTAAAGGATACCGTATCGAAACACGATCTTTTCTCGTATGAAGTTTATCATGTTACCTCACTTGACCCTTTTCGTAGGGCAACCTCTATCCACTTAGTAAAGTAATTCGCAGCTACTAAGATGAATGAGTGGCCTTTAGAAGAGGCTAAATATACTTTCCATATTATGTCCATGGCCCAATCTCGAAAAGGCCATGGTTTGACAATTCCATTCATGTCTGAGGTTGGTACTCATTGGATTGACCCATGTATTTGACACTTATTGCATCTCTTTGTGTATTCAATGTAGTCTTTAGCCATGAATAGCTAATAGTATCCATGTTTGGGTACAAGCCATTGCATTTTTGGCTCGAATTAATAAGCCTTACACTTTCCCTCATGTACCTACCTTAAAACTTTGTATATTCTATGAATTAATAACCTATTCAGGCTCTTTCTATATAGCTTATCTCCAATTAGGACGAAATGTTAAACATGTACTTTGGTCTTATAAGGGTATCACTGGCTAGGATTTTGTAAGTAGTTCTTGAACTCATCCCACCAATCCTAAGCTAACCTTAGTGAGACCGTATTGCATTGTAAGATTATACATCACTGGCATGTTGAAGAATGTTCTCTTCTTTTGACCAAGATCAATTTCCTAGTAAGTTTGGTGAAAGCCTTTACCATCTACACTAGCCCATTAGCCTCCCAATTCTAGGCTCAAAAAACTTACATGAATGTGAGTTCCTTGAAATTTTCCAAGATTTAGGTGGCCACTGATAGGACATCACCAAGGCCGAGCTAGTATGCGTGTACTCTCCTAGCAATTGCTTGATAACCAGCTAAGAGTTTCCTTTGATGGCTACCTCTTGGGCCCTTAACTCTCAAAGTATTTCTAGCTTAGTCAATAGTGCTTCATACTCAACTTGGTTATCAATACACTCAAAGTCTACTTGTAGTGAAAATATAGTTTTTATATATGTTGGGGATACTATAACAATCTCGGCCCCGGATGCCCACCTTGTATCCTGACATTCCCTCTTTCATTTCTTTTGGATTATAATCAAATGTTGTTTCATTTTAAGCCCAAACACATGCGTATGCTCATAAGGGTGTTCAAAACCAATCCAAATCGAAAAGATCAACCCAAATCGAAAGAAACCTATCAAAATCAAACAACAATAAAGTTTGCTTTGATTTTTATAATATGAAAACAAATTGGTTTGATTCAAATTCAATTTTGAGTACTAGAAACTAAACCAAACCAAGCCAAATCTGATTAAAAAATACTATTTATTTATTTATAAAATATATAACCATTTATCTAAAAGAAGCATTTTGTTTTGAATTTTTTATAGTAATAGATAAACATTTTTAAAGGACTTGAATGGAAATGCATAAAATTAAATAATTATAATAATCATGCTATGACCATCATTTAATTATTTACAACTAGAAAGTTTCAGTATTTAATTTATCTACAAGAAGCATATTGTTTTGAATTTTGTATAATAATTTTTTCATTATTTATTAAAATATAGATACATAGATAAACATTTTCAAACAACTTGAATGGGAATGCAAAATATTAAATAATTTTAATTTTAAAAACTTATATCAATTTTTATGATTAATTATCATTATCACATTGAAATTTTATTATATTTTTATACCTCTATTTATGAAAAAAAGGAGCCAAAAAAATTAGATTTAATTTTAATACATAGCACCATTATGAAGATGAAAAAAAGGAAAAAATAAATAAATAAGTACATTGAAACCTGATCCAGACCTTAACCAAACCGAATCAAATCGAGCTCCACAAAAACCGATCAGGTCTCAATTATGAGTAAACTGAATGGTTCAGTTCGGTTTGGTTTTTAACAACAACCAAATCAAATCAAGCCTATGAACACCCTTATATACTCATATGTTTATCTTTCCTTTGGTATCTGAAAAAACGCATATATCCCATATTATAGTCGACAACAATTTGTTGTCGTGTGCATTTCAGATGTTTGAAATGGTAAAAACTCTTTGCACTTTAAACTGTTAGATGAATTGCAGAAAGAAGTCAATGAACATACCTTCAGAGGCACGGGAAGTGGCAGATTGGCTCCCTGGCAAAGACTGTTCGCCCACTGCCACAGCCCAAGAACAAGAGGTGAACTAAGCCAAGATAGTACTTATGATAAAACAGATCTCAGAACCCATTTCTGCAGTAATCATTTACGTTACCAAGAAAAGGAAGGAACTATGAAGACGTCTCTTATTATTAAAGTATTAAATTGAATTATGACAATCTGTGCTTGCGTTTTTGTAGATAACTGTGTTATATCTTAGAAAATTTTCATCCCGGTGCCACAAATTTGCAAAATTCACTATAAAGGGTTAAAAATGCATTCAGGAAAGATCATTTTTCACCGAAACAACAGGAAATGCCCTTGCAATTTTATTCCTCTTTTTTTGCCTCATTTGCACCATATCATCTCCCTCTCATGAGAAAAATAAAGTTCTTACCATATTTTTCATCGCCCTCAAATCCACCAGAAACTAGCACCAGAAAGGGTGTGGCTTGGATCCTTCGAGAAAGTAACGGTTCATCTTTGAGGTTCTGCTATGACAAGCATTCTCAATACCACTATCAAAAATTCTCTTCCCAGTTCCCATTGACAGATTTGAAGTGACCTCAAATGATGATTTCAATTTTAGAGACTTATCACGAGTGACGTTGATTTTTTTCAGTACTGTGTAAAGATGAAGAATGAGTGAGTTGGTTTATTTTCTTTCTTCCAATTTTCTGTTAAAAAGTTTTCTACTGCTCTTGATAAATTTTGAATCTTTAATTTACAGTTTGTTTTTCTTGTATGATTTTCAAATGATCAAATTCTACTGCATATCTTCTAGCAAGAAATCTGAAAGCCTTCAATGTCATAGACACAAGATAAATGGCCATGCCCATTACAATGAATAATCATAAACCATAAATAAGAGATGACTAGGAGTTGAAAGTTTGGTGGCGGCGGTGGTAATAAGATTCCATAGTAACTCTTTGGGCCAACAAGATTCTCTCGTGACTAAAAATAGGCTTGTTTATGTAAACTGAGAATCAAGATAATAATAAACTTAAAAAGATCCTAAAAATCCATTTATCATTTAAAAAATTTGAGTTATAATTAACGTTTAAGATGCTCCGTAAGAATCAAAACAATTATATTCGACTACTCTGGGCGGGATAGATTTCCCAACTAGTCTAAGCATTGGCCTTATCCATGGTTCACATTTCTAATAAATCAGAGAGGAATGAATAGTAGAGGTGAGAGAAAAATTGAAATGGTAGGCACACCTGAAAAAGCAAGGATTCGAATCTTTTGAGGTCAGTGTCCATAGGCAAGACCATTGTTCCGAGAGAGACTCCATCGTCACCATCGACGGTGAGGCTATCATTACCGGCGGAAGCCTTGACTACCGGCGCTGCAATTACCGTTTGATTGCGATTGCGAAGGGCGCAAGAGCGGTGGTTTTGGCAATTAGGCATCGGGGAGACGAGGGAAGTCGGAGAGAATGACACATGGGGATTGAATCGCGTGAGGTACAGAAATTGCCTGATAGCAAGTGCCATGGCTCTCCTGCCTTCGCCTACTAAGGGGTGATTTCTCGGTGTAATGGTGCCAAGTGAGGAGGTAGCATGCAGCTACGATGCAGTGGTGCTGGAATATGGTAATGAGATTCTGAGTTTGAGGTAGGAAAGGCTCCGCACGATGGCCCAGCAGATTTGCTAGCAAATTAGCCATCGCCGACTGTCAATCTCAATCTTATTTTGACATGGATGAAACATTAGCTTCGTCTTTCTTTAATTTCGAGGAATTTATATCCTAACATTTATTTTACTTTGAAAAATAAAAACTCAAATTTTTAAATAACTTAACTATGAAATAAATCTATTTTCCAATTAATACTTAATGTTGTTTTCAAGATTTTTTTTTAAAAACAATTTGAAACCAATATTTTACTCTTATATTATCTGAAATTTACAGTGAAGGTCATTTTTTATGACTAATAAATAATAAAATTTATTAAGAATTTTGTTATATTTTAACATAATAAATAGTTTTACTTATTCAAGATTTTGTCCAGGATATCAATTTTATGACAAAAAATAAACTAAAAATGAACCCATTTTTTATTTGAATTTTATAGCACCTGGAAGGCAATGTGTTGCCTATCTTTACGCAATATAAAACATTTTAGTTCTGGACTATTTTTATCTTCTTACTAGGCCTCAACTGCTTCATTATTTTAACCCCACAAAAAATCTTTACAATTAAAAAAAAATCTTAGATAAGCTTGATTTGCCAGCTAACTTGATACTCTAAACACCAATAGAACTCGTGAAGGGTCTGCTTTGTAGAGAGATTATTTCCCTCGCCTGTAAACCAGTAACCACCACTTCAAGCGGACCTTTTTTCTGCAATGCACTCTAAACCACGCATTTTCATATTGCCTACACAGAAGACGTGGGAAACACCATACAAGAGTCCCTACAGTGTCTGTTGGAGGAGAACCATTCTAAAGATGATCATGTTCTTAACTCTAGTTTGAAATTTGTACATAAGTGGTAAGACAATCACATCCCGGACACAAGAAGTGTAATTTGTACCGATAAAAAAGCAGCGATGACACGCAAAAGCCAAAACATAGTAGTGTCTTGCGATGGCCCCAAAAAGCAAGTTTTTCCCAAGCTGTCTCTGCGACTTTGAAACCCTTTAAGCAGCTGTGAGGTACTGCGCCTCTGCTTCGGAGGGTTCGTGGAGAAGTTGACTACGAGGAGGAACAAGCTTCCAGTTTTGGAATCAAACTTCTCCATGCATCAGCAATGCCATTTGCAAGGCGTGCCTGGCCTTTGGCAAATTCATGAAAAGCAATCCCCATATCTTTAGTTTTCTGTTCCTGAAAACGCACTATCTCTTCGTTCATTAATCTAACAATTGTTTCAAATGTCTTTGCTGCTTGTTCACTCTCTACCTTCAACTGCACCACAATTCAAATGCCACTATCAGCCAAACCGATAGGTATATAATTGCTTATTGGAGAATGGATGACAATCGTAAACAAACTTGCCTCATTATATTCATGTTGTGCTTCTGCCACTTTATCAGATCGTGTCAGCGTGAGCTTGTCGCTGCATTCCACCAAGATATAAATAAAGAATGAATCAGAATATTAGGTACGTTCCAGTCCCCCAACCACATGGAAAACTCCAACTCTGCATTTGTAAAGAGAATAATGGGGACACAAATTTGTGTAGGGGACTGTGCAACAAATAATTACTCTCTCCAAACCATAATATAAGGAATCTTCTAAAAACCTTACTTGGTCTAATATATAGGACATTGGGAAACTTTAATAATTATCTTTTCAATTGTACCTCTACTTCATTTACTACTCTTTTTGAAAAAAATGATGCATTAAAATTTTAATTATCATCATTAAAGCACTTATATAGGGTATTTAATGAAGGTAAAATTGAAAAGATGTAAATTTTTTAAAAAAATTAAGGTTTCAACTAACATTTTTTTAGAACCATGAATTAGTTACTTATTTCCTATATTTTGGTCCAGAGGGAATAGTATTTAGTGCCACCTCAGCCCAAAATAAATATTAAAAATGCACTATATTGTGCCATACTAGATTAGGTGAACAACGGAACCAGAGAACCAGGAACATACAGATTAATCTCCTTCAACTTCATAGTTTCAGCTAGCTCACATTGTCTCCTGAACGCATTGGCTCTCTCTGCTATAGTTGCCTGTTTCAGAAAAGCCAAAAAGCGGATAAATGTCTTTGTTTCTCTTTTCTTCTTTTAGCTGTTTCCACGAAGCAATTGAGACTTATAATCTTACATAACTACGAAAGAAATCAAACAGAATATTCAATCATGTTGATGACTGGCTTATTAATTAATGGAAGAGAAACAAACCAGACTAACCTTGATAGATTGCACCGCACGGACATAATCTTTCAGAGGTTCCTCAAAATTCATCAAGATTTGATAAGACTGCTTGCCAGAAAAGCATATCACGGTTTTGTAGGTTTCATCAATAATGCAAGTGTGCATATACAAAAGGCCACTAAAATAAACAATATGAAGCTTACCTCCTTTTGCAGCTTCATTGATAAAGTCTCAGACTTCATCCCTAGTTCAGAGAATGCCTTTCCAAGAGAATTTCCTTCACAATCACCAAGAAGTTTCACTGCTTTCCCAAAATCTGAAAGTGATTGTCCCAACTCTGCAAGAGCCATCAACACAAGATAGTGGAATAGCATAATGCATAGGTCATGTCGCAAGGGAGGATAGAAAGTGAAATTGATCCACTGAAGGGTAAAATGGAAGGACAACAAACACCAAATTAAAACTTACCTCTGTGTCTCTTCACAAGTCGATATGCATGTTTTTGAGCTTCAGCCAAGTGGTTTTCAAGCTCAAAAATGTAATGTTTCATCTTTTCATATTCAGGAGTTGATTCTTCCACTGGCTTCTCTTTCCCAAGGACAACATCACTCACTTTAGACTGCACATCCTGCCAGTATTTGCAAACAACTACAAATGAATCAAGATACCAGGATTTACACTCAGACAGCACACACAACCAGATTACCAGACAAGTATGTAAAAGCAGTTGTATCAAACAGAGGAAGTGGCCTGCTATTGCTGGGTAACATTCCATGTAAAATAACCCAAGTGCTAAATACCAGAGCAGCATAGCACGATGTAGCAAAATATAATCATAGAGAGTAGATCTCAGTGTTGCCTCAAATCTGGTCCACTGCTCTACTCTAGGCATATTCATGACATGCCTTGCATCAATGAATAGTTGAGTTAAGCAGCCAACGAAAGAACTTCAGCAACTTTCTTTGACAATTTTTTGTGTAACAATACTTTTTTCCTTCACTCTGACTTCTTATTTGTACATAAATTTTCATCAAATAATTTTCTTTCAAAAAGTTTAGAGGTATTAGAATCAGACTAACACTGCCATTATCTCCCTCCCCCTCCTCAAACAATCCTAACTAACTTTTCTTCCACCTTTCAATTCATGCACATCCATGTGCTAGTTCAAAGCTAGTACAGCAAGAAACGGGGAAAAACAGTGAGTGCTGTTCAATTCCAGACAGAGTTAGTGAGAACTCAAAACTTGATTCCTTTTAAAATATTGAAACCTTATTAGAAAAACTATCATAATGGAACAACATTCCTAAAAGCTTGGTAAATGATAGAATATAATAGCATTGTACAATCCATGTAGTCGACCCCACCTAGTGGAATGAGGCTTGTTGTTGTTGTATTAAAAGTACACATGTTACCTTAAAAATCTGCATTAAATCAGCTGGCTTCTTCTTGAATATACCACTCTCATGGGCCCTAAATCTCTCCATTGTCTGCATAGATACCATAAAGAAATCAAAATGTAGATTTTCTTTTCCACTTAAATTGACAAAAATAGCCAAACTAGAAAATTTACTGTCACCAATAATACAAACACACACACACACACAAGAAAAAGAGAGATATTCAGAAGATTCCAATACCTCATTTTCCAACATGTGATACAAGTGATAGTTGGATATTATTGGGATGATTGCAAGGATCAATTTTAACATAACAATAATTATATGCTAAAGCAAATTTGCTCAACCCATCAACTATTTGCTAGTCATCCAAGAAAGCCAGTTTTCAAATAAACAATTTATTTTATTCTAATATTTATATTGAATAAAAAAAACTCAGTTGGAAAAACATAGTGCAGAAGAGAGAGAGAGAGAGAGCCAGTGGCATAAGGGAAGAAGCAAACTTTGCAAAAGATAATGCAAGAAAATTAATCTCATCTAAAACATCTACAGTTGCAGCAGAGGAACAAATGTTACTACTCAGGTATCACCTCTTCATCTGCCTGCAAAAAGGTCCTTAGATCTTCACTTTGCTGGAGCTCATGATGTGATGCAATCCTGTTTATAAATATATCCAATGCTTGACGCCTCATCTCAATAAATTCAGCACTAAAACGGAATTTCTCTGAAAAAGCGAAAGACATTCAAGGGTAAAAAGTAATTTGGACAGCTTTGCAGAGTATCATCAGCTTCATCAAATAACTTTTTAAGCACAATGCAAGGCTTCTACAGGATTCTTGAATGTAGATTACACATTATCAATGATGATGCCCTTCATCAAACAATCATGCCAAATGCACATAAGGACGTGGCATGTAAATGTCTGGCCATACTACGTCAAAAATATATCAAATTAAGAGTTCTGATTAGAAGAAAGCAATATTTATTGAAATATAGATATCAAACACTTGAAATAAGACACTACTTCCAGGCTACCCTGGATGAGCACCTTCAGAAATTTGAATTTCTGCAGTGGAAAAAGACTGTGGAAAAATGACAATATGAGAAAAATATCACAGCCAACAAACAGAGTTAATTTAAGTATTTGAGAACTTTTTCAACTTCCAAGGAGCAGGATGAGAAAATATATGGCAGTTCATTTCAATCATGACAATTTCATATTTTCATTACCATACGAGAGATCAGCATAAGGTCAGACAAGAGACATAAAAAGAAAATAAAAGCATGTAAAAAATGATGCTGAGTCCCAAAGTAGCATTGTCACACATTCCTATAGCAACTCCTACAATTGAATATTATTAAACACATAAAAATGTGCCCTGTAAAAATATGTTACCTACAGCACTTTTCTCTGGAAGAGGTGGAATGAATATGCCTTTGTACTTTTCAAAAAGACGATCACGCAACCAAACAAAGTCACTGTAGCGTCGGATGACAATCTTCTCAGGTCCCTGGTAGTCAGGAAAATTTGTCTGCCACACAAAATTTCAATTAGCTTGAGAATGAAATGGTAGGCTCTTGTCTTAGATCTTCCTGATGAAATCTACGGGGAAAAAGACAATAATAACAAATGATGAAAGTGAATATCTTTGCCAATGGAAGACTGCATGCAAAGCACCTACAGTGGTAGACGTATGCGTAAGAAAAATCATATTCATATGGAAATTAGGGTGCATACGTACATGAGAATGTAAATTCCACTCCATGGTCACAGTCACAGGGATCTCAAAAATGTGTTATGGTTGATTTCCCATTTTTTAAACCTTTATTTTTCCCTGTTCCATTACATGTCAACGGAATATACTTAAATGAAATTCCATTCCTGAATAAAAGGATCATTGCCACTGTACTGGTCAATCCATCCCATTCCCATCACGTTCACATTTTGCACCAAAAAAAAAAATGCTTAGCACAAAAAGCACTCAGAGCATATTCTGAGTTTGTAACATGGTTAAACTAGTTGAAAATGATGAGCATCCCTATAGACTTAAACATTGTACAAAACCCTAGACCAAAAAAATCTCTGAAATTTTTCCATAGCCTTCAGTTATCCAAAAACAAAGAGTGGAAACCATTTTACAGCCTCATGCACGTATGCATGCTGGTTCTTAACAAAAACTTACGCATATAAGTGTGTGAGGTCTATACTTTATTGACAACAGAATAGAGGGGCAAAAAACATGCCATCCATAATCCAAATGAAGTCATCCCTGTTTAGGTCTCTGTGTTCTATCTCTGTAGCCTGTACTCTGTTAGTGTCTATCTATTTATCTAGCTATACCAAACAGCGACTGGAAGGCTGATGCACGTAGAATGCACCAAAAAGCTCCAATCATTTATTCAAGACCATAATCTCTAGTTAATGGTTTTAACATTTTACGGTGCTCTTGGAGCATGCTGTTATACAAAAGTTTGCTGCTCCTTGAAATCCCAATCTATCCTGATTGTGATTAGTGCCGTTCACCGCCCCAAATTAAACTTCCTTGTCATGCCGTTCTTAAAAATAGGCCACCATTTCCTTATATATAAGTGTATATATATCCATTTGTGTGTGTGTGTGCGTGTGTCCGCGGTATTCAATCATTTACAGGTAGATTTTTAATCCGATAATCAAGTTGAACATAAGAGAAACTTCATTAAAGTTTATCCTTCATACGATTGCGGGAATAAAGTCCAATTCACTAAATGCAGCACCGTCGATGGTCAAATATAAACAGTCAAATCGAAGTGCGCAGGAACTTGGATTTCGATTAAATGAGAAATTTCCAACTAACGAAAAAAGGGTTGCAGATAGCAGAAAGAGAGCAAGAAGAAACAGAGAATTACTTTGGTGATGACGCGGTAGGAGATATATGCTTGGACGCCATTACCGAGCTTAACCGGATCGGTGACTGAGACAGATAGGAAGGGCTGCGAAGACTGAGATCTAGGGCTCTGCATCGAGCCGGAGAGACTTGCGTTCTGTTCCATCAGAAGGGGAGAAATTTGAGAAAAAGGAGAGATTGTATCTTGAAGAAATGCAGTGGCAAATGAGTAATTACCGTGGGATTCATGGTCATCTTGGGCGACGAGGGTGAAAATTCTCCAGTGGGAGAATCAGAACGTGAGGCGGGTGACTCAGCAGCTGTGGATGACGGGAAAAACTCTCCGAGTTGGGCGGTGAGTTTAGGCAGACGAGGCAGCACGAGTTTAACGACCAACAAGATAAATTAGTTATTGCTTCTTTGCCCGCAGCAAGCAACCGCGAAGAATCGCTCCTTTTTTTTTTTTTTTCACCTTCTTAGCTTTATTCCGGAAATACCAAGGCCGCGGCCGTCACTCGTCAGTCATCCCAACAAATCCATGAAGGCTGGATGCCCGCCGTTTGATGTACATGTATGGAATGGAGTGAGTGGAGGGGTAAAAGGAGTAAAGTAGCAAATTTAACTTTAAATTATTTTTTAAGAAGCATTTAATCACTTTAATTATTAAGTGTGTGTTGGAATTAAAAAATTTATAACTAAAATTAAAATTTAATTTAAGTTAGAAAATTGAGGTTAGAAAAAAAGTAAGTTAATATAACATGATTTATATTTAAATATTTTTTAAAAAAATTAGTTAGATAAATTAAAATTTATTTGGATGATTTAATTCAAAAGCCAGTTGAGATTTTTAATGATAAAAATAAACATAAATTTTTTGTATATATTTTTTGATTAATTAATAAGTAAAAAATAATAAACTGAAAATTACAATTAATAAGTAAAAAATCTTAAATTTTTAATTATGAAAAGATAAAATAAATTCATAAATTATGTTTAATAAATAAAAAATCTTAAATATTCAGCTGAGATTTAGTTTTATTTTAAATAATATTTATTTATTTAATAGTAAAAACTTGGGATCCTATTTAAAAAGAAGTTTAAGTATCAGAGAATTTTACAAACAATGGATGCAAAAACTGATAATTTCATCAACAAATTTTAAATCCAAATTAACTGATTAAATAAAATTTTTTAATATTTAAACTTTTTTTAAATGAAATCTTAAGTTTTTACCATTAAATAAATAAATATTATTTGCTATAAATTTAAAAGTTTAAGTTATGTTTTACACATCTTATAAGTTTAGGATTTATAACACTTTTTGTGTAATGCCTCAAGGTCTAAAATGCTCATTAATTTATTTATAAATTATAAAATATTCAATTCTAAAAGATAAAATGAATTGACAAATTAAAAAATCTTAAACTTTTAGAAGTTAGAATAAAATGATAATTTACAAAATATTAAATTAGACTATTAGTTTTCTTAATTCAAATTTATACATAAACTTTAAAAAAATTATAATATTGCCAATGAATTAATCTCATCTAATTTAATTAAAAAATGAATTATAATATTTCAATATAAAGCATAAAACTCACGTCTAGTTTCATATACTAATGAAAAGGAAAGAAAAAAAAGTACCCTTACGTTAAAAAATGAGCTTCCTGTATGACATTGTAAAAAAATTAGGCTAGTACAATTATGTAACTTAAAAAAAATCTAACTCTATATGTTCGAATCTGTGTGATATTATTTATATAACGTTCTCTTTCTTCTATCCTGTTATAATCCCACCACTGCGTTTCAAAAGCTATCTTTTATGACTTCACATTAAATAAGCGTTTGCCTTCCAACGCTAGTTATAATTTTTTTTTATCCAAACAATATTTATTGAGCTTTTAACATTCTAACTTAAATTTAGACCACCCTAACTTAAGTTAGAAGGTTATCCAAACATATCCTAAGTGGTGTGAAATAAATCACGAACTTTTAAAAATGGAGCATTCAGTAGCTCGCTGTTATCTTAAGCTAACGAACGTTATATGAGGCCCATAATGACACATAGCACTTGACATTAGAATGGATAAAGATGCAAATTTAGCCATAAAGTATTTTTTGAGAAGCACTAAGTAGTCTCTAGTATTAAAAAAACAGACCATCAAACACCTTTCGTTCAATTTTGATCAAACATCATTTATTTTCATACTTATGAGCATTAATCTCTCCAATTTTCTTACCTTCAGTCTCAGTATTAGCTTGAGAAAAAAAAAGATTCAAATAATTCTTATCTTAAGATATTTACAAAGATGATACTAATGAAGTAAAAACTTAATTTTATCAAGCATAAGAGAAGCTTGATTATAGTTTAATTTAGCCACAAATTTTTTTCTACTTTCTTGGCATCGTCTTAGTGAATGTCTTTAAATAAAAATTCTTTGAACCTCTTCTTTTTGAGTTGAGATTGAGAATGAAGGTAAGAAGATTAAAGAGATTGATGAGTTATGGATCTCATAAGTTTGAAAATAACTGGTATTTGGTCAAAATTAATGAGATGGTGTTGAATAGTCCATTTTTTATAGTGGAAGCTATTTAATACTCCTCAAAAAATAGTTTGTGACTAAATTTATACATTTAAACATGCTGACGTGGAGTGCCACAGGTCATTGTAGGCCCCACATAATGTCCATCAACTAAAGTTAACAACGAGCTACTTGATGCTCTATTTTTTAAAGTTCGTCATTTATTTTACACTATCTGATAGTTTAAACTACCAAATGCTTATAAAAAAAATACTACATGGCTAAATTTGCATCTTTACCCAAAGAAAAAAGAAAATGATGATTTTATAAATATAAAATGTCATAATTGGGTATCTAATAAAAAATAGGACAAATTATTAAAAAAGACCTAACCAAGATTAAGTTCTTTGATAGCCTTAATTCAGAGTTTTTAATGACTAAAATGCCTTAACCAAATCCTCTCCTCTCTCTTCTCCACGTCTATCAAGATTTCAATAACCACTTCCTCTTCCCCTCCTTACTCCTTTGCCCTTCACTATTGCTTTCTTACCTGATTATTCTTCTACATCCTCACCCCCTTCCTCTCATTCCTCCTTCTCTTCAAATTTGTGAGAAGAGCGAAGAGCAAAGAATGCATATGTCAATTTCAATAGTGAAAAGCATTAGAAGAGTGATTGGCATCTCAATGCCTAAAAGAGTAGAGCTCCAAGGTCTTTTTTTTTGTTTGGTTATCAATCTCTCACATCAATTCTTCATGTCTGTCATTGCTAGCTCTCATCATTAAGTACTTTTTATTATTAGATTTTTATTTTTGATATATAGATGTATAATTAGTAGATATTGAATTTTTTTTTTTGTAGCTTCCTCAATAATTCACCATCATGAAGGTGATTGGCTAATATTAAGAAGTGGATATTCGATGGATGGCTTTTTATATGGGGAGGGGAAGGATGGGAGATTACAAAGGCTAAGTTACTTTTAAACTATTGGGGGAAAGCTCAAAAAATGCTCTTGAATTATAAAGAATCCTCAAATCTAAATCCAATTTCCTCCCTTCTTAGACTCCCTTGCCCTTTCTTTTATATCATTGTGCCATGCCTTTTAACTCTTTTTTCCATCTAATAGTCAAATCAACTTTGAACCTTGTTTCTCGTTGTGTTATTGGTTTGATAAATGATAACTGTGACAATTGAATTAGCTTATGGCTTAGAGATGGATTTAATATATATGCTCCTATAAGTGAAACCTAATGTTTGGTGCTTCTAGTGTTCTTACGTTTATTTTTTGCTTTGTGATTTCTTGTTTAGTTTCTACTTCTAATCTTTTTATTCAATGTTCTTTCAAGAAGTATTCAGATTTCCCTACTCTCTTCATGAAAAATTCTTTAAAAATTTTACAAACTTGGTTACTTTTTGTATATTCATTCAAAAGTTTAATGGATCCCAAAGTTGAAACTATTGAGGCAAGGGTTACGTCTTTGCTTGGTCAACTTCAATCAAAGCATGGCATACTTGAAAGAATGGTGCACAAGAACAAGAACCAATGTAGGCATTATTCTAATTTTAGGTATCTTTTAAAGGTACAGATGTATGTTTCTTGCTTTCCTCTATTTTTTCTTCACTAATGGATGGCTAACATTGATCTATATTTACTTGATATGCAAAAATGGGGTATATTCCTATTTCAACAAATAGGTTTCAACAAACAGAGATTGCAAAGGGGCTTCTATCAAGAATATAAAATGATGCTAGTGATCAAATGATTGCAATCTTTTCTCATATGTCAATTGCAATAACATGCGTGTCCTAATTAAATTTTGAATCTTCACATTTAGACTTACACATATGTGATGTACTTATAGGTAACGAGTGATTTACAATGTTTACAATATGTAAACTTAGAGGAGCTTGTTGAAATATTTCCCTTATCTAAACACAATTAAAACTAAAATTCAAAGTAATTGTTAGATTAACCCAACTTAAATTACCAAATTTGTAGTTTAAAATAATGGGATTCTTAGTTTTTCATAGTTTAAAATAAGTCAAAATTATTTATTAAACTTTTAATTAGAGTCAAATAATGATTCAAAAGTATATGATACCTTAAAGGAGTGAAATGTTTCAAAAACAGTTAAAAAATGTCAAGATTATGAAAAGCAAAGCAATGCACTGCATCATATGCACATTGTATCGAGGCTTCTCACTCTCTGTGCCACACACCATGGCAAGAGCACCATGCTTCACAGCATGTTGCGCATTTTTTACATCAAATTTGCTGTCATTTAATAGCAAATCTTGGCAACTTTTGACGTCTGAATGAAATGATCTTGATGTTTACAAAAAGCTCTTTTCATAAACTAGAAAAATGGCACAGGTTTTACTTTTAGATTAAGTCACACAAAGAAGTTAGACACCCAAATATATTTTCATAACTTTTCTTACTTTTTACCACAAAAGAGTGTCTTAAACTCCATATATGTGCCAATTGTTATTTCTAACACTTAGACCATCCTTATTGAACCTAAGACTACTTGTACAACACATCACACACACATATGAATCACCCTATCATGACTTGTGACAAACTCAAACAACCATGTGACCCATCAAAATAATTACATATGCATGATCAAACTATCTTTATACCCTCTTTATTTCTTTTGACCAAAACTATGAGCTATAATATCAAACACAACTCTGTTCGTATGACTAAACCACCTAAACTCACCAATTGTGAGGTGTGACCCGGCCAAAGATCACAGCACTTATTCTCAGATCACAATTTTTCCCACTATCGAATCTTTAAGATGTCATATACCCTAAGCTAACCTTCTCAAGAAATTGGTAAAAATAGTTATGTTTTAGTCTCTCGAAAAACTACAGGACAATGCTATATCCTTATGTACCAAATAGCAGCTGAAAATATTATATGAATTTTTAACTACTTATCTCCTTAGGCAAACTCTTGTCAACTAATCATGTATTGTACAATACTTACTCAATTCACAATTTTATTATTTCAATATCAACATGTTGGGCTTATGATAATATACTACCCAAGTGAGCATCATTCATATTTCACATATATCTATCATTTTCAACCTCAACACATTTATTTTATCCCATTATACTTAATCACCAATTAAGTTTATCATAACAATCGTTAGCTACTCATTCTAATACCACAATGTAACTTGAAATTCATTTCAAATTCATCTTTGCATTTTTATTCAATCAAGAAAATGTACTAACTCTTGTTTTATAACATGTTTACACATTCACACATCACAATTTTACATGCAAATAAACACATTTTAAGTTACAATGCAATTAATAAACAACTACTCAAAATAAGGTTCCCTCGATTACCTCAAATCTTTGAAAGGCCAGAGGTTTACTCTTTAATAATTAGCTTCCAAGCTTGATTCCCAAGCAAATATGATGCCTGAATGCTTAAATCTACAATTAATAAATTTTAAACTCATCAACATTGTCAAGAGTACATTTTAATTTCACTCTCACATTTCACTTTGAAAATACCTAACATCCTTATTTCTTACCCTTTGACTTACCCATTAAGTTTATTAATTCTCTTTAGTATTATATAGCTTTATTAAGCTCCTACATTGCCATTGATGCTTCAACCACCTTCATAAATTCAAATTAAACATCCATTTTCAGACATTAAATAAGCTCACTAATCAAAAATATCAAAACACATAATCTCTAGGTTTAAATATTTTAAAAAACTCTCATTAACTTCATTTGAGTCAATAGGTTCGAACCCATAACCCATATAGGCCTAAAATAATTTCATATTATTAAACCATAATTAAAAATCTCAAGAAAATGGAAAAGAAAGGGAGATTAGGGCTTAGAGAACTTACCCCAAGTGATTATTAGCTAAAAAATGATATGAATACCTTACAAATATGAACCCTAATAGAGCTTTTTGCTTGCTCTTCATTTTTATTTTCTTCATCTTTTGATTTATGTATTAGTTCACGAGTTTCTTATTAGAAAATCTAGCCATGCATCGCAGCGCATGGTACATAGAGGTCATTCTTCTTCGTTTGTCATTTGTGTATCATGACGAACATGCTAATGCCATGGCATATGACACATAGACATTTCCTTCGTGTTTTCTCCTTTTTTCGATGCTCAGATGGCCTAACTTCACTTCAAACCCATAATTAGGGTTGAAATCACAATCAAATATACTTATTAGACTTATTTGCCCACACATCACATTAAATTACTCAATTACGATAATTAAACTTGATTAATTCTTTAATAATTCAAGGATTAAAATTTGAAATGTTACACTTGTCATATCATGCCTCCTCATGGAAAGCAATTTAGTGACCTTGTACATGTTGCACTTGATCTAATTATTATGAAGAGCTAGAAGAATATTTTGAAGATAATCCTATTGAAGAAGTTGAACAAAAGCAACAAGACAAAACTCCATGTTCTCAGAGCTTGGTCTCACTGAATTATATTCTTAAAGCTTGTATAGATGACATTTTTTAAGTAATGTATAGATGATATTTTTTCCAGGTCCTATCTCCTATGGATGAATCATTTTTTCCATATAAAAGTGCTACTTGGAATGTAAATAGACTTATTTTAAATTCTATGTAAGGTGTAAAACATAAACCACGTATTATGTCAATGTAAAAGATGAAGCTATTCAATGTGAGTGGTTCCATATTTCATAAGTTTCATTATCAAATTGATGATTTAGAGCTTTTTTTTTCATTTCCAATACTTTATTTTCATAATATTAAAACAAGTTTTCATGAGAACTGAGGAAATTTTTCATAATATTACAAAAGGATATCATGAAAATTGAGGTAACTATTGGTGTCTTCATATAAGTTGCATTTAATGTAAAATGTTGGCTCCAAGATTTTTTTTTTTAGAATAAGCAAGAAGCATGTTCAAATACAAGGTGCATTCTCTGTAAAAATTTGGCATTGAAATATTTTTTTTTTAGAATATGCAAAAAACACATTCAAATATAAGGTGTTTTTCATCATTGTCTTAGTCGAACATCACAAAAGGATATCCTGAAAATTGAGATAATAGATATTGTATTTCAATTATGACCCTTAATTTATTCAAATATGAGATTGCATATCCAAAAAATTTACACTTGGTGGAAATATTCAAATATGTATTTTGAATATCTCAAAAATTTACACTTAATGTCATGTTTTAAGACAATATATAAGCATCTTCAGTCATATACAACCCTTCTTCTAAGATATGCAAGCACGCTTTAAGGAAATTCAATTAGCTCCCATTTATTTAAATACACATTTTGCATATCCTAGAATTTTACACCTTACTTGACATATTGATATCGAATGACCTTATTTAATATATTGACACCGAATGACCTTGTTTTGCATGTTGTCACCGGATTATTAATAGTGAAGGACCTTATGACATATTGACAATGAAAAACATTGTGCAACATGTTGACAACAAAGGACCTTACTTAACTTTTTTTTTTAAATCAAAAGGTTAGAGCCTATTTGGCAACCTGTTTTGGAAATAATTTTTTACTTTCTAAAATAAAAGAACAAAAAAACTATTTAATAACGTGTTTTCAAAAAGTATTTTAAAGGATAAAAAAATATTATTCTAGATAATAGAAAAATAGAAATAACTTTCAGATGTTCTATGATTATTGTTCTGATGAATAAAGAAGAATAAAAAAAATGCTTATTTTTATTATTTTTTTGTTCTCATAATATGTTTTATAAAATACCAATTCTCAGAACAATAAAATAAAAATAGTTTTAAAAAGTCATTTAATTTGGAGCTCTAAATTAATGCTAGCAAATGACTTCAATTTGAAATCTCTCCCAAGTCTTTCTTTGCAACTTAAATTTGATCAAAGCTTTTTTTTTTGTTAGCAAGTCTCTATTTTTTAAAAAAAAAAACAACACATGTTGAATAGTTGACGGGCAGTAGTAACAACAACAATAATAAATCATTTTACTATTACTACAAAGAAAATGAGTTGATTGATCCTGTATCTCTTACAATTTAATATTTAAACTTTAATCCGATAAAACTCACTTTTAACTTAGTTATAATTTAATTTTTAAATTATACTTTAAAGCATTTCAATCTCTATAATTTTAAAATTTTAGCTATTTAAAATATTAGCTCATAGACTTTAATAGTAATTTTACTCTCTAAAATATAGAGATCGACATATTAACTAGATAAAGCCATAATAATTTAATTGCAAGAGCCAATGTTGAAGAGTTAAATTTTAACCAAGTCAAATCACATGAATTAGATTGCATTGAATCAAAATTCATATATTAAATTATAATTGAGTCAAAACTAACATATTAATTTAGTCTATTAATAATAATATGTATTGATCTCCTCCCTGAAAAATTATATAAAACAGGCCATTTTTATTTATTATTATCAATGTAATTTGTATTTGCAATTTATAAATAGCGGACCTGTTTGACTCTAATGTTCTTTAATCTTTGTTTTCTTTATTTTTCTAATTATTTTTCCCAGTCTTGCACATTAAGCATGATTACTTTTATTAAGGTTTTTTAAAGGCTTGAGTATGCAAACAAAGTGATAATAAGAATAGCAAAAATATTTTGGTAAAAAATAGCATTAGATCTTATCACGTTGCAATTCTTGTAATTAAGATTAAGAAGTGTGCCTGAGTCCATATTCTAAAAAAAAAAAATTCATAAAAAGTCAAATATACGCAATGAAGTTATAAAAAGAAAAAGTTAGATGATAACAATCTTTAGGAGGGGAAGAAGCCATGAAAATGTTTGATGAACATGTGGAGCTGCACTAGAACAGTGTGTTCGAAGGCAAATATAATCGATTTTTGGTTCAAAAAATTAATTTTTCACAAAATTATCCAAACATCCACTTTTTTGGAGAATCAATTTTTGGATCAAAAATCAATTATTTTCGAAAGCTGAGAACCAAAGATTTAGTGGAAAAGCTTGTCCAACATGTTGGGAAAAATTATAAGGACAGGCCCAAGCAAAAATTATAAAAAAAACACATAATTTAATAAAAATAAAACCAAACTCTTTTCTTTTCTCTTTTTTTAATAAAATTTAAACTTTATATCTTCAAAAAATTGATATTTGATATTTAAACATTAAATTATATAGTAATTTATATAATTAAAAATTAATTCTGATTAAATTATTTAAATATCTTCAATTCTTTCAAGATCAATTTTAAAAAACCAGTATCTAAATATATTACATTATAATATAATTAATTATGATTAAAATATATTATTTAATTAATTATTTTTATAATCTATTATATTCAATTAAAATTCAAACAGGCACGAAGATTGACTCCTCACAAAAAAGGTTGGAGAAGACACGCAATGCCGCGAGTCCAAACTTCCAGCAAAAGGCTCTCAATTTTATTATTTAATTTAGATCCAAATCAAAGAAAGTGAATTCTGAAAAAGTTATTAAAAATTTTTAATGTAAAGGGATATTTTTCTTGAGTATTGAGAGCAAATAGCTCTCCAACTAAATTTAAATAATATATATATATATATATAAAGGACATTTTTACTCTTAATTTTTTCTGTGATCGGTTTGTTTCCCAGCGAGTGCGCGTAGAAAAAGTTGTCGTGACTGCGAGGAACGAATTAAATTTTTTCAATTCAAAAATATCCTAACAGTTTTGGTGCCCGTCTGGCGTGGAGAAATTATTCAGGCACAACGTCACCCACACACACACACACACACACAGGATCCAATCCAAAGCATATTTCAAAACAAAATAAATACGAATTGATGCGAGGCTAAAAATCCTAACAAAACAAAAGAAATACAGTAAATAACAGTATTAATTTGTTTTTTCTATTACAAACAAGCAAAAAAAAAAAAAAAAAAACTGGGGGATAGGCAGTTAGGCACCTCTTGTAGTAGGTGGGGCGCGGTGGAAAGGCGGAGCACCAACAGACACCATGGAATCTAAATGTCTTCATATTAGCTTTCTCCCTACATCCATTGATTTAAGGATAAAAATTAAATTGTTATTGAGCTAGACCAGTTATAATTAATATTAATTTGATATTCTTTTCAAAACTTTTTATCCTAAACCAATGGCACAGATTCGTTGGATTTAGAGGAGAGGTACAATAAACGGGTGTAAATATTCAGGTTCCAATATACTATATCTTCACTTGCACAAGCAAAGTAGGTCATAACAATTGATATTATGCCTCAAACACGTGAGCCAATCTATCCTTAGCGTGGCATGAAAATCCGAGCCAAACTACTCGATCGCACTATCAATGTTTGATTTAATAAAAGAGAAAATTAGCTCAATTATTTTAAAACATATAACTATCATAAATTATGAATGATGTTTTTAAATATTTTAAAATATGACACATTCATAAAATTAATTAAATATGTTTTTCTTTTTTATCCTTAAAATAAGTTTTATTATTAAAACAAAATATATTTGATTTAACTAATCTTTAACTAATTGGATCTTTCATTTTCATCATCAAAAATCATATTGTGCATGTTCCCTCTTTGATTTATCATCTCTAAATATTTTTTTCATCACATTTTTGGACATGATTTTCTTGCATCATCATATTCATTTCTCGGACAGTGCTTTTTTATCAGAATTTTTGATTTAATTTGACTGGATTATCATCTTCATCGCAGAGCTTTTCCTCTCTCTCCTTCTCTGTTTTTCTCAGATATTATGAACAGGATATTAGACATTAAAAAGGAAACTCCATTATTAATTTGCAATATTATATCATTGATGTATGATTGTATATCAATCATAAATAAATTAGTAAGTTTTCGCTGATATGGTTTTTATATTAGTGACATATAATAGTATAGTATATCATTGATATACTATTGTAGATTAACATAATCAGATAATCAGACATACATTTATTTATAATTGATATACAATTATGCAGTGTCGTAGATCAGTAACACAAAAAATACATAATCATTTTTTCAAAATATCTGAGAAACCCTCGCTTGAACTCTAGCTTTTGTAACAAAGTTTGATCAGACTTCCTCACCTTGAATCTGCAGCTTTAGTATAACTTTGTGTAAAAGTTGCAATTTCAAACTTCATCACCTCGCATTCATGATTTTTCAACTTGAATCTGTAGCTTTCAATTTGCCTCACTTCACGTTCTTGTGGTCTCCTGGCTGAATCTCTAACTACATTTATCCATCAACGTGAGCTGTTTCATTGTCTACTATCAGTTTCTTCACCATCATGACTAAGAGTGTAGTGTCGTCTTCACATCTTCAGGTGAGTGAAAGCAAAATCGATGTGAGAGAAGGGAGATCAAAGTATTTTGATGTTTAAGGATAGTTTTATCTTTTATATTAAAGGTAAATTTAAAAATGGCCATTATCTTAATTTAGGGAAAGATGGGTTATCACTTTTTTTAAAAAAAATTAAAGTATATGTAAAGGAAAATATAATCCTTGAATATGATTCACAGTTATAATATGTGAGTCGAATATGACATTTATCCGATACACCAATATTTTTATTTTAATATGTCTAGGATGTACACACATGCATTCATAAAAATTACATAAAACACATTAAAATTATATTTTCAATTGAAGAAATATCCAAAATAACATATTTACATGGGAGAATTTTAGCTAATGATCACGGTAGAAACTTAATTGCTGGATCTAAATTTTTTTTGAAATTTTAATTCAATATATGGGAGAAAAGTCAAACTAATTCCTACAATAAAAAAAATAAAATACTTTTTATTTATTATATAAAATTATTAGTTGTTAATTTTCTTACTTCATTTGTTAATATACTAATATCATTTGTAAATTACGTTTGTTTGTTAGACAATTAGGAACATTAATTATTAATTTTCTTACTTTGTTAGTTAATTTGCTAACATGAGTTATAAATTACAAGATATGTCATTACTTTATAAGTCATATTAGTAAATTACAAGACCTATTAGTAATTTAAAATTAATATTAGTAAATTAATAAGTATGGTCAATAATTTAATAACTGATATTGTTGCTTATAGTTGAACAACTGATGTTAAGTTTTATATAATTATTGATATATTAACTCATATAATTTACAACTCATATTAATAAATTAATAAGTGAAGTAAAAAAATTA
The DNA here is from genome assembly GCF_029017545.1 of Prosopis cineraria. NCBI lineage: Eukaryota > Viridiplantae > Streptophyta > Magnoliopsida > Fabales > Fabaceae > Prosopis > Prosopis cineraria. The sequence continues at coordinate 48,500,847 of NW_026555332.1, forward strand.
ATAACTAGTGACTCAAGTGAATGATATTTTAATTTTTTTACCATAAAAATTAGTTTGACTTTTCTTTCTTAAATTAAATTGAAATTTTAAAATTTTTTGGACCCACCAATAGTTAAATCTCTATCATACTCTTTAATTAAAATTCTCCCTATTTATATCCTTTAATAATAACACCAAACAACACATAATCATTAATTATATTTCTAATATATCTATATCTAATGGCTTACTTTTTAATCGTCATTCGCAAAAAAAAAAAAAAAAAATACAGTACAATCAAAGTTATCTTATTCGCGCAATTATTCCTTTTATTTTAAAAGCATATCACAAAAAGTTTTAGAAATGAAAAGACTAATACCGCAGTCATCAATAAAATTTAATTTTTTAAAAAAATATTGAAGTATTGGGTTTTGTAGTATTGACCTACAATCTAAAAATATTAAATACTAAATTTTTTAATTAAAAAATTGTAATACTTTATAGATTTATATTTAAAAAAATATATCAACAGGTGTTGATATCGAATATGATACCAGCTTGGATAGGTTAAGGGTTCGTTTGGTTTTTTTGATTTTCACATTCATAAAATAAAATTTTACTTTCAAGAAGTTCAAATGTTGTTTTGGTAAAATATTTTATAGGAAAACACATTTTGAAAATACATTCAAATTGTAGCTGAAAGTAAATTTTTGAAATGTAACTATTTAAAATTTTTAAAAAATAAATTTAAAAAGTAGGATGTTATTTGATCATACCGTACTAAGTTTAATCTTTTATTCTTTTATTTTAAAAATATTTAATTCATTAAAAATATAGGTATCAAGTTTTTAGCATTATAAATTGAATAATTAATCATGTTAATTTTTAGCATTAATGTATAATAAAAATTACAAATTTTTATCACATTTTCTAAAATTATAAGTTAAAAAATATAAATAACTAGAGATCAAATTTTTAGCATTTATAGATCAAAATTTATGTTATTTAAAATCTTTATCACATTTTTAAAATATTTTAAATATATTATATTTGTATAATAAAAATTACAAATCATTACAAATCATTATAAATCAATGTTCTTTTTGATAATTGTATATTTAAAAACATTTGTCACTATCATAAACCAAATAACTTTCAATATATCAAATTAATTTGTAAAACAAATGTATCTAAATATAAATTTTGTTACACCAACTATTGACTTTTACCAAATAAATTTTTATTAAATAAATTTTTAATAAATTGAAAATCAAATACACACTGATAAAAACTGGAGTATCAATGCCCCCCGACCTTCAACCCCTTAGCTGTGGGGGTCTTGGGCCTTTCCAGTATGAGAAATTGAAAAATCCCTCAATTTTTAAACTGGCTATTTTGGAAGGAATGATGCATTTCAACTATGTTTTCTTTCATCTTTAAAAAAAAAAAAAGAAACTATTAATATTCCTTCCTCATTGAAATTCAACTTCTCCCCTCAACTCAGTCGAACCGGTGAGGGGCAAGAAGACATGAGGAAGTTTCCATGGGCGTGTACGAGCTTTGCTCTCGATGGAATATACTAACATATTTCATCTTCTCTATAGGCCAAATCGAACAATTTATTTAACATTATAAGATTCTCGGAACTGCTACTCATCAGCATGTTAAAAATTCAAACGCCATGATTTTAAGCCACAAATAATGGGTCCGCACGCAAAGGAAACGAAACCCAATTCTTCGGCCACGTCAGGAATGAGTGCGACCTTGATGGACTCTCTAATGGGGCCTCGCTCCACCAGGCACCACCATATCTTATTAAATCCTCTTTTTTGAAGTCCCTAGTACACATCACCCTCTTATTCTTTCTTCTTTTTCACTCACTCTCCTCTCTCAGTCTCTGAGCCTTTTTTAGCCACCCACTTCCATGGACCCCACTGCATCTCGCCACCGCCGATCGTCTTCCTCCTCCGATCGTTTGCTCGGACTTTTCACCTTCTCCCCGCCCTCTGTCGTCAGCGCTGGGGACGAGCTCAACGAAGCTGAGCTTTTTTGGTCTGGCGATGCCCCTGAAACAGAAAATCAACGCTTTCATCAGCCCCTGCCGCCCTCTAAAGCCAACCAGCCGAGCATATCTTGCCCCCAGAACTCCGGCATCCTCGCGGTGCTATCGGAACCCGCTTTCCGCTCCGGTGATCAGCCCATATTGTGTCGAAAGCCCACCATCACTTCGACGTCTTCGAGGATGGTTCCCTCGATACCTAGACCGCCAGGTCAGGGGCCTCAAGACACGGAATACTTCTCGCAGTCCTTGCCGTCCAGGAAATTTCAACAGTCGGCTCCGATGAAAGTTCCGATCTTGTCGTCTAAAACCACGCCCAGGAGGAAGAACGACGAGCTGGCTTTAGTGGACGACGATATTGAAGACGATGATGAGATGTTACCGCCCCACGAAATCGTCGCGAGGGGTTCTGGAGTGTCGCCGAAGACCACTTCCTCGGTGCTGGAAGGGATCGGAAGAACCCTCAAAGGGAGGGATCTTAGACAGGTGCGGAATGCTATATGGCGCAAAACAGGTTTCCTTGATTGATTAATTATGGCATTGAAACAAAAAACAATTCTTGCAGAGGAAGTTCAATTTTGATCGGTTCACCAAGGATGGCGGCTTGAGTGAGTATGTTTTGCCTCCCTAGTTAACTTGATTGCACGGAGTTGAAAGGGTGCTGTCTTTACGGTTTTTTGTAATTGGCAATGGCGATTGACCTTTTTAGGACTATTTACAATTACGATCACGATTAGAATTCTGGGATCAGGTTACTGGTAACTTTTCAACCGGGCGCTATCTTTGCTCGTACTTAATTATCTTTCTCAACCCTGGAACACGTGTACTCTGTTTTTGCCTTGTCCCCTGGGACACAAGATTCTTCTTTCGTTGGAGATTGAATTCTCTCATTTATCGCATTGCGATTGCCAAAGATTCGGATTTAATACCATATGGCTGAGCTTCAAGCTTGTTGCTTCTCGATTGCTTCAGCTACGTTGTTTGTATGATGGAAAATCAAAGGCTAAATGAAGCTGATTGGTGACTTGGCAAGTAACTGCTTTTAATTTCCTTCACAAGAGTTGGACAATCATTAAATACTAAAAGAGAAATAGCAATTAAGGACTTAAGCAGTAAATTAATATCATTGTTGACTTTAAAATTGTAATATAGTTAATTAATTTTTGATTGATATTAATTGTGAAGTCAAAAGACTAAATTGCCTCTCAAATATTTTTTTTTTTTTAAAAACCCCACTATTGTTGGCATCCATCACTAGACCCCTCCTGACAGTCGATTGCTGAGGAGCTCTGACACTGGCAATATCTTTATTCATCAAATAATTAGTTTAGGTGGTCAAAGGTTTAATTTTATTACTCTTAATCACTTAAAAAACATGTGGCTAACAAATCCTTTAATCATATATAGAAAAAAATAGAAGTAATAAATTAAATTTACAACTACTTTCATGTTATAATATAACGGTGTGTTATTAACTTTTAAATAAAATTTGTTATTTTATAAGTGTTACTTATTAATTTGACATGAATAATTATAAATTAAGAACTTTAAAATTTCATACATTTTACTTGTTAAAAATTCAAATGTACTATTATTAATCATGAATAAAATGTTGACAAAATCTGAACAGATACTTATTAATGAAAAACTAATACATACAATTAAACTCATCTTATCAGTTTTTTTAACTTCTTAAAACCAAAATAGATTGTTAATTTTGAATGAATTGTTGTAAAAATGTAAATGTGTACTTATTGTGAAAGAATTAACACATACAATTAAGCTCATATTATCCCTTAGCCACCTAAACCAATTATTTTTTGAATAAAAATGTCGCCAAAATTGGAGCTCCAATGATCGATCGTCGGCAATCTTGCTGTTGATAGAGTTCCGATGGCCGACATCGGCAACAATGGGGTTTTTTTTTTTTTTTTTTAATTTGAGGATAGTTTGATCTTTTGATCTCACAAATTAATATCAATCAAAGATTAAGTGATTGTCTTGCAATTTTAAAGTCAATTGATCCTTAATTGATATTAATTTACTAATAAGGTCCTTGCTTGTTATTTTCCCAATACTAAAACAAGAGAGTAGGTGAAATTGGCGTTCGTTTTCGTGCTGCTGTTGTGTGTTTGATTATGAAGATGGGGTCACAAATTATTTAGCACCGATATTAAATATTATATTAATGATAATCATACTACTGATTGTATTTCTCTATGAAGTGCTGTGGTTCGTGACACATTTTACGGCACTTATATTATTGTTGTTAGTAACCATATCCATACCAACAAAAGTTGTATTTCTTTGGCGCATGCTTCAATCATTCAGGACACCTGGCATATCCTTGGGGTGAATCTACATTAAGTTCTAAGGCCAATGAAGCCTACAAATAAAATATCTTTTGTGAAAGGTATCACAAGCTTGGGTCGATGGCAAGAGGAGCACGTCACCGGCCGAAAATGACAGACCTCACAAATAAAAAACCTTAAATCTTATTCATTTAACACATCAGCCAACAATACATAGTAATGATTAAGGGGTCCGTGGCCGCAAGTAAAATGTCGGGTAGCAAGATTCACGGTGAAGTTACATGTTCAGTAGCACATTATGTGTTAAGCACTTAAGTTGCCGTTTGTGTTTAATGTTACACTTCTATATATCACTTTCCAAAGGCCAAAATGGCATAAAAACATGACAGCAATGTCATTCCACTCTAGCTCACTTCCATTGGAAGATCATTGAAAGACCTTCTGGCCAAGGGAAGTTGTTATTGACAAAAATTATGATAAGATAGGAATCATGATACAGTAGGGATTGTCACGTTGAAGAGACCTCACCGTGGTCTTTGATTACATCTTCAAAGACATCATATACTTGAAAAAGAGAAAATTTGTTTGATAGAAAATACAGCAGGAAAGAGAGAAATTTTAGTAGAGAAGGACGACTACCGTCAGCCGTCAGGTACTGCCCAGCGCTCGAGGTCGCAAGCTCTTTACGAAACTCCTAGTATCTCCAAGCCAGGAAACAGGGTATCAGCTAGTCAGGGATATCAAAATGCCCCAATTGTTGAGTTCAGAAAGGAAATTTCCTTTCACACATCTAATTGTTTCCCACCTAATATTGAGACATTAATAGAAACACGCAAGGAACTGAAGTTTGATATGTCGAATCTACGTACACGGCCATTTGGCTTGAAGTCATTCAACCACGGAGATCAATAAACAGGAAAAAAGTTGCAGACCCGTGGGTAAAAAAAAAGAAAAATATAAACTTCCAAAGAATGGATCGGGTGAGGGAAAGGAGGATGCAAAACAGCAGAAGGGAAGTCCTATGGAGAAGCCTCCAAAATGAAGGGATGTTGATGTCACACAGCCATGACTCAAAACGCTTCCATGATGGTTAAGGAAAGCAATCCTAAGGGCCGTGCTCATGCAATGTGACGCCTTGATATATTTCCCCCTCCAAAAAGAAATTCATAAACTGTAAGAAGCCCTAGCTAAACAAGGCAAGTGCAGAAGATGGTTCAAGGCAATCGGACAAGTATGTGACTTTCTCGAAGGAGACACGGAGTCATAGAAAGACGTGTTTACCACCTTACCCCTATTGACGGCACTTTTGGTCTCCGCGGGTGGGCTTCGGTTACAGGGCCTTTCTATTCTGGGTTAATTTTGGGTTTGTTGCTAGGCCATGCAGCTGCCCCGAGCACGCAGTAAAATAAATTATGAAAAATGTCGGTAGCTTGTCAATTTTAGCATTTGAAATGTGTTCATCATTAACATGCTACTCTCAGCCGTGGTTTCCTAGCATGTTCTTGAATGCTTCGGGTTCAAATTTCAAAATGTTACTTGACCCTTTCAATTTCAACGTACTTTATGTTATAAATTCTCTGTCCCTCGATTTCTTTTCTTTTCTTTTCTTTGAATAAGTTGGCAAGGCTCAGCTTAAAAATTAACAATTACAACAAAACCAAAAAGAGACAAAAAACAAGGCAACACCCTAATAGCTCACGGGAACATTGTTTTTTTTTTTTTTGGCCAAAAACAGAGTCAATTTTATTAATGCTCACAAGAACGTTAAGTGCAATTGATCTGCACGAATAAAATCAGCACAACCGCCAGAAATAGAGATGACCAGTGTGATCTTAGAACTCTGTCAATGTCTTGTCTTAGCCATAAAACCAGCACGTTTGATGATATCTCTGAAGGTATGATATATTTCCACCACCAGCATAGTGTAAATAAAATCTCTTGTATCCGCCGGTAACTCTGGTAAGGACAAAGCTGGATTCCTAGATCTCTTCAACAAATTGAATGCACAAATAAAATCAGTATAAATACCCACCTCCTTGCAAGCTAATTGTTCTGCCACCATGAGTCCAATTTTGATGGCTAAGATTTCTACCTCCACACCCGAAGCAAATTTGTGCAAACCAAGGATCCAATTTCCATGGCAATCGCAAATAACACCACTGCATGCTGCTTCATCTCTATTTCTGATTGACCCATCCACATCAATGCGAAGAGCATTTTCCGTGGGTGGTGTCCCTGTTGTTTGTATCATCAATCCACATCGAGAAATTGAGTGTTAAAGAGTTTCTCGGGCATGGTATTTTTCATCAGTAATTAAGTAGCTACATTGATGTCTAATCTCCACAGTACTTGTACTGACTCCTTCAAAAATAAATCGACAGCAAGATTTCCAAACTGACCAGCAAACATAACTAAATGTTTCTGTCCATTGTCACTTAGAACTTCGATTTATTTTCAAGTAAGTAAATTAGCCTCTTTTTTTGCCACACTTCTACCGTCTGAGAGTTAAATTGCTTAATTTCTTGTATAAAATTATTTAATATTTTCCGTCCAAGTGTTAGAAATAAAAGTACAGTTCTATAAGAAATTATCAAGGTATAAATGTGAGCTTCTTTTTTCGTATTCCAGTTATAATGCCTACTATCTGTATCATGATAAGAAAAAGCGAAAGTAGCCAGTTCCAGTTGACAGAAATAGATGTGCAAATAAATCAATTACCTTGATTCCTTTTTATCTGTTTGAAGTTGAGTTGTTAAAACATTACTCCTTATTTTTATCTTCTACATTAAATATTTTAAAGCCTACGAAAATTCGATTGGAATTAAGAGGCTCCAGTTGAAGAGCATTCGTGAATTTCAGATGATACCTGTAAATATACAAAACATTATTATCATATTTATGTTATGTTGATTATCGTTTATATGTTAAAAATAATCAATACTGAACAGTGCGTTTTTGATGCATAAATAGAGTGTTGGTGAATTAAAAAAAAAGAATTAATACTTAAATTTCTAACAATATAATTAAATACTATCAATCATTTCATTGATAAAAGAGTGTATGGAAAGGACAATTATTTTAGGTAGCACTTAGATTTATGAATTTGAATTTAAATTATAAATTCAAAATCTTAAATTTAAAATTTCACATTTAAAATTTATATTTTTAATATTCTTTATTTGAGTTGTATAAAAATATTTAAAATGTAAAAGAAAGTCGAAACTAAGATTCAAAACAAAAGTAAAAAATTAAAGCAACGTGTTACTTTTAATTTTTAATTGATGAGAGACAACAACAAGAAATAAAGAGAGTAACAAGACTAATAAAATCACTGATAGTAAAAATATATAGAAAACGAGAGGGCTATGATAGATGGGGTTTAAAATAATCATGATTTGGAAATAATTTGAAATTATAAAAGTTACAGTGAATCATAAATTTGGATTCTGATATACACTTTTATGTATTTAAATAGAAATTTAATTCAATTTAAAATCCAAATTTCTGTGCATCCGTGAGTTTTTTTGTTTTTTTGGTCATGCAACATTATTTAATTGTAATGTGTAATGAAGTGAAATGAAAGTGGGCAAAAAGCACACGGAGGGTGATGTGCTGTGTGGCTATGTCACGTAAAGGTAGGAATATATGCCAATCATAATATTATGAGTTGAGTTAGGTTTATCTCATTTTTAAATGAGTTAAAAAAAAATCTCAGCTCAACTCTCATATATTGATGGATTAAATAGATCAACCGACGAACTTATTTATTTATCTTCTTCATAATTTTTTTTAAAAATACATCTAAATGAAAAATTGTATATAATATATCTCATGTAGTTAAAAAATTTACATCATAAGTGTATGAGATTGGTCAATTCTATCACAATTCATTTTACAATTTGCTTGTCTTGTGGCAGGTTTTTGTGCCAAAACTCTCTCCATTTTTAATTTTTCAATTTTTAATAAATAATATTCCCTTCGAACCATAATATAAACCATTTTCTAGAAGTATCGATTGATATAAAATGTAAGGTATTGGGTAAATTTTATGTTTTAAATATTTATATCCGTTCTTTAATGATGTCAATGTAATTAATAATGATAGTTTAAATATTCCACTCAATGGCATAAATGGAAAAGATGTGAATATTTTTAAAAAATCAAGATACTAATTACTCTCTTTATCTTAAATTTTAAAGCACTTTTGAAGGAGTTTTTTTCATTTCAAAATATAAGACACTTTGAGTAGATTGAGATTTCATTAAATGTATAAATTTCAATATTATCCTTTCTTTCTCTATAGTTAATTTTTGTCCCTTCTCTTTTCAATATATTAGATGATAGATATTTTTAAAAGTTTATATTTTATTTTAGAAAGATAAGGTTGTTAAGTGTATTTAATGAGATTTATTAATATATAAAATTTTGTCTACAAGTGTCTTATAATTTAGAATGGAGAGAGTAACTTTTTTAAATGACTGTAAGTTAGTTAACAATGTCTTATATTCCCTTCATTCCAAATTATAAAGTACTTTTAGATAAAATCTAAACATATCAATATAAAATCTAACATATCAATAAAATTATAATATACTATATATGTTTGGATACATATAGATTTGGATTTAGATTTGAGCTAAATTCATTGTTTGGATAATTAAAAAGTATGGATTTGGGTCAAATTCAAATCTAAATTCTACCTCATTTTCTTTATAATTTAAAATCCTTTCAAACCCTTATTATTTCAAATCCTAACTCAATTTTTTTTTTTATATTTTGACCTAAATTCATGAAGGTTTGATTGACTCATCAATGGTAATCACTACTACAAAAATAAGATTTGGTAACATGCATTTTATAACAACAAAAAATGAAATGCTACTAAAATTAAAGTCGAAGTAGAGAGGTGGCATTTCTTATTTCAAATGCCACCGCTTATAAATTATTTTTTTACTTATAATTTTAATAAATAATAAGAGGTGATGTTTCAAAAAGGGAAAAATACCGCCTCTCTTCTTTTTCATTAAATTAATATTTTTTTTATAATTAAAGTAGAGAGGTGGGTGTTTCTAATTGAAAACGCCAACTCTCTACTCTATTATTAATTTTAATATTTTATTTTATGATATTAAATAATTATTTTATTATAATTTATTTAATTAATAATTTTAATTAGTATATCCATTATTTAATAAGAAAATAAAGAGAGGTGGTGTTTTCAAACTTGAAAATGCCACCTCTCTTCCTTTTTCAACATTTTTATCTAAGATAAATATTATTTATTATAATTTATTTAATTTATATTAATTATTAATATATATTATCATCTAATAATTTAAAAGCCTAGAGGTGGTGTTTTCTTCAACTTGAAAATGCCACCCTTTCTGCCCTGTTATTGATTTAATATTTTTATTCTATAAAATTAAATAATTATTTATTATAATTTATTTAATTAATATTATTTTAATATATATTATTATCTAATAATTAGAAAGCAGAGAGGTGGCATTTCTTCAGCTTGAAAACGCCACCTCTCTGCTCTGTTATTAATTTAATATTTTATTATATTAAATTCAATAATTATTTGTTATAATTTGATAAAAAAAATTTTAAATAGTATATCATATCATTTAATAAATAAAATAAGAGAGGTCACATTTGCTGTGCTCTAAAATACCATTCTCTATATCTCTTTTTGATTTAAAAATTATTATTTATTATATTATTTAATAAATAATTATTAATATAATTATTATCTATAATTAGAAGCAGAGAGGTGGCGTTCTTCAGCTTGAAAACGCCACCTCTCTGCTGTTATTAATTTAATATTTTATTATATTAAATTCAATATTATTTGTTATAATTCGATAAAAATATTTTAAATAGTATATCATATCATTTAATAAATAAAATAAGAGAGGTCACATTTGTTGTGCTCTAAAATACCATTCTCTATACTCTCTTTTTGATTTAAAAATTTTTTATCATATTAAAATTATTTCATTATAGTTTACTTATTAAATTTTTGTAACTAGTATATAAAAAAAATTTAAAAAATAATTGAAGAGAGGTGGTGTTTCCAAACTTGAAAATGCCACCTCTCTTCCTTTTTAATATTTTATTGTAAGATAAAATATTATTTTATTATAAATTTATTTAAATATATTAATTATTAATATGTATTATCATCTAATAATTAGAGAGCATAGAAGTGACATTTCTTCAGTTTGGAAACACCACCTTTATGCCTTGTTATTCATTTAATATTTTATTCTATTAGATTAAATAATTATTTATTATAATTTGTTAAAGAAATAATTTTAAATAGTATATTACATGATTTAATAAATAGAATAAGAGAGACTAAGTTTTCTATACTTGAAAATATCATTCTCTATACTCTCTTACTAATTTAAAAATTTATTTGATCATATTAAAAATTATTACATTATAATTTGCTTATTAAGTATTTATAACTAATATAAAAAAAATTTGAAAAATAATTGAAGAGAGGTGGCGTTTCCAAACTTGAAAATGCCACCTCTCTTCCTTTTTCAACATTTTATTATAAGATAAAATATTATTTTATTATAATTTATTTAATTAATATTAATTATTAATATGTATTATTATCTAATAATTAGAAAGTAGAGAGGTGGCATTTTTCAGCTTGGAAACGCCACCTCTCTACCTATTATTAATTTAATATTTTATTTTATTAGATTAAACAATTATTTATTATAAATTGTTAAAGAAATAATTTTAAATAGTATATTACATCATTTAATAAATAAAATAAGAGAGGTCAAGTTTTCTGTACTTGAAAATTCATTCTTTATACTTTCTTACTGATTTAAAAATTTATTTTATCATATTAAAAAATTATTATATTATAATTTACTTATTAAGTATTTATAACTAATATATAACAATATTTAAAAAATAATTGAAGAGAGGTGACGTTTTCAAACTTAGAAATGCCACCTTTCTTCCTTTGTATTATTTTATTTTTAAAATATATAAGTATTAAATATTATTTATTTATTTTTAAATATTAAAAAATTATTTAAATGAGAGAGACCTCTCTCTTCAAAATTATTTTTTTATTAATGAGTTTAATTTTTTTAAAAAATTAGAGATATGAAAAAATCGCCACTGCTATGAATTTTAATTATTTTTAAAAATTATACATAGTTTTTAACTCTTATTTAAATTTTGAAACCCTAAGTTTTTTTATCTAAGTCGTTCTTTTTGTCTAGCCACTCACTCTTCTCTTTTATAGTCCACGAGTTATCTATTCATTAATTGCTGAAGTGCTTTCATCGTCCTCTCTAGCTAAGGTTGCTTGTATGTTTATACTAATAATAGGTTCTTTTTTTCATTTTTATTACCTCTTATCTACCTATCCATCTAAATAATATACATGGATCTTTACGATTTTACTGTTGTTTATCTTCAATTCACAATTTTTCTTTCCGTTGTTGAAGGATTTGTTCTTTTAATTTGCTACCAAGCATATTTATTGGTAAAACAATTCTCTAGATATAATCTTTATTCAGATCTTGGGGACAGATAGTGAGATCTTAATCTTTGTTCTTTTAATGATAAGTAATTTGCTTTTGTTAAGTTTTGAACTTTCAAGAAGATAATGATGATAATCTTTAAATCATTGAGGAAGAAACTTGTTAAACATTAATCATAATTTTTTTAATTTTATTGTTTATTTATTTTTGTCGTAAGTATTATTTTTTACAACTATATTACAAAAATTATTGATAAACTTATTATATCTCTTAACTAATATTTAATTTATTTTTTTCTTTATCTTAATTTTTTATGACCTTGCTAAATTTAATTTATTGTAGTTTTATATAGTATGAAATTGATTATTTATTTTTATTAATTATATGATTAGTTTATTATATAAAATTACTGTGTATTTACTAAGAAAATTATGTATATGAATTGATAGATATATAAAAAATTATATATATATATATATTTAACAAAAGTAATATTTTTTAATTTTTTTAAAAAATAAAAGGAGATAGGTGACGTTTCTTATGTAGGAAACCTGGAAACGCCACCTATCTCCTTTTATTTTTAAAAAAATTAAGTAGAGAAGTGGCGTTTCCTGTCTCTTCCTTTTTATTTTTTAAAAAGTAAGTAGAGAGGAAAACGCCACCTCTCTTCCCTTTTTTTTTTTAAAAGTAAGTAAAGAGGTGTCATTTTTTTTCAGAACGCCACTGCTGTTGCTAGTTTTTTGTGGCGTTTCATTAATTAATGAAACGCCACCTAAAATTTAAGATAGCGTTGAATTTTATCGCGTTTATTAAATGCCATAAAATTAAAATTTTAAATGCCACTAAAGCCCATTTCTGTAGTAGTGAATTGACCGAACCTTTGTAGTTGACAGAAATAAGCCGCCATCGTTGACTGGGACTACATGACCTACTTCAACGGAGATTGAATTGATGGCAATGATGAGACCAACCGGCCGACTTCCTATGGGGCCAGACTGAAGGTAATGATGGATTGGCAGACCAACTTCTACCTAGACGTGACCGATGGTGACAACGGGAACCGAATGGCCAACTTTCATTGGTATCAGACAGACAGCGATCACATGGATCAGATGAATGACTTCCATTGGGACTAGATCGATGACTTTCAAGAAGACTGGAATATCGACTTTCACCGTGACCGGATTGACAACAATGATGGGGAGTGGACGATCAACTTCCATCGGGACCAGATTGATGGCGATGATGAGGACCCGATGGTAGACTTCCACCTGGACTAGATGATCAACTTTCACCGTGACTAGACTAATGGTGATGACGAGGATTTGATATTCGACTTCCACCTAGTCTAGTCTCTATGGAAGTCAGTCATCCAATTTTAGTGGAAATCGACCATCCTATCCCAATCATCATTATTGGTTTGACTACATTGGACATTATTGGTTTAATCCAGGCTATCACCGTCAATATAATCCCGGTGGAAGTTTGCTGTTAGGTCCCTCATTGCTATCGATCCAATCCTTATAGAGGTTAGCCATTTGGCCTGAGTGGAAGGAAGCTATATGGTTCTCATGGTTGCCATCGTTCTGGTCCCCGTGGGAGGTGGTTGGTCGGTGCTCATGGCTGTCGTCAGTCTGATCCTAATAAAAGTCAGCCGTTAGATGCCAATTGTCGCCATCGATTCGATCCCAATGAAAGTTTGTTGTCCCATCTCGATATATCGGGTGCTACAGTCCCAGTTGGCTTTGATTGTCTAATCTCAATAGAAGTTGGCCATCAAACTGTTGATTTGACCAATCTTCCAAATTTCTTTTAAATTCAAATGTATAATTTAAAATTTAAAATTTTACTTTAAATTCAAACAAAGAATTTTAATATTATAATTTAAAATTTTTTATATCATCCAAAAAAAAAATAGAATCTATGAATTTTAAATGTAAATTTTAAATCTAAATTTTTAACTTAAATTCACCTATCCAAATACAATCTTATCTTTTTAAAATAAAAATTATAAACTTTTAAAATACCCATTATTAATATATTGGAAAGGGAAATGACAAAAACTAATTATAGAGAGAGAGAAAAGCGGTAATATTGAAATTGGTGCATTTAATAAAACTTAAATTTATCAAAAAGTATCTTACATTTTGAGATGGAAAAACTCTTTAAAAAAATACCTTATAATTTAGAACAGAGAAAGTATTATAATCCATAAAGAGTATGAGTTAAATGGCACGAGCTAATTATAACCCATTATGATTAATCCATTTGATTCATGACCTATTTGGTCCAAACTAAAAAAAATTAATTTTCTTTTTTTTTCAACCTAACCCGACACTTATAACAAATTATTTGGACTAATTTATATAAATCAATTCATATTTTCGACCCTAGACCGCATGCTTGGAAAGGAAGAGAGTCAAGTTTATGTTGACTTTCTCTTGACTTTCCTCTCAATTTCTCTCTCCCTGTTTTTGTTTTTTTCCCTTCCCAAGTTCTAACTTTATTTTCACACGAATGCCCCTCGTATCGTCCCACCATTGACAAGATTCAACGTCCCATCTCCATCAAACAAAAAATCCCACGAAATTAACGAAGTTGCACGCAGATATTACTTAATAATTATAATCGCGTCCCTGTTAATTATCTCAGATTTTAATTGCACAAAGTCTTCGATTGTGGTAGAATTTTTGGGTGAGCTTTGAAAATGTATAATTAATTTTGACACCAGCCTCTAGATATGTAAATTGCGCCCTATTCTTCGTTTAGACTTTGAAAAAAGTACACAAATGTGTGTGATTTTGTTTTTCTATCCAAGCTTGAGGTCTTTCGGTCGTTTTTATTCTTGTGCAATGATTTTATGCTCTTAGCCTGATTTTATGCAGTGATTTTTTAAAAAAAAAAAATTTATCACACTTATTGACCCATCAAGTTTCATGCCGGGTCAAGTGCCAAATGCCAAATTATGAAACGAAAAGTCCAAAATGAGGATAAAGAAGCTAGCCAAAACTCCGCGCATGTGCATTTTGATTTATTCATCACTTGATTTAACATGTTTTTTGGAGTATTATTTGACGATAAATGGTTTATCCAGTGCCTACTTGGCTGAATTTTTGCATAATTTCTCCGCGCAAGTTGCAAGTCCTTATTTTGTGAATTTATAGAGAATCTAGCCATTAATTGAATAATTGAGAAAGAAATATTAGAATTAGAATTAGATTCAATTCAATTCTAGCGTCCACAGTAGATGAATAGCCCATCCGAGGGGGGTGTGTGTGTGAAAAAGAGATTTATAAAATAAATGTTTAAGATTTTGTAGATTCAAGCTTGGTTTTAAATATCCGAAATCATTAAAAAAAACCTATATAATTAAATTTGACTTTCTTTAACACCCTTCAAGTTTTGGGCTTATTCAAGCTGGCTCAAATACACAACAAAAATTTAATTATTCCTCCTTTATCCAATTTCAATATTTAACTTAACAATTGAAAATTTTCCTAGCTAAACAACGAGTGTACGGAATTTTTTGAGCTTATAGGACACTTTCTAAATTCTTAAACCAATTTTAAAATTTTTTAAACTTATTTGGTTGGCTTGAAATACCCCCTCTAGACTCATGTTGCCTCAATCTTAATTTCAAAGATTATTATAAATAGTTTATCAGATCTCGTATTTTAATATTCTATTTGTCCTAATTTATAAGATTATTTTTACACAAATTATACATATTAGGAAAGTTTATTAAATATAATTTAAAATCTTATTTTTTTCAAACCCAAATATAATTTTTTTAAAAAAAATCTTCAATTAAATAACGTTAAGGCATTAAATAAAACGAGAATAATAATATTAAAATAAAAATTAATTAATGAATTTTTTAAAAACAATCTTATATTTTAAAAGATTGAATCGCTTTCAAAAGTGTCCTTTATTTCTATTTTATTGACAAAGTGTTTAGCCGTTTTTCCACGAACCAGTCTTTTCGCGTTAGGGAGTCGTTAGAAAGCACCAGTGATCAAGGGCAATTGGATGATCAAAACTAGCACAAGCCAATTCTCTAGTGGAAGCCAGTTCGACAACAATAATTTTCCCCATTCTAACTGAACTCTTTGTCTTTACTGTATCTCTACTGTAGCACTTTAATTCAATTTCCTCTCTTCTTTCCCTTTCAAATTGCATTATTGGACTTTAGTCATGCGTGGTGCTGATATTATCTACTTTCTCCAGTTGTCTAAATTTCTAGATCTTTTTTATTGAAAAAATGATAATAAAATTTTCTGAATTATATAAATGATTAATATGATATCTTAAAATGTCATAATTTTACTGAAGTCTCTAAAACTTCTGTATTAATAATTTTAAAATGAAAAGACATTTTACTTTTATCCAAAATGACAATTCTAAATTATAACTCTTACTTAAGAAATAATAACGTTTCGATCTATGAATCATAAGAATTGAATAAAAAATTATAATTTATCAAGTATAATTTCTATTATTGAAAAATAATTTCTCAAAATAACGAGCCTTCTCACAACTTTTGTTTTGTAAATCGCAAGAGCTGAACAAGAAATCCTAACTTATCAAATATATTTTTGTTATGAAAAATAAGTTCTTAAAATAACAAGCCCTGATTACAACTTTGTTTAAGGAATAACAATTTTTATTCAAAAAAATTACAAAAATTAAATAAAAAATACAATTATTAATCAAAGTAAAATGATTTTTTAATTTAAATTTATTTCCACTAAGTCTCTAGGAGCTCAGTAGAATTATGGCATTATGGGGGATTGAATTATTGTTTATATAAATCAAAGAGATTTATTATCATTTTTTTTTATTTTCAATCAGTATCTAGTCTATGATCTAAGCACGGTATATATGATATTATTTATAATCATTTTACTATAGCTCGGAAGAATAAACCAAAAATTCTAAATTCTTTATCTGGATGATATAAAAATTTTAAATTATAATATTAAGATTCTCTGTTTGCATCTTAATTAATATTAAACTTTCAAATTTCAAATTCTATATTTGAATTTAAAGCAACTCATATGACATCGACAGTCTAGTCTTGATTAGGGGTGGTGGTTGAATAAGATTAGGACTAGATTATCGACACAGATCAAGACCAAATTGTCAGCTTCGATCGAGATCGGACCGCTTGCACCAACTAGAATAGGACCACCACCGCTAACTAAAATGGGACCTCTGACATCAACCAAGACAAGACCACCATCGCTTATCGGGATTGGTCCACCAACGTGTCTAGTCAACCAACACTATGCAACACCGACAGTCCGATCTAAGTCAAAGTCGGCAGTCTAGTCCCTATTGGCACTAGCAATCTAGTCCTAGACAATAGACAAGATAGGTCTCAATAGCGGTTGGCAGTCTAGTCATGGGCGATAGTGACGACATTGTTTGGCACTGAACCATTATTAGTTAACAATGATGTTTAGCATTATGATGAAGGAGGATGAATCACAAACAGTGATCAAAGATCGGTCTCAAGCGATAAACCCATTGAACGACATTAGTGAACAAACACTAGATGATGGTAGTGAACCAGCACCAGGTAGTGCAGAGGGTGATTGAAAGTAAATTAAAATTTAAAATTCTTAGTATGTAGAAGGGATTTAAAATTACAAAGAAATTTATTTAAGTATGACCAAATCCAAATTCATAAATTGTCATAGATTTAAAAATGTATTTGGCTTAAAGTCAAACCAAATTCAAACTAAATCCATATAATCAAACAAAACATTCATGTTTTTTTTTTGGGCCATGCGGCTTGTAGATAGGTGTATATTTTTCTAAAAAATGATAGCCGTAAATTTGTACTCATCAAACTATCCCCCCTTTTAAACCAATCTTTTGAGCTATTCATTACAAAATTATGGTGTTTGACTGACAGTATTTTTTTTTTCCAGTTTACATGCTATGCATATTACTTTGAATATCGAATAAATAGTTAAATGATAATTCACCCTTAAATTATAGACTTAAACACATTTAGAATTTGAAACCAATTTTTTATGCAATGTTTTCTTTCAACTTTTTAAAAATGATGCAATGTCATCTCTAATGTGTAGTGTTAATAAAAGTTAACTATGATAATTAATTGATTAGAAAATTATAGAAAAGATATCAAAAATTATAGAAAATATCATAAAATTACAAACAATGTCCTGAAATACAAAAAAGGACTCGAAAAAAGTTTCTCATCATTTTCTGTAATTTTTGAAATGTTTTCCTGTAATTTTTTTGTTAACTAATAGCCAATTTTATATTTGTTAATGATAGGAGTAATATTGTCCATTTTAAAATG
This sequence comes from Prosopis cineraria, assembly GCF_029017545.1. Taxonomy (NCBI): domain Eukaryota; kingdom Viridiplantae; phylum Streptophyta; class Magnoliopsida; order Fabales; family Fabaceae; genus Prosopis; species Prosopis cineraria. The sequence continues at coordinate 48,519,054 of NW_026555332.1, forward strand.
TTGAAGAAAAATATTATACTATAAACAAGTTTACTATTAAAATTTTCATTTAAGAGTCAATTTGCCATTTAAACCTTGAATAAGTACATAATTACAGTCACCAATATGTATTTAGGAAAATGGTGAAAACTTGTACTCCATCTATTAAAAATATAAGGCATTTTTTGAGGAGTTGGATATTTAAAAATGTAAGAAATTTTTAGTCTTTTGAGATGTAATTATTATTTTTTTTTCAAAAGTGCCTCCATTGATAAATGACTTTACATTATTGTAGAGTATTTAATAGGGGTAAATATGAAAAGATATGATTAGTTTGAAAGGAGGCAACTATTTTATTGAGAGGTGAGATTCGGTTAAAATGCTTATATTTTTTAACGAAGGAGTATTAATATTAGTGTTATGATGAGAACCATAAAACAAGTCTCGTATATAAACATGCATGTAGCAATTGATATTAACTATATTAATGTTCAATTTAAATTCAATGGAAAATATTTTATTATTTAAAAGTACTGACGTGTTCAATTTATAGACAGGTTAATCAAGAAATTCACTTTCAAATATTTTATTTATTTAAAAATTATTATAAAATCATAAAAGCATTCAAGGCTTCAATTTAGGTTGGCAAATTCAAGAATGAAAATTACCCTGGATAATTAATCCAAGGCCATGAATCATGATATTCCATCGTTGACAGCGACCCTGTCGCAGAGTTTACCTTGTTTTTTGATAACTTGCAGTTTACGAAAGAGAAGAATTAAAGTTCGAAGTGGAAACAATTAATCAAATGTGAACAATATGATTAAAATTTCTTCGGAAATTGTCTGACCCCGTGATGCCCTTTTTTTCCTTGAATGCTTATATATTGGTGGTGACATATTGTTAAGAGAGCTTTATTTTGGACAAACAGAAACATCACGTTGTTAATTAACAAGCACCTAACTAACCAAAGAAAATATTAACTTCGCTGACCCGCGTCGAATCTATAGAAGTTGACTCTCAGACCTCTCCATGGGGCTAGCATGTGGCTAGTGTATTAAGTAATGGTATCTTTATTAGGATACATGTTATTTCTCAATTCCTTTTTTTCCCTTTGAGAATTCTATTTATGTCATGTTGGAAGGTAAAAGGGAATTAAAAAAAAAAAAAAAGACGCCGGGTTTGTCAGTTATATACCCTTGTTTTAGATGAGAAGAAAAATATAGAGGAAAAATACCATGAAGGAAAACTCCCAACGATAATAATTTTTTTTTTACTAATTTTGGAAGAGAAAAACTTATATATTATTTTTAAAAGTTCTCTCTCTCAGAATTCCCTTCCTCTTGCCAGGCGTTAATTTGATTTGACATTTAAAGCAAATGCATGCATGCATGCCAAGAATTGTCCAACACTTGACCGAACAAGAGAGATGCTTTTAGGCATGTGCTAATTACTTGAATACATAATCTACTGTTTTAAAAACGATGATACAGAAAAGGCAGTGTTTTCTTGGTCTGAATGAAGTGATAGCTATGTATCGTCGAGTCCGTGGTTTGAACTTGACAATAAGCATGCCAGCAAAGAAGCTTATTCTCCAAATTTTGCGTCATTCACTTCATCATCATTGAGGCCTCATCGATCTGTTGTTCTTCTGGACATAGTTTTCTCGAGAATTATAATATTGAAAAATAAGAATGAGAGAGCAATAGGAAGAGGCTGTAAAGTATATATTATTGATTGGGGGTACGCCCTTCTTGATGTGCTCTTTCACTTTCTTTTAAAAACCATTTGTATTGGTAGTTTGCTAACTGAATTATGCAGTAATTTTTGGGTGGAATGTGACTAGAGTTCAAGCAAATTGCTCGTGGCCATAGGTCATATCAAGCTAGCAAGGCTTCTCAACATCGTTCAAAACTTATCCCCCATGTTGGAAAGCATAAGACAATTTCTTGAGATGAGATATTAAAAAATATATAATATTTTGAGTCTTTTAGAGTACAATTAATGAAGTTTTTTTAAAAATACTTTTAATTAAAAGGTAGGTGCAATTAATAAGTTTATTTAATTAAGACATCATATTAAAACAGGTAAATATAAAAGAATGTATAATTTTTAAAAAAATTACATGAAAAAAATATATAATTTTAAAAATAATTAACTAACTTATTGCGAATGTGATTCAGTTAAAAGTGTAATTTTGATTATTTGGTGGAATTTTGGACTCGCGCAATGAATATTTTTAATAATGACATTAATTAAAAGTGATGTTGATAAATTATGATTTTTGTTTGGATACTTTTTTCTACAAGCAATTATGAGAAAGTTAATTTTATTTGGATTGTATTCATCAAAATTACGTTTGGATATATAATTACCTTTAAATGGTATAATTTTTATAAAGTTGTTTAATTTTTTATAATTATTGTTATTAAATATAATTTAATAAAATCTCAATCGTAATTTTGGGAACACAGAAGCACCTCTTGGTAGTTTTTACTCAATGTGCAGCAAAGAATCCAGGTCATGATTGATTGGGATTTTTAAAAAACTTATCCAAACGACGCAAATGATGAGCTTCATAATCACTTATATAGGCTTAAATGAGACTATACATGCATTTACTGCTAAATGAAACAGGTATTAAAAAGGGAGGAAGAGATCATCAAGAAATCAGAGAGATGATGAAATGAATTCACTTAGGGATAAGCAAAACCAAATCAGAACCAAATATTGAATTGAATTAAATTAATTCAGTTTATTTAATTAGGTCTATTCCATTCAATTTTATTTTAATAAAAAACTTGATTGATTGATTTGGTTTAGTCTAAAAAAATGAACCAAATATACTGAACTAACCAAATTATTATATATATATATATATATATATTATATTTATAGTTTTTAAAAAAGTAAATAGGCTCTCATTAGTTATGACTTTTATTACATGTACTCATTTTATTTTTAATAAAATTTGATCTTTATATATATATACATATAAAAGAATGGGCTCTCGTTAGGGTGAATGAGAAACATCTTTTCATCCATTTTCTCCATGTTTGCTTTTCTGTGTCTCATTTTCTACTCTTTTACTTGCAGTGGTAGTATTTTTTGTTTAATGTGTTGTTTTGTTCTTTATTCCTATAATTTAGTTTTTTATGTACAGAAGTACTGGGTTTTATTAGTTTTTTCATAAATTATGAGATAAGATTGATATTTTTTTTTTGGGCCTTTAACGTTAGGGGAAAACATGAATATATATATATATATAACACAAAATTAGATTTTACAGATCCAAATCAAATTCCCCGTTAATCAAATGGACCGATCAAACTGAATTATTATAATTTATGTTGGTTTGAATTTAATTTCATCAAGGGTTTCGGTTAGATACAATCTATATTTTTTTGTATAATTTGATTAATTGGTTTTGGAAAAACTGGAACCAAGCTGATCGATGCTTATCCCTAAATTCAGTGGCGTAAATCTCTCAATAGTTGCCTCATCTGATTTGTTCGTCTCGGATCAACCAATGAATAGGCCTGGCCTCGTCGTCAACTCTAAATCTGTTTGTTTTTTTCTTCTTCCTCCTTATCGTTGAAATCAAAATTATTCCTGCTTTTCCTTTTCATTCATCTTCTTAAACCTGCGACGTCGATTCAAATTGATCAGGAACACAAAAAGAGGAATTCAAATAAAAACAGGTTGCAAGTTGCACATATGGAGCTTTCAAAAAATACCTTTCATTTTATTGTCCTACAGCTAGAGGGAGCAGAGTGATTCACGGTGCGGGGTCAAATCACTATAGCAGTCAATTGACAAGGCATACGTTCCCACAAATTAAATATATTCAACATTGAAGTTCACACATGTATATATGTTTTACAGTAAACGGTCCCCTATTTGACAATTTACAAGGTTGGCCTCAAAATTGTTATTTGTGAAATTAATACACTGGAATTGTTCTTGTTCCTGTAATAGCTGGGCGTAGGGGTCGGTGTTAATCAGGTGTATGTATGTCGCGATGAGCAAAAGAAGAACACCGACAATAAGCAGAATTTATGTAGAATATTGCATAAAGACATGACAAAAGAATTTTCTATACCCCACACGCATATCCGAGCTTCTTGTAAGTGATGGTGCAAATTAAAAGTTAGAATTGAGGCTATTATTTTTTTTTCAATGACATTCGAACTAAGAGATATAATTAATTATAGCCTCGGACGTCGGCGCCCATTATATTATATTATATTAGATAATATAACTTTACCTTAATAAGCTCATGTAAGATGATTAATTAGTCAAGAAACAGGTAAATGCAGCGGTCCGTTGAACTTTGACAATTCAAATTTTTTGCATTTATTACGCGTTTTCTTTTCTTAAAAAACTTCGAACCATTACATGCCTCTAAACCACGAAGAAGCTGGCTAAGACCACGCCAGGATACTTTTTCACACTTGATCTTAAATTTCCGACGTAGCAAACGTGAACATATACGTAATTAGAAACAAACTTGGATCTTCTATTGAATGCCTTGAGAGATGTTCCTAATCAAATAGTTTATTTTAAATTGCAATTCAGAAGCATTTGCGTGACTTTCAAAATAAGTCCGTCAATGTAGCTTGACCAGATAATCCCCCGCAGTTGACTATCACCTTCATCACCGCCCAGTTGGATTAATTTAAAACTACACTACACCAAGCATTTTGTTCTCTGATTAAAAAATAATAATAATAAAGTTTTAATTTCCACCTGTTTTAAAATTTCGCAATAATAAGATATAGTAAGTAAGGGACTCGTATTCTTAACCCATTATTATAAGTTTCTGATGACATTGATGTTGCGCAGGGCTACCGTGAATTCTTGAAAAATTTTATATCAGACAATGTTTTGGATCATCTACATCTGTACTAAATATAAATCAAAATAAAAACCTAGTATTTAAATCTATACGTATTAAAAATTGATGAAATGTCTTTATCTTTAATTTTTATTTTTTTAATTTTTCTCGTGGGGACGAATGAGAGTCGTGAATAAACATGTACGGGGTCCATCATAGAATAAGCCAAGGTCAAAAATTTTCCATCGATGCAGTCAAAAGAAAATTGTAGCGTTTCATTAATGAAAATATGGCAAGGGTAAATGTAAAGTATTAGGTTGAACTAATGAGGTTTGGTCCAGTGAAAGAGCTCGTATCTTATAACAAGAAAAATTAAAATTTAAATCTCTCTGTATATTATTTATGTTTAATATTTGACCATACTTGTAATAGAATTAAGTTTTGTGAATTTATAAAATGCCTTTAAAAGAGATGATACTATTTTTTCTTGATAATATTTAAATTATATACAAACCCCTTCGTTAAAAATATAAAATATTTTTTTAACATTAGATGTTTAATGATATAAAATATTTTAATTTTTTAATGACTCAAACCTTATTTTTAAGTAAGATACTTTATTAAATAAAGATAAATATAAAAATAATACTAATTTAAAAATAATTAATTATTTATTGAATGTATAATTTAATTAAAAATATATTATATTTTTAAAGGAAAGGTTATAAATAATGGAAAATTGTGTGGTTGCACACGCGCGGAGGAAGAAGTGCGGATAAAACAGAGACAAAGAGGGGCAGGAGAGATTGAATATTCAAAAAGGACTGTACGGACAGGACTGATGAAAATAATAAAAACAAAGTGAAATGAATAAGCGCGTGGAATGAAACTTCCAAGCAAGCCAGAAGGATTCTGAGGTGCCAAAATTTTCTAATTTCACTCGTATGAAGTTACGCCTTTTGCAGCCTCGCCTAACTTCCTCAGTCATTCGCCGAAACAGCTTAGTCTGCAGACTGTGGAGACAGAGACGTTCATGTATAAATAACGAGCATGTGCACGAGAACTGTCTTGCACTGAAGCTGCGCAGCTTCAAACGCAGAAATCATAGACGCGTGCTAATTTAAATTATAGATAAGGCGAAACAAGGACCAAGCTTGACTGCGAGAGATCAGAGATCGAGAGAAATGGAAAATATGCCACCAGGATATCGGTTCTACCCGACAGAAGAGGAGCTGATTTCCTTCTATCTTCATAGAAAGCTCCAAGGAGATCAGAGGGAGGACATCAACCGGGTTATACCCGTGCTTGATATTTATGATTACAATCCTTGGGATCTCCCACGTAAAATTCTTGCATTCCCCTCTCTTTCACTCTTGCTTTGTCCTTCTCTCTAATCAGAAGACTCAGAATATATAAATGATTTTGGAAATATTCTGAGATTGTTCTAGTTTGAATTTGCATAAAATTGTAACCTGCCATTCGGACATTACACTCTGATCATCAGAGCTTGGTCATGTTATAATCATTAGTTAGTTTTAACCATGTTAATGTTTTTTGTTACATTAAACATATTGATGTTAAAATTATACTCCGCGCTTCGTTATTGCATATATATACATATATATATATGGCATCCGAAATGATATTTTCCAGATCTGCATATGTATATAGAAAACCGTTAATCTGTTTCTTATATATTATGTAATGGGACTGGTTTCAGAGGTTTCGGGAGAGGCGAGCCTGAGAGACACGGAGCAGTGGTTCTTTTTCATTCCGAGACAAGAAAGCGAAGCTCGCGGAGGAAGGCCCCGACGACTGACGACGACAGGGTACTGGAAGGCCACTGGGTCCCCAAATCATGTCTATTCCTCTGATAATCGTATCATCGGCATGAAAAGAACTATGGTTTTCTACAACGGAAGAGCCCCCCACGGCCGGAAAACCGATTGGAAGATGAACGAGTACAAGGCCATGGGAGGCGAGCCATCCTCACCTCGCCCAGCTGGTCCTTTGGTACGTGCCATTATCAATCTCAATTTCTTCTGCAATCAACTCCAATATCCATTTATATATATATATATATATATATATATAAAAAAACTTAAATAACAATTGGCTATACGTACGTCTGTTTTTCGACTTTCGCCCCCGCAGAAGCTTAATTCGGTGAAATTTCTTTCATGTATAAAGATATTTCGCCATAATTATCAAATCTTAATTCGCAACCATTCTTAACGCTATATTTCAAGTTCAAATCCAATTGATCGGCTTCTCTGATGAAAACGACACCTATGCATACATTTGATGGAAGCCCTAGAATTGGTTCAAAGTTAGCGTCGTTGATGCTGTGTATGACCAGCGCAGTTTTTTAATATGGATGCCTTGGGAAGCGAGCTGCAACACGTGGCTGTAAAATAATTATCTAATGTACAGATACGGTGCTTTGATTTTGCAGTTAAGGCAGGAATACAGTTTATGCAGGGTATACAAGAAATCAAAGTGCCTGCGAGCGTTTGATAGAAGGCCACCTCCGAGGAGGGAGATGGATGATCATGGGGGTTCAAGCTCAACGTCTCACCATCAACAGCTTCAAAACCCGGAAGACTCGTCGTCAAAGGGGAAGATAGGTATGGCGAGCTCTCCGGAGAGTTCATCGTCTGGAGATCATGCCCAAGCTTCGCAGGTCAGTGGGGAAGCGGCCGGTCAAATGGATTTGGACGATGAGCCTTTGTTGGATTGGGAGCAAGTTGACTGGTTTCTTGGCAAGCATGACTAGACAGTGGGAACCCTGGAAAATCAAACAATTGAATATCGTCAACGTATCTTCTAAAATAAGTTGTCATGTCACATATGGTTCAAACTAGAAATTTCGGGGATTTTTTACCAATATAGTGCAGACATTAAAAGAAATTACCCATATGTTGTAACATGAAAAGTATTTACTAAAATGCTACACAAAAAATCACTCAACTGAGGAACTAGTTTGAAGTTATGAACAAATCATTCAAGCCAACTAGATTTTAGAGTTAGAAATTATTTTTTTATTCAATGAGAAGTAATTTTAGCTTTTTTTATTGATGTGACATTTTTTTCACTTTCAAGAATCTCTACAATGATATTAGAGATATACTCGAAGATAGATCAAACGTATTAGTAATAATGCTAGATATGTGGTAAGTTTTTTACCTTCTTCAACTATTAGACAAATCATTTGTTTAAGTTTTTTTAAATCATTTGAATGAAAATGATGAGTAAATAATTGTTACTAATATGATAAAGGAATTATTATAAGGTGTATTAAATTAAAAATTATTAAGAATAAATAAATAATTATTAGGTTTTATGAAAATTAATAATGAATGATTAAGTTATATGAATCAAAAGTGAAAATTAATTTACCTCACAAATAGTAACTTTTGAGATCACATCTTGTTCTCATATGTTGTAACCGTTGTTGTTATATGTTCCTCTCTTCTTGAGATTTAAGTGATTCATTTATTTGTGTGATCGACATATTTAAATCAAATCAAGGTGACTCAACTAAAGAAATAGACTATCAAGAGGTGGCATATGCATCATTTGATGGTCTACCATGTTTAAAAGTAGAAGTGTTGTAGGAGTGGATGAGTTGAAAGCGAATGATGACAAGGGTGACATGTAATGAGACTCAAATTAAGTAGGATTGAAATAGATGAAAGGGGCTGATGATAATGATGAGGCTAAAATATAATGAAATTAACTAAAATTTTAAGGCTATGATTCCCTTACATTTTTCAATTTCAATTGGTAGTTTGATAGATAAGTAGCCACCATGTTGCTCACTTGGTTTATCTCGAGGGATCTATGGATGATGCAACTCAACTCTTAGTGGAGTAGGCTGAGGGTCCTTATTAAATCATTGTTCTCTAATTGCAAGTAAGATGCAGTGTTGGTTTTGAGCAACCCTATCTCGATAATCAATATGATAAGAACATTCTGAACAAGAATTAATCACTAACTTGTATTACTCGTCTGTTATGTCAGCCTAAAATAAACAATAACATTTAGATTATAACACTTTTTTTAAAGGAAAAAAAAGATGGTATAAATGGAAGAAGGTGAAAAAATTACCACATACCTAACATCATTACTAATACGTTAGATCCATCCTTGAGTATATCTCTAATACTATTGCAGAGATTCTAGAAAGTGAATAAAATGTTACATTAATAAAAAAAGTTGAAATCATTTATCTAGTGAACAATTTCACTTTTCATTAAATAAAAAAATAATTTTTAATTGTAAAATCGTTTTTAGCTTGAACGATTTGTTCACAACCTACAACTTTTTCCCCAGTTGAATGATTTTTGGTGTAGCATTTTAGTGAATACTTTCCAATGTTGTAGCATCTAGGTAATTTCTTTTAGTGTTTATAGTATATTTGGTAAAAAAGTTGGAATTTTGGTCATTGCTCATGCATGTTTCTGAAGCACAGTTTTGGTTTATTTGTTGTTTAATTTTCATCAGCTGATAATCTTGTTAATTTCCAATTTGGTAAAAAGATTTGAATTCGATGACTATACTTAATATAAGTACTCATTGAACTTATTATGTTGTCCACGTGTAAGTAGACATAAAATGATGTAAAAAATTCCATATAGGATAAAGTTAGCTTAATAACTAATATATAACAAAGATAAAGAACCCATAAACTTAAGACTTATAGTTTTGAGGTTTAGCCGTTTGGGTTTATTTGAACCGTTGATCTGTCTCTAATGAATCCCTTTGCTTGCAATAAACAAATAAAATGTAACCAGAAAACTTTAATCCGCAAGTTATTAAAAATTTGGTTCACACTTCATATAATTGTAAGAGCATATCTTACTATTAATATGAGGACATTATTAGAAGGCAGTCTATAAATACTTCTATAATCAGTCTTTGAGCTTAGAAGCATGTCATTTCTTTAATGAGTTCCTAAACCCAACTAGTTTAAACTTCTTTTTTTGTTAAAAATAAATAAGTAGGTAAAATGTTAGATTTTGGAGACTGGAAGTTTTTAAAAGATACGTGTTCTTTGTTTAACCGGGGAAAAAAAACAACCGTGAAATCTCCTGATAATTAGGTTCACAACTTGTAAGGATGTTTTCCTTATTATGATTATAATTATAGATTTTATAATTTCTATTGATATTTAAAATTGATAATATTAAGGGAGAATGACAATTAAGTTAAAATTGAATAGATAACAGAGAAGTCCCCAACAATTTTTTTTGAAAAATAGATTGAAAATATCTATTTAAATAATTATAAATTTAAAAAATTTAATTGCAAATAAGTATTTAAATATCAAATACTTTTAAATTGCAATAGAAATTTCTATCTTTAACTATTTAAATTAATATTTATAATTTATTTAAAAAAATTATCGGGATCTAACTGTCATTCTCTCTAATATTAATTTAAAGACATTTTTATTCTTTGTTTATTGAATTTTTTATATATAGCACAAATTCACCCTATACAACATATATTGTTTTGTTATAATATTTGTTACATTTATAATTGATGATTGATCATTGTGGCTGAAGAAAGAGTGTGTGTGGGGTTGCTAGTGTAAAATTCACACCTACTCGTATAATCTGGTTCGTAATCTTGTATAATGCTTGATCCTGTGGATTTGAACTCGGTGATTAACTATGACTTTTCACACTTTAAAGCTGAAATTGAAAATTACGGAACTCCACCCTCTGGACGCCTCGTAATGAGAATGAAAGAGACCGCAAATTTATAGGCGAAGGAGGCATCTCTCTCTCTCTCTCTCTCTGTGTCGTCGTAACTTCACATTCCCTGCGGAACGAAAATATTATATCGATAGAAGGTTTACTCTTTTATTTTCTGTGTGTATTGATTTTATGCTGCGTATCATCATGTATAATTTGTTTGCTATTTCAACCGCTCAGTACAGCTCTGAAACAAGAACAGCCTAACTAAGGGTTCGTTTGGGCCGAATATACATATAATCAGAGGGGGATATCTTGATAACATATATATATGTATGTATGTATGTATATTTTGTGTGTGTGTGTGTGTGTGTTTGTGTGTCCCCGAGCACAAGTAATTCTGTGGCTTCGGAGATATTGGTGCGTAGTGATGAATATGCTTAGGAAACTTGCAGGAAAAAATTGAGAAACAACGCGTGGTAGCTAGGACAGGCGGTCTAAGTTGAATTGCTCAGTAATTGCAGGCACTTAGAATCAGAAATTTAGTAAGTATAGTTGTGGCCGGGACTGGTCAAATAAAAAGTCGCGTGCGTATTCGTGATCACTTTGTCACCATGTATATATGTTTGCGCGTTAGTTGGTAACTGCAAATCAACACCTGCACCTATTCTTCGTACCAGGAAAGAAAAAGAGCTTGCAAGACCAAAACTCCTAGATGCTAGTGACCAGAGAAAAACAACAAAAAGGTTATCGCAGTTTCAAGGAATTTGAGTAACTGCACGCACCATTGTCTCTGTGGAGACTGCTTGGAAACCCTAGGACATCAATCCCTATCTTCTATCGTTTACTTTTGTTTCAACATTTTATTTTCTATATTTACTATGATAGAACATGTCCCACGAAGCGAGTTTCATCGTAAAACTTTGATATCTAAAATTGTTTAAGCGTGTTTCTCTTGATAATTGATCCTGTCCTTTGCTACTGTTGGCTCTTTTATCTTTTCTGTAATTTCACATCTCTTGCAATTTTACATTCCCCGAGAGGCTGGGAGTTTGATTTCCACGTGGAGTTGGATTTTCTCCTCTTCCAGGAAGAACATAGAAGAGATCAGTATAGATTTGAACCATTAAATTGAATTTAAAAATTTAAATTTGATAGAAACCCACCCCTTTTCACGCGCATAGTTTTCTCCATTAATTCCACTCATTTCGTTGATGTTTTGTGTCTTTATCTTCCTCCAGCGAATCTTGGCAGAAGTTTGCTCAGTCTCTTGGAATAATCTTTTCAGCTTTAATTATGAAAAAGGAAAAGAAAAAAAAAAGGTGAGATAGATGACGATATTTTGGACTCACATATCTCATGATCTCATTTCTCTTTTGCATCGCGCACACGCCTTGCATGGTAACTGGAAAGAGAAATATCTTTATCATTTGTATATAGTTTTTGATTCATGCAAATGACCAATCATAGATACAGCTTATAGTTATTATACATAGTGCAGCTTAATTTTTAATCGGTTAAAAACTCCTCACATGATATGAAAATATAGTTTGATTAATTATTTTTACTTCAGAGTAGCGTGAATTCTAAAATGATATTTACAAGAGTTTAGTTAATGAATCAATAGTTTAAAAAGTAAAAGACAGAAGTTTGACTGGAAGGTACGTATATATAATTGATTGAAGAGAGCTAGCTCCAAGGTCGTCAAAAAAAGTGTTAATTAAATAATTAGTAATTTTAATTGATAGTTGAAATTTGTAAATATTTAGACCTTGGTATGCTAGGGTTGAATACAATTATAGTCATTCTATATTATATATACGTAAATTATATATACTGCATTTTTTATAAATTATATATATATATATATATATTCGTGATTTTGGTTTCTCAATATCTACCCACCCTTTTGTTTGACTGATAGAATATATGTAGAGACCTTATTCACTTGCCTGGAGCTTTTGGAAACCAAGGCCCCTCTCGGCTATTTTGATAGAAAAGAATTGAAATTACCAATAGGGGTTGAATTATAGTGTAATGAGTTGGTCCCTTACAACGTCAAATTCAGATTCTAATTGAAATATTTACTCATGTTTAGTGTCTAAACATGCATCAAATAAGAAAGACTCTAATAGGAATATATTTATGGGCAACAAAAACATAAAAAGAATGATTTTTTTTTTTTGCATGAATTCTAAACAGAAATATTACATGCTTATCATTGTTTAATAATAATTGTATATTTTTACTCAAATATATAAAAAGACATTTCCTATTTTAAAAATTTTTTTTAATTTCATTGCCATTTTCCAGCACGCTTGATTACCTGTTTTATTTTGTTGCCCTCAGGACCAAATTAATGATGTGGCCTATGACCTGGATCGGTGGATCCCGAGTTTTTTTTGCCCCTTTAATATAAACTGAATCAAACTACCACCAGAACACAGATGTTAATAAGATCAGAACCAACAGAATAGAAACAAACTAGCCTACTCCTCTTTCATCATTAATAAGCTCTTGGAAAGGGGAGAGTCCCCTCATTGCCTCTCAAAATGAGGTTAATATATAGATTCGGCACTATCCGTGAAAACACAAGTGTTCTGATAGCTTCTATTCTAACAAATTAAGTACTCAGGACCTGTATAAGAGCAATAATTTCAGCAACCATAGGTGGCACAGATGACAGCTTCCAAACAAAACCCTATTGCCAGCACAGGTTGTCATCCAATAGCACACCGCCACACCCGCTCTGACCATTTTGTAAAACAGAACCACCAACAAAAAGCTTGAGACAGTTAGAACCCTGAAAAAGTCACGTTGCTAGGACCAGAGATGTAATTCTTTCCAAAGGGAAACTTCGCCATAAGGTCCCTGTTAATCCAAGCCCTGAAGAAACTAGTACTGGCATTATGATAATTGGTAACACCATTACCTTCAAACAAAAACTTGCACCTATCTATCTCAGCAAATGTAACCAAAAAGAATAGGCTAAAAATTAAATCTACCAATGTCATGACTCAGATTCCATCTGACCCATTCAGTACCCTGTAGGTTAAAAAACTGATCAAGAAATCCTGGAGAAACTGCAGATAACTAACATTGAGTTGCATTTTTGCAATCCCCCATCAAATGCATGGAATTTTCCGGTACTTCACAGTTCATAGGGCAGTCCAATTTATTCCTCCAACCCTCTTCTAACTTTTAGGTCCTTCGTGTGCACTCTCCCATGGGAAAACAGCCACATGAAATATTTAATTTTTTTGGGGGCAAGCTAAGAGTTTCTAAGTGTTCTCCTCAACATGATTATTACCTCCAAAAAGAAAATTATATGCAGATTTGACAGTAAGACTCCCATCCGAAAATGGTGTCTTGATTAAATTTATCCTCCCCTCTTTTCTCACGAGTGGGTGTGCACAAGTCAAGCGGTGAACCACATGATTAATTGATTTTCCAGCCAAAAACTAATTAAGCTTCGTTGTAGCCCATTCACCCCATTCATTCACAAAATTACAAACTTTCTCTTGCTGTAAAATTCGGTCTTCACGGCCGGGGACTAAATCAATAATGGACATATTTAGTTCGGACCAGCCAGTTCGCAAACCAGAAAGAAGTTTCCTTCCCATTTCCCACCTCCTTTCCAAAGCCTTCCACGAATCTGTCCCAAACACTGCAGATGCCTCTCCAAGTAGCTCTAAGTGTCTAGCCGCATCATGACTACATTTATATAATATAGGGGAGACTGGTGAGTCGGTTCCACGAGGAAAGTGTAAATTAAAGCCGATTAATTTAACTTAAGATTTTCTGTTTTGAAAAAATTAATTTAATTAGAGTTGGATATATAAACCGTCACGAAAAAAGACAGTATGATAAATAAAGACCATGAAAGGATATTAATATAAAAACAAGTGCCTATTTACAATCAAAATTTCAGAACTGAGAAATTAAACTTTGATATAATCTTTTGGGAGCCTCAATTGTCACTGTAACCAAGAAAAAAAAAATTGAAGTTGAAGGATTTGGTTGCCTGGGCCAAGCAAAAGGCAGGGAGAAAAGAATTGCCATGTATTTAAGTTAGCGCGTTGAAATTGTTACATTTATAAACCAGAGTTATGGTGGGACATATTCTGCTATCGAAAGACGCTCTTAATCTTCTAAAACTAAGAGATGTGAATTTTATAAAGTTTTGTTTTTTTAAATATTTTTCATTATTTTATTATTTTTTATAAAATATAAAATATTATCTTCATTACTTTAAAACGCAAACTTCTATGTTTATAGATCTCAAGTTCAACGAGTTAAAATCAAATTCTTTAACTCTATTTATAAATTATTTTCAATATCTTTTATTGAAATAAAAAAATAAAACTTATTAACTTGGTTTAAAATTTAATAAGTTTTTAATTTTTTTAATTGAACATACACACTTTAATAATATATTTTCTTTCACTAAACTTTAGTAGAGGGTAAAAATTAAATTTGTGATAAAAATTTAGTTATAAATAGGATAAAAAAATATTTTTTATTTACCTTATAAGTAAGACTAGGGTTAACTAAAAAAGGAATATTGGGGGAAATTTCTAAGTTGCTGCATGAAGCCGATGCTGCTTGTTACTTGTTAGAGAGTAACTCAGTAGCTGCTACTATGGGTATTTCCTAAAGGTATTCACAGGCTGAGCTCATTTTGATTTTGAGGAAAAATCAAATTAAAAATACAAAACAAACCAAACCAATCAATTTACTATAGTTTAGGACCTATTCATTTTTTTATTTAATAGGTTTGGTTTAGGTTTAGATCAAGCTTAAACTTTTTTTAAGATATTCTTCATAATCATCACTATATATTTATGTTCAGTTGTTCACTAATAATTTTTAACTACTAATTGCTATTTGTAATGCAAAAATCTCTAGAGTACAAAAGAATATAGGTTTTGATTATAAATTTTAAAATTATCATAAACAATTATAAATAACATTTAGCTAATTGCAACATATTTTCATTAATGATTTACAAATAATTAAACTTAGGCAAATTTATTAAAATATATATAATAAATATAATAAGGTTTGGTTCAGTTTGATTTAAATTTTCAAAAGTAAAAGCCTGAATCAAACTGAACAAATTGATTTTGTCAAAAAAAAAAACAAAAACAAATCAAATCTGATCATTTATAATTGATTTTGATAGCTTAATATTAGTTTGATCGATTTAGATTGATTTTTAACAACCTTGTTACCCCTTGTTATCGATATAGTGGAAGTTAGGATGTGATTTGTGTAGGTTGGTATAATAATAACTTCACCAGAAAAAGAACGTGATGATGGTACAATGAGAGAAAGTTAATTAATTTAGTGGATGCTGTACAGCATCACAGAAATTGAAATTAAATTAGCTTATATCTATTGCTCTTAATTCAAACCCAAGAAAGAGGGAGGGAGAGAGATTTTAGGCTAGACAGCATGTGCTTGACAAATTGTAAGTCGTCTTAATCCCGAATTAACAAATGTCACTGTACACTACTGTCGTGTGGCACTGCTCAAGGCAGGGGGCAGAAAGTACGAGAATATAAAGATAACATATGGATATCCAAGTAAATCTTATCCGATAATCGCATCACTGGGGAGAACAGAACAATGCTCTTCGTGTAGGTGGGGCTATCGTCCGTTGGCAAGTGTTTGCATGAATTGGGGATTGCGATAACATAATGGGTTGTTCGACTAAGTGTTGTTATTTACCCAATAGCTACTAGCTGGCCCATATTAATTTTGTTGTTGAATACTATCAACAGACTCTGTAGGTTTGTGGCTGCGGGTCAATGGTAACGAACTCGTCAAAATATAATATGCATTGCCCTTAATTGTTTTTTTGTTTTTCGGATAGAAGGGGGAAAACGGAAAAAGCACAAACAAACTAAAGACTAAAACAGAAGAAAAAACCTAAGGGGGTTCAAAAAGGACGACCCTATAAAAATCATCAGCTTGAAAGTAATGGAAACCAGGTGTCGCATCCAGAGCCCTCTTAGCACATAAATCAGCTTCTTCATTTCTTTCCCTGGGGATGTATTCAACATGCATTCTCTACTCCCGATGTAGCAGCTCGCGTGCCTCTTGAATCTCAGAGTAATATTCATGAAGGTCAATGTCGCCTCCAAGAAGGAGATTCACTGCCTCAGTACAGTCACTATAGAACCCCTTCTCGGATTCCCTTATCCCAAGCAAGTTTTATTCCCATAATGCAAGCCCAGTTCTCAGCCAGTAGGGCATCGCCTTCAGGAAGTCCCATGAGGAAGCCTCCCTGAACGTCGTTATTTCCATCTTTTATAACTCCTCCGTGGCTCACTGATCCTGTACTCACTGAATAGGCACCATCTACAAATATACTACACATATGTGGGGTTCGGTTTGTCCTCTTTATCCGCCGCGGCAATCCCTGCTTTGCTAAATTAGTCCCTCCAATTTTTACTTGATTAGCTTTCATGCATCTGAGGATACCAGTCGCGTGTGCTGCCACCCTTGCCGCATTCATATCCTTATTATGGAAAATAAAATCGTTACGCCTCCTCCACAGAAGCCAGCAAACTATCGAGAACCATGAAGTCCAATCATCCCCTTCTCTGCCCGCATTTGTTCTCAGGTTACATCTAAACCAGTCAACTGCATTCAGCTCGAAGAACCTCACTAAGCAGTCAGGTCGGATCATGCGGACCCATAGATCCTGCCCTTAATTGATTTTGTCATTTTCTTTAACCATAAAGTAGTAAACCTTGACGGCTTTTCAAAGGATGTTTCTTCTTTTCGTCTCAAGGTATGGAATGGCTTGGCGGAAATTTAGTCAATATCTTGTACCATCAAGTTTGCATTGGGTATTTATTGCCTGGATGGGGTTACTTAAATACCTGTTTTAGTTGTCTGTTGAATTTAGATTACCTGGATGGGTTTATACTTTTTGGACTCTAATGGTATTTTAGATTCTCTTTTTGGTAAGCTTAGTTTCCCACTTCCTGTTATGATGTGTCTATCCTGAAAAGTGGTCAACGGATAAGCCATGTAATGGATGATAAAGGGCCAGGACATCGATGTTTCTAATCACGGAGGAAAACAGCTTTATGTTGGGCGTGTGCACAATTCTGTGACTGTAATTCTCTTCCAATTTAATGTTTGTAAACTGACTGCTGAAATTGATAATGAGGCTTCAATCTTGAGAAGCTGAATCATTCATGCCAAATACTGAACCCGGGCAAGAATTTAGCTAGGTTTTAGTAAGACCCTTACTTGTTGCCTGAAATGCTCTAATTGTGTGCATCTTCGAGGATATCCGAAGTTTAATGGTTCAGAAACATTGCTGTTAGAACCAGAGCCTAGAGAAACAGTTTTCCTGTGTACACTGTTAAATTGAAGTGGCCTTTTCCAAGCTTTTGTCTCACGCAATCTCTTCATTTTGAGCTTGATGGTTTGCCTTCTGAATGGACATGATATCTTGATGACTCCGTTGCTTTTATGTAATTTGTTTGTTTACTTTGATTTTGTTGTAATAGCTTTTACTATTGTCCAATTAATAAGTACCACCCAGTGCACGGTGCAGAAATTGCCATCAATTATTCAATTAAGTTGGATCTCAGAATGTTTTGAACATCAATCTGAGTTTCTTCTGCTCACTTTCTGGCTGCCAGTTTCATTAGGGAAATGGCAGCAGACTGGATAATCTACGTAGTACGTGGGTCTATTTTTAATTTTTTTATGTTCTGCATGAATAGATATTTCGTTGCAGAACTTTCCGGAAAAAAGAGAGAAAATTAGTATTGCGCCATATGCTGACTATTTTGTTTTCTTGTTAAATAACATGCAAGACTAACCTTTGCATATCAGTAGTAAGCACTTGTATAGCAGACTTGGCAGGTAATAATTTACCAAGGCTAATTCCTTTTTATTTACCTTTTAAAAGATTATGTTAGTGTCATATCATATCATATATATATATATAAGATCAGAGCAAAGCATCCTTTCTCATTGAAATTAAGTCTTCCCATATTTTTCCCTTTTAAATCTTATACAACAGAAATTAGAGACAGTCCATTTCTACACCTTCAAAAGCTGCAACATGTTCAGGAAAGCAAGGGCAACCCAATCCATCTGAACAGGAGACCATCGCACTTGATTGATCTCAGCCGTCGATTCATAACACATATCTGGCTTCACATCATCACCATTATTATTCCTCGCCTGAAATCCAGTATTTCCCACCACGTCCCAGATCAAAGCCCTCGAATCATCGCCGCAAGAGCAAAGCTGACGTCCTAAGTGTGGGGACCACGATATAGCATTAACACTTCCCTTATGCTTATTTAATTCCATCACTGGTGTGGTTGGCTGCCTAATATCCATTATTACCACTTTATTACTGTCCATTCCAACCGTTGCTATAAACCTTGGATCCCCTTTATTCCATTCCAGGCGTAGCAGAGGGCAATCTTGTGCTGGGTTTTCAAATATTATGGTCGATCTTTCTTTGTCCCTCAAGTCAAAAACTCTCATAGAACCATCCCCAGACACTGAAGCAAATACATTGAAACCACCCCATGATATGTCATACACTTCTTTGTCGTGTGCCACTAGTTGTGTGTCCAGAGCTTCCCTCTCTATATCCCATATGGTACATGTGGTGTCCACGTTTGATGCAGCCACGCGTCCGGTGTCAAACTCTGCCCAGTCGAAAGAGGTTATGGCTGAGTTATCTCTGATTTTGTTGCCGGTTAGGAGGGACTTGAGCTCAATCCGATCGTCGTGTATTTCCCACAGTCTTAGGCAATCTCCGGAGGTGGCGACGATGTCGGGGTTTGTGTCATCCTCGGAGGGAAAGAACATTATGTTTGTCGGAGCATAAGGATGGTCAAAGACCAGATTGGGGTCAGTACTGTAATTCAACGACTCGTGGTTGAAATGAACGAGTTCAACCTTGTTCGTGTGGTCTTCTATGTAACTACCTATTGCAAGGCGGGCATTTTTGTCGCGACGTAGTGACCATGCCAGAGCATAGATTGGCCACTGAGCAACGTGGGTGTGGATCCCT
The DNA here is from genome assembly GCF_029017545.1 of Prosopis cineraria. Classification (NCBI taxonomy): domain Eukaryota; kingdom Viridiplantae; phylum Streptophyta; class Magnoliopsida; order Fabales; family Fabaceae; genus Prosopis; species Prosopis cineraria. The sequence goes on from NW_026555332.1 coordinate 48,538,636, forward strand.
GGTCTTATCTCTACGTGGCCTTGCATGGTCAATCTAGCTTGCTACGAAATTCCTACATGATACATTAACATGTCAAAAGTTAATGTCTAGTTTTCAAGATATATTAATTGTGTTACATGTGCTAGCTACTTCATTTAAATGGCTGCTTAAAATGCACTGAGAGTAACTAGAAGCAGAATGGTGGCGATTACTTATTAGTGGCGACAATTATTGTTATCCTCTAGCTACTTTTCTAGGCACTGTCTCTTTGAAATCGGAAGAAAGGAGGAAGAACAAAGAACAGAGACCAGGACCATCAATTAATCTGCCCATCGTGTACGCTGGTTTGGTTGGTTGTGAATAGTGGAATGTTTGTTCACCTAGCTAGGACTCTTCCCGATTCATAACAGAAATTCAAACTCAGGAAGGCGTAGATAATAAGAAAGGAATGAAAAAAACTAAAAGTATGATTTTTCAAAAGGTCACACGATTGTTTTGTGTTTGTGGTGTTCGACTTCTGAGCAAAGACAAAATTATGTACTTTAATTTTATGAGACCAACTAATAGCTAGCTAGCCCTAGAAATCTCCTGCAACATGAACTCTATGGAGTCAAAGAAACAGTCAGTTCTCTCGCTCGCTATTGAGGATTGCGGGTGAGTTGTGCGAATGACCAGCCACAAGCTAAAAACATCGCTCTAGAAAACCAAATAAATATGGAGTGCAAAAGCAAGGAGCAACAGTACAGAAAATGAAAGTAGATATAACTGAAGAGACAGAGAGTGGAATACACAGTGGAATTGTCTGTCTGAAAAGAGAAGCTAGAAATTAAAATTTCTTACATTGTCAAGATCAGCTGGAGGGCACGGAGATAAGCTTGGTGCAGAGGACAAAGGCGATACTGGTAAGAGAAGAGAGAAAGGTGTGTGTAGGAATAATAATGGAAGGATAAGTGGGAGAGGCAATAAATATGCGTGATGAAGAGCAATATGGTGGGCTTAATGCAGAAGACAGAGAGACAGAGAAGGGAAGGTGGAGCTAATGGTCAATGTTGGCATCTATTTTTTCTTTTGAGTTTGGTCGTTCTTCTGCATCTATCTGCAGTTCAAGCATTTAAACTTATGTACCCTCACCGCCCGCATCCTCGGCAACAATATAAAGGTGGTGTGTATTTATGCACATGCAAAGAAAAAATATATAATAAAGATGGTTTTCATTTTCACCCATATTTTTATACTTCCTCTGTTCAAAAATTTAAAATATTTTTTAAGAAATTATATGTTAAAAAATATAAGATATTTTTAATTTTTTAAGGTGTGATAATTATCTTTTTTAAATGCCCATATTGATAATGACTTTATATTTATTGTAGGGTGTTTAATTGGAATAAATATAATAAAATAGGGTTAATTTGAAAATCGATAACTATTATATTAAGAAATGAGATTCGGTTAAAAATATCTTATATTTTTGAACAGAGAAAATATATTGTATGGTCACCTTTTTTTCCTTAAAATATGTGATACACTGTTATAAGATAACTCAATTTAATTTGTCCCAATAATATTATTGGTCTCTTCAAATTAATTCCAAAGTTTTTGTGACTACTCTCGGACCTAACAGACTACATATGAATATATATTTAGAACAAAGAAAGCGGGAAAAATAAACAAGAGCACTTGTGAATTGATCATCAAAAATATTCAAAATTTAGTTGTTGTTTTAAATTATGGTTTTTAATTGATGATAAAAATTTTAATTATATTTTTTTAAAAAATGTTTGTCACCATATTGAGACTTGCTACGTGGAAGCTCCGTTTCTGCATCCTCAATATTTTAATATTTTTTATTATTAATATGTATTTTTTTATTAGAGACAATTTTATATTTTAATTGTTTTTTATTTCACACCGTGATTTTTACGCGGACTTTTTCAAGGTCTGACTTGCTGATTATACAAATTAATAATACATGATACTTAATTCCTATTAAATCTTTCTTATCAATTTATAAATTATTATTTCTCTTTTATTTTCTTGTTTATTTTTAATTGAATACACCAATAAGTCATTGTATGAAAAACAATAAGTCATTGTATGAAAAATTATCATTTTAAAAAAATACGAAAAATGTTGAGTGTGTGTGTGTCCGGCTGTGAGAATTTTGAATAATTTGCATGAATTTAAATTTTGCATGTAGAATACAAAACTACAAATACATCATTTGAACATTTTGAATTGTGAGTGAACACTTCAACTAACTTTCAAGATTGGAAAATGTCGATAAACTGTTGATTTACATGAGACGATTAAATATAAATGCTTCGTTTATTATGCATCCAATTCCCAGCAACATCATTAACTGCCATGACCCTTACCTGTCACGTGATTAGCTTCCATTGACCTGCTGCACATGGAGACATTGCAACAAAAAATTTTAAATCGCACCCGCTATTTTGAGGATTACAGAGATTTTTTTCCCCTTTTGACCTGAAAGAAATTGATTACATTATAAAGATTTTTTTAATTTTGCATAAATCTTGAGATATCACTGATAAATATCACGAGTTGTTGAAATTTCGTGTCATGCAGGGATATAAATATTAGGTTAAAAACTGAAAATAAACAATGACGGAAGATTTTAATTTTATAAAATATACTGAAGATTTAATTCAAAGTGTAAAAATCATGTTATTAATAATTATAAGTAGTGTGATTTTTTATTGTAAATTATATATATCTATTATTATTATAATAGATAATAATACATACTTCTAGTTCGTGTTTGAACACTTTATCCCCCCTTCAAATTAAGTGAAATAAAAGGAGATTCTATAGTAATACTTTAGTCAATTTATAATAATATCTTACATCAACTGAATCTCTTGAAAGACAGAACACACGCACATGTTATTATTCTATAATAATAATAATGGGGAGATGTTCAATTAAAAAAAGGGACAGGTGATATTTTTTTGGTCGATCAATGCCTTCCACCAAACAAAAATGATAATTTAAAAGATTGACATGTCACGTCAATTCTTCCACATATTTTCATGAAATTTGAATATAATTCTAAAGATAATGTATCTTTGTTTACCAGGGAAAAAAAAGATAATGTATCTTTAATTTAAAAATAAATAAATAAAACAAGAGGCGTTATTGTGTGGGTGTTCGCCTCCTGCTCGCCGCATGCCTTTTCCTTCTCTTATCAGGGTCTGTTTGGCTAATAGAAAGCTTTCCTGAGAACGAAAACGAGAATGATGCATAATGGAACGAAAGCGAGAATAGGTTTGATGGAATATAATAAGTATGTTTGGCTTGTTAGGGTAAGAAATGAATATGTGTACTTGATTGGACAACAATGCTCCTGATATAAAAATATACTAAAGTATTTATTTTAATTTCACATTTTTTAATACAGTGAAAAAACATAATTTTGAATCACTACACGTTATTCAAATTTTATTATAAGTCCTTGTAACTAATTGTATTTTAATTAATTAATAATTATTTAACCCTTCTTTAGTTTTGTTATTTCGTCATGTATAAATATTATTGAGTATATTTAGTAAAGCTATTTCAGTGTAATCTCTTTCAATCTCATGGTATCAGAGCACTAATTTGCTCTCTTCCTCTGCCCTATGGCTCCAACTGATTCACCAAAGTCTTCGTCTTCCACCGTTCACTTAGATCCTTCAAACCCTTACTATATTCACCCCAATGAAAATCCTGCTCTCGTCCTTGTTTCTCCAGCTCTCGATGGTTCGAATTACCATACTTGGACTCGAGCCATGACGATGGCATTACAGTCGAAGAACAAGATAGATTTTGTTATTGGTTCTATTCACCAGCCTCTCTCTTCTGATCCTTATATGCTTCTTGGTTGCGATGCAACACGATAGTGGTTTTTTAGATTACAAAGTGTTTATCACCAACGATTACTCATAGCATTCTTTAGATCGATGATGCTTGTGATGTCTAGAAGGATCTTCGAGATAGGTTTTTGCATGGTGATAAGTTTTGAATTGTTGAACTCCGGGAGGAGATTGCTAATCTTCACCAAGGTGATTCCACAGTCAGTCAATTCTTTACCCGCCTTAATATTCTTTGGGATGAGCTATCCAATTTGTGACCTCTTAAACCTTATGCATCGACTTGTTCTTATGCTGATTATCATACTCATTGAGAAGAGGATTATGTGATTCATTTTCTTCGAGGCTTGAATGATCAATACAGTACAGTAAAGTCTCAGATTATGCTCATGGATTCAATGCCTTCTATTAATCGAGTATTTTCTTTGGTAGTTCAACAAGAATGTGAGATGCAAGGTTCTCAAGATTCCAAGATTTTGTTCACTAAAGGCTTGACTGGTCCTCCAAAGCCATCTAGTTCTTCCTTCACTAGTGGTCCTGTTAACACAAAATTTTACACTTATTGTGGGAAATCTAGACACTGTTGAGACTTGCTATAAAAAGCATGGCTATCCACCAGGATTTAAGCATCGTTCATCCAATTCCTCTGTTTAAACTATTGCAACTCATGTTTCATCTCCTATTGTGGCTTCTCCTTCTGTTGATTCTTGTATGATTTCTGCTAGAGGTCACTATTTTACTACTGAGCAATTTAAACACCTGTTAGCTCTAGTATAGGAGCCTCCTATAAGTTCATCAGATCATCATGTTTCTGTCAATGCTGTTTAGATAAGGGATGGTCCTAATGATCCTTCTTGGATAGTAGATACAGGTGCTATTGATCATGTTTGTTACTCATTAGATGTTTTTACTTCTTATAAGCATATTGCTCTTATATCTATAAGTATGCCAAATGGTTCTCATGCTCTTACTTCTATATCTGGTACCATACATCTCTCTTCTGACCTTGTTCTCCATGATGTTCTTTATATACCCTCCTTTTCTGTTAACATCATTTCTATCTATAAACTTTCCCTTAAATCTAACTGTTCCTCATTTTTTACCATTCCTTTTGCATCATCCAGAGTATTCACTCTTGGAAGATGATTGGTACAGCTAATATTCATTAAGGATTAACATCTATGTAGATAATCGATTAGCTTCAGTTTCTCAACTTACTTCTTCTTCACAGTATTCTACTTCTAATATTTGGCACCTTTGGCTTAGTCATCTTTCTCCCAGCATTACTTCTTTGTTAGCTACACAGTTTCCTTTTCTTAAGTGTAATTCACTAAATGATGTTCCTTGTGATGCTTGCCATTTTGCTAAGCATAAACGACTTTCTTTTCTTGCAAGTATAAGTACCAGTAATAAAACTTTTTCTCTTTTTCATGTTGACACTTGAGGTCCTTTCTTTTTTTCATCTATTTATGGTCATCGTTATTTTTTGACCATTGTTGATAATTTTTCCTGTTTTACTTGGGTACACCTTATGAAGAATAAATCTGAAACCCGTTCTCATTTTTAACATTTTATTTCTTACTGTGAAACACAATTTCTCACTTTTGTTCAAACTATCCGATTTGATAATGGCCCAAAATTTTTGATAACTAATTATTATGCCTTTAAAGGCATTTTACACTAAACTTCTTATGTTGAAACTCCCCAATAAAATGGTATTGTTAAAAGGAAACACCAATATATTTTCAATGTTGCTAAAGTTCTTTTATTTCAATCCCATGTTCCTAAAAATTACTGGACTTATGCCATTTACCTTATTAATAGCCTTCCTTCACCCACTTTACAGAATTGTTCACCATTTGAGCTTCTTTACAATCAATTACCTGATTACAGTATCCTTAAAATGTTTGGCTTTCTCTGTTATGCCTATACTTTGATTGCTGCTCGCTCTAAATTTGACCTTCGAGCTCATAAGTGTGTTTTTCTGGGTTTTCAGCAAGGCACTAAAGGCTACCTCTTATTAGACTTGCATTCTAATTCTATTTTTCTTTCTCGAGATGTTGTCTTCTATGAAATTGTGTTTCCCTTTCATTCTCCTACTTTTACACTTGCTGAGTTTCTATCTTTCCAGCATTCTTCTAATGCTGATTACTCTCCTATTCCTTTTAATATTTCTACTTCATCACCTGTCTCATAGTCTTCTTCACCTTCCATTTCTCTTCGATGTTCTTCTCATCCTCATAGGAAACCTGGTTATCTTCATGATTATCATTGTTCCTTGCTTTATTCATCTGTACCAATATCTAATGACAAAGGTCTACACCATCCACTTTCATCTGTCATTTCTTATAATAAACTATCTCCAAATCATCACATCTATAGCCTTTCCATTACTACTCAACTTGACCCTAAAACCTTTAAAGAAGCCAATAAATACCAATATTAGAGAGATGCTATGGCAGCTAAAATATCCGCTCTTGAGCAGAACCAAACTTGGGAACTTACACATTTACCTTCTGGAAAATAATCTATTGGCTGTGAGTGGGTCTTCAGAATAAAATATAAGTCTAATGGTGAATTGGGTCGATATAAGACTCATCTAGTTGCTAAAGGCTATACTCAATTTGAAAGGGTTGATTACTTCGATACTTTTTTCCCTATTACAAAGATGACTACCATTCGGTTGATACTTTCCTTGGCTACTGCTAAAGATGGTTTCTTCATCAACTTGATGTGAACAATGCTTTTTTTCATGGGGATCTTCATGAAGAGCTTTATATGGTTTTACCCCCTGGTTTTTCCACCACTGATTCTTCTCTTGTTTGTAAGCTTTGAAAATCACTTTATGGTTTAAGGTAAGTAAGTCGTGGTTTGTAAAACTTTCTTCTGCCTTGATTTCTTGTGGTTACATTCAATCTGCTATTGATCATTCTCTTTTTACTAGAAACCATAATGGGTCATTTATTGCTTTACTTATTTATGTAGATGACATAGTCTTAGTTGGTGATGATATGTCTAAAATTACTCGTATCAAGTCTCTTCTTGATTCTGCCTTTAAAATCAAGGACCTTTGGGAGTTAAAATTTTTCCTTAGTCTTAAGGTTGCTCGCTCTGCATTAGGCATTACTTTGTATCAGCATAAATTCACTCTGGAACTCCTTCAGGATGTTGGTTTCCTTGATTGTAAACCTGTTAAATCACCTATGGATAAGCATTTTAAGCTTTCTAAGGACAATGGTGTTCTTTTGGCTAATCCTTCTATATATCGTACTCTCATTGGTCGTCTTTTGTATCTCACAACTACTCGCCCAGATCTTTGTTTTGTTGTTCAGCAACTTAGTCAATTCCTTTTAAAGCCTCGAGATTCTCATTTGTAGGCTGCTCACTATGTACTTCGTTATCTCAAGAGTGCACCTGTTAAGGGCCTTTTCTTCCTTACTTCTTCTAATTTTAAGCTCAAGGCTTTTAGTGATTCAAATTGGGCAAGTTGTGTGGATACTCGATGGTCTATTACAGGCCTCTGCACTTTTCTTAGGTATTCTCTCATTTTATGAAAGTCCAAGAAACAACCTACTATTTCTCATTCTTCTTCTGAGGCTGAGTATCGAGCTTTAGCCACTATAACCTGTGAACTTCAATGGTTGCTATACTTGCTTCATGATTTCAACATTCTCTATGATTTACTAGCCTCCTTATTCTGTGACAATCAATCTGCTCTTCAAATTGCAACCAACCCCACCTTCCATGAACGGACTAAACACATAGAACTAGATTGCCATTTGGTTCACAAGAAGGTTCAATCCAAAGTAATTAAGCTTCTCCCTATTCGATTTGTTGACCAGCTTGCAGATGTGTTCACTAAGCCATTAGATCTAGGCCCTTTTCAGGATTTCATGTTCAAGTTGGGCCTCATAGATATTCATGCTCCAGCTTGCAGGGGGTGTAACTAATTGTATTTTAATTAATTAATAATTATTTAACCCTTCTTTAGTTTTGTTATTACATCATGTATAAATACTATTGAGTATATTCAGTAAAGCTATCTCAATTTAATCCCTTTCAGTCTCAGTCCTTATACTTCTTTTTTTTTTTGTTTTAGGCGTCTATACTTTTTTTTTATTCTAAGTCTTTATAACACTACTCATGGAGAGAACTAAAATGCTAAAAAATAAAAGTGTGGGAATCTAGCATATTAAAAAAAAGTACAAAGACTTATGATAAAATTTAAGCATAATGCAAAAACTCAAAATTATATCTCTTTCTATTATATTTTATGAAATATACTATTTCAACTCGCTAGGTTGGGTATCGTGCTGGGGTTAAAGCCCTACCCTATCCAGCCCAAATATATTTATTTTAATGTTTAACATTTGTTAGTTAAAAGCAAATATTTTATAATGTCATATTATTTTTATCTCTTCACCCAGATTGTCATGCACTCATTAAAGTCCTACCCTATTTAGCCCAAGAATATTTATTGTAATGTTTAAAAATTTTTTTTGTTAAAAACAATTATGTATAATGTCATATTTCTTAATATGTTTCACTCGAATGCATTATTTTTATGATTATTATTGATATTTTTTATGATTTAATTTTTTAATTGTATATATAATTGTAAAAATCATTACCTTTTAGGCTTTAATCCTAAAGTTTTTTTCCCCAAGTTGGCCCAAAACCAACCCGAATAAGTGGGACACCAAACTATCCTAAATTATACATAGGTCGGGTAATGGTTTGTGCTGACGTGTGCCCACGTGTACCCCACTTTTAGAGCATTGTTGAATAGTATATAATGTGAAGTGTTAAGTGTGTTATGCTTCTGTGTGAGGCTCTTGGATTATCGTGATGTTGTGTGTAATGTTTTGTATTGCATGACTGAGCTTTCCATACGCGCCGCAAAAATAGTCAGTGGTAGAAGAAGGAAGGTTTTGTATGTAAAGGACTGGACCCATTAAAACATAGGCAGTCTAATGGAAGCCATCGTGAGCGTAGGATGTGTGACCATTAAGCATTTAAGGGGCCCTAGTAGGAGGTAGTCAACTTCTCTCCTTTAACAAAAGCACTGAGGGTAGAGGCTTAATGTTCAGGTTTATTTTTTATTTTTATTTATATTTTTAAAAAAATATCTAAAAATTATAAAATTTTTTAATAAATATACTTATCAATTTAATGGTCTAGATTTAATATAGATTGTCTAAATTTAATATTAAATTTTTTTAATGAATTTATTGTTCTGTTTGAAATATATTTGCACTATCTAGAATATATTTGAAAAATCAATTTAAATTTAAGCAAAAGAACGTATTTAAGGTCAATGGGTAAGACTGATCCATAAGAGTGTGTGTCTTGATGTTGATGGTTCATTTAAAGATGATATTGGTAAATATGGAGGTGTTACTAGAGATAACTGGATTAATGGTTTTGATGCTAATATTGACAATTATCTCTTGACTGTTACGAAAGTTTTTGGTATCATCTATGGTCTCCGACTTTGTTGGGAGAGGAATCTATACAATGTTTTTGTGTTCATTGATTGTGCAAAAACTATTAATCTTTTAACCAAATGCAATATCGCCCACCACCCTTTTAAAGATATTCTCACCTAAGCTAGAGTTTTTATGTATAAGGATTGAAATGTTAGTTTGAATTTCATATATAGAGGAATCAACAAATGTGCACATTTTACTTGTTATTCAAGCACTTAGGTTATATTTGGTTGGAAGGGAGGGATTTTAATGGAATTAAAGTGGGGGGAGAAGGGGAGGGGGTAAGGTCTCTCTTACTAATTCACAATTAACTCCATAATCAAGGTAATTATAGGACTAATTCAAGTAAATTATCAAGTTTGTAAAATTTACATAAATAAGACACCAAGTTTTTAAAACTTAACATGCTAAAAAAATCATTTCATAAACAAAAATAAGAGGAAAACATGTATATGGAATCATGAACATCATACAAGATAAGATAACATCAAATTGGAATTAAAAGAGCTAAAATAGTAATCTTGGCATAATATGTTGCATCATAAAATGCAGAAGCTCGTGACAACAAAAAAATTACAATGGTAGATTTTCTGACTGAACTTTCGATGCGTCCCAATTCTTCGTTTGACATCTAATTAAGATGATTTTGGTGTTTAGAAAAAGCTTTCTCCAAGCTCTAGCTAATAGCACAAGTTTCGCTCTCAAATTCGTTTTTTACAAAGAGTTGGACATCCAAACCTATTTTTACCACTTTTTCATGAAAACTCACAGCAATAATATCTAAACTCACACCTAAGTATCAAAACCTATGCTGACTACTCAATCACACTCAATAGACCTTATAGAACTTGTGTAACACACACACTCAACCAAAAATACATATATCATGAATTCATCACTCAACCCCATAACACATAAAACACAAGGGGGAGGAATTTTTTGTACAAAATAATCATTTCCATTCCAAACTAGTCAAAATACACATATTCCTACTTTCATTAGTATTTTAGCCTTATACTAGGGTTTACAACCAAAACTTACTAACCTAAAGCATAAAATACATAGGTGTGATACACTAACAATGCAAGTAGCATAAAAATATTCACGTGAATCCTAGTTGGTAAATTAATAATCTCAGTACACATAAAATAACATAAAGAGGCAAACAAAGGATTATTCTACAATCTTATGCCTTGACATGTTTTTCTCGATCTTAATTCGATAAATTAGGCCCTGAAAATAATAAAAATTGAGGGGTAAATATAACCATTTAATAACCAAGTTTTACTTAATATATACAATTACATATCAAATGAAAATGGATGCAATTGGCAATAAACACACATGTAAAGTATGTATGACAATATATAACCTCAGCCATAATAATAACAACCATATGACCGAGCTTCGAACACATAATCATATATATATATATATATTAATAATGCACTACCTGGGGTTGCAATAATATCAACCATGCGCCCTTAAATCGTACTAGACCACAGTACTACCAAATATGTGTCTGGGACTAAATGCATGATTATATGCCAACCTTATCCCTCCTGTTACCTTTAACATAAAACTGATGGCTATATTCTTCATAAACTAACTCAACCTTCTACTTGTGAGGAACTACCAGGCTAGGGTCAACTCGCTTACTTGTGTAATCTAGTTTTTTTTAATACTAACAAACATGGAGTATCATACCCTTAATTTAACCTCCTCATAAACTAGTGGAGACTAGTTAGATTCAAGTCCCTTATAGAATAAGTTAGATAGTCTCAAATCAACCATAGGACAAGGGCTACCTCTTGATTCCAATGATCGGTGCCAAAGAAAGCTCTTGATTTCAACAATCGTCGCTAATACCACATAGGTTTAATCAACTACTCCTCTCTTTAGGTGAACTTCTGCCAATAATCATGTTATGCACATATATCACATATGTACATACATTCTAATCAACCATTCATATCATGAATCCACATATCTATACTCACACCCAACTTACTCCACACACCAACTAGTACATCATCACAATTTCTCATTCATCATCACTATTAGCATGTATATAAACATATGTATAATTTGCAACAATAATACATCGCCAACCATGCCAAATTTGTATCATGAGTTTAAAAATATTAAACATGTTTCAAATCAACTATTTTAAAAAAAATAATCAATTAATATTCAACTATATAAAATAGATTTCTCTTGGTTACCTTAAACCATTGAGAGGTCAACGGTTTGCCCCTCAATAAAAGTTCTTCACAAGCTATACCAAAGCTTGAATGGTACATAAGATGATTGATTTACAATTAATTATACCAATTATCATTAAAATTATCATAAACACTCTTTAAACTTCTACTAATCAACACTTTAATTATCCAAAATCTTAATATCTTATACTTAAGCATAACCATTAGGTTTATTATTTCTCATTAACCCTATTTAGCTTTCATTAATCTAAATAATCACTAATATAACACCCAACAATCTAAAATCACACTTTAGAGATTTAGGGTTCGTTTAAAATGGATGACCTAAACTTACAACCTTGTAAAAACTTATAAACTATGCGTAGAATACTTAAACAACTCTCATTAGTCTCATTTAGACTAATAGGTTTAGGCTTATAGTCTTAAATCTAAAAGTCATCATTTTCAAACCTTAAATCTCACTTCCAAAACATGTAGAAGGAAGAAGAAAAGATAAAAAGGCATATCTCGGTGAAATCAAGCTTTAAAAACCTCCATAATGCCCAAAAGTTAATGCCCTGATAGAGAAAAATACTTACTTGGTTGCCTTCTCATTGTTTGTAGCCTCACTCTATATTTTTTAAATAGATTTTGTGTTTTTAAAAAAACTAGTTCAGGAAATTATGTTGAGGCATAAATTTTTATGCTACAACATAATTTGAGCCTGGGTGACTCAATTCACTTCTAAACCTAATTTAAAAGCTAAAACCAAACCCAATAACCGTCTCTAACCATCCGCAAACTCAATTATACTTAAATTTACATAATTACCCTTTATTAGATTAATAAATCATGGGAATTTTTTTAGATATTACAATTCTCCCCTCCTTTTAAAAATTTTATCCCCAAAATTCAAACAACCAATAATAATGTATACCTTATTAGTATAGATGAGGGTATAACTACTTCATCTTCTCCTTAGTTTCTCACGTACTATTACTAGAAGTCATTCCTTTCCATACCACCCTCACTGGACAAATAGTCTTACTTATCAATTATTTCTCTTTCATATCGAATGTGTCTATGTTAGCTGGTGCTTTTATGAAAACCAGTTATGCTTGCTTGAAAGTTAAGTTAAAGTTTAGTAAGGTAGTTATAAGTATTGACTTGGTTTGTTTCTTAGGCTATATATACACGTCGTGGCTTATGGCACAAAAATCCTATTTCACATATTCTCCCTCTTTTAGGCCTATATAGCTCGAATTCAATCCAGGATCCCTTCCTAAAGCTATACTTGAGCCTAAAAGGTCCCATAATTCTCTTTAAAACTTTTCTAAGTCAATTTTACTTAATCAAATTTGATTATTACTTTAATTAGCTAAGAGGTTAAAATTCAAGATGTTACATCTCAAACATTTAAGAATTTTACCTCTAATACGAAATTGCTTTCTGAGCTTGAATTAAGCTCGAAAGGTTTGCCACAAGGTCAATATATATTCCATAACAACAATTATTGCTAATAACCAACAAACATAATACTTCCAACTCTCAATCACCCACTTTAAAGACTAAAATTCCAAACCACAAGTGCAAACTCAAATCTAACTAGTTTATTAGTTCGTATTAACTCTATTCAACTTCCAACAACTTAAATAACAACAATTATAACACCTTACAACCTAAATTCTTTATTAAAGGCCTAAAGTTTATCAAAATAAAAGAAATTTTGATTCAATAATCATATCACCAATACCCTTTATTTTAGGAGTATAAACTAATTTCTAGCTACTTTATTTAACCCCATTAATTCTTCCATCACCATTAAAAACTTGAAAATTTTGCTAGGGATCAAAATTAAGAGAAAACTAGGAACCCTAATCTTAAAATGGAATTAGAAGGGAAAAGGAAGGATAAGGGAACTTAGCTAGCAAAGCTTCTTCCACCTCTTTGACCCTTCTCTTTTTCTCCTTGTTTTTGCATTTTCAGACTTCTATAACACAAAACTGATGTTTCAACAGTGGACAATTGTGCACGTTATAATCATGATCGGTCATGGTTGAAGTCACTAATCCAAGTTGCCCCTCTATCCATAATCACAGATGATTATCTCCAGTGAAGGACTTAACTACGGATGATTGTAAAGAAAAAGCACACTCCTCTTCCACGGATGCTCATCCCTGTGCGGTAGTCACTTGTTGGGTTACAACATGAATAGCTATATAAAAGACCTAAATTCCTCCTTAAATTTACTTGCAAGCCCCTAAATTTTACTCCACTTTACTCCTAAGCCCTAACCCATCCTTACTTGGTCTCATACCCTTAATTGGCCTTGGTTAATTAACTAAATCTAAAAATTAAAATTTAGGATGTTAAAAATTGATGCTAATTCTTAAGGTGGAGCATCCACAAACCATGAAGGAGTTCAGACTAAAAGCTTGTGTGATGTAATTTATAGAGTAATTTCAAAGATCATTACAAGTAGACTAAGAGATATAATGCCAGACATTGTTGCCCCCAATTAATATAGTTTTGTTCAAGGATAACATGGTGTAGACACTATTATACTTGCATAGTATGAGGTAAAAGAAGAATAAGAAGAACTTTATAATTGTCAAGATAGATCTGGAAAAGGCTTATAATTGTATTCTGTGGTCCTTTATCTTTAAGTGCCTAAAGGAATTAAAGATTCATGATAACTTGATAAGGAAAGTTGATGAATATGTTTCTTCTCTAACCATGCAATTGCTCTGGAATGGTGACAAAGCTAGTGAGTTTACTCCATCCAAGGGAGTATAGCAAGGGGATCTTCTTTCCCCATATTTATTTGTTTTGGCTATTAAATGTTTAGGATACTTAATCCAAGGTGCAGTCGAATCTGATAAGTAGAGACCGTTCCAGCTAAAAAAAAGAGGTACTTCCATCTCTCACTTGTTCTTTATTAATAATCTTATTTTATTTACTAAAGCTAGTTTAGAATAAGTAGGTGTCGTTAAGGCTGCACTGGATGATTTCTGTGTACTGTCTGGTCAACAAGTGAATGAGGGTAAAACTAGAGTTTATTTCTCTTAGATTGTACTCCTCATAGGGTGTAGGAATTAAGTGGTTTGTTAGGATTCACTTTGACTTAAAATCTTAGCAAGTATTTAGGGATGTCTATCTTACATGAATGAACTTCACAGTTAACGTACCCCTGTATACTGGGGAAAATGGATACGTAACTTTTTAATTGGAAGGCAAGTACTCTCTCTAACAGCAAGGCATACTCTAATCGCATCGATAGTTGGAGCAATGCCATCCTATGCCATGCAAACAACATCACTACCTCAATCCATGTGTCATGAAATTGACACACAGTGTAAGGATTTTTTTTATGAGGAAGTACTAATGAGGCTCCCTGAGGGGGGTGTTCATCTCATGTCTTGAGTTAGGGTGTGCAGAAAGAAGTCCTAGAGAGGCTTGGGCTTCAAGCATGCTAAGATAAGAACTTGGCCTTTATGACAAAACTAGGGTAGGGTTGTGAATAAGAGAAATACATTATTGGTGAAATTTATTTGTGAGAAATACAAGTGTGGAGATGACATGATTCGTGTCATGACGAGTCATAAGGTGAGATCTCAAGTTTGAAAGGTATTTGAGATGGCTGGAACAAAGTTCAAGAAAGAATTTCTTAGACAGTTGGACATGGCAGGAGGACTGGCTTTTAAGGATTTGTGGTTGCCACATGATGATAAGCTGGAGAATGTTGAAACACGAGATGTCTCATAATCAATTAAGGACTGGAAAGTTGCTGATTGCTTGACCAGTTTTGGCAACTAGGATTGGCATAAGTTCTAACAATACCTTCCATCATTCATATTAAATGAGATTGCTAAGACTATACTAAGTTAGAAAGATATTCTGATATAATGTTAGTCAACTGATAATAGGTTCTTGTTAAAATCACCATACTCCTACATCAAAGAGGACGGACATCTAATAATGCTGGTTTTAAGCGTTGAATTTGGAAGCTAAAAGTTCTACGGAAGAGTCGAATACATCTTGAACCTATGGCGAATGAAAGATTACTGACTAATGAAGCTAGACAATGAAGGGCTGCATGCACAGTATGGGTCTTTATGAAGCCTGTGATGATGGTGAGGAATCAATATTGCATGCTATATGAGATTGTCAACAAGCTCAGCACGTTTAGATGTTTTTTTTACTACAAGCATGGGATAAGTTTCTTTTGATAGACTAAGGAGTTTTAAGTTTGTTCATGGCTTTAAGTGTCGCCTTTGGTTAGTGGTAAGATGCTAGAATAATATCTGGTTAGCTCAAAAAAAAGCGTAGGTGTTTCAATACTAACGAGTTCGAAATGAGGACCTCATTGCTTGTACTGATGCATGGTTATGCCAGGGTACGATGGAGATTGGCACTGGATTGGGTTTCAATTTAGGGAGTATTAGATGGATGCCTCTGAGTGTACATGGGATTGTGAAATTCAATGTCGATGGTTCTGGGTACTTGTCCTTGTTTAGTTGTGCCTGTAGAGGAATTGCACACAACTATTAGGGGGAGTTTTTATGTGGATTCATGATCAAGCTCTGTGTTGGTTCATTGTTTATGACAAAAGCCTGGGGGGTTATGTGAGCTTTAAAATTGATCTAGGAATGGGACATGTAGAATTTATTGTGGAGTGTGACTGTATGGAGGTGGTGGAGGCTATTTATAATACGAAATCAATCATAAACTGAGATGTTGATATCCTGCAAGAAATTCGCGCTTGACTTGGTTGAGCATGGGTGGTAGAAGTATTACTATGTGATTGTGAAGTTAATAGAGTGGCGGGCATAATAGCAAATGAGCTTGAGTTTAATAGTCAGATTTAGCAATGTTGATGATGCTATTGCTTATTGTGTTTTTAACTTATTTAGACTGCAAAGTTTTGTATGATGCTTCTTGTATAGGCATTTAGTTGGATTTGGGATCTCTCCACTTCTTTTCCCTTTATTTCCCTCCATTTCTTTCATCCCCACCATTCATTAATTTTATCATTTAAAAAATTATTTAATAAAATAATTTGAATGGTAGAAATTAGGGAAATGTAGGGAAAAAAGTGGCCCTCCTGCATTTAGCTGTTGTTTCTTTTCTATTTTTTATTAAAAAAAATTCGTCTTACTCACAAGTCACAACCTTAACTTCTCATACTTTTCCTAAAATATAGATATTTTTATTTAAAATAAAAAATAAACATATTGAGGTTGCTTGTTTGTAGCTATGTTGTGCTTCGTAGTCAAACAA
Organism: Prosopis cineraria; assembly: GCF_029017545.1. Lineage (NCBI taxonomy): Eukaryota > Viridiplantae > Streptophyta > Magnoliopsida > Fabales > Fabaceae > Prosopis > Prosopis cineraria. The sequence continues at coordinate 48,555,460 of NW_026555332.1, forward strand.
ACGTATTCATGTTACACCAAACATATCAAAAACCTAAAGAAGATATATATCCGCAATTCAATTGAATAGATCTTGGTTTGACCGTTGAATTGGCGACTATGACTATGTGAGAGGAGCGTGTCATAAAATGAACTTGGAAAATAATATTTGAAGATATCCTGAAGCCTGATTAATATTCTCCACCTTTTTCCTGGGAATAAGTTCTTTCGAATCGGGGGTTGGCATATAGATATAACAAAGCAACACTATATCAGCAAAATATTAAAAAGTAAATCAGCTAATTTGTCAAACTTAGGTCATGTAATTAGTAAAATTATTTTGAATTTTTAAAAATAATTTCTATGACTTTTACGAAAAAACACCCATATCATGTGAGTATTCTCGAGATATTTAGCATGTTTATTAGAAAAACAATATTAAGCGTGTTGATTTTCTTCCCCGCTAAAAACAGATAGCGGTAATAGCAAATTTTTAAAGTTCATAACCTGCTTTGGTTGATTACAAAATTATTAAACTATCTGAAGTAAATATTAAAAAAATTTAATTAATCTGGTACTATTAGATCATATTTAACAATACACTTTTTCTTGTCTATACGAACTCAAATTTAATGTCTTGTACCAAATTATTCATGTGTTTTTTAAAAAATAATTGACCTGCTAAAACTGTTTTGTATTTTAGAAATAATTTCTGTGATTTTTAAAGGAAAAAACACTCATATGAATATTCTCAAAATATTCAGCACACTTGTTATAAAAACTATGTTTAACATTAGTTGAAAAAATCGGCTGGCTCTTGATGAACTCAAGCTTAAAAAACCCACTAACCCTAAATTTATACGGATTGTGAGGCCTGGCTCTTAATCTCATAGGCTTAGGGTTGGCCTTTTGATTATTTTCAAAAAAATTCTTTAAAATAAATATACAAAACTAAAATAAATTAAATTATAAATAATTAAATTTTAATCAATTAAAATATCAAATCATTGTTAAAATTTATAAAATCAAACTAAACAAAGTTAGATAAACTAGACAAATCTTTCCTAAATATATATAAAACAATGATATCCAAACATCAGTAGTATTATCATGACAATTATTATTATCTTCAATATCAATAGTATTTGATTGTATGTGCTTCAATATGAAATTGCTCTTCAATGACAACAATATTTAGGTTAAGGTTTTTTTAATGTGCTTTTTTTCATATTAAAATTTTCTTTCTCCTCATTTATTAAATTTTATAAATTTTTTTAACAAAAATGATATCTATTTAAAAATATAAAGTATTTTTTAAAAAGTTAGATGTTCAAAAATATATGGCATTTTTAATCTTTCGAGATGTAATTATTGTATTTTTTTTCAAAAATGCCTCTATTAATAGTGATTTTATATTTGTTACAGGGTGTTTAATAAGGGTACATATGAAAAGATATTGTTAATTTAAAATATATAACTACTTTATTGTAGAGGTAAATTCGTCTAAAAACACCTTACTTTTGTTAACGAAAGAAGTATATATATATATATATGAAGGCTTACACAGGTCGATTATAGGCCCTAGAGGGCCAACCCATTTATTTTTGAGCTCATTAGGGTTGGCTCATTTAAACATTAAGGGATCTAAAATATAAGCTTGGCCTTTCACTTAGACAGGGTGGTTTGATGGGTTCAATTCATTTTTTCAACTTTATTTAAAATATTGATTTCCTCCCCCAAAAGCAATTAACACAGGCAAATTAAACTTCATAGCATGCTTTTGCAAATTCCAAAATTATTAAAAAGATCATTTTACCTTTACTAAAAATAATAAGATTCAATCATAATTTTTGTTCTATAAATTACGGAAGTTGAACAATAAATCATAACTGTTAAGTGTAATTTCTATTATTGAAAAACAAGTCTCAATCACAACTTTTGTTTAAAAAATAACAACTTTTGTTTTGTGAATTGCAAGAATTGAATAAAAAATCACAATTTGTCAAGCGTAATTTTTATTACTAAAAAAGTTCTCAAAATAATAAATTTCATCCACAATTTTTATTTAAAGAATATCAAGATTGAACAAGAAATTATAATTTGTTAATAAAAATAAAATAATATTTTTTAAAAAAATGTTATTGACAAAGAATTTTTAAGGATATCTTTAGTATTATGACATTTTGAGAGATCAAATTATTATATATATAATTTAAAAAAATTTTATTATTATTTTTTCAAATCTTTTCATAGGTATCACATACTATGTTGTTTACATATAGTTCCTCAATGCGCTATTTTTTTTTTTTTTTTACTTTTTCATACGTTTCGGTAAGATTTAGATACAATTAAGAAAAAATAAGTGCGGATGTTTCATAAAAACCAAGCCTATTATAATGATGATCTTAGAAAACCTTGTGACGTTGGAAGGTATACAGTTAATTCATATCGACACAAAATTATAATTAAACTATAATATAAATTTTGGAATAGAAGGTATTTCCATTCCAATTCCAATAAAATAAGTAAAGAAGGTTGATATCAAGGAAAAGTGACTTTTTATTTCCTCCTGTGTTTTTTTTTTTTTTTCAAAAAAAACCTATTTCGTTTAAGAATCTGAGGAGGCCATGGTGGTGTGAAAGTGGTAATGTCAGCTGCAAGAGAAGATGGGGGTTAGGGAAACAAAGCTTGTCCCTTTGCAGCCAATGTTGTAATCAACGGACGGGATTAAGGGACTTTGGGCTTTTGCACACATCCAACTACTGTTTCTGAGAGCAAGACTCTCCCTCCAACCCCATTGGATCATCCTCTTCTTCCACCTTTCTTCGCAGCTGCTTTCCCTTCAACCTTCCTTCTCTCCCTTCCTCTCTGCAACTGCCAGGTGTTCGATGAACCCACCCTCCAAGCTTTAATTCACTCTCATTTACTATGCTCTGCTTTTTACCGCACCACTTTAAGAGGCTTCAACTTAGAGTGTGTAAGCTTCGAAGCCCTAATTCGATGCCTAATTTTTCGCATTTATCTTCTGCTGTTATTGACTCTTTTTCTTGGCTGGACATCTTAATGTTAGTTGTAGTTACTTGTTAGGGTTTTACTTGTTAATCTTTAGTTGCGATCAATTTACGTTGTTGAACATTTCTACGTTGCTAGACGCTGACTGTTTCATTCTCTCTGCACTGTGTGATTGATTTTTCTTTCATGACTGCTGCTTCAAAGTATTTAAGCCGAACACTGGGAGACTCAAGCTTTTAAGACATTGTTATTAATATCTGACCGTGTCCTTAAATTAAATATATTGACCATCTTGCAAAAGTATCTAAGCGTGTAGTGCGTCTTGCTTGTGCCCTTAATGAACGTCCAAAGCTCTTAACGAATCAATTGACTGCTTCAGGAAAGTGAGCCGGGAGTCGTGTCAAATGGCATGGATGGAAAACAGTGCAGGGAATGGGAAAGAAAAGGAATTAATGCGAGAGAATGGTTTCTTAACAGTGTCACAACCTTGTATTAGTAGTGGCGGCTCTGGTGGGGATATTGATCCAATAAATAAGAGAGGTGAAGGGAAAGATAATCTTTCGTATGGCAACATCCTACGTTCAAGGAACAAGTTTGCTGATGCTCTTGTTTTATACGATCGTGTCCTTGAGAATGATAGTGGAAATGTCGAGGCTTTAATTGGAAAAGGGATATGCCTGCAAATGCAGAACATGGGGAGGCTTGCTTTTGACAGTTTTGCTGAGGCTATCAAGTTGGATCCTCATAATGCTTGCGCACTTACGCATTGTGGTATTTTATACAAAGAAGAAGGTCGTTTGATGGAGGCTGCTGAGGTATGTCCATTATGGTTTTCCCAAGTAAAATGACCGTTTTACTTCGCATATTTAAAAGGTTGATTGATAGATGATGTGACATGTGTTTAACCCCCTCTATATTTTCCTGTTCTTGAAGCTCGTCTTTTATAACTCTGAATGCAAATTTATTCGGTAACTTGATTTCACCCTGTGTCTTGGGCTAGGGCCGAGTCACTAAGGCACCTAATTAAAATTTAGTTCCATCATTTATGATCAGATCCTGAATGTGCCTTGCAGTTGCACTTGTTACTTTTGGTTGCAAGGTTTTAGTAATTTCATGATAAGCAGGACATGTTGGTTGGTAAAAAATTGAGGCTTTAGTGTTACATGAAGAAGATGATGGATGCTGATAACATTCATAAATTGGCATTCTCTTACTTGTTGATGCCAGGCCATGCTTACAGAGTTTACTTTAAAGATAAACATGCAACTAATGTGTAGAATGAAAAGTATGATTATTTGAGACACCCCTGCAACTTCTTCCAATAAGATACATATTGCTAGATTTTGAGACTCTGGCTTCAATAGTCAAATAGTACCTTGTATGAATAGTGGCCTACATGAATGTGTCATCACCTTATCATGGTTCGAGTGCTAGTCATATATAACTGGATTTAATATGGTCACTTAAATTTTCTTGATGCCAAACTCACAAAACTGAAGTGGCCAAACTTATCCTAATCTGTTTAATCCCCGATTTTCTCCAAACTTATCTGTTTACATTTTCCTATCCCCCATACTGCACAGTTTCACACTTTCTTTTTCATTGCATATTTGCCATGCTAGTGTTATTAAGTAGTTATCTGACAAGTTGCCCAGACTCATTACTCCAACTCATTGACATTACGTGGAACAGTCATATCAGAAGGCTTTACAAGTGGATCCTTCATACAAAGCAGCTTCTGAATGCCTCGCCATTGTTTTAACAGATATTGGTACCAACATAAAGCTTGCAGGAAACACTCAAGAGGGAATTCAAAAATATTATGAAGCTCTCAAAATAGATACTCACTATGCTGTAACCCTCTCTCTTGCTATACACTGCTTCCACGATTAAATCTCTTTTCACATTTATTTAACATTCAGCCTACGTGATATGTATATCTTATTTTTCTATCATCCATTCTTGCAGCCGGCATATTATAACCTTGGTGTTGTCTATTCTGAAATGATGCAATATGACATGGCCCTCAGTTTCTATGAAAAGGCTGCATCAGAGAGGCCAATGTATGCTGAAGCATACTGCAATATGGGTGTGATTTATAAAAATCGTGGTGATTTGGAGGCAGCTATTGCTTGCTATGAGAGGTAGTCTAGCAACCAAGCTGGAATTCACACTTTTTCTGGCTCAACTTGTGCCTTTAACGTCCTTTTGTTTTCCCCCCAATTCAGTGAATTGCCTTCTACTGTTGTTTTATATGGTTTGGTGATGCTCTGTCGCAGGTGCTTAGCTGTTTCACCTAACTTTGAGATTGCAAAGAATAATATGGCTATAGCCTTGACTGATTTGGGAACGAAGGTAAATTATATATGGATTCCATCTAACACTAATAACTTTGTCTTGCACTTAACTTTCTGATTTTCCTTTGCTGCCTGGTATGATTAGAGTCCTTAGTGTAATTTCCTTCTTGCGTGGTGTTCTTTTTTTGATTGATATGCTTGTTGAAATACTTTAATTATCCACTAGTTCATTGTAAGTTTATTTGGTGAGCAAGAAGGAAGCTATCAGATGGATGCATGCTCTCCTCCCCCCCCCCCCAAAAAAAAAAGTATATATCTTGTTCACATGATTCTTATTGTTTTTGTTTGTTTGGTGGGGGTAGGGGACAAAGGCTTTTTGTTTGAGCGCAGATGTCTTTCACTATTAAAAGCGGCTTTTAGAATATACGTTTTGTCTAATAAGTTCTGATTTTAGGTTGGTTCATGTTTTGCCCGCACAAAATTGTTAGCTTTTTGAGTTATCTACTTTGCTTCACATTTTCAATCCTCATTGCATTGACAGCTTCCGCAGCTCAACATTCTAGCTTGCCAGTTAATGTTGTCATTTTTGTGCTTGGTTAATCCTTGATCTTATATCTATTGAAGCACCATTTTTTTTTATCATGTATTATGAGATATCATGACTACTCCTGATCCTTTTTATGTTGCTTTATAGAGAATCAAAGATCAGTTTTCAAATTTTTGTTTCTGATTTTGGACTTGATAATATATCCAGGTTAAATTGGAAGGGGACATCAATCAAGGTGTGGCTTATTATAAGAAAGCTTTGTATTATAATTGGCATTATGCTGATGCTATGTATAATCTCGGGGTTGCTTATGGTGAGATGCTCAAGTTTGACATGGTGAGTATACGTTTCTTTTTATTTTTCTTTTCCTTTTTTTAATAATATTGAAGCATACATTACTAATAAAAAATGATTGCACATCATCAAGTTCAATAGGAAGGGAAGATCCCTCATCATTCTCCAACTCTTGTAAAAGTGTTGGGGGATGATCCAAGATACAAAAATATGCATCAGAAGTATAGGACATCTTATCTAAACTATCAGCCATTACATTCTTTTCCCCAAAAATGTGAGAGAAATCTACATTCCAATCTCTATGAATCAACATCCTTGTGTCATTAATGATGTCTTTGAAAGGGTGCTCCTCATTGCACCCCCTAATTAGCAAACTTATAGCCTCAACGCAGTTAGAAAGAACTTGGATATTCCTGTAGCACTATTCCAACAAAGATTGAGTGTTTGAAAAATGGCAAGAATTTCTGCTATGGCAGGAGGAACAGATATGAGTTTACAGCAAAAACCCTTCTTCCACCTACCATTCTCATCCCAGATTACACCACCACACCTAGAATTACCATTGGTATTTACAGTCCCATCCACTTCTAATCTAATATAGCCCATTTTCCTAGTTCCATTATCACGGCTAATATCACGTTCATAGCACAAAAAGGGGGCTTGCCAGAGTGTATGTTTCTAGATCCATATGTCGGCAAGTTGTCATGTACTAATTTGCTTTTATTAAAATTATTGGTCAGGCTATTGTATTTTATGAACTTGCTTTTCACTTCAATCCTCATTGTGCGGAAGCGTGTAACAACCTAGGGGTTATATATAAAGATAAAGACAACCTTGATAAAGCTGTTGAGTGTTACCAGGTAACAATGACAGTCTTGTTTTTGTTTTTACTCTTCTTCTTGAGTGCATTTATTTACTATCACATCACAATCATTTTGGTTTTTTTTTTTGCAGCTTGCTTTGTCAATCAAACCTAATTTTTCACAATCACTGAATAACCTCGGTGTTGTCTATACTGTCCAGGTTAAGCATTAAGTTATGAATTTAGAATTGATAAAAATGTGAAGTTAATAGCTAATTGTCTTCTTCATTCCTTCAGGGTAAAATTGATGCTGCTGCAAGTATGATTGAGAAAGCTATCATTGCAAATCCAACATATGCGGAGGCATACAATAATTTAGGTCTGTTTAAACATTCTTAGATTTCCTTTCTGTTTTGGCGGTTGTGGTTTTTCAATAACATAGAAGTGGTCATCTTGGCCAATGTTGTGCTGCTTCATATTTGGCACATTAACAGTAAAATTTGTAGCTATACCAAAAGATGAACAGACAAACAGGTTAAAAAGCACATGAATGATGATGTGATGACATTGATACTGGTAAAGGCAGGAAAGTGGAAGTTCATTTTGAATTTCTCAAAGTTTCTTGCAGAAGTAATCTTGAAAATTTGTTTCTGGTTTTGCTCATATTCTTGCCATCAAGATTACTGGAAGCTTTCCTTGTCTTCCCATAAAAGGTCTTATAGCTTTTTGCAGTTGCTTCCTCGTCTTACCATAAAAGGTCTTATTTAATTAATAAATGGGGTATACTCTGAGGTGCAATCTTTTTTTTTTTCTGAGGTACAATCTTTTGTTTTTTCTGAGGTACAATCTTTTGTTTTCTTGTTGTGTAGGAGTTCTTTATAGGGATATTGGTGATATCACTCTGGCAGTTAATGCTTATGAGCAATGTCTTAAGATAGATCCTGACTCTCGAAATGCTGGCCAGGTATGGGGCATTGTTGGTGAACACACACGCACACATTGTTCTTTCTGAGTTCTGTAAATAAGGTTTATGCATCTATATGAACTTGAGTTTCATACAAAACTTAATGTTTTTTTTTTTTTTGTGTGTGGACGTAATACAAAACTTCACGTTGGCTGCTAAAATTTTGTGGTAATACAAAATGGATTATAATGGCCATATCAAGAATTAGCCTGCTATGAGTTTGTTGTGTGGTTTCTTGTTTCTTGATAAATTCCAGTTTCTACCTAGTGACGTCTGGGGGGTTTGTTCAAAATTTAGCACTTCCGTCCTGGCATGCTACTTCAAAATTGCTAGTTGGCCAGACAATTAACATGACTAGTCCAACATTTTTATGTTAGAAAGGTTCAAGAATAAAAATTCACCCCTTTTCTTTAGTTTATTTGTTTTCATAGTTTGCATTGGAAAATGGAAGTTTTCTTACTTAAATTCACCCCTTTTCTTTAGTTTATTTGTTGTCATAGTTTGCGTTGGAAAATGGAAGTTTTCTTACTTAATTCACCCTTTTCTTTAGTTTATTTGTTGTCATAGTTTGCGTTGGAAAATGGAAGTTTTCTTACTTGGCATGCTAATGAGCGTAGTTCACTTGGACATGGATGATATTAAAAGTGCATTATTTTTTCCAGTCATATGTTTGTTTCATTTTATCCATTTCAATTATTTATACATGCTTATTAAAACTTTATTCCTCTAGATTTTTTATTGGCATATTATTCTGATGAGCATTAATGTGCAGAACCGCTTGCTTGCAATGAATTACATAGATGAAGGCCACGATGATAAACTTTTTGAAGCTCACAGGTTGCAACTTTTTCCCTATGAACTTCTTATACAATTTGATTTTTGTTGGAAAATTCACTTGTTTTAATGGCGTTGAACATCATCATACAATATATTTAATCAATTTCATTGGATTTTGTCAATTGTTTGATGAAGAATATAATTTCCCTGGGCAATGAAAGAATGACTACTTCAGCCAATAACCTGGAAACAAGTTAGAGGAATTTCCTAGAATAATCTTGATAGTAGATGAATAATGCTGTTAAAACAGGTTGCCTCTAATGTATTATTTTTTGTTTTATGTAGAATTTATTACTGTAACGTGTTCTGCAACTTGGAAAAAGTTTCGTTAAAGCTTTGACTATTAAAATGTTTTCATGCAGGGACTGGGGTAGGCGCTTCATGAGATTATATTCACAGTACTCAACATGGGATAACCCTAAAGATCCTGAGCGATCTCTTGTCATAGGATATGTATCTCCTGATTATTTTACCCATTCTGTTTCTTACTTCATAGAGGCTCCCCTTGTCTATCATGACCGCACCAAATATAAAGTCATAGTTTATTCGGCCGTTGTCAAGGTATATTATCATTGTTGTTTACGTACACAGTCGATGATTGTTGCAATGTGTTTTTTTCCCCTAGTAAATCAGTTGACTAGCTTGAAATTTTTTATGGTGCTTTTGATTTTTTATTAGCTCTAGGTCTTTGTGATTGATATAAAACGTAATTTTTTGTGCTGCTTCTTCAAGTTTTAAATTCATTTCTATTTCCATTGAAAAGCTGTAATAAAAGGTTGGTTGGCTTCTTAAGGTGCATGTGGGGTATCTTGTGTTCCATTTTCTTTCTAATCATACTAATTTTATGAGAGTCCGTATTTTCATCACAAGAATCAACTACTTATAGGCACCAAGAAGAAAATATTTTCCCATTCATGTGGAATATTATAAAGACCAGTTAATTTTTTAAGTGTTTTTCTGAGTCAGCCAGATCTACATTTGTTAACTATAGATGCTCCAACATAGTTTTGTGAATTTGAAAGTTTTTTGGCTTCCCATTCATTGTGTTTTATTTCAATCATAACTTATGCACATGTTATTATATTTTTAATAAAATCGTTTCACCTGTTAGAAAACAGTTAAGAAATATATGAGACTTGTGTTGGCTTCCAGAAAAATGTAATGGGTGAAGGAAATCAAGAAAGAAAATTCTTGGTATATAGAAAGCATGTATCATGGGCAGAAGCTATCTTGCTCTCTACCCATATATACTTATTGTATTTTCTGTATGGGGACCTACTTTGCACTGTTTTGACCTTAATGTTGGCATGATTAAATGGCAAAACAAGTAGCTTTTTCTACTTGCTATGAAGTTGGTGCTCCCCCCACTGCCTGTGGATTAAGGAAGTGGTTGCATTATACCAAAATGATTCGTTCCATCATAGTCCCAACTTATAACTCCATTGATCAGCTGTCCGGCCTTATAGCTAAAGGCTTACAGCCTAATTTGAGAAAGTTGTTGTGATGGGTGGGGGCAGATGGGATGTGCATATCCAGTTTGATAGGGTTCCTAGCAAGTTGGGTTGCATCCTGGAGTAAGATCTTTCTTTCTCTCTCCAAGCTGGTGCAATACAATCTGGATATTGAATGGAAATTAAACCACTTTCCAGTTGTAGCAAGTGTAGTCCTTGTCTCTTATATTCCAATGTTGTGAAACCGTAGTTGCTTTTACACGGGGTATCCATTCAAGTTGATGCACTTCACATCAGCCTTACTGGATAGTGTTAAAGGATAATGAAGAAGCATTCTGTTTGCCCTTCTTTGATGTTTTGCTAACTTTTATTAATTATAATGGCTGTGGCTCACGGTGTTTAGCTTCCCAATATATCTCAGCCAGCATTAATCAATTCAAGGCCGCTTGAATTTAAATATTTTTTCCCAAATCTTGTGCTCTTTATCTTTTGCATCCTCCCTGTCTTTTCAAACCTTTTGGTTGAAGTTTAACTCATCTTGGTTGTGCTGTATCTACGTTGAATGCCCTTTTGGTATCTGATTTTGGTCTCCTAATATAAGATTCGGCAGTTTTGAGAAAGCAGTTGTATTTTTAAAAGGTTCTGTTACATTCGTTTTGTAATGAAACATTTTCCAAGTTCTTTGAAGTTATGATCAGGCATATGCTTATCTTTACAATGTCCTCGCATACATTTCTTCATTGTTAGAGTGGACCTGTCATGTCCCTCTAGCCAGCCAAATGCTATTTTGAAAATTTCATCAGTATCGCCAAGCAAACCTTTGCATTATAGAAATATCTTATGCGGTGTTGCAGGCAGATGCAAAAACAATAAAATTTAGGGAGAAAGTTCTACAGAAGGGTGGGATTTGGAGAGATATATATGGGATTGATGAAAAGAGAGTTGCCAACATGGTCAGAGAAGATCAGGTTGACATCCTGGTAGAACTTACTGGTCATACTGCAAACAACAAGTTGGGAATGATGGCATGTCGGCCTGCACCAGTTCAGGTTTGTTGAGACTTGAAAATATCTTATCATGTAGGCTGTTGCCTGTAGTTTAGAGCTCATTTTTATTCTTATTCCTGTGTATGGCTTACCATTTTCCTCTTGTCTATCTGTTGATCTTTCAATAATTTATATTTGGTCTTAGTAGTTGTAGATATTGTTGTAAATTAAAGTCTTCCTTATTGTAATTTGAATTGAAGAGTTGGTTGATCAGGAATTCAGAATGCATCCTTTTTATGACTTCAACAAGATATTCTGTAGGGTGATTTAGTTCTGAACCCTAAACCAGTTATTCATCTAATCATTTTCTTTGTTTTCTTCTTAAACGTAGTGCTAAACTATTAGTCACGTTATCTAAAATGTTCTTTGGTTGATGACAATGTGCATGATGCAATCATTTCATGTTTTGATTGTTTATTAATTTGACCTTTCTCACTTGTATTGCTTGACGTGTAGGTGACTTGGATTGGTTATCCTAATACAACTGGCTTACCTACAATTGATTATAGAATAACTGATTCACTGGCAGATCCTCCTGAAACAAAGCAGAAGTAGATCTCTTCTGGAACTTCTGTACTTTCTGACCATAGTTCTGTACTAGATCACTTTCTGACCAAAATTTTGGTTAGTGTTTTTATTCATGGTACTTTCCTGAATTACAGTCATGTTGAGGAGTTAGTTCGGTTACCACAATGCTTCCTTTGTTATACACCTTCGCTTGAAGCTGGGCCTGTTTGTCCTACTCCCGCTCTTCTAATGGCTTCATTACGTTTGGTAGCTTCAACAATCTTGCCAAGGTAGTGTTTGAGTAAAATGGATTTAATATTTTTCTTTGTTGACTAAGAGCATGCTCTGGGAGAAGTATCCCTTGACTTCAGGGACTTGTTTTGTTTCATATCATCAGATCACACCTAAAGTGTTGCAAGTTTGGGCAAGGATATTACGTCAAGTTCCAAATTCACGCCTTGTGGTAAAATGCAAACCATTTTGTTGTGATAGTGTGAGACAGAGATTTCTTGCAACGTTGGAGCAGTTAGGTGTGGAGCCACTATGTGTTGATCTTCTGCCCCTAATTCTTCTAAACCATGACCACATGCAAGCATACTCTCTGATGGATATCAGGTAATATCTATTTTACATTCTGAAGGTATTCATATGTGCAACTTCAGCCTTATTATTTTACATTATGAAGGTATTAATGTTGAATAATATTGCGATAGAGTCTTATCTTTTCTGTTTTATCATCTTTGTAATTTTTTTCCTCTTCAACTTTTCTATATTCAATCACCTATTGGTTACTGGAGCTAGCTTAAACTCCTTTAACTTTACTGAAAATCTTGTTCAGTTATAATTTATTGAAATTGCAATTATGGGAAAACTGATAGAAACCTGCTTGAGTCCCACGTTGAGTGGGCCCAAGTAATTTTAGTGGTATGTAAGTGGCATGATTTTACCAATTGGAGACCAAAGCATGGGAACACATAACCTTCAAACAAAGTGTCTGGTAAGGGGGAAGAACTGTATCTTTTAATTTCCCATGGAAATACTTGTGGCTTGCCAATTAGGAGAGGGGAAAGGCATTATATTAATTGGGGAATGTGATTATAAATTTTTTTTGCATCCTAAAAGTTGAGAGTTACTTTAATAATGTTTGTTTCTCATCCTGATAATTGTATCTGATTTTGGATATTAGAGTAATCATGCGCCTTCTGTCTTCATTGTCTATGTTATATTACCTTGATGACTATGGTAGTAAAGATTGCCTAGTCAATCAAAACAACAGAACGAAACAAAATGAAATGATTTGGTGTTCAAATGCAGATTATGGGATCATCTGTTTGTTCTTCATTTAGTTTGTTTAGTCCTTGTGGTATACCCCTTTTGGTCCTATATACACGTCATGTTTAACCACCTTACCCGAATTAAGGAGATGTAGGTAGATTATTGATATTATTTGCGAAAGAGAGAAATTTTTTAGTTTACCCTTATTAAATGCATCGTCTTTAAAAGCAATTTCTGCCCCATATGTAACCTTTTGCTCTACTTAGAGAAATTTGCAAAAATGTAAAATTGGAATAAAGTAATTAATAGCTCACCTTCCTTTTGGAAGATGACTCGTATATAGGATTGGAGGGAGTATCTCTGTTGCATCCAGTTTTGCTGACTCTTGTAACTGATATCTAAAATCTTGCTACATTATTCAGCTTATCCGTATGGCCTTAGATGTTCTATCTTCATGCAGTGGTTTCAATCTTGCACCATGATTATATTTTTTTATCTTTTTGACAGGCGCTTTGTTAGCTCTAGCAAAGTGGAAGTCAAAATTACAGTACTCCAAACTCTGATGATAATTTATTATTTTAAATGTTTGGGCAAGTGCATGTGATTAACTATCACTTAAAAGTCTTGAGGGCGCCATCATATGTCTGGGATATATAGCTGGTCTTATACCCTTTTTAATTAACGATGCCTTGTTTCATGTATAGTTTGGACACATTTCCTTATGCTGGAACAACCACCACATGTGAATCTTTGTACATGGGAGTTCCATGCGTCACTATGGCTGGTTCTGTACATGCACACAATGTTGGTGTTAGCCTTCTTAGCAAAGTTGGTAAGATACTCATTTTTGTCTCTTTATTTGTTGCCCTTATACGTTGTGTGAAATTTTTTCATTCCAGCTTCAGGCAGTATTGGCTAATGCTGGGGGAGGTTCCATGTTCAAGAATGAATTTAAAAGCCTGAAATTTCCTTTTAATACTGATGGTGGTTAATTAATTCCTTCATTCTCATCAATAATTTTGAGCCATGTGTAAACCCTGTGCCCTTTCCGTACTCCCTTTTTTGAAGAGTTATATTGCCTTGTCATGTCTTCTTGCCTCTGCCATTTCTGCAAGATTTATCATCATTAGGAGGAAGAAAAGTTGCATGCTGCTGGTTAGAGTAGATTATGTATCGATGCTAGGCAAATTGTGATACAATAATAATAAGCCTTATCCCACTAGGTGGGACTAGAAAAATTGTGATACCCAGCACAAATCTTATTTCATCTCAACTTTGTTGAGCTAACAGTTTGGACCCCGCTGAATCTCAGTGCCATTTCCTTTTGCTGAGAATTGCTGGCCCGTGTATTTCACCAAGTATCTAATCTGTTTGGTCCTGCATAGTGACATACAAGTTGAAAGTCAACAGAACAGAATAGTTGAAAATGTAGGTTCTCTGTAATGTGGATGCTGAAGTCCAGAATTTTTAAAGGACAGCCTCCGAAGCCCTGGACCATGGTTTGTCCAGCGGGCTGCTTAAAATTCTTTAGTGATCCTGCATTCCAATCATGCTGATTAATAATTTGAGATAATGGGTTTGTTTTTCATCCTTTTTTCATGGGTCAAATTGTTTTGATGGATATGCATTTGAGCTTAGTCAAACCGCCCATCCTCCCCCCCCCCCAAAAAAAAGGAAAGAGAGAAAGGAAAGGAAAGGAAAAAAGGGAAACGAAGTTAATTGAGCACCATTATTTATCTTTTCCTTTGCTTTAAAAAACTGAAGGATGTCTCGTTACAAAATATAGGTCTGAAGCGTTTGGTTGCCGGAAATGAAGATGAATATGTCCAATTGGCTCTACAGCTGGCCTCTGACATACCAGCCCTACAAAAGTTGAGGATGAGTCTTCGAGAACTCATGTCCAAGTCTCCTCTTTGTGATGGAGCGAATTTTACCCTTGGGCTAGAATCAACATTTAGGAACATGTGGCGCAGATATTGCAAAGGAGATGTTCCATCTTTAAAGCGCATAGAATTGTTGCAGCAATCAGCCCCAATGAATGTCCCATCTAACAAGACATCAGAGCCAACAAGTATAGCCAACTCAAGAGACAGCAGCCCAGGATCTGTCAAGACCAGTGAATTAAATTCATCGCAGCCATCCAAGCTCAATATCCGTAGTTGTGAAGAAAATGGGGGGTCATTGAATCACTCTAGTAAACAAGGGAAGGTGGGTTCTAGTTAAAGCTTCATCCGAGAATCGTTTGTAGTGATTCAAGGATGTTGGACTGTTAGAATAGGAGCAATACTGCTAGGTTGAAATGATGTATATTGTAGTGGTTGCTTGCTGTTGGAAGAGGTCTGCAGCAACTACTGCATCAAGATTTACAGTCATAGAATGACAATTTTTTGGGAAAAGGTTAGGCTACAGTCATGAATTCGGTTTTGGACCCCAAGTGCAGCGGATTTACAAGTGGTGATGTTGCTTTCAACATATTTCAGTAGCTGATACACATTTTCCCACGAATTATAGAAGCTAGTTGAGTGTAAATTTTGTGTAATATTTTACTTTCGGTCAAGGTTCTTTATTGTTCTCTTTTAATGTTGCAGATAATCAGAATATGGCGAAGGAATATTTTGCTCTGCAAAGTGAATAGCGACAAAATACAAGATTGTTAATATTTTAGCTGTCGTGTTATATTTATAAATGTAAAATTTAATATCAGAAAGCGAGCAGTTCAAAACCTGATTTGATGCGAAGAGAAATCATCCGTTTTATTCGTTGTGCCTTGACCGTGATCAATGTTGGGCAAATTCTAGGTAATCATGATCTATACCGGGAAGGCTTCTTTTCATTCAACGCCGTCAACATTTTTATAAGGAATTCAGTTCAAGTTTATAATTTACGGAATTACTCATCATTGAAACCTTAACGACCTTTCCTGAAATGAATTGTTAAAATAGATTCAAGACAAGGATCTATGAAAAAAGAGTTTGTTAAACCACTGCAAGAAATTAACTCTTTAACTGGATCAAAAAGAAACCAAGTTCAGTTATGGATAAAATAAAAGGGGCACTTATATGTAAAATAGTTATTTTGGGGGTCAAATATGATTTCATGTAACTTGCATGAAAACTAATAATAGAATCACGGAGATAGAAAGAAAAGGATCAGAGAGATCTGCGGAGGTCATTAAAAGCGCTAAATCTCATCTAACTAGTTCCAATCTTGGATCATCATTCACATTTTAGTACAAATGATATAATGGTAAAAAATTTCTTCAATTCTAAAAGTTCATAATGCAAATCTCATCCATGATAAGAAATACTTTTGCAAACAATTGTCTCTAAACGTTACCATAATTGAACAACTATGTCTAACTCAAAACCCACTACACGTTTTCCCCATTTTCATACAACATCCACATGGATTTGATGTAGAAGCCACAACAAATAATTTTTTATCAAGTTGAATGAATCATCGATGACTCAATATGAGATACAGGTGATAAGGATAAAATTTTTTAAAAAATGACAAAATTAGGAATTGAATTTTAAACAAGTTAAAAATTCAAGAATTGAGTCACACTAAATCATAACTAAACAGTGAGTCAAAACTTAAAGGATTAAAAGATTAATTTTTTCAAATTAATAATAGGATCATGAAGAAAGAAAGAAAGATCAAGGATACCTGTGAGGTGGCTTTTGTTAAATGCGTTAAATCTCATCTAACCAGTTCTAATCTTGGTTCATCATTTTGCACATTTTAGTACAAATGACACAATAGATCAAAAATTTCTTCGATTCTAAAAGTTCATAACGCAAATTTCATCCATGGTAAGAAATACTTTTGCAGATAATTGAATCAGGTTCTTCGTCTACCCTGAATATAAAGTTCTGTAAGAAATCCACAACTTCCACTACCTCATCATGATAAAATTAAAGTTGCCGTTGATAGTCCAGATTTCCTCCCCATTTCTGCAAGGAACTCGTGATAAAATTACAATCCCCGGTTGTCCGTATAATACCGTGGGAACAACAGTTCTTGGATATCAGGGAAGGGAATTTGTGTCAATCCTTACCGATGTCCTTAGTATCTTCACATCATGGATAGGCCTAATATCAGTACAAATTGGAAAATAATAATTAATCAAATAAATTCGTGCAGACCACAGGGGCCAAAAAAAAAAAAAAAACTGTTAAAATAAGACTAAGCTGGAGGTTGGTGAAATTGGATTTTGATCGTATAATGCGATGGGAAAGGCGCATAAGACGCAAAAAGTATGATTTTATTTCAGAAAGATGAAGAAATTGGCATCTCAGCAAGCCACAAATAAAAAATGAAACTTCAAAAAAGAAAAAACGAAATATCAGAATTTAAACCAATAATGACAATTTCCTCAAGCCAATGCAATGGTTAAGCAAGTATATTAAAACATATAAATGCTTTCTGCATAATTTTCTTTCATGCACCGGTAAAAAAATAAGGAAAGGAAAGGAAAGGAAAGGAAAGGAAAGGAGGAGGAGGAAGAAACATGCACACAAGAAGCACAAAAACTAAACGATGCACGAGGTAGCAAACTAGCAATTATGCCTATTGACCGGATTAAATAAAACAACTTTAACTGTAATCATCCCCCAAGATATCCCAACATCTGGCTAAGACTATTGCCCATTTGGTTCAACCCCATTGCAGCCCTGCAATGGTATTCCAGACCTCATTACCGTAGAAATGCTGTTTGGTTGGGTTTTGGAGCGTGCCCAAGGTGATTCTCATTAGCAAAAATGGTAGTGAATAATCATAGATACCTCCAATGAATCTTGATTACCATCCATAACCACCCCCTATCCCAAAAACACCCTCATCCCTTATCAGGTTCCTGCCGTCCCCTTCCTTCCTCCTCTCATCATCCCCCAACCAAAGAAAAAAACTGCACTTCCTCCCGTTTCATCCATTCCACTGCTGCTAGCCTCTTCTCCAACTCTGATGAGACCTTCTCCAACATCAATGGTGTTTGTGAGAGCCATCAAGTCCAATTCTAGAGCCTTCTTCTCCACATTTGCTGCATTCACCAACAGGTCTATCACATCAAATGCAACCCGCCAGCAAGACCATCAACACCTTCTCCAGATCATTGAGTTTCAGATCTATTGGACTATCACCAGTGTCAGTCTCCAACGTCATCCTTCTTTGAACTCACCAATGGCGGCATTCTTCATGGCATTCTTTGTCTTATAAGACCTTTTCCAGATCAACATTGATCTCCAGCACCAGCCTTCTTCCAGATTTCACCTTTGAAGTACAATTCCATATCTATTTTCCATATTCTCAGAATTCAATTTCCAGATCTGATTATGTTGTGTGATTTTTCTAGTTGATGAACTGATTGCGTTGATCTGTGAATGTTTGCCAGCAAATAAGAAGGATTTTTCTTTTGTGACCAGGGCTAGAAGAGTTTTGGTATTGATTACCAGAACATACCAAACAAGCACCTCATAATCAACATTGCACTATACTACATTGTATTACATTGCATTACCTTAGAGGTTTGTAATTGAACCAAGCAGGCCCTATGCTTTACGATACTTAATACCCTAAGGTGTGTTTTTGGCCAACTAAATATATGGTGTGTCATAATCAGAATAAGAAACTAAAGGCAAGATGCAATATATGAGGAGTGGTATACAATTCGGTCAAAATTATGCACAATATTTTACATACCTATCATTGCTATCAGTTTGGACACTGCCAAGTCTCTTGATAATTTCCATCCCCTGACATACTCTTCCAAATATGGTGTGTTTACCTGGAGGAACCAGAATCAATAATTCAAAATTGCTAACAATTGCAAAAAGCTTAAGATGTAACTTACAAAGATCACTAAAAAACTAGCCAAACATGTCACGCTTTCAGTCAACTATTACTAATACCAAATCTAATGTTAAAAGTTTGCCTGAGTGGACTCTCTAATCCAAAATGAAAACATAACTAAGGAGTGGAAATCTTGGCCTACTGTCTAGTGTCTACCTTAATGAAAAGATTACATTTGAGAAGCCAAATACTTCAATAACCAGTTCTGCACTAGTTCTGTCTTTGATTCATTCCATCGGTGGTGATGCAAAAATAAGTACTAAGAAATTATCAATTATGTAACGGCCAATAAAATAATCCAAGAAATTACAAAAACCAAGTTATGACAGTTAGGACAAAGACTGGTAGGAGTAATGTTAAAAGGTTTCTGAGAGCTAACATTTGTGGAAAAGTTTCCTCTCCTTTTTAGTCCACAGAAAGTAAATTTCAAACTTTTTATCTGTCAATCCTTCCTAGATAATCCTTAAAAATTCGATAATTCTTTTACTTATGTTTGGCTTTAACATCCAAATTCAGACAGCAACACAAAAGAATGATAAAGCTTCATAGTAATTGCTTTCCTTTAAAACTAAATCTTGCATCCTACTTGTAAACGACTCAACCCACAAATACAAATGTGGATACATCACACGATTGCATGCACTGTATCTCACACCCAATAATATTTTGAAAGTATTGACCCAAAAGCACTAAAATTTGAAGTTGTTTAAGAGGATAACATAACAGCATTTCATGGAATAGTGCAGTAAACCCAAGAATATTTTGAAAGTATTTGCGCAAAAGCATTAAACTTTGAAGTTGTTTAAGAGGATAAGATAACGGCATTACCATCCAAAGATGGGCATGGCGCCAAAGTAATGAAGAACTGACTACCATTAGTATTTGGGCCAGCGTTTGCCATGGATAAGATACCAGCTCCGGTGTGCTTCAACTCCTGCCTTATCTCATCTTCAAATTTTGGACTGTGATAAACAATAAGAGGAGCAATAAATTATCCCATGCTAAATAAACTTAATTAACTTGTTGTTCGATACTTCGGTGCCACCACACAATGGCCAAGCAAGACAAAATTCCAAACAGCAAGCAAATAAGTATTAAGGCAGCTCTGATAGACACCGATCAAAAAGCAATACGGAAAGAAAGCGCCAATATCATGCTGCATATAATCAAAGTGGAAAAACTAAGAATCTTTAAAAACATACCCATAAATGGACTCCCCTCCCCTTCCTGTTCCAGTGGGATCTCCACCTTGTACTATGAAGTCCTACTCAACAGTGGAGATGAATCTAAATAAGACTTAATCTCAAATAACGGAAGCCACGAACAGCGAAGAAAAGAAAAACACCTTGATGATTCTATGGAATTTAACGTTATCGTAATAGCCTCTGCGAGAGAGTTCAATGAAGTTTCTGCAGGTTCTGGGTGCATGCTTGTAGTACAGCTGAGCCCAAAATTAGATAATGACAACTGGTGAGTTTATGTGCTCTTATACCTTATCATATCTCTTTCATTTTCAACAAAAGAAAAAAAAAAGGAAGGAAGAAGCAATTTTCAGAATCCATGAGTGTTCTTCAGGATTTTAGAGCAAGTAAACTGAAACAAGATATGGGAGGGGGGAAAATAAAAAGGAAGTACCTCAACGGTGAAAGAACCCATGGAAGTCTCCAGAATGACCTCCGGAGCACCACCTTCTGCGCTCGCCCACATTTTGCAGAGACGAAGAAGCCTCCGGCGAGCTTGACGCCAACGCGAAATCGAAGGATTCACTTGCGGTTTACGCAGCAGGGGAGGCATCTTGTCTGTTTGAATTGGGCTGGGCCCATTATCTTGATGACCGGCTGCATGGGCTTTTGGGCTGGCTCTTTCTTCCCCCTTCGTTTAGATACGGGGATCATGATAGTAAGGTTACAAAACATAAATTAATGATGATAAATTTTTTAGTAAATTTTTAAAAAATAAATTAAAAATATAATTTAAATAAAAATAAATTGATAAAAATTATGTTCCTTCTTATTTATACACCTCGGGAATCAAAACATTTATTCTTTTTGAGTTTAAGTTGATTTTCTTTCAAGAAAAAATTACCCAATTATTTTAAGTTTGTTTATAGATGGTCCCAATACAACAAGGGGACACCCTCCCAACGTGACTCCCTTAAATATTGATATAACACGTATATATATATATATATATATATGTTCATTTATGATTTATTTTAAGTAAATTACCGTAGGCCTTGTGTCTGGTTGAATTTACAAGATAAGCAAGACTATATATGACTTCATGAGAAGTCAGATGTCTTATATATTTTGCAGGAAGGCACTTTACGTGTTTGGTTGCGAATGGTAAATTGATTGAAATATTTAATTAATTTATATTGAACTTTTTTATTTGTTTAATTCAATTTTAGATGGCCTGTAATAAACTTAATCAAATCAATCAATAACTTGTGCCACTTTTAACATTTACTTATTTAGTTTTGCACATCACTGCAACTTCCCTTCCAAAACCAATATATTAAGGCTCTCTTGAAATTTATTGCCTAAGGAAGGGATCATTTGAGCTAAAGATTTTTGGACAAAGGAAATATTAGAGAAGGGCATTGTGCCCGCTTCCTAAGGATGGTACCTGTTTAGAATAGCTCAATCCAACTAATTAATTTTTTTTAAAAATATATAAATAATTCACTAAATCAACCAAGATTTCATAAAAACAATGGCGAAATAGTGAATCCGGTTGCCTTCTTTCTAATAGGAATTTTGACAGTCAGTTACTTGCATTATTTTAACCTGTATTGTTGTAATAACTAAATCGGTTATTATTTGATTCACTTCACTCTAGAAAAGATAAGGGATGACTAGTGCGCCAAGTTCCAAAGAAAGCTATTTGCCTATTACACTTGCTCTTTTATAATGTTGCTCATTACATGCATGCCCATTGCACTTATGGTTTGGGTGCTTGGAAGTTTAAATAATCATTTTCCTTAACATGCATACAATAGGGCAACTTCTTCATCAGCCCAGTGATGCCAACCCGGAGTCTCGTGCTTGCAATATTGGATTAGGAAGGCTGCGTATGCGTGGTTTGGTTGACTGACTAATAAAAACTTAAAAGAGAGTTTGCTATGATCATATGCTCATGGCAGCAGCTTAATTTAACAAGTTTTTTCCCCATGAGTTCTTCACATGCATAGTCTAATACATAAAGTGTTAAGAAGAATTAACACCCACAACAACGTCCGCTATGTTTTTTATTCAGAACGTACGGAAATAATAGAAAGAAATGGGTTAAGTATACTTAGCTAGTAAAACTATTGTCTAACCAGCTGGGAATGATTTGGATTTGATCTCTACTTGCTTTGCGATCAAAAGTGACTCTAATGAATTGTGCATATATGGTGACTAACCATCGCCTTTAAATAAATTAAGAAAGAAAGAAAAGAAAAAATGACTGTGTAACGCGTACTGGTTTCTCAACAACTCCCCCCGGCTTCCATTAATAAACTGGTCCAAAAGCTGCCCTCATAGTCCCTCTATATAAGATCCAACCATTGTCACCCTTTTGCATCGCAGGCTTTGTTTCTCATATATCTCCTTCCAATTTATTTACTCATATTTTTCAAAGCAAAAAGAAAATGTCAACCACCGTCGATGTCCCAGAGTCGAGCAACGTCGAGAAAGGAAGACCAGTTGCAGCTGATGCAGCCGCGAGACCGGGAGGAAGCAATAAAGCGCTGGCCATAATAGACTTCATTCTCAGGTTAGGTGCCATAGCAGCTGCTCTCGGCGCCGCTGCCACCATGGGAACCGCCGAACAGACTCTCCCTTTCTTCACTCAGTTCTTCCAGTTTGAAGCCAGCTACGATAGTTTCCCAACTTTCGAGTATGTCATCCATCACTTTCTTTTCAATTTGCCTTTGACAAGAATTAATTTCACGGAATGAGATATGAATCCTGGTTTAATCCGATGCAGGTTTTTCCTTATTTCCATGTCATTGGTGGGTGGGTACCTAGTCCTGTCTCTACCTTTCTCTGTGGTCACCATTATACGCCCCCACGCAGTTGGAGCAAGGCTTCTCCTTCTGATCTTAGACGCCGTAAATCGCGCTAGTTAATTGAACTCAGTAGCTATGCGTACGTACAGTGATTGTTAATATTTTTCTTAAGTGTTGATTAATGAATTGTAGGTGTTTCTGACGCTGGCTGCTTCAAGTGCTTCTGCATCAGCCGGCATCGTGTACCTGGCACACAATGGCGATCAGGACACAAACTGGATTGCCGTCTGCAACCAATTTGGTGATTTTTGCATGGCCACTAGTTCAGCCGTGGTGTCGGCCTTCGTTGCTGTGACTGCCCTCCTCTTGATGGTTGTGATGTCTGGTGTGGCTCTCAGAAACCACTAGCAGAATTAATCAAGCAGACTATTGTCATGTTGTGCCCCATTCATCTCCTGTTTATGCATGAAGTTCTCAAGTTGTGTGCATTCGTGATGTTTCGCTCAAGTGTCCACTTCATGATTATTTACTTATCGGTCAGATGATGTAATATTCCTATCATCTATAGCTTCTTTCAATGTGCTTTTCACTTCTTTTAGGCATGCTTTCTTACCTCCCTCTCTATTCGGTATTACGACCTACGCTCTGATCTTAGCTTAAATCATGACAATCTATCCATGGGAGTGTTAGAAAGATTTTAGACAAGAATCCTGATGAATCGATGTCCGGTTAGGTTGGAACTTTCTCGTTTAATAATAATGGTCAGTCCTTAATTAAGGGATAAAGGTTAAAGAAATTAGATGGATGCAACAGTACAAAAGAGCATCACTTAGAAAATGACGCAAGCACCTCTTACGAGTTTATTCTTCAGGCATCCACTTAATTAATTACAAAAGCAGCCAAAATTATTTAAATACATTATTACCTGGATAAAGCATATCTAACTAGATCAAGACGACTTTCAAATATTAATGTTACGGCATTTTAACATTATAATAATAATAATTAGAATTAAGCAAGGTTTAACCAAACCGAACTTGCTAGTTTTACCGAAAATTAGTCAGGTAGCCAGCTAGACCGAAGCTCAACCAGAGCCAAGGGAAGTGAGAACTGGTGAGAACTAGCTGCATCGAAGCGGGAGAATCGGCTAGTGACCAGTTGCACTGATCACATTTTTTATTTTTAACAACCAAGATTAATGTTTTTTAATTATAATTCATGTGTCTATTCACCTTACAAGCATTGGGAAGTAGAGAAAATAAACAGATAGGCAAAAATGTAATGATATATTTTCGAATTATAAATTAATCACAAGTAACAAGTGTGGTTTATAAGTGTGATCAGAAGCTCTCTCTACCAATAAACTGATCTTTTGAGAAAAGCTCTCTATCTAAACTTATGCTCATAAATTAGAGTATGATATAAGAAATTAGTAAGTGCGTGTGTGTGTTTCATTGTTTTATGAAAATTTTGCATTGATATTGATTCATCGTTACCTGTACAAGATTGATCCAAAAACACATGTCCCCCATAAACCAGATCTCCATACTAACATCTAGAGAATAGAACATTGCAGTTGAATAAATTTAATGACGCAGTACATATACTAGCAGCAAATAAGAAACAGAGTTGGAAAGGAAAAACACGAATCCTAAAACTAATAACATTTCTAACTTCTAAGCAAACACTAGCGCGCGCGCGCGTAGTGCATAGTTGAATGATTCTATCATCCACGTATCCCAAGACCCAAGTGATCTTCTCTAAGATGTCATGCATATGTTTAGAACGTGACAATCAATATTTAATCACAATATATGTCACAAAGTCCACCTTGTTTTCTTCACCAGTTTCATGTATTCAAATACTCGAGAAAGAAGTTTTACATATTTGAGATTAAAGATTAATTTGTAAACAAAATGGTAGGACAGCAGTTTGTACGTTGTATACGTAGACAGTTTGATTCCTCTTTTTGCTCGTGAATACATAAACCAATTTGTTCCTGAGGTCTATTCAGGGAAAGGAGAACAGGGGAAAATTAAAGAGAATAAGTTGAGTATTTTTAATCACCTTTAACACGTGCTAACATGCGCTTCTTATGTCAATGAATCCCAAGTTTCACATCTTCAAATTTCTCAGTTCTATGCCACAAAGAAATGGTAATGCCAAAGATATAACACGAAGCCGTGGCATTGTGATTTCCCTTGACCTGATCGGATTGGCTTGGACCAGTTAATTCCTCTAGTTATAGTTTCACAAAGGATACCTGATGGTCTGATTAAAAAAAAAAAAGGAAAGAAACGAAGCCTTTGTAATTAATAAAAGTGAATTTCAAGGGAGGCTAAATTAGTTTATTATGAAAAGTTCACTAAAAAATAAACTTTATACGTAAATCCATTTTAAAATTCAAATGTTCAAAAATTATTTATATATAGAACAATATTATGTCAATTTGGACTTTCGTGCTGATATTATATAAAAACTCGGCATATATAATAAGACAGACAACTTGATAGTTAATGAGTTGTTTTTTAAACTCGTGCTAGGCTGAAAATTGTAACCAACTCACAGAATTTAAGAAATAGTTAATAATTCTAATAATTATGTCCGAAATTGAAATGTTTAAATTAAAGTGTCCTTGTAATTAATGTTTATTTTTTCTTTAATTTAATGATATTATCCATTTATGAGGAATAATTTAGGTAAAATGTAATTAATTAATGTTTCTTAAAATTTATAGTTTTGTATTTTTAATCATGATAAAAAAAACATATGGTAGTTTCTCCTGTAATAAAAAACAGAGAGAGTATTAGAATGGTGCATAAAACAGGGGAACTCCATGATTGAAGCAGTCATGAAAAACAGAGAGAGTAATATTAGGGCTTGAAAATAGCCACGATCACCATTCGCAACAAGGACAGGGTTGGGAGAAATCTTTAAATGGATCTAATATATCATATTATTTATGATCTATTTAATAAAATTATACCAATACAATTAAATAAAATTTCATAAGCAATTATTTTTAATGATTTTATTTTTATGATAAAATGTCCATTTAATTTATTGTCTTTTTTTCTGATCATTAATCGATATTAAAATTAATTTATATTTAATACCATATCTCTACAAATTTCTCACGGAGTTGGTATTTAATATTTACCAGCGTTTTAGTTGATTAAAATATTTCAACATGCCACGAGAAAGCATTGACTCAATAAAAAAAAAAAGAAACAATATTTAAATAAAGAATATCGCTCTCTTTATTTTTTAAATTATAAAATATTTTTTAAAAAAATTAACTATTGAATAAAAAATAGGACCAGATCGGACGATCAAACTAATCCAGCTGTCCACCGGCCCAAATTTTGGTTCGGTTAGCATGTAAAAACTATTTGAGAGTCAAGCTGGGTTGGGCTATTTTAGACTGATAGTCGAACCAAAAACTGAAATCAAACCAAGAATCATATTCAATTTTCAAAAATCAAGCTGTTAAAAAATTTTTTATATTTTTTCTCAATTTTTTTAGGAAATGACCACTTTTTTTAATCAGTTAATGTTATGTTGTATCATGTGGCTTGTTAAGTCATAATAAACATGAAATATTTGGTTTTCTTTTTAAATTAAGTAGCAATTTCATATTTATTTTTTATATTTAAATTATTATAAGCATATATAATTTTTTTAATTTAATTATCACGTTACCAGTTTGATCATTGGTTGAACTATGCAAACCATACACTACAAACCTTTTCAATTCAGCATCCAATCGATTTTAAAAATATTGGATTTAATGTTTTAAAATATAAAACATTTTAAAAAGATTAAAGTTTTATTAAATAGACTTAAGTTAACATTACTCTCCTTCTCTATTTAATTTGCGTCCTTCTATTATCAATATATTAAAAATGTTATTTTTATAAGTTTATATTTTTATTTTAAAAAAATAAAATTAAGTGTATTTAATGAAATTTATTAATATATAAAATTTTATTTAAAAACATATTATAATTTAGGCTAAATTATACATTTAATTACTTAACTTTACACAATATTTTATTTTAATCCTTTAATTTTATAAAGTGTCCTTATCTTAACAATTTTTATATTAAACTTTTAAATATTGATAAAACATTCTCAAATATTGATATATTAAGTTTAATTTTTTTAAAATAATAATAATTGATATAAAAATAATTATTTAAAATTAACAATATTAGGTTTAAAGGACTAAAATAATATTTTATAAAATTTAAAAACTAAATTAAAACATTATATAAAGTTAAAAAATTAAAAATATACTTTAACTTAAAATGAAAGGGCAGTGAGATACAGTAAATTGAAAAAGAAAACTTTTGTCCAACAAAAATTGAAAAAGAAAACTGTCCGAAATATAGTTGATTAAGTAGAAGTAAGTACATAATTAATACAATTGTGTTTGACTTTGAAAAATATTTCCATCATAAGAGCTCTCTACTTGCTATGCCAAAAACGGGGTGACTTCATGGTCATAGTGGAAACGGTTTGACAACTCCTCTCTCAGCCTCCAACTAAATATATCCCCTTGCAGGACTTGCCTGCAGACGATGCTCTCTCTATATAAGATCCAGCCACGAAGCCATGTTCATCCCAAGCATCAATCTCTATACATACTGTTGTAGGAGATCACCTTCGTTCTATCTGCTCTCGTAGTTCAAATTAAGCCAAGAAAATGTCGACCACCATCGAAATCTCAGAGAAAAGCCACGTGGCAGGCAAAGCAAAGGCAGCCATGTCTGTAGCCCCACGTGAGGGAGCAGGATGGAAGAAAGGGATAGCCATAATGGACTTCATTCTGAGGTTGGGCGCCATAGCTTCTGCTCTGGGTGCCGCGGCCGCCATGGCAACTGCTGATCAGACACTTCCTTTCTTCACTCAGTTCTTCCAGTTTGAAGCCGGCTACGACGACTTCCCTACTTTCCAGTACAAGATCATCATCCCCAGATTGATCCATGCTTTCCTTTTTGGTATTTCACACTACTTGATTAATCCAATGCTGCTATAATGATATATACATGCAGGTTTTTCGTCATTGCAATGGCAATCGCGGGAGGCTACCTAGTTCTCTCTCTACCTTTCTCCATAGTGACCATCATTCGTCCCCATGCTGTGGGAGCAAGGCTTCTTCTTATCATCCTTGACACCGTAATTAATCTCTGTCTCTTTCTAATCAATATTCAAGATTTACTTGTGATATATATCCAGCCATGTAGGGATGATACGTGGATATTATGAATTGCGAGTTATATGCAGGTGTTTCTGACGCTGTCAGCTGCTAGCGGGGCTGCATCAGCTGCCATAGTATACTTAGCACACAATGGGAATGAGGACTCCAATTGGCTTGCCATATGCAACCAGTTCACTGATTTTTGCCAGGCGACCAGTGGAGCGGTTGTGGCGTCGTTCGTTGCCGTGGTTTTCTTTGTGGTCTTGGTTATCATGTCTGCTCTGGCCCTCCAAAAACACTAGCTATGGCCATGAGATTATATATGGCTCGGGGCTTGAGTTGTAGAGTAGTATATATATTTGTGTCAGGTTTCTGTGAGTCTCTGGTCAATCTGTGGATCAAATTGGTCGATGTCCAAATTAAATATTACGTCGTTTTCCGAAGGGTCGATGTTTGGCGACCTTGATTTTCGAGTCTCTGCCTGTTTCTCTCTCACTCTCTTCATATTACTTCGACGCATGCACTATTTCGTATCGGCAAAGTTAAACACGTTCTTGTTTCGGCCCCCAAAAACAACAGGATGACACCTTTCGAATCCATACTATTAAAATTTAAAACGCAACACTTGCTATGCCGTTCACATATCGATGAAACTCAGAGAGGCCATTTGGTTTGTCCCAAAAAAAAAAAGGCAGGGTGAAATATTTAGTCAGGAATTACAAATCAATGTCCCTTCATCTGTGTATGCGGCCAAATTATTTCCCACCTGTACTTTAATTATGGACATGGTAACGCATAGCTATTACTAAATTTACAAAGAAAATTTAAATCAGACTAGACTATTTTACCTACACCGTGATTTCGGAAAAGGGGAGAACTTTGTACATTTGTGGTTCTTATTAATTAAATCAAAACGTGAATTTTTATCAATTATTATTCCATAACAAATTTTTATTATTAATATTATTACCACATTAAAATTCACTTGTTTCCAATTTAGGATTGAGTAAAGTATACTTTTAATTCTCTAATTTTATATAAAATTTTAATTTAATTTTTTAATTTTATAAAGTTTCTTTTTAGTCTTTCAATTAACCTTAATACCTTTAGTTTTAAATAATTTTTTTTCATGTCAATTATTGATATTTTGACAAAAATTAAACTTAATATATTAACATTTAAAAATATTTTGTTAATATTTAAAAACTCAGTGTAAAAATTTCTTAGAATAAAAGTAATGTGTTAATGTTAAGGAATTAAAATAAAACACTACATAAAGTTAAAGGATTAAATGTATATTTTAACCTTTAAAATTTTATTAATATTCTAAAATTAATTGGAACTTATAATTAACAAATCCCCTAGAACTTAGTTGACATTCTTCTAAATTAAAATTTAATAGTCAATATAGTCAAACATTGACAGCAAGACAACATTGTATCAAACTAAAAAATATCAGGAAAATATTACCAAAAAAACTTAAAAATGTGAGGCATGCCTACATGAAAATTTTGAAAGTAGATTTATATTTAGCTGGCAAAAAAATATATATCAAAATTTCATAATCCTTTCTTGGTGATGTAAATAAAATTATATATACATATATTGGTTATAGCAAAGATATACTCTCCTAATCCTTACTCTTTGCTCATTTACAAGACACTTTTAATCATTTTAAAAGAGTTATAAAAGTAATTTGTATTTGTATTGTATTATTGAAATGATAAAAATTATTATTATTATTATTATATTATTTAAAATTATCTTTCCCCCTTGTTAATATAAGATAAAATACAAATCCCTTTTCTTTGTAATCTGCGTCCGACGCAATTATTTTTTATAGATTAAATTAATTAAAAAATTAACTTTTAATAACATAACTTAAAATTAAAATTATATTTTATGTTTTAGCCTTTTAAGCTTTAAATTGTTCATTTTTTATTTAAAAGTGTAAGATAGTATTTTAGGAATTGAATATTAAAACTATAATGCCTTTTTAGTATTTTAAAATGTAATCAATGTGTTTTTTTAAAAGTGCTCATAATAAATAAATAATTTTATATTCATTTTAAAAAATGCCTATTAAATAAGAATAAATATAAAAAAGATAGTATTAACTTAAAGGCAATTGACTACTTATTAAGGGATGAGATTTGGTTAGAAATACTTTACAATTTTTAAAATAAAATGTTAGTCATATTTTTCATATGTTTTAAAATAAATTGTGTGAAAATAGAATAAATTATTATTTATATTCTAATAATTAAAAAAAAACTTCTTTTATTGTACTAGGAATAAAAATATACAGCTAAAATAACTGATAAAGAAATTAAAAATTATAGCTAATAAACATATTTAAAAAATTAATAAAATTTTACTTCCACTGTTCACTCTTTTCTCTTTTATTTCTCTTAAACAATATAAATTAATATAAATAATTTGAATTAATGACCATAAAATGGTCGATCACCTTAGACTTTGGGCACCCACTTTTTTAGCTTTTAGAAATAATGATCGTGCCGGTCTTCACTTCTACATTTTGGGTTCTCAGCAGTTGCGTTTTAGATCAGTAGGGGGAGACCGAAAATATGTAAGCGAGAGCGACTCCATTTGCTATTAAGACTGTTGGGTTTCTTTCTTCTCCTCAGTCCAAGTCTCCGCTTCGTCTTCCTTCACTTCTACTGCTTTCGTTGCTGAATCACCTTTAGCAGTGGCAAGGTTTAGGGTTTTCATCGTCGAACGAAAATGTCTCAAACCAAGAAATTGACGCCGAATCTTGATCAGCAGAGCACGAAGATGCTCAATCTCACTGTTCTCCAGAGGAGAGATCCATGCATCGAAGAGATTTTGTTTACTGCCTCTCATGTTTCCTTCTACTCCTTCAACATTGAAAGCAATCAATGGGTTCGTTCTTCATTTTAATTCAGCTTTTCCCTTTGGCGCCATGGAAATTCTTATTATTTTAGTTCACTGTCTCACTCTTCCACCGTTTAGTTTGGCTCGTGTAACACACGCATAAAACTTGTTCTAGTTTTTTTTTTTAAATGGTAAAAATTGTTCAACCTGCGCGATTAGAGGTTTTTCAGTATTCCAAATTCTTCATTTTGTTTCTGCCCTCTCTCGTTTTTCCTCCGGGATCCAATAGTATTTTGAAGCCTTCACATCAAACTTTTATCTAATGTTTGAAATTGTGGATGGTTATAGAGTCGTAAGGATGTTGAAGGATCTCTCTTTGTCGTGAAGAGGTGATAAACACTGTCTCTTACCTGTCTTTATTTATTTTGTGAATGCTGTCGATTGAATTCACGTAGGCGTGGATCATCTTGGTTTTTGCTATCTTTTGTTCAGGAACGCAGAACCTCAGTTTCAATTCATAGTGATGAACCGCCGCAATGCAGGTTCACTATTTTATTTGATTATATCTGTATTAAAGCTAATTTTATTTATAGTGATTTTGGGCTTGATATGTTTATTTATTAGGACAACTAGTCTCATTTATTACTGATGTTCGTGGTATCATCACATTTGTTTCTTAATTTCATTAAGCTTACGTGTTTTATTTTCTAATTGCTGAGTAGTGTGGGAGCAGTTATTATTAACGTGGAACTGGAGAGTTGTAGCATTAAGCTTAGTCACGCTTTCTAGTAATTAATTTCCAGAAGCCTTTGACAAAGACATTTTTTGCAGTGAACATGGCGAAATTTAATTTCTCTATATCCTTGCTTCTCTCCCCCCCCCCTCTCCCTCTCCCTTTCTCTCTTTTTTTTTGCTGCCTCTTGTTACATAGGAGCTATCAAATTAGACTTATCCTTGATAGTGGTTGATTGGAAGATGAATTATTTTTAGTGACCAGTACCTGCCATGAAATTGAGTGAGCAGTTTCTTCCTTTCACCATAAGATTGTTTTGTGTAGAGAGAGAGAGAGAGAGAGAGAGTACTTGCTTGCAAAGCACAAGCCATCTTGTATGCAGGGCAATCATCAAACCTTTTACCCAACCTCAGGCCAAGCTCCTGTAGCGTGTGAATGATATCCCAAATACAATACATATTGTATATGCAAATTAAATTATAATTGAAGCACTTTGTGACGTTTTCATTAACTATGTAATTGTATGAAAAAGTTAAAAGATGTATTGTAATTATTCAATGATTCACATCTATTCTAATTATCTCTGGCTAATGTATAGATCTTGTGTGATGCATGGAGTTTGAAAAATGAGTGGCTTATGTGACAGTTTTTATATTACGTATAGATTTTAGAGATGTAATGAATAAGCCGTGCACTGACATATTGATCCAAGCATCCAAAATTATGAAGATGGACTTGTTCATTTAATATTTAAAGCACATTTGCTTTATACACAAGCTTGTTCTTTTTACAAGCCAAATCCAAGTAGTTCAAAAATAGTTTGATTTGTTTTTGATCCTACTTACAGGCATCATCGTCCTATGCTAATTAACATCATCACCAGTGATTGTTTATTTCCTCCTTTTGGGTACCTGGCATCAAATGACTGTCATTAACCATGAATCACCTTGCATTGTTGACATGGGAACACTATAACCTTCTACTTCTATTCGCTGTGCAATTCTGTCAAGCATGATGAAAATATTCCATTTGATTGTTCTGCAACTTATATGTGTTATTTTCATTTTAAATGCCAGATAATGACAAGGACACACATTGACTTGTTTAAAAATATACCCTTGAGAAATAATTTCTGGTACCAATTCTGAATACCAACCTGCCATATTGGATTCTAGATTGGAATAAGCTTTTATGGTTACTTTTGTTTGAAGTTTATAGTTGCTGTATATTATGCCCCTTTTAGCTATTTTACCATTGTCTCATCAACAATTTTCTTACTTATTAATTGTGGAGAAGTAGAGGCTACTCTGATCTGCATACATTTAATCTTATATCTTTTTAATCTGTTTCTACTGAATCACTTTTTCTATCTAAATTTTGTTCTGACAGATAACCTAGTGGAAAATCTATTGGATTTTGAGTATGAACTGAAAAAGCCATACTTATTATATAGGAATGCTGCCCAAGAAGTTAATGGTATATGGTTTTACAATTCAGATGAAAGTGAAGAAGTTGCGAATCTCTTTAATGGGTAACATATTGTTCTCAGTCAAATCTTTGATGTTGTTTTTTCCTTGCATATTCTGCTCAAACTTTTAGTTAATAATAGATGCTCATGGACTAATTCATCATATCCAACTTGGACAGCCAACTTGCTTTTCTTTTCTTATTAATGTACCATAGTTGCAGTATGCTTAATGGTTTATACAATTGTTTAACATTAACAGGATACTTGATGCATACTCAAAGGCAGCTCCAAAGACAAAATTGCCTTATAGCAAAAGGTAAGTATTTTTGAAAGGTTTATGAAATCCAATGAAGTCTTTAATCTATTACTGTATAAGAGAAATTCAAATATATGGAGGAGAATGAGAAACTATTTAGCCTCCTATACTTTTTGTTATTTTAAAATTATTTTTGTTTACAATTATTTTTAAAAATATTAAAAAATCAAGATATTCCTTAGTGCATGTCAAGCGTATTTGCACACCATGTATGTCCCCTTCATCTTTGAACCAAAAATAGTGAATGAACATTTGAAATTCAAATTCATTATATTTTAGGTGAAATTATTCTGTTGTTCTCTATCCATGTGTGGTTTAACTAAGTTTTACATTGGCTATTGAGAGTTTAACATAATCTTCCTCCTTTACCCAAACATGAGATCAGCTATAAACATAGGCGGAGTTCCTATTTACAAAAATAAAGGGGATATTTAAAATTGTGCTAGCTATAGAAATATTAAACTTATGAGTCATATAATGAAACTGTGGGAAATAGTGATTGAGCATGGATTGAGATTGGAGACTGGTATTTTTGAAAATCAGTTTGGCTTCATGTTAGGTAGGGCGATTACACAAGCAATTTATCCACTAAGAGGATTAATGGAAAAGTATCAATACAAAGGAAAGATTTAAATATGGTTTGTATTGATTTGAAAAAATCTTATGACCATATACTGAGAGAAGTACTCTGGAAAGCCTTGAAAAGAAGGGACCAAGGGAAGTACTTTGAAAAACCTTGGAAAAGAAAGGAGTTCAGGTTGGCCTATATTAAAGCAATACAGGATATGTATGAGAGGGCAGCAATTAGTATAAGAATGTCTGGCGATGAAACAAATGACTTTCCTATAAGGATTGGATTATATTAAGGATCATCTTTGAATCCTTATTTATTTGACTTGGTCCTAGATGTTTTGACTAAGCATATTCAAGAGAAAATTCCTAAATAGATGCTTTTTGGAATTGATATAGTTCTTATTATGGATATGAGAAAAGAGATTAATTGCAAATTTGAATTATGGAGGAAGTCCTTGGAGTCAAAAGGTTTTTGCCTGAGTGGGAGTAAGACAGAATATTTGCACTGTAATTTTGATAAATGGTAAGTCAGTAGTAATTTAGAAGTAAAATTGAGAGATTAAATTATACTTCAAATGAAATAATGTAGATATTTGGGAGCTATTATGTAACGTGATAAGGAAATTGATGGAGATATTGCACCTAGGATATAAGTTGTGTGGTTTAATTGTTGAAAGATTAAAGGAGTTATTTGTGATTGTAAAATGCCTAATAAACTTGAAGAAAAGTTTTATTAAATTGCTATGTTATATGGTAGTGAATTTTGTGCTTTAATAGAACAGCAAGAGGTTAGAGTTAGAGTAGCAGAGATGAGAATGTTGAAATGGATGTACTAGCATACATGTAAAGATAAAATTTGAAATGAGCACATATGAAAAAAGGTGGGTGCAGCATCTATTGAGAGAAAAATTGTAGAAAATCATTTGAGATGGTTTGAACATGTACAAAGAAGATTGCAAGAGGCAGCAGTGAGGAGAGTGAAATGAATAATTTTGAGTCCTGTTAAGAGGGGTAGAAGAAAACCAAAGAGCACACTTATAAAAGTTGTTAATCAATATATCTTAATTAACAACATTCTTAAAAACTTGATAAATGATAGAGTACAATGGTGTCATACAATTCATGTAGCCGACCTCACCTGATGAGATAAGACTTGTTGTTGTTGTAGTATTATTCTATTGTCCCCTAAAGTTTCACTCAGTTTTCTAGTTGGTTCTAAACTTCTTATTGCTGAAAAGTTTGTAACTAAATCCTTGTAGTCTTGAGAGAAATTTCATACTGTAAAGACTACCAGTAATTTAGCCAATGTTTTACCGCATTAAATTTTAAACTGTTTGCATTCACAAGTAATGACAGCGGTATCATGTGCGGCTAACGCATCATGTTTTGGTACATGGCGTAGTGAATTTGAGGAGCTTGAACCAGTAGCTATTGTAACAGAAAAGAATCTGAAGAAGTCTTCAGCCACCCCTTCTGCAATTGGTTCATTTGAAGATGCTGCCTTTGTAGACTGTCTCAATGTATGTAATCTAGTTGCACATACAGCATACTAATTTTCTCTGCCCTTGGATGGATTCTTCTTCAATGATGATTTTAAGTGTTCTTTCCTTTCATAAACCTTATAGACCACCTGGTATGATTTTATTGTAGTACCTTGGATGTTGACTTTCTTTTTGGCGTACCAAACAATTGTGTCTAAGAAAGATTTGCTCTTGCAACAGAACAACTAGATATTTGAAGTGCAATACTGTGATACTTAAACCCTGAAAAAGGAAGTACAATTTGTGATAGAATATCAGTCCTCATTCAGACATATAAGGTTTATTTGTATTTCATAAACATAATCCATTCCATGATATTGTGATAACGATTCAACTAATGAGTTATTCTGTGATTGACATTCTTCATTGCATTCACCAGCCAAGTGTTCGTTTGAAGCACACTGTATGTGATGGAGAGGGGAAGACTTATCCTAGGAGTGGAAAATTTTACAATTTTATTTTATTTTTAACAATTATCTTTATTTTTACATGTTAGGATTTTTTTACTTATTTTGTATTAGGATTTAGATTATCATATTTAGGTTAGTTCACATTATTATTGTTTTAATTAATTGTAGTTAGGACTTCATGAATAGCCCTAGGTTTCCTCACTTTGAATAAAGTTGAAAATTTTGCCTTCACTATCTCCTTCAAATTCTTCCTTTTCCACCCTCCTTTGTCTCTATTTCTCCCTCACCCTTCTCTTGTTTTGCATGGGCATGTCTTTGGTGTCTTTCATTATTTTATATAGTGGTGAAGTAGACATTATCCTTTGCGATGATTAAATATCTGAGATTCTTTGCTTCAGGAAAATTTAGTGCGTATGTCTAGAAAATGATTTGAAAGTTTTATCAGTTTACAATTGCACTCTGGAAGATGGTACCTTGTATTAAAGCTGGAGAAACCGGGGGAAAAGGTTGTTCAAATGTAATGCTATTCTACTCTACCTGGAAATTTTTAAATTACTGCAGCTAGCATGGGCTTGAGGAAAGTGGTAATGTATTTGTTACATAGTTTTTGACCATATATTTCCTATTGATGCAATATCAGTTGTGAGTAATATATAAACTTTTGATATGGATTAATTTGGTAATTGGTGATTAAATAATTACTTGGATACAGATTTTCTTGCACTGTCATCTGCTTGCATCTGGAAGTTCTAGAGCATGTAAAACTATTATGCCAGCTCTATGCGCTCATGTTATATAGTTTAACTGGGTCCAGTGTTTTTGGCCTCAGAAACCAATGGATTTAATTTTTGCAGACAGATAAGGTCGCTGGTAACTACCCTTCAAATGTGGATAGTTTAAGACAGCCTTACCATTCTGGAATTGTTGCTTCTGTTGCTCCCAGTGGTGTGTTTTCTGCTTCCCCCATTATGAATGTACCATCCGGTTCTCATTCAGCTTCATTGCTACCAGCCTTCCTACGCAACTCTTCTGATACAAGCAACAGGGGTAGTCAGAACGCTAGTCTTTTGAAGCCTTCTACACTTGTTGCACCCACCCTCTCTCCATCTGCACCTTCTGCAGCTTTTCTTAATTTCCTGAATCAACCACAGCCACGCCAACATGGCACACCGTTGCTTCAACCATTTCCACCACCAAGTCCACCTCCATCTCTGAACCCAACTTGTACCTCCGCTTCCAACAAGCCTATCATCAGAAGAGAGAGAGTGCGTGATGCACTTTCATCACTTGTTCAGGTAATTTTGTGATTTTATCATCTTTGTTTTAATTTGCTAAATTTCTCATTTTTTTTCATTAGATATTTCAATAACTTAACTGATTTTTCTGTTGAATGGTAACAAAAGAAACCATAAGAGGACAAGCTGATTTTGTCAAGCTTGAGGGGATAAATTTTAATTTACCCTTTTAAGATTAGTTTTTGATACAGAATTTCATTGGCAAAACAATTTAAACGAATGGAAATTCCAAAATTCAATTATATGTTTTTATGTTGGTTTAACAGAAAAATAATGAAATGAATGTATGTGCCTTGTTTTGGTCCAGTTGGAGGCTTACTATCATTTTATTTTCAGCCGCTGCCATAAGATTTATTACGTAGGTTCCCTTCTAACGGAATTTCCTTTGCCAGGATGATCAATTCATTGACTTGGTGTTTCAGACATTGCTAAAGCCGCACCATTGACGATTAGTTTCAAGTTGTAGTTGCATGTGAACCTGGTTCTGTATATAGTAGTTATACTCTTTAGGCAGGAACACATCTCTTGGTTGTTTCTCCATACAGGTTTCCGTCTATCCTAAGCTTTGATCACTACCAATGCAGACCCGTAATGGGTGGATGGTGTCAATAATTGTTTTGATTTGCGTCAGTTTTGCCTTGGTATGTTTTAGTTTTTCGTATTTTTGGTACAGACGCAAGAGTTCAATTGATTGAGTGTTCCCCCCGGTCCTCTGCCATTTTGACTGAGTCTATCTTTATACAGCCCAGCCTCTTAGCAAATAAATCTCTCTATAAATCATCTGCTGATTATTACATTGATATGTAAATGATCTCTTCTGCAGAAGAGTAAGCTAGTTTTTATTTGCATGGAAATCATGATACATGCAAATATCAGAGCATTATATAATATGCTTTTGTTTTTGGAGTGTCACGCTTGGCTTTGTCCATGCAGCTCAACTACCTGTCTTGAAGAATGGCTTAAGATTTTCTTTGGGGATGGGCGCAATGATGGCAAGGATTAGTTGGTAAAAAAATTGAATGGATTGCCAAAAGAACTATTAAAATAAAATATAAAGTTGTAAGAAAATTATTCATAAAATATAAACAATGTGGCTTTAATCTATTGTATCGTTTAGTTTTCTTAAGAAAAGATGTTTAAAATTATATTTTATTCTTTATATTGCACGGGTGAAATATATTTAGTTGAATAATATTTAATTGCATAAATGTTTTTCATTGTCGCAAAGGGAAGTGGCAAGCCTAGTTTGCAAGTATGCGAACACAGATTGCAATTCAGTAGCAGGCATATATTCTCTCTATTTAATATTATAAGATATTTTTAATTAAATTATATCATTTAATTAATTAATTAATTGTCTTTAAAATTATACATTATTTTCATATTTATGTTTATTTAATTTTATTTTATAGGAAATCATAATTAAAAATTCCTTATTAATTATTTCCTAATTAAGAATATTTTTGCAAAAATTTCATCAATTTTATTTTGGACTATTTAAAATATTTTATATTTTAAAACATTTTATCTAAAAAATATTTTATATTTGTAATGGAAGGAATAATAAATAGACAGAAAAAATTGAATTTATACAATATAGATTTTCTGTTTTATTCTTTTGTTAGGATATAAAGATTTTCACTTCAATAGTGATGAAGCAAACGGAGCCCAGCCCGCACCTCGCTGGGCTTGCAGGTGTCAACGAAGCCCGAGTAAAAATTTATTCTTGGATCGCTTCTGAATCCTCTTTTCCACTTTCCCGTTTCCAGTCTCCACACCCTGCCTACGAGCAGTCGAGCACTGCCGTTTCCTTGCGACTTGCGATGGCAGCAATCACAAGATTCCTTGGCACCAGTTCTGCTTTGCGTCGATTGTCACTTGTTTCTCCTGCTCTCCTCAGTTTTCGCAGAGGAATTGCTTACAAACTGTTTGTTGGAGGTTTGCTCTTTCTCTCCTCTCTGTATCTCGCCTCCTCCATTCTCTTCGGTGAGGATACCGGTATCTGTTTTCTTTGCTGCTGCTAATTTCTTTCCTATCTTTCAATCGTCCAATTATAAACCCTCTACAGTTATTCACTGACAAATGAAAGGCTGATTGTCATCGTCATCTATCCGGATCAATCATTTGTGTTTATTGATAATACACAGACATTTTCCGTTCGATATGAATTTTAGTGGGGTTGTTTCAGAGTGCTTATTCGATATTTTATGTGTTTCCCGTCAACACGAACTAGTTGAGATTACTTTACCAATGTCGCATGTATTTCTCTCTGTCTGAGTTAAATTAAGCTAAAATAAAATGAGCAGGTAACAAGAAAAAATAAAAAGGTTATTTCTGTTTCGACTTTCTTTCTTTTATGCCTAGTTTTTGTATTTTTTGAAGGATAAATCATGGAAATATGGAATCTTGAAATGGCTGTAGGGGTAGCGCGTTAGTTTTATGTTTTACATAGATTATCGAAGCTTCCATTTATAATTGTTTGAGAATGAGCTTGTGGCTTTAGGTAGAAAAAATCTGTGTCTTTAAACTGAGGTGAAATTGATTTCAAATTCAATCGAGTTAATGTGTCCTAGGCTACCGGAAAATGTTACTCATCTTCTCCCTGGTTCACTTGGTTCCTTTTTGGCCTTGTAGCATTGTTAACCTCATGGATTAACCAACTTTAGGGGCTACATTTAATTGCCTCTTGGGAGGACCATATGGTTGAAATCCTGTTAACTCTGAGATCGTTGTCTTCTGCTGATGACAACCGTTGCCTTTGATTACTATGTTGGCTTCTAAGTTGAATGCAGAATATTCTATTAACCTTGTGAAAGGTTATTTGATGTCGGAGCTTCGTCTTCACTGTATGCAGGACTGTCGTTTCTCACAACAGAGAAGGGATTGTCAGAAGCATTTTCTGACTTCGGGCAAGTTGTTGAAGGTAGCTTCAAGCTGATTATTGCGCTTACATTTAGCTATCCTCTGTGTCAGCCTTTTATGATTTGCTGGCCTTTGACAATTTTACTTTCCCAGCAAAAATTGTGATGGACAGGGTATCAGACAGATCGAAAGGGTTTGGGTTTGTCACCTTTGCCTCAGAGGATGAGGCTGAGAATGCCATAACAGGGATGAACGGGAAGGTAATGACAATATGTGTATCTATTTATGCTTTGTTAATATCAGGTTATAACTTAGACGCGAGAACTGCTGGATGTCTATCTTAGCAGGCACTAAACGGTCGTGTTATCTTTGTGGATTATGCAAAACCCAAACGCAATATTGGTGATGGAATGCCAATTGCCAGGGGACCTCCTGAACCAACAGCACACAGTTAACTTGTTTATGTGAATATGAATGTCCTGGAAGCTCGAGTACTTTACTGATCAAATATTGCGAACTCAGCGGATAGGAAAACTGAGATTTGAAATCTCTTGAAGCACACAACTGTCGGAAGCACTGTTCTTGCTCATCTCACTCAGGCCCACAAAATTATTGTAGGAGGACTTTGTTTTAGAATACTGGTTTTAAACTTGTAGGTTAGGGTGTTGCCAAAAAAAAAACAAAAAAAAAACCCTTGTCGGTTAGGGTTTTATAGCAATAGCCAAAAGTGCAAGAAAGGCCTCTATGTTTCTGGACGTGTTTCCAAATGTTTGCTAGTATAAGTAGATTGCGGAACAAGTACCGCATAAAGCCTTGAATGGCAAGTTGGTTGTTTATGACATGGAGACAGTGCGGCGGCTTTCTATAAATGTATTGGAGATGTAGATGTTATAATTGTTTTGCTGATGAAATATTCACCTTATAACATAGAAATTTGCACAAGCTGGCAACAAAAATAAGTGAAGTATATAAATATACGGCTTGAGTTGTTAGCAAAATTATTAGCATTTAGAATTTATGCGTTATTTTAGAGTGAAGAGAAATGCACTTTTTAAAAAAGATATTAGCATGTAATTGTAGAAATTTTACATGTTATTTTTAATTATTATGGATTTTTTTTTTTATAATTTAGGATAGCGATTAAGATTATAAAATGATTTTTAGATAGTTTATAAATTTTATAAAAAGAGCTTTATTTTATAAAGTTTTTATAAAAAGCAAACATTATTTTATATTTGTTACAATAATAAAAATTTAATTATTAATTAGTTATTTTTAAATTTTATATTATCTTCCTTGATTTCTATTTTATAAATATAATTTATTATTTAATTATTTTACTGTTTTGTGATATGTTCGTGTATCTTAAATTTTTAACACATTCTTTTTCATTTATTGCATTAAATTATTTTTAAAAGATGTTTTAAATAGTTTCTTGAAATAATCAAAAATTTACTTTAAAAAAATAATTATTTTAAAAAATTTAAACAAATATCATAAAAATTCATAAAATAATTTTTTTCATAAAATAAACAAAAACAAAAATACCCTTAATATGTCTACCAAAATTATATTGTAGTTGTAATTTAATTAGATTATATGTAATTCATCATTAATTGGACTTTTTTGTTTCGTGCAACCTTAATCAGACTTTAAAATAGAGATGTAAATGAAGTCCATCCAGGCAAGAATTATTTGCATCAACCATAATTATCTGATTAAATTTGTTGAGGATTGGGGGGAAAGATTCTATATTTTTTTTAATTTTTTTTCGGCTAAAGAGTTTAGAGCATTATGCTGTATGAATTTTACATTCTTCAGAACTAGTATGTGGCCAGTGCAATATATTAGGTGTGGTTGATATAAAATATAAATGGTAGTTTAAATAAATAATGACGTCTATGATATAGATAAGATCAATTAAATTTAAGGAAACCTTCAAATTAAGTTTGAAAATGATGCCAAAAATTAATCTGATAGAAAAAAAAAACTACAAAAAGAATCTAATCTTTTCAGTAGATCAAAATAATACTTCACAAATGTATGGTGAAATCTCATTTGACTACTCCTAAAGTTCTATACAGCCCAACAACCATTGAATTTGTTTGCTATCCATTGTGTAATTGCAGCATTTCTCCACCTAGTCCTAGCACTCATTTATCCAGATGATTCTTCCAAGAATATGAATGCAGGTTTATAAATTAAATATTACTGTATTCACAATGTATAAGAACAAACATGCATGCTTGTATTGAAAATAAGATGAACATGAAATTGACAATATATCTATGTTATATCTAGAAAAAAAAATAAGATGAACAAAAAATCAAAACATTAGTTTCTGTCGTGACAAATTACTATCATCAATGGGCACCTCAAAAACACAACAGTCCTTCATTGTTAACAAAGAAAATTCAATTGTATCACCAAAACCCATAACCTAAAAATTCAAAAGGGGCCTGACATGGATAAGACTAAATGGTGTCATCTCACACACACACACACACACATATATATATATAAAAACTTTTAGAGAAGACATAGAATCATATACTAACTTGTAACTATAATTATAATTAAGCTACATGGAATAGAGACGCCAAATCATGACATCCATCTACCCTCTTGTTTGTAATTTTCAATAAAACATTTATCTGTGCCAAACAATTTACCAAGATCAATCCATATGCATGAAGATGTGAAAAATTGGAATGAATAAGATGGTTGATCAACGAGAAGAACAAACCTGCAACAATCCGACGATGACGCAATGCTGGAAAGGGAAATGGAAGAAGCCCAGCTTTGTAGTTAGTGGCTATTGGACTATGAAGTCGCTTTACTACAACAGGAAACAACTTGATGGAGCCACAGTGCTAGTGTAGCCCAACTTCAATGAAGAAATTATTAAAAACTCATTTGAGACACAAATCTCTATTGAAGAAGAGCAATGAGGCGATAGGTCTATGATTGGTTCGATATGGACGCGAAAGAAATTGAGAGTTTGAATTTAAAAAGAAAAAAAGAAAAACACAATTGACCGACGTTTTAGAGTCGAGACTCAATGGAGTGTTCCATGACAGTTACTTAAAGCAACACAAGGTGGAGAAGTTACAAAAAAATTGTTTATGAGAGGAAAGTCATGGTGTTGGAAATCTTTTAAGATTTTTAAATTTGAAATTCAAAATTATGAATTAGTTGAGAAATGATAATGATTAGATCATGGGATAGAATATTTAGGGATAAGGGGGAGTTATTTCTAACAATTTTAAAATAATGATATTATTGTTTTTAAAATAGAGTACAGTTGCATCTTACAATCCATGTAGCCAACCCCACTTAATGGGATAAAGGCTTGTTGTTGTTTGTTTTTAAGAAAGTACTAACGTGAACAGCCTAAAATTGCAGCATTCCTGAAGTTGCATTCATGTCAAGCCGCAAACGCTATTTGTGATTCTACTTTTATGCATACATATATATATATATATATATATATATATAACATACATATTTATTTAATTACCTGACAGCTTGTATTTCCATTTTCTCCTAATTTCCAATAATTTTGATGGTCTGAATCAGCAGCGAGCGAGATAGCGCATGCCAAAATTATAGACGTCGTCATCAAGCACGCTTTGTTGGTATCAAATACGCAATACAAGATGAGGCACAGCAAAGTTTTACAGAGAATGTCGTCCAGCGCGGTCTAGAAAATTTTTTGAAAACATATTTCAAATCGCCGACTGTGGGGATCGAACCCACGACCACGTGGTTAAAAGCCACGCGCTCTACCACTGAGCTAAGACGGCAAGCGCATTTGCTTTGGTGTCCAATTTTAAACTTATAACTTTACCACGCTATGAATTGATTATCCCAGTAGAACCGAAAATCGGCCTGGTGTCCAGTTTGATATGGGATGAAGGCAAAAATCAATTTAGAATCAACTGAATTCATAGGAAAATGATGGATTAAGAATTGTTTGAACTGGTCATACTTTTTTACTTTTATTTTTT
The DNA here is from genome assembly GCF_029017545.1 of Prosopis cineraria. Taxonomy (NCBI): domain Eukaryota; kingdom Viridiplantae; phylum Streptophyta; class Magnoliopsida; order Fabales; family Fabaceae; genus Prosopis; species Prosopis cineraria. Next base: position 48,599,581 of record NW_026555332.1, read on the forward strand.
TAAAAAAAAATCATGTTTCTAAGCTATATTCTCAGTACATCTATACATTATAAGCACGAAAAAAATAGTGCGACAATGTGCAATTGTGCATGATAAAACTATAATTTTTTAAAATATTTTTAATTTTAATAACATTTTTAACAAATTGAAGAGAAGACAGCCTTTCACCTTTTAACTTTAATACGCTAGTAAAACGATACTCGATTACCAACAAAGGCAAATATATATATATATATATATATATAATAAACCCATCTTATAAATTTAATTTTGAAAATTAATATTTTAAAAGATATTTCTTCAATTGTTAGACTCCCTTCTTTAAAAAATATAAAATATTTTTAATTAAATCTCACACTGCAATAGAATAATTACTCATTTTTAATTTAATCATATCTTTTTATATTTACTATATTTAATAAAGTGTTTTACTCTAAAAAAATGTAAAATAATATATTCAATAGAAGCATTTTAAAAAAATATAATAATTATACCTTAAAAAATTTAAAATATTTTATATTTTTTAATATTTAATTTTTAAAAAAATATTTTATATTTTTAAATAAAGAGAATATTTAACATATAAAATTAAAAATTTTTGAAGTTAATAATGTTAAGTTGATCATTGATTCACTACCTTCTCTGTTTCAATTATTATTTAGAGCGGTTGTCTCTGTCATAAATGAGAGACGTCAATCTCTCCTTTGTCTCTCAGACTGATTATCCATGAAGTGAAATCCTTGTATGATGTTCTCTGTTCTGTCTCATTTACAAAGTATATTTTAAAATATTTATTTAATTTTATTTATAAATTATGGTATAACTTTTTAAATAATATTTAAAAAAATTAAAATTATTCTCTATGAGAGAGAAAGTAATATAAAATTATTTTTTAAATTTGTTATATAAAAATGTATTTAAAATTCTGTACACTTTTATTCTTTATATTTTTTTTACATTGGTATTTATGAAATTGGTAAAAATAACTTATAAAAAGGATCAAAAAAGTATAAGCTATGTTGATAATACCTTAATATAAATTATTAAAATGAGAGATATTTTAGAAAAATCTGCACATATTTTTTATAAGCTAAGTAACCTTATTACTTAATTTTTTTCAGAAATAATGCAACTTTTAATCCTTTATATTTGGAGTTTTATCCTTACGTCCTTCAACTTTAAATTTTATCATTTTAATCTTTAATATTTTATGAATTTATCTAAGTAGTCCTTAATTTTATAAGAAGAATTAATATTATTAAACTATGTTGACATGGTTAACAGAATAATGATGTAACAGCCATCAATTCAATTCAATATATGCACACAAATTGTAGCTTCAATCTGATTAGTAAAATAAAAAAATAACTCTCATTGATTGGACTAATGTTAATATAAAAATTTTTCTTAATTTATTAATGAGGTTTAATTTATTTTTTCATATATTTTCAATTTACTTTCACGAGAACATTGATTCAAGAGCATTTTCATTTAAAAAAAAAATTGACTCTCATTAGTTAATAGATTGTAGGCTAATATTAATATAAAAATTGCTCTTAATTCATTAATGAGATTTAATTTATTTTCTTATTTTTGATATATTTTTAGTCTACTTTCACGAAAGCATTGAGTAGTCATATTTTCAAATTTCTTTAATTGTTAGCATTAATTTCATTCATCGATCCTTCTTCATTTGTTGTGCTTTATCATGCCTTTTTAATTTTTTTTATCAATGAGATTTAATTTATTTTTCTATTTTTCATGTATTTTCAGTTTATTTTCATAGGAGTATTGATTCAATAGCAGTTTCATTTTCAAATTTCTTTTATTATTAGCATTAACTCCATCCCACTATCCTTTTGCATTCACTGTACTTTCTTACGCATTTTCAATTTTCTTTATCAATGAGATTTAATTTATTTTCTTATTTTTCATATATTTTTTTGATTCACTATACTTAATATCAATCAATTATCATTCATACACATTATCTACAAAAAAAGAAAAACAAAATAAAAAAAAAGTTTAAGTTTAATTTGGATTGTCAATTCTTATCTCATGATATTGGCCCTTCAAATCGTAGATGTTTTACCATATATTTCGAGCCAGCAAGATAACGCGGCAACTACTTAAGCACTTTAAACAGACAAAACTTGAGTAGTAGAGGTATTTTTTTTATTACCCTTTTATTTTGCACATAAAAAAAGAATAATAATAACAAAAAAATATGATACAATTAAAAAAAGGGATTCCTTTTGATTCTTTCTTATATCCATATTTATGAAAATACAATTTATGTTGTAATTCATGAGCTGGTGTCTAATTTTTTATGCAATCGAAAATGAGGTTATTGAGAATGCTAAAGATTTTTTTTTTTTTTTTGCCAATGTTCTCTAAGCACTATAAGAACAAATATTTTCTAGATAATTTTTTCACTATAAGCTCGAGAAATAAAAACAAGATGTTATAAATAAAGTATCCAATCGAACAAATAATTGAATAGAGAAACTTCTAAAAATTTAATCATGTCATATGCATCAATATCAATAATACCAATGATACTTATTTTAAATTCCTTAATTACAACCCGTGCAATACATGGGAAACTGTTTAATTTAGATTAATAACATGTGGGGCAAGTGGGTTGACTTGGATAATTAAAAAATGAAAAACCATCTAGATTAAACTTTCAAGCGAAGTCTGCTAGGGTACTGGTTTGTAGATTTGCTTCTCCGTCATCATTGCTCCTTCCTTTCAACTCCAATCTCCATCCTCATCGAGTAGGTAACTCTTCTCCTCCTAAATCCAATCCTAAAAATTTGGAATGTATTGGCATTACATGTCCATAGATGCATAAAAAATTGTTCTTTAGTTCTTACTTTATCGTTCCTTCCCTACTCTACTGCCTATCTTTTGCACGACACGACAATCAGCAACATATAATATGCCTTAATAAAAAAGAATTAATATACAATTTTAACTCTAAACTATAGGTTTAAAGGTGATTTAAACCTTAAACTTTAAAAAGATGCATCATAAACCCTAAATAATTAAAGTTATAGGCAATTTCATCCCTATTATTAATTTTCAACAAATGTCTATCAAATTCATTCGAGAAAATTGCACTTTAAACCTCAATTTGATGAATGTTTGTTGAAAGTTAACGGTAGGGGCAAAATTGTCCCAACTTTAATTATTTAGGATTTAGAATGCACCTTTTTTAAAGTTTAGGGTTCAAATTACTCCTAAACCTATAGTTTATGATTCAAATTGTATATTAACCCATGTTAATATTACAAATTTATCAGGATATGAGAAAAAGAAATAAAAAAGATGAATGATGATGATGATGATGAAACTATATAAAATAAGGTTGTAAATCATGATAATGAGTAAAGTAGTTTTTTTGTAGAGATTATAGTGAGTATAAATGAGAGAATGTCGAGTTGCCTATTTTTGTTCTTGTTGGGTGGGGTTTTGATAGATTATTAGTGACAGCAATAAGAGTGTAACATAATCTTTTGCTATAAACACACTTTCATATTTTTTCTTGTTTGTTCTTCAATGTAATGGAATCTCATAATAATATTAGTAAAAAAACATCATCATTATTTGTTAGGGAAAAATTTAAAATAAATTCCCCTTCATACATTTTTTTTCTTTATCTCTTTATTTATTATAAAAGCATTTAATTTTGTTTTATAAATTTTAACCTTCATCAATTAATTCAAATCAAGAAACTTACACACTCCTTAAAAATCTTTTTAAAAATTGATATAATATACAAAATGTACTTTTTTTATTACTATTGGATTATTATTGATTAGAGTATATTTTTTAAAAACATAAAAAGGTTAATATGCAATTTGAATCTTAAATTATAGGTCTAGGGTGATTTAAACCTTCAGATTTTAAAAAGGTACATTCTGAATCTTAAACAATTAATGTTGGGGCAATTTTACCCTATCATTAAATTTCAATAAATTTCTATCAAATTAAGGCTTAAAGTGTAATTTTTTTTAAATGAATTTGACGAATGTTTGTTGAAAATTAAAATTATCCTAAGTTTAATTGTCTAGGATTTAAAATATTTTTTTAAGTTTAAGATTTAAATTGCTCTTAAACCTATGGTGTAGGGTCCAAATTACATATTAATCCAAAAAAACTATAATGTTAAATTATGAGTCATAAAATAAAAAAGTAAATAACACATAAGTAATCAGGACTTAATAAATTTAACTAGTGTGTTTTATTTAATCTATGTGTACATTCTACACTATAAATCTAATTTCCACATCAATTTTTTAAGGGTTATTTTGTCTAGCAAAACTCAAAGGAATAACTTGATGACTAAAACAAATATTAAGGATTGAAATGATAGAAATTTAAGTTGAGGGACCAAATTGATAAAACTTCCAAATGTAAGGGACTAAGAGTTGTTTTATCACCTTTTTCTAATCTAGTGAACTTGTTAACTTATATCATATATACTTAAATTTTATGAGAAATTCTTAGATAAATCAAGTGAGGCAACACGTCATCTATGGTCTGTCCAATTATAATGCTCCAAGTTGTCTAAGTAAAATATTATATGATATAATGTATATTTAAATTCTTGTTTTCTCTCTCTTTATTATCATTAATGTTAGAATCAATTTATATTTAATGCTCTCTAAATGTTATGCTTTTATGATATAGATTATAAATAACATAACGCACTCAACTTACCTTAAAATTTCTCTAAATTTTAGTATGCTGATTAATTATAATTGGCTTGTGTATGTATATGAAGCTTGAAGTGGATTGCAACGTTTTATCAAGGCATGGATGGCTCTTCTATTCTTTAATAACCCGTATCTATAATTTTTTTTAAAAGGCTAAATTCTGTATTATTTCTCTAAATTTTAAACAATGCATACATAATTTTCTTAATTTTTAAAACTTTACAATAAACCTCCCATTAACTCTTATACATATGTAAACGATTCTATATGATTAATTTTATATATTAATTATCTATACATGACTTAAAGTTTAAAGAGTTATCCATATATCAATTAAAGTTTGAGGGTTTAAATGTATACAAAAATAAAGTTTTAAGAGGTACTATAATTAATAGCTAAGGATTATTTGTATAAATTTTAAGTTCAAAGAGATTTTGTTATTAAATTTTAAATGTTAAAAAATTATTTATATATGATTTAAAATTTAGAGATATTATATGTAATTTAGCCCAAAAAATAAATGATCAGTCGCATCGACATTTTTTTGTTTCGGTTACTTTCCTCCTCCTTCTCTTCCTTTTTTTTTTTTGTTTTTAATCTTCTTCTTGGGGACGGACAACTTTCCCCTTCTTTTCATCAAAATATATATATATATATATATATATATATATACCAACTCTAAGGCAAACACTCTAAACTCTCAAGTTGATTATTTGAATTTAATATTTTTACATTTCTAACTCATATAATTATGTCGACTCATTTATAAATTCAAATTAAACATAAACTTAGTTAAACTTATGAGTTGATTTTTAAATTTACAGTTTTTACATTTTTAATTTACAAAATTATATTAACTAATTTATAATTCAAATTAAATATAAATTTAACTAAACTTATTAAACTCATTGATTTTTTATTGAGTTGAATGAGTTAAATATATGTTATATAGAACTCAATTTATAAAATGATAGGACTTGGTTCAAAAAGAAAAAAAAAACTTAAAAAACAAAAGCTAAAATTGGTAAAAAAAAAAAAAGAGGGAGAGGGAACAAAAAGTATCAAAAATGAGTTGCCTTTTTTGTCCTAAATTTTTATGTTTTGTATGATAGATGGATTTAATTTTAATAATTAATATTTGAAATATATTTAAATTAAATTATGATTATATTTTTTATTTTAATTACTTAATTATATATTTTTAATATATATTTATTAAAAAGGATAAACTCTTATGAATTTAAGACCCAAATTTAAATTTGTGTCATTAATTTATCTAAATTGGCGAGTTTGACACCTTGGAATGCAGTCTGGCAAAGATAAATGCGTGATGGATCCAGGATCCATCCCAACTCTCAAAAGCTTCGATCATTTATTTCCCATTAACATACATAGATGGATGTTGACCTATCGGCAGCAACGGTTGTTCGGGTTCTTATTTAATTATATTTAATAATCTGTTTCTGGAGTTGGTACAGGATTTGAGTTTTTAACTATTTAAGCAAATGCACCACTAATAATACAAATAAGCATCAGAGCAGCAGCAGGTAAAGAAATATGGAATAATTGGTTAAAGCTCGGATGCCTTGTAACTCTGTATATGCATGCATATTCTGAAATACACTGCAATTATAGCCGTTTCGTTTCCTTCCGACTAAGGCAAGGAAAGCGCAAAGGGCTGCGAATTAGACGAGTGATGTGTCTCCTGGTGAGTTAGAATCCGAAATGATTCATTCACCACAATACAAACATGGAAAAGAAGGCGGCAAACGACACAGCCACCAGACCCACGCACAACATGTCCAATCTCCCCTCTGCCCTCACCTTTTTCTCTATTCTCTCCTTCTTCTTCCCCACGAACTCCTTGTATCGCTTCCTCGCTTCTTCCTCCGCCTCCACCCCGACATTCTTCTTTCCCCTTTTACCCTCCATTGCCCTCTGTATAATCCCCAAACTCTCCCTCCCGTTCAAGTGCCTTCCCTCCATGTCCTCCATCTCCATGCTCACCTCCCTCACCTGCATCTCCCCTCCCTCAGCACCCCCGCACGTCACCACCAGCTGGCACAGGGCCAGCTCCGACGCCGATCCTTTATCTCCCACGAGAACCGACGCGAACCGAACCTGAAACTCACCGCTCAGCCAGTGCCGCTTCACCGATACCGGCTTCTGGCTCGAAACGTTCACGGCGCGCCGTCCCTCTCGGTCGATCACTATCCAGCTCAGCCTCAGCTCCCCGCACGAGTTCTCGCCTTCTGGGTATTGGACGGAAGTCTGAACCACGTCCTTGGGGTCCAGCAGGTCCAGCCGGAATGGCGAGCACCTGAACCAACCGGACACCGTCTCGGTTTCTAGAACCCTGGAGAAAACAATTTGTTGGCCGTAGTAAAGATCGACGGCGGAGATCAGCTGGGGCGTGCGGTCTGGATTAGCGTTCACATTTAGAGGAGTGCAGTGAGACGTGGTGGTGGAAGAGTCGGAAAAGAAAGAGCGGGAAGCGTGGGGGAAGGTTGAGATGATGCTGGTAATGAGGGGAGACCTTGTGGAAGGCCACGTGGATTGGCAAACACTGGCCCATAGGTGTTCGTCGGTAGAGAGGGCGTAGAACTGGGAAGATGTGGTGGCGACGGAGGCGAGAGCAGGACCGTGCAGGCGTGTGAGGATGTGAGTTCGGATGATGTCGTCCGGGACGGCGGAGATGGTGGTGCCGGAACTGGAAGCCATGTACTAGGAGATTCCTTGCTTAAGTTAGTCGTGGGCTAGTGTTTGTGAGGATTTGGGAGTCGTGGGCTCTTATATACCCGCGATGCGATAATGATGATGACGAATGTGAGTGATCAACAGCCGGTCTCAGATGCCCTTCATTTTCTCATCAATTACAGGATTGACCTTTAACCATAGTTTTGACGAGGAATGAAATATGTTGAAAGAACTTTGCGGAGCAAAAACTCCTAAAAATATTTTTTTAAAAAAGTTCCACTTTTAGTTTTTATCTTTTCTGTTTTTTTTTCTTTCATCCAAAATAAGATTTAATATTATTTTTACAAGCCCTTTCTAATTTTTTTAAAATTTTACTTTTAACCTAACTCTTTTCATGTGAAAAAAAAAAAACACACACACACACCTATGTAATGCTAGATTTAAACCTATAACCTCTTTTAAAATAGGGAGATGTCTTTGTTGTTAGAATACCTGATTGTTAATAAATTACTTTTAACTGCTTACTGACATTAAACAAAGGTAATTAAATTATTAATATTATCAGTCAAGGATAGATATATTTAATGTATCTTTGTTAAATGTATTATTTTTAAAATTACTTTCTATCTCATCTATAATCTTTTATCCCATTAATAAAAAATAATAAAAAGATAGAACTAAATTAAATTACTTAACAACCCCTTTTTTTTTTTCCAAAATGATTTGAAAATGGGAAACTGACAAAAAAAATCCTCTAAAATATCAAAACAACAATAAAATCTTGCAAAATGTCATATTTTTCAAGTCCTTGGGAAATTTTTTGACACTAATAATTTTTCTATAAAATAATTAAAATACCACCAATTTAAAATAAGAAAAGCAATAACTTTGACTTCAACAGAGTAAATATTAGTAGCTATTTTAGTCTAAATAATGATTGATTTTTTTTTTCTTGCAATGATTGGAACGAAACAAATAATTACAATTTTTTTATGCAAATTTTTGATTCATTAAAGTCCAAGCATTGTAAATAGTTATGACTATTTTAATTTAAATAATAACTATTTTTTTTCTAAAAATGGCTAAAACGGAACAATCAATTACAATTTTTTCTATATAAATTTTTTGTTCAACGAAGCTCAAATGAGGTAAATGTCAATGATTGTTTTGGCTTAAGCAATGATTATTTTTCTTTTGGCAGTTTGTTTCACTGAAGTAAAAGTATTATAAATATCTATTACTATTTTGATTTAAGTGGCGACTACCTTTATTCTAGCAATGACTAAAATGCAACAAATAAATTACAACTTCCTAATGTAAATTTTTGCTTTACTGAAGAAATTCGTATAGGAAAAATTATAATTGCTTGTTTTATTCTAATCATTATTATAAAAAAAATAATCAATATTTAAATTAAAATAGTCATTAATGTTTACTTTTTTTGGACTAGAGCTGTTGTACTCTTTTATTTTAAACTGGACGTATTTTAATCAATTCATAAAAAATTATTAATGTTATACAGATCTTTAAGAATTTTAAAAAAATTATGACATTACGCTTGACTTTATTGTCGTTTACATATTTTAGGAAGATTTTTCTATTATTTTTTTTATAAAAATATGTTAATTTCATTTAAAAAATGATTTATATATAAGAACGGGGGAGGAAGCTTTATCCTTGTTGTTAACTTTAATCAATGAAATTACCGATCTTAATCTAACATTGAAATTTTGCCAATTAATTTGAAGTCACTCTCAGCCATTCATCAGTCTTTATTTTTCATTTAACTCCTGTCCCAGCCGTGAAATGTCCCTAATTAATTATCGGAAATTTAGGAAATTAAACTTAACCCAAAAACCAAAAGCCAATGGATCTTAGGGTTTGACAGGCTTAGGCTCTTTGATGAAAGTTTTATTTTTTTTTAAATGTATCCTAATTTTGGACTTAATTATAATCGATTCAACCTCTAATTAAAAAATCATACCTTAGTTATATTTTATCTTTTTTAACAGTTTTAATGTTTTTGGATGTATAATCTACCAGTGGTCGAAACGTAATGTGATTGATAGACTGGCATTATGCTTGTTGCGCAGGATATTTTGGTAACTTTGACTCGATACTTTCACTTCCCATCGAACCGATTACAAGCAAGAACCAACCGAGTGAGGGCAAACCTGGCATGAAATTTTCGATTACCTTTAATATGTTCTTTTTTTTTTTCCGCCTGGCCTCATAATTCCTCCTGCTACTCTAAATATTTTATACTTTTTAATAATTTTATTATTAAAAACTAGTTACAAATAATTTGTATCATTAATAATTAAAGTTTGTCGTTCCTTTTTAAATTTACCATCCAATTATAATCAAAACATATATTAATTTTTTTATCTTATTTTTTATTCTAACGCAATATCTATCACAATATGATTAATAAGAGTTTTTGTAAAAAAATTAATTTAATGATATTGATTTTTTTTTTACAAAGTATCATATATTTTAGATAAACACTGACTAGTAGAAAAATAGCATATGTATTTTGGATTAAAGGGGTATATACATCCCTCTCTTCCATCTTATATATGATTTATTCTCGAGAAAAAAAATTGATGCTTTTTTTATAGGTTATTTTCCATAATAATAAATTATTTCCTTACAATTTTACTCATTTTACGATTTAATCTCCAATCACATTACACTTGGAGCATATTTTATGGCTTGGAATATTTATTCACCGGCATGAGCGCTGTGGACCCCACAGTGACAACATAATCCCTCCAGATTTGATTCTTTTATTGTATGCCTAGTTATTTAATGTGGATAGTAGCTGAGTTTTTTTCTTAAAAAAAAAAAATTGTTTCCACGAAAGGTGGCTCGTTAGTCATTAATGTCGTAGTCTTGACTCTTGAGTTGCTTCTTATATGTTCCAATTTTTCAAAACACATACAAAAAAAAAAAATACTAGCATTGAAATCTAGGTTATAGGTAAAAATTTGCTTTTTTTTTTTTGTTTCAATCCTATCCTCGATTAAACGTCACATGATAAAGTCTACGTCCTTAAATATTTGAGAGTGAGATATTTTCTGTAAGCAATGTTTTTTTTTAAATATGGTTTAACTACAGAGTATATAAACGTGTATTAAGATTTATATTCAGGGACAAGAAAAAATAAAAATTGAGACTTAAAATATGGAAGAAGTTATAAGAATTACATTCGACGACAGGCCGACAATGGGAACAATCCATGAAACTTAAAAGAATCGCCTTCACGGAGCAAATAGCGTATTTAAAAACTGCTAACGGTGCCAAAGTGGTTTAGCGTGAGCTTGCAATTGAGCTACGTCGTTGCCGTCTAAAATTCGCGTCCCTCAGCCTGCTTTCTCTAGATAATAAGGTCCACCATTTGGTGATGATAATTGAGGAGCTGAAGAAGGCAGTATTGCCGATTCAAACGCGAGACTTGACAAGTGAGAGCAACGTGCCCTTACCAGCAAACCCCAAATCCAAAGGCAATAAGGTCTTGCATTTAGATCCTAACAATGATAGAAATAAAATGAATTTTAAAATATAAAAATAAAAATAAATTAAATTATTTTTCTTTTTTATAAAAAATATGATAAAAATTTAATATTATATACTACAAATGTAAAAATCATTACACTCTCCAAAAATATCATGAATTATGATTTTTAATTTTACAAAAATTAAATTACGATTTTTCCTTATGAATATAGTTTATTTATCTCTCTCAACATTTTAATCATATTATTTTTTTTTTTTTTTAATCAATTTCATTTCAATCCCTTTTAACAATCAAACGAACCCTTATAATTAAGTGCACTATTCATGGTGTCATGTTTGTTGATTTTTATATTTTTCCATTATAAATTATGGATTTAATAATAAATAAGAAGTTGAAAGTAGGTTCATGCATAACTCATCGCATTGCATATTACACTTATATTATTAATTATCTCATACACTTGCCCGTTTAAGGTCAATGCTGAAGTCGGATGAACTATACAGTAACATACCCACAAACATTTCATGACAAAAAAAGGTTCATATTTGCTTACATCAATGTGTGCATATAATTTTGGCGCAAAAATGTGTATACATAATTAATCTATTCTGCGCTGAAATCAACAATGTGTGTTTATAATATATCTATATACACACATACACAGTGTATTCATGTTGGCCAAAAACCAAAACACTTCCTCCATTCAAAAATATAATCATTATTTTTTAAAATGTTCTTATTAATAAATGACTTGATATTTATTTTAGGATATTTGATAGGGATAAATATAAAAAAATATAGTTAATTTAAAAATAACTAATTACTTGATTGAAGGATGATATTTGATTAAAAATAACGTGTATATTTTTTAATGGAGGAAGTACGTGTATAATTATATTTGTAAGAAACTATGGTGTACACAGACAGAATATAAAACTCCTTAGAATTATAGGTTATGAACAGTATACAATTATAGCACCCACAATTCATTTGAGATTCTTATTTTGATCAACTTTAGTTAAAGTTCCTGTAATTTTTTATTAATAAACTACTTCTTAGAATCATTATAGCCAACTTGGTTCAAAATCTCTAAAGATGATGTGTCACAAAAATATTGCAATATATAACATGTTTCTAATGTGGTAATGATGTTGATAAAAATATTAAATTATAAATTAGCCCCTACTGTTTATAAGAGTTGGCTTTGATTATTAATTGATAAAAAAACTAACTAAAAATGACTGAAAATATAGAAAGGATGAAAAATTATATAAAATGACCAATATAATTTTATTAGTCATTTTATATAATTTATGATATCATTTTTCGTAATTTTTTGTTAATTGATGATCAATGTTAATATTTACTAATAATTGGGATCATATTGCCCTATTTTGAAAATATTGAATGGAAATATTACACAAAAAACAAGTTTAGTGTCTAAACACTCTTGAACCTATTGTTTAAAAGCCAATTTTGCCCCTTAAGCCTTTATAAAAACAAAAATCTAAAAAAAATTCTTGTTTCATTCGTAATTGTCCTTTAAAAATATCTTTGATGTATAAAAATGTTTAACTTTTAACTATATTTCTACCAATATTTTTTATCTGAATATTTACGTGAATATATAAAAATATTAGAAAACATTAGCCTCATTATGTATCAATTATTTGAATAAAAAATAAGGGTAAATCTTCAAATTTTAATGAAAAGATAAGTTTTTAGAACATCAGCCGAAATTTTTTATTTAAAAAATTGAAAATATGCGACTAAAATCCCAATTCGTTCCTAAAATATCTTCAACATGGGATTCAAAGAAAAAAATCCACCAAGCGAAATGGGAGACGCGCCCCTTGAAACTGTGAACCAAACTATTTACTATCTTGAAGACTTGACTAATTAATTAGGATTCATCAAATAGTCTTCAGAGATATATTCAATAGGAGACCTCACCCACCTTTTTTTTTCCCACTCAGTTTCCCCAATTTGCTGGAGTGTGTATCACTAAATCTCTATAAGTGGTGATCCGTGAGTGAATCTTTAGGTATTTTAGTTCTCAGGTTGCTAGTTTTTGGAAAGCCTAATACTTGTGACAATCTTCTAAGTCATCAGGTTTAAAGAAATCATCTTTGAATTCAAAATATCTTACTCTTAGTAATGTTATTGGTATACTTGCATGGGTCCCACCAGTCATGCCAAAATTGCTTCTGGTGTTTTGTGTGAGGTGTGCCAAATGAGTGTGTTTTCAAAAGTTGCAACGTTCTGACTTTTAAAATTAAACAGTGAGTTCCTAGGGTCTTTTACCACAATTTTTCAAATATAAGTGCTTAAAAGTAAAGAGAATGGAGGAAAAAAATCGAAAAACATGCTAGACTTGCATGTTGAAAACAACTATGATATTGGTAATGATAAATAGGAAGTTACAGCAAATAAATATAAAAAAGCTAAAAGAAGCGTTGGTATGTTGTTATTCTTGTTTTACTAGAAGTTGGCATTTTGCTAGTTGATGGAAAACTTCAGTGCTCTTTGCTAGATGTGTGATGAACTAAAGGCGCTGTGTTGAATTTGCTTAAGGAAAATATATCTGATTTGATTGGATCGAGGATTGAGGTGATTGAGATGCTTTTAGGTTAATTGAGATTTGATTCTATTGAAGTCTCATGAGAATTGTATAGAGGTGCATGTAAAATTGAAGGTGTGTGGCTTTTTCCTTTTATAAATATAAAGTGACAGTTTTCTTCATAATTCATGCTCCACTTTCTTATAGCTACTATTACAGTTTTTTCCATGTTTTTTTTTATATTTATCTTCTTGTTGAAATAGATTGTACTCAACTAGGCTTTTCAATAACTTCCTTCCTTATAAATGACCTTGATGAACTTGAGCCAAAATTACTCTTTTGAACACAAATAGTTGGATTTTGGGCAAAAATTATATTTTAGCCCAAGCAATTATAAATTTATGAGTTATAATTATAAATAAGATATTTAAAATCTAGACATAATTCTCAATTTATAATTAGGATTCCTATTTACAATTGTTTGAATTACCATTTATTTAAGATAATTTTGTCAGAGACTTACTTATCATAAGTTCCCTGTTATGCAATTTTATTATCATTCTCTCATTTCTTTTCCCTTCCAACTTTTATTATCAAGTTGGAGCATGTCTATGATCTTTTAATATATAGAATATTATATTAAATTGGAATAATTTGTTCTATAAAATATTTAAACTACAAATAGGCTTGTCACCTTACGTTACTAAATAGTTTAAATTACTCCATCCGATTTTACTTCTTGGGCAAGGAGTGTAGAATTTTTTTATTCTATTTATATATTATATTATTAAATTTTCATAATACTTTTTATCTTCCATTGAATATTAGATAGAGAAAATATATTGTTAAAATATGCACATTTAACAAGGCACAATTAATAATTTTTTAAATTCTTACACAATTAATGAATTTTAAGTTTTTTGTTTAATTTTCAAACAACTATGTTGGATGTGATTTATAACAAAAATTAGCGGAGTATTTCTTAGGCGTGAGATTGTAGCTCAACACTCCACACCGCAAGTGGATCATGGCGATAGATGCGTGTCTACGTTGCTTCCATGAATTAAAAGAATGATAAAAAAATATGGGTTAAAGTGCATTCTTTTTCAATAATTTTCTTGAGGAGCAATGAATATCTTGTACTGATAAGTGGTGCATTTGCTCCCCTGCACAATTTTTTAGGAGAGTACAAAATTTCTTCATAATGATCTATTAACTATGTTATTTTTATTGATATGACGTGTTTTTTGATGTTAATTTATTTTTAAACTTTTTTTTTAGGATCGTTGGGCACTCTGAATTTCATTCTTTCAAAAGCATTAAGCATTTCTATATTAATAAGTGAGGTATTTTTTCTAAACTATTTTTCAGATGAGCAAAATTTTTCTTCTCTGAAAGAACAAAAATACCTCATTTATTAATACATGATACCCAACATTCTTTGAAGGAAAGAAAATATAGGAAAAAAATGCATTTAAATCCAAAAAAATATAAAACTTTTTTAAAAACATGTAAAGATAAAGTGTAAACTAACAAAGTAATAATATTACTCAACGGTATCAGGTCAGCAAAAAAAAAAAAAAAAGCATAGTTATCAAGTGTCTTTTTGATTAGTATTGTGCTGTTAATTAATAATTAGTCTATTCATTAGTATATTTAGCTCGCAAGGAACGCGAATCGTGTGACGTGCGTGCGATCAATAAAATAGCAAGAGGATGAAGTGTGTATTTGAATTTCTTAGCCAACCAATTAGAGATGATTTTTAGAGGGAAAAAAAAAGATATAAAAAAAGCGGAAACTAACTTTAGCACTTGAATATATCAACAAACAGTTAAATCCAAACTTAGCATCGATAATTAAATAGAGAAATAGATGAAGAGAATTGCCACCATTAAAAGAGAGATAGCTACTCATAATTAAAGAACATCGATCTTTATGGTTGACTCATGCTTTCACTCTCTTTCAAGTTTCAACTACCTTCAACCTAAAAACTTAACTTCTAGATTAGCTAGCACATGGCGTCAGTGTAACAACTACGTTAATTTATGATGTAATGTTGTCGGTATTTTATCCACAGGCTGCTCCAAGCAAAGGAAGTAGACATGTGATGGACGTAATCAAGTTCTGCATTATTTTTATGTATCCTTCCTAACCTTCAACCTTTAATTTTCACGTGAGACATCAAATTCGTAGATTATTCATTCTTAAGCAATGTACATGAAATATGAAATATTTATCTGGCGCTTATCCAGATCTCAAATGCTAAAACGAGGCCACATCATTCAATTCCAGCTGTGTTGGGATTATTTTAAAGTCGTTCATGCTTAAAGCCAAACCAAATGGACCGGAATAGTATGTAAAGATGACTGAATCAAACAGAAAAATGAGAAAAAAAAATAAAGAGAGAATTACATTTAATAATTACTCACTCAAATTATTTACAAATAAAGATTAACAACGAGTCTCCTTTAAGAAAAAATAAATACTTTTTTATTTTAACAATAATTTATTTCGTTGGTCCTTAACTATGAATAACTTTTTTGAATGGGCCTTAAATATGATTCTTCAAAAAATATAACCTGATAAATAGAATTCAATCCAGATCAATTTGATTTCTTTTTATTCTACTTCAATTCAATTTCTCCACTTGCGTTTTTTCTGTCAAGAAATATAATGTCTTTTATAACAATAATTTATATACAAATTCAGACAATTTAATAATTAATCTATGTTATATACGAAGCAAGCAAATCAAGAAACAAGCATGATAGTTTAATTTAAATCTTGTTATATATTGATATGAGTCAATATTTACAATTGTTTTCTTTTTAAAATTTTGACCGTACTTAACTGTCATGAATTCATTATTTTAAAATTTTAATGTCATTTTCCCTATATTGATTAGAATTTAATATCAATTAAATTGCCTATATAAAATAATTACACAGTTAATAATTTATAAACAACATTAGCTGAAATTTTCTAGCAATATCAAGAAATTTTTAATTAAATACTAGGGAGAAAACTACAGAATCTCGTTGGAAGGAAAAGAAAAATAATTTATGCATAATCAAACATTTCCTTTTATAAAAGGAGACATGCACCACAAGCACGTGCAAATATGTCAATGACAAGTTTAAACTTGGATATCTTAGGCAAGGTTTTAAGACCCGGATCGATCCGGACGGTCGGACCGTCGCCCGTTGAAGAAAACGGGCTGGTTCAACCAATTAACCCGGATTAGCAGTTGGCCCGGGTTGGACCGCCTAGAACTGGACGGGTTTTAAAGACTCGAGAAAAACCCGGAACCCGAGCGGGTTTTACGGGTCAACAGCAGGTCGCAAAAAAATGACAAAATTGATATTTTTAAAAATAAAAAACCCTTCTCCTCACTCTGTCTAGCAGACCAACACCTATAAGGACCCATTCTTCTTCTTTTTAGTCTCACTTCTCTCTGTCTCGCACAATGCACGCATTCATTCTCGTCACCTTCTCAAATCTCAGCCATTTGGGTTTTGTTCTATGTGTCTCCCTCAAGCCACTCAGCCTTCTGGGCTCTGTCTTCACCGTTCAGCTATCTTGGACTCGCTTTCTCAATCATTTGGGTTCTATGTTCACCCTTCATTGTCTTCACCATTTAACTTTAGCCATCTCAAACTCTCTCAAACTTCAAATGCTTATTTATCTTCATCTTCACTTCACTTTCTTCATTTTGATTTTGACTTCGTGTTCTTGGTTAACTCTAGTATAGGCATCCAGTTGTTGAAAACAGTCAGATGGCGTCGAGCTCGACCCTTTTCATGATTCTTCATCTTCTTTGTTGATTGCTCTCTCTCTCTCTCTCTCTCTCAGTCCCGGTGAGATTTTCTTTCTCCCTCATTTATATCTTTACCCAATTTAATGTAATTTGTATGGTTCTAAATGGAGTAGAATGAATGCTAATAGATGAGCTTGCTTTTTATTATCTGAGCTGTTTATTGCAAAATGAAGGATTGTTGAATGGATGAAGATGAATCTATTTTTTATTGTCTAAGAGTTGTTTATTGCAAATAGAAGTTTTATTTTTTTCAAGTGATTATGCCTAAATCCTAATGCATTCAAGAATCTAGTATTGTATTTTTGTTAACTTTTTCTTTTATATATACATATATAAATAATTTTTTATTTAATTATTAGGTCACCGGTCCAACCGCCGGTCTGACCGGTTGAACCATAAGACCCGTGACCCATTGATATTTCTGATTCACTGTCCGGTCCGGTTTTAAAACATTACTCTTAGATAGATTACACTGTCACTAATACTAATACTGTATTGACAAATTCAATCAAATTAGTTGGGATTGGCTAAACTTAGGGTATGTTTTGATAACATTTCAACTGAAGTTTGGGTGGTCCAACTAAGGTTTGGAAGAAAACATGTTTGGATAGAAAGTTTTTCAAAAGGAAGAGCTTCGGAAGAAAAAGCCACGTTGAGATGGAAACTCAAAAATAGAGCTTATCACGTCGGGCGGTCACGTTGGGCATTCATCACCATCTTTCCCTCACCTGACGCACGCGTGCCAGTTCACCCTGAAGTCTATCATCTCTTTCATCTTCAATTATACAATAATTTAATGATTGACAATATAAGATATGTGAAAAAAAAACATGTTTCATTATGTAGTTTATTCTTAAATTATTTTTATTATTTCTTGAATAAATTTTTTCTTTATTTCTCGTTTTAGCATTTTTTTAATTTATAAACACAGTTTAACTTTTATAATGTAATATTTATTAATATATTTAATATTTTGTATTTCACAAACAATACTTAATTATACATATATATTTTTAAAATATTTATCATAAAATTCTTGTCCTTTTTGTCCATTATACATCTAAAGTTTATCATTTTTTCTAAAAATATCAAATGAGTCACAAAATATATATGTGTATATAATAAAATCATATCATTTTTGTCATAAAAATATTTATTTTAGCTTTTATATAATTAAATATTTTATTTTTATTATTTAATTCTACTTTTTTAAAAAATAATATTTTTAATTTATCAATGTTTTTTATATTTGTAATATATATTTATTAAAATATTTAATTTTATTCAATATTTTTCAGTCAAAAAAATATACTACAAGAAAACTCACATATATTTTAACTAACTTTTAAAATATATCATTCAAATAAATTTTAATTTATTTAATTGACTTTTTTTAAAAAATATTTAAATATATATCATGTTAAAATTACAAATTTTTCTCATAACCTCATACTATTAGTCTCAATTGATTCTAATATCAATTATGAATATTGTAATTAAAACACACACTTAAGAGCTAGCAGTTCAATGACCAAATCAAAATTGTTTATTCATGCAAATGACTCAATCGAATCAAACGAGGTTAACTACAGTGATATGTAAATGAGGGGGAGGGCAGTGGGAGAATTCGAGTCTGTTTTGGCTTTGCGATTGCTCTGTGATTTCTCCCTCCTCCACGTCTCCGGATAAAGCCCCTCCTGCCACGTCACGTACCCCAAAGCCGGCACCTCTTCCCCTCCCTTCACTTGTGAAGCTCTGTCCCATTTCTTTATTCGAGTTTTCCGGCGCCTCTATCTAAATTTTCTCCGCATTTTTGGATTCCCTATATGGCCGTTAAGTTGCCCCGCAACAGTTTTGTATCCTTCAGGTTAATTTCCATCCTATTTCTCTATTCATTTTGTCTCATCGAATTTTGGTCCGTCAGATTGCTTTGTTCAGTAGTCTTGGACGCTGCTAGGTTTTAACTCGTCTCTTCTTTTATATGCAAGCTGTGTTACTTAGCTTATTAGATACTGATGAGGAAGAAAGAAGGCGATTTTTATATTTTTTCCCTTTTCTTTTTTAATGAAGCTATTGATTGATATGCACATGTATTTGTCTGGATTTCACAACCCCGAAATAGTTTAGCTGCATGAACAGCTGCACTTTTTTTTTTTCCACCCACGGTCTCCCTTGATGTTAGTTATTCCAAAAAACTCTTCATGCGTGCATTCAGTGTATGTCATCATTAATTGCATTTTTTTTGGCAGTTCTTCAAATCCTTCCGCGTCACAGAGTCCACACGATTTCCCTTATTTGGGCCAAAAAGCGTCTGATTTGCATTGCCTTCTTAGTAAGTGGGGTAGTTCAAGAAAGAGTTGCCTCATTAGACACGCTTTATTGTCGAATAATGACTGTGGACCGGGGGTTATAGAAAACACTACTTAACGTCTTCTAAACCTAAAAGGAGAGTATTCCACCTCCCATTTGCATCTGCTGATGATGGTGTGACTGTGAATGGGAGCCCCCAAGCAAAAGCCAGTACAGACCTTGAGAAAATGAGGATGAAACTGAACAAGTCATTGGAAGACGAAGATATTTGTGATGGACTTCTCCAATCTTTATATGATGCGAGCAGGGTTTTTGAGCTTGCAATTAAAGAGCAGAGCATGTTTTCAAGAGCATCTTGGTTTTCAACTGCTTGGCTTGGAATAGATCAAAATGCGTGGGCAAAGACACTATCATATCAGGTATTGTCATTTATGCTATTCAACAGTTGTTCGGGTATATCATGTGTAATGCATGACTTACCTTTAGTGCCTTCGAAATTTGGACAAATATGCCCTGCAATAACCTGGAAATTTCTTGTCTGATTCATGTGACGTGTTTGATAAGTGTTGAAAGTAAGAAGAGTCATCTTAAAAATTATTGTTGGTGTTCTGAGAGAAAACAAACTATCATATGTCAATATCCAAAGCATATGCTTATGGTCATGTGAAGAAGCTCTTCTTAATCATGTGCCTAAGGGCGTGGATATCAAAGTCAATATAGTGTATTATCTATTCTTATTGCCTGTCAGTATCCTTGAGTTATATCTAGGCTAGAATGTCTCAGAAAATTTCTCAGTGAGAAAGCACAGAGTGCATCAAAAGGCAAGAACCTAACTACCATTCTTTACTGTTAACTTTCAAAAGCACTTGTGTGACACAGATACTGACAGGCAATAAAAAGAATGACACGTTTCATCAGAGTCCTTAGTAATTGAATTGACCAAACTTTAGGGGGAATTATTGAAGTAATTGGATTAGCAGTTCTTCATTGAGTCCTCTCTTCACAACTTTTCAAATGTTTGCAAATTCATGCTTGATATTTCCATCTGTTAAAGTAATGCTTTATCTTTCTTGTACAATAAATTGAGTTGATAGTTTTTGCACTTACGAAAACGCTAAACGTTCACATTTGTGTTTGTTCTTCTACTCTGGGTAATTTAGTGTTGTCGTCACAGTTGTTAGAACTTAGGACCAATTAGGTCCATCTCACGTTCTAGATTATCATTCCTTGAGGAACTATCTTACTTGGACAAATGTAAAACATTAATATTGTTTGCATTAAGCTAGGTATTGTTGATGCACTTTCCTTCCATCATAATTGAATGTGGTTAATGTTTCTTCTGTTGCCAGTGTTTTAAAGTAATGTCACAATTTTCCCACCATTGCATTTGTCATTTCTCAGCCAAGCTAATTGTTTTCGCACATTTCTTTTTTTTAAAAAAAAAAAAACTGGGAAAAATTGTTGCAATAATTCTCTCAGGCTGCTGTGTACTCCTTATTGCAAGCTGCAAGTGAAATTTCATCCCAAGGTGATCATGGAGACAGAAATGTCAATGAACTTGTTCAGCGGAGGTAATGTGGTGCTTAGTATTATATGTTGATTTTTTATCAGATATTGTTCGTGTGAATCTTGGGTAAAAAAAACTACACTCCCTTATCAGAAAGAAATAGACATGTTATTTGGCAACATGTCTACAAACTGTTAGTGTGCATCATAATGATGAATCTGTATTTCATAACCGATGCTGCTTTATGTATTCAGTGAAATCAGCTATTTATTATGATAATAACCATCTGGCATAAATTTATGTTTGTATTTGTTGAGGTTGAAAGCTTGTGTTGTGCCTTTCAATTGGAAGTGCTTTTGGAATGGACTAGTACTGAATTTTAGTTACTTCAGGTTGTCACCCTTACTCAAAAGTGTTTGTGCATATGTAAGTTTCTTTATGAATGAATGAATCAGTTTCTATTAAAAAAAAAAGTTTGTGCTGGAATTTGACTTTTCTGCTTGTTATTTATGTATTTTTGTCATGCTTGTGTTCTTAATTAATCATTTCTTTATGTCTTTTTATGTTTAATTGAATATTGTACACTACTTTCTAGCTGATTTGGGGCTTAAACTTGTTTCAATGTGCATTGGTCCAGTTTACTGAGGCTATCTGCTCCCCTAGAGAGCTTAATCAGAGAAAAGCTATCGGCCAAACAGCCAGAGGCACATGAATGGTTTTGGTCTGATCAAGTTCCTGCTGTTGTGACATCTTTCATCAACAAGTTTGAAGGAAAAATTTGCTTCACAGCTGCCACTTCTTTGTATGTGCCACTATTGTGCTTTGATATATGGAGATACTAGCTTTCATTGCTCCCCTCGTTTTATTTTTGAAGACAATGTGGAAATGATCTTTTAACTAAATTCCCAGGTCTGGAAAGAAATTGTCTTCAGGTTTTGACAGCGGACATGATATCTCACTTCTCATGCTTGCACTAACCTGCATTGCTGCAATCACCAAACTTGGACCAGCAAAAGTTTCTTGTTCACAGTTCTTTTCTATGATTACGGAGATAACTGGTGGTTTGATGAACAAGCTGGCTGATTTAATTCCTATAAGTCAAGCTTATAATTCTCTAAAGGAAATTGGTCTACATAGAGAGTTTCTTGTTCATTTTGGTCCACGAGCTGCTGCATGTAGAGCAAAAGTGGAGTGGGGTTCAGAAGAGGTTGCATTTTGGGTAAATCTTGCCCAGTTGCAGTTGCACAAAGCTATAGATAAGGAGAAAATATGGTCAAGACTGACAACATCTGAATGTATCGAGGTTAGTTATGTTTATTTTTAACTTTGAAGGCAGCTGACCTTGGTTTTGACTCCCTTCTTAAGGTAGGTGGTTGGGCGGAGAATCTATGGTAGGGGCTCAAGACAAATATGAAGGAAAAGGAGGAATCTATTAAATTAAATAGAACAAGGATCTCACTCTACTGAACTTAGTAGCCAAATAGGAGAATCTCCAAGGGAAAAACAAGGTTTATTAATTTCAGATGTCCCACTGTCATACCAACCAGGATATTTATAACCAGAAATTACAATTAAATAAATCAAATAGTGCAGATAATTAGCCTAAAATCAGGAAATAACTGACTAGCATGTTGGTACCCCACTAACAAAGTGAAGGTCCTATTATTCAGCTACTAACAGTTACTAATAGTAAAACAAAACAATAATTAATTAAAATAACAGTAAGGAATTAATTTAAATAAGGTAAATCCCTCATAATCTGCATAACAGCATCTGATTCTGTTATCTTCCTTCTCTTTCTGCGTTGATAAGTGATTATAGGCCTGTTATGCTGACTTGGACCCTTATCATTACTCCCCCCTGAAAAAACGACTTGTCCTCAAGGCAGAAAATGGGAAACTGTTGGGCAAAAAGATCATAATCTTCCCAACTTGATTCTTCCTCTGGTCTGGATGCCCATTTGATTAATAGCTCCAACTAAGAACCCTTCCAGCAATGAGATATAACAATTTCAGGTTCCAGAACAAGCTCATAATCAGGGGAGAATGGTAAATCTGCTGGAGGATCAAGAGGGGACTTTCCGTGAGGTGGTCGCAGTAATGAAACATGAAAAACCGGATGAATTTTAGCTATTGATGGTAGCTGCAATTCATAGGCCACTGCTCCAATTTTGCGTATGATTGTATAAGGTTCAAAGAAACGAGGCGAGAGCTTGTCATACTTTTTATAGGACAATGAACGCTGCCTGAAAGCCTTTATCCTCGAGAAAACCGCATCTCCCACCTTAAAAGAGAGCTCACGTTGATGATGATCTGCATAAGTCTTCATTCTTTGTTGGGCTTTGTTCAAATTATCCCTAAGGAGTTGTAACATATGATCTCTAGTTTCAGTTGGTCAGCAAGCTCAGCAATGTGAGTTTCACCCTTGATGAAAGGATGAAGTAGAGGTGGGTCCCTACCATATGCCACTTTCAAAGGGGTAGTATTAGCAGAAACATGGAAACTAGTGTTGAATGAGAATTCAGCCCAACCTAAGAACTTACTCCATGAACGTGGTTTCTCATGCACAAAACACCGTAAATATGTCTCAAGGCAATGGTTTACTACTTTCCATAGTCTCGTCTTCTTCCTCTGCAACAGTAATAGAATTTTCTGATATGGGTTGCCCATCCTTGTCGATCTCCATGGTGAGAAGGATGAGGATTTGCAGCGATGCCTAGGCCGGAAGACGTCTACACAACAGTAACAAAGCCCCTTATCCCTGCGATGCTGCTGTTTGGCATTCGAGAGCAGAGATTGTGGCTGGATGGTGTTCGTTGGTCTCGGATTCGAGAAAGACGCAGGAGAGTTTCTTAACATGTTGGGCGAGAAGGCTGTGGCAGCACCCGGTTGATTATGTGCGAACCTATTGGAGCTGTTAGTGGACCGAGTTTGGGTCAAGGAAGAGCTAGGCTTTGGCCCACGATGCAGCTGTAATTTTTTCTCATATTCTAGTGCTAAACTAGCAGCTTTATACATTGTGCGAGCCTTTTGAATATGCACATCAGATTTCAGGTCATCTCTGAGTCCTTCAAGAAAAACGCCTAATAGACAGTGTTCTAGCCAGTTATGAACTCGTGCGACTTGTTTAGCAAATTCCTGGCGATACTCTTGCACTGATCCGGTCTGCTTGATGGTGGCTAGGTGTTCATCAGGATTTTGATACTTTGGAGGGGCCATAGTGTTCTTGCAGTGCTTTAACTAACTCCTCCCAATAAATCAAGGCATGTTCTGAATTTATCCATGAGAATAAATCCAAAGCATCTCCTTCTAAATAAATGGAAGCCACATCAACCTTCAAATCTTCTAATGTTTGATAATACCTGGAATATTTTTCAACCTTCAGAATCCAATCACGTGGGTCACCTCTACTAAATTTTGGGAATTCAATTTTGTTGTGTGGTGGACATGGACCCCTTCTATAGTCTGACTCTTCATCACTATCTTTGTCCCAGTGTGAGCGTCTATGATAGCTTCCCACGGGTCTTTTTCCTTTGCTGGCAAATAACTCAAGTGCTCCAACCTTCTCTTTTAATAAGTCAAGTGTTTCAAGTCTGGCTGCAATGCGGATTAAAGGGTCTGATGCAAATGGATTTTCAGTATTTTGACCTTAGGTGGGTTGTTAAAGGAGTTGGCATGGTCAGTTTCATTTCCGGAGCGTGTGGTCACTATAATGATCGAACAAGGCTCGGATATTTGGCAGGGGCTCAAGACAAATATGAAGGAAAAGGAGCAATCTATTAAATTAAATAGAGCAAGGATCTCACTCTACTTAACTTAACAGCCAAATAGGAGAATCTTCAAAGGAAAAACAAGGTTTATTAATTTTAGATGTCCTGCTGTCATACCAGCCAGGATATTTATAACTGGAAATTACAATTAAATAAATCAAATAATGCAGATAATTAGCCTAAAATCAGGAAATAACTAAGTAGCACGTTGGTATCCCACTAACGAAGTGAAGGTCCAATTATTTAGCTACTAACAGTTACTAACAGTAAAACAAAAACAATAATAAAATAACAGTATGGAATTAATTTAATTAAGGTAAATCCCTCATAATCTGCACAACAGCATCTGATTCTGTTATCTTCTCTTTCTGCATTGACAAGTGATTATGGGTCTGTTTTGCTGACTTGGAGCCTTATCAATCTAAGCCCAAGATTTAGTTAGAATGTTTAGAGCCACAGCCAAACTATCATGACAAGAACATTCCATATGATGTCCTTGCAATGAATTTTTTTGTACGAATTTTGTTTTTTGTTTTCCAGCTTTTTGTTTCTGACTGTGAATTTATTTTAATAACATTGAGTTGATATTTGTAGTACATGACTTAGTATTAGTCTTGGAGAATTATGCTGTATGAGTGATATTTTGCAGTCTTTCCTAAAATTTGGTGGGCCTTGAAACAGAAATGTGTTGCTAAATTTCTAATATTGTCAATTGTTGATCCACGATAACACTGAAAGGAAGGGGTGATGATGATTTTAATTGACCACCATAGATGACTCTATACCTCTTGAAGCATGCTGTGCTTTGCTAGAATTTGTTATCTGTAAATACACAAGCTGTGATTGAATGTTCGTGTAATGCAGGTTTTGGAGAAGGATTTGGCTATATTTGGTTTTTTCATTGCTTTAGGCAGGAGTACTCAATCCTTTCTTTCTGCAAATGGTTTTGATACCCTAGATGATTCAGTTGATGATTGCATCAGGTATGGTTTTGTTCTGATTTCCCTTTCCCTTTTTATTGCTTTGTGAAATTCTGTGTATTTGCTTAACTATACTGTTTTTGTTTGCAGGTATCTTATAGGGGGCAGTGTTTTATACTACCCCCAGCTCTCAACAATAAGCTTGTATCAATTATTTGTTGAGGTCAGTGTGTATTGTCTTTACATCGGATAGATATTCCTCATGATAAGTTATGTCAACTGAGAAAACCCTTTAATTTCAAAGGTGGTTTGTGAAGAGCTGGAGTGGCTTCCTTTTTACCCAGGACACAACAGCACTGCAAAACAGTTAAATGTGCATAGAAGTAAACCAGAAGTTCCTCCAAATGCTGAAGCAGTGTCCCAAGTATTAGAAGTTTGCTCTCATTGGATGCAGAGCTTTATTAAATACAGTACGTGGCTGGAGAGTCCTTCTAATGTGAAAGCAGCTAGATTTCTATCCATAGGGTAAATGCACCAAGGTTCAGTGATAGTTGAACAGAAGTATGACATTTTGGTTAAAAAAATTGTTATGTGTAACCTTATTTTATGTTAGGCACAAGAAGTTGATGGAGTGCATGGAAGAACGTGGGATGATAAAGTAAGTTTTGGATAAAATCTGCATTTATGATTTCCCCCCTCCTAATCACCCACTGACACTAGGATTCATGCATCGGAATTATGTATGTTATTTGTTCAAAATAAAATACGTGAAATTCTGGAAAACACAAAAACCAAAAGCTTAGTAAAAATTATTGAGAGACATCAGTTTGTTAACTAAGTTGTATGTGCTTCTCTCATGATCATGCAGTATAAAAACATCAAAGTTGTTCATAAAAATGGTAACTTGGATTAATGACTGTGCTGTATATTCTTGTTTATGTCTTACTGGCTTCATAACAAATGTGGGAATTTTCCCAGCTTCACATCAGCTTTCATCGTTGATATTTTACCTTTTTGTTATCAAATATGCTATATTGTTGGATTCTATGCTACAGAAGAATTTTTTCATGGTGAATGTTCATCGTAAAAAAAAAATGAAAAATCCAAACGTGTGAATAATTGTATGGTGAAGATATAATCAAGGACCTGAGTTGAGATCTGAAGCAACATATGTTGCATTTTTACCAAATCCTCTTTGTACTGCGATGAATTTATTTTGTCTCCAGATCTAAGACATAATGATATTTTGAATATGTGCTCTCTGCATGCCCCTCTTAGTAGTATTAAACAAATCCTTTTGGCAAAGTTCAAGACATTCCCTAGAAAATGAGCCATGGGTTCCAGTATCCCCCCCCCCCCCGCCTTAAGGTTTTCAAAGATTCATTCAATACAAAAAAATTGAATCTAATAGATGAGGAATTACTTTGGTATTGAATCACTGCAGTTTTACTTTGAAGCTGGGTTTTGCACCAGAGTTTTCTCGTAAAGCCTGTATACAAGTACCATATAAAGTTGCTGGTTGATGTGTTTCCACGAATTTACTTTTTACAAGTTACGTTGAATTACCTCCAGTGGAATTAGTAAGCTATGTCTTTTTGAGTCTATTGTAATTAACTCAACTTCTAGGGTCAATGTCATACATTCTTCTTATTTGTGGGATACTATACTACTGTAAATTTTGCTTGGCTTTAGGCCTATAAATAGAGGTTCTCCTTTCAGAGAAGAATAAAACACTCTGCCTTTGTTTTCTCCTCACTTTTAGTACCTTTCTTTCTTCCTTCCTTCTTTCCTTCCTTTTGAATGAAAGGGGCATATATTAATCACAGAAGAGTCACATTGGGCAACCCGAAGTGATAACTGGGTTGCAGAAATATTTAGTTTCTTAATTATAATAGTACTAGGTGGTAAAAAAGGGATGTGATTTATGTGAAAGTGAAACTCTCCGCCCCTTTTTACCAAGTTTTGCACATTCCAAAGACTTCCTCGGTTAACTGTTTGGATCACTGATTTCGTTTTATGAAATATGATGCAGGGATAAGAAATTAGAGAATAATTTCAAGAAATTGTTTGAGAGAAATAGATCAGCCATTTGCACAACTTCAGAAGAGTCGGCTTCTTTTGAGGAGGTTTCGTTCTTTTCCCAAAATCTGGTTCGAGTCATATGATGCTTCCAATTCCAAACTGATAAAATAAGTACTTTATCAGCGATTACCTGCAAGCCTGTAAATATAGACGTTCTGCTGCATGGAAAGCTAGGGATATGTTAGTCAGGGGACTATGGGAATTAGTATAAATAGAGGGAAGGGGAAGTGTAAGTGGGGTGACATGGATTGAATACTAATTCTATAGTCTAAATACAATAAACAGGTTTACCATGTATCAAATGATATCACACGAGATGTTCTGGGTCCATTACCTTGCATGGCTAAGTATTTTTTTTTTTTAAACTAAACTATGAGCATTACTAAGTAGCATGCATAGCTGGATGAGTCAGTGACTTGATCTCTTATGATTATATACAATTACAATCACTAAGCAAAATGATGTAAGATGGTTCCGAATTTTTGTTTTGGTGACACCCCATTTATGTCCTTATGTTGTGCCTTCTCAATGGCATTTAATACCAGGCATTGGAGAGCGTTGAAGAAGCTGTGCTAAGACTGGAAAAATTGCTTCAAGAGTTGCATGTATCAAGTGCTAGTTCTGGGAAAGAGCATCTAAAAGCTGCTTGTTCTGACCTGGAAAAAATAAGGAAGCTTAAAAAAGAAGCTGAATTCCTTGAGGCATCTTTCCGAGCAAAAGCAGATTCTCTTCAACTGGTATGCTCTCATCATCTTATGCCTATTTGTCAATTTCTGATAATATTACATAATGTATCAACCTTGTACTTTTACCATAAGTCTTTCGAGCCTGTCCATCTGTTCATGTAAGTCCTTGTTGATTTGCCCTTGAAGTTGGGGTCTTGGTCTAATGTTGAAGTCTCCTTTTTCTTTTGGTGGTTTTAAGATTGGAAAATAAATTTGAGGTATTCAGCTTGCGTTTGTGCTAAAGAAATGGTGAATGCTAACAGAAAATTAATTTTTCTGCTTAAACACTGCTGTTCGCTTCTTACCAAACTACCCAAAGTGTCTTAACACTTTTCTTTTGAAGTAATTAGGTGTTATGAGTTGTTTTAAATCATTTCTCTTTACTGTATTTTAATTTTTTTTCATGCTTACTTCCTATCATCCTTTTCTTGTCGAGAATTTCTTTGTTATCTTGTCAACGTACATTTGTTATATTGATTCAGGGAGTTAATGATGGTCAGTGTCATACTCCGGTTGATGAGATTCAAGGCTATGTTAAAGGGAAAAACCAAAATAATGCTAATGTAAGGGCAGACCGAACCAAGAGGTGTGAAATTTCTGTACTGATTTTAGCTTCACCTATTGTTTCCATATGTCCATATCAAGTGATTAATTTTTCAAGGGCATAAATTTAGCTGTTATTTGACATTTTTAGATTTAACTTTGTTGAAGAGGTATATTTTTCTTTTTCAGAAATGTTGGCAAGTCTCATGGGTTCTGGAGCATCTTTGTAAATCCTGTAATCAGAAAACCTGATCGGGAATCTGATGCAGATACTTCTGTATGCGTAATCTTCATCATAACTATCTTTTTGGTCGATAGTTGGAGTATTGTACTGAACTGTTTGGTGTGCTTGGGTTTTTGTTGCAGGAGAATTATATTGAACTGCCTACTTCAAATGTTGGTGTTGTGGACTTAAAATCCAGTGAAATCCGCCGCTTTGAACTTTTGAGGAATGAGCTGATAGAACTTGAGAAAAGGGTTCAAAGAAGCACCTATCAATCAAAAAACGATGAAGTATGTCTGGAGTTTTCGACAACAAATAATTGCAATTTCATGATTCTATATTGCATGCAAAAATGTCGAATAACAAAGTACTTCATCTTGATGTCTATTTTGTCACCTTGCTTTTTGAGTTGTAGACTTGAAGCTAAACCTTTCCTTTCTAGTAGGGGTTGAAATAAAATTTATGAGGCAGATAATTATTCTGTACTATCTGTTGCTTTGTGGCTTCATTACATGCATTGTTGGTATTAAACTTCTTTCCTGTCCTTGTCATGTGCCATGGTGATGTCAATGTTCTCCTTCTCTGCTCTTTGTTGTCTTAATTTGACTCGTGTGCATGTTCATATCATTGGTATTGACCAGTCATGACGTTTTTCTACGTCCAAAAAAGTATTCCCTTTTTAATCTTTGTACAATCCTTTTATAGGATACGCTAGTTGTGGAGGATGGTGCATATGGTGAGGAATCTGGGGGTATTCGCGTGTTCCAGGCTTCGAAAAGAGGAGATATTATAGAAAAATCTATCAGCAAACTAAAAGAAACAGGAACGGTATGATTAACTCTTAGGCATTTCCTTCTTAAAATATCATCTTGGTCTATTAAGCGTATAAATTGGTCTGTCTGGATTATGAAATTGATGGGATGATGTTAATTGCTCAATTTATTCTTGTGTATTGAACCCCCCCTCCCCTTTTTATTTTCACCTTGCTCTTCCTTTCTCAGTTTCCAAATGCTAAGCTGTGTAGAAAGGGTGGAAATGTTGGCGTTCCCCCTTATTTGTTGTCCCAAAAAATGTGAGCATTGATGAATGATTGCCCAATGAGCAGGATGTCTGGCAAGGAACTCAGCTTCTGGCTTTTGATGTTGCTGCTGCCACAGGCTTGGTTCGAAGGGCCTTGATAGGTGATGAATTGACAGAGAAAGAGAAGAAAACTCTTAAAAGAACCTTGACTGACATGGCTTCAGTTGTTCCAATTGGTGTTCTAATGCTTCTTCCAGTGAGTTTTAGCATAATTTGTTCTCATATACAGTATCTATATTTAGGATCAGGCGACCAGCTGTGTCCAGATTATTTTTGAATGCTCCATCCTGCTTAGCATATTGTGACTTAGTGTGACTTACTAAGGAAAATGCCTAATGTTACAGGTTACTGCAGTTGGGCATGCCGCCATGTTGGCTGCTATTCAGAGATATGTACCAGCTCTGGTATGTACCCATATCTCTGGGGCTGCATTGTGCATTCTCTTTTTCAGCTGCTAATTCTCTACTCGAATGTGATATCTCCTCATTCTGGCAGATTCCGTCCACCTATGCACCGGAAAGGTTGGATCTCTTGAGGCAGCTTGAGAAAGTGAAGAAAATGACAACTGCTGTTGGGGACTCAGATGGGAAAGAGGATGAAGCTGACTCATGAGAAGCAATGCATATTTATGTACAGCTATGATTACATTCTTTGGTGTACAACTCGAGTTCGCCTAGTTCCCGATGCTTGGATTCGGCTTCCACAGCAATGAGATATGTCCAAAAACTGCAAAATTTTCATGGTACATCCCGTTGACAACATCTAGTGTAAATTGTGCTTATAGTCCTTTTTTGTTTACATATCAACTCTGCTCGGTTTCCATGATCATTTAGTCCTATATATATGTCTCCCTGGCGAGTTTCTAACAAGCTGGACGAGTTCAACCTTGTAATTAAGATGTAGAAAGTTGAAGAGCAAAAAATGCTTGAAGAATTTAGTAGAACTTTTTTCTTAAAAAAAAAATACCAACTTGGCAGATTGTAGCATTCAAATTAATAGATTGTAATTTATTGTTCTCTCTTGTATATTGCTACATTGTAATATGAATTAATCTTCTATGAAAAGTCAAATGGCTTTAGAATCTTATTGGAATGTATCGAAACTAAATTCGAAACGTCGGAGAATTATAGCTTTTGGCGCAAATGATGATTCATGGGCTCGTGGTATTTGTACGTTTGAATTTAGTTATTGCCCCTCTAACTATCATCCATTTACTGATTTGGAAGTGGAAGATGGTGACACAGGATAGGTAATTTGTTACTTTGTTTTGAAGATATTTCAGTTTTTATTCCAAAAAAAAAAAAAAGGTTATTGGTGAACCCCGTTTAATTTATCATTGGATATGAAGATGTTAAATCTTGGCGAGTTGATGCTGTGAACCTGTACGAACATGCGTTTTCTCTAGTTGGGATTTGAGTTGTGTGCTTCTGCAATTAACAGGTTGAAGATAATAGGAAATTATGATCAAATTATCTTTACATATATATATGCATATCAATTTGAATTTTGTCCAGCGGGTTGTTGGTCACGTAGGTTTAATAATCAGCTAATAGAAAAACACAATATGGAAGTGAGAGCGCAATATACAATGGGGATGACGCCTTTTGCTTGAAAGTGGCAAAAAAAAAGGGTGATGACATGCAAGGCTCGAATAGTTTTATGGTTTTATTGATGCTGACTGGAACTGACTCGATTAATTTGAAGGATACGACAGAGATCATGGTCCCACAATTTTATAGACTCCATGAATCAGTTTTCTTTTCCTTTTTTCTTTTTGGCATGAATGAATCAGGTTATCATTTAGTTAGCAAATTTCCTTAAAAGAGCTTGGAAATATAGTGTGGTGGTCAAAATTATTGAAGCATAGCTCCTGTCATTTAAGGAAGAATCTGTCGATAGTCTTATCTGTTCAGTACATGGTAGGTAAGATTTACACATCAAGTTTAAGTGGGGATCTTCCAAAGAAGGAATATCGGATCAGCATTGATTCATAACAATTATGATAATTGCTGCCCTCAAGTCAGAGATACATAACAACGTTGCCGAAGCTTTCTGGTTTCATTCTGAGTCTAAAGCGGCAATTATTGGATTCGGTGATTATTGCGCCCATGAATGTAATGCGCTCATCTTTCATGTAAATCACTCAAATTAAATTTACATGTTTTAGAACTTTTTTAAAAATAAATAACGTTATTTTATTTAAAAAGCAGAATATAGGGTTAAAATAATTTTATTTTAATTATCAACTTAATAATAATGATATTTTCATTAAACAAAGTTATATTTTAAGAATTTGAATGGTCCGAATAAAAAATATGAACGGTTGAAAAGAATGAAGATGATGTTGGTTACTTGAATAAGCATGGGTTCAGCAGAACTCTAAATATCATGCAGGTGGGAGGTCTCGTCAGGCATAAATGACGAGTCGCACACACATGCCCATCAACCACGGCTGGTCGGGTCCATGGACTAAGTATATGTCAAAACCAGAAAGGCGTGCGATGCATTAACAGGCGTACATGCGAACCGCTAGGTACTGAACTGTGTTTTGATGCGGTCAAGTGCAGAGAGTGAACCATGGCTGTCTTGTCCGCTCATTGGCTAACCAGGTTGGTTCGGTCCTTCCAAGGAATTGGCCTAGCCACTCGCGCACAACATTACTGTTTTAATATTGTAGAACTGGACCCGGCCCGGCCGGATTAGTGCTCATCAGGAGTGCAGTGGTCGTGTCGAAAACCTCATGACATTAATATTCCAAAAGTAGAAGCTCTTAAAAGTTGTGAAGCTATTGTTCCAGAACAGTGATGGGTGCATTATTGATTATTCTTTTTCTTTTCCTTGTGGTGGGGGAGTGGAAGTACCTGTACCCATCACGAGTGCCATGAATCATTGAACGAAAAGCACTTCGTTGAGAGGTCACGTCCTGATTTGCGCAGCCCTCAGTTGTCGTTTTATGCAACCATATGGCTGTATGTTAGCTGCTTAAAACTAGTGAGAGTCAGTGGAAGTGTGCCCACCTCTCATCCGATATAAACCTCAGCTTTGTCCTTTATATGTGAAATATTTGTCTCCTTTAAGCGTTACCAAGTGGATTAACTGCAGTATTTTCGGCTCGAGTTTCAATGGTAGTGTATTTTAACAGTTTACATCCTCGGACGACTTAGTTGCTACAAGAGTGCGTTTTACCCTGGTAAACTGTATCAACTCCATTTTCTGCTTGCTTTTAAGGGATATGTAGTTAATACTTCGCAAAAAAACTCACAATGTCGGTATTTTTTAAAGAGTGATGACTGATGATAGTCTGACATCTAGTTGGCAACTGGCAAGCAAGAGCAACGCACATTTACCATCAAAAGTCATAGTTTTGATGAACAATATGCAACATCCAATCGCCAAGAAGCTACAAAAATAAGGGACTACGGACTACGGACTACGGAGTAGCGAGTGTGAGCGCGAGCTTTCATTATATATGAAGTACACGAAGTTTTTATCATTTGGTGCAAAAAGAGTATAACCAACAGACGTGGGCCATGGTTCTGGTGACGCGCGTGCTTGTGTATTAAATGTCGTGTTTAGCTTTGCATCTACTTGAATTTCATCCACATGCTTTAATGCTGCCAACAAAAGAAGATAAGCACATCCATAAGCAACCCTCTCTTAAGTGATTACTTTCAGTTTCACCCACTATCATCGTTGTCGTAACATATAAAACTGTGACAAGAAGATTTTTGCAGAGTTAAAGGATCTTGTCAACTTCAGATTACCACTTGGAACGCTGCTGCAAGGAGAAATCTCTGCTATACATATTGGACAAGGAAGCTCCACAGAGAGAGAAATGGGGTTTTTAATTTGTACGAATACCATTTTATCTATCAAAGTCAAGTCCTTTGAAGAATTCAACACAACACACCCACCGCCCCAGACCCATACCTTGTTCCTCATCTTCATCAATTAATGATGACCCCATTCCCAAAATCTTCGTCCACAATCCCAACAGTACTCTATACGACAATATATATGCACGCCTAAATTGTTTCTCTTGTTTACTGACGTCGTTCATCTTCCTCACTCTACTCTCTACCTCCACTTAGGTTACTGCTTACCATTACTGCTATGGATTCGGAGTTGGTATGTGAGAATCAGGGATTTTCCTTTTCTTCCTCTCATCCACTGCAATTTTCTATTCCTCTTGCTTTATTTGATTTTCCCTATTTGCATTAAGGACGGTTAAGTGGGCGTACCTGACAAGTGTGTTAAAAGGGTCAAATCAAAAATGTCACATCCAAAATCTTCATCCTGGGCGATTTCTCATCTCGTTGACAACCTGTTGCAATCGCACATATCCATATATTCTATTAATTACCTGCCACTCCTTTTTCATCATGCGCTCGCATCAGAAACAAATATCCATATCTTCGTCAATTCTTTTGAGCAACCTTTAACGTCGTATACCTTCAACTCATCACCAGGTTCGATTGGATGTATGATCTTACGGGGAAATTGTCTTGAGAGGATGAAATGGTTTGCAATTGTTCAGCGACGACGGTGCTGAAAAGTGACTTGATATGACACAAAAATAAGAATAGTCCGTGGGATGATTTAATCCTTACAGTTTCCAACTCCATGTTGAATCCCGACTTTAGAGTGAGATCTGAATTTTGGAAGTGGCCTGACAACTTTCTACAGTTAATGGAAATAAACCAACCATAGTTGACTTCCTTTCATCACACTTTTAGACCAATTTCGACTCTATGAGCTGGGCAAAAGACTTTTTAATCATGGTATATGATCAATAATGATATGATTAATGGTGTTCATAAAACTTACATGGCCCACAGAATAAATCAAGTTTGTTATACCCAAAAGCCTATTACGTGTCCAGCACAGTTGGCACACCTGACAGACATTTAAAGTGGATGCCAAAACAGAAAATGATTATTTGAAACTAAATAAATATTATCGTCCGTGGGATATGTACATGAGCTGATTTTTTTTTTTATTTTTTTTACCTCTCTCGTGTTCAGCTTTGCATCTTATTTTCTTAGCGATGCTGTTCATTAAATCCGAGAGAGCGAGAGAAAGATAGGGAGGCAAAATAAAACAGAGAGAATCAAGCCAACTGTGTCGGGGTCAAAGTTAACCAATAGTTTCTTGGATCTTGATTGATGAAATATATAAAATATATGCTCTTGCGAGTGTTCTCTGTCTTTCTGAAAAAATGAATCAACTTAATGAAGATGCAAGTACGTGGCCGATTAATTAAACTCCACATGGTTCAAATTAAACGACCTGCTCAAAGTTCCAGTTCACCATATGGACGGCCTTCATAAAGTCTTATATTATTATTCTTATGGCAATATTATATGTATTAAATCCGTTGCTTTAATACGAAGAGCCAAAACGTACCGGGAACATGTCCCTCCTGGCATTCACACCTCAGTTGATATGCTTCATAAAAAGGAAACAACAAAATCCCAGAAAACAAATAAATAAGTTGCATGCATCTTCTTAAATTAATTAAAGACAAGAAAGATACTACATAATCTTCAACATTAACCTATCTACTCTTATAATTAATAACTATTGCTTTCATGTTAATGACAGGAACATTAATGCATTAGCTCTGATCATAAGGGATATCTTACACCTGAAGGAAAAAGGAAAATCTAACTTAGAAATATGATTGTTGACGTACCATGTGGGGTTGAGGACTAGAAGCATAAGAAGGCTGAGGATAATCATATTGGTAGAAGTGGTGATGGGTGGATGATGATGATGAGACGTTGGAGGAGTGATTATGGGATGTGGAAGGTCCCGATTCGTCTGGTTCTGCTTGGCATTCCATGTTTACTCCAAACAGTCTAAGTACCTTACTAGAGCTGTTTCCCGCCGCCGCCGCCCTTTGAGCCGGGGAACCTCTTCCTGCAACAATCACAACGACGACAGCCATTTTGAATACTTCTTCATACTTCATAAGTACATCTCCACCGTGACACCAAATAAGAGCATTCAAATTCGATTAATCGCTGGTGAAGGAAACAAATTAAAGCCAGCGGGTTCAGGTTCTAATAAGATGAGAAGAGCACAGATAAATAATCACGCTGAACAGGACACCGACCAGATTATTGGGTGATCTGATCAGATATACACAGATTAGTCGGTTGCTCCTTCTTAGCTTATAAGAGGGAAATTGAATAGCCCGAACTTGTCGCAATATTAATTGGAAGGTATTCTTGAAATTAAAGCACAATTGCATGATGGTAGATGTACCATAATTATGTTTCAAAATGAGAAGAAAATGAAAGACAGATAATACATATATGAGTGATGAGATATATAGACGAGACCTAGTGCATGAAGAGTTTGAGGTTGGTATGGCAAAGGCTGATGCTCGGGACGAGGCTGCGCAGAATAGAAAGGTGTAGGTGTGGTCCAGCCTACACCCACACCCCCACCTCTGCAAGTGGCATCGCCTGCGACGGCCATATGCATAGGTCTGGTAACTGGTGGACTGGCAAGAGGGTGGCGGCGTCTCCAGGTTATGAAGAGGCGGTGAGAATCTGTGAGGTGACGGTGAAAGGAAACGACGTCGCCGGCGTCGAGGCGCTTGTCCTTGACGTATCGGCTCCAGCCTTTGGTCAGGACGTAACTCTGGCTACTGTTCCAATAGGAGTAACGGAAGCGCCAGCACTTGCCGGCCTCGTCCTCGAAACTCAGCAAGACGCCCTTGGCGTCCCCAGCCCCACCGCTCAGAGGGAAGTACTTCTCTGCGTGCTGCTTCGGGATCACCAGACGGTTCAGCTTCCCCACGTCGCTCGGCGTTAACGCCTTCTCGAACATCGCTTCCTTTTGCTCCTCCTCCTCCTCCTCTGGGTTGAAAGCGCGCGTGCACGAGTTGATGTTTTGGATTGCTTCCATAAGGACGATGCCTTGTAGTTGCTGCTCGCTTCACTGCAGAATGTCCAGGGGGACTATTGG
Source organism: Prosopis cineraria (assembly GCF_029017545.1). Taxonomy (NCBI): domain Eukaryota; kingdom Viridiplantae; phylum Streptophyta; class Magnoliopsida; order Fabales; family Fabaceae; genus Prosopis; species Prosopis cineraria. Next base: position 48,637,036 of record NW_026555332.1, read on the forward strand.
TTTTATGCACATTTTCTTCTGTCCTCTTCTTCCTCAATTAATTATTCACTCGCGAGAAAGATACACAAATTGATGAGGATTTTATGGCGCTGGACAGGTAAGGGGAGGTTCAGATGCGGGAACTATTTGAAGGAGCTAGCTACCCAAGGTATGACGATGAGAGAGAGGCCGAATGTAAGTCAGCAAGTACGAGGCTTTAAGTTTATAAGCCATGAGTGTAGTCTGATATGAGGGCGATGAAAAGGCACATTAAAATTTCTGAGGAATTGCATGCTTGTGCAAGCGTAGCGTAGCTCTAATTCTTGCTTTAAATATATGTCCAACATATGTATAAATAATAATCACAATAAGTAGGTTGGATGAGAAGTTAAGTGGAGGGAGAAGATGGTTCAACATATTTGAATAGCATATTCGTGGGACTCAGACGGATTATAAAAATGAATTATTAGAACTAATTGGACCGAACGTTTACGAATCTTAAAAAGAAAGAGGGATTCTACGGGTGAATAATTTAGCGAAATTGAAGACATCCCCCATGTTACTAAATTGGCAAGCAAATCCATTGGTGGGGTCCTCACCTTGAGAAATAAATAATTTGAAACCCGGTAAGTTTTGAATCTGCGTTAGTCAGAAATACCAGGTACTGATCAAAGAAATATATATTAACCCTGATCGATCACTTAGGGGATCGAAGCTATAAAATAAAGCACTACCTCTGCTGTTTCTTTTCCATTTCACGGCCGGCATCCCTCTACCCACTTTACTCTCCATTCAAAAACATCACACTCCTACATTCAATACTGATCATTTTTACCTAAGTTTCACAACAATCCCAGAGTGTGTGTATATATATGTGTGTATAAATGTTTTGTTGGACCTCGACTATTGTCTGTGAATTGAAATTAGAAAAAGAGATCCCTTTTTCTTTTTTTCTATTTTCTAAGTTGATGTGCAGTGCTTTGAGCCTTTGAGGGGCGGCCAACATGAATTAATATTTTATGAGATGGTCATCAAATATAAAAGAAACAAAACCAGGAAGAGGAGGTATTCCCCTTTTACTTTGAATTTGTACCAGTATTTGATACAAGGGGGTCTAGTTCAGGTCGCCCCAAAATGAATGTACATATAAAATATCTTTAGGGCGGAAGAATTTAATTCACGTGCATGACAGCATAATCGGTGGTTGGCCATTCCTAGTTAGAAAAGAAAGCAACAAAAGAAACGTTGGGCTTGAAATGTGTTGATGATGGAGGAGAAAAATATCTAGCTCCAGCAGAGAGATGCCTTTCCAATAAGCGCACACAGAGATAATGAGATAAGATTGTATTTAATTTGTCCGATTGAAGAGGAGACACCCACCTTCTGGGCAGTCGTGTTTGAATTCCCTCCTTCTTTACACTTCCATTTATCTCTGCCTCACGCTTTCATCACAGGCACACTATTCTCTCTCTGTCTGTATGCACATCTGAACCCATGATTTTTGTCTTCCCATTCATTTTATATTAGATAGTTGTGTATCATGCCATTTGTTTATGTATTTATTTCCGAGTTAGTTGTCTTTTCTACGACTTAAAAGACAAAACCAGCCTCAATTTCCAGGTAGATTCAGACACCCTTTTGTGCCCTACAAAAAGGTTCTTTTAGTTTAAGTCCATGATAGAGAATAAAGACAAAGACCACAATTATAGCTAGAGCTCATGGAGCTCTTTGTTTATTTTCATTATTCTGTAATAATACAGATGGAAAGACGACAGTGTGGTTGCGTCATCATGCGCTCGAGCCTCCAGGTATATATTTGCTCTCCTCTCCGTCATGTCTACCTATATGCAAAGACACCAACACATGGAGTGCATTTAATAGCAAGCAGGCAAACAATAAATAGAAACCCATGTACAGAAGAAAACCAGAAAGGAACTACCAGTTCTGCAAATGATAAGACACTCTTGCATGTAAAAGCGATAACTGAAATTTTCCACCAGTTGTTCAAAGATGTTGCTTGGCTAAGTGCAGGAATCCTTGACCACGAAGAAACGGCCAGGCTGGGCCTCAGTGTGAGGAATCTGCCATGTCATAGCATTTCATGAGTGGTTCATTTCTTTATATGGAAATCTCTGACAGTTTATTACAGGAGATAAAGGAAGAAGACAAGCCCGCTTGATATATATAGAAAGTAGGGTGACTGCACAAGGGAAATAGGGTAATTTACGAAGTGACGGAATCACTGATTTAATATTTTTCAATCCTGGGTATTCCTCATTCCCCAAGTAAAACCCCATCCCAACTGGGGCTTTGCTTTTGCAAGATCTATACTGTCAGTGATGTTTAGTGTAGTCCATGACGACTGTGTCTTAGTTTTAGCAATAAATTATTCACAGCTAGGGGAGGGGAACATATCTAATTCATAAATGTAACAGTTGGCGTAGATTAAAGTGTCTGTTTTTTTAATTACTTATCTAGTTTCTTTCAATGAGCAAAGCCAGCTAGCGCGGTATTGTGAGAAAAGCTATATTATTGGCTTAATGACGAAATCTTTTGTCGTGTACGATATCAGAGAGTGTTCTGGATTGTAACATAGTTGTTTGGGCAGCAGTAGGGATATTAGGATATTAGGGTTTAATTTACGATGTTAGAGTTATCTAGTAAAGATATTTACCCATTATAATGAACTTTGATTATTTGGAATCTCTTGAAAATCTTTCCAACAAATAGATATAGCTGCATTGGACCATTAACGAGCGGAGTGAGCTTGCAAATGAGGAATAGTTGAAGCATGAAAAAACTGATCCTTGCTGGAAATAATTTGAGAAAGAACCATTTATATTCGTGTATAGTGTACATTTTTATCATTGTTTGGAGAATCTTCTACTTGCAAGGGAGGAGCTTTATCATTCTTGGCTCGCTTGAGACTTGTTCTTCCATTTATTTCCTCAATTCATCAACTATCCTTTAACCTCATAGGCTGTCTTCTTAACTTTACCATGGTTCCTCATAAGTTCGTAAAAATAACAATTCTATTCATGTTGAAATCAATCCAATTTATCAATAACTTGATCTATTTCCTCCTAAAAGTCAACATACTCATAATAACAATGGGTACCATCCTCATATTAATCAACATAATCATGTCAATAGCTATTAAGATGCTCATATCATTGTTGTTCAATGGACTCATATCGGTATTGATCTTTATATCCATATTGCTTATGATCAGCATGCTTAGATTAGAGATAGTGATGCTCATAATTGTCACAATCAGTTTGCTCATACTACAGACGGCTTGTGTATTTGCTCTTCATATCCATATTGATAGCTCTCTAGCCAATAAGTATAATGTGATGGATAAACATATTGTTATTGATAGCCATTACATATGTATCACTAAGCATAATCCTCTTGCTATCGAGTATATCATGGTGGATTAACATATTCACACCGATAATCAGAATATGTGTATCTTCTATAGCTCATATTGGTAATTAAACGTCATAACAAGTTTTTTATTTCTTTTTTTTTCTCTTCTTCTTTCCTTTTTCTCTCTTTTCCTTTTCTTCTTTTTTCCTCATTTTTTTTGGAATACAAAAGGTTCATATCAATAAAAAAAATGAAAACCCTACCAAGGATATAATGCCCAAACATGCAAAGAAATTGCAAATATTTAAGATCTAGCAATAAGCAAACTTGTGAAAGGCAACAAAGACACTCTAATTTGTAGCGTTGAACAGTGCATTAATTATTCCTTGTTTGAATCTTTAAATCTTAGTGAAAAAGTTATACTTTCCAAGTGATATTGGCAACAAAAGTTGTAATAGAAACCTAGCTCTAGTAACAATTGATGTAAAATGAGCAAGGAAATGGGAAGAAGAGAAAGCAGAAGGAGAAGAAGGATGGGGAATACTGAAACTCTTATTAATTCTATGTAATAATAATCAAAGTTGAATAAAAATAAAAACTTCGAGCTCTGTTTAAAGGTCAAGTCCTAAAATAATAGAATAATAACTCAAATCCTAAATTTTAAATTTAAATATAATCTTAAAGATGCTAATATCTACAATAACAATAAAATAAATAATTAGATCCAAATCTAATGGATAAATATCCTTGTTTAAATAACCCTAATATTTTAAGTTAAATCCTAATTATATTTTACCATATATTACACCAGATATATCCAAAACATCTTGTAGCAAAAGGCCAGGAATGGTGTATGAAATCTAATGCATGTTGATTTGCATTGATGCTGCACCTGATAGTGTATCGTACTTGAGCATCAATAAACAACTCAATTATTTAATTACTAACTCGAAAACCCCACTGTCTCCTTATTTTATTTTATACAATAATATTGCAGCATAACAACCCCCAACCCCTTCTCACACTTGACCGCTCTTAATCACAGCGCGCGCGCTCATTAGCTTCGAAGAAGTTACGTCATTTCTTAATATATCAGAGAAAATAACAAAAAAAATCCTCCAAAATATATAAACAACAATTTAATCTCTTAAAATGTCATAATTTTCATAAAATCTCTAGAGACTTTGCTGTCATTAATGAATTTATCTAAATTATCAAATTAATTTTGTTGAAAATAATCAATTTACAAGTTTTGTTTAAAATTCATAATTTTTCTTCTTATATTTACAACAATATAATAGTAATTTGTTTAAAATCCCTCCAAATTGCCCTTCTTATATTTGTTGTTGCATTATTGTGAATATAAAAAAAATTATGAATATTTAAATAAAACTTGTGAATCATTTATTTTCAATAAGGGCAATTTAATAATTTATATAAATTTATTAATGAGAAAAAAATTCTTAGGAACTTCAGAAAAATTATGACATTTTGAGAAACTAAATTATCATTTATACATTTTAAAGGGATTTTATTGTCATTTTCTCTTATTATGACTTAGCATGTAAGGGAGCATCTAAGGGAAAAATATTTACATCGGCAATGCAATTTTAGAGAAAAACTGCTATTAAGGGAAATCTGATCCGTACATGTTACATCATACGCCAATTAATGGTTATATGTGTAGACTTTCGTTCATTAATCAAGATTTCACAAATTAAATTATTATCAACTCACTCTTAATTAATATACTTACATATGTTACTATGTATATATGCATGAATTAGCCTAACTATTTTGTTTTTTTTTAAGTATATATGGCACTCCTATGAATTTATTTATAAGTTATTTTTCATATGTTTCACTAAAACTAAAAAAAATCTTAAACTTTATTAATCTTATCCATACCAAATATATGTGTTTTAATAACATATTTCTCTTACCATTTTTAAGAGATGGTAAAAGAAAAAATTTGTGATGAAACTTTAATAATATGACTTATAAATATGATTAAAAAATTTTATTTCTCTACAATTGGTGGGGGTATATACTAAGACTTTTTGTCTACTACTATAGCTAGATATATCCATAAAAAATATATATGTTTGGGTTAAAATATGATTCTTTCCCTGAGCCTAACTATTTACACTCAAGTCCACCGAAATCTCTTAGAAAGAATGAAGTTATAGAAAGATTTGGTCAAGTACCCACCACTTTGATCAGAAATGCAAAAGTGGAAAACATAGGAAAAAACTACAATTTGTGGCCCTAAGAAAGCGGAGCATCAACCATGAAGAAAACTACCACTTGGTGCCTATTAGATGAAGAAGCATTCAACATATTCAAATCCCCATCAACTTAAAAGCATCCCAAATGCCTCAATACTTAATTTAACTAAACTAAACACATTTTTCTTCATGCATCTAGTAGAAAGTATTGGAGTAGAGCACCAACAGCTCCTAATAGAATAGTAACAACGTGCAAGAGCATTTTTTCTTTTAGTTTTTCATCTTATACTTTCTTTAATTTCTCTTTTATCTAAGAAAATTGTTGTTAAAGACCTCGGAAACTTACCACCATTTAATTTGAAAGTCAAGTATATCACACCTCTTGAGGACATGCTTTTTTGGCATGCTCGCACACTACAAACAATATACATACTTTATTTGTTAGTTACTTCCAACATGTGTACAGGAAAAAACTTCATAAAACTCATTAATTTTATTTAAGAATTCAATAAAGCTCTAACCTCAATATACATAATTTAATAATGTACCTTTACTGACCAAAATTAAGGAGATAAAAGGAAAAATTTATGATAAAAAATCAATAATATTATAACTTATAAATAAGACTAAAAAACTTTTAATATATCTGTCTTACAAATAGGATTAAGGGAGTATAAGGAAAATTAAAAGTAGTTGAAAGGTGCAGCTCCAAGGCAAGCAAATGACCAAAAGCGGAAAGATGGTGATTTGCAGAAGTTGAATGAAGTGAATGCCGCGTGCAGTAGAAAATTTCCATTTGTGTAGCTCCAACACTTGAATTTAAAACGAGAGAGTGTGGGGGACCCAAGTCTTTAGTCCATCCACTTTGAGGGATGACTTACTTGTCTTCGTTCGTATGTGGACCATTATGGCTTTGGTAATGGCGCTCCCAAATTAATGCAAACTGGCCGATATGTTGGACTTTTCATCGTCTGTACGTAGCCTTGGGGACTCAATTCTACAGCCTCACCGTCCCACGCACCTTAATCACTTTCATATATCTCATCCCCAAAATCACTTTCATCGGTTTACATTCAACTAGCTGCTACTTGCTGTGTAGATTTCATTCATTCAATCAGATTGCAGTAGCAGCGAAAGTACGTGGAAAGCGTTAATGTTGGAGTGAATTTGAGCAGGCCAGATGGCAGGAGGCGAACGCGAGTGCTTGAAATTACAAGGCATTCAAAGGGTTGATAATTACAAATAAATAATAGTGTTGAATCAAACTAAAGAATGATTTAGTAAGTTAGAATGCAAGCGTTTATTAATCATCAAGTGGCTTATACAGGGGTTGATCCGTTGCCAGGAAATAGATTTTGTCGATATATGCATGCTATAAGGTGCTTTCGGCTGATTGGAAAGACCACTAGCCCTGGGTAAGCATCATTCAAGATGAGATTAATTAAGCATGTGAAACTGTTTCTTTTTTTTTTTTTTAAGAAAATTGATGCCGTGATATCTCCTTTTGGATACACAAAGGGCAGAGACAGCGATTCACAGCTCCGGTGGATTATGAAAACTATTTAAAGAAATTCCATTTAGCCTGGGCTTTAACAGTTGACCTCTCTATTTGCCTATCACCAATTATGGATAATATTGCTTTTTTTTTTTTTTACAGATGTTTCGTACTTAGCTTGAAGTCTTATTGTTATTAGTGTTTCTCACACGCATATTTTGAAATATTCAAAATAAATAGACGTTAAAAAGGAAAGATATGCTCCAGAGACAGCATGTGATTATATAAAATATGCTTCAAGTTGGTTGCGGATTCGCAATTGCCGAACGTAAAATGCTTGTCATTTTACGAAGTAAAAAAAAGAGGGGGCTCAAACTGAGGGATATTCTGATTAAATATATTACTCAATAAATAATACCAGATTATAAAAGGTAAAATTTACCACCTGAAATTTTAGGTACAATAGTATTATATATCCTGAACTTTTTTATTATGTAAATTAATCTCTCAACTTTTAAAAATAGTGTTATCTACCCATGTCATTAATAAAAGTTAACTTTGACCAAAAAATAATAAAAAATAATTTTAAAAATTACAGATATTGATCCCAAAAATCATTAAAATTGATCAAGAACTTTTTTATACTTTTCTGTAATTTTTGATATCATTTTTTGATTAATTAATAGTTAAAACTAACTTTTGTTAATGGCAGAAGCAAATTGCATTGTTTTTAAAAATTTAAGAAATAAATTATATAATAAATGAGTTTAGGATCTATAATACTACTGGATCTAAAATTTAGGATATAATTTATACAATAATTCAATTATAAATGATAACTTAAATGTTTATATATTTATTCATTTTTAATCGAATAATGTAGTTATTCCGATCAGTATGTTATAATTTAGTGTAATTTTATGGTAACATGACCTCAACCTCCGCATCCTTTTACGGGGCAAAAAAAAAAAAAAAAAACACACACACACACACACACAATATTTTATTGAAAACATAAGATTTTACAAAAAGATATTCGTTAAAAAAATATTAGTTAACCTAAAAAATAATAAACTAAAGTGGGGTGATGCTGTATGATTGAGTTTGCTAGCTGTTACTATTCTTGCGATCGAATTCAGATAAATGAATGCAGATAAAATCGAGACCATATAAATATAACGATCACACATTTTTTTAGCCAAAAAAAATTAATTAACGAGCACACTAATAATTTATATTGACGCGCAGTTAATTTAATTTTGAAATGTAAGTTACATACCTTTCGTTTTATGCATTTAATTACTACCTTGGAACATTTTTATGAGAGACACTTGACAACTTTCACATGAATTATTAAAAAAAATCAGTTAAAATGTGAAAAGTACTCTTACTCAATAAATTATCAGATTCGTACAGTCTTGTCTCTCCATACATAATTAAAGGTATTTAAGGGGGAAAAATAATAATTAATGCCTCTGGAAATGTGTAAAATCTGTCTTAAAGGGGACTTTAAAAAAATTCTAAAAAATTATACTCCCTTCAGTTTTATTATCACTTTCAACATGTTACATTAAGATTAAAAAAAATCTTAAATTTAATTAATTTTTTTTAAATTTTATAAATGTCTACCTTTACCTCTTAAAAGTGAAGATGATCATAAAAAATAGTGAAGTGTTCTATAATAAGATGAAAATTAATTTTTTATATACAAATAGGACAAATGAGTATATAATTATAAATTATATGGCATGCATTTTGGGTATATTATTGCTGCCGCGGATAAATCAAAGCGTCAAAAAGAAGGTGCATGTAACCACTGCACCCAAATGATAGTAGTATAGGTCCCTTGAACATAATTCTAAAATTCAATTTTTAGAAGAGTGTGTATAAAATATCGTTTATAAGAGAATAATTTTTTAAGTGAGGCTTAGATTCTTTTTAAAAAATAGCCTCATGACTGCCGGTTTCTGGGATATTTGAAGAGTGGGGAAAATGACGCATGTGAGGAGCAGGTGCCGAATAAGAATAACACGTGGAGGGGGGCACGTGGTGAAGGAGGGTAGGCATCGTGTAGTGCGGTAGTCGTGGGGAGTGGACCTACTTGTGGGACCAGGCATGGACCGACTCATTCACTCTTAAGGCCCACCACCACATCAACTTTCCAACCCGGCCACCACGACAACAAGAAGCTCCTTTCATTACGTGGGTTGGTTGTACAGACTGCATTGTATCACTGTGTTACAATAATGTTTTTTGTCTATAGAATTTGACAAGAGTTTTATGTTGTCCAGAAACTAACAATACACAATCCTCCTCTTTAATTTTATTCCAGTTTGGAATTGACTATCTGGCGGAGCTTTTTTCCACACTCAACACAAATATATAATAATACCAGTTTAAAACGAAGGCACGCATTTGAGGCTGTTGTGAAAAAAATTAGATCCCGACTTGGAACTCGTTGAGCAGGTAAACTCGACTAGTGGATTAGACAGGCACGCCAGCTGCATCCAATTTTTTTTCCCCCTTTTAGCGAATGATAATGAAGGGAATGCCGCGTTTGGTGAGGGTACTTCAACATTGCGCCTATGTATGGAAATACTTCTGCGCGTCCTCCATACAATGAACCGGCGGACGCATGTTAAATTCTGTCTTGATATCAGTACTAATCATGCTGTCTAAAATCCTTGAGATGCCTCTATTATTTTACTAGATGTAGACAGATTTAGAATTACCCCAAGATAACATTCAGGAGTTCATGCTGGCTCTTGAGATTAAATTAACCGTGTTCTGTCTTCTTCCAAAACGAGGTCAGTGAAAATGATTTTCTTCCACCATGCACGTGCACCAGTTTTAACCACCGATATAAATGTCCAGCTACTCTCACCATTTCACCCACTTGTTCCTCCTGGGATTACGAGGCAAATTTGATTACGGAACCCCATTGTTTTTTTTTTTTTTAAATTCATGTTTCTATCTTTTTATCTGCATCCAGATAGATCATGTTTATAGCACATGTCATACAAATTATTCCATCAATGACTGTTTCAACGCAGTTGCATGTCGTGCGAGTTTGAAAATATGGTGCCTCACTGGGCCAGGTCTTGATAATACTCTGAGATCCAGCTCGATATGATATCTACCTCCTGCTCCCTCACGTCTTTCAACCACTGTGGATCTTCCTTGGTGGAGAACCTCAGGTCCACGTGATGAGCCCCTGCTCCCAAACACATTATATACATTACAAGCCAGCACATTGCCCCAAAAAAGCAAAATGGAAAAGGAAAGAAAACGGCTGGTGGAATATACACCTTGGTTGGCAACAAGAGCGACCACAGTGTGTGAAATATTCTTCAATACACTGCGGAAAGAATTGAGGTTGATTAGAGTTAAAAGAGGGAGGAATGTGAGAGTGGATAGTGAAGAAGGAGAAAAGGGAGGGTACCCTCCACCACTCCAGGGGTCTCTCAAGCCATTAAAGAAGATAATGTTGCTGCCTGACCTTCTCAGGACTCTCTCTATGCCCTGCACAAGCACAAGGAGGTCATTGAATAATAGAAATTAAAGTGAACAAGTGAATTGAATTGAGAAGGAATTACGTACGGGGCCGCCAAACTCAGTAGTAATCCAATGGGGCCTGGGCTCAACGCCGAAGTTTGTGTTGCAGTAAGATACTCTGTCTTGGTACTTCCACTCGTAAGCCGGGAATATGCTCTTTTCGTTGCTCCCTCCCTCCGGCATTACCATTTCCGTACAGGCCTGCATTTCATTCATCATCCTACTAAATGGGCCTTTTAATAAACTTCACGCCCCAAAATGAGACCCAATACTTCTAAAATTTTATGACAAGACAGGCGCATCCCTTAATTCTGAACGAAGTTTCTTCTTCATATTTTGACTTTATCAGGTTTTCACAGACTCAGAGTGTACTTACTAGTGTTATGTAATGCTGTCAATTAAACCGGCTCTTAAAAAGTCAGAATTTAAACGAGCTAATTTTATAAAGCTTAATTACACTTTATGTTTTATTTTGATCAACCGAACATTAACTTTCAAGGGCCTTCAAAGCCTTAGCCCTAAATATTTTTTTATTTTTTAATTTAAAATTTTAAAAAACATATTTAAAATTTTGAAAAAGCTATTACACATGACATTAAATAAATTTAAGTATAATAAAAAATATCATCACAAAATTAACACCGATAACAATCAGATTTTGCCGCCATCATCAGCGAAATCTTGATAATTTTCATTGTCATTAACATCAATATAATCTCATCCTTTTCTTTGTGGAGCCTCAACAATGACAAAGATATTGAGCTTTTCATATATTCTTTTTTCATTCCCATGAAATGAGGTTAGGGTTTTAAAATTAGTATAGTATTTAATTTTTTTTAATATTAAAAATTTAAAAGGATTAGCCTTTTTAGCCTGAATTGTCATTTTATACTCTAAAATAGTGACCCGGCCCTAGATTTTATCTGGCCTAAAAGGATTGGCTCGACCCTTATTGACGGCTCCAGTATTATGTAACACAATTATGAATCTTATCATTATCATTATAATATTTTTGTCTTAGAATAAATCGTTTCAAATTCCGAGGCTGAAACTACTTATTCTGAGACTTTAAAATTTTTTTATTATATAAAACAGCTATCCTTTAATTATTATATTTACATCAAATTTTAAATTAGACCTCGTAATTAAATTGAAGAGAAAAGGTGATCGTGTATAAGGTCTAAGGATTGGACTAACCAACCATTGGTCACGTTATTGAGCTTACAAATTGGGAGTGACCATCGGCACGACAAATCCAAATAACTGAATGACTATGGATCACTTTTCGTATACCATCCAAGTGATCCAACCCAATCTTCATTACCCATTATTTGCAGTTCATGTGTCCAGCCATTCTGGTCATCAAAACCTACAAACTAGTTCGACTCATCATCACACCAACAAAGATCGATCCAATTGATAAAGATTTAGTTCATAACTTATAAGATTATAGAATCAAATTTCACCATCGATGTGAATATTTTGTTGGTAGGCGATCTATAAGTGCTTTTTGAGTTTGGAGGCATGTTGTAACTTTCTAATTTTTAAGTTATAAATTAATGTTGGAAATTGATGTTTTATTGACGATTTAAAATTTGGGTTGATATTATTTTGAGTTATAACAGGGGAATAAATTTGTATTTGAGGTTAATCACGTGTTTATGTACTTAATTTTTCTTAAATTAAAATTAGGCCTAGGATTATATATTAGAGCTAATTGAGGTCCAAAATAGGTATTACATAGGATTGAGTCCAAAAAGTTGGGTTTTAAGTAAGGAAACTTTATCTGTGCTATATACCGTGATACATGGTTATAACATTTAAACACTCGTTCTATCATTCAACAAAACTGAAGAGGGAGAGTTTGGTGAGGCTTGAGTGTGAAATTTATGAGGCTCTACTAGGACATTAATTTCATGGAGGTTAGGGCTTGATCTTAGTGCCTTAAAGGCTTGAGGTAACCTTCCTTCTACTTTCTATTATCTATTCCTAGTTAGATTATGCAATGAGTAAGCTAGGGTTTTTGTTTTTAGGGGTGGCTAGCCAATGGGTTTGAGTTTAAAGGCTTGTTTGAGGCAAAATAAATGTAGTTTGAGTTATTTTAATGTTGTTTATGACCATAGGTAGCTTAAATCCAAAATCTTAGGCTTGATGGATAAACTTTGATGATAATTTTTGGATTGTAGAGGTTTAATTCATGAATCAGATGTATAATGATGATTAATGGGACTACGTTGATGATTTAAGTATATGTAAGTGTTTTAGGTTGATGAGGTTAATTAGCCTAACCATAGAATTAGAGTGTGGTTAGTCTATAAACACTTTGCTTAACTATCATTAGCATTGTATTAGCAGTAATTAGTGTCAAATTATATGTAGATTGTGGTGCTAGTATCGTTGGCAGTACTAATTCATTTGTTTAAGGAGCTCTAATAGCAATGAGCAAAGGTGACCATTATTAGCACATGGTGGTGTATGTGTTTATAATTGACTATGTGTAATTTCATTGTGTTTGGAAAAGGCATGTTTTAATGTTTAGTAAAACTATTGCCAAATGGGATAATATGTATGTATATATTATGTTTGGTATGAAACTTTGTGTTTGAAGTATGAAAATTTGTTCGAATATGTTCTTTTGTTTAGATATATTTGTAACATGCATTACATGTTAGGTTTTGGAAATTTATTGTTAGGGATTTTGTTTGGAGATTACTTACCATATGGTAAACCCTTATTGGATCCAATAAGTGACTACTAGCTTAAATTAACTTACCTTTAGCTAGAGGAGTTGGTTCTGAGCATAGACTATGGAAGAATATAAGGTATAGTCATGCACTTTCATTGTTCAATTTTTTGGATAACGTGTCTGGAAACATATTGTATGTCCCACTTTGTAATAGCCTTATTAATTAGTTACATCACATGCAACGATGCATATTAATTTTGGTTATTGAAATATTTGTGTTTCATTCTCCATGATTACAATTTTTATAAGAAAGAATCCAATTGGAGAAGTGCCAGTATATGGACACCATTAATTTAATTGGCCTCTTTTGTTTTGGGGACATGTGTAAATTGCCAACTTTAGAGCATTTCTTTTATATTATGAGCATGTGACTCCTTACTTTGACTAGACATGTAATTAGCTGCTATTAATTAGTTTTTAACATCAATTCCCTCTTTTGGGTATGCTCAAATGATTAAATATATGTTTGAAGTAAAAGAGTATTTTTTGACTATTTCTGTTATCATTTTCTATATTAATTGTGTCAGGCAATTGTAATTCAATTATAAGAGTTTTGAATGTATGTGTCATTGTGTGGATTTAAATTGTTGTTTAAAATGCTGTGATGTGATCAAGTGTTCTACACTTTGGCTTGTGGCTTTGGGTTTTGGTTTGAGAAGTGTAAAAGTTGTTTGAAAGTATATTTTTGTCCCAAAATGTGATTTTGTGAATAAAGTTTTCATTCATAGGAGTTTTTGTATCAAATTAAAGCTATTAGTTAGATTATTTAATAAGTTTCATGTGAATACTTGAATCACTTGAATCAAATATATGGGTGAAAAGGTATGCACACTTAAAGTTAAATTTTACTATACATATAGTCATCATACTGATATGGCACTATGAATCACGACGCAGGTGTTGTTGGCCACTGTGCATGGCATAGGGAGGAGAATATCATTTCTATGTCATGTGCTGTGGCATTTGGCTATTTTTAAGGGAGAGCCTTTTTGTCTATTATGCAGCGAGGATGGCCCCTTTTTGACAAAAATGCCCATGTCTTTGAAATTTATTTTCAAAAAAGTCCTTTAGATCCTTTTGCCCCCTTTTAACTGATTTTTGGACAATGGAACCTTATAGGAACCATGCTTCCCTTGTATTTACCTCTTTTTATCATTTCTTTGGATTTAGACACTTGTTTTCAATGAGATCCTATTAGGTACAATTTAGTTAACTTAGTTTTTTCACTTTGGACTATTTATTTCACTTATTTAATTCTTGAATTACTATGGTAGTTTTATTTACTATGTGTAATCCTTATTACCATGGTAAATCCTTGTCTACTATAATGTTTTAACTATAAGAAAAGCTCATTTTATTATGATAAGCTTTTATAAAATGATATTAACTATCTATTTATTTATTATGGTATTCTCTTTTCTACCACGGTAAGATTTTAAATTAATACCTAAAGTTGATGATCTTTCCATCATGGTAAACCTTTATTTACCATGGTAGCATTTGAAAAGTATAATTTTACTTTTTATTATCATGGTAGATATTTTTTATCTTGGTATGTGTTTAATGTATAAAGCTTGTTTTTGAAATTATATAATTTGTGAAAAATTAGTATACTTTTAAAGTATTATACATGTCTTGACTTTGGTGAGCCCTTAAACCCAACTCACCTAAATTTTTATTTTACCAAAAAAAAAAAGTTTGATCTCGTCATTGGACTTGTTTCAAGGATGCCCAAAAATATTTTAATATAAATTTTAAGGTTATTGTAACTTTTATCCAGTTAGTAGTTTAATCCTTTAATTTAATTTTTATTTATTTAGTTCTTATTGTTTAAAGAGGAGGTAACACTATTAAAATTTGTTAACATAGATAAGAGAATGTTGATGGTAGCTTTATAGATTAATGAAAAGAAATGTAATTATTTAGGTAAAAAAAACATACTAAAAAAATTTTAAGAATAAGAGAATAAAACACAGCAAAAGAAATCATATTAATAAAAATTAAATTAGTTTGAGGATTAATTTATTCTTATTTAACTGCATAAACATATCAAATTACTCATATATTTTATTTATTAAATTAATTTGAGACCTAATTTGTGTTTTTATAATTTAAATGACTAACTTGATAATCTAAGAAAATATAAATACTTAAATTAATGAAAAAAGTAAATTTAAAGAAACAAATGAATAATTAAAATAAATTTAAAAGATTAAAAATTTTATTATCCGTGAATGTAAAAAAAAAAAAATAGGGATGAAATAAAGATTTTGGTCATTTAAAGTTGGGAGTGGAGTGGAGCACCTGCCATTGCCATCCGGCGAGACCGTGAGGATCGGAATCATCGAGGAGGTCAAAACACGTGGCAGTGCCCGTGTAATTGTAGAATATATTAGCCGCTGCATACAACTTGGCAAACGTGTCGTTTCCTCTTGCTGAATTGTCAATTGCCTCGCACATCTGCGCTCACGTACAATTTATTCTCACAATTATCTATGTCTCTGAATGTGAACTTTCATGCACGTACGTGAAAATACAAGTAATTCCATTAGTTAGATTGATTAATCATGGTTAACGGGCGGTACCTTTTTCACGGGATAAGCTGGCAGGGGATTTATAAAATTGGAAGGGGCAGGATAATCCATCATAGCCGTGAATATGAATGCCTGACGAAGCCAGCCTGTCAAAGCATCCGAGCTTATATAATTCCTGCACCCGCACGCGCGCAGATATATCACTAGGAGACCAAATCGTAACTGGGCTGCATCAATAGAATGACGTCGAACTCACTTGCATATTCCGAAGGATTTGCGCAGCATTTCTGTCCCCCCGGGCTTGTTACCTGCCTCTCGTATGTCTTCCCACGAGCCTTTTATCACCTTGTAACAGTTCTCACTCTCGCTCTGTGTCAACGTTTCAAATTAAAGCGACAACAAGAAGTAAGTGATAATGAGACATATATACACTGAATGGATACGATATATATAGAGAGGGAGGGAGGGAGGGAGGGAGAGGGAGAGGGGAGAGACCCTGAAGTCCTGTGTGATGATATCGTTGAAGGTATACGGTGAAACCAAATCCTGAAACTGGAGGATTGGAGCAGAGGATGCTAAGGCTCCAAGGGCAACGTGGGGATACTTCATCCTGAACCAGGCAGCCAGCACTGCCAATATCCCCATTTGTGAGGGGTCAAACAGGAATAATTAAATAGGTAGAAAAATGAAAAACAGGATTAATTGATAGAAACAAGTTGATGTACTTCCTCCATAGGATCCTCCGAACACTATAACAGGGGAGTCACTGGCAGACAGATTCTTCTTGAGATCAACGATGAGGGTGGCATAATCGGCCAGGGCCTGCGTGCTGCTCAGATATCCGACTTTACTGCTATTCCCGTACGCTTTCTCTCTATTACCCCCGAATGGAATCGATTTTCCATAAAATCTGTGCTGCTTTTTGTTTTCTAAATCATTCACTATGAACCCAAAAAAAAAAAAAATCATGTCTTATGAATCACTGACTCAGTTTCTTCGCGGTCATAGATTTACCTCGATGAAAACTAGAAGGGCTTCGAAATGGGGAGCTGTTTCGAACATGAAGCCTGTGTTCTGAGCGAACCATTCGATGTCTCCTTCATTTCCTGTGTAGACAAAGATGGGAGCTTTGTTGGAGGCACCTCCCCAATGAGTGTCGTTGATGAGATATCTTTGCTGAAACCTCTGGTAACTCTGGGGATTGAAATCGAAGTGATCCAGTATTTGAGTGTAGAACTCTGTTCTGTAAAAGTATAATCCATTGTTCTGGACAGGATCAGCAAGCGACTTTAGACGAAAGGCTGAAGGGAATCTTGGTGTGAAATAGGCAAAAGTAAATCCGAAATACAGCGAGCAACAAAAAGATATCCAAAAGACTTTCTGCTCAGGGCCTATTGCCATTGCTTTTCTGATCACGCGGGGGATGAAGGAAAAAAACGCAAAGCAAAATATCCCAGAGGTGTTCGAGTGGAGGAGAATGGACCGAAATAATGCCGGGTTCGGATTAAGCTCTTGAGAAAGAGAGAGACGGGCCACCTATTTCCCTTTTTTAAAAATATTAATTCCCATTATTTTCTTGGTTCCAATTTACTTGCATTTACTTAAAAATTGATGACGACTTGCGCAAAGTCCACTGTATATATTGAACATTCTCATCTAGAATATGCTTTTTATTGTTTACAAACATAGAAGATGCTTTTTTCTTTTATTATTTTTATCATTTTTGACTTGTTTTCTATGTTTTTTTCTAAAATATATCTTTAATTCTTTAATTTTTTTAATTTTATTTTAAATTAATTTCATAAAGTATCTTTTAAATTATTTAATCTTTAACACCATTAATTTCATCAACAAAAGTCCCTATATTAATTTTTTAAATATTGACAAAATATTATTAAATGTTAATATATTAAATTTAATTTTTTAAAATAATAATGATTGATATAAAATTTAATTATTTGAAACTAATAATATTAGAGTTAAATAATTGAAAAAACACTTTATAAAGTTAAAGAATTAAATTGAAACTTTATATAAAATTAAATAATTAATTATATACTTTAGCTCTTTTTTCTTTTTGCCAGAACTGATTTCTCTTGTTCCGGAGTCTTTTCAAAAGCGCATTATTGTATATTCCTATTTACGCTTAGATGATATATCTTATATTATAATTATAAATATGTATAAATATCTTGTGACTATAATTAATTAGGGAGTTTTTACATATATAACTCATATTGTAGGATCAAACTAAATAAACAACCTAATATTTATTATATTTTATATTATAATCATTTTATTATAAGTGTCAATGATATATCATTACATATCAATTATAAACTCCTTATAAATTTTTAATGATAAATTCTTTATATATCAATATGAAGTGGCTATACTCTCATATTTTCAAAAATTTGATCCATGTTTCTTGGATATAAGAGTTTTTTTGGCTAGTTGGCCAATTTATCTTAATTAGTATACTAAAAATAATAGGAGTATTAGTTTTTTGTTAAATAAAATAATTTATAAACAACTTCCGGGGAATATTGTTTATTTTAGGTCAAACTTAGAAATTATAAATTTCATTTTGACCGAAATACATGTAACCTTATAAGTACATAGCATAAACATGAGTATTTTTTGTTCTAACAAAAGAAAAAGTTATACTTCTTTTGTTAAAAAATATAAGACATTTTTAATCAAATCTCACCCTTAATAAAGTAGTTACCTACTTTTAAACTAAATCTATCTTTTTATATTTATCCCTATTAAACATCCAATAATAAATATAGAGTCATTATTAATAGAAGCACTTTTGAAAAAAGGCAATGATTAGACCTTAAAAGATTAAAAATATCTTACATTTTTGAATATGTAACTTTTCAAAAAATGCCTAATATTTTTTAATGGAAGGAGTATATGATTATGTATTTTTTTTGGGGTAAAAGAGTAAATTAAATTTTAAATTATAAATCCAAGAGTATGTGGGATCTTAAATTTGTTTTTGTGCAGTGTTTTCTTTCAATTTTAAAAAATGGTGTAGTTTGACCTTTATCATTAACAAAAGTTAACTTTAATTAATTGACCAAAAAATAATCCAAATGACAAAAAAAATAAAAGACATAAAAATTATAGACAACAACCCAAAAAATTACAAAAGAGGGGCACAAAAATTTATTGATCTTTTTCAGTAATTTTTGGAGTTTTTTTCTATCATTTTTTAGTCAATTAATGATCAAACTTAACCCTGTCAACATTGAGAGCTAGATTGCTCCATTTTTAAAAGTTAAAAAAAATATTATACAGAAAATAAGTTTAGAATTTCAGATGCTCTTAGACATATAGTTAAAAAAGGCAATTTATTCTTTTGCCACTTTTTATTAATGATTAGAATTATAATATATTTTTTCCTGACTTTATCATGAGGCAAGATTTAAAAGTGTTCTTTTAGGTCTTTAATATAAAATAAGGTTAGAATAATTAATGATATTTTTTATTTTATTTCTTATTTATTTATTTATTTATTATCAGTTGACTTCTTATATAGTAATTTATTTTAATTATTATTAATTATAAAGAAAAGTAAAATTAGAAAGTTATATATCTTTTTTTTAGGGTTTTAAAGTTATAACTTCGCCTTGCACTAAGGCATTAAGCATGGGAGGGAGTATGATTTTTTATAATAAGGTGAAAAATATGTGTTTAATAAAAAAAATACTAATTTAATTAAATAATCTATTTCAGTTTCTTAATAAAAAACTAGAAACGATGCTTTGCTAAGGAGAGTAGTGAGGAGAGCGTGATCGTCGAGGGCCGTTTTCTCGTGCAAACATTGTATGTTGTGCCGAATTGAATTGTTGAAACGCGTTATTTACTAGGAATCATTTAACATCCTCTTGACGTCAATGAATGTGTGGGGTCCATGTACAAGAATTCTTTCCCGTAGTGCAAAAGGTTCTGTGGAAGTGCTCGTCCCAATATACCACTTTCTAATTTAGATTTTGATCAACTAGACCCTCCTTCTCTGCCCGTCTGTTTAGGCTTGCCTTTTGATCGACGCAATGGGGTCAACTGATGACTGATCACATGCGTGGTTTGTCATCAACACCTCGTTTTACACACAATCGTGTTCCTAGCTAATTGATCTTTTTTGTCACCATTCACTGTAGGATTAGATATGTGCGCCTTTCCAAGTGATCATCTCATACTTATCCCTCACGAGATAGCGTCCTTCCCATCATAATGGAATTGCTTAGTGCTAACGCGACTTAATGATATCCACTTTCACTTTGATGGATTAGTGGGCGACAAAAGATCTACAATAAGTATTTTTATTTCGTTCACAAAAAGAAGCAAGTAAACTTGAATAAATGTGTAGCATGTGAGGAAGAGATGGATAATTAACCCTGGGTTGTGCAGGGGTCTGTTTCTCTTAGAAATAATTTGAAGTGAAAGTATAGACATAGGTGCTGCTAAAATTGGGTTTCAGCTCAAGTGCGAAAACAGGACTGTCCGAACTTTCCTTGTATTGAGGCTGCAAATTAAACCTGGAAAAGCCGGCCAACACAGGACCCGGTCGAGAAGCAATGGTGCCAACTGGAAAACCAAACATGGATTCCCAGAATAGCTTGCACATCTCACGAGAATACTTTCCTTTAATATTTTGGTGTGCCCGTCTGAATACAAGTTTAACAGTGCTCTTTTCACAATCAAAACAAGTACTGAAAGATATATTTACATCAGTACCTTCCATCTAAAAGTGATATCTTTAGTTTTTGGCCTTGAAAATCACTACTTTTGGTCACGTTTACTTTAAAGTTGTGCATGCGTTAAGATTGGAGGTATTTTGGTTAACAAAGGTTGGAGTGAAACAGCAGTAATCAAGGTTGAAGTAATTTAGCCTATCAGTCCTTGGTATTCTTTTTTGCTGTTGTTCCCGTGAGTAGGGTCGGTCTGCACGCAAGACATTTAGTATGTGTTCAGTTTTTAATTTTTCAAAAGTTTATTTATTGAAAGTTGATCATTTAACAAAAGTCAATTATTATAATAAAATTTGTGTTTAAATATATTTTTTTAAAAGTCAATTTAGTAAATTAAAAATTGTTTGGATTAGTGATAATTTGTATTTTTGAAATGTGCTTTTAAATATACAATGACCAAGAAAGATATTAATTTATGATTATTTATAATTTTTGTTATATAAATATAATATATTATAATTAAAAAATGTGAAAATTTTAAAATAACATAAAATTTAATAATTTAAATAATAAGAATAAAAAAATAAAGTTTAATATGTTGGGAAAAATTATGAAAATTCACTTACAAAATTAGGTAGCATGGTCATTTACAAGATTAGGAAATCCACTTACAAATTTAAAGAGAGAAAAAAAAAATAAAGGATATCATAGTCATTTATAAAATGAGGTCCCTTTTTAAATGCTTCAACTTGTATTTGGCATTTCAAATCTAACTCTCACTTGCTTTTAGAAATTCACCGTCAAACCCTTTCTCAATCTACATTTTAAAAGTTATTTTGCCTTATTAAAAAAATTCCAAACAACTTTTAACACTTTTTCTTATTGAAGCTGAAATTCATTCAATAACTAAAAAAGTCACAACACAAGAACCTAAATAAACAAAGAAAACAAGGAGCAATCAATCATTATTCATCTCTTGTCCTAAAGTGAGGTGGGGAATGATCAAAAATACAAACATGGCTCTTTATCAAATGGGCTTCCTTAGTAAGATAATGAACATGACTAATAACATCTTTAAAGATAAATTTAATAGACAAAGACCACTTCCTAAGAAATAAATTACAATTATTTTGAACAATCTTGTAATATGAATATTTTTCATGGTGACCTCTAGTGATGAGATTGATGGCTTCCATACTATTTGAGTAGACCTCAATATTTTTGAAAACATTAGAAAAACAGAATTTTAAGCCTTCAAAATAGCCAAGACTTCAGCAACGATAGATGGATAGCTTCCAAATTCACAACATAAACCCACTAACCATTTCCCTATGTCATCAATGATGCATCCTTCACATGTAGCTATACCACCAAGTCTAGAAGATCCATCAACATCAAGTTTGACAAAGCCTTGTGAGGGCTTATGCCATGTATTTGCACAAGTATTGTCAATATGAGATAACTTTAGTTTACCTGCGTATTTATGGTTAGCCATAACTTTAAGGAAACTTTTGTTTAAATCCAGTTGAGTGAGTTGAGCTTGATTGTCAAAAGGATTTTTGCATCTTAATGTCTAGAGTTCCCAATATATATATATATATATATATGCAAAGATTGTTGCCCACGAGAGTTTGATTGTATAGGGGTGTTTAACTTATACTTCTCTCGATTGGCCCGATATTGTCCCGATCATATTGGGATGGCTTTCGTCTCGGCTTGAAAATCATCAGAGACAGAAAAAGGTTTTGGGATGAGACTAGACACGAAACCACTTTCGAGATGTCTCGTCCCAAATTTTATATGTATATATATTATTTTTTATTTTAAAAATATAGATAAAATAACTATATTAATATAATTTATACTTATCTTAATAATATCAAATATAATTTCAATACGTGTAGTTCTTATTTAGAACTAAATTTTTTATATTAATAATTTTAATAACATAAAATAAACAGGGTGATATCTTTGTTTATGATATATTAATTATACTAATATAATTTATTCTTATATCCATCTATTTAATAACTTTTATTTATATCATATTTTTTACTTTATTTTTAGAAAAGTAATTAGCCTAGCACATCTCAACCAAAGTAGAAGAACAATGATTTAATATTGTACTTGGCTTGCTTGTTGTTGTTATTCTTATAGCCTAGAGATTAATTATAATTGCTATTATAATATGTAGTTGTGATTAATGTAATTCAATAATTGACTTTAAATTATTGTGAATTATGTACTTATGTTGTTTTGATTTTAAACTTAATAAATTATATGATTTAAAATTTTAATAAATGTTATTATTCAGATCTTGTTCCAGAATTGTCTGATTTATCGAGATAATAGGACGTCCCAATCTAGTCCTTGTCCCATCTCGATTCTTAACAAATGGGACAACTTTTGGATGGGATGAGTGGGGCAAAAATTTAATCTTGATCTTTTTTTCAAGACAGGACATGAGACAAAGGTGTCCTGATCCCATCCTGTCTCGTGAACATCCCTAGATTGTACTGCTATTTTTTAGGGAGTTCTTTGAGTTCCATTTGATCTACTAAAGGTAATCATGCTGTAAAAATTCAAGCCAACACTCAGATTTCACTACTTATCTCCACGTGTCTTGGCTAATCTGCAAAAACAATGTGCACTGCATCATCCTTCCTATTGCATCTTGTAACTCCTGGGTTAGACTAGTAAGGTCACCCTTACTAATCCTCCCAAAACCCGCAAAACAGTAAGATCAATCATTTGACAAATGTTTCAATTCAAAATAACCAAGTTAGCATAACTCCAAATGGGAGAAACACTTGAACAATTGGGAGAAACAAATTCCAACCATTTTAAAGTTACAATTTAACAATAATATATATTAAATAAAAACTCATTATGTTATTTTATATATTCATTATAAAATTACAATAATACAACAGTATTAATGTCTTAAAAAGTTAAATATTAGATTAAACAAAAATAAAAAATTATGATGAAAATACAAAATTAAATTTTCAGCGGCAATTTTAAATGTTGCCATTAGAAGTCTCACTTTTAGCGGCTACTCTAAAAAGTCATTTCTAAAATTCTCACTTTCTATAGTGACTTTAAAAAGGCACTGCTGATTGTCAACTTTCAACGGTGACTTATATGTCGCCGCTGAAACTTAGAACATATTTATTATAACAAAAGTTTTTAAAAAATTATAACATATTTTAAAATATGTTGACAATCAACGACGATTTTAAAAAGTTGCTGTTGATTGTTTACTTTCTTAAGTCGCTGCTGAAACTTAAACCTTTGGCAGTAACATGCATTTGTCATCGTTGAAAATCTGACAATCAATGATGACTATATATTTTTATTGTAAAAAGTCACCCTTTTAATGGTGACTTTTATTATCACTGTAGATTGTTTATTTTAAACTGTGATTTTTAGAGTCAATGTTGAAAATTATTTTTTTTGCAGTGTTTGTTGTGATTCTCAAGATTCTATTGCAATGTTTTTAGTAATACAAATATTCTGCAGGGATGATTCCACAAAGCTCATGAACTATACAATCTAATCAACAAAATTAATTCCGCAATGCCTATAATCAAAACAGGAACTTAAGGAAAGGAAGTGATTGATCTCAAGAAAATAGTTCATTTTGTCCAACAAATCTAATAAGTAAAACTATTCTTTCTTTCTTATTTTAAATTAATCTCCTACATCATCAGGCAAATTTTCACCACTCAATCTAAAAAGTGAAAGATATTCTTTTTTTCAATTTGTAATAAACTTTCTAGATGATTTATTAGAGCAAACCAATGTAAGAAAGAAAGGACATAAAAAGTTCAAAACTAATGAACTTAAAGAATGTCACTGTCTGGAATCAATTTTTTTAGCCAATCCAAGATATACTAGTGTGTTAAAATGTTTTTTCCTATACCAGTGAATCAGACTTCTTGTCTTGAGTTCCTGGGCGCTTCTTTCTTGGTCTATGCAGAGATCATCAGATAACTTGTAAGGAAGACAAATGACGTACGTCTGCCACTTGAAAGCAACGTGGAAAGTTATTGTTGGGGCTTCAACGAATAGGAGAGGCGCGAATTTCTTTGTGGTTTTTTTCTATCCTGCTCCGTGAATGGTGTTGGAATATTGGCATTTGAAAGGCAAGTACCAATTTAAAGTCGTTCAGACTGTCGTTGGATTAAGGCAAGTTTTTATATTTATATTCCAGCAGGACATTGTTTACACCTTTTTTTCCGTCCCATTTTCACCATAACTTGTACTCGGCGTATTAGTATCAGCGTCTGTTAGATGACATTAGAGATCTCACGACAAATTTCAATGTTTCTTGTACTATTGCATAAGCATGTGTACTTTAATTAGCATTGATAAAACCCTATACTTTAGCTTATGTTGAAGAGATGTTGGACAGAGGGTAATTCATCCGTGCTGATTAGCCAGGGTGGATATATTATCTGTCACAGAACTTAGAGCCGAGCGATCCCGGATTCCATTTTGATTATTCCTAGAGCCCACTGCCGCATCCACATTTGGCGTCACACACACACACACACACACATATATATATATATATATCAATTATACGTGATTTGTTGACTAAAAAACAAAGCCGACACATGAGCATCAAACGAAAGCGCCACGTACTGGCCTAGGACGGGGACCGGGCGTTTCTTTTTAACTACTATTAAGTTAAAATATATCAATGTATCTGCAAAACCCAAGATGAAGTAAGCCGACCCCGTAAGTTAATGGTTGTCTGTATTAGGGGAGACTAACCATACCCATCGGCTATCGCAATATGAACTAAAATAAAGGTGGGTTTCCGAACCCCGTGACATCGCATTGAATTGTTCTAAATAAACGAGTAGGCTAGCTTTAGTTATCATCATACTTCATACATTGAACTAAACCTCTTGTTTACATTCCGACAGATCTAGAGACCAAGTCCTGTCCCGATTTTATCCATATCTCAGGCCATGGCAGCCTCTCCTTCACTCTCCTCAGTCAAATCAAGGTACATAACAAGCCCCACGTGCAATAATTTTCGAGTAATTTGATGTTCACCTTCGCAGTAACTGAAGTGCTAGAGCGATCTTGCTCTCTAAATACTCTACATTTATACATCAATCAACTAGTAAGCATGCGTTTTATGGTGAAGGGCAGGTTGGCAGGGAAGGTGGCCCTTATAACCGGAGGAGCCAGCGGGATCGGTAAACGCACCGCTCAAGTGTTCGCTGAGCATGGAGCCAAGGTAGTCATTGCGGACATTCAAGACGACTTGGGCCAGTCCGTAGCCCAGTCGATAGGCCCATCGCACTGCCTCTACGTCCACTGCGACGTCACTGACGAGGCCCAGGTCAAGAACGCCGTGGACACGGCGGTCAAAACTTTCGGGAAACTAGACATCATGTTCAACAACGCGGGCATATCCGATCCCAACAAGGCCAGGATCATAGACAACGAGAAGGCCGACTTCGAGCGCGTGCTGAGCGTGAACGTCACTGGCGTGTTCCTGGGAATCAAGCACGCGGCGCAGGCCATGATTCCGGCTCGTGCCGGAAGCATAATATCGACGGCGAGCATAAGCTCGTACGTGGGAGGGGCAGCTTCGCACGCGTACTGCTGCGCCAAGCATGCCGTGGTTGGGTTGACTAAAAATGCAGCAGTAGAGCTAGGCCAGTTTGGGATAAGGGTGAACTGTTTATCGCCATACGCGATGGCCACCCCGTTGGCGACCAAGTTTGTTGGGGTCAGCGATGAAGAGCTTGAGAATGCGATGAACTCGCTTGCTAATCTGAAGGGGGTGACCCTTAAGGTTGATGATGTGGCCAACGCGGCGCTTTATATGGCTAGTGATGACTCTAGGTATGTGAGTGGCCATAATTTACTCATCGATGGGGGCTTCAGCATTGTTAACTCCTCCTTTCACATGTTTCAGTACCCTGCCCAGTCTTAATTTGTGTCTCCAATCGCTGTTACATTATTGCCTGTTGGCTGTTGCTTAAGCTCTGTTTACTATGGTTGCGGATTATTTGAATATTGTGGTCTTTATATTGATCGTGGTCTGTGGAACTAGCTAACCGACTTTTGCTTTATTTTTCGTTTTTCACTGTATTAGTATTCATGTACAATAAAGATTCTTTATTTTGCGCATGATAATCTTGGCCACAGCCCTCGAGATCAAAAATTAAGCAGTGCTGGTCTTGTAATGCAGAATCTTTGGAGGTTACTCGGAAGTCCAACGCTTTTGGAACCAAATGTCTGTGAATAATATAATGGAACCGGAAATTACATGGTTACGTTAAGCTGCGCTTTCTTCTCGAAAGTGATCCCACCAGCACTTAGCAATAACAGCAATGACAGTATGGGACTTTCATAAGTGTGACATGGTGGGTCTCCTAGCTCTAGAAATATTTCTAGGTAGATTTAGATTAATCGATTTCTTAAAAAAGAAAAATCAAAGGACATATATCTTTAAATAAAAAAGAGGATAATGAGAAAATATAATTAAAAGGAAAATAATCTTGCAAGTGCACGTTAAATTTCAGCATCTTTAAATCTCTATATATGTACTTATTTACTTCAAAAAGAATTTTAAAGAAGAATAAAAGTGCGCAGCATACCCCCCCTTTTTTTGTCTATCTAAAATATAAACTTCATTATATCAATCGTTTTCTTCTTTATTTGATGAAATGTTATGTTGATTTTAAAAAAGAAGAATAAAACTTCACTATCAATAACACTCATCCATATCATGAAAGGAAGGTCAACAATTTTACCGGGGCAGATGTTGCATCCCTGTTTTTATTCGCCTAGGATAATTAACTTGTTCTGGAGATATGAGTTATATTGTCCTGTGTCCACGAGCAACTTCCTGCAACATTGATAGGATACCTTGAAGTTGAAGGCAGCACTGGTGGAATACATGTTTAATAGGTAAATTTGGTGTCATACAATTGGGACTATACATATGTATGGACTGTGAGCAATTAACTAGCCAGTAACCATTATGCGTAGTAATTTGCCTCTTTTCCACTTCCGGGGAGAGCAGTACTCGTAGAGATCCTTTTCTTTTCTTGCATAGCATGTAATTATGTCGTATCAAAGACAATTTTAGAGGTATAGTTGAGCTTAGCTAAACATGGGTATATCTTTTAGAGATAATTAAAACATTGATTTATTATATTGTAAGGGACTAATTATTTTTATTAGAATCAATTCCCAGGTGGCATCAGAGTTCCTTATATATATATATATATATATATAGAAAGAGTTCTTGTTTTTTCTTTTTTTCCTACACAAGAATATTTGCTTTATTGTTCGTGAGTCATATGGACGATGCACATATATGCTAAATCCTCCCAAGCTGTCTCACCTTTTTACAGTGAAGCTGAAGCTTTTTTTTAGTGTGTTTACAGGTGTGTTTCTTCAGGTATTTCTCATGTGCCTTTTCTTTTTGACTTTCTCCCTCTGGTTAAAGCTGTGCAGAATCGTTCCCCTTCCCTTGATTGGGAAGGTTTTACCTCAGTGGATAGTATTTTATATCATGAGCAAACACTAAGCTTTTGTAGCTTTCAATGGATCCCACGAAGTTTGAACCGTGCTATAGATTGGGTCTCTCATGCAGTGGGGAAGGGGTGTGCTCTTCGGATTGGGTACTCAGCCCCCACCTCCATTGGCTCTTCTCCTAGATTGAGACTTTTTGGAATCTAGGATGTTTTCTCTTTTTAGCACCTGAGTCGTTAGCTGCTTTTTTCTTTGGTTGCTTCTTGTCTGTACTGTGCGTTCTGTTGGTTTTAATGTTAAGTTCTCTTGTTGTTGGCCAAAAAAAAAAAAAAAGGAATACTTGTTCAAATGCAGCCAGAATTATTACTATCCCATTGGGCTGAAAGCCTAAAAGTTCATCAAAGCAGAGTGATACTTTTTTATTTTTCTTTTTAATACAAGATGATGCTTCTTATTATCTATATCTATATAAATTTGATATGTCTGATTAACCATAAATGAACAGTGATTTAACAAAAATGCCTTTGGATTTTTCCTTTTTTTAAATCTTGTACTATTGTAACATTGTCAGATGGTACTTTAGATTTTTTTTCTTTTTTTCTTCTATTTGTTACCATCGAATGGTATAGTACCATTTGACATTTTTATATTTTTAAAATTTGTTATGAATGTAACATTTCCTTTCTTTTTCTTCTTTTCAGATGAGTACGGTACATACGAGACTTATACTTGAAAATGAGAAAAATATTTTATCTATTTTTTATCTTAATTAATGATACATCTCTTCTATTTTTGGAAATTTATATGAATATTTTTTAGTATGATAGTTATAAAATACAAGCCTTTCTTTTATTTTTAAGATTTTATTTTCAGCCACTTGACCATTAGTCGATCATTAAATCACATGTGTTGGACTAAAATATCCTTATTTAAATATAAATCATGTCCAAAAATCATTTAAATTACCAAAAAAATTAATTTTTATTATTTAAATGTATTTATTTTGTATCTTTTTTTAAAATTAAATATTTAAATTGGCCAAAAAATATATTCAAAGATGTAGTGTATGGACTTAATGAAGGAAAAAATAAAATAAAATAAATTTTAATAATCTGGGATAGTTAAACCATTTTAAATAAACCTAAAAGCAAAAAGTGTCAAGAGTCATGCTTGACTGAAAAACTTTTATATGTTTAATATTTTAAACTCGATATAAATTGAGGCTCTATAAATAATGGAGGGAATGTAATATTTTCATAAACTTCATTTTTTAAAAATTGAAGTAGTGTGGTTTAAAAAAGTGGTGTGTAAAATCTACCATTAAAAAATATGAGTGGAGTCTACATTTATAAATTTTAAAAATTTAAACAAGATGTAAAAATAATAAGTTTTTTCTACTTTGAGAGATCATGTAGGATTTTATACTAAAAATTGATGGTAAATATAATATTTTTAATAAAATAATAAGTGTTAGATATACAAAAAAAATTTTATATACTCTCTTTATTATATAAGACATTTTTTGAAGGATTGAATGTTAAAAAATATAATATACTTTTAATTTTTTAAGGTGTAATAATTATCTTTTTTTCAAAATTACTTTATATTTATTTTAGGGTGAAATATCGTATTAAATAGGAATAAATATGAAAAAATAAAATTAATTTAAAGATAAGTAACTATTTTATTAAGTGTGATATTTAGTTAAAAATATTTTATATTTTTTTAACGGAGGGAGTATTTATTACCAACACATGGTTACAAATCAAAATAGTTTAAATGAGTATATATAGAATAAGTTTTTGTTCATAATCTTCAAATACATAAGGAAAAAAATCCATTGTTCTATTATATAAAAGTTGATTATGATTTAAACACCCATGACAAAAATTGACATAATTATGTGCCTCAAGTATGGGCTATAAATTAATCATATAATATTAATAAATTTATCTTTGACTGTACACCTAATCATTTCTCAATAATCATTGTATTACTTGCATATACATATTTGAAATATTATTTTAGTAAACTTACTTCTTTCATTAAAAAGGTAAAATATTTTTTTTGGGTTATTTTTTAAGAGTTAGATGTTAAAAAATATAAAATATTTTTAGTATTTAACGATGTAATCATTAATTTTTTTTAAAAATGCTCATAATAAATAAATTATTTTATATTTATTTTAGTATAAAACACCCAATTAAATAATAAATATAAAAAATGATATTATTTTAAAGATAATTAACTATTTTATTCAGTTGAAAATATCTTACATTTTTTAAAAGATGGAATATGTATTTAGTTTTTTAAAAATACTAAATAAATTAATTTATATGACCAATAAATTTAAAATATTAATAAAAATTTAAAATAATACATTAAGAATAGTAACTATTAGTTAATAATTAGATAGGTGAAAATGAAAATTTAAAAATAGAAGACATATTCGCATTTTGTAACTCTTAACAATTAATTTTTTGAGAGATTCATATAAATTTTTAAAATAAAAAATATTTATAGTTAAGATAAAAAATAATATATTTTACTTTAAGAATATTAAAATAATTTTTTAATATTTATTTTTATTTTTATTTTTAAAACTAAAATATTTTCATGCATCATCAGCGCACATGGCATAAATTTAGTTCTTAAGGTGCTTCTCGGGCTAAAGCCCGTTGATATAAATAATACTTGGTTGTGGCCCGAACAATTATTGTTTTCTTGATCGCACAACGGCACAAGCATTGTGAAAATTCATTGGGCCCATTTCTGTGAGCCCAGATACGGCACGTTGGGAATAGGTCGAAGCTCTTGTCCGACCCCTCATCTTGCAGGTTTCCTATAAGATGCGAGAAAACCCTAATCGTTGAAGTGACGGAGCAGCAGTAGGTTAGCGGATCAGTGCCTCTCTGCCTGCACACCTAGCGATCATCGAACAAGCAGTGTTTCGCTCTCTCTCAGACTCACCATGGGACGCGTCCGCACCAAGACTGTGAAGAAATCTTCGCGCCAAGTGATAGAGAAATATTACTCCCGAATGACCCTTGATTTCCACACAAACAAGAAAATCCTGGAGGAGGTGGCTCTCATTCCCTCCAAGAGGCTCCGCAATAAGATTGCGGGATTCTCGACCCACCTTATGAAGAGGATCCAGAAGGGTCCCGTTCGGGGCATATCCCTCAAGCTTCAAGAGGAGGAGCGCGAACGCAGAATGGATTTCGTGCCCGATGTCTCTGCCATTAAGACAGATCAGGTTGAGGTCGATAAGGAGACTATTGATATGCTCAGCGCTCTTGGCATGAGCGAGATTCCAGGGATTATTCAAGTCGATCCTGTGCCCGTTCAGCAATCCTTCGGATTTGGCCGTGGTGGTTTTGGCGGAGCCGGCAGGAGGTTCTGAGGCCTTTGTGTTGCTCACGCTGGTTTGGTCAGAGTTTCAAGTTCTTTTTGTCTTTTGTTTGTTTAATTTATGTAAGGAATTTGAAAGTACTTTGCGTTTATAGTGAAGGATGTTTGTTAGCTGTGGCTGTTATCAGTTTTTGTGAACTGTAATACTTTTCCTCATACTGCTCTGTTTTATTTTACATTCTTCGTTTTGTTCCTTTCTGGGGCTCTCATACATGGTATTTGATTGGTTAGCCTCTTAGTTCACTAATTTAGTGCTCAATAAATTTAGCTGCAGAATTTTTATTTATTTTTCGTATTCCAGTCAAAGATATAATACTGAGTTGATTGTATCCTGGGGTTGAAAAGTGTTACAACGTTCCTATGTTGAAGAATCTGATCTAAGACCCTCCCAAAAGCATTTAGGCCTTAGGGTAAAATATCTGCATCATTTCATTGTTCACTTTGTAAACAAATGGCCAGATTGATATTGCCTTGCTCCATAACTATTTGAGAATTTGATTTGAATTATTTTTCTTTTTATAACTGTTTGGATTGAGATTGAAGTTGCAATTCATTCATTTCTTTTTTTTTTCCTTTGAGCGCGAATCATTTTTTGTTAGATCGATGCCAAAAAAGAAAGAGCAGGTGAAACATTGTGGCATGGGCAAGACGCAGCCCATCCTATTGATTTAAACACTAAACCGAAATGGCATTTTTTTATAATACAAGGCCATGGAAAATCCTTGTAAGGGAAAGACGAAACAGGTCATAGCAGAGAAAGTTTCTACATCATAGTGGGGGATCATTGTAAATTACAATATTGAAATTGCCTCTAGATGTTTGGTGAGCAAAAAAATGGGCTACGTTTATTTGCTCTGAGATGACAGTTTAAATTTACCAAATTGTCTCTGTCTAACTGTTAGATGTCACATCATGTGTCAGATTAATAATCTCTTAAAAGATTAGTCAGGAAAGAGCATCTGAATCTGGTGGCATCGGCAAGCTTCCAAGAAGCTTGGTCGCAGAAGGGAGATAGACACGCACATTTCAGCTTAGGCATGGTTGAAGGATGCTGCGACCTTCAGAACCATGCTGACCATTGCGGCGATGCTATGGCGTGATATAGGGTAAGAATCCTTAATGCAAAATTTATTGTTTAATCTGAACAAAGCGCTCTTATAAAAGCTTACTAAATTTAATCGAGAAAGTGGCCAAGAGCTGATCATTTTGCTGTCATATAGTAAGAGCACTGTCTGCGAATGGCATTGCGTGAAGAGACATCTGACTCTTCGTTCATGGTGCCAAAAATCAGGCGCCGACCGGGAATTTAATAATTTACCCCCACACACTAAAAATTCCAAGATGCAAGTTTTTATGACGGGTAAAAAAGGTTAATCAACTCGATCAGTCCAAAATATCCAGCTTGTTTTCATTTCACTAATGGGCAGATTATTCTCTTGCAAGGGGGAAATTTTCGTAGATTTAGTGAGCTTGGTTTCTACGTGAATGCTTGTTGTAGTGCGGCACTGAAAAGTGTAAACTTGGCATTTAATTCCACCACGCCCACTATGGAGGCATGGAGAAAACTTGCAACAAGAAAGGATTTTCGTTGGGGTGGACATCGGTGCGTGGTTCTAAACTTTGTTCCTTTTTAGGTGCTTGCATACTCTGCACTATTTTCTGTTTTGGGAGCTAGCCTAAGGAGGCATGAGCCCAAACATAAGTTTGAAGCAGCTCCAAGTTGATATGAATTGTTTCAATCGATCCTGGTGGGACCTAAAATGCCTGAACCTGTTAGCCTTCAACCATTAAAGCCTCGACCTGTTATAAATAGATCAAGACTTTTATCGTGAGGCCTGGGAGCAGCTCAATAACTGCTTGCCTTGTCGATTTATCAATTATCAATTTATGAGCTGCGCCACTCGGCTACAACAATACATTAGATTGCCGTCAATTTTTTACTTATGTAAGATAAACAGGGATCCTTTTTTGGTGATTAAATGAATCAAGTATAGTTCTACATCAGACGCAATAAGTTTAAGAAGTTACGTGTATTTTAAGCTTTCCTCGTCGATATTGACCTGTACATCTGCTAATGGGAGCAGAAGGCAACTATATCGGTGGCTTAATAGTACCTAATGACAGAGAAGCATATGCACTTCCGAACCGTATTCGTCTTACATCCCAATGAAAGGTAATTCTCATGGAATGCTCCTTCCGATCACTTCCTTAATTCCTCTATAATGCACGAAGATCGGACGCTCTTAGCTGTTAGCCTCCATCTCTATCACACGGATTGATTATCGTCCTTTCGGATTTGCTCTATCTTTTCATGCTTCCATGCTTACAAAATTTAGTAGAATCGCCACCATGTCCTTCCATTTCAACACCGGTGATATATTCATTTTCACCAACGGACTAATATGTGATCATCCTCTCACATGCTAGTGCACTTGACATGCTGATGGAATTGGTTGCTCCTAATCAAGCCATAGAATTGGTTACAATCAAATTCATAAACTTAAACAAAATCCTATGTCAATTCCTAGGAATTAGAAAGACAAAAGCAGTATGGTTGAATATATTCGTGAGTATCACCGGATTCCTCGAGTTGATGGGCTGGAATTTTGATTTTATATATTTTCATTGTATAGCTATAGTACGATTAGTTCCTAATGCTTGCTAGGAAGAGGATTGCACAAGTAAACGTTTCACACACATTATGTTTAGGCACTACAACTTCAATTTATAAACATAATTTGTAATATTTACAATTTGTTCCCTGAATAAATTGAAAATATCAATATGATTTTATACATAAATTTCCTGACAAATATACCCCAAAATACCTAAAATTTTAATTTTAATTGGGTCATTTTATGTAAGCTTATTAAGTACTAGTTTTGCATAAATTTCTCCAAATCCCATTTTCTTTTTATGTTGAGTATTTTCCAATTGGATAGCATGTCCTACGTTGTTCCCTTCATTTTTGGGATAGCATGTCCCATGTTATCCCTTCCCTCTTATGATGAGATCATGACTCACAACACAAAAAACATAGTGCTATGTTCACTCAAGCTTTAAGGATGTGAAAAGTTTGATTAGTAAGTCAAGAGTTAAAGGGTAAAAATGCCTCAAAAATTTTCTTAAAGAAACATTGAGTACTCTTACTTTTTAGGGGGAGCAATGTTATTATAAAAGTATTAAAAGTGGAGAAATCTCATTCTTTTTTAACCTTTGACTAATGTTTGACTAATGTATATACAATTGGTGAGCCTTTTTGCACTAGATGGACTCCATGTGGATTAGCATAGAACACCTCACTTGTCCTAGTGTTTTCCGTCTCCCATATGCCTTCTCTCATTTGCAACTAAGCAAGCCTTCTTCATCTCCCTTTTGCTTGACCCTAGATTCACCGTCAAGTTCTCAAACCTCAACCTTGGTGATCGTGAATCTTTGATCGATGGAGAGGTAGGGGTAGATCCGTCAAGTTCTCAAACCCCAACCCTGGAGGTCGCCAATCTTCAATCGATGGAGAGGCAGGGATAACACCCAATCTGAACTCACTTTCATCAGCTTGTTCGTGAAGCTGAACAAAGGTAAAGATAATAGTAGGAGGATGCTGGCTATGATTGCATGGGTGTTCATGGAAGCTTCATTCTCACCTTCATTGTCGAATGCTACAATGTACACAAAAGATTGGCCTTGAATGGGAATTTATCTTTTTTAAGTTTCTAGCTTAGTTTTAGCTTAAATTCATCATCTTCTATGCAATTTATTCATTAAAAAAAAAAATGAGAACTTGGTATCCTGAAGCTCGAGAAGAGTCCTCAATCCCATCTATGGGTTCAGGTAATCTCATCGTTCTTGACGCCGATCCTCTATCTCAATCCTTTTTTTAATTGTTTTTTTGTTGATGCACGTTAAATTCTGAGGACTGTTTTCATATATTGAGTTGAGTTCGTGGTATATTATTGGAATGTTGATTCATATTTCTGGTTTAATGATATGTGTTTATGCATAATCCTTGTTCTCTTAATATCTCTCTTTTCTGCAATCGAATTTCCTACTTGATGCCATAGGTTGTGGCGCTTCCGATATCTTTCGCTAAAGAAGAAGACGATGAAGAATTGTGTGGATGTTTGGAACAAGATGGTGTTTGGTGTGAGGCGTGTTTGGCTTGGTCTCTATGCTTGTCTTAGAGCTCGCAAAAATGATAGTTGAATTAGCATCATCAGCAACAACAGAAAATCAGCATCAACAGAAAATCAGCATCTCTCTCTCTCTCTCTCTCTCTGTATTGCATCATCTTCTTCCTCCTCCTTTTTTGGAAACATCAGCTTTGATTTTCCAATTTTGCTACGGAGGCCACTACATTTTTAGTATATATTCGACGTTTAGGTGTTTGTGGAACACATGATATTGGATACAGAAAGAGAAGGAAGAAGATGAGTGCCACTAATCTCAATGAGCCACCTATATTTCATTTTGTCCAACTTTGATTTTAACGGTCAACGTTCCTTAAATTTTATGATGGGGTAAAACTATTAACTTTTTTAAAGTTTTAAGGCAAAATTGCTTCACTTAAAAGATAAAGATGTTGGCTGCTTCTTTGAGATAACTTCTAAAATATTTTTGCTCTTTAACCTTAGATCTAATTCATAGACAAAACAATTGCAAATCAGAATGATGGGACAGAATTTAATCACAGTATCAGGATAAGTCTAATAAACTAATTGCATGGCTAAGCTATATGGGTGGTTGCATTTGTAATGCATATTATTCAGGGTGAGTTCTTTGTACTCATATAAAATCTGACATGGGTCACATTATTCATGAACTATAGGCAGTGTAACCTTCTATATTTATTGTAGATATATTGATTGATGATATTGATATTAAGTATCTTTAATGTCCTTCATACTACTATGCGGTATCCATAAAACATTAAATCGTTGTGCTCCTATAGATGGACTATAAGCAACCTCAAATTAGTCCAATAATACCTGTCAAGTGGAAGGCTCTTCTATCACCTGAAAGGACGTGGATTGGCAAATCCTTGGGTTCTTATTGTGTTTTTAATGGAAGCATTGAAAGATCGATCTCACTAGGAAGTGCAGTTGATTTTAATTGAGGATGCTATTATAAAAATAATGATTAAACACAGCCCCTCATTAAAGACCAATTTTCTGCGGTGGTTTGCTTCTGCAGCAGAAATTACAAACAAGAAATGGGTGCTAGGTTTAAAAATTATTAGTAAAGCAGAAGGAACTTGAATGGTGTGTTAATTGAATTCACTGCAGAGGCATTTGATGTTGCTGAGAATTTTCTGGTGAGTTAATGGATTCTTTAATGGCCTTTGAATGCTTGCCTCTGATCCGTTAGGGCAATCAAAGCAAAAACACCTTATTCATAGCCCTCTCTACTTCTCTTCCCCAAGTGACACCCGTATTTAGAGGCTAATCTGTAGCTATGCAACTAAATGCTTTCCATGCATTTCAATGAAAGGAGGTTGGGAATTCAATTCCAAGGTTTCGTCAGCAGGGTATTCCAATTTATGGCTTAGATCTGCCTGCTTGTACTTAACATTATGTCAATGCCACTAGTACCTTTTTTTTTTGTTGGAATTCTTTATTTTGGTTTTGACTACTCTTAACGCAATTAATTTCACTTTTGAAAATCTGTGTCTCTTGGAAAATTTTGTACGAAAAAAGATCAAGCTTTACATTACTGGGAGTTACGTTTGGTTCAATGGGATTATGCAAATTGAAGATTCAACTTTCTCACAAGTGAAACGGCAACGACGACTCGATTTTGTTTAATTTCAAAACTGCATCCACCAAATTGTTCACTCGCTCATTAACATCATTAACTATGGCCCACAGGTAGATCATTTTCCGCTGCGTTATCATAAACTAAGAATCTCTTATGTGGCAAGTTCAACTTGATCTCTCTATCTACTAAATTCAGGCTCCCAAAAGAAAAAATCTCTTTCTGCCAACTCTACTTTTTCGTTGAAGAAAAAAAATACGGACAGACTCTATTATTCACATGTGTGTTTTTTGTTTTTTTTTACTTTTGCTGGTCCAACATAAGATGGCCTTACCCTTGTCGTGATATTGAATATTATCTCTCAAATACCGCGAACTCGATTGTGTCTTTGAAGTAAACAAAAGTATTACGTTTTACAGGTAGACTGTAATGAGAAATTATAATACTCCCTCCATCTCAAATTAGATAATTTAAAACAAAATTTTATATGCTAATAAACCTCATTAAATACACCTAACATCTTTATCTTTTTAAAAAAATATAAATTTTTAAAAATACTCATCATTTAATATATAAAAAAAAGGGACGAAAATTAATTATAAAGAGAAAAATGATAATATTATAATTGATGTGTTTAATAAAATATTAATTTATCTAAAACGTTTTTTATTTTAAAATAATTTTTTTTAAAAAATGTTATATAACTTAGGATAGAGAAGTACTATAAATTAAGCCAGTGGCTGATGTTGGCTTTTCAGTCTGTGGTGTTTGAAACGAAACTTGTGAATAGTGATTTCAGGCAGAGAACCAATTGGGGATGCATGATGCACTTGATTTAGACTTATTGGTAAAACATTTATGATTTGTACAGTCTTCCACGTAAAATTAACACTTGACCATAGAGCTAGGCATAGAATAGTAGGCAATCGCTCTCCAAACTTTAATGGCTCTTCCATTTTCTTTGACACAACAATTTAATTGCTTTGAACTAAGATTTGATCAAACAGCAAACTAGAATAATTAAATGCATGCGATCCCACTCTTCCCGTATTTGGCGGCAGGAACGAATCCAGTAACCAATACATAGAGGGAAAAAAATTTGAATCTACTTAAAATATGGGGACTAACACTAATTTTTACATTTTTTATGAATAAAATAAAAAAAATCTAAAAAATTACCAGTGGACAGTGAAAATGGGGGAGCACCCCCCCCTTCCCCCTACATACGTCTCTGTTTGGCGGTGCATTTGTAATTAATTAATTAAAAGCTCAAGACTATTAGTTCTATTTTATCATATGGCCACTGTCGTTATCTTGAGCTGTGTGGTGCTATCAATGTGCAAGTTAATGGTTCAGTTTTACATATGAAGTACAGCTTTGAATGAAGCTCAGTTATATATGACAATAAAGCACTATTTTCCTTCGTCGTTTGACCCTTTTTTTTTTCGTACGAGTCGTTCGACTTTTTTTGTTTATACAGAATATAGTAACTTGTTATTACCTTACATGTATTAATTTAAAAATGATCTGACGGACAAAAATCTCGACATCCTTAATCTCAATAAATAGTTTGAACATTTGCGACAGTAGAATAAAATCATTCTGTCTTATAAATAAAATAAAAAAAAATTCTGTACTTCTCACAGTTTGTTCTATCACATGATTCACCATCCAAATTATACGTGGAAAACGCTTATGAGCCAAAGCTATGAGAGCCAAGGCTTTTAAATTTTGCTCGTGTTTTGTTTGTATGATCTGCTGCTTATCCATTGCCTTTCAGGCTTCAAGGTGTACGTCGAACAATAGAATCAGCATTATAAGATGGAGAAATTCAATTAAGGGTCAAACGAAACGATGAAGTGTGGCCAAATTGTTAAGCGTTTCGAAGCGTCAAGAAATGAAACTATTGCCTTAAAGTTGAGCACAAATACTGGTAACGATTTTCAGACAAATTGAGGCATGCCAGTTGGAAGGGAAGATACAACGCCTAATAACAATAAAAGGCTCACGCTATGGCAAACATATGCTATGCTTCCAAAATATAAAATATTTTTAAATATAATTTGAATATTAATAAAATTCAGTTATATCATTTTCTTTCAATTATAAATATCATAAGTTTTTCTTTTTACCCTTTTTCCTAACAGTCAATTATAAATTAAATGAGAGAAATAATGTTTTTTTAATGAAGTATTATAACATGAAAAAGTGTAATTCTCCTTACAGACCAATAAACTTTTAACTATCATGAAAAGTGAAAAAAATATAATAAATACCAATCAAGTTACACAACAAACCAAATTAATAAATATAAAAGTAAAATAGGTAAAAATTTTAAAATTTATTAAGTGTCTTATATTTTAAATCAAGATAAGTTTAAAAAAAATGTCTTATAATTTAAATTTGAAGAAGTACATACAAGGCCAAGCCTTTTCCGTGAAAGTGATTAAATGAATTGAGAGTTGAATTGCCTATCCATCTTCATACCACCGCACATTGGTTTGCTTTTTCAAGCCAACCTTGGCTTAAAGCACACAATTATGTATATTATATACACGCTCCGATCCCTCCTGTTCTATAAGATAAAGAAAGAATATTTTTTTTAATCCTATCTACAAGACATATCATTGATTTTTTTCATCATTAATTTCTTCAATTGCATCCCATTAAATGTTAAAGAAAAAAAATATATTATTAAAATAATAAGTATATTTAATAAGGGTAAAGTTAAAAGCTTATTAAAATTTTAAATAGAATTAATAAAGTTTAAGATTTTTTTTAATTTTAATTAAATATATTAAAAATAACTTATAAATAGAATTGAGAAGTATATATAACTAACATCTTCTTGCTAATTGTGATGATCTTCTCAGAAATCTGAATGACTTCCTTCAATTTGCAATGAGGCTCCCTCAAAGTCTCAAACTTTGGATCTGCAGAAAACGCTCCTCATCACTTGGATGATCTGCGAAACAAAAGGTCATCAATTTCTCATACTTGAGCATTTTAAACAGAAAATCGGTACCTTCCTTTGCAATGAGATCTCATTAAAGCTCCAACTCGTTATTCAAGCTCCAACTCGTTATTCAACGCACCCATTAAGTGAGAGCACCTTTGTATTTATTAAAATGACGAAAGCCAACAGTCCTGCACTGATGATATTATCATCCCCGATATTCAGTACCACGCAAAACAACAAATAAGCTCGGCGAAAATTCGCCCTCTCGTATGGACATATTTTTTGTTGTTTAGCATAAGATAGAAATCTCTTGTACAGGGGAACTCATAAATCGTAATGATGATAAAATCAATCTGATTACACAAAAATAAGAGGTTGTTGCTGGTTTTTATATCATGTTTCTTTACAGTCTTTTGTGAGGCCAGAATGCAACCCTTGTTCAGGATTAGACTATAAATACTCTCTCTTGTTCGTGACTCTTCAAAGTCTATACCCATGTTGAATATATACCCTAAGTAATAATGACTATGCATGCACCTAGGATGATTTTTTACCCCCTTCAAATCAATGTGAATCTCTCATGCCGACAGAATTTGAAGTCACATATACATTCATCTAAATAGATAAATAAATAAATAAAAATCTGAGTTTAAATGGGGAGACGGGTAAGTGAAATAGATAGAGTAGAAAATAAAGGGAGTGCGTGAGAGAAGTGAGAGGTATATATAATAATTTGTGTTTTTAAATAATAATTATTAAAGATTAATCATATGCACTAATTATAACCATATTTAAAACTTGGAAGCATTTAATTAAAATATACTTATATTAATAAGTTATTTCTGAATAAAAAATTAAGATCCGCCTACATTTAATTTCGTTATTTAATTTGATAAAGGTAATATGGTGTAAAAAAATGAATGTTTTATTATTGATTGATGATTAATTTGAACCAAAATTAAAATCCTAAAATATTGTGTGGTAAATTGCAATTTTTTTCATCTTGACAAAAAAAAAATCATATAAAACGTAAAAAAAAAAAAACTAATGAGGCTGATTCAAGGTGGGAGTAAAACATTGATAGATATATACACACAGGCTAATCAATCTCCTCGAGAAAAGTTACTAGAGGCAAGCAAGAATGATATATAGGTGGCCTTCTGCGTGACGAGAGAGTAATGCTCCCTGTTTAAATTGTGAGATATTTTTCATTATATTTGAAAAATTTTTACATTAACATGATACACTACAACATTCACGATGGATTCAATAAAAATATAATATTTCAATAATATTAAATATAAATTAATTTTAATATTAATAATAATACTAATTAAAAAATAAAAAAATTAAATAAATTAATAAATTCATTAAAAATTATGACATGTAAAATTTTATTTATTTAAATTAGTGTAATTTTATTAGTTAGATTATAAATGATGTAGTATATTGGATCTATATAAAAGTTTCTTATCATATTTTGCATCCTAGTAAAATTTAGAATATTTTTTTATTCTGATGAAAAGATAACATGTCTTTCTTTTTTTACTCTTAACCTCAATTACCATCTAATGAATTGACCTATAAGGAGGTCATGAAGAGTGAGAAGCATATGACGATATTTTCCGTACTATGCAAGAAACTCACATTAATAAATATCCTTTTGAACCAAAATATGACATATTATAACTAATTCACTTTTTTCAAAAAAAAAAGTTGAAATCTTAATTTTTTTAAAAAATTATTTTTTATCATATTCTCATTAAATACCCTATATAAAAATATTAATAATAATAATTAAAATTTTAATTTTTCATTTTAAAAAAATAATAAATAAAATAGAAATATAATTGAAAAAATAATTATAAAAATTACTCTTTTTGGACAAAGTAAGGCTTTTAGAAAAGTCTTATATCGTAATTTGAAGGAGCATCAAGGTACAGTAAAACTTAAAAAATAGTTTTGAAAATAATAATTGTCTTATATCATCAATATATATATATACACAAATCTTGTAGCTTTAATTTGATTGGTCAAACAACATTAACTCTAATTGATTAATCGATTTAGGCTAGCTTCAGTTTGATTGGCAAAAAAAATTAACTTTCATTCATTAATAGATTTTAAACTGACGTTAATATAAAAATTTTTTTAATTCATTAATGAGATTTAATTTATTTTTTATTTTTCATGTATTTTCAGTCTACTTTCATGGGAGCATTGATTAAAAAATAATTTCTTTTTTAATTTTTTTATTATTAGCATCGACTCAATTCGACTATTCTTTTCCATTCGTTATACTTTTCTATATCTTTTCAATTTTCCTGATCAATGAGATTTACTTTATTTTTCATGTATTTTCAGTCTATTTTCATGGAATTATTGATTTAAGAGCAGTTTTATTTTTAAATTTTTCTAATCATTAGCATTAATTCCATCCGGCTATCATTTCCATTCGTTATACTTTCTTATCCCTTTTTAATTTCCTTAATCAATGAGATTTAATTTTTTTCCTATTTTTTATTCGCTGTACTCAATATCAACGGGATCCCTTTGAATTCTTTCTTATATCCATATTTATAAAAATACAATTTATGTTATACTTCATAAATTAGTATCTAATTTTTTTACATAATAAAAAATAAGGAGTTATTGAGAATTCTAAAAAGTATTTTTTCTTTTTGCCAATATTCTCTAAGAACTCTAGGAATATATA
The DNA here is from genome assembly GCF_029017545.1 of Prosopis cineraria. Classification (NCBI taxonomy): domain Eukaryota; kingdom Viridiplantae; phylum Streptophyta; class Magnoliopsida; order Fabales; family Fabaceae; genus Prosopis; species Prosopis cineraria. Next base: position 48,679,994 of record NW_026555332.1, read on the forward strand.
TTTTTTAGACATGTTTTTCACCATAGGCTCAAGAAATAAAAACAAGATGTGAACAAATGAAATATTTAAGGAAAAATATAATTGAATAGAGAAATTCTTAAAAATTTAAACATCTTATATATAATGATATCAATAATATCAATGAATTTGTTTTGAATTGTTTAATCTCAATCTTGCAATGCACGAAAAACTGTATAATTTAGGATAAAGCATGTGTGCACAAGGGAGTGATTTTTATTTTAAGATTTTAATATACGGATCACCGGTTAAGTGATCCATTTGTGGCATGGGAGAGACGACGAATCGAGGAGAATGAAAGTTTCTACTTATAGAAAGCCGTAATCCATCATTCAATCTTGTACCCATGTTTCTTCAAATACTGCCACGTTGACCAACAAATTCTACTTCTGGAAAACGCCCCAGCTCCTATGCGCTTGAATTTCTCTCTCCTCGAGAGTTCTAAATTTTGGTTAATTAATGAGCACCGCGGAGTGGCTGGCGCAAAAAACAAACAGTGGCGAGAATTATCACGACAGCGACAATAATACCCAACAAAACTGTTCAACAACATCCAGCCGACTACAAAGTTAATCAAGAAATTAGTACGACTAAATTCCGTGGGACAACTTCGACTTTTCCACATTGGAAACAGAGGGTTTATACCTTAAAGATCGATTTTAGTGAATGCTGCAGGGCAGCGTGGTCTCGGCTGTCCCCGTAATCCCATTTTCTTCCTTTTTTTTTTTTTTAAAAAAAGGCAGCCTTTTTTGATCATGATGCTTTCAAAAGATTTAGCACTTGCTCCTCATGAAACTCGGCGAAGGCTCCGTCTGTGACGTCTATACTTCCTAATTAAAGCATGTGAGAACTCTGAAGATTCCGTGGTTCTGCAACTAGGACGTTATTCATTTGCAATATACGCAGCAACAGAAACAATTGAAGCTAACATGTTTCAATTGTGTGTGTGTATATATATATATATATATTTTAAATTGCAACAAGAACTAATTTATTTATTCAGCGTAAAGAAGGTGATGTTTAATCTGTTGAGCATTTGAACATCTGTAAGCACTTAGTTTTCCCTGACTACGATCTGAAGGAATTTGGTGCCAGCCATTAAATTCGTTGGTGGGGTTTGAATTGTTGATACATGGGTATGTATAATTTTTTAAACGAGAGGGTTTAGCTTTAAAAGCCGTTGGGGTTCCCCTGTGCTGTATTATGGCTGCGCGATGGACTCTTAAAACACCGATCGACTCCCCCGAGCAATGAATGAAGAAAGGCCCTCTTCCTGCACTTCGTAATTGCAATATTTACTGCAAATTTGCCTCTTACTCTATATATATTGGAATATTTTTGCCGGCCATTAATTCATTTCCTGGCCTCAATTTACGCTCTTCTTCTACCCAATACATCAATTCAATTCAATTCAATTCCATCCCCCCTCTCTTTCTCTCTCCTCTCTTTTCATCCCCTCTCTCTCCCTTAAATTAATAAAGCTTTAAATCACCCCCCTTCGTTTTCCTTTTATAAATTCAGCTCGAACCTTCTTCTCCAGCACCACCCATCACTCTCGCTGCCGCCGGAGTTTCTTATGCTTCCGGCTATCCCCTCTCCTCTCTCTGTGTTAGCTTTCCCAGAAGCTGCTTCAAGGTACAACATTAGTTTGTTTCATTATTTATATGGATCACGTGTTTTGTGGTGCAACGGAGGTCGCTGAAATAGATTTTTCTTTCTGTTTCCTTTTGTGGCTCGTGCTTTTCGTCAAAAAGGTGACGGGTCTCACAGGATCGGTGGAGAAGCAAACCATGAGTCGCAGAAACGGGAACGGCCCGAAGCTCGACTTGAAGCTGAACTTATCCCCGCCGAGGGCTGGCCGGGGACTGGAGTCGCCGAACGGATCGGCGACGTTGTCACCGATTTCGACGCCGAGCTCTTGCCTGTCGTCGGAGCTGAACCAAGAGGACGGGCAGCAGAGATACTCGCACAGCCCGGAAGCGACGTCCATGGTGCTAGTAGGCTGCCCGAGATGCCTCATGTACGTGATGCTCTCCGAGGATGACCCGAAGTGTCCAAAGTGCAAAAGCACCGTTTTGCTTGATTTCCTGCAAGACAGCAACAACCCCACCGTTAGGAGGACCTAGAGTAGGCTCTCTCTGTTTTATTTCCGCTTCTGCATTTCTCTGCTGCTAGCAGGACATCTTTGTTTTTAATCCTAGGAATCTCTTTCTGGACTTTTTGCCTTTGCCCTCTTTATTCTATATTTCCGTTGTATGATTGCTGCTACGGTCACTTCCCTCTTATCCTCTATTTTCTGCGAACAAATCCCACGAGTTTTTGACAAAGCAAGGCTTGTACAGAGGGCATGAGAGAGTTGATCGTAATATGCACTATCCTCATCTTATATAGAAAAGCTGTGGGGGGGGGGGGAGCTAACTAATGGTAAAACTTGAGCATGCTACGGGTGTCTAAGAACTGAGATGTTCTTATCATATGTGGCTTCGCTTTTCATCCCCCTTAGCAGCAGACAGTGTAATAGAAATAGGGCATAGACCCTCAGATGCCCTACTTTTACCCGCTGAAATAGAAGTGAAGCAACCTTCGCGTTCCATGCTCCCCCCCCCCCCCGGCGGCGCGGCTTCATATGATCTCACTGTTTCATCCAACTGAGCACCCAAATCGAAGCCCATAGCTACCACGGACAGAACTAAAGAGAAAAATGATATTTAAAACGTAAAAATGATTGCGCCAGTATGTCGATCCTCCTTACTTGATCATCATAAGAAATGTTTGCGAGCTAAGGCCCAAACAAACATGCCATTTACTCACGATGCAGCTCAGTGGGTGGACCAATCTATCTGATTACCCATTACTAAAAATCTCAAGGATGGGGGCGTGGACAACAAAACTTTGTCAGTTGACTTTAGTTTTGATTCCAATAAGATGAAAATTTTAGACGGAGCAAGATAGAGTTTAAAGTTTTACTTGGATCCCGTGACACGATCCGTAATGAGGAGGTAACGAAAAGCAAATTTTGCCGATAGTAGGTAAAGAAAACTCAAAGCAAGAATTGTTGAGTCGGAACTGTAACATTAATAGGTGAATAATAATGTTAACGGTGTGTTAGATGGGAGGAGAGCAAATAGAATGGAAGTTAAATCAAAGTGTGGCAGCATGAGAAAATTTAATTTCGGGTAGGGGGAAAAAGAAACGTAATCAAGGAGAATTAAGGATGATAGAGGGTGGGTTGGGTAGTTCCGGGCATTGAAAAAAAGACCATTCTATTAAGACCATTTAAAACACATAAATGCAAGAGTAATTGAGACAGTTGAGAATAATGAGGGACGAATTACGTCAGATGATAAATACCGTCCTTTTTATCAATCCAAAATTTTCCCTCCCTGCTCTCGATCTAGCAGTATTTCCTTCTGTCTTTCATTTACGCTCTGATCACAATCAATCAAAATTGCTCAGCTTGGCGTTGAGCTGGCTATCCTCCAAATATTTTTACACCACTGGGCTGTCCAGCATGGAGATCCATATTTTTATTGTAACAAGGATGCGTGAGTTATATTTTAGGACTGCTTTTACTCCTTGTCCTTCCTTATCAGGTATGCGTGCACCACCAATTTCTCAGCCGAGGCTCACATGTCAATGTCAGTGTATCGTAGGGCAGATGAGTATGAGTTGATGCACTCCAACCTTTATCAGACGTTGAAAAATATATGAATGAAAAGCAGAACACTTGGAGTAGCGATCAAATAAATTCTCTAGGCTCACCAGTACAGGTTTAATTAATATCAAGAAATTTACGGAAAAATAAAAATGAGAGCACAGCTAGTAGTCAGCAAAATTAATAAGCATGCAAAGGACGATAACATTAACCTTCGGGGGTGCTTAAAAAACAGGGGACGTTGGGGTTGGTTTAGAGAACATAACTCTGGTGCTTCCATAAATGTCGATTTGCTCAGGTACGATAGCGCTTTGGATACAACTTGGGCAAGAACACCTGCCTTGGAGGGTGGGATCATCAAGAAGATGGGGCCACGGTGTAGTCGGAGCAGAAATCTCTGGCAAGGAGCCGACCACGAGTTGGGATCGCCGGCACCTCCATTAATTAATGCTTTAATCACTCGTCCCTCCGTCACCGTATGAAAAAAGGTGCCAACATTTGCAACATATATACTTATTTAATTGTATGTGTAGTAATGGTAAATTAAGTTCATGATGTTTTGTTTTAAATGTATGATGCATGCTTCAGAAAAAACCAAATGTTATGAAAAATGTGCAGGGCAGGTAAGTAAATGTAAGGCTTAATTAAGTCTCAGCATGTGGGGCATGGACACAGGAATTAGTATATTTCCTCTATTCTTATATATAACATATTTTTAATCAGATCTTGCATGTTAATAAAGGTTTGTTATTTAGTTAAATTTACATAAAAACACAATAAGTTTTTAATTTTACCTCTAATAATATCATAATTAATATCATGATGATAGTGGAGAAAACATACAATTAACGATCTATTTTATTTTTTAAGATAAGGATAAAATTGTCTGATTACTCAAAAATATCTTTGGCACTCTTTATATTTAAGAACACAATAAATTTTTAAAAAATACTTTATATATAGAAAAAGAGGGAGTATATGGTTTAGTTGCATGAGAGGGAGATTGTGAAAGATGAAAGATGTGAGTAGGTTTTTTTTCTCTTTTTTGTTGGCTTTTCTATATATATTTTCTTACGAGAGGAAGTCTTACTCAAATTATTGAGAAGCATTAAACGCGAACATTTTTTCTAACAAAAATTTGAACTAGTAAGACACAAATAGTTAATCAGTTCGTTAATTGCTTGATATCATGGACAAGGAACAAAGGTAGAGGGTGACCCTACCAAAGGCCCATATGACTTGGGATGTTGGTTTCAATAAGCCTGATTTTGGATGCAATTAAGGGTGTTTAATTTGTACTCATCTCGATTTACTCAGTATTGTTCAGATATATTGGGATGGGTGTCATCTCGGTCAAAAAACAATCAGGATGAAACTTTGCGGGACAAGACGGGACATGAGATTACCATTAGGACGTCTCGTCCCGTCCTGAATATTATATATATTATTTTTATTTTAAAATATACATTAAATATATTAATATAATTTATACTTATATTAATTATAATTTTAATACTTACAATTTTTATGTAAAACTAAAGTTTTTTTATATTAATAATTTTAATAATATAAATTAAAGAGGGCAGTATTTTTTTATAATATATTAATTATATTAATACAATTTATTTCTATATCTATCTATTTAATCACTTTATTTATAACGTATTTTTTATTTTATTTTTGAAAAAGTAATTAATTTAGTACATTTCAACTAAAATAGAGAAATAATGATTTGATATTGTATTTGGCTTGCTTGTTGTTACTACTCTTATAGCTTGAAGATCACTTATAATTGCTGTCATATTGTGTAGTTATGACTAATGTAATTCAATAATTGGCTTTAAATTGTTGTGATTTATGTACTTGTGTGTTTTTATTTTAAACTTAATAAATTATTTTAAACTTAATAAATTACATGATTTAAAATTTTAACGAATGTTATTATCCAGGTCTTTCTCTGATATGGCTGATTTATTGGAATGGTAGGATGTCCCAATCTCATCCTAATTTTGTGTTGATTCCTAACGAGACAGGATAACTTTCAGGATGAGATGGGATACAGGACAAAAATTTAATCCCTATCTTTTTGAGATGGGACACGGGACAAGGGTGTTCAATCCAATCCGTCCGATGAATACCCTTAGATGCAATGCTCTTCGCGAACACAGGCCATTCATGGTCCCACTAACACAATCATCATCATCATATAGTCAATTATATGGGAGGAAGGTTTAGCAGTAACATTGCACCTTATGATGCACATCACTCCAATACATATCTCACTTTATCTTCAAGTTAATGATAAAAAAACAAAATTTATAAATTTTAGGTAGTGTATACTAAATAAAAGAAGTAAAAAAAATAATATATTTTGTCAAGAAAGAGAATTAAAAAACAAACCAATATCCGAGAGTTTGGTACAACTAGCATAAAAGTTGAGCTCGGTTTAAATACTAAATACTAAGACAATCGTAATGCAAACTAAAGGATATAAGGTTTTATTTTAGGAAATTATAACTTTTAATCCCTATACTTTATTCAAGTTTTGCTATTAGTCCTTGTACTTTTTTATTATTGTTCCAAATCTCTATACTTTTCTCCACTTACAAATTGGTGCCTATAGTTTTAGAGGGACTTTGATATGGCATAAATAGTATAAAATGCTGATGTGGACTTGTTAATAACCAAATGAAAAAAAAACATATAATATTAGTAACTTACTACTTATGACTCGAGATGTAACATCTTAATTTAAATTAATAGAAATAAATAAATATTTAAAAGTAATTAAATTTAATTAAAAGATGATCATTAGGGGTGACTTAATATAAAATTTTAGGTGATGTTTTGGAATAGAAAAAAATAATAATTATTATAATTATAATGATAATAAGAGATAAAAGAAGAGAAAATACAAATCATAAAAAAAAAAGAAAAGTAAAAAATTTTAACGGTGGCAGAAGCATTTCTAAAGGAATTAAAAAAAAAAGGATAGACATGGAAAGGGAAGTGCGTGGGACCCCACACTTTAAATAAATTCACCACCTATGACCTACAACTTGTCTTCCCTACGTTTCTCCTTCTTCTTCGTTCTTTGCCTCCAGCGGTGCTGCGCGAGGGAGAGGCTGAGCAATTTTTGAAGGTAATGCTTCATAATAAGATTTTTGAATGAAATTTTAAGTTTTTTTAGATTATATAAATATTTAAATATTCTTTTAGTCAAGCAATCTCTTTAGTTTTTAATTTTCTTTTAGACAGTGAAAAACTTAGGGTTTTGGTATATTTTGAATTTATGAGTATTTCAATTGATTATTTGGGTTTTTAGTGGGGCTAATGATATTAGAATACTAGTTTGTGTGGTTTAGATTTGTCTAAATTGTCGATTTGAGGGATTAAAGCTAGGTTTTAATTGAGAAAAATGGTGATGTAGGAATATAGTGGTGGGGTTTATTTCAAATTTAATTACTTATTTTGGTTTAATGGAGATTATATTGATGATTAAATGGATTGGTTTGGAGGTTTATGATGGAGTGTTAATATTAGTGATTTTGTAGGTATTGTAAATGCTAGAATTTTGAAATTAAGGATGATTTAGAGAAATTATCGCTGTTTAATACCTCTAATAACTAATGAATGAGGTTTTGAATGATATCAATGTAATTGGGATGGAGAAATTTATTTGTAGTAGTGAATAAAATTTTTTTAAAGAAATAAAAGTTGTAGAAAAATTTGGAGTTTCTTGGTAATGATTAGGAGTCTATTTGGATTTAAAATGATTGTAAGGTGCTACAATAATGATTTGTGACTGAGACTAAATTTTTTATTCATGGGATATTTTTGTGTGAATTTATAGAATGAAAAAGAGGAAAATGGTGATACTAAAAAAAATAATAACAGTAAACAAATTAGAGGCAATTATAGCTTGTTAAGTTTATAATTTGTTAGAAAAGGTTAGAATTTTGGTTTGTCATGCTAACCTTAGAAATGATATAAATAATAAAATTGAAAGTATAAGTTATATCCTCTAACTCTAAAATTAGAGTTGTTTTATTGGTTTCAATAGTTTGAAACTAATATGTTATAATACTATGCCACGTGTAAATTGTTTTATTAGTGGAGATTGTGGTGAAAGAAAATTGTAAAGGTAATTTATCAAAAAAGTCACAAGGTAACCATGTTTTTAATTTGTGATTAGTGTTGCTGCTTCATGTTAATTGGGTGATTATTGAGAAATTATGAATTGTTGTTGAGAAATTCCCTTGTTATGTTTATGGGAAATTGTGAAATTGTGGATATGCCTTTCGACTCTTTTTTGCCAAGTGAGATGTTATTGTAATATTGTTGAAAATGAAAAAAACTTGTGAAGATTGTAATATTGTATATTGCCCAATATTTTATGAATTTGTTTAATTATTGTGAGAGGTATTGGGCAGACTTGTTATTGTTGTAATTATGTGCCACGTGGTACGCGCTTATTGGAGCCCAATAGGTGGCTTGTAAAGGCTCAGACTAATCTACCTTTGGTTGGGTAATTTAGCATCGAATGAGGGCTACGGCTTGAGGTTTTAATGAAGGGAGATAAGGATGGTTGTTTGTTATGCATTGTATATTTTTTGTATTTTTGTTAGAATTATATGACTGTTGTTTCCCCCACTTAGCAAGCACACATTTAACTGTTTCTATACACTATCATAAATTGGTATTGATTACTGGGACTTTTGAGTCTTATTATGTGGTTAACAATTTTTAGGAGAAGAGCTACGAGTAGCATGTGGAGGAGTCTCTGAGACTTAGTGGCATAGATCCACTGTCTCTTTTGGGTATTTGATTTATGATTTTTAATGTGTTATATTGCCAATACTAGGGCTTTTTGTTTATTGACAATTATATGAATGCAATGATGTAATCATGCCCTTCAAACTATTCTACATTTAATACACTTTGGATGGCTGTAACTTTAATCTTTGATTTATTTTGGATGGTTTGAAATGGCATGATTATGAGGCCAAATAATTAGCTTATTTTGGAAATTGATTAAGTTGTTTATTTTAATCATTGGTCTATAGTTTGCACTTGTTAGGAGTATAAGGATGAAAAATGTAGTTTTTAGCTTAATGACATGTGGGAAGTAAAATTTATCTGAGATGTTGTATTGTGCAAGTTTAAGCCAATTATAAAATATTTTATATTAAATTTATTAATATAAAATGTGTTGAGTGGCTGTAATCCAACTATGGTTATAAATGTATATTAGTTGTATAAAATTATTTTGTATTATTTGAAAAGGGGTTTAATCTTTTCTATTATGGTATTTAATTTAAAAGGTGAAATATTTTATAAGGCTATGTTTTATCATTTCTTACCATGATAGTGTTTTAAATTATAGAATTGTTTCAAAAAAATACAGGATAAGTTGACTTCTGTTTACCATAGTAGACACTTTTCTACCATGATTGAGTTAAATTGTTTTCTTTAAAAAAAAATTAGGTTGTTACACGCGACCTCCTAAATGAGCAGCAAAAGTTTAAAATAAAGAAAACTCGATCAAGATTGACAACCCCATATCACCAGAAACGACTAAAGGATGATGCCAGAATAGTCAATGGTAGTGGTTGAATGAGAAAGCACTAAAGTGTGACTTGCCATCATGAACTATTGGACAAGAGTGAGTATTTTGTTGGAAGGAAGCAACAATAGTAAGCTAATATAAACCTATGCAAAAAACATTTGGTGTTGAGCAAATACCCAAAAAAATGGTATATTCTACATAGAGAGAGAGAGAGAGAGAGTATTCTACATTCAATAGAGAGAGATAGAGGCAGATGGTTTAAGATGAAAAATACCTAAAAAAGGCAAGAAATATCTAACAGGGAAAATAACTTGAGCAAATATAACCTGTGAAGAGCAAGCACAAATGCAAATATAACCTATCAAGAGCCATTGCAAAATTATAAACAAGAGCAAATATAACCTGTCAAGAGTAAACGAACAAGATTTATATGATTTGAAGCAAATATAACTTGTCGAGAGGAAACAAACAAGATTGAGGAGAGAAAGGTTGCTGCTTCTTTATTAGGCAAACAAACAAGATGGAAGATATTAAATCTAATTATTGTGATCCACAATAAAGAAAAGCCTTCGTGCAAGAATTTGGTTTTAGCAGCAACTCCTTAAATGAAAGGTAAAATATGATTACTTGTAACATTCCAAAAAATTAACCTAAGGTTAATTAAGTTAATTTAGAGCAAATGAGTAATTTTAGAGGAATATTTAGATATAAATAATTTTAGTTAGAAAATTATTATTGAATTTAATTTAGATTAAAAATCCTAAGTTATGATCTTATAGTAAATAGAAATAGTAATGATAATATTATTAAAAAAAAGAAGATAGAAAGGAACGTAAAATAAATTGAAAATTTAAGAAGGCGGAGAGAAGTAATTTTTGCTTTGAGTGTTGAGGTGTAAATAATGCAAAAAAAAAAAGAAAGAAAGAGAGAAGAAGAGAGCTTTCGACGTGCATGATGGATTAACAAAAGACAAAAGAAAAGGTGTGGAGAAAAAACACGGGGTCCCACAGTTTTCTTTTGAAAAGCAACAAATTTGATTCTTTTCTTCATTTCCTCCATTCTTTCTTCATTCCTTCTCGCGCAACAGAGAGAGCGAAATCAGAGAGCGAGCGAGAGAGCGAACGACGCTGCGGCTAGAAGAGCTAGTTTAGAAGGTGAAGCTCCATAATAGGATACTTCATATGAGATTTTAAGTATTCTAAGACTAGGTAAGTGTTCTAAATATTTTTCTTAGTCATCTTTTCTCTTTGGTTTTTGATTTTGTAGTGGTAGAAAATTTAGGATTTAGAAGGGGATGAATTTATGTTAAATAAATATGGTTTTGAGATTGTAGTAGTGTAATAAATATTCTAGAGTATTATTTTATTGATAGAATTGAAATTTGAGGCATTTAAGTTTATCCCTAGATTCCTATAGGTAGATTTTTGGTTAAATCTGAAAATATAAATTGATTTGTTGATATTTAAATGATTATTTGAGATGAGAAATAAATTATTATGGCTATAGAATAATGATTCTAGGCTTGAAATTAAGTTTACAATTTTTGGGTATTTTTATGTGTGAATTTTGGGAATAAAAAGAGAAATATTGATATTAGAAAATTATTTGAATGAAATTATTATAAAATAGACTATTGAACCAAGTAGATAGGTTCAAATACATGAAATTAAATTTTAGAATTCAAGAGACTAAGACTAAGTTCTTACAAAAATTATATAAAATAAAATAAAATAAATACTTAGGTGTTAGAGTATGAGTAAAAATTGTGTTAATTATTATTATTGACAAATTGGGATATGATCAATTGTAGATTAATTTCCTTTTGACACCATTCAAGCTTTGGAAAGCTTTGGAATTGTTGTAACTTGAGGGGTAACCTTTAACCTCTCAAAGGTTGAGGTAACCGGGGAAATCTATTTTATGCATTTGTATGTTAATTAATTAATTATGTTAGTGAAACAAAAGAATATATATATATATATATATCTAAATTTGAAATAATTGTTTGTAATGCATGTGACTTTGTTGAGACTTCATGACTTGTGAGCAATGAGATTGATGGTTGATGATTATGTGTACACTCTTGGTTATAAGTTGTGGATTATGCACAGTGATGAAAGTTGATGAGCATGTGGGATAATTTTGAAATATATATATGAGTTTTTGAAATGCATTTTCTCATGAGCATGATCATATGGCGGGAGTTCGCCTTAGTGAAAGAGTTAGCGGTTATGCAAAATCCATATGGTACTTGGCTATTAACCGATAATCCTAGAGGTTATAGCCACTACTTACCTTATAAGGTACTGTAGCATTATTCCTATTAAGGGATTTGACCCTACTGGCCTACCTGAAATTTTGGATAGAGCTAGTTTTGGGTATGACACCCTCTAGTGTGTGATTTAGGGGAAACCGTGTTCATAAGTGAGTAAGGTAATCCTGGCCCGGTAGCCCCTCATGACATGATTAAGGCCTTGGGTAGTCTCACCACATGGACAATCCCTTTCGGTTATTGGCCCACGGATTTCATGTCAGAGGAAATAAGGGGGGATATAAGGAAGAGATCGATCATGCATATTATTACTATCTTGCCATTTGAGTGATTGATGGCTATGTTAAGAATATGGTTATAATTGTAAAAATGAGAACATGTAGTAACTATGTGAATAACATATATGTGGCTATTTTGTACTTGACTTTATTTTTGAGATTATTCACATGAGTTAAATGTTAATGTGATTGTTTACATAGTCACTTTGATAAACTTATTAGCCACTTGCATTCATGATTAATTACTATGCATTTGTATAACTTAGATGTACCTTGGTTACTGAGTGGTTGTACTCATCCCTCTCTTCTGATATATTACAGGAGCTAGCTCATCTGAGAAGAACAGAGGAAAAGAGCATTAGGCCAAGTGATAATAATAACTTCTGTAGGTCTCTCTCCTTTTATGTTGATATGTGTATTTAGTTTATGATATTGCCAATTAGGATAATATATTCTTAATCCACTTGCACTATGGGTTTTGTGTTGGATAGAAAGATATTTTGGGCCTTGAGAATGTGTTTTGATGTTTGTGTTATATTAATGGGCTAAAATATTTGTGCAAGTAAAAATAGTTATTATCATGCTTCCGCATGTGTTTAATTAAATGATATGAGTTTTTAAAATATTTTAAAGACTTGGGATCCCTTTGTATTAAATAGTTTGTAAAAAAATACGTGTTAAGAATTCATTTAGGATAATCCATTTGGATTAGTTCTTGATTAACCATGGTTAGTGTGCTAATTAAGTCCTAATTTAGGACGCCCTTTACATTACTCAAACCTAACTATAACATAACCTACAAGATATTTCCATAAAACAAGAGCAAAATCACGAATAGAAACAAGGGACCATACCGGTGAGAAATATATGCCATAAAGTCATAGCATGTCTTAATAAGTTGATAATTAGTAGGATATGTTTACATTCCAAAAGTTACAACTTGTCTTAATATAGTAATTAGCAGTACATAAAGTCATTCCAAATAACCATTCAAATCATATCCCCAAAAATATTGTTTGATAGGCTATTCTCATGTACAAAGCAGTACCAAAAAATCATTTAAGTCAAATCCCAGGTACAAAATATGTACCAAAAAATATTCATATTTCCAAAACCACAAGTTCACATCTAAAATCAAGGTTGACTTAACCTGGGAGGAGTTGCATTAGTAGACTCTTATATGCAAGATGATTGCTTTTTTGTAGTTTTGATAGGTAGCTTAGCATGCCTTTTTTTTTTGCATGTTGCTTATTGGGATCCTTGCAAGTCCTTCAATTATGTCCATACTTCCCACAACCTAAACACTTGATGCTTGTATTTTCTCTCCCCATATTCATAGATTTGTTGCATCCTCATCTGCCCCTTTTGTTTATTTCTTTTTTAGTCGACCAGGATGCTTGTGGTACACTAAGGGATCAATAAGGTCCCCATCAGCTTTCCACCACATCGTGTCTTCATTGATAGGCTCTATGACAGGTGAGAAACAAGCCATAAAAGCTTAAAAATTTAAGTAATGATCCATATACTCATATAGGTCCTCTCTTTTGTTACATATGCAAGCAATTGCATGTCTGCATCATAAGTATTAGTGAAAGTTAAAATAGATGTACAAAATAATAGCTTATATGCAAAGTTAGGATATATGCATCACAAGTATTAGTTGCATGGAATGCCATACAATTGCCACCAATTGCAAGCACACCTTTTATTAGTTAGATTAACCTTGAACTTTTATAAGAGAAATGAAACCTCATATCAATTTTGTCCTGCATATCTAACCAACCGCTTCCATAATTATTGCACCTCTTTGTCTAACCTTTTGCAAGGTCTTGGACACACAATTCCCTTAATATGGTACTTTTTAGCCTTCACGCAATTTTCAACAAATCATGTCATGAGGTATATTTAGATCTAATCAAGCAAGTTCACAATTGTAAGTTCTCTTGCCTCCAACAATCTCCCATTAAATGACTTTGAAATATTGTTGGTGATTGCATCGCATTTGCAATATTCTCTAAAGTGAGACTTGATCTAACAACAAGGAGGAAATCCTATCAAATATCATAAGCTTCTTTTGAAACTGCTCTCAACTCATCTATTCGTTGTTTCCATTTTGCTTCATGTGTGGCTTTTTTAGCACGAATGATTAAGTCATGAACTATGGTGCCTCCTCCATATTTTGCCTAGATATTCACATACAAATGACACACACAAAAGCAATGCTCAGCACCTTCAAGTAACTCGTCAAAAGTAGAAACTAGGCCCTGCATATAATTTACATATTTAATTCTATAACTGTGCTAAAATAAAAGTGAAAAAGGTAAAGAAAAGTAGAAAAATAAGTTTACTTTTTGCTAGTCAAATATGAGGACCCATCTTTTTTCTTGCATAATTCTAATGTCATTAAATAGATTCTTTAAAAACTAAGTCCAATAGTCTCTATTCTCTCCATCAACCATTGCCCTAGCTAAAGGAAAGTATTAGTCATTATGATCACGTGCAACAACTACAAGCAACACTCCTTCATATGAACCCTTCAAAAAACAACCATCTAAGCCAATAATAGGTCTACAACCAACCAAAAAACCAAGCTTCGTAGTACATATACACTCACTCGTATATTCTCTTTAACACAAGTAGCCTATCTATGTATGGTCTTTCAGCTTTCAGTCACTAAACAAAAAGTTATCTCTAAGTTGTACCTCTTAACTTCATTATAATCATGTCTTAGCTTATGATATTGCTCCTTAGAGTCACCATGGATTATTGCCTTTGCCCTTCTCCTTACCTTGAATGCCTTCCACAAAGACATATCAACTATATAATGGTCCCTTACTGTAGCAATAATGTCAAACAATTTAATATTTTTGTTTGACTTCATGATGCCAACTATCTTTTCTAAAATCCACTCATAAGAAGCCATCTTCCCATTAATAGACGGCCCACAAATATGTTTAGACAGAAATGTCTTCAAATGATATGTCAATTGTCCACTAACTTTACTACAAAGCATTAACCACATGCATTCATCATGTGCACACTTAAGTCGACAACTTACCATATCATGCTTGATAAATTGCAGTTCATATCCATTAAGTAAGGCATATTCTTTCACTATGTTCTTAAATTTACTAAGTAAAGTGAACTCCATGGTTGACTTGAATTGAAACTCTTTACACATTTCAGAAGGATTGTATTTTTCATGTTTACCTTTAGGCACCCTCTCATCCTCATCATCACAAGATAGTTTATCTTCAAAAAGTTCATTGGAGTCATAATCAGATAACAAAGCCAATATCTTGTCCTTTGTAACCTCAGGTAAGTCCTATCAACTAATTGATTAGGTGGAGTTTTCACTAACTGTGAACTACCTACAACCTCGTTTAATATATCACTAACACCAACATCAGCAAATTAGTTAAAAAAATCATCATCAATGTGTTTGAAGTCACCAATATCTATATCTCACAAATCCACCTCTCCATTACCGTCCCCTTCACTACTATTAGTCAATTCATTCTCCCAGTCCATATCATACCTTGCAGCAAATTAGAAAACTTTAATAGTCATTCTAAACAAAAAAATTCTTAATAAAAAAAGGCATAAAAAAATAGAGCACGCTAAAAATGAGTATAACAGAACTATGTAATAATTGTAAAATAGAGACGAGCATAATGAAAGAACATAAACAAGTTTAATGACGATAACAAGGTAGAAGAAATGAGTATATTAGACCAGAAGCATTGATGAAGGATTAGAACTTACAAAGACTAAAGAAGAGTTAAAAAACAAACGAGTAAATAAGAGGTTCAAATGAGTAGACAAGTAAATGAACAAGTTTAATGTCGACTAGGTAAACAAGTAGAACTTACCAGCATTGACTTTTTTGGCATTGGTAAATGATCTTTTTTGGCATCCTCTAATACTCTTTTCTGATGTTGTGGGTGTGGGGTCTCTTGATCGTGTTGTTTTCTAATGCGCTAGCAAATAAGGCGATTTTGATTGCTTTTTTGGGTTTGTTGATGGCATAAGGAGGGTCCAGTCAATTGCTAATGTAATGTGTTTTTTTTATTTTGGTTATTAAAAAATCCACATTACCACATAATTATTAGTGTTAGAGTCCATGTCAGCATTTTTAACACCATTTATGCCACGTCAAAGTCCCTCTAAAACTATAGGGACCAATGTTGCAAACAAAGAAAAGTATAGGAACTTGAAAAAAAAAGTTTAAGAACCATTAGCAAAATTGAGAAAAGTATAGGAACTAAAAGTTATATTTTTTCTTTCATTTTTTTACAACCAGTGTCTAGGTTATAGAAAGAAGTTTCGCATTCTTGATAGGTTGGTGGCCTACAGTATCCTAGCAAATATTGAAAGCATCAACCCAAAAGATGACTATTAGACTGAGATTGTTTCATTGAACCAAATCCAGACATTTAATGACACTAGAAGACTAGCCTATAACTATTTCGATCTGGGGATTTGGATCAAGCCTCTTAAAGGTACTTAATTTTTCCTAGGAATAATATAATAATGAAAACTAAAAATGGCAATTAAATGTGAACAAGTTTAAAACTTCTCCAGATTCTTCTGGTAAAATTACAAATAAGGCATGTGATTGGTGTGTATCAATCACAGTATACAAAACCCGTTCAATCGAACTAGTAAACCATTGAACTAGTATCTTAACTAGTTTAATAAAATATTTTGTTTATAATCGACTTAATCATAGTTCAACTATGATTTTGACTTTTGTGTTTTGACCATCGATTATTGAACTAGTATCTTAATTGATTTAATGATCGGTTTAGTTTTTAATATTTTGATATCAACACCACCGGTTCTCTTCAAGCAAACTATTGTCAAGCACGTGATATTACCGAATAGGAGCAGCCTTCTTGGCATTTTTCTCACATGAAATTGGTCCCTCCTTCAATGTCTGATAGCGAATAATATGACATGATCACGACATAATATAATCAGACACTTAATAAAAATAGACATATGGGAGAATCCGAGCACCTGTATTTAGATGTCTGCCCTTGGAAATCAAAACCAGTGGTAACAAAACCTTCTAAAAAACAAGTGTCCGATGCTTGTGGTCCTTCAAACGCCTGGCTGCCCTTACCTCATCAAACCAGCATATTGGCAACTTGAATCTTGAAATACTAAAGCGAAGCATATAGTGTGTACATAAATAGACCAGTGAAGCCCAGAACCAGAAAGGCCATTCTTCCCTGCTTCCTTATTCATTTGTAAAGCCACACAACGCTCATCTCTTTCCTTACCAAAATGGATCAAATGCAACCACCTAAGAAAGTGCAATTTACTCAATCGCATGATTTTTTTCTCTGCAAAATATTTTGCATTAAATACAATGCATCTTCTGCATCTAACATTTATGCAATCAATTACTTATATTTTTATGAACAGTAAATGTCTTAAATGAATAAAATAATTTCTTTGATATTATATAAAAAACAGTTTAATGAATTCTCATGACATCCTCACCTTTAATAATATTTCCATTTTCGAGAATAACAATATTATATAGCTGGATCGGCTTTCAATGCCTATTACATGAACGAGCACTGTGGCTCCAATCATTGCAATTTGCATTGAGACCTATATCATCTAAATTTTAAATTTTAAATATTATTTTTGAAATAGTAAATTTATTCTCTTATAGACCAATAAATAGGTTATTTTAATTCTAAACAATTAAAAAAATTTAAAATAAGAAATAAAACAATATCAAATACAAATTGCCCAGTTATATTTGACAATGAGTACCTTATATAAGTCCACTTCCTGCTTTACCTATAAAAAAAGTTATGGAAGCATATTTTTTTAAAATTTGTCAATTAATTTTTTATTCAAAAATTAAAATCCATAAGATATCGTTTCTAATTAAAATATGATTTATTTAATTTAAAAATTATATTTAAAAGCTTATACTTTCCTTACAGTAGTAAAAGCATTTATAATATTTTAAGTAAAGAATTTAACACAATCTACTGTGATAAATATGGAAAGATTAACGACGACAAATGTAACGGGCCAAGGATCCATGCGGGCTGCAGTTCGTTTCATCGTCGGGAGTGTGAGATAATTCTAACCAAAAATGTACCAAAAAAAAAAGAAGAAGAAAAAGAAATAAATAAATAAATAAAGCATGAAATGAAAGAGTCCACTTTTTTTTTTTTTGATAAAAAAATAGACATAAGAGAGTCCACTTTATTCTGAAGCATGACACCCAAATTACCCTTCTCCCTTCCTTTATTGCCCCTTGTCTTCTGTTTTATTCCCACTTTTGCCGCCTTCTCCTCCCAGCGCGGCCTCCTATCTAAAATCCCTTCTTTTCATCAGATCCAGCGCATCAACGCGAAGAATTTTTCCCCCTTGTCATCCATGACTCTTGGCTCAGGAGGATCGAGTGTCGTGGGTGAGCTGCAGACCCATGACCTTGTTCTTCTAAGCTTTCTTTTTCTTTCCTTTTGGTTGCTAACGCTGTTTTCTTTTCTAACTTG
This sequence comes from Prosopis cineraria, assembly GCF_029017545.1. Taxonomy (NCBI): domain Eukaryota; kingdom Viridiplantae; phylum Streptophyta; class Magnoliopsida; order Fabales; family Fabaceae; genus Prosopis; species Prosopis cineraria. The sequence continues at coordinate 48,698,316 of NW_026555332.1, forward strand.
TATTATTTCTAAAATTCTCCCACGAGTATACATATTTCTTTGTTTGATTACCTTTAAAATACTCGATGTTCCCAATTTCGAATGTTTATTCTGGTTTCTTCTTTGTTTATGGTGCTTTATCTATGTTCCCCTATTTTCTTCTCGTGACCGATGATGTAAGTTGCGCGGAACTTTGATCGATTACTCCCGTTTAAGAGGGGGTTTTGTCGTCGGTGAATTTTCTTAAACCTTGGTTTCATCTATTTATGAGTGCGCTATTGCAATAGTCATCAAATATTATTCCCGTGCCTATCTGCTTCTCCCCGGAGATTAATGTACTCGGATGTCTCCCTGAAATCTTATTCCTTGTGACCGACGTTTTTATATGAAAAAAGTTTGGATCGCTTAGTTGTTTGTAGTATGCACTGTGTCGCAATTTTTATGTTTTGTGATCATGTTCTTTTTTCTCTTTCTTAAGCATCGAATTTTGAAATTTAAGCGAGCGCAAAATTGAGTATGTTTGAAGTGATGGACATAGAGGGAAGTGATAGTCATTCCTTGTCAAGGATTTTATGCTAATTCTATTTGCTCACGTTTCTCAAAAGCCTGCCAAGTTAGACAAACCCTCTCTATGATTGAATGCGCGAACCATGAAGAGACTCGTATTCATACAATTAAAGAAACGGAAGACCTCGTCGCCTCCTGTACATATTTTAACCTCACTTCTTACTTACGTGGGTTGCTAGTTCTTTGTTCATCAGATTATGGCATGCATTAGTCCCCAAACACTGTAAATTTGAACATGCGTAGAAGCCTTGTGAAAAGGAATGGTTGGTCCTGCTCCTGCTTGATGAGGTCGATGATCACAATGTAGTTGTAAAATTTTTTAAGGAATGTTATGTGGCTCGTATATGTCTTACTTGTTCAGAGCTTCTGATCATTGACTGTAAGCATTAGGAAAGGACACCCTTATTCCCAGACTGCACATCATCATTCTTATTAAGCATCAGGGGGAGTTTTTCTATTGAAATTTGGAGAAAGGATTACATGCAAGAATTCTCTATCTCTACTATTGAAACACAGCAAGGCACATCTTGTGACAAGTTTAATGTTGTTTATCTTACAATATTTGATTAGGTGACATTCTTTTGAATTTCCAAGCGTGTCTTGTTAAATGTAGTTATCCATAAATGCAGTTCCAAGGAACTTCAGATTGCTGGAGGAACTTGAACGGGGAGAAAAAGGTATTGGAGATGGCACAGTTAGCTATGGAATGGACGATGGTGATGACATATACATGCGCTCTTGGACTGGCACCATTATTGGTCCCCATAATGTAAACATTTTATATCTCACTCACACCCCCACATTTAGTTTTCAGTGTCTGTGCGTGCAGAGTCAGTTTGTTTTATTTGAATAAGTAAAATATGCATGCAATAATTTTCATAATTCATTAGTGCTCAGAAGTTGTGCATGTGTGGACGTTACAAGGGGTCCTATGATTAGTAACTTCCAATTAATATCATCTGAGCATATGTTGCAAGTTTCCTTGCGCATACTTTGCACATGTGTACTGAACACACACTATGTCAGCTCTTTACTTCTGTACATGAGTGAGTGTGTGTTTGTGTGTGTTTCAAAGCATGTGATGGCTTTTATGGTTATCATTATTTAAATTTGGTTTGTATAATATTGACTGCAGACAATTATAGATTGAAGTGTTATTACAATTCTGTATTCATTATGTGATTAATAATAGGGTTATGGTAGTTGTTGCCTTCTATGTAGATTGAATTTGGCATGCATAATTCTTTACGAGAGCCTGCAAATTTTTTGCAGCTGATTGCGTAAGCTCTTTGCTTTAGTTGTGAGTAATGATTGATCAACCATGAAATTTGAAAATTTGAGCTCGTATGCCCCTTGGGGATAACATAATTGTCTTAGATTTATTTGTAATCAAGAAACTGTCTCTTCTTTGTCTTTCTCTGTCAGACTGTACATGAAGGACGGATTTATCAATTGAAGCTCTTTTGTGATAAAGATTACCCAGAGAAGCCCCCAAGTGTTCGATTTCATTCACGGATTAATATGACCTGTGTTAATCATGAAACTGGAGTGGTATTAGTTCTTAATTTTCATTAAATTCTTTCAGCTTTTATATATTTTTTGTTATACTCTGTTGACACTTGGATACAATTGGCTTTGGCAAGATTTTCACTGTTATTTATATTAGCAATGGGAATAATTTCAGAGACCTGTGTTAGAAGAGAGTTACAATAAGTGATCTAGGTTTTTAGGATGGAAATTTATGTACTGGTAACATTCTGTTTTTCCCCCAATACAGTAAGTGATCTAGGTTGTTAGGATGGAAATTTATGTACTGATAACAATCTTTTTTTTTTTAATCAATAATGATGATTGTTTGAACAGCGTCTGGATTCACTTCTCTTATCATTGTCATTGTGTGGAATTTAATCTTTTTTCCAATTTTTATAACAAAATTGTCCATGATCCGCGCTAGATTTAACATGTGCAATTGAAACAGGTTGAACCAAAGAAGTTCGGTGTTCTTGCAAACTGGCAACGAGAGTACACCATGGAGGATATACTGACCCAGCTGAAAAAAGAAATGGCTGCTCCACAAAACCGGAAGCTTGTCCAGCCTCCAGAAGGTACCTACTTTTAGCGTCCAACGACTTGTAGGGGATATACGTATTGCATTTGTACCGTGCAATATAGTTTGCAATGCTTTGTGGATCTTAAATTAAAGAACATGAGGGGAATGCCCCAAAAGGTTTCATCCTTCCCTCCCCATGGCTTCAAAGTTGTTTTGTCATTAGACTTTGTCAACTGTGTTGAAGGGATACTGTTTGATGGGATGTTATCAGTGTGTCGCGTATTGGAATTTAACTGTTAAAAGCAATATTTCAATTGATATAAGAATTAAGGTATAACATTTTATTATCGAACTATTCATAAGCTATTAACTATACGATTCAGTTCAGATTTCGTACGACATTTGAGAAAACCTGTATAGTTTATTGAATACAAGTGTTTTGTCTTTTTTTTTTTTTATGCTTGCCATTCGGCCTTGTGAATAATATGGAGCTGAATGGACCAATGACCTTTATCACGGGGATTCTTGCGGTTAACGTGGCACTGGGTCTTGTGGTCTGATAAGATCGAAAATATGTGAATGGCTATTCCTTTTTTCTAATCTAATGCGCGTACTTTGAAAGGACAATTTGCAAATTTTGGATTGGTTAATATATTGGATGTTGATGGACAGCAGTACCAGCCCGTCACTTAAATGAGTAAATCGAGTTTCAAAGAAATTGGGCCGATAAATGCAAAAGATTTCAATCTAGATTTCCGTCAATAGCAGTGTGCCCTGCGGTCTTCGAGGGTCCCTTTGTGCTCAAAATTTTTTAAATACTAGAATTAGAACGAATTATTTTTTATGAAATTGTCTTCACTAAACCCCCCCCCCCGAAAAAAAAAAAAGGAGTTTCAAGTATGATTGTGACAGCTCTTCGTTGGGAATGTGTACTTCCGGGTACCCAGTGTGACTTGTCGAGCAGGGTTTATCTTCTAGCCCAGTAGGTCTTCTAGGCTCGTCTCAAAATGTGGCTCAGCTTGTGATGGGCTGGAATGTGTTGGAAATGTTTAGTAATTGTGACAAAAAACGGATATCAGCAACCAATTGGATTGTGTTGGGTTGAAGGGACAATAAGAAGACTATATATCATCAAGTTCTTATATATATATATATATATATTAAACTGAATCCCTTATTAGCTAAGTCATAAAAAAAAGATTTATCTGTAATTACATGTGAAGTCTGGGAATTACAATTGGGTTATAAATAATTAAACATAACGGTTTAGCAATATTTGTTGGTGACGAAGCATAGAAACTAGGGGAAACATTACCACTTTTCTTGCAGTACAAAAGATATTGTACAAGATGTGGAAGTCAGGCCATTGAATGGAATGCCTTTATTATTATTATTATTATTATTATTTTAAGTATGCCAAACGGGGTTATAACAGGGGAGGGGTGTCTGAAGAGTACACTTGTTGGGAAAGTACCGAGAGTCTAGGATAAGCTCAAAGGTGGTAAAAATTGTTGTCAATAATGGACTGACATACGCATAGATGAATATTTTAAGTACTGAAATCAATCTGAGTGAAATGGACTTTTTTTTGGGAAGGGGGGGTCAAGGCTGTCCTTGATGGTGACAATGCACAATATATAAGAGGTGGCCTTTATTCTTTGCTTTTGTTGTTGGGATTGATTCATATATATAACATGCTTGGATGGGGAGGGGGAGGGAGGCTTGACAGAGCGTTTTGTGATCTTGGCTCATGCTGTTGGACTTGGACGACACAATCTTTGATCATTAACACGGGGTTACCTGATGAGTCCATAATAAAAATAGCTAGGGGACCCACGACTCCCCCGAAAAGACATTCTCTTCTACTGTTTGAAGCACCCTTCCCTTCCCCAGCATAGTGCGGGTATGGCCTTCTGCTTATTTGATTCCAGTTGCATGTGATGATGCACTTTTTCACCTGATTATTGTGTTATCGCGATTGTCCTAGCCTTTGCTCACAAACAACAATATACAGACCTCTGCTTCTTATCACGTCACCCAAGTGGATGTCCCTGGGATAATTCACAAACCATTGATGAATCAATCAGAGATATAATGAACCATGACAAGTGGAAGTTTTGAGCCCTCTTTTACTTTTTGTTTGATTGACATGTTAGTAGGGGGTGGTAAAACTCAAGATTCATTTCGCGAGGTGCAAAAGATTTTGATCTCATGTCCAATGTGGCAGAGATGCTACCAAGGTGTTCAGATAATATAAGGTCCCTCCCACCGTTCCCCCCTCATCTTCCATATCCTAAAATGGACCACTGTCATCAACTTCAACTACTGGTACTTGTAGTAATGGCTGGTTATTGGGCCCATTTGATTCCCATTCTATCGTCCACAGTGCCCCCCTTAATGTCCTATTCTGTGAACCCTGTTCCACTTTTTTCACCTCTCGGTCAACCTTATCCTTCATCATCTTAAATTAACCTCCTCGAATGAAACTATTATGAATGTGACCTGCTGATTTCTCGTAGTTTTTGCGCCCCTCATTCAATGTGAAAAGACTATACCACCAACGTCATGGTATGGTGAATAGAATAACAATGCGCCATGGGGTGGAAGAAGCCAACTTGATATGTGAGTACCACTGCCACACACTTGGTCTATTTCTGTGTCTTCTCGGGGCCAGGGTCTCTGGATTCTTATGCGATGATCGTCAATATCATCTTCATCTTTCTTCTTAGTTGCTCTTCTTGCATCCCCACGTATATACCCTACCCTACTCCTGTGTGTCTGTGTCGTGACTCAAGAACGAATCGCATCATTTTGAATTAATTTGGTTTACTTTCCCTCCAAAATCTTACCAGCTGCATCATCTGCCATGTTATATCATTTTTCTACTACTGAGAGGATATTTCTTTGTGTGCTTATGGTGGGGGAGGGGGAAGGAGTTGGCTTCTCTTCATTTCTTTCCCTCTCCATTTTCTCTTCACTTCTCATCTCAATTATTGAATTTATTTTTGAATGGTTCAGATTTAATGTTTTATAAAATTATTATTATATTTATTTTTTATAAAATTTTACATTTCAATAATAATTTTATAAAATATTAAATCTCAATTATTTAAAAATAAATCTAATAATTAAAATAAAAAATAAAGAAGAAATGAAAAGAAAGAAATGGAGAGAAGCCGAGGAGAACGGGTCAAAAGAAAAGACTCCGAATCGATTTGATGGTTTGAACCCCACGTACGTCCATTCGCTGAAGTAATAGCTTTTTACAGAACCACGTGAGCTGCCAATGTGGGACCTCTCCGGATTCCAACCAGTTCTGAGACGTTTAAATCATCAACTGGTGAAATAAATGTATGGATGGCTTAGAATGATTAGGAGGGCATCGCACTAAAGGTCTTAAAAAAAAATTATGCCATAAGTTAATATATTTTAATATTATACTGCAACTTCAAGAACTTTTGTTATAATTTTTTAAAAGTAAAAGTATAATTTTATTTTTGCATAATTTAAAAATTCAAATCATATATAAAACAATATCCATGAATACATAATATAATATTTATAAATTCTTAAAACAATGTTCATACACATTTAATTGATCAATATATTTAATAAAATGTACAATTGATGCAAACAATATATAACATCATATCCATAGATACACAAAATGATGTTTATGACTTTATGTATTCTCAACTATTGTGTTAAGAATTAATAAATATTGTGTTGAGAATCCATGAATATCGGATTGTACACTATGAATATTGTATTATACATACTTTACGTGACTTATATATTTTAATTAACCTATAAATCAACTGGATATATATGAATATTGAATTATGTATTCATAGATATTGTATTGTATATGTTCTATGTGACTCGTATGTTTTAATCTACAAATCAACTAAACACATATGGACATTATATTAAAAATTCATGAATATTATATTATACATCTGTATATATCGTGTTGTGCTTTATGGATGAGTATTTTGCATAGGTTGAGTTTTCAAATTACACAAAAACAAAATTGTACTTTCATCCCAGGAAAAATTGTAACAAAAACTCTAGAACTTACAGTGTAATGTGAGAATGTATTGGATCCAAATTGTGCGGTGTCATTCCCCCAATGATTAAAGCCAACTAAAAATGTCCTTTTAATTTTCCCCTCTTGCGTGCAAGCCAGAACTGAAATCAATACATGGATCGCTTCTGAGTTCTGATATAGCCCACTCTTTCGCGGGGCACAACTACGTCAGCTAGCCTCCGTCTCTCGAGTCACGTATAATTCGCTGTTTTTTTTTTCCTTGTTTATCGAACATTATTGGACAAAAAATACGAGATTTAATCAGTATTTCTTTTGGTGATCGCACTCGTACTTACAACTTTCAAACTGTAAGTTTTAGCCCAGAATCGCCGCTGTCTTGTGACTTGGCTGCCTCGGCAACAAATCCAGTGTTGAAGACCTATAATGATTATAGTAGTGCGTTCGCAACCAAACCCAATCGTTTTTCCATTTCATTTCAATAAGAATTTTGGAAAGTGATAAAAGTAAAGTACATTCCATTCTAAATACGGGATATAGCAGCTACGAAAAATAAGCGCTAGGCTGTGGAAAATGCTTTAATTTCATTCTAATTTAAAGTTATTTGCAACTGTCGACGTCTCTTAAATTATCGGAAGATCAGGGATATAAATTAAATTAAGAACACACAAAAGGCAAAAGATGGTTGAGTGCCAATATATATATATATATATATATATATATGAAAATTTAGTTTTGTTTGAGAATAACTGAAGATAAGGAAAAGAGAGAGTTGGATTCGAATTCTTCCACTAAAATCTGCCTAGCTCTGCATATTGCCACTACATATATAAATGCATATATTTAATGCCATGATATGCTTTTCTCCAACTGCGGCACCATTTAATTAAAGGGATCCACATCTGATCCTCCAAAATTTCTTATTTTTATTGTTGTTGTTGGACTTTCTTTGACGGACTATTATTTTTCTCTTCTACTATTCTTAGTAGAAGAGAAAAGAGCCACCAAATTGAACAAAAATTGGTATAATTAATTAAGAACGACAATGTGGAGAATAATGTGAGGAAAATACAGTAGTCCCACTTGAAGAGACTGAAAAGGAACTATAATTAATACTGAATAAATGATCTCTGAAAGTATCGAATTTAAAGTTGGCCCCACAAGTAACTATACAGCTGGCCATGAAACCCTTGTCCCACCGCTCCTTTAAAATGCTGGCCTCAGACCAGAGACCGTCGGAGATTTTGCCATTAATTCCCCCAATGAAGTAACTCAAAGTTGTTCAGCCCCCCAACATCATCTCACCCATCCCTTTGACAAAACTCAGATGGTGAAGAAAATGAAGCTACCGTTTCTCGTCAAGAAGTCAGAAATGAGGTCGCCTTCTTCTCCCTGGGCGTGGCCGTCTTGTCACCAACCCAGAACCCTCTCTTTCAGAGCCAATAACACCGACTTGTTCAATTCCAATATCAACTCGGATTCCACTGCAGTGGAAGTCGACCCAATAGAGACCTTGGTTCGTAGCTTGCAGTCGAACCGGCGGCGGCTTTTCTTCGAACCAGATGAGACTAGCTCCATATTAGAGACGAAGGCTTCTACAGGAGGACGCGTGCCATTCAAAGACAGCTTGGTGCTATCCATGGAGTCTCGGGACCCTTACGTAGACTTTCGAAAGTCCATGGAGGAGATGGTGGAGGCTCACGCCCTCAACCACTTGGAGGCTCTGCAGGAGCTTCTGTGTTGGTATTTGAGGGTCAATTCCAAAAGCAATCACGCCTCTATTCTGGCAGCCTTTGTCGATTTACTAGTTGGCTTTGCTTCGGTTCCTTCTTCCTCTCCTTCTCCTTCTCCTTTTTCTCCTCTATCTTTTTCTAGCTCGTCTCTGGCTTCTTCCTTTGGTACACGCTGCGTTAATTATTCTTCTTTAGAAGCAGGCGAAGAGGTTGGGGCAACTGATCCCGCTTCAACTTTGGCTTCGTTGTCACAAGTTAAAGGGGATATTATTGACCATCATGACGAGGCTTCTTCTTCCAATGCTTGATTCAAGGTTCTGATTTTGTAATGTAAATGTTGCAGTTCAAAAGTATCACACTCCCAAATTTTTTATGACTCGTGTTTCTATCGGTCTCTCTTTCTCATCTGGTGTGTCACGCGTATGAAGGAAGTGCAAGCGTGTGAGCTGAGGTATATAACACTGTCATTTTCTTTTTTTGTTGGTGTCCCCACAGCTGCGAGAGTGATTTCTTGAGAAATCTAAGCACCGTTTAAAAGGTTGCTTTCTCTTAAGATGCTTTTTCATGCACATATACAAGAATCAAATTTAAAATGACGTTTAAAGGGTGCAGACTACTACCATTTATATCACACCCACTTAGTAACACTGCCATTTTCTAGCTCTCCTTTTCCTTCATTGCAAATGAGATTTCTTGTTTGGGGCGCTTAATTAAAGAATCTTGTGGCAACCATTTCTGTGGAAAAGAAAAATCAGTCGGCAAACCAACTTGGCCAAACGATGATTTGTGAAAATTAAATCCCACTTGCGCTCAGCGCATTAAAAGGTCTCGCTCTCATTCTCGATATGGACAAAGTTAATTTTATCCGGAAACGTGATGTTTTCTCTAATAAATTAATGTACTATATATATGAATAGGAGAAGAAACCGGGAATAGCTGCAGGTTATGAAGTACTTTCCTTAGACGGCATTCTGTTTTTTGTGCAATCAGAGTTCATAGCTTGTGAGGCTTTTCTGAAGTCTGTTGAACACGATTTATAAATGCATGCATTTTTTTTATATATATTTTCAACTTGACATTAAAGCCCAATTCGAGATGAGTTGGATGAATCACAGAATCTAAGTGTCTAATATATATATATATATATATAATATCTGAATATAAATAAGATAATATTTTGATTTTGAAAAACAAATGTTAGGACAGGGTCTAGGAATGGAGAAATAGATGGAGATGAAGATGAAGATGAGAGGCGTCGGAGTTGAAATGGGAAGTCGTTGTCAAATGATGGGAACATATACAGCGCAGAATATTGAAGGTGGTCCTTTCAGAGCTCATGATGATCATAGGCTGCAGCAAGAGGTATTGTATATGTTGGTGTATTGCTTCTTAGAATACAAATGCGTCGGATGGGGTATGTATGTTTGCTTTTTGTTGGAAATCCAATATTGTCTGTATATGCCTCAATCATGTACACCACTAGTACGTGTATGGTGTTTAATTTGAGAATCTATTGGCCGCTTTAAGATCACTCAGCAAGTCCAGAAAACTGCCGTTCGTCTTCTCAATGGCTCGAGAGATTTCCCATGCTCAATTTCATTCCTTCATTTCAAGTTTTTTCTTTTATTCTTTCCGTGATTTCTAATCCCTCTCTCTCCCCTTGGTCTTTGGTTTCTTTCATTTGGCAGCATATCGCGTGGCCATACCACCCCATGGCACAAGAGATAATAATATAACACTAAATCACTGTCACTCACTTTCAAGCTGAAAAAGTAACAAAAACAGATATTAAGAGAATAAGGGACATTTTGTCGAGGACGAGAGAGAAATACCACGCAGATGTAACTTTGGTGTTTAAAATATTTGTAGAATAAAATGATGTGATCGAAGAAGAATCTCTTCTTCCGACAAGTCCCCAGTCATTTAACAGATTTATTTCACTCGTTATTTTGAGAATGCAAATTCAAATAATAGAAAGAGCAAATATTCAAGCGGTGTTAATAACTTTTTAAGAACTAAATCCCACCAAGGCCGGCTCAACTTCCGTTCTCCCGTGTTGAAATACATTGGGGTGCGGTTTAGCTAGGATACATAGGCATACAGTTGAAGCAACGCATCTCCAAAAATCTCAACAAACATTAATTATTTTCTGAACTGTTTTATCATTCATATTAGATGACGGGCGCCTTAGAAATATGAATGTTTACTATAAGGATATTTTAGTTAAATATTATTAGATCTAATATCCTATATATTTAACAACTTTCGAACTCATGAGTAGAATTTCAAAGTCACAGTGATTTTAAAGTGAGGAATTACGTGCTCAGAATATGTGTGAATGTAGGTGAAGCGAGGGATAAAGGGCTTGTAATCTTAAACTTTGGGGGAGCAGACCAGGTTGCGACCACCAACACTGAACAACACACATGAGAACCGAGAGCAACCTTGATTTGCTTATTTGTCAATGCTATAGCTCCACATTCGAGGCTCTCGTTTGGCTCCCCGTTTAATTAGCTTTGCAAAGATTCCAGGCTCAAATCAAGGCTCCCCTCTGGCCCCGAAGCTTCTAAACCTATGGGCTCTGCCTATTTAATTAAAAAGATAAAAAAAAAAATAGTTTCATTATCTACTTGTAAAATATTATCATATCCATCGGGTTCAGAGAATATACTATATCGCAGCTTCTAGTATCCAGGAAGTCGGGCACGGGTTCCGGTGTTGTGTTTTTTTATCATGCGATGACTCTTAGTTTAGCTTAATTAGAGTATCCCTCTATATAAATTCATAATCTAATTTTATTTATATGTTACTTTTAACATATTTTATCAAAATTAAAGTAAATCTTAAAATTTATTGACTTTAGAAATTTAAAAATTTGTCAATTTCACCTTTATTAAATATATATGCCTTATAACAATACATTTTTCTCTTCAACATTCAATTCAATGGAAGGCAAATATAAAAACTTGTGAGGCAAATTTGATGAGCTGGCTTATAAATAAAATAAAAAAAATCTCTCCCTGTAAATAAGATTAAAGGGACTGCACACACTATATAATAATTGTACAAATTATAGGGAAGATTTTTTTTTATTGGCCAAAATCTAACGGAAGATTTTTAAGCATCAATTTAGGATACAACTATTGAATAAATTATTTTACAAAACATACGATTTAATTATTTTTTGAATAAATTATTTTACAAAACATGCAATTTAATTATTTGTTTTTCATGTTGTACACAGGATGAGGGAGTATCATGACTGTTAAGAAAATACTCGTGTTGCGGTCGTGATGTGCTTTCCAATTGAGACACCGAGAGACACACTACGGGGTCGTAGCTGTCAAGGGCCTGGGGGAACCAAACCGGGGTGCTCACTTGGAGACGATTATCAGATTTTAAAAAATAAATAAATAAAGTAGGAGTAACTTGTGAGATGGTAGATGATCAAGCTGCGAGACCCCCTCTATGTACGACAAGTCGACGACATTAAATTAAGTTAAAATGTTAAGGAAAACTGGGAAAGCAGGACCAAGCCTCCTGACCTTCGCTTGGTGTTACCGCATTTTTGTGGCCCCGCATTAATTGCCCTTTACGTCATTTCCTAATCCAACGCTGGCCCTTTCTCTCTCCTCACTTCTCAAAAATGACTGACCATCTCAAACTACTCATTATGGTACTTCATTTCTCACAAAGCTTTGGTCTGTTCTTCTCTGGCTTTCGCTCTTGTTCTCGTCCGTGAATTTTTGTCTTATTTGTCACATCACTTTTAATGGGCCTCCACACATGAGCTCGTTCTTTTACAAATGGTATCCTCGAACAGGCCGACCATGAGGCCCAGTCTCTTTGTAAGGCAACCAAAGTCATTACTCGTGCCATTTTGGTTGTTGAACCTTTCTTTAATCTGCGTCTTTCTTTTTACCCAAAGCAAAAAAAAAAAAAAAAACACTTGAGTCTTCCTGAAATTGGCACATGCTAATCCCTATCCATGATACTGCTACAAAAAAATTGTATAGCTCCTTTGCCAAAGATTCTTTTTCTTCATGAAAAGTTCTGTTGTGTTAAAAGTTAAAATAAAGTGTTATTCATTAGAGATAAAACTTTCAAGAGTTTCGTTCCTAAAGTAATGATGATGATAATTTCGTTTGGTTATGTTGGAATCATTGTTTTGTAATAAGATCTGTTACTCTTTCGCTCTGCTGTGTAATTGTGTTGTATATTTAGGTTTTATTGAAGTGTGTTGTTTCACGATTTCACGTCATGCTTTGTTTTAGGAGTTCGAACCTTGAGTTCAAACTGCAGACTTCAGAGTCTATATTCGAACTTTTGTTATATCTTGTTGTGTTGATTAACTTTCAAATACTTATTTGTTCATTGGAAAAAAATCTAATTTTTTGATAAAAATGAAACTGATATAATAAATAAAACATCAATACAGCAACGATCATGTAGTTCTCTGATAATTCTCCAACCTTATAAGCCAAGGTGGATGCTGATCAAATCAGACATACGAAAGGAATGCAACCTATCAATATAGGCAGAAGCAATGGAGAACTAGTTCTTATTTTCTCTCCTCCTTCCAAAAGTCTATGTTGAAGGACAAAGTGTGGACTCCTCTAAAGCACTTGATGTAAAGGATCTAGTTTTCCCCTACTCTACAGCTCCATGTTAAAGTAAGGGATCTTTTACCCAAAAACAAAGAATCGAATAACAAACCTAATTTACTACTATAGTCAGTAACTTGTTCAATCAGTTAGAAAACCAACACTTCTGCTTAAGCTCACAAACTCTAGTTTGTTGTTCTCATCAATCTTCAGGGTGTAGAAATTTGGTAGCTTGTAGCTTCTCTCCCATCTAAATTATAATTTAATTTGTTAAATCTTCTAGTCACGTCTCTTTAACTAAAATGCAGATTTTTTTTTAATGACAAGTGAAACTTTGTAGATTTGGTAGCCAATCTACTAATATAATCACCTCCCTCTGTGAATACATAATTTTGACATTACAACAACAAGAAACCAAGTCTCTCACCTCCTGAATAACAGCTTGCATTGGATGATTAATCCCTCCTCCATTCTTGATTAGTTGGATACCTTCTAAAAAATCCTTGTGACATTGAACCTTGGTTATGGTAAGTTGTTTACACAATTGTAATCCCTCTTTCAAAGCCAAAATTTCAGCACTAGTAGGAGGTTAATATCTAAATTGCTTTTGGAATCCAAAGACCCAATTACCAGCTATATCTCGAAGTATACTTCCTCTTATGGTGTGTCACCATTGATCGATTGAGCTATCCATATCCAATCTAAGATAGTTGTCTGTTAGAGGAGTCCATCTATCTTCAAGCTCTTCTCATTTTGAAGAATTCTATGCTTAAGCCTCCCATTGTCCACATGTTCCATGAGTTGATACAAATTAGTTCATTTACACCAAGCCTTTGTCCTTCAATTGCTCCTTTGCATCTATTTTTCCATAATGCCTAGCAAGTGGTGCTAAACATTGTGGACCATTTTCAATTATTCACAGTTGTACCACCGAAAGCATTTGTAGCATTTCTATTCAACCAATCATGTAAATCACATGTGAAAAAAGAATGTACAAATATAGGATTAATTAAACTAGACTACACTAATTTAGCAATCTCACAGTCACAAAGAATATGTAAAAAGGCACAAATCATTCTTATTGATTCAATCTCTTGGCTCTGAGGGAGTTGAAAGGGATTCTCTCATGGTTAACTTGCCATATAAAGTGTTTTATTTCTCAGGAATTGACTATCACCACATCTTTTTTCATAAGTAATCAAAAGGATGATTCTCATAGTTTTGAAGAAATTTATAGGCTCAGTGAATGCTGAAGTTTCCATTAGAAGATTTTCTCCACCAAAAATAATCCTCCAGAGTACTTGTAGGAGCTTTAACCATCTTAATTTTTTATAACATCCTAAAAAAATTTCTCATAATTTATCAATTTAGTTAAGGACAATTGTGTAAATTTAAGTATAATTAGGTTTAAGGATAGTTAGATATGACTATCGATCTTAGCTTTAGCCTTTGAATTGGGTTTGAAAGTAAATTGAGTCACTTGAACTCAAATTGTAGGCATAAATTTTTTCAGCCCACTATATGTTATGCTACATGCCATAGCACAATTTCCCAAAATAATTTTTTTAAAAAAAACATGAATTAGTCCAAAAATAGAGAGTTAGATCGAAAAATAGAGAAGTGTGACCAAGTAAGTATTTTCTTTGCTAGGACATTAACATTTGGGCATTTTAAAGGCGTTTGAAGTTTGATTTCACCTAGGTATGCCTTCCTTATCTCTTCTTCTTCTCTCTACATGTTTTGAAAGTAAATTTAAGATTGAGAGATGATGATTTTGGTAGATTTAAGGCTATAAGTCTAAACCCATTGGTCTAAATGGGACTAATGAAAGTTGTTTAAGTATTTTACACATAGTATAGAAGTACAAGTTTGTAAGTTTGAGTCATCCATTTTAGACAAACCCTAAACCTTTAAAGTGTGATTTCGATTGTTAGGTATTATATTAATGATTATTTAGGTTAATGAAAGCTAAATGGAGTTAATAGAAGTTAATAAAACCTAACAGTTATGCTTGAGTGCAAGAGATTGGAATTTTAAGTAATTAAAGTGTTGATTTATGGAAGTTGGAAGAGTGGTTATGATGATATGAATGGTGATTAGTATGATTGATTATAGATTAATCATCTTGTACACCATTCAAGTTTTGGTATAGCTTGTAAGGTACTTTATTGAGGGGTAAACCTTTAACCTTTCAAAGGTTGAGGTAACAGGGAAAAACCTAATTTGTATGATTGAATATTAATTACTTATTGATTGAAATTGTTGTTTTGCAAACATGAGTAATATTTGAGCTTTTTGATGCAAATTTAACATGTTTTAAAATCATGTTGAATGATTATAAACAATATGCATGTTTTACATGTATGAATGATGATCATAGTTGAGAGCATGACTATGTGTTTAATGGCATGTGGAGAATAGTGGAAGGAGAGAATCTTATACACATGATATAATTGAAACATTATGTATTAACTGCATACAACTTGTTATATATGTGTATAACATGATTATTAGCGAAATTTGCTTAGGAAGAGAAGTCTATTGACAAACCTACATAGTATCATGGCTTACCATTGAAATTGAAAGCTTACATTGGTACTGAACGTTAGAATTGAGAGGTAGCCTTTGTCTTATGGTTCATTCGAGACTATCTTACTTATTTTATAAGGGACTCAAACCTAACTAGTCTCTATCGATTTATAAGAAGGCTAGATTAAGGGTATAACACCCCATGGTTGTTAGTGTTAAGGAAAACAGTGGTAGACAAGTGAGTAAGTTAACCTTGACTCGATAGCTCCTTATAAGTGAAAGATTAGGTTAGTTCGAAACAGATGTAGCTACTTAATAGCTACCAGTTTTATGTCGAAAGTAACAGGAGGGTATAAAGCTTGCATTTGATCATGCATGTTAAAGGCGTATGTTATTATTATGGTCCAGTATATGTTAAAGGCGTATGGTTGTTAGTTTTGCAACCCTATGTTATGCATAATTGGTAAATACATGATGATATGTGTTTAATACCTTGTTACATGGTTATTATTGTTATGACCATGGCTATGTTTGTTATATATGTGAAAAACATATGTGTGCTATTACTAGTAGCATTGTTTTTAATTGATATGCAACTATATAGATTAGGTAAAACTTGATTATTGAGTGGTTCTACTCACCCCTCATTCTCCAATATTTACAGGGCCTAGCTTATCGGATCCAGATCGAGGGACATGTGCTAAGACTTAAGATTATAGAGTAAATTTTACTTGTATGCCTCATTGTGTTGTTTATGTGTACTAATGTTTTTAATTTGCCAACTAGGAATCATATAATTGTTTTAAGCTACTTGCATTATTATTGTGTACAACTTATTTTTTTTTACCTTGGGTTAGCGAATTGTGATTGTAAAACTTTATATATGATTAAAATACTTGTGCAAGTAGTATAAAGTGTATTTTAAGTTGTTATTGATGAATATAGATAATTTGTGCAATAATTTCCTTCCCCTTATGATTTATGAAATTAGGGGTTGAGTGTTGAAAATGTGTTGTACATGTTATTGTTAAGTCTATTGAATGTAGTCCAGTGGTGGTTGTGAGCTTATGGCACTTGATGTGATTTTGGACACCTTAGTTATGTTTTAAAAGCATAAATGTGTAAGTTTACTTTTGATATCTAACTTTTGATTGAGAAATAATTTGAATGTTAAACTATTTCTGTTAGTTAGAACTTGAAGAAAGCTTTATGTAGAAACCTAAATTACCTCAATCAAATGTCTAACAAGATTTAGGGTGCATTAAAAGTGTGGTCAGAAAATTTGTCATGAGTCTTGATAGTTTTTTTGTTGTCATAGACTTCTACATTTTATGTCACAATATAAGATTTTATACAACAGCGTATTATGGAAAAATCACTACTTTTGCTCTTTTGACTCCAATTTAATGTTATCTTACTTTATATGATATCCATGCTTCCTTGTGCACGTTTTCTCTTATTTTTGTTTATAAAATAATTTTTTAAGCATGTTAAGTTTTAAAAACTTGGGATCTCATTTATGTAAATTTTACAAACGTAGTAATTCAATCGAGTTAGTCCTATGATTACCTTGATTTTAAAGATAATTGTGGATTAATAAGAGTGACTTCATAATGTTATATACAATCCCATCAAGCAGGAATTTTAGACATTCATTAATGTTCCATTCCCCATTAGGTTGGACAAATAGATCCACAATAGCCTTAGGCTAAAGCTAATGTTGCTTTTTATTAATAAAATTGATGAGGGGTTCCCTCAACGGGGTCCACAAGTCCCACCAAAACATGATACTCTTACTATTGTTAACTTTTCTCCTAACAATACCTCTAAATCTATCCCAAACCGTGATAATACTACTCCAAACCAAAAAAGAATTCTTGTTGTTTATAACAAAGGGAAAAATATCCTTTCCACATTTATATTTAGCCTTGAGAACCCTAACCTAAAGAAATTCAGGTTTGGTAAGTAATCCCCAATAAAGTTTCATGATAAAAGCTAAATTTTTCTTATAAAGAACTTTAAATTCTAAATCCCCATTCTCTTTATCTAATTTCATTGCTTCATAAGCAATTAGGTGGAGTTTCCTACCCTCCCTACGTCAGTTTCAAAAGAAATTCCTATTGATTTTTTTCAATTTCATTAAGCACCCTTTTAGGAAGAAGAGTAGTTTGCATTTGATAGCTAGGTAAAGTCGATAAAATAGATTTAATCAAAACAATTCTACAAGCTAAAGACAGGTATCTACCTTTCCAAGAGGAGAGACAATTTGAAACCTTTTGCACAATTAGGGAATAAGTTGAACAAGTAGCCATACCATGTATGAGGAAGACCTTGTATTTCCCTAAGACAGCTATGATTCCTATCCCAAGGCTATCACTCAATTCCTTAGCATGGTTGAAATTGATATTCTTAGGTAAGAAGACGTTAGACATGTCAAGATTAACTCGATGACCAGAAGCAATACAAAATTTGGTCATAACTTCCCTAATGAAATCCATTTGATTTTTAAAAGCTTTAATAAAGAGGATAAAGTCATCAACAAAGAATAAGTAGAATATACAATGCCCTTCACCTCTAATTCTCACAGGTTTGCACTTCTTGAAATTAACTTGTCTTTAGATTAAATGGCCCAATCTCTTCATGCATAAAACAAATAGATAAAGGCCAAAAGGATCTTCCTGTCTGACTCTTCTAGTGGAGGAGAATCCCTATATTTCTTCACCATTCTAAAGAACTCTCATCGAAACCAAAGAAACATGAACAAAATTTAGATTAAATCATAGTCTGCGAAAGGTCTTCTATAGAAATTGCCCATCTAATCTATCATAAGCTTTTTTCATATCCACTTTAATCGCAACAAAACCTTTTATGCCTTTCCTTTTCCTCATAGAGTGAATGATTTCTTGAGCTGTGATAATATTATCACAACCTTGTCTTCCAACAATGAAGCTTCTCCCTCTATTTCTATTTATAGAGGAAATTATCATTTTTTACTTTTTTTTTATATAAGCAACATCACATATTTCAATAAGCATTTATTACACATTTTTTAAATTACCCCTCATGATTTACATTAACGAGAAATAATTAATGCATGCTTATGCTAATTAATATAGGGCATTTTAGTTTAATTTTTTTTATTTTTAGACATAATTATTATGATTAACCAACTTTTTTTAAATTGTGTAATACAGTTGTTTCTCCTTATATATAAAAATGGAGGGAATACATTGATTAGGTTGGACAAGAAGATTCATAACCAAAATGCAGATTTAGATATTGACCTTTTAAATGCCTACTAAGTTTTGTGTTGTCACTAGCTGAAACAGGATATGCTAGCATACATCTTCTGCCATCACAATAAAAGCCCTCTTTGCTAGTAAAGGCCTGTTTAACTGTCCACTTAGAAGAAACGTAACAGATAATTAGATGCATGTCAATGGACATTAACTCTTTTTAAAGGCTTTAGTCCAACTTCAATTGACTTTCAATCAAGCAGTCTATTTGAAGAGGCAGTAGATAAAGTGTAAATCGGACTAAAATGATAATTAAAGTGAATCAAGTGTCATATTTATTGATCACAGGAGATATATACTTGCCATGGTAGCATTTCTATGTTGGTCTTCAACTCTTCATGGCAAGACTTTAAGGGAATTTACGAGGCTAGCTAATGTTGGTTGGCTTGCTTGTTGATGTGTTTGTCATATATCTTTATCACAGATTGAGTTGTCATAAAGATCTGCTTCTGACTTTGAATGACGACCCTTCATGTTTCCGCCATACAATCTAGAATTGAAGATTTCCACCCTGTCATATGACCACATGTTCAAAGAAATCATGTTATCCTTGTGTATGATATAGTTTCTAGTGTATGCATGAATTAAAAGATGTGAATTTGAGCTAGTATATAAGGCAAAGACAGGAAAGTTCTCAGTATTTGAGGTATGAGTTTAATTTTCCCACCATTTAAAAAAATTCCCTTTTAAATTCAAAGACAATTGTTCATTCGTTTTCTGCATTTCATAGCATACACAAATTGTGAAAGCTAAACAGGTCTTGATGAGTTGCTCTATTTTTCATTCAGAGAATTTTTATTAAGGACTACTATAGAGAATTAATTTTATGTGGGTTCAATTTTTTAAAAAATTTTAGTTCAATACAGAAAAGAAAAATTAAAAAAATTTCAACAACAAAAAAATTAAAATACCCTTCAATTATTATGCCTTAAACTTAAATTAATTCTCTACAGTCGTCCTTACCTAAAATCCTTCCTTTTCATCTCTTGAAATATTCTTTAAAACATGATTTATTTTAGTTCAACTCGGCATATGTTTATCCAAAAGGTGGAAAAATTAATCTTTGCAATTAAGAGTTATTCGCATTATACCATTATATATCCCTATTAGCTAAAATCAGCATCCCGTCTCCTTTTAACTCCAGCGAGTGATCTCCGCCGGGATGCATCTTTTGACATCGAGAAAAAGACACTGTAACCCATAAGAATGCTTCCTGGTGTACGTGTTCAATGGCCTTATTGATTCATTGCAACCTACCTCTCTTTGCAGGTTTTAATTACAAATATTTAAATAAAGCAGCCAGCCTGCAGCTTCGTATGATAAATGGTATCAATGCATGCATTACAGTAAATGAATGCTGATGAAATGAAATAAATGCATGTGTACTTTTAGTAGCAAGCTAGCCAGTGGACATGCAACAAGCCAAAGTTTAATGCAAGCATTGGAAAATGCACCATGTCCACACAAATTTCGATCCTCATTTGCTTGAAGAGCATTAAACCAACTGTCCCTCCTCACTCAGACCATTCTAATTATTGTAAGCCCAATCCCAACGCCTATATCCCCTTCCCACTCAAAACCTCCAAGTCATATATGGGACCAGAATTCAGTTTCCCTGCAGCACTAATTCTGAGAATGAATATATAACGTAACCCCGTAATTTACTGAAATTCCCCCATGGTTCTTCGTTAGGAATGACGAAGAAAGTTACTGATGATCTGGTTAAACGTTACAGAAGTGAAGATTAAAGGCTTCTTTTTACATTTGGATGACACAAGCAAGCGT
This sequence comes from Prosopis cineraria, assembly GCF_029017545.1. Taxonomy (NCBI): domain Eukaryota; kingdom Viridiplantae; phylum Streptophyta; class Magnoliopsida; order Fabales; family Fabaceae; genus Prosopis; species Prosopis cineraria. The sequence continues at coordinate 48,718,907 of NW_026555332.1, forward strand.
AGATTGGAAGTCTCTGAACAAGTTGAAATCTGACAGAGCAAAGATTTATACAAACTAGTGAGCACGTGGGCAACTTAGGACTCACGTGACTTGCGCGACAAGCAAAGCTTGGGTGAGCTGGGCTTCACAGAATGCACCCCATTCCAGATCTCCGTGAAAGCTCTGACAATAACCCCATGGTGGTGCGGCGAATTGAGCCGAAGAAAGCACTGCAGAAGCTTTCTGAGATCATCCGCGGCGTAAATCTCGTTCTCCAGTATCATTTGGAGCATGGAATGCCTAACGTCCAAATAAGGGTCGTCAGAATCTTTCTCCACCGCCACGCCTTGGCCTCCCACCCTGCCCAGACCCCTCACCGTCTTCGGCGCCCTCGCGGTGTTGTCGCAGCTGGAAAACTGAGAAGAGCTGCCGTAAGGAGAGAATATGGAGGTGGTGTTGTCGTTGTCCCAGGAGCTTGAAGAACAATAGTTGTGAAGCGGGAGCTTTTGGTTAGTTGGCTTGCGAGGCTTAGTCTTGGGGTAAAGGATGTGAGAAAGAGAAATCCTTGGTTTCCTGCAACTGCCGCAGCCCAGGTCGACGGACACGGTGTTGAAAAAAAGCTTCTTTCTGGAGCTAGACATTGCTAAGGGATTGGTTGCGAGAAACAGGGTATGAAAGCCAGAGAAGGAAGATGAAGAGAGATAAACGAGCCTGGGACGAATGAATATGGTAATACCATTTGATGTCAGGGGATAGGAAGGATCGTATAAATATATGCTACGTACCCTAATTGTTGAAGCTTTTCATTGAGGACAAGCTGATCAGGGCCGCCGATTTTTGAGAGAGAAACAAGCGCGCGAGTCGACCGTCCGATCACATGTGCATGGAGAGTCAGAGTCAGAGTTATTGCTAGTACTTATTAGAAGCGCTCGTAGATAATTATGCTGGTAACTTGTGGCGTTGTGATCAGAATCAGATTTTAATTTTCTCGTTTTAAGAAGGTGTACTTTTAAAAATGGAACATGAGATCGGGAAGATACAGCACGAGCTCCAAGCTGACATGACAGTGAAGAAGAATTATAACACGGACGGAGAATGCTAAAAACAATTGAACCACTTGATTCTGTACCCAAATTTTCAACCATCTTGCGTTGGATATGTGATTTGGCTTAGCTGTACGGTTGTATAAGCCGACATGGATTTTTATTTCCTCCACAAAGTTCAAGGGTTAATTGGATTAACTTTAGCATTACCGCCTCTCATAGTCTGAATCTTTCAAATATCTCTTTTTCGTTTTCTTTTGTTTTTTAAGACGTGTCAAAGAAAGGAGAACAGGGCCCAGGTGAACAAATGATGAATATGATTTGCCAAGTGATGAATATGATTTGGCTCGGGAGTTGCAGGCCAGGTGAACATGGTTTAACCGTATAAGCATGCCTGTGAGACAATAATTGCCAAGGCATTTTGTCCTCGTTCAATTTTAAATTTGCATTTCATTTGTTCATGAATTAATAAGATTATTAGACATGCAGTACAGGTCTCTCAAATAATAACTAAGAATGCGTCCTTTCGCAAATTTAAAATTGACATTTCGGTTGTTCCTAAATCAAGATTAGACATGAAGAATCATGTCTGATATAATTTCTGTCTACACTTGGAAGGATAGATTACCAACAAGCTATGGCAACTAATGCCGATGCAATAAATTAGAGGCAGTATTAAGCCGGCCCGTGATGCAATTGAATTTATATGAGATTAACGTAAATTCAGAAGAAAACTCGGGGAAAATTGTATGCATCCTTAGAATCGGGTCATTAAATTGGAACATGACGAGTACGTATATGATTTTTTTCCAACAATAACATAACAGAAGAAGATGATATAAGAAAGAAGTCCTCAGCCTGTACATGAAAATCATAGATTTGTGACGTTGTGAGTGGATTGCATAGCAGTAATAATCATCTTGCAATTAAGATACATATAGATGTTGGGAAGAAGAAAAGGGGAAAGTGAAATGAAATGAAATGAAGAAAGGAGAATTGAGATGGAGCCATGGAGGGACGAGTATCTTGGAAGAAAGTGGAACAAGTAAGGCATGGGGGGTTGCGTGGTTGCAAGTACAGAAGCAAAGCTTGGGTGTACAGGAGATACAATATATAAACAAAGGCAAACGTACGTGAGCTACACTGATAGCGCGTGCCATGGCTTTACCCATCAAAAAATCAAAATTGCTGAAATACTAATAATTGCAAGGTACATGCGCACCCTCTTAATCATAATTCTTCAATCTCACGCTTTACTTCCTTAGCCCCCACGCTTCAAACGCAGGCCTCCATTTTCACTTTTCTTGTATCTTTGTCTTTACACTGTAGCCTTGCCCCTAAGCCCATCATGACTCTCGCGTCTTAGCCCACCAACGTCATTCCGGTACCTTCATGGCCCACCGAATCTCTCTCTCTCTCTCCCTGCCCCATAAATATACATATTTATTATTTAAATATAGAGCATAAATGTGTTTTACATGTTCGTTATGAAATGTTTGAATGATGAATTAGTATTGTGCATTGTCAATTGTCTCATTACTTATTATTTTACAGTTAATGACAAATCCATGGATAGAGCATAACGAATCACGTTATGTATTGAAAAAAGAAAAGTGAGCTGCTCTATATTATTTTCCGCTTTTTAGCTTTTGCGAGCCGTATAATTTGCTACAGATTTTTTCATAAAAACATCAATAGTTATGTTATGTATGTGTCTATATCGAACTTCACTCGTCTTTAGATACTTGTCGGGGATTGCAACGAGATGTATCAAAATTTGGTATAATGTTCGGTTGGTTCACCACAGCACACCTTTCTTATTCAAGATTAATGGTGTCTTTTAGCAGAGCCTAGCAAATTGAAGTCGCTGAACTGAAAATTTAGGCTTTATCTGTCCACATTGCATAATTAGTCCCCCTGATTTGCTGCGCACTGACCTGCAGTCCAACTGTCCAAGTGGGCGCAAGAAAATAAAATAAAGACAAAGATATGAGTCTGACAGGTTATGTAAAACTTCTAAAACCTCTCCCCACACGGAGCCAAGACTTGAGTTGAGGGTGTAGGAAAATATAATTTAAAAATAATATAATATTTTTAAAAAATTAATTACATCAGACAAAAAATATAATAACATGAATAAAATTGTACATATTTTTATTTGAGCAAAATATATTATGATTTTTTTGACCAAAATATAGAGAAGATTGCTGTAGAGTTTTACTTTGAACCTCCAAATATTTTTCATTAAATCTAAAGAGTTTAAAATATTGAAAATATAAAGTGCAAGGTTATAAATTTTCTTTGCTATATATATAGATGTAATTTTTCCCTTGTGAGGTGAACATTTGCCTCCTCGCACGGGCCAGTCTCACACAGATAATCCTTTCCCTATATAAGAGGGGCGAATGGGTAAAACCATACCTATCGCATGGATAATGTTATGATTAAATAGTTAATGCCGTTACAACTACACTCACAGGTTACATTTATGTAAGAACAATTTTTCACTTCCTTTTTATGCAGAACTGTTCTACTCTTCTTTTAAATATTAAAAAAATACTGTTTCAATGGCCAAAAAATCTCGGTCAAAGTAAGTATCGGTGGCAGCCCGTTTATTTTATTTTTTTTAAACGCGTGTAGGAATCGTTAAGCTTTTCAACCATATATCTTTAACTTCATTATTGAATAATGAATTTCTCATGAGATAACGTATTAAATTTTAAAAACGACTGATTGTCCACCATATAAAAATATTATTTCGACGTTTTCATAGAGAGGGAAATTTTTATCTGGCCATTTAATTATCAGCAATCCAGACAAGGTTGACTAGGAATAGAGTAGACAAATAAAAAATAAAACATAATGCGCGGGTTAAGGATCACAAATACGTACCATTATTGGCCAATTGGAAACGGAAGAGTGTGAGGTTGAAGGTTCAACTGGTTTGGCATGTATAAACATCATACGTACGATTTACGGAATTTTGAACAAGCACGGCAATTCAAAGGAAGCACCTTCCTCGCAATCACGGACGAAAGAAAACCCGTGGTAGTCCTGTTTCAGGGGATATTCTACTACGTACTGAGCGATCACGAATCACGGCACAACGATTCTGACTCAGTTCCCCCGGATTTTTCCGCTGATTTGCCGAATGTATTTAAACACTCAATGCTCAATCGGACGATCGCTATACCAGCTAACCGTCACGTTCTCGTACATTATTCTGACCCTTGCAACTATATATATTGTGTTATTCTCATAGTTTGACTCTCTCTCCCATTTTTAAGTCGTTTAATAATTTTCCTTTTGTCAGTCAGTTGGCTGAGGTTGGCCCGTCATGAGCAGCACTTACCTTGCATCTTCACCCGGGTTTACCCTGCCCAAAACTCTCTGTTTCATTGCCTCAAAAATTAACAAAAAAAAAAAATCGAGTCTATATCAGATACAAGTTCTATTCGTTGTGTGAATCAAGCACTGACGTTTAACATTTTCCTTGACCCGACAAGCGATAATTATGGGAAAAAAGCGTTGAGTTTCGTTGACGCACTAAACTAATCGTGTGCAATTGATTGACAAATCAATCTAGCCAATTACCCTGCTCAGTGGGAATTTGATTGCGTGATATATAAAAACCTTACTATCTTGAGATCGGTCGAACTGGAGATCTTACCAATATACATACCCGGCCACTAAAGTGTCCACTGAAAAGTGAAAGGCAAAATCAGTAGAATTGTTACGGACTTTTATCATCTTACACATAATCTATCCACGTGTTAGTTGATCAATACATAACAAGATTATGCAATTGTACTTCGGGGAATTTGGCAAAGTAAATATTCGCTCTGTCTATTTTTTTTTTTAACGGTCACTTTTAAATGTTTTTATCAATATGATATTTTAAATTTTAATATAATATCAATTATTACTTTTTTTCAATTACGCCCTTATATATGGTCATTAACTTGAGAATTCCAAGGCAATATTGCATAATCACGCAAATAAATTGATTTAAAAAATTTTACTTCCCCTGTGTTTATTATTTTTTTTATTTGCCCTCTATTGGAACACCTTTAGAGGGGGGGGGGGAAGATGCAGCTATGATGTAGATTGAGTTAGAGGGTGATTTTAAGATATTCGGTAATTTTTAAAAAGCTTCAGAACTATAATGAATTTTACCAAATTTTTTTAAGAAAAAATATCAATTAAAGACTATTAAAAAAAAATTTATATCAATCGCTTATTATGAAAACCCGAGAGGATATTTGTTGATGCTAGTTAGTCTTTTATCAACAAGTATCTAGTTGAATTTTAACAATTCATTCTAAATTAACAACATTTTATTTGGGCTTATTTTTCATTTAGATTTTGAAAACAATTGATTCTTGACTAATATAAATTTTCTTCAGCAGACATCCTTGATTGCTATTTTCTCTTTTCTTAATTGGTATAAAATAATAAAAATGCTTATGGATGAATAAGGAACAGTAGAAGAGTAAAAAAAAATATTAATTATTGATATGAAAATAAGGAGAATATAAGAGATTGGGATGAAAGAAATGAATAATACAAGAGAGAATTGGGAAGAAAAGAGTGGTGATATTCATTCACTTAGATATCACAAATGTGTGGTATACGGCCCTTATTTATAAGCCTCCAACTCTACACAAGAGTCAAAATTTTATAAATAAAAAAATTATTCTACATCATGATATCACATGAAACTATTGGAGGTTATGAATAAATATTAAAAAAATTATCAATTTAAGGGCTATAGAGTCATGACATTAATCACGACACGGAATCCTAAGAGGCTATGAAGTTATGGACATCAACAAAAAATATCCATAACAATTACATTTTTTAATCTAGATACTAAAATTTTAAATGATAAATGAAACATTTATTCTTGTAAGTGTTTGAAAATAGATCAATCTCTGTTTTCATTAGAAAATACTACTCTCTTTGTTGATAAATGTGAGACATTTTTTTTACTAATCACCCTTCAATAAAATAGTTAATTGCCTTCAAATTAATACTATCTTTTTTATATTTATCTTTATTTAATAAGATGTTTTACTTTAAAATAAATATGAAGTGACTCATTTATCAGAGGCACTTTTGAAAAAAGCATATTAATTATATCTTGAAATACTAAAAATATTTTATATTTTTTAACATCTAAACCCTAAAAAATGCCTTAGATATTATTTCAAATGAAGAAAGTATTTATTTAAAGATGAAAAAGAAGGAGACAAAGAAAATAATTGTCCTTTCAGATTCAGAATATAATCAATACATATAAATTAAAATCTCCAATCCTAGCTGCATCAACTTTTTGTTTTCAATAAGTTTGAAATCAATCAACTAAAAATTATATTGCAGTTAGTGTTTCTAAGGCCAAATAGGCCTTGATGGTCGGACCAGGGCTCAAGAAGTGTTGTAATGATTGAGTGGTGTGTTAAAATGATAAATCTCACATTACTCATGTAAGAATGGCTCCAAGGATATAAGTATTAAGTAGTGAAAGTGAATAAGTAAATGAATTTAAAAGAAAAGTGGGCTCGTATACACGAGACAGACCAACGCAAGGCATTCACTATTGAAAACCTTGAAATTTGGCTATTTGAATGTCCTCAATTTTTAGTCTTTAAACAAATATTTAGATTCTTAAATGAATTTTATCAAAGTTATTTTTTTTTCAATGTTTTTGGACAAATATGCTTAGTAGTGGTTTATGCTCCTGACGAGTGCATAGGTGTACGGTCTTTAGCCTAGCATCTTAAATGTCCAATGTTCATATCTAGATCTTAGCCTATATAAAAGCTCACAATTAGATAGAATGAGTTGCACCGGTCTTCGAGTTTTTAAGTTATCTCTTCTATTCCCTAGTACTGTTGTTTTATTGTCATGTTCCTTAGTTTATTCCAACTAGTTTCTTTTGTTCTATGCCCCTGTCTGGTAATGTAGGATAAGTATTTTTAATCTTGGGAAGTTGTCATGTGATCAATACAGTATGATGAAATAATTCTTAAGGATAATGTCTTTCAACATGACTCAAATTTAAAATTACTACCTATTGGCAATAAGAACAAAGCCGTCTTGTTCAACTATTTGGTCCGTCCTGCCAATTAACTCGAGTTGGCCCATTTTAACCCAAGCGATTCTTGAAGACTTGGAGAAAAACTCGACACTTAGAATGGTTCATCCATTTTGACCCATTTTTTATTTAAATATTTTTTATTTAATTATTATATCATTGATTCAATTATCAATGTAACTAGTTAAACTATGAGAACCATAATCTGTTAATTTTTATGGTTCATCTTCTGATCTGATTTTTAAAACATTAATTATAATTATAGTGAAAACAGGAATGGTGCTAGTGATAGTACAATGTAGCAGGATAATATTGGTGCAACAAGTTCGATCGGATCTTGGTGGACAAGAAGATAAAAAGAACCTTAATCAATATATAGGTGGGCATGTATGCATGACGACGCATGATGCATGGTTTGGTGATGAAATAACCACTAAAAGACAGAGACAAAAAAGAAAAAGAAAAAGAAACAAGTTAGTTAGTCAAATAATGAGAAACAGTTGAACCACTCCATGTATCCCAATCCCGATGTGGTTCTTGTGATTAGTTACTTCCATTAGAAAGTGGAAACACCCTGCCCACTCAGTGTGTAGTGTAGCATGGTTGTTCAACCACACTAGGTACCATCCCAACCGTTTTGCTCCAAGCTGTACTGACTCAGTTGTCATCTGGCTGAGGCTGGAGCACCAGGATGGTTATGGTTGTGATGAAATCTTGATCATTTAGTATTAATTTTAATGGTCCAGATTTAAAAATTTTAACTCATATGATTTATTTTTTTTGTCAACAGACATTTATAATATTATATTTATTTTAAATTCTGTATTTAGTAAAATAATAAAAAATTATATCAAATTTAAACTGTTTAGATTAATTTTTAGACGGTTGATGGGAAATGGAAACTGACCTGGTCTCCATTTGCTAAAAAATATATAAAAAGGATTTGCTTGCGACTGCATTTGATTCTCCGCTGAACGTGGCTTCAATATATCCCGCCTCGACACATAAGGCTTCAACGGGACTATTGAATTCATATCTAAAGCCAGGTCAACAAAATTACCAGAATGTCCATTATACCCTTTCCTGCCTTCTCTCTCTTCCTCTCGCCCTCCAATGCCTTCGTATGTCGTTCTCTTTCCTTTTCAGTATTTAAAGGCTAAAGAAGTCGTCAGCTGTTCAAGGCCCCACAGATAATGACACAAAGCCCAGGACGCAAAACAACTAGTCTCTTATTCTCAAGCAAAATAATAGTAGTGATTAAAAAAAGCAACCAGTCTCTGGTCCACGATGGATACCCCCAACGCCAATGCATTTCATCGCCATCATCAACACTTTCAGTTTACTTGTTCAACGCTGATGATTTTATTGAGTAAAGGTCGTGTTTCGAAAAGATTCACGCCGAAACTTTCCACTCCAATGAAATTCTTGCCCTCCCATCAACGCCTCATTCATGAGTCCCGTAAGTTATCAAAACAATCATTCTTCACCTTCACGGCCAAAACTTCCAGGAACTTGGCTTTGGCCTCAACCTACGGTCAACTAACTCATTCAGCTCTCTAATCTCCGCCATAATTTTTTTTTTGGTGGTAAGAATAAGGTAGGCCTTGACTGGGTAAAATTATGAAAAAATGATAGAGAAGTCCTCTTAATTTAATTAAGTTTTAAATGTTAAACTCTAAAAGTTTAAAAGTTCGACTTTCGATTTTATAATTTTGTGATGATTGTAATAATCCTTACCCCACTCCATCGAAAGTCTTTTGGATTGAGCCAACCCACATCACTGCAACGGAAGCCGCTTTCCTGAGGTGGTATTTGAGTTATTACTTACCCCATTAAAGAGGTCTTTTGAAGCATTTTTAAACTCAAACCTCAAACTTCTACCACCTTAATGAAGTTGAGATTAAGTCTGGTATCATTGGGTTACTAACCACTTTGGAAAAAGCTGGGTGCCGGGCCCTTGCGCGAATGGTTAAAACTCCAGTCAAAAGACCCCTGGTGGGATGGGATGAGGACTGTTACAATGATAAAGTTGTAATTTATGTTCCAAAATTTAAAAGGGTAAATAAATTTATTTATTTTTTAATCATGTTAAATTTTAAAAATAAGTTACAAATTTATTACAATAAAATTGCAAAATGAAGAGGTTAACTTGTAAATTTTTAGAGTTCTATATTTACTTGAGATCTCATTTGAATTAATTAATTCCCTTGGAATCCATCTATCATTCTTCCTAAAATTGTCTCCAATAAATAATAAAGGGTTAAAGTTTAATTTTATCCCTATGCTTATTTTTTAGAAGTGATGGACGCCTATACTCTTAAATGGGACAATTTTACCATTGGATTATTTTTTTTAGGAGCAAAAAACCTCCTCTACTAATAAACAATTAACTCTGTCATTATATGCTGATGTGGTATGTGCGCGGGATCCACACACGGTGACATCTAATACTTTGACAATGTCCTTTAGTATTAATTTTTCTTTAAAATTTTTTTTCAGGAGCATTGAGCACCCTAATTTTTTTTAAAAGTACTGGACACCTAAAGTCTTGTTAAAATAAAGTTTAATAAATATTATTAAAATACTAAATATTTTAATATTTAATAATAATTTAAATATTATTATTTAAAACATTATAGCACCCAATTTAATATTTTAAAATTTTTAATATTTTGTATTAAAAATGAAGAGGATAAACCTCAAAATTAATGAAGGTATTTTTTTCTCATCTCTCTATTTTTTTCTTGTTAAGTAACTTTTTTTGTAACATGTTAATGGAATAAGTAATATTTTTTAAATAAACATTTTTGCCATTATCTTGTTGGTCCTGATTGTCATATTTCTAATTTTACTCTTAATAGTGCAACATACAGAGCATGTTGAATTTGGGTAGTGTAATATTTTAGAGGAAAATTGTTAGTTGACAAAAAAATTAAAAAATTTAAGTAATATTAAAAATATAAGTAAGTTTTGATATACACATAAAGTAAAACAATTTGAGCACTGTCTTGAAAAGAAGATCGATGTATAAAAAATAAAAAATTATCTATAAATTTATAAAATGCTAGTTTGAGTTATTAATATTTAAAAAGTAATTTATAAATTTTGAATGAATATTTATAAATAATAATATTTAAATTATTAAATATAAAAATATTTAATATTTTTAAAATATTTATTAAATTTTATTTTAATAAAATTTTAAAGTATTCAGTGCTTCTGAAAAAAATTTTAAAGTACTCGAGGCTCTAAAAAAAAAATTAAGGACAAATTAACACTAAAGGACATAGTCAGAATCTTATCTGTCACTATGTGTAAGCCTTACACATATGTCATATTAGTATATGATGGCAAAGTTAATGATTTATTAATATGGAAGATTTTTTCCTCCTTAAAAAATAATTAAGGGATAAAATTATCTCACTTAAAATACATGCAGAAATAAAACTAAACTTTAACCCAATAATAAAAGAAAACTCGAAAAGGAACACGGGATTTTTAATGGAAACACGCCGCCCTTATTTGTCTTGTTCGTGATTTAATGTTGGAAGCGTCTTGATGGAAGTACGTGGAAGCGAAGCTTTATTGGCGAAAGAAAATGGTACATTTTTTGTCAACAGAAAATTGTAGATCAGACCAATATCAACAAGACCATTTAGCATTTCTAAAATTAAGCATTAATCAATCCAACTTCGCCTGGTTTAGTTCAAACATATGTTGCTTACAAACATTTTTTTCTATTGCGAAATGGAACTAATTAAAAAAAATTATGAATTCATGATTTATATCGTACAAAATGACGGAAATGCCCTTTATCTGAACCCAAACCGCCATCTGGAAGTCGTGAATCCGTTTTTGAAAAATCCCCATTAAACCAGACAACGTTGCGTCCAAAAGTAAAGAGAAGCGTCCGCGCCAAGAAATCTCATCTTCTTTCTCCTTTCATTTGTTTTTTAAAAGAATTTTAAAAAGTAAAGAAAGAATCATCCTCAATTTCTGTCCCAGTATATAATTCGAACTTTTCGATACTTCGGAGTTCGGATCACATGCTTCTTGCTTAAATATTGTTTCATCTTGCTTCCAAGATTGATCTTCTCGGAGAACAATCCTCATCCATTTTTTTCTATTGTTTTTCCTTCAATCATTAATTCCTTAGCCTTTGGTTGGCTCTGAATCTTTCCACCTTGAAATCCCATACCCATTTATCAGAATCTCTCTTCCTTGTTCTTCTGGAGAAAGTTGCCATTAGCGATCTTGCAGTTTCACAAACTTTGAAGGCTTGGCCCTTCACAATTTCGACGGGCTGCTTTACTTCCAGAGTTCTGCCGGTTCGTGTTGAAAATGTTGGGAGAATTCATTACTAGAAGTCTTATGTACGTATGCTCTCCCCAGGCATGATTTCTCCAAGTCATTTTGATATTTCATCTTGCATTCTTGATTCTTCAATCTTCTGGATTTCAGATTGCTTCTTGGATATGCATACCCTGGCTTTAAATGCTACCAGACCATAGAGAGAAACAGGGTCCAGAATGAGGAGCTTCGCTTCTGGTGTCAATACTGGTAAGAGATCATTCTTCTAAAAGGAGGGGCCCCTCTTCTTCATCCTGTTTTCGATTGATTGCTGTGAAATTTATGGCTTTCAGTTTGCATTTAAGGGTCAGAGTTGTAGGATCAGAGCTGGATTAGTTAGGATGGAGAAGGAATTGCTCGGCCCTTTCTGTTAATTAGAATTAAATTTCGAAAGCATAGATGAGTGAAGAATAAGAGATTTCATTAATGAATTGTTTCACAAAAAGGGGTCATCTTTTTCTTCATAACCAATCAGGAGTCAATGCCCTGCGATGCAGTGCAAATATTTATTTGACATAACATTGGACCCTTTGGTCCAAACGGGGTGGGGGAAATATAACATTAGAACACGTATGAAATAACCCGGCCTCAGAATTTAAATTCAAATAGGATTAGTTTTTCCTGAAAATGGAGACAATATTCACAAAGAGAGACGAGAAAGATGCAATCCTACTGTTAATTTTAATCAGCGGGTTTGATCGATATGAAAGAAGTTTTAACGCGCAAGTGGATTCACAGGGTTCTTGTGGCATTTCTCACAGTTGTGGAAAGCGTCGCCGACATATTCATTTCCTGGTATGTGTAGGATCTAATAATTACTGGCATAATATTGCAAGTTAATCTAGTTTGTGTAGTCAATTAACGCCAACCTCTTTACGAAAGGTTGCCGATGTACGGGGAGCTGAAACTGGCTCTTTTCATTTACTTGTGGTATCCCAAAACCCAGGTAAGAAAATAGCAGAAACAGGGTGAGAGATTTGTCACTTTCTCTTTCGCGCACTTCTTACCTCCCACTGACTATTTTCGTAAGTAATGAAAAGATGAGAAGACACACACTTGATAACAGTAGAGCTGTTACTCATTGTAGGGAACTGGAGTTATATATGATGCAGTGTTGCGACCTTATGTAACAAGTCACGAGCATGATATTGAGAATAAGTTGCTTGAGTGGAGAGCTAGGATCTGGGATTTGGCCGTATTTTACTTACAAAACTGCTCAGATTTCGGGCAGTCAGCATTTTTGCAAGTCCTCGAGTACTTTGCTGCTCAGTCTAGAAAATTTAGCGGCAACAGCACCACTAAGGTGAATTCTTCTCTTCACTTATGAACCCTGTTTCAATTTGATTAGCCTGCCATTCTCAAGTAAAGTTTTGAGTGAGGTTTCTCACGAGTTTTTGTAATTGCAGAAAAATGATAAACAGGGTGAAGGTGAGGCGCAATACCCTCCAAAACGATCGATCTTTTTTGCCAACAGGAAGCACAAGAAGCCGCCATCATTGTCGGAGTGACGCCAAAGACCAAACATTTCGAAGACACCCAAGTGTGAAACTGTAAAGGTTGGTTTTGATTCTGTACCAGAGTACAACCTCAGCCAAATTCGCGCGATAACCTGCCACCGAATCCATAAATCCAATACCCCCAGCATAGTTGAGAACTGTTTAGGGAGAAAACTTGTATTTTGTACATAGTCACATTAATCTTACCATCATTGTCATTCGTTCTTTGATCAAAGTTATCAACTTCCATTGCTAAGCTCAACCCTTTCTTAATTTTTCCTTCATTTTGAAACAATGATAGCAAAGTGACCTGTCTGAGGTTCGATTAATGGCATTATTCATTCGTTGATTCCATTATATTATATGTCGGACAGCAATGAAAAAAGGGACAAGTTTATGAATTAGGAAATTACAGTAGCGATAAACATTCTGTGTACTTAAAGTTTAAACCAGACAAAAGAAATTAAAAACGAGCATCCCCCATGATTAAGCGAAGTGACTTCAATGGGGTTGAGGCCAGATTGCGCGGGATATCCGATGGAAAATCCAGGAAACACCAGAAACGAAGCGGCGATAGAAGAAGCTGAGATAAGGAAGTAGGAGGCGAGGGAAGCATGAGGAGGAGGAGGAGGGTGAGCTGGTGGTGGGGGAAGAAGACATTGGCCGGAGGTAAGCCGAAGCGGCTCGCTTGACGAGGCGATTGCGAATGGAGATATCGTAGGCAGAGACAGAACCCGAAGGTGGAGTGGCGGATGAGAGTAAATCTCTGAGAGAAGTGTAGGACACGAGAGAAGATGATCCATGAGAGTGATGACCCAAGTCTGACGAGGATAGCGGCGCCTGCACGGTGTCGTTTGGGAGAGCGCAGAAGCTCGAACGCTGAAGTCGCTTGGCGGCCGGGACTCTGTGTTCCTTGGGCAGGACCACGGATGTGGCTATGGAGTTCCGGCGGCGGAGGGTCGTTGTCGATGATTCTAGAGCGAGAGTGGTGGTGATAGAATCCTCCATGATTGGATCCTCCAGGACTAGAATTTGAAAGTATCAATCAAATATTCAAATACCGCTGAAACCCGTGCACTGGCTTAGGCTCTCCCACTCTCTCTCTCTCTCTATATATTTTTTCCGACGGAAAAAGAAAACCTCATCTTTTTTGAAAGTGTTTTGCCTTTATCTTTATTAATGTGAGGTGGCTGTGTGTCATGTGGCCTGGATCAATAGGCTTTTTGATTGAAATAAAATCAAGACAAATTTTTGAATTGTGCCCTTGATTTTAAGTTGACGGTTAAATGTTTGAACGATTTTATAATTAAAAAAATTTAGTATAAATAGTTTTGATTTTAATTTGCTGGCCAGAAATAGTTTTAATTTTCAGTTCTTGATTGTATTTTTTCCCTTAATTTTCGTCCTTTTTAGTATTGCATTTTCCATGATTGAGTCATCTGCGACAGTGACTACAATTAGATCAGCGTTATACTTATTTATAGTTTATATTTATACGGTCAGAATTATTCGATAGCCACTCGTATTCAGTAATATTTGGCTGTTGATAAATTATAGAGTAATGCCATTATCAATTTAATATTAGTAAAATATCAATTCAAGATTAGCAAAATCCCATGTCTTTATTATCATCATCTATATGGCATGAACAAAGTGGTAAAAAATCTTGTTAAAGACAATGTATTTTTGGAAGAATTGCGATGCATATTGCTTGGTCTCTGTACATTCTCAGTTAACAAATTTGATCCAAAGATCCACTCAAAAATTAAGTATGAAGGATGTTTTTGGAAAAATTGTTCTGGTTAATACTTCATAATATTTGAATATGATATCATGCAAAGTTGAAAACACATATATAATTATCCGTATGCATAAAGATATATTTAATTACTTGTTCATTGAAATTTGAAAATAAACAAGTGATTGATGAATCTTCTAGAACCCTCATTTAAATGAATATATATGTGTGTGCATGAATTTGGTGTCATATCGCGTGAATTTGTATTCTTAAATGGTCAAATGACCATATATTTTTTTTATGATTATTCATACGTTATAGGTTCATGATTTTTTTTAATCATAACTTAAATGAATATTGATATGAACAAGCATATGAATTGAAAACGAGTAACTTAAATATAGATTCAATTATTAATACATAGTTGGCAAAAAAACATTATTAATACATACATATATCCATCAGTTTTATTGTTAAAGGATTTTTAAAATTTTAAATTACATAGTATTTAATTTTAGCTAGGAGTCCTATTTTCTTCCCAATTCATTAACCTTTTTTTTTATCAGCTATGATTTTTTTTAAATGCGGTTACGTGATAGTTTGTAGAACTTTTTATAAAACAATATTGTAACTTCAGTAAAATTCAAATAAAAGATTTAAAATAAACAAAAATAAAAGAAGATGTATGTTGATAAACAAACCCGCAAATGCTTAAATTATAGAGAGAAGTGGGGATACCTCAAAAAACAAAAAAAAAATTACAGAGAGAAGCGAGGCACGTGAAAAACTCATAAGTAGTGTAAAGTCATATAATTAAAACATTGAAATTTTGTTAATCAATGCCAATAAGGGAGAATTTTGATTTAGATGTAAAGCATTATAAGAGGTTTTCTACTTTTCTTATATATTTAATACATGTAATTCTTTCCAATAAGATTGAAACAAGTATATTCAAAATTTGAAAATAAAATAGAAATATTAAAAACAACAGATAAGAACAGACTTGTTGATTTTTTCTTTCACGTGGAACATGTTTTGATAACTTGTTTTTGTTTTATGCTCTCTCTTGAAACCATAGGGGGAAAAAAAAAACTCCAAAGCACCTTTGTGTGTGTGTGTGTGTGTGTGTGTTTTGTTATACTAGTTCATCATTATCGTAGTTTAAGAAGTTTTGTTAAAACAAGTCAACAGTATTGGCATTAAAAAGAGCAGGAATTTATCATCTCGTGTATTCTTGGGTGAGTGGCAAGCATGGATTTAGAATCTCAAAACAACAAATATCTTTTTAAGTTTACCGAGTAGAATAAATACATCAGTGACCTGTTACCAAGTAGAATATCTCTATTTACACTCACTTTATTATATTGATGTATGGTCCAGTGGTCTCTTTCGGCTTTCATTGCATGACATCTCTTAATCTCCCGGCTGAAGGGAGTGTTTTAAAGCTGCAATTGTAGATGCAGCATTGATGTTAATGAGGTTGGGCTCAAGCGTTGGGCAAGTCTTTGGACTATCACATTTCTGTTTCTATGGTTGGTGAAGTTTTAGAAATAGCCTCATCTTTCAACCCTAGGGCGCTCCTTTATGTTCTTTTTCTGGTTTTGTTTGTTGTTGTGTTGGACCTCTTTTCAGTGTGCCTGTTTTTAGGTGGCGTTATTTGGTGTTTGCAAAATATATTTGAATGATACGAGTACAAATTTCTCTGGGATCAAAAAAAAGAAAAAAAACATAAAGTATCCCTTATGTTAACATGTCGTGCAAAATATATTAATCACTTGTCATACCTGTGTCTAATTAGGAACAAATCAACTTTTTTTTTTTTAATTCTTTGTTCCCCCCTCTTATTTTCTCATTTCATTGTCATCCCTTTTCCACTCATTTTTGGTATGCCCGCGTTTTGGTTCCTTTTTCATATAATTTTTAAGCAATTTTTTTGTAAAGTAAATGAGCAAAATTACTTTTAAAACTTTAGATTCAACAGCATCATAGACCCTAAATTTAATTATTGTGTGAATTATTTTTTTAACTTTTGAAAATGGTATAGTATAACTCCTATTATTAATAAAGGTTAACTTTAATTATTAATTAATTATAAAATACAAAAATAACTTCAAAAATTATAGAAAATGACCAAAAGGGTCCTTTATTAGGGTATAAAAATTGTTAGTCATTTTTTGTAATTCGTGTTTTATTTCTTTATTATAATTTTTGAGGTAATTTTTTTTGATCAATTAACAGTAATGTTAACTTCTGTTAATGATAAAGATCAGATTATGTTATTTTCAAAAATTGATGAAATAATTTGCATGACAAACAAATTTAAGGTTTATGATACTATTAGACACAAAGTTTAGGATAATTTACTAATATATTCTTTTTTGTTCCAATAGTTATATTTATTTTGTCAACTTAATATTTTATTGTCATCGTTGGCAAGTTTTAACCATGTGCCTTATCTTGAAAAAACCAAAAGTTAAAATAATAATCAAAATAAATTTAAGAGATTAAATTAATAAAAAATTAACTTTAAAAAATTAAATCAATGATTGAAACTAATATAAATGACTATAAATTTTACTATCCTCATATATATAGGAAAAAATAAATCATAAACGATGATTAAAAAAAAAAACCAACATAAAAAGACAAGTATACAGAGATGTATATTACTACATGTAGCATGCACTGCTTCAAATGGATTCACCAGCAACACGTTCATACTTTGAGAGAAAAAAATGTACTGCAGCATCCCGTATGATATAGTATTTTCTTTTGCCCATAATAAAAGAAGATCGCGAGTTTGTAACTATTTTAGGATCTTAAACTAAAATTTACATATTCCAAATAACAAGCTGATTAGATAACTTGTCAAAGTATTGAAAACAATCAATGACGGTGCTAATACCCCGAGCTATGGGGCACAACATTTTTTAAATTAAAAATTTAGAAATAATTAAAAAAATTAGAAATTAAAATCTTTAAAGTTTGGTTAAGAAGCGCTTCAAAATATTTGAGTCAAAAAATATAAAATATTAAAAAACATGAGCATTTTTTATAATTTTCTTTAAATCTAAAGGATGCATTTATCCCCTAACATCCGTGTAGCGCTGCCCATGATAACAATTGAAATTTCGTTGTTTCATTTTAAAAAAAAATAAATTAGATAAGAGTAAAGTTAGAAAAATATGGGTAAAAGCTATCAAATGTTTTATAGTTTAGTCTAAACAAATCTTTTAATTTGTGCCCCATTGTCATGATGGAGCACGACTTATGATACAATAGTAACAATACCACACATTCTATAAAAATTGTATCACTATGCTTTTTTGTTAAAATATTTCTACATGACTTCAAAAAGAAATTAAAAGAATAATATTTTAGTTTACTAACACAACTATCTTTACAATACTTTAAAAATTTGTATCCAAAATTCAAAACACTCTCATTCATCATCAAAAATATTACTTTCTTCATTAAAAAAATGTAAAACATTTTCAATCAAATTTTATCTTCAATAAAGTATTTATCTATTTTCAAACTAACTCTATCTTTTCATATTTAATAAAATATTTACTTCTATTAAATAATCTATAATAAATATAAAGTCATTATTAATAGGGGTACTTTTAAAAAAGTTAATGATTACACCTCAAAAAATAAAAAATATTTTACATTTTTGAACATCTAACTTTTTAAAAAATACTTTACATTTTTAAATAGAGAGAGCACCATATATAGCACATACATTTTATATCTATGTCTTAATATTTTGAAAATTGTTGCATTGGACGTATCATGTTAGATCCTATTTGATATACTTTTTTCATTAAAAAATATAAAATATTTTTAATTTAATTACATTCTTAACAAGTTAATTAATTATTTTTAAATTGATATCATCTTTTCATGCTATCTTTATTTAATAGAATCTATTGATTGATTTAATCATTAAAAATGCTTTTAAAAAAAACTCATTATTTACATTAAAAATAAAAATATATTACATTTTTTAATATTTTATCTGAAAAAATTTGTTTTTATGTTTTTGAAGGAGAGTACAAAGTTGATAAAAATATTTATTGATGTATCACCAAAAATATTTATTTTAAAATTAAGCCATTAAAGGAACATATAACGCAATTTGTTGATTAAATCGAAGAAAATATTCATAATTTTTTTAAAAAAATATGTTTAAGGTAAACAATTTACAAACTGCGACGGTACTCCCCCCATCCCGTGCCCGTGCCACCAACCAACCCTTGACCCATCCCTCCTATCTTCTTACCCGACATTACAACCTCAGGCTTTGGGAAGCTATAGCTGTAGAGTGAGGAAGAGAAGGATCGAGAGAGCACTGTGAACTGAAATTCCACCCAATGGCCTCCTCAACTGCCCCCGCTGCTATCCTTTCTTCAAACCCTACCCTCTTCTCTCCCAAATTATCCTCTCCCTCTCTCTCTTTCTCCCCTTCCTTCCCCAAGTCTTTCGTTGGCCTTCGCAAACCCTCACTCTCTGCTCGCCCTCATTCCTTTTCCTTGAATCGTGCCTCTCATTCTAGACGCAGCTTCGTCGTCAAAGCTTCTGTACGTGCACTCTCTCTTCCCTTACTTATCTGTCTACCTTATTCTTGGCTGATTAATTGCGAAATTTGTACTGCTGACTCGAAATATTGCGCACTTGATTGTTGTTGTTTTTCGTCTAACACATCGTTCGTCTGAAATAGTGCTACATTGGGCCATAAATAACTCTTCAACGTGGATTTTCCTCTATTTCTAAGATTTCTTAGAGGATTTCCTGCCCGTTCCTTTTTCTGCCGTTGTATATTTGCCGTGTTACATTAAAAGCATTCATTTTTCTGTTTACAGCATGTTAAAAACTTAATGATAAAACTTAGATCTTGTTCCATTGAAATACTAATTAGTCATAACAATAAGGAATTTCGATGTTGTGGAGTTGAGAAGCATATTGAGACTAGTAAAAATGTGAATGGGTTCATTTTCCTCTCTTTCTACACTCTTCTCTCTTTGCTCTCAACTTCTGTTTTATATAAAAGCATGTTAATTTTAAGTCTAAATCTTAACACGGAAGAGTTCTGTAAAGGAAGCTGGTATTTCAAGCACTTGGTAAAGCTCTACGATGAAGCAGAGTCGGATGCTTGTGACATTTGAGCATCTAGTATTGTAAAGTCTAGGGTGTGTTATCGATGCTAAGGGAGAATCAACTTTAACCACTGACGGCAGTAACTTCAATGATAAAACCGGATCTCAAGTTTCCTACGAACTTTTCTTTGACTTAACTTTTGAAGTATGCTTTTTCCCTCTCATTTTACAGAGTGAACTTCCACTTGTTGGAAATAAAGCACCGGATTTTGAAGCGGAGGCTGTTT
This sequence comes from Prosopis cineraria, assembly GCF_029017545.1. Taxonomy (NCBI): domain Eukaryota; kingdom Viridiplantae; phylum Streptophyta; class Magnoliopsida; order Fabales; family Fabaceae; genus Prosopis; species Prosopis cineraria. The sequence continues at coordinate 48,738,996 of NW_026555332.1, forward strand.
TTGACCAGGAGTTTATCAAGGTAAATGACACGATTCTTCTTATGTCCTTTAATTAGCAGTAGATTCTCTCCTTGTGAAGTGCGTCTTTTATTTGTTTTTTTTTATTGTAATACCTTTTGAGATGTGTTATGCTTGTAAATGTTACTTCATTTCAGGTTAAACTTTCTGATTACATTGGAAAGAAATATGTCATCCTCTTCTTCTACCCCTTGGACTTCACATTCGTTTGTCCAACAGGTTTGTCACTAAATTAGAATGAGGTTAGTAAGATACTAGTCAATGCTGTAGCTACTTTGATTCTTCTCTGATCTCTGTTTTTTACTTATAGAAATCACTGCCTTCAGTGATCGGCATGCAGAATTTGAGGCACTAAATACTGAGATATTGGGTGTTTCAGTTGACAGCGTGGTGAGTTAATTTGCCTTGTGTAGTTTATTATTATCTTCTTCAGTTACTGGCTTTTATATTAGCTATCAAAGAGTGTTAAAATACGTTTGTACGTTTTATATTAGCTATCAAATGAAGTGAGGGTAGAGGGAAATACTATGCTAGCTTACTGCCTCCATAAACATGGGAAAAGAAAAATAGCTGCCAATGAAATTCATAATATATGCAGCGCCCTTAACCTTATGTCCATAAACAGCATGGCATATGCTTTAAGTTCACCTTTATAGTTTCACAGCATGTTCTAATTCAGTTTTAGTTCCTGAGTCTCCTTCTGCTTGTTTAGTGGTTTTACTTCTATTATTGTAGTTCTCGCATCTTGCATGGGTTCAAACGGATAGAAAGTCTGGTGGTCTTGGGGACTTGAAGTATCCACTGATTTCCGATGTCACCAAATCAATTTCAAAATCTTATGGTGTGCTGATTCCTGATCAGGTATGTTTAGGCATTTTAAAATTGTTAATACTGAGACTATGCTGAAATTTCACAGAGCTCTTTTTTTATATTAAAAAAAGGATCTTCTGTCTTCTCTCCTAAAATACGAAGGGAAAATTGTGCTCATAGATCCTTGCGAGTTTCTTAAGAGGCATGGGTTCAGTTTTGTATAATTGCTATTTAAAGTCCTTCTATCTATTCAAATCAACTTATTATGTGTTCATTTTGCTCACCAAAAAAAAAAAAAGTTATTATGTGTTTATGACAAAACTTATGCCTTGGGTATTTTCATCCAAGTGACTCTATCTTGGGGCTTGACCTTGGATGCCCTATGAAACAAAATATAAGATGCTGCTTGGGTAAATCCATAAATGTACATATAGGAAACATCTAAGGCATAAATGTTGCGAAATACCTTACACGCCACTTCTCTGGGCCTGATGTTTCCGATGATTAGGGGATTGCGTTGAGAGGATTGTTCATTATCGACAAGGAAGGCATTATCCAGCATTCTACCATTAACAACCTGGCAATTGGTAGAAGTGTTGATGAGACGAAGAGAACACTACAGGTAATTACGTACACAGACAAGACAACACCAAGATTGAACAATATTTTATGTAACCTATTTTCTGGTCATTTCTTTCTCCTCTCTCACCGTTATCTAATCTCCTCGCTTCCCATTCTGTGTATTTTTCTTGCAGGCCCTGCAGTATGTGCAGGAGAACCCAGATGAAGTTTGCCCTGCTGGGTGGAAGCCCGGTGAGAAGTCCATGAAGCCAGACCCTAAACTTAGCAAGGAGTACTTCGCAGCAGTGTAGGCTGGATGATGGTCAAGACTTAAAAGAGCAGTAATTGTGCATCTGTTATGCAGTGTAGAAGGGTTTTGTTTTTTTTTTTTTTCCGTGACACTTTCTCAAGTCCTGAAATTTGAGCTGCGGGCTGTGAATTATGATAATAAATGCATGTTGGTGTACCTGGATTTTTGAGCGAATTATGTGGCAGTTTTTAACATTTTATTTTGACTGGAATCTGTAAACTATGTGCGCTTGAATGATATATCGCACCCAGGTTGGGACTCCAAGCAGTTTTGGTTCCTCTATCGGATTAATCAATTAGCACTCTACTAGTACTAGGAGCATGAGGGGAACGAGTTATAGCTGTAGCTGGAAAATTTTCCCAATTAATTTATAACCTAATATGACTGGCCCTTGTTTGCTTTTCGTTGTCTTAAATGTGCCAGCTGCAAACATATAGTGTCGATGCTCAAACCATCAAGATTTACTCAATTATACAATTACCAATGGAGAAGTTAGGCCGTTTCAGTGTAACGAGTAACGGGGGGATTTGTTTACTCTCCCCTTTTCGTGTTGAGGTAAAAACTCGGATTGTGGATGGAATCCACTTGGAGGAGTCACCGTTCTTTTTCCTCAGGAAGAAAATCCGGTAAACTTGGAATGATGGTTGGCGAGCGAAAGGTTATCGATATCTTTTATTTATTTATTTTATGCTAAAGAGGCTTTCCACATCCGATCCTCCTGGTTTTACTTTCTGTACTTCTGTGCCGCAAAATAAGGAGCATGTCATTCCACCAGTGGTGCCTGGGTCGTGGTGGCTTCGATGTCCTTAATGCAAGATGGATGACAGAATCAGTTCCGGTTGCTCAACGCAGCAGAAGTAATCGTTCTTATGCACTCAAACCCAATCGGCGAAGGCGGGCGATAGAGAATGCCCAAATCCGACTTTCTCCACTTCACTCAGTGGACCTGAAGATGACGAGCCCTCAGCGACGCCAAAACCTGAAGCCTTTATCCGCGTCGGTTCCTGTTCCGCCACCGCTTGACCTCACCGAAGACAACGTGCGACAAGTCTTGACCGACGCTCGAGCGGAGCTGGGTCAGATCTTCGATGCTTCTGTCGGCATCACTGGTAATTTTTTTAGTTAGAGAGACTTTATGTACCTCCATGCGTGCACGTGGTTATGTATTGAACACAGAATTAAGGGCTCGGTTCAATTCATCAGGGAAGGCTGAGCTGGCAGAACTGGACGGACCTTTCGTGAAGATTAGCCTCAGGGGTCGATTTTGGCACAAGCGTTCCACTGTTCTCGCCAGAGTTGGTAATTATCTGAAGCAGAGGATTCCGGTGAGTCCCATCATCTTATGATGTCTATTTTAACCCAACCTCACAAACCCAATTCATCTATTTCATGCCAGCTACACAATTAACTAGAGCGAGAGGCTTTACAATTTCATAATTTGCTGCCTTTCTGCTTTCTTTCAGGAGATTTTGGAGGTTGATATTGAAGACGAGAAACAATTGGATGACAGTCCTGAGAATTTTTGAGTTAGTGATCCACTCTTATCTTGTTTTTCTACTTTTCGTGCTCTTTCGCCGCCCGATTGCTAACAAAAATTGTGTTTCTACTTACCCCGTAAACCCAATGTGGATGTGATTTGACTTGTAATATCACGCACCACCAGAATGTAGCGGAACAGCCTGAAATTGAATAACATAATGTTGGTGGCGTTCACTGGGTTGACTCGCTGCATTCTGTGCTTGTTTGGATTACATTTGAAATCAATTCTAAAGGTTAAAATTATGATTTTATAAAAATATATTCAAATATCTATCTTACATATTAAAATTAATTACGAATTTAAATTATGTTTTCTTAAAAATATTCAAATGCCCATTATATATGGTAAAATTAATTATGAATTTAAAATCATAATTTTCTTACAAATATCGAAACACTTTTTATTATGTCAAAACTAATTATGAAGCAAAAAATATGGTTGGTAGGATAATTCATATGATTTTTGGATAAAATTTTAAAAATGTATAATTGAAAAATTGAATTGAAAGTAGGTAATAATAATTTATGGAATAATCATAGTTTTGGGTTCATAATTAATTCTAACATACATATGGATATTTGGATACTTTTAAGAAAACTATGATTTTAAGTTTATAATTGATTTTTGGAATGTATGTTAGGTGTTTGGATATTTTTTTATTAATAGTTGTGAATTTATAATTAATTTTAATATGTAACATTGATGTTTGGATTTATTTTTATAAAACCAATCCTTATAGTTTTAATTTTATTGTAACTCTGTTATGGACCGTTGCCCCTTATAATTTAATCATATAATTTTAACTACTTAAATAAAAATGCCTTATATTTAAAAAATAAAATTAAAAATATTTTGAACTTCTAATGTTTATAATATTTATAAAGAATAAAAGGGTTTAATAATTTAAAATATTAGTAAGAAATTTTAATATAATTTTAATTTTATAATTTTACTACTAATATTATAAATATTAAAAATTCAAAATATTTTTAATATTTTTAATTTTATTTTTTTAATTCTTGAGATTAATATTTAAGTGGTTGAAACTATAGAAACTAAATTGCATAAGGTAAAATTTAGGTACGAAATTATAATTAAATTTAAATTATAAAGATTAAGTTATAATAAGTCAAAGTTGAAATGATTGAGTTATGATTGAGTCAAAATTTTAGAGATTAAATAATTAATTTTTCTTTATATTTTTGAAATGTGTTTTTGAATATGCAATGACAAAAAAAAATATTAATTTGTGATAATTTGTAATTTTTGTTCTATAACTATAATATATTAAAAATGTTTAAAAAGTCTGAAATAACATAAAATTTAGTATGTTAAATAATACAAATAAAAAATATAAAACTTGATATGTTGAAAAAGATCATATAATAAATAAATCAATATATATTAATATTGAAAATTAACATATTTCAAAAAAAACTATATGATACATTCTTTTTATTCAAAAAAATTAATCAATTAAACAAATCTTTGTTGGTTAATAAAAATTTTAAATAACATAAAATTTAATATATTAAATACTAAAAGTATAAAATATAAAATTTAATTAATTATTCAATCATAATTTTAAATACTTGATCTCTGAGTATTATTATTTAAATTATTATTATATTTATTAACAATATTTTTTAGAAAAAATATACTTGTAGATCTTTACAATTTAACTCAATTTTAAATTAAGTCATTGTAATTTATTTTACTTTAATCAAATCGTTATAGTTTCATCTATTATATATATTGACTTCTAAAGGTTAATATTAATAATAAATTATTAAATTTTATAAAAATAAAAATACTCTTGGAGTTTACAGAAAATTTAATTTAATACTTTTAGCAAAAATAAAAAAAATTAATTTAATCTACTGTTTATATTTTTGTTATAATTTTTTATAAAAATTCTACATGTATAAAAAATATTTAGAAGACAATCTATTTATATAAATTCTTAATTACAAAAATTATGTAATTAATTTGAAATTCATATAACTATTTAATAAAAATATAGAAGTTTTTATTTTTTTAAAGGAAAAACATAAGGATTTTAACTTTTAGGAATTAAAAAAATTAATTAGCTAAACTATAAGAGCTCAATTAAAATAAAATAAATTGTAAAGACTTAATTTAAAATTGAGTAAAATTGTAAGGACATATAGATATGTTCCTATTTTTTAAACAAAAGAATAATAAATTATACTTGAGATATTATGGGCAAATTACACTTCACTTTTTAAATTCATTTTTTAAAAGCTCCATTATCTTACATTCACAAATACACTTTTAATAATATTCTTGAAGTACTTTTAAGATGTGTCATCATCTCTCTTTTTTTCTTTTCAAACAACATCCCATATTTTAAAAGTAAGAAAGTACTTCCTCAATATCAAAAGTGGGTTATCCAATTATACCCTTAGATGTGAAAACAAAGTCCTCACAATTAGGGGCTCATTTGTTTTAGATTAAAAAATAAATAATTTTTAAATAGTTTAGAGATTTTATAAAAAGAGATTTATTTTGTAAATATTTTATAAAAATCATATATTTTATGTTTGGTTATAATAATAAAAATAATTATTAGTTAGCTATTTTTAAATTTTATAATATTTTTTTATTTTTATTTTATAAAAATAATTTATTATTATATTATTTTAAAATTTTATGATATTTTCACGTATCCGTTTCTTTAAAACACTCTCTTTCATCTATTACATTGAATTTTTTTCAGAAGCTACTCAAAATAACTTTTTAAAATAATTAAAAATTTAATTTTTTTATTTTAATTATTTTTAAAAATTTAAACAAACATTATAAAAACTCAAAATAATTTTTAAAAAGAAACAAGTAATTTTTTTTTATAAAATAAGTTAAACAAATTAGCCTTCGAATTACGGCGGAATGATGGCTTGGGACGAGAATAAGGTGGGAAGGGGCGATTGTAAGAGATGGGCCGTGGGGCGTATGTGAAAAAGCCAGGGAAGAGCGGAGCTGAACGGCTTGGAGGAAATAAAGCCCAATGCCCCATTAACAAAATCGACATGAATCTCCTCTTCGGCCCAAGCGCCTCCTCCCTCCTAAGCCCTTATCTATTTACTTTATTAATTTGTGGCTTTGTGATATACTCGTCTGATCTCATTTATAAAATATGTTTTAAAAAATTCATTTAATTTTATTTATAACATGTGATTTTTCATATAATATTTAAAAAATATTTTTAAAATTATTTTCATGAAAAAAATAATATAATATTATTTTTAAATTTATTATATAAAAATATATTTAAAATTTTACATATTTTTATTTTATATATTTTTTGAATATTGATATTGTTAAAATTAATAGAAATAATTTATAAAAAGAACTGGAGGTAAAGTTCACCGACAACGCTATAAATAATAATTAATTAATCAATGTGCAGGTGATAGGGCGATCATGTGGCCAGTTGTTTCGGGTAACGTCCGTAACAAGAGGCGTCGTTGCTGGATTGTCCCCCTTCCGTACTCCCTACGTCACCATCTTCTACGTCATCTCATCCCCACCAACCCTTAGCAATTGTTTTTCTTTTATATCTTATAAAAAACTTTTTTTTATTAATTGGTGAGCAATCACTAATTTAAAATTGTTCCCAAGTTGCAATAGTGTTTTTCTATGAGCGAGGGCTCCTCTCTCCATCATTTCACTCTTTTTACATTTAATATAAAAATAAAAAATAAAAAATAAAATTTTTTAAAATTATATATATTTAGAAAATAATTTTAAAAATATTAATTTTTTTTTGTTTCTTATTTAATACCCGTGCATTGCATTACACGGAGTAACTTACTAGTTAAATTTAAATTGCCTTCCTATCCCCTTTTCCCCTTTAACTGCCAATGTCTTCAGAACTTGTTGCCTCAAATCTCAAAAGTTAATTGTTACCTTATTTCTAACAAGTTTTTAACTAAATTATACTACCTATCAAACAAATTCCATTACTTTTTGTAGTCTTGTATATAATCAAATTTTGAAGGAGTTTTTAGTCTCAAATATAACAAAAGAGTAATCTCTGTCGTGTGTATTCTTGAATTTTTTTTTAGAAAGTATAATTTTTGGTCCCTACACTTTACTCGTATTTTATTATAAATTTTTTTAATTTTTTAATGCTCTAAGTTCCTATACTTTTATTTTTAAATATTTTAAGTCTCTTTAAGGTCCACATACTTTGTTTATTTAGGAACCTAGAATATAAAAAAAAATTAAAAGCATAGAGATCTAGAACATTAAAAAATAAAAGTATAGGAACATAAATATTAAAAAAATATAAAAATCCATAATAAAATACAAACAAAATGGAGGGCTCAAAATTTATGTTTTTCATTTTTCTTTTCTATTATCACCTTCGTTCATTTAAAGTAGTTGGATTTTGGTTAAGCATCTTTAAAGACACCTGTTCTGCTTTGCCTTGTAATTCTTTTGGTGCAATGAATTGCTATATTGTTTGAAAAAAAAAAAAGAATATAGCCATGATTATTAGAATTGCAAGTATTTTATAAATGTTCTTTGAATTAAAAAGTATATCCTGATTTTAATAAGTTTTGGGATTCAATTCCACTAAAATTTTAATTATAAAGAAAAAAAAAAAATATTCTCTCCAATTCTTAATATAGAACACACTTAACCATTGAAATATGGAATAAAAATAAAAACCATTGATTACTTTAATCTAATCTTATGTTAAATATAAAAATATTCAAAATTTAATTTATAACTAAAGAATATGGAGTGTTGCAGTATCCCTCACACTCTTGCTGATCTCAACAAATTTAGAATAACCCTGATAAGCTAGAGGCTAGAGGGACAGTACTCCACGGAAAATGTCATTTAAAAATCCTTGTGACATTTTAATATCACTGCACCCTCAAAATATATACATGGAAATAAAATTTTGAAGGGAAAAGACCTTATTATTCTTATAGTGTTTCATAAGTTTTGCTTCAATATAAAGTATAAACAACAAAATATTTGTCTACTGATAGTTGGTCATCCATAATTAATAAATGAACATTTGTTTATCAACAAAATACAAAAATAAATAGAAAAAATGACAGACAAATCCACTTAAAATAGCTAAATGACATATTGATTCCATGAAATAACATAATTTTCCTCAGCTCTCTTGTGATCTTTTTATCATTAGGAAATCAAATGAAATAATCAAATTGCCCTTAAAGTAAATAAAAATTCTAATTCTCATTGAAGAAAAATTCTCGCATGTTTAGGATCTGATTAGTGATGTTCATGTTCTCATCTTCTTTGCCTCGTGGTATTGGTTCGTCTCCCTCTCCTCCTGCTTCTCCGTTTCCTTCTCTTTCTTTGGTACACCAACTAATTTTAAACCAGGCAATATCATGAAACTTGTTTATGATCAACCCATTTTGCAAACACCAGCTTTTTCAATTTTCTTACCTGACTTACTATATACAAGAAACGTAAAAAAATCTATTCATTTCTTACTCAAGTCTTAAGAGTCATCATGCAAATACCAGTGATCAATCAAGAAAGCAATGCCCTAGTGCAAAGTACACGAACTATTCTACAAATCAAAACCCTGAAAATACAAATACATTAATAACATGGTGATCTCATTGAGTAGGGGAGCACGTCATTCAGGTTCATTTTGGATAGTTAGAGAAAACCTTCGGGTAACAGAGAGAATAAAGCAGATCATATATAACTTATGTGCAGCATCTAGCAACCATGGATGTTAATAAGTTGAAGCTTTAAACCCACAAATCATATATAACCACAAATTGAAGGTTCAAAACCATAGACCCACAAACGCAAACCTACAATTATTGAAGTGAGAAGAGAAAAGAGGAAGAGTGGGACGAGGCGAACTAGGATTAAGTGCAACTAGGAGGAGGGGGAGGAAAGCTGCTAGACTCACGATGATGACAATGGCGAACCTATTGCGATGAGCAGAGAACTACTGAGACACACACAGTTGAGAACTAAAGCTGGGAATAAGGACCGGGCCTGGAGTGCCGAGCCTGAAGACCTTGTTTAAATAAGGGTTCGGGCTTTGAAAATAATTTTTTTAAAAGTAATTGAGCTTAAGGGGTTGGCTCTGATAAGTCTTATAAAAAAAGACTCGAGCTCGGACAGCCCTTCAAACCCTGTTAGATTATTATTATTATTATTATTATTATTTTCTTTGGTGTAATACGTGTTTGAAGCCAATGCCTACTCACCTGATCCCACACGCATTATATTATTATTACTTTTAATTTATTCTAAAATTAATTTAATATAATTTAATAAATATCAGTGTATAGTATAAAATTTTTTATATTATTTATTTTTTATAATTATTATGTTTGTGTATTTATAAAAAATGAAAACTATTTTTTAACTAAGATTTAAATTTTATAACTTAACTTCCAAATGTGTGTTATTTAATTTCTAAAAAAAATATGAGGATTTTGATTTTTTTGTAATTTCAAAATATTTTAATTAATTTATAATATTTAATTTTATTTTAATTTTTTTATTTTTTAAAAAAGGACTTGCGAGCCCGACCATGAGCCTTTCACATGAGGGTCGGGCTTAAAAAATGAGACTTAAAATAAAAAATTGAGCTTTAAGCTCAAGCCCTTAAGGGTTGAGCCCATAAAGATTGGGCCCGCTGTATTCCAAACTTTATTAAGAACCAAATAGCAACAGCGACAATGAGCTACGCTTAGAACCACTGAGAACCAAATACAAACACCGAGAGCCACTGTCAGGCAATAGTCATGCTGATGGAGACACGACAATGGTTGACGGAGATACACACAATTATGGCAAGAAGCAAGGGCAGAGAGACAACACAGAGTAGAGACTGAAATTGGGGGAAATGACATTTTTTTTAATTTGAACAAAGGACAAAATCATCATTTTTTTTAAATTCTTTAATGATTTAAACATTTTTTAGGATCTAGAGAAATTATATCATTTTGCAAGATTAATTTATTAATTACATAATTTAAAGAGATTTTACTGTTATTTTTTCAAATAAATATGCTCCCACTCAATTCCCAAGACGGATTTTATTTTGCTTGGAAATCTAAATCTCACGCGCCTGCATAATCGTTTATTCAAACAAATCGTTTTGCTTTTATTTAATCAACAACGTTGAAAAAAAAAAATCATTTTTATTTTATATATTTATATCTAATTCCAAAATCATAAGAAAAGCCAAACAAACAACATATTGCAGGATCCGGAAGTTGGGTACCTTAACAGAGTTGATTGTTGCTAACGAATTCTTTCTCAGATCTGTTGAGTCAATTCCATTGCAGCTTTAATGAACTGGCTTTCTTAATTCAACAAGTCGCTGAATTCAGAATTTGAAACCCCAAGTTACCCAACTCCATTGCCACGTTAAAGGACAGGCGGAGATATGAACATTTGGTGTTTAATTTGTTTCAATTCGTTCGTTAAAGAAATTACTCCCTCTATCTCAAATTATAAAATATTTTTAAATAAAATCTCACATATCAATAAATCTTATTAAATATATTTAATAATTTTTTATTTTAAAATAAAAATATAAATTTTTAAAATATTCATCATTTAATTTATTAAAAAGAAAATGGACAGGAATTAATTATAGAGAAAAAAATAATAGTATTGAAATTGATGCATTTAATAAAATTTTAATCTATGTAGAGTATTTTATATTTTGAAATAGAAAAACTCTTTCAAAAATATCTTATAATTTAGAATGAAAGGAGTATTATATTTTGTCAATAAAAATTAATCCATTTAGTAAAGGTTAATTTGTTTCATAATTTAGAGATTGCAGGTTTTAATATTGTGAGAACATTATTGGACACCTTTGTAAATATTTCAACATTCTTTGCACTTATAAGCATGTCTTGATCTTAATAATTTTTCAGAGCTCGAAGCTTACTCAAAATTTTTAAATAATAAATCACTACTTCTCATAAAATAATCTATTTTTTAAATTTAAGCAAATTAGCCTTTAGACACAAACTACTATTTTAATCTTCATCACCATTATCCAAACTACTGAGAAGGTTATGGAGCAAATTGTCAGAATCAGACTGAATATTGAATCACAAAAGTTAGCGGTTCATAGTTTGCATGGTCTAACAATATTGGACCAATGGTCGAATCGGTGACGTAATAATTAAATAAAAAAATTATATATGTATATAATAATTTAAATATAAGAAATAAATACGAAATTGCTACTTAACTTAAAAATAAAATTAAATATTTTAAATTTATCATGACTTAATAAATCACATGATACAATATAATATTAAATGATTAAAAAAATTGGTCATTTTAAAAAAATTGATAAAAAATAAAAAATAGGCATTTTTTGAATAATTCAATTTTTAAAAACTGAAACCGATTTCCATCTGACCGTAAGTTCAAAGTGACCTAATTTGGTCCAACGTTCTAAACGATTTTTTTGATTTGACCAAACTGTTAGCCTAACTAGTCAACAGTTTGATCGGTCCAACCATCCGGTTCGGTTTGATTTTTAAATCACTGCTATAAAGTATTATTAAAATTATGACTCAAATCTTTATAATCATTAGTGGTTATTTTTATATATTATCATGATATAAATCTATTATATGTCTATTTAATATTTTTAAAAATATTTATTATTATCTAAAATAATATTTTTAGTTGATAAAAAGTTCAATATAAATATATGTTATCTCTCCATCTCTCATAGAAAAGACAATTATTATAATTTATTTTTTATAATAAAATTACTTGCTAATTGTTCACAGTATTTTGCCCCTCAAATTAAGGTTTTTCTACATTAAATTTTTTATATTATTTTTTATCACTTTCTTTAACTTATTTATAATTTTTAATTATTTTATCTTGTTTAATTTCGCCCACTATTTGCACACGTCCTAACAAATATGAATGAAGTGATAACTCGAGTCTCAAGTCTCAAGGATGACTCTGTCACATTCCATTTCTCTCATGGCCATGTTTGAACGGAAAGAGAACTCTCAATATGTCAAGTAGTCAACCACTTAAAAAGTTGCAAAATAAAAGAAATACTTTCACGAGAACTTCACCAAACAAAATATTACCTAATTGTTTATCTAAAAAAAAAAATATCACCTCATTAGCAGCAGATCAAAGTTCCAAATAAATAGAATAGAGTATAATTATTATTCACTATGTTGCATCGGAAAAAAAATGAAACGTATTGAAGCACTGGCCTAGTAAAATTGCCTTCTTTTAAAAACAATACTTATTAAAAAAATCTGTATTCAAAAAATATTTCCATAAGTAACCCACTTTTATTTTTTATATTTTATTTTTTGCCGGATTATACAACAAACTTAAAATACAAAACTGCAAAGAATCAAGCTGCAGTTGACACTTACAAGCTACAAACATGGTGGCGAAAAGGATTTAGAAAAAAAAAAAAAAAAAAAGAGGACCCAGTTCCTCTGCCTCAGCTTTCCCGTTGGGATGGAAGAGAGAAGCCTCCTCTACTTCTCCTTTAAAATAGAGAAAAATTTAAACGGTTCAATTTAATTTTTTTATTTTTTATTTTTATTTTAAAAATATATAAAAATTATAAAAAAATTTAATAAATATATTTATTAATCTGATAGTTCATATTTAATATAAATAATTTAAATTTAATATTAAATTTTTTAAAATAAATTTACTGCCCTATTCAAAATATATTTATACTGTTCAAAATATATTTAAAAAATTAATTTAAATTTTTTCTATTGAATTTGAATTATTTATATTAAATCTAAACTGTTAAATTAATAAGTATATTTATTAATTTTTTTTCAATTTTTATATATATTTTATTTTAAAAATGTAAATAAAAATAAAAATATTAAATTTAAATCGTCTAAATTAAATTCACATTTTTCTCTCCCTCAAAAAAAAAAAAATAGAGGAAACTTTCCGATGGAGAGAAGTCGAGTCCCGTTGGGACAGGGCCTCGTGGCTTTTTTATACACAAATTCCAACGCAACCAGGTTCATCGCTCTATCCTTTCTCTGTCTGGTCTGCACGCCCCACTCTCATTTCTCAATTCTCACTAAACTTCCTCAATGGCTTCTCCGCCCATACTCCATCTACTCTGCCTCTTTTCTCTCATCGCCTTTACTTCATCATCATCTTCATCCATCACTCTCCCCATCTCGCCCTTGCACGCCAAGCACCCATCTTCTGATCCCTTTCAGGCCCTCAAAGTCGTTGCCTCTGCTTCCCTTACCAGAGCTCACCACCTCAAGGACCGTAAATCCAATTCTTCCATCATCAAGACGCCCGATTACCCCAAAAGCTTCGGTGGATACTCTGTTGATCTCAGTTTCGGCACGCCACCTCAATCCTTCCCTTTCGTCCTGGACACCGGAAGTAGCCTCGTCTGGTTCCCTTGCTCCTCCCGTTATCTCTGTTCCAGATGTTCCTTCCCCAACATCGATGCCACTAAACTCCCCAAGTTCATCCCGAAGGATTCTTCCTCCGCCAAGTTCGTCGGTTGTAGAAATCCAAAATGTGGTTGGATTTTCGGCCCCGATCTTCAATCTCGATGCCAACAATGCAAACCCCATGCCCAAAACTGCTCACAGATTTGTCCCACTTATATAATTCAGTACGGCTCGGGCTCCACCGCTGGCTTGTTGCTCGTAGAAAGCCTGGACCTTCCTGGGAAAATCGTGTCAGATTTTCTCGTTGGGTGCTCCATCATGTCCATCCGCCAACCGGCCGGAATCGCCGGCTTTGGTCGAGGGCCCGAATCGCTGCCTTCGCAGTTGGGTCTCAAGAGGTTCTCTTACTGCTTGATCTCTCACCGGTTCGACGACTCCACGGAAAGCAGTGACCTCATTTTGCATAGCGACTCCTCCGGCGGCACTAAAACCGATGGCCTCAGCTACACTCCGTTTCAGGAAAACCCCGCTGCCAACAACCCAGCATTCCGCCAGTACTATTACTTAACTATTCGAAAAATCATCATCGGTGGCAAGCGAGTAAAGATTCCATCCAAACTCTTTGAGCCAGATTCAAAGGGTAACGGGGGCACCATAGTGGACTCAGGCTCCACCTTCACATTCATGGAAAGGCCCATTTTCTACTTGGTGGCACAAGAATTCGAGAAACAGATGGCTAATTTTACCAGAGCCAAGGAGGTAGAAAACCGATCCGGTCTAAGCCCCTGTTTCGATTTTTCAGGTCTGGGCTCGATTTCTTTCCCGGAATTCACCATCAAGTTCAGAGGGGGTGCCAACATGACGTTGCCTGTAGAGAACTATTTCTCGTTGGTGGGCGAATCTCAGGTCGCCTGCTTGACGATTATCTCCGACAAAGGGACCATTCCGGCGGCGGCCGGCGGGCCGGCGGTGATTTTAGGGAACTATCAGCAGCAGAATTTCTACGTGGAATATGACTTGGAAAATGGGAGGTTTGGATTCGGGCCTCGAAGTTGCGAGAAGGAAACTTAGTGTTCGCGGCAAGAACGCTTCGACTGCGAGACCAGTCATGAGGTAACCCAGTGGACAATTCATTGACTCGTTGCGGCAGTGTGTGCGGCAGAGATTATGACCGTTGGACACGGCCGCTAGTATGACGGTATAGTAAGGGCATGGTTTATTGGGCGGCGAGGCGGGCGGCGATGATCTTTTTTTTTTTTTTTTTTCAATTGTCGCTGATTAATAATGATTGGAGAAATATGGAACACTAGGCGCAACAAGTACAGCTTATTTTTATTTTTGTTGTTTGTATCTTTCAATAATGATGCAGTAATTCAAGAATTGAGATATTTCTCTCCATTGTTATTATTGTATTATGGGTAGCCCGTAGCGGCCGATATGGTTGAAGCGGCGGTGAAAAGTTTGATGTTGCTTTTAGCTTAGGAGATGGTTATTGTGCAAGGATACATGGAGTGTTGAATTTATTTTCCTTCCATGCAAGGGAGGATGTATTCCAAAATCTTTGTTGCGTTTTTCTTTTCTGATCCGAGCGAAAAGGAGCTTCTTCCCACATGGGAGCGATTCCTTTTTCATGTTCTTTCGGAAAGTTCTCTTTCAGTAAAGCTTTTGTTCTTTTCCTTTCCTTTTCCGCCCGGCGCATTATCTGCGTTTTCAGTTTGTCGTGTTGCGTGTGGCGGGGACACATACAGTAGCAGGGTGAGTTCAAAATCAGTAAATCACCAACAGAGCAGAACGGTTGCGAAGTTTAACAGCCTATGATGTTGTTGACTTTTACGGACATTATTTGAAATTTTGACCAGGCATTGAAAACCCCCCGCGATGCAGAGCCACCTGATTTTACTTTCAAAAGGAAGGCTATTTAGTATTTTACTAATCCAGCTGGTCGTCCTCGCTCAGTCGCCTGGGCGTGTCGTGAGATGCAATAATTGGGAGAGAGGGAGCGACAGAAGAAAGGAATTCCACAGGCGTCAATTATTGTGTTTAATTTTTATTACAGTGAGGTAGGATGGGAACGTCGGCACTAAATCCATGGCGAAACAGGAAACCATATCCTATCATTAAATCAGGTCACACACGGTGATCAACTTTCTTATGTTATAATTGCACAAAGGGTGTAATTCCGAAATCTGCGAGAAAGGGAAGCGAAGAAAGGAAAAGGATCGATGGCACTTTGAGAAAAAGAGATTGAATTTGGGGAAGAAAGTAGGAAGAGTGATAATGAAGGTTGGAAACTTGGAAGTTGGAATACATAATTAAAAAGCGAGCCTAGTGGACACGTGGAGTGGTGGTTAAATTGCCTGATTGGAATCTCCACTCATCAGGCATCACTCAGAAAAAGTCGTTTTAAAAGTCAGGGCATTTCTTAACGCCGGCCTTGCCCAGCAGTGTTTTCTTTTCTTTCTTTCTTCTTTCCCCGAGAGCGAGAAGCAAATACTGCACGTGCTATGTGTGCGAGGATTAACGACTGAGGCAAGTACTATATGACGGTTAATATAAGCTTTCATACATACTTTTTCGGTTCAGTATATAAGTTACTTTTTTAAAATATAATCTGATTTATTTTATAAATTATTTATTAATAAAATTATTTTGTATCAAATTAAAATTAAAAAGTAAAAGATAAAAAATAAAAAATAATATTATATGATTGATTTACTTTTTACTTAAGGGTTATGTTTGAAAATTTTTTTTACTTTTATTTCTTATACTTTTATTGTATTAGTATTAATAAATTAATAAAAATAACTTATAAATAAGATCAGAGGGAGTACAATAAAGTTAGAATAATTAATATTTTTCAAATTTACCTATTATTTATTTTTTAACATTTGAATTCTAAAACAAAAATTTATTATAATTAATTAAATACAAAGAAGGACATAATAAAAAAACAATTACTCTCATTGTCCCATTTTATAAAATATTCTTGGAGGTGATTTGATGTCTCAAAAAATATAAATAGTTTTAAAAAATATTAAAATTTCTTTAATTATAATAATTATAATTCAAATATTATCCCTCGTTATTTTATTCATTAAATAAGTTTTCCCTCTCTTTTATTAACAAAAAATATTTTTAAAATTTTATAAAAAATTATAAATTTTATTTAATTAATTTCATTAATACATGTGTTGGCTTGGTTTCAGGATTTGGGTTCACAATGTTGTGGGATCGCCAAGCATGTCAAAAGAGTAAATTCTCAAAATGAGAGTTGGATAAAATGATTGTGCAGATTTCCAAAGTCTTTTAACCGCAATTTCCTTACAGTGCCAAAGTAAAATGAGAAAATAAGAGTACACCAAAGTGATGCACAGTGTTAAATTGCATTATCAGTGAGTAAGTACAATGAGTGTTCCATTTGACGGAAGGAAAGATAAAGCAAATAGCCCAGGGGAGCTTAAGCTGCAATGACAAGTAGCTACACTAGGCAAACTTGGGATGATACTAGGCCAATAATTTAAGTATGTATTTGGATTAAAAAATTTATAATTGAGGTTAAAATTCAATTGAGATTTAGCAAATTGATATTAGAGAAAAAATCAATGAATATAATGTGATTTATGTTTGGATACTTTTTTTTAGAAGTCAATTAGATAAATTAAAATTTATTTGGATGATTTGATTCAAAATTTAGTTGAGGTGTTTAATAATAAAAATAAATATGAATTTATATATATATATATATTAACTAATTAATAAGTAAAAAATATTAAACTTAAAATCACAATTAATAAGAAAAAAAATCTTATCTATTCTATTATAAAAAGCTAAAATAAATTCATAAATTATATATTCTTTTGTATATACTCTAAAATAATTGATATGAATAGACAAGAAAAATTATGAATTGATATACGTGGGTTAAATTATGTTCTAACAGTACCAAACTTATTTTCTTCCTATTCCTATTCTTTTTTTTTTTACTCTCATTCAATCAATAATCATCTAAATGAACCAAATCACCCCCAAAATTTCAAAAAAAAAAATCATAACACAGTTAAAAAAAAGTAGCATTAAAGGAAGACTTGAGTTTCATGATCAAGGTTGACTTGCCATGGTTGTACGTCAAAAAGTTGTCCCAATAGTGGAGTTGCGTGGAACTAAAAAGAAGCGTGGAAGAAAGTAGATGGACCTTCATGTGGAAGTATTAAATGCTCCCCAACATCCTTTACTCTACCAACACTTATTGTAAAAGCTACCCCCTCTAGCTTTGTGAAAGATGCTGGCTTGAACCCTAACCTCAGTTGAGAGTTTTTGTCATCCAAACATAATAAATTAATCTTTTAACATTTCAACTGAAATTTAGGCCATTTCAACTAAGTTAGGATTCAATCCAAACATGCACTAAGCATTGCACTAGGTAAGTAGGTTAAATGAGTTGAAATTGCATAGTATTTAGAGAGTTTAGTTGCGCGCCTGTTGCTTATTTTTGAGGAAGACAATAGCATACTCCTTCAAATTCAAACTTTGGAGCCAAAAGGAGCATATAGCTGTTGATGCCATCAAGATGTTGAGGGTACGCTTCATCGCGTGATGTAAGGAGAGTGAGTCTGTCATATAATTTGGACAATAGGAAATAGAGTTGGGAATAAGGGTTGGGTTTAGAGGCCATGTTTAAATAAGGATTTGGATTTTGAAATTTTTTTAAAGGATCTGGGTTTAAGGGTCGGGCTCTAATTAGCCTCGTGAAAAAGAGCTTAGGCCTAATAAGCCTGATTATCTTGTATATATATTTACATACATATATTTGATTGATAATGATACAATTTGATTAATATTCATTATAGGCGATGAAGAAGAAGTTGTAAAAATAATTGATAATTAATCTCTACTTTCCATTTCAACAAATGCACTTACACTTGAGGGATTAATATTTTATTTGTAGATGGTGATGATTTGGGTTTTGATTGATGAATGTGTGTTATTTAAATTTTTAAAATATTGTGAGGATTTTAATTTTTTTAATTTAAAAATATTTTAATTAATTTATGATATTTAATTTTATTTTAAATTTTTAAGATAGGGCTTTCGGGCTTGGCCCTAAGCCTTTTATATAAGGGTCAAGCCTAAAAAAGGGAGCTAAAAATAAAAAACTGAGCTCAAGTGTTTAGGTGTTTAAGGATCAAGCTCGCCTGTTTTTAGCTCTATAAAAAAAGTGAGGTGAGATTGGGTTGTAGAGCTCCCTAAATGTGACATCTATTTAGTCCCAATAGGGCTGGGTAGCCATTGGGCCTGGATTGAGCCCAATGGCTCAATAATTTTCTCTTCAAGCTGAGCGCATCAAATTTGGTTTAAACAATATTTTATATGAGAAAATTACTTTATAAATTTAGACCGATGGGGTAATTCTTTAATAGCCACCCTCCTCCGTTTTGTTTTGTTTTTTGGGATCAACTGTTGCACTTGCATCTTTCTATCATGTGTAATTTTTTAGGATTTCTAACAAAGTAATCGGTCGGGACATCCAATCCGTTTTACAACGAACGTGTCATTTTAGTTGGAAATATTCTCCTTCATTCTCATAATTCTCACCCTACTTTTGTCTTTGATGTTTCATTTTAGTTGAAACATGTTGCTTAACTATTACGTATCTTATCGTGCCTTCCCCCTCTTGAAATGTTTCTATTTTTCATTCTTTTTTAATCACTCTTTGATTTAGTACCACTCGATGGATTTGTTTAATTGCCTTAGCAGTGTAATTTGTCAAATGAACATGCATCTTGAATTTTGTTAGAGCAACACTTCATCTTCGCTTATATTTTACTTTATTACGTACGGATATCTTTCATATTTATTTTACAAAAATGTACAAACTTATTTTAAATATAAATAAGCCTGAAATTAAAACCTAACAAGTTAATGAGCTGTCGAAACATAAAATTTTATTTTTAATAAAAGTACATATCCCTTTAGGCGTAAACATTGATTAATAATATTTTAAATATTATAAAATACTTTCAACTGTTTTATATATTTTTAAAAAAGTTATTTTTTTAGATATCATGAAAAAGTGAAATGTACTTTCATTTTTACCCTTGACTTTAAATAGTAATACAATTATATTAAATATCTTCATAATGATCGAGAAGGGATAAAATTAAAAAAAGTAATTTAATTATTGCAAAATATCCTATATTTTGAACTAAGAATTATTTTTAGAAGGTGTATTTTAAATAGGATCGGAGGGAAATAGCTAATTTTTCAAACATAAATGCAATTTTTCTTTGGCTGGTAAAAAACAAAATACCTTTATTCAAATTTTCAATATTTTTTCAACAATTTTCTTCCAGCTGACAAATATTATTTAATTTGTCTCACTCAATAACTCTTAATGCTGCCAGGTAAATTGTGATTATGTGGGAATATGTAGCTGTTAGTTATCTACATGCCAATGATCTGAATCGTGTTGATGAAGTCAATCCAGGTGTAAGTATACAAACGAGTAGTAACAGGACCATTTTTTTAATTATACATACAGGCATCCCAAAGCCAAAAGTGCTAGCCGCTGGATATATTTTTGGGCAAAGGTAAAAATTTAATTATAGATTATTTTTTAAGAAATATCTAATAACTTACATTATGAAATGATGTAAAATAAATCATCAATTGTTAAAAATGGAATGCCCAGCACCCCTCGTCAATTTATATTAATGTCCGTTTATTAAAACATATATAGGGCCCACTTTAATTAAACACTCTTCCATTCTCTCTTTTCTTCTCTATCTTCAACCTCGTTCCCTCTCTTCAAGCACCATTGACAGAACTTTGTCTCCGCCATGGTTGAAGGCTCCATGTTCTCCATAATCTTCATTCTCTTCTTCCATGATTGCATCACCTACAGCTGCGACGCCTCCATCATTATCAGCTCTAATGGGTACAAAAAGGCCTAGTGTTATGCAAGTCTTAGCCTCTCCCTCTCTGCCGAAGCCTTCGACCTCATCAAGAAGTTCATGTTGAAGAACTTCACAGTCTAAGAAAGGTTGATGAAGCCATAGCCTGAGACTCTGTTCTATGAAAACTTGAGAGAGATGTTGAGGGAGTCTGGTCCTGGACAAGGCAAGGCTAAGTATGGCAACTTCATAGACGTATGTACTTCTTTTCGTCACCCATGATAGTTGTCGTCTTCACCCACAAGCGAAAAGACGTCGACACATGAGAGCTGCTCCAAGTGACTTTGGTGATTGGATTCAACAAACACTAAACATAAAGGTAATAATTGAACCCTCCTGTTGCTCTTCTTTACCCATTGAATTGCTTCTTCTTCCTTTGGTGGCCAGCCATGGTTTTTAGCCACCTCATGAGTTGAGCTTGGGAAGAGGGTGAGAGGGAATGAGAAGATTAGAAGAAAAGGTACTGGTAAATGAATGTGGAGAGATGATGATGATGATGCAGTTCACTATAATGCTACCAGTGACGATGACCAACCTTAGTTCTATGGTGCAGCTATGACGGGTCGTTCATGAAAATGTGAGGGAGGGAGGGAGGGATGATGAGCTGCAGAAGGAAGAGCCCATGCATGAATACGCGAGAGAGAGAAGGGGGGATTAAATGAATGTGGCCCCTACTATTTTAGTAAACAGCGTTTGTCAAAAATAGACGGAAGGTGCTCATTGTTATGTTTTCATTAGTTGATGGTTTATTTTATACAATTTCATAGCATAAGCTACTCGTTGCTTTTAAAAAAATAATTTGTGTTAAATTTATATATTTATCTTGTATTTTTTCATGTTTATCTCTCTTTACTTTCTCATACTTAAAATTATATTATTCACTCTGATTCTATTTATAAGTCACTTATAATATTTTCACTGTAACAAAAAAAAAACCTTAAATTTCATTTACTCCGTCAAAAATTCAACAAATTTTTAACTTTATTCGTATTAAATATATATATTTTAAAATAAAATGCTCTAGCATTTAATAAACTTTTACAATTAATAAGGGCAAAATTATAAAGATGAACATAATAATCATTAAGATTTTTTATAAATAGAATTAAAATAAATATTCTTTCTCTATCCTGTAAATAAAACCAAAAGAATAATGTGAATTTACGAGTCACAATAATTAAAAACTTGTCTATAATAAAAGAGGATAGTTAATGTTTGAAATAATTACTTCTTTTTTCTAAAAAATACTTCCTTAATCCTTGATGGCATTTGATAAAAGAAATTTATTGGGATATATTAATTATTTTTTAACATTATTCTTATTTAAAATTATTAATTATGAGAGAAATTATAATTCAAATTTAAATTTTTTTATTTAAATATAAATAAAATTAACAAATTATTTATATTTTAAATAAAATTAATGAAATTTTAATAAAATGATTAGAGAACCTTATGCTGACAGGGACAGGAGGAAGCATATAATAAATGCATTTTTTAAAAAAATCTAGTCGCATCATATCATATCATATTTTTAATAAATCATGAATAGTGAGACTTATTTATTAGAATTGGCGTGTTGCGTTGTCTGGGGCCTACATCTAATTATTTTGCCATGGTAGTTTTTACGTTTAATTACGATCGTTGAAATATTGAGAATGTGTGGGTGAGGCAGGTTGTGGAAGGCACAATTGTCAAACTTTTAAATTAATTTTTTAAGTTTAATATTTTTATATTTTTAATTTATAAAAATTATGTTAATTTATTTATAAATTTAAATTAAATATAAATTTAATTAAATTCGTGAATTTATTTTTAAATTTATTATTTTTATATTTTTTACTTATAAAATTGTGTTTATTAATTTCCAAATTCAAATTGTATGCAAATTTAGTTAAATTTATTAAGTTCATAAACTTTTTTTAATTGAGCAAGTTAAGTATATATTATGAAGAATTTGATTCATAAAATTTATAGAATTTGGTTCAAAAAAATAAAATGCAAAAATTAATATTAATAAAAATAAAAATAAAAAATATCAAAAATAAGTTTTTTATTTTAAATTTTATAATATATTATAATTTATTAATGTAAATAAGTTTAATTCCAATAATTTATATTTTAAATATATTTAAATTAAATTATAATTAAATTTGAGGCTTTAGTAAATTTAGCCAATATTATATAACTAAATAAAATTAATAACCCATCTTTTCTTAAATTATGATAATGGTCGTTTTTTAATTTACCTTTGATACAAAAAACAAAATTACCCTTAAATATCACAATACCCTGATTTTTTTTTCACACTGGTTTCACTTTCACCTACTCAAACACATGGAGACGACACTATACTCTAGATCACGGCAGTGAAGAAACTGATAGTAGACAATGAAACAATTCACATCAATGGATAAACGGAGTTAGAAATTTAGCTAGGAGACCATAAGAACGTGAGGCAAGGTGAGGTAGATTGGAAGCAGGTAAGGAAGTCTGAAACTTTTGCTTCTACATAAAGCCAGATACTAAAGGGTGAGGAAATCTCATCAGACTATGTTATAAAAGCCAGAGTTCAAGCAAAGGTTTCTTGAGATTTTGTTTGATTTATTTTGAGAAAATGATTATGTGCTTTTTGTGTTACTAATTTGCGATACTACATTATTAATATATGACTGTATATCAATTATATATAAGTTTACGTTTGATTGTTTGGTTATATTGATCTACGATAGTATATTAATAATATACTATTATATATTACTAATATATAAGCTATATCCGTAAAAATTTATCAATTTATTTATCATTTATGTACAGGCGTATATCAATGATATAATATCACAAATCAGTAATGGAGTTTTCTTTTTAATGTCTAATGTCCTCTTCGTAATATCTGGGGAAGAATAGAGATGGAAAGAGAGGAAAAACTCTATGATGAAGATGGTGATTTAGAAAAATTAAATCAAAAATTTTAATGAAGAAAAGCATTATACGAGAGATGAATATAATGATCCAAAAAAATCAGATCCAAAAATCTAATAAAAAAAATATTCAGAGATGATAAATCAGAGAGAGAGCATGCACAATATAATTTTTTATAATAAAAATAAAAGATTTAATTAGCTAAAACTTAGTTAAATCAAATATATTATATTTTAATCATAAATTTATCCTGAGGATACAAAAGGAAAACACATCTGATTAATTTTATGAATGGGTCATGTTTAAAAATATTTAAAAACCTCATTTATAATTTATGAGAGTTATATTTTTTAAGGTCATTGAACTAATTTTTTCATTAAATTTTAATAATTATTTATTAATTGAGATAAATTTTTATAAATTTACGATTCGACTAAACGATTGAAATTCACACTCCCGTCACAAATTTACTTAAATTTGTCAGTTGAACAACTTTCGTGGAAGGACTGGAACGGGGACCAACCACTTTTTTTTCCATGGTACGGTTGAACTTGACTGCTCAACCACCTCAGACTGTCAGACATGTTAATCACACTTTGTCGGACTCCTTCAATCCACGGATGCAGTTATGCTCATCCTCTTCATCGCCAGATAAGCCTATACCAGATGCTCATAACGCCTTTGCCCATTTGGTCTTTTTCAACATTTTGGTCAACATATTTATCTCTGTCCTCCTTTTCTTTGTAATCTTTTTTAATTCTTTCTATAAAAAAATTATAAATGAATTCGGAAAAAAAAACTTTTTTTCTCCTTCCAAAGTCTCATCATTTAATATAAAATATTAAGATCATGTCAGATTATTTAATTTACCAGTCATGAATAATATACCAAATTTATTCCTCACGTTCCAGTCTTACTGTCATTGTCAACAGCTTAGCAATCTGGCACATCATTGTTTTCAATGTCTTCCCACATCCAAGATTCAGGAGATGTTTGGATAATTTTTAAAATTATATTCAAATTCTATTTAAAAGGTATTTTTATCAAATTTAAAAAATTTCAGGAGTTGTTTGGATAACTTTTAAAAATATATTTAAATTATATTTAAAAGGTATTTTTATTAAATTTAAAAAATAGTTAAAATTTTTTAAATATATTTTTATTAGATGTAAACTGAATTCAAAAAGGCATTTAATCTTGGCTTGTTTAAAGTTTAGCATTGAGACTGTGATTGGACTGACTTTAATTAAATTAATATAATATAACATGAAGAGTATACATGACAACTAAAAATATTTCAGACGTGATTTATACATATTATTATTTCACACACACACTATCTAAATTAGGTAAAATTAGAGAGATGGATTTAAAACTGTTAATATTTATTATAAAGGAACATAAAATTAAAATTAGAATGAAGCATCAAGGTAAGAAAAATTCACTGTTATAATTTTTAGGCTAAATTACACTCCCTTAAATTTTGAACTTTATAAAAATAACCCTTTAATATTAAAAACCTAATAATAAACTTTAAACTTTTAAATTTTTACAAATAATCCTTAATCATTAATTATATATCCCCTAAACTTTATTTTTGTGTGTATTTAAGCCCCTGACTTTAATTGATATGTGAATAATTCCCAAACTTTAAATTATACTTAGATAATCAATATATAAGATTAATCATATAAAATTTTTTACATAAATATAAGAGTTGAGAAGGTTCATTGTAAAGTTTTAAAAATTAAAAAATTATACTTACATGACTCAAAGTTTATGTGAGTCGTGTATAATATGACATGACTTTTATTATAAAACTTGTCAGCAATGCCTAAAAAAAATTCATATGTGGCAATTAAAATTTTCATGCCTTTTCTCCTATCCGTTCTCTCGCGTCTCCATTTGATTAAAACTATGTCCCCCAAAAAATATGTAAATTTTTTCTTAGTTTGCCTAGATTAGATTCTTACTAATTTAATTAATCAATTGTCGTTTGTTCTCCTAATAAGCGGTCTCAAATAAAAGAAGCACATATGAATTGTTCAACACTCTAAAAGTCTATTATATTGCAGTCGATTAAACAACTAAAATTATCAATAAATCATTAAATACGTATAAAGTAAAGAAAAATGGACAAAAATAAATAAAAACACTGGATAATATAATTTTTGGTCACATACACATTTTATTTTTTGGAAAAAAATGATTTTTAACTGATGTCAACTAGGGGTGAGCAAAACCGAACCGAAACAGAAAATCAAATCGAATCGAATTGAATTTTATCTGTTTGATTCGGTCTATTTAATTTTTCGGTTTGATTTGATTTTTTTATTTTAAATATATCGGTTGATCGGTTCGATTCGGTTAGTAAAATTTAAAATCGAATAGACCGAACCGACCAAATTACATATAATTTATTAATTTATAAATTATTTTATTTTTATTTTTATTTTTTATTTTAATAAAAATAAAAAATAATAATATCACTTGAAACCCTATTTCAATCAGTCACTCTCATCAGTAGGTGTTGTGACTGGATTATGGGGTCATTATTTGATCATCGATGTTTATTTGTGATTGTTTATTTGATTATCCATGCCTTTATAATATTTGGACTTTATGTCATATGGGTGTAATTAGAATGGGCTCATATTAAAAAAACGAATAGAAAATAAGGCCCAATTTTATAGTGTTGTTTGTTTTAATATTTAAAAAATGGGCTCAATTTTAATAGCCAAATATGAAACCGAAAAACCGAATTAACCGACCGAACCGAATTATCAAATTTGGTTCAGTCTTTGTTCGGTTATTCGGTTTGATTCGGTTTTCATTTTCAGTATTATTCGATTGATCGTTCTACATATTTTAAAACCGAACCGAATCGAACCGACTAATGCCCACCCCTAATGTCAACTGGTTGTCCAAAGCTTCACTTTTTTAATCGCATTCTGATGGTTCTCAGTCCTCACAAGTCGAACACAACACAACACTTACATTTCAAGGAGTAGCTTTTTTTTCCCTCCCAATATTGAGCAGCTTAATTTAATAAAAAAAGTTAAAATTAAAGGAAGGGATCGGCGAGACAGAAACGCCCGTCGGATGCATTTGGCGAGACGGCAAAAACCTCAATAGCCACCAGAAACAAAAAAAGAAAGAGATCGCTTCATTCTGCCTCCTTTCTGGTGATCCATCCATCGCTCTCGTTCACCGTTTAGCCCTTCAAGTAATGTTTCCTTACAACATCCATTGCCCATTTGATTCTTCCTGCAATTTTGGTTCAACAGGGCATAGTGGAAATTGCAATTTTTCATATTCAAAGTCAAGAATCTCCAAAACCCATTCTTCGTGACCAATACCCACATAGTATATAGTTAGCTTAACATTAAGTTCAAGCCTGATTGGTTGTGATAATTTAAGTCTGTAGGTCTGCTGTCTCTGTTGCTCTGACCTGTTTTCTTAAACAAAACAAATCATCTGTTGTATGATCTTAACTCGGAAGAGTTTACAGACATGTGAGTTGCGTACGGGCATAACGGGGCAACCAGTTCTCTTATACAGTGCAGAATGTCATTAAAGTTATGTCGGTCACTGCGCCCCATATAACTAAGTGGAAATGTACTTATAGTATACCTCCCAAGTCCCATCTTTTACAGGAGATAGTGATGAGGAGAAATAGTCAATTATGGTGATAGGCAATATCCTTCATTTCTTAGTTTGATATCCCTTCGACAAATTTCATATATTCTGAATGTGGTCGTTTTATCTAGATAAAGTCTGAATGCTCATGACTAATTGTAATTATTCGGATACTTCATAGAACACCAAGCACTAGAAAAATTTGTTTGTATCTAAAAAAAATTAATACAACTTATGTAATTGAAACGCCATTACTTCACGATAATTCTTAATATAAATTTATAGTTCGGGCAAATCCTTGATTTCTAATTAATACAACTTATGTATTTGCTCATTTTAATTGTTAAACGGTTTCCGCGTGAAGTATTCCAATCACCATGAAAACAAGGTTACACCTAGGACTGTTACTGAGGTAAAATCGGTGTTATTTCTTTGGCTTTGTCCTTGATGATTACTGTTTCAGCAGTGGTAATATGAACCGCATCATTGATGAGGGAGGCATGGCTTCAGCATCTTTTTAAAGGTTGTATTTTGTTCATCTCCCCCCCCCCCCAAAAAAAAAATTGTCTCTCTCCATCTGTAGCATTTTTGGTGTATTTTCTCTCATTATTGGTCTTCCCATATTTTATCTAATGCGATGTCTTTCTTTGTTACCATTCCTTTTCTGTCGTATATCTGCCTCAGTCATTCAGAGCTATTGTTATTGAAGACACGCTTCACCTTCTTGTGAAGGTTAACGGAGGTAAGTTTAAGTAATAGTTGTTTTCTACCACATCTTAAATCTATGTTGTCCCATTGTCCTTTCATCTTGAATGGGACACACGGCTAGATATTTTATCCTTGCATATACTAGATGTACCATGTCTTAAAACTATTGGTATAATTGTTATCTTGGTGTCTAGTGTTGCCAGGTTAGAGTTAAATGACATGGTGTCCTAGATTGCTTCGTGTATTTGAGGAAACCATTTACCATGTATGATCATGTCCCCCGGGGGGGGGGGTTGATAAGATCATCTTTGTTTAGTTATATAATAGTTTGTGAATGATTTACAAGGACCTTGGTTTCTTTTACCTTTACTACAGTATTTGACAAAAGCCCTATAGGGTTTTCTTCATATCTCTACATAACTGCAGGACACAGCGGTAGTTTCCTTTCCCTTGCATACTGAGGCTCTTGGATTTGCTCACAATGAGGAAAGGATGATTCAGACAGCAATATTATATGCATGAACTCTTGATACCTACAATGGTGTAGTTCTGTTCTTGCTGGTGGGCATTCTTCTGTTTAGTATTGTTTTAAATATTGCACTAAATCATCTTTGGTTCCACAGTTACTGATGGCATAGTCTATGAATTCATTATGAGGCCTCTGGTTTGTAGTGCTTGTCTGACGAGGTTCAAATATTAAGATATTTCTGCTATCAATTAGATACTTTTGTCTGTGCTAGAGGCTATGTTTACTTGAATCTAGTTGTTAATCTAGTCAAGATATCAATAGAAAAGGAAAGGAAATTGAAAACTAAAACTTGTTGGGAACTTTTGCATTCCAGCTGTTACTGCTATACATGTTGTAAAAGAGTTCTTTTCCCCACAAGATGATCTCACTTTGTGAAATATTCTTTGTCCCAGCGTTGGATTTATATACATATTCTGCAATCAATACCTGTATGTCTTACATTGTCATCTTCAAATTGATGGTGAAAGACGTGCAATCGACGAATTTGCTGGTTTTATCCACTATCCTTCCTGATCTTGGATCTTAGATAAATGTCTCAACGAAGGGAATGTATCTGATGGCCATTGATGATGCTAAAGCTTTTTCTTGACAATTAGTTGATGCGGGAATCATAATGGTCATGTGTTGTGCTTCTATTCAAAGGAGCAGAGACGGAGAGTATTATGAGAGCTGTTTTTGTTTTCGTTTGGCTGATTGCAGGTGCAGTTCTAATATTAGTTGCTTTACTGCTGCTGGGATTTTTGTTTCAAAAGGTTGGTATTTCCACCTTGTTTTTAGTCTACTTTTTATACAGAAGAGCGAATTTCATTGTCAAGTTGAATCAGTTGTCTCTGTAAGAGATGTATCTTTTTGCCTGATTCATTTTGTAGTTGAAGTTGTTTCCCATATTACTTGTTAGGAGCAGCATATGGAAGTGAAACATCTTTCTTTTCTCTTGGCAGAGGATGGTTGATATGGTGAAGCCATGAAGGTATCATCATTTTTTTTCCCCAAATGACACATTAATTGTAGTTGTAGTATTTTTGTAGGATGTCTTATTAGCTTCTCAAGGTCCAAATATGGCTCGCTGAGATGGATTTGGTTTCAATATGAGCACAAGACGCTAGGTCTAAAGTAAAAAAGCTTTCATGTGCACGTGTTGTCTATCAAATTGTTTTGCTATCTGTCAAAATTTAAAAAAATTGGAGCATCCTTTTGCAAATTTAGAGTTGTATAATTGAATATTGAAGAAAAAAAGAATTTACTAATGTTCTTTTCTTATTCTTTAGATGAGCTAATATTTAAATCTGTTTTTCATTTATCTATGATGTTCTGATCATATAGCATTGAATGGTCCTTTTTTGTTGGTTTGTTCTTGCTGTCTGTGACTTCCCTTGTGCGTTTTTTTTTTTTTGGGAAAAAAAGGAGCAAGCCACTGCAATTTGTTGGATCAAGCGGCTGAGGAACCTTTGGTCTCCGTGATTTAGAATCTTGTGGAGGTGAATTTATGCTTACCCCGGTGCTTCAGAATGGTTCTGGATTAGGAGAAAGCTGAGGTGATTAAAGCTGAGATGATGAGTGATTTTTTTTTATACTATCTTTTCTCCGGTTTTTTTTTTTTTTTTTCCGGTTGTCTTGCCCCCTCTCTTTTGGATGACTTTTCATTTCACTAGCGTGGATATGGTAATCTGCGTACACTAACAACAAAAGAACTGGTGATTAGTGAAGCATGAAAGAGTTAAAAAGTGTGTATCTTGTGTTGTATTCTTGGCACACTGACTTGTAGATTCTTTAGACAGATTTAATTTTTGACCCCATGTAATTTTTTTTTTGTTGCGATATTTGAATTACTGGTTTCTCATAGTACCTATTTCTACTTCTAATTTTCATTCCTGGTGAATTTACAAGCAACCATTTTTTGTAGGTTGTATTTTCTTTGCACGTATCAACATAGTTTTTAATTCTCATCCTTTTCTACTATGGCCTCGTTTTTATGCTGTATCTCTTCTAGTAGAAATGCAGAGACCAGAGTAAGAAATATGGAAACAATTTTGCCGGAGATGTGGGTGCAGAAATAGAAAAGGCGGCTTTCTTTGATTGTTTTTATTGGCCAAAGGCCCGAAGCTTTTTTTGATTTAGTCTGCAGTTAACTGTAAATGCAAAGGAAACTTGAAAAAAAAAAAAACAAAAGAAAGAAAACTGGTACACGATATTTTTTTAATTTTTTTTTTACTTTTAACCTAATCTTTTCCTACAGGAAAGAGAGACACAAATGCTTAAATGTATCAACACTGGGTTCAAATCAGGATATCTTTCAAGTAAAGGAGGTAGCATTATTGCTGGGACAACTAAATATTGACATGGAACATGATATTACTCATTTTGATAATTATGCTGAACCATTTCATCAGCACAGTTTTTACTTGCCCATGTTTTCCTTAAAACTGTCTGTTTTCATGCATGTATAAAGAAAAATGTCATGCCGAGTCAATACGGATTGGATAGCATATTTGAAATGAAGTTACCATTATTGATTTCATGTACGTATACTTGTATTTGTAAAAGATTTCAAAATTCATGCTTCTATACTTCCATAAAGGTATGATCCATAACTTGGATGAATTCTGCTGGATGGGTTGAGAGTCTACGCATCTTCTCTTAGGATCTATGTTTTATTAGAAGCTTATTGTCATGGAACTAGTCTTTTGACCTATGCGGTATTTAAACACTTTTCATTTTGATTTGTTGAGAATGAGGATGTTTGGCTAAATTGAGAAATTAAAATCTTGAGAGCAAAAGGTGATTGGAAGAATCGTGGGAATGTGAGACTTGTATTGCTTGAGAACTCAAGGATCAAAAGAACTCAAAGATGATTACAAATGAGGAGGGATAAAGTATTTATAGACCTCTTCTTGTGTCTAGAATGTTCTCACATCTTTAATGGATAGTGAAAATTAATTTGATCTTATATATAGTTATCACTATTTCTCTAAAATCCTCTATAGAAATATCTAAATATTTACATAAATTTTTTTAGAAATTATTTCAAGACATGTTTGAAACATTCTAGAGTATCATAGAATATCTCAGAATATTTTAGATATCTCTACATCTTTTTATAAGTTTGCAGAACCTTCTCAATCCCTCTACATTGTTCTAGATGCTTCTAGAATAATTTGAAATATTCTAAATTTTTTTTGAATGTCTTGATTTCTCTTAACCTCCTAAAACTAGTGGGATGTGACATTATGCTATCATTGTTGTGGGAGGTTTTAATGATCAATAATCCTTTAGATCTAGTGCGTCTTTACCACATTCACCAATAAATTTGAAAGCTAAGAAAACTATTTCTAATCCTATCCACAAGAAATATAGAAAGAAGGCATCTAATAGTACCGCTTTCAACGAATGATATATATATATATATATATATTGGCGCTTTTATTGGTATTGTGGGTTCTGATTGTCATTCTTAATTGAGTATGGAATTTTTTTAGCATAACTTCAACTTAATTACAATGCTATGAAATGCTAAAATTTATTCATCTTGCACAGTTTTACTTTTAATGATGTTTGCTTTTGAAGTTATAAGTGAAAAACAATTTTGTGTGGTGCACCGATGATGTGAATCATAATATAATGAGGAACTTTTGGGAAAAGAGAACGTAATTCCATCGCTTTACACGAACAAGGCTGTCATGTCAAAATTAGGGTCACTTTTACATGCCATTCTAGCTTTAAAGCTGCCCATCCCGCCCTGTACTATTAACTAATCTTTTTCCATTACCACTCTTTGCCCTCGTTTCATTTGCCTCTCTGCTGGATATTGCTTTCAGCCACATGGCCACGTAGAGGCCGAAGATGCTCATTTGAAGGCTCAAAAGCATAAAAATGAGCGTCCCTTTTGAGTAGATAATGCCATATTTTACTTTTAATATTGCTTTATGATACAGCGCTTTACTTTAGCCAAAAGATGACGATTTATTTTAAATCTCGGAGTTCTAATGAAATGCGTTTCCCGGAAAATCAAGAGACCTTGATAGCGAAAGGAGAGAAAAGACTGTCCTTGCTTTCACTTTGCTCTCCAAATCTCATGGCGTCCAACCAAACATATATAGCTCTTAACAGTTAGGATGGCTAGCTTTTTCATTTCATTCTCTTGTTGGTTATTAATTATGAAACATTTATCCTTAAAAAGGAAAAATAAAAAAAAATAAAGCTAACCATTATTGGTGGGGAGGAGAGAAGTGTTGAGTTAGGGTGTGTTGCAAGTTAGTGTACATATTCCTCTCTTTCATTCAAACGCTGCTTTTCTAACGCAGCACAGAGTGCTTTGTGTGTTCAAATAATCTGGTGCTCTTTGCAAGTCTTTTTATGCCAAAGATACAAGAGACTTTTTGACTGCAAGCTCCGTTGGTTACCTCCACTACCATCCTCGCCCACCCATAGAGAATAAACGGTTGCGAGTTTTGGATTACCTGTTTTTTTTTGTTTTTTGTTTTTGTTTTTTTGCCCAAGGACAGTAATAGTATCGTATCCTACGAGAACACAGAGTTATTGTAAAGTCTCATGCCTGTCACGTGCCTCGCAAATTACTTGCACTGCGACGAAGTTGGATTTATGAGGCGAAATATATATATATATATATATATATGTATGCATGTATGTATGTATCACCTGATCGGTTTCCAGAAACGATTATTGGATTGGCTTCAACTGTTTCTATATATCCTTGAGGGCTTGTCCACTGGTTACCCCTTGTATGACTCACTGTTTCCCATGATTGTCCGATCATTCACTCTTTTCTTTCTTGTTGTCTTGTTCGTGATCGGTATATATTTTGGATTACACAGCTTTTTCTTGCGAAATGACACGCAGTGCAGTGGCTGAAATCAGAATCGACTGGAGCACGCATTCATGATAGGTCATGGATCACTGTATAAAACAAGTAAAAGTGGAAGATGATTGAGGAATAAGAGAGAGATATGCCCTGTGATCGAAAACATGCTCTCATTTCTTTATAGAATTTTTAAGCTTTCTTTTTGGTGAACGCCTTGATGTAAGGGCAGCACTGATGACTGATGCTATCCCTTCTCTGCTTTCTATGCAATGCCTTTCCTCAACACTTTCAAGTGTTCCACCCAAAACCTAAAATGGACACAACTATCTAAGATACCTAGCCCACACACTACAGTCTTTAGTAACAGCTCAGGAGGACCATAAAGAATCAAATGCATAATCAATAGACTTTATGTTGTAATATGGGATAAAAAATAATTAGATTTAATTTAGGATATTAGGGTTATCCAATATGAATATTTAAATAAAGATATTAATCCATTATATTAGTTTTAATTATTTATTTTATTATTATTTTAGATATCAGTATCTTTAGATTATATTTAGATTTAGGATTTGGAATTTAAATTTAAATTATTATTGTTTTAAAGCTCTACAAGTAAAGCCAAGTTTTTCATTAACATTTAATTTTTAAATAATATTATTGAATGAGAGTTTTTGAGAGTTTTGGTCTTCTCTTTCTCTCTCTCTCCCCCCTCCTCCTTTCTCTTTTCTCCCTCTCCCTCTCTCCTCTTTTCTGTTTCACATCACTTTCCCTTGTGTGTGTGTGTATTCAACTATACATTTGCACTTGCTGACACTGCCCTTTTGTTGTTCTTTTGTAATTTATTAAATGCATCATGCTCTTAACTTCATATCGTCTCATATATAGAATGACGAAATTGTTATTTTTTCTGCTCTCCTTGGACGTCGATGCTTAAAAAGTAGTTTTGTGATATATACAGATCTGTGTAGGATTTGTTTGTAAATTAGGAGTCAGCTAGCTAGTGAACTTGCTTTTACATGGTGGTCCTTCTGTTCATATAGGATAAAACTACTGCGTCGAACAATGTTATGCAGCTCAGGAAATTAAAGTCAATCATGTTGGAATCAATAGTCAAGCTTGAAATGATTAAGTGTAAACTGGACCGCACGTGCAGAAAATTTCTGCTATGTGCTTTCAATTTTTTGGGTTTAGTGACGACCACCTAGAATATTTGGTGGCTAGCAATTCCATGCAAAGAGATCATGGGGTATTAAAATTCAGGAAAATGCAAACTCTTCAACGAAGATCGAGATCAGAAATGCACGTTGATCAATGCTAACAATGTTGCAGCCG
Organism: Prosopis cineraria; assembly: GCF_029017545.1. Classification (NCBI taxonomy): domain Eukaryota; kingdom Viridiplantae; phylum Streptophyta; class Magnoliopsida; order Fabales; family Fabaceae; genus Prosopis; species Prosopis cineraria. Next base: position 48,773,576 of record NW_026555332.1, read on the forward strand.
ATCAACCAAACTAGTGGAAGTAAAATTCAGAGATGGATCCAGAGCAACTCGCACGGGGTCAAAACTGAAAGTTACGTTAATGGGGGGTCATAGTAAAATTAAATAAAATTTTAAGAAAAGTACCCCGCAGCTTGCCCTCTCGTAGATACTGAATAGATTGAGTACTACAGTGTTATTAAATCTCAATCATTGGAAACACATTCCATTCCCCACAAATTTTACGGTGAAATTTCCATTTTCGATAATTTGAATAGGCTATAAGGAACGTTGGCTCAAAAGTTTGGAAATAAGGAAAAAAATCATAAGATTCGCTGAAATTCTTCCATATTTTCCATTCTCCTGGTGGTATCACCAAAAGCGCTGATCTCCGATCCTAATTTTCCACGGGGCCAATATTGAGATCCAACTGAATTGGAAACTACTATGTCTGTATGTATATTTTTACAGTTACAGAGGTCGTTGTGTATTGTTTATCTTTATTCTTATATTTCCTTTTAGAATGATTTGTTAGGGTAAACAATAGGGCAACTTTATGTAATAAATGGAGGGGGGAGGGGAGAATGTGGGATTGTGATGAGAGGAGAATGTTGGTCTGAACTCTGAATCCCATGCATGCGAGGCTTAAAAAAAGGCGTCCAAGTTAGGTTTTATATTGGAAATTTGCATAAAATAAAAATAGGGAAGGCAAAGGGTGACGCTTTATTCCCTCGTCTTTGGGCCAAAAGAAAATCCTACACACATCCCCATTCCTTCCTTCTTAACCCTCCGTCCCTTCTTTTCAGGCCCTCGTTTTTTGGCACCCCGTGAAAAAGATGTTTCCTCTCTCTCTCTCTCTCTCTCTCTCCAACACTTCTCCTCTCTAGTCTTATACTATAGGAGCGTAATCTATTTTCTCTCCATCTCGCTCACTGATCCACTTCTTAATTTTAGGCTGCATAATTAGCCGCAGAGTCCATAATTTAAAGTTAATACTTTAAATCTTCCACTATTTATTTATTTATCTCAAGGAATGAAGTCATGTGGAATGAGAGGCCCCTCGTCATTCAAACGAAAGTATTATTATATTGAAGTTCCTTAATCGAGTTTGATTGCAATAGTGTACTGTTGGAAGACGACCGCACTAAGAATATGGGTACTGAAGTAAGGGGGATGTGCTGGTGTTGAATTCAAGATGCTTAATCAAGCACCTTGCGTGGCTTGATTTTTCTCCTCCTTCATGCAACCAAAATAATAGTATTTATATACGCGTATGCATAAAAAGAAAGTGCCCCACTTGCCATTTCCTCAACTTTTTTTTTTTGACAAAATTTGGCGTATGAGTAAGAGGGGGTACTATGTGAGAGCAAAGCTGAGTTCCTTTGATACTGGTGAATTAGTCCTGCTCGTCAGCACATGCAATCCACTTTCTATAACCAAATCAACTTTGGACCCCAAATTTTACCTCCTCCTCAAGAAAAGCACACCATCCGCCTTCCATAAGTTTCACTACTCCCCCTCCCCTGTCCTCCTCCCCTCCCTCTCCCTCCACAAACAAACAAAGTTTCGTGGGTTTAGTGAGTTTCTTCGTTATTTAGAGTAGCTAGTGGTGGGCTTCGAAAGGTGTACCTGCACATACGTAATACTAATCCTCTTTCCCATATATCATCCTTTACTACGACCCTCACGAAACTTCTTCCCCAGTCTGCCTCCAATATATAGAGCTAATTAATGCAGACTCCACTTCCTTGATCTCGCTTCTCGGAGTCCTGTAGACATGAGAACAGGAAGCTGCGCCGTCCAACAGGGGCTGACCGCAGAGGCGGCTACCGTAGTGAAGCAGGCAGTGACGCTGGCGAAGCGTCGGGGCCATGCCCAGGTCACCCCGCTCCACGTGGCCAACACCATGCTCGCTGCTTCCAACGGCCTCCTCCGTACGGCGTGCTTGCAATCTCACTCTCATCCTCTGCAGTGCAAGGCCCTGGAGCTTTGCTTCAACGTCGCCCTCAACCGCTTACCGGCTTCCAATTCATCGAGTCCCATGCTAGGCCCGCCGGCTCACTCTCCTTCTATCTCCAACGCTATGGTCGCCGCCTTCAAGCGAGCCCAGGCCCACCAGCGCCGAGGATCCATCGAGAATCAGCAGCAACCTCTTCTTGCGGTGAAGATAGAGTTGGAACAACTCATAATTTCAATTCTGGATGATCCTAGTGTAAGCCGAGTCATGAGGGAAGCCGGGTTCTCCAGCACTCAAGTTAAAAGCAATGTAGAACAAGCGGTGTCTTTGGAAGTATGTTCCCAGAATGCCCCTTCGCCTTCTGCGAGTGGCAAGTCAAAGGAAAACGAAACTAATAACAACATAACCACGAAAGTTGGGAAAACCATGGGGTCGGGTTCGGCAGTCAGAGAGGAGGATGTTACTGGTGTTTTAGATTATTTGAGGAATCAAAGAATGAGGAGTAGTGTGCTTGTTGGGGAGTGTCTGGCTAGTCTAGAGGGTGTGGTGAGAAGAGTGATGGAGAAAGTTGAGAAAGGGAACGTTGACGACGAGGGTATGAGAGATGTTAAGTTCATTTCTCTCTCTCTTTCTGCTTTTGGGCATGTGTCCAGAGTACAGGTTGAGAACAAGATCGAGGAGCTTAGGAATTCCGCTAAAAGCAACTGTCATAGCAAAGGATTTATTTTGTATGTAGGAGACATCAATTGGGTGTTTGAGTACAGGGCCGGATCGAGACAGCAAGGTCGAGGGTACTACTGTCCCGTGGAGCACATGATCCTTGAGATTGGAAGACTTATAAGTGGGATTGGAGAGAATGGAAGATTTTGTGTTATGGGCATAGCCACTTTTCAGACTTACATGAGATGCAGAAATGGATATCCCTCGCTGCAGACTGTTTGGGGTCTTCATCCTTTCACCATACCTGTGGGAAACTTGAGCTTGAGTCTCATCGCCGACAGGTAAATCAGTAGGTAAATTGAAGTAGGATGTCATAAAATGGTAGTGCGGCTTTAATTCATGCTTTACTTTCCATTTCCAAGAGGATTCTCTCCAAATCAATGAAGAAAACAGGAGAAAAGAAAAAGGAACCGTCCTTTATTTTGGAAGTTAGGTTAATTAAGCGATATGGGGAAAAAGTTCTCTCCTTTTCAACTGGCTTATGAATACACTGAAACGAGTAACGATTGCCATTATTATAGCCTTGTTTCGCACTGATTAGAAACAACAGAGAAAGAAGTTTCGCCTTTTGTTTTCTTCCAACAATTTGGAATCCTTCAATATATTATTCCACCCAGATGTCGTTTCTTTTAATTCTTTTTCCTTTGTTACTATTCTGGATGGCTTGCCGATTGATCGTAATCTCGTTATCAATTGAATTTCACTTTTCTTTTTTCAGTGGTCTGCAAAATGAGCCCACCAAGAAAACTGACAACGGAAGCAGTTGGCGATCAACAGAAGGGGATAAGGAGAAGAGCCCGGATTGCTTGGCTGAGCCATCATCCGTCATCTTCGACATCCGAGTTCGAAGCTTGCCGAGCAGCACTTGCAATAGTGACTCCAGCACTTCAAGCCTTCCCGCATCCAACAGTGCAAAAGCGAGAGTAAAGGAGTTACTTCCGATGATCAGGTCCTAATCCCTAAACCCAAACTCACTCTTAAAAACGACATGTCATTCAACTTCTTTGTATAAACTGTATGCACTCGATAAATGAAATTTTTAACTTCTTATTTACTTCTTATTTTTCTAGCAGGATTGTGTAGTGGTTCGTCAAAAGTGGAACTCCGCGTGCAACTCAAACCAAATTCCACCCTGTTCTACTGAGAAAACCCTCACATTCTCCTCTGTATCACCCTCTTCATCTACTTCCTTTGACCACCCTAATTTCTGGTTCTCATCACCAAGTGCTAACTCTAACAAGCCCAACGAGCCCACTTTGAAAATTTACATCCCAGAGCACAAGGACATAAAACAAACATTTCTACCATCGAATCCCAACTCCACCTCTTCCAGTGACGTGATGGAAACGGAGTACGTGAGCAGGTTCAGAGAGCTCAATTCGGAGAATCTCAAAACCCTATGCGAAGGTCTGCAGAGAAAAGTGCCGTGGCAGAAAGATGTAATACCGACAATCGTGAGTACAATTCTACAATGCCGTTCCGGCATGTTGAAACGAAAGGGGAGGGTAAAAAACGTTAGTGAAGTGAAAGAAGAAACGTGGTTGTTATTCCAGGGAGCTGATGTGGAAGCTAAAGAGAATATAGCCAGAGAACTCGCTAGGCTTGTGTTTGGGTCCCACAGGAACCTCGTCTCGCTAACCTTAAGCAGTTTTTCTTCAATAAGAGCGGATTCGACCGAGGATTATTGCAGAAACAAGAGGTCAAGAGACGAACAAAGTTGCAGTTATATTGACAAATTCGCGGACGCAGTTTCTAGTAACCCTCATACTGTTTTTCTAGTAGAAGATATAGAGCAAGTTGATTATCGTTCTCAATTGGCATTTAAAAGGGTTATTGAGAGAGGAAGAATAACGGGCACGACTGGTGAAGAAGTTAGGCTTAGTGATGCTATCATAATTCTGAGCTGCGAAAGTTTCAGTTCGAGGTCCAGAGCGTGCTCTCCACCAGTTAAGCAGAAGTCATGTGAAGAGAAAAATGAAGCAGCTAGCTTGGAGGAGACAAGCTCTCGTGTGTCTCTGGATTTGAATATTTCCATTGATGATGACGATGGCTGCGAAAAGGATAAGTCAGTGGATGACATTGGCCTTCTTGAATTGGTCGATAGACGTATAATCTTCAAAATTCAGGAATTATGAGGCCAAAAAGTATTTCAAAAATCATTCTTCCTCCTCGTCCTTTTTTTCCTTGCTATTTTTTAGCCTTTTTTTTTCCCCAATTCTCTTCGTTTTCATCATATCCTTGGATTTCCTAGGGCTAGTAGGAGGTGAAATGTCATGGCATGCTTCAGTACTTCAAATTAATTATGTAGAATCACATGTATATTACCAAGGTTAAATTGTTACATCCCATCTCTACTACTATAGAACTGTGGGGAGATTCCATCTAATTACTTTTACCTTTTTTTGGGTACGATGGATATAGATTTTGGCTTCTTTGCAAAGCAAATTATCTGCTGATCTATATATACATGTGTGTCTACTTCTTTATATATAAGCAAGAGAGGACTTTGATGCCTTAATCCCAATGCAAATCTAAATATGCTAGTTTGAAATCTGTAAATGATCAGAATTTGCGGAGATAAAGAAGTTAGATTGGTTATTTTTAACACTGTGATGACCTGTTTATATTTTATTATCGTAACTTAGCCCCAAAATTCCATAAACAAATTACGTTCTCGAAACAAAGGCAAATCGAAGAGTAGACGTCGTTCACCATGATGCATGTTTTACAACAATAATGCCTAAATTAAATTAATTGGTTAAAATTTTATTTTATTTTTATACTTATTTTTTTAGAAGTGTTAAAAATTCTATACTCTTAAATGAAACAAATTTTTTTTTAAAGTATTTTTTCGAGGTCCAAACCTGTCCTTCTATTAACTTGGAGTGAAATCCACCATTACGTGCTGATGTGGCAACTCATGGAGCCCATGCGTGGTATTGACTTGGCTTCAAAGCTGGTTAGTTTGACCCATTTGACTAGATATATGTCTCTCTCTTCTTTATCATCTCCATCGTTACTTCATCTTCTTCCTTGCTTTGCTTCTCCCTCAATTTACAATGGCAGCCACTTAAGGTCTCGGGAATGGCCAAATCTTCCTCATCGTCAATGGCAAGCAATAGAAGAAAGGTCTAGACTCCACCACTCTTCTCTAGTTCCAATCTTGTCTTCCCAGTCTTTCTTCATCTCCTCAATTCACTATTTGCTTCACTCATCGTTGTCGACCTTATATTTTGAGCCTCCGACTTCATCGTCTATGACTCTCTCTGTGTGTGGCACCGTGTACTGTGGCTTCGATGGCGTCTTCCTAGTAGTTGGTGCATCTCATCATTGTTGCTTGAGTGTGAGTATGTGACCTCACCTAGGCTCACTACTTAGTGTGCGCCCGATCGCGACGTCCCTTCTCCTTTCTTCTGCCAGAGATTCCGGTGTCCGTGTGTATGACTATGACCTCGATGACTCTAAAATTTTTAACCTCATCTCCTTTCTTTCCTTGACTTGGTATATGCAAGTCAGGTGCTTTATATCGGCATCATGTTGTCACCGGTTCACTACTTCACTTGTCCACGTCGCTAGTTCAGAATCCGGCCTCCCTAGTTCCCTTACAGTCATTCACTGGTTCTGCTACAGTGGTTCCACAGTCCCTGGTCTCAACTTTTTAGTGCATTTAATTTTCCAGACTCCACCACTCCTTTCAGTTCCAATATCGTCTTTCCTGGTCTTCCTTTTTCTCCTCAATTCACTCTTTGCTTCACTCATCATTGTCGACCTCACAACTTTGTGTGCGCGCGCGCGCGCTGGGCATTGTGTGTTGTAACATCGATTGCGTCCTATTAGTAGCTGGTCAAAAGAGTCAGATTATCCAGCTTTAAAGCCAAGTCAGAACCACGTGGGCCCGACAAATTGCCACATCAGCACATAACAGTGGATTTCATGCTATGTTAATAGGAGGATATTTTTGGACCTTGAAAAAATACTTTAAAAAAAACATTGTCTCATTTCAAAATATAGAAGGCCCAGAACTTTTAAAAAAAATATAAGGGCAAATTTGGACCATTAATTGATTTTCTTGATCACCCACACATACACAGATTTTCTTATCAATAACATTTGCCAATAAAATTATTTCGATAACTTGGTAATGAAATCTCCCAATAATGTAGGATACTGAACGTAATTAGTAATTGAACCCTTCGATCAATTCTTCATTTTATCCCAGTGTTTAAGCTGAATATAAAATGTCACTTAAATAAGTTACGAAACTAACTGGGCTGAGTAGTCGAAGCATTAGGCCCAATATAGATAAAAGAGGCTGGCCCCGAAACTCAATAAAGTCCACAATAAATAAACATGTCGAAATCCATCAGCTTCAAATATCAGACTGTTGACACAAAGACACGATCCTAATTAATGCCGAAATCTATGTCCAAGTAGTTCAGTGAAACGAGCTGGTTATCAAAATAGAGAAACCGTGCCATAAATTTCATAGAATTCTTGATTTTTCAGTAGAACGTGCTAAGTCTCAAAGAAAAGCTTTTGCTATTCGACACTATAAATAAAAGAAGAAAAATAGAAAAATATAATCAACACACGATCAAGACTCGTATATTTTATATTCATTAGCACTTTTTCAGTTCTTAGTTTTTAGTCTGTAATTTTTTACACCTTAATTAAATTACACACTTGTTTTACCAAAGCCTTCTATCTTTTTACATTCAAATGAAATGTGGTAGGAGAACTTGAAACCTTTTTTGTTATCTATTGAGACTCAGCGTCTTTGACATGTTTAGTATTTATTGTTCAATTACAAACATCCAGTATATAAAATATTATCTGAAAAAATGGAACAGCATTTTGTTGTGATACTGCGAGAGTGGACTTATCGAGGCTTACTAAAAACTCTACCGTGATGGGCAATTATTACTTGATGATTAATTCTTCTATACATTACAACTACAAATTATTCCTCCATTTGTCCAAAAAAATGCGAAGTCGGGGGTCGCCCCATCATGATACGCGTTATTAGTTTCCTACACAGAAAACAATAACTTTATATATAATATCTCCAATCTTTTCAACGCGGAGCTTGGGGCCCACCACTTATGGTTTATCTGGGTGTGAATCAAATAAGTATATGGTAGTGAGAAAAGAAAAACACTACCAAGGAGAGAGAATGCTTCCGAGTTGGGTTAAGTAGAGACATTTCGTGCCTCAGAAAGTTAGAAGAGGGTAATACTTCATGAAAAGATAGTTTCCGCTTTAGTAAGCAACACGTTGAACGAAAATCTTAAATTGGATAGGCGATTCAAGATTCGTATATATATGAAGCTTGTAATGTTTCCCTAATATTTTGTTTGTTTCGTTGAAATGTTTTCTTTCCTGAAAATGATGGGACTTGAAAGTTTCTTTTATATATATATATATATTCATCATTTTGTTAAAAAAGGAAATCTTGTTTAACTTGCTGATGATCAATTTCTTTTGAATAATTCTTCAAAACTAGCCAGACGCGTTTTCCTGTATTGTATGAAACCACATTATTCTTTTCTTATGAATAATATAACTTATTTTATATCATACAATACCTAGAAAAATACGTGTGTGCCCATGTACATAATATTTTCGTGATTGCGACAAATTAGTTATAATTATGGATAATTATAACTTATTAATTACCATTTGTTTGCTTCAACTTTCATTATTTTTTACAAGAACCTTCATCATTTTACTTAGCACTATATATATATATATATATATATATATCAGATCATGAGATCCAGTTTCGTTATTGTAGAATATCACCAACTAATGCCTATCGTTTGTCATTATTTTTTATGCAATCAGTAATTCAAATAAAAGTATTTTCATAAAATAACCCCTCCAATAATTCCATTGGAAATGACCAGGATTTATATTTGTTTAGTTCAGTTTGTTTCTTTTCTTTTCTTTTTTTTGGTTTTTGCACAATTAGGAAGAAAATCACAATACAAAGGAAAATGAGATTCGAACGCATTCACACACATGTACAAGTGCATTGTACGAGGAATGCCGAATCAATCATGCTTGACCCCATACATGCTCAAAACAAAATATTTTCAATCCTACCTACTAAAGCAGTTTAATTTCTAAAACCGCATTATATGCATTATAACTCCTGTTATTAATTGGCTCTTGTCTCTGCCGTGGTTGATTTGAAATAAATAAGATTACTCAAACGGATCACTAATTAAATATAGATCAATGGCTATGTTTATCCGTTTACTATATTATTTATGAAATTAACGTCGGCTGTTACGGAAACGATGGCTGGAATATGTACAGAGTTATTCTCTTCTTACACCTGCCATCCATCATCCAAGATGCTGTAAAGTCTATAATCAGGAATCTACCAGCGGCTCTGTCTGGATTAAGTAATAATTTAGACTTCAAACAGCGAAGGGCTAATCATACCGAACGCCTTTTCACTTTATTCCTAATTGCTGCTTTTAAATCTCTCACATTAAGCAAACTTTATTATTAGTATTATTTAACAGCCGGTTCATTAATCGAATACCACCGAGCACATATTTCATAGCATAAGTGAAGAACTTCTATTCTCTCTCTCTCTCTCTCTCCCTGTTTTTTTTTTTTCCTCATACGAACTCTGGGTTTCACTAAACATCTCGTTTTGAATTCCATTGATCGATATGCACTTAGGAATTTGATGGCCCGGATTTAATAGAATTAATGTGAAGCGAAGAGGCAGCTAAAAAAAAAAAACAAAGAAAGAAAGAGCAAGTTAAATTAAGCCACTAGCTAGCTATAAATTATGTCTATTATTTGATATATTTATACTTGAAGGATGCAAAATTTTGTTCATAAACTATCTGATGAACAGTTTTTCGATTATATATTGGACTGCATACGTTAGTAGTTAAAACAATGATCCATAACGTAAGGTTTGTGCAAACTGGGGAAGCAACTTTTTCTATTTGTGAAGAAAAAAAGTAAAATCTTCACTGAGATTCATCAAAAGAGCACTACTTTTTATGCTTTTGTGTATCGCATTTTGCAAAAGAATCGTTGATTTCCATAACCCAACATTCTCCTCTTTGGAAAGCCAGAAAAGGTTGCGGTACACGGATTCAAAATAAATATAAAATCATAAAGCATAAAATATAAAAAGAAAAGCATTAAGATAAAAAACAAAAAAAAGGAGATAGATAAGCATCTCTTCTTTAAACCTTAAAGATTGATGTTACTACTTTAAGAGTTGCTAAAAGATGATTATCTTCTCAACTTTATTTAAAACCCTTAGCATAAGTCGAGAATTTGTCGCATATGGCTTTTTAAAAAGAAGGATTGTTCAAGAAATCAATCAGTGTATCAGTGGTGGACAAAGGTGGAGTTCGATGAATGCTTTCTTCGCAATATATGCTTATGCTCTCCTACCTTTTACTTGTCTCTCATATCCTTTTCTTTTTGGCTATCTGTGAAAGCACCAAAGCTCCATCTTAGGCTGTCTCTTTAATTATATTGTCCCTCTTTTAATTGTTTCTTTCTTTCTTTTTTTCTTCCGTTGTTCAGCTTCTTTCTCCGTGGTTAATTTTGCTTGATTATTACTTTTTAGTTGGCCACATTCCATAATTTGTTCTCTGTCACAGCAGTGTGTGTCGTATCTAATTCTTCCTCCATCTACAAGTGTGTGCAATTTTTGATTGCATTTGTACCTGTGAAGCAAGGCCTTTGCTATAATATTCCAGTCTTATGATAAAGCTAGACGCTCGGAAATATTGAGAGAATGTATAAACAATAAAGCCAGGTATAAAATGAGAGAATTGACATGAATCTTTTTTTCCTATGAAAAATTAATAAATTGGACACTTTATCGTTAAGTTTTTCAGTGAAAATGTCTCAGTCCAACGAATTAACAGTCATGACAAGCCACTTCCATTGAAGCTAACTCTTTTTATCTTTCCCCCCGTTAAAGATATTTGAATTTTTTTTCTTTCAAAAATTATGTATGTATTTAATTAAACTGTCCTAACAAGAATTTACTGTTATTATTAGAAATAGTTGGGCTTGATCTTTGATGAATCACATGCTCAACGTCGCAACACGGTGGCTTAATTGGCGAATACGCGGTCTTATGTTGTTAAATCAATAAAAGCGGTACGAACCATGGCAAAATGGAATCTATTTTGCCTTAAAAGCAGGAAGATAAAGTTGGCACCTAAGAATGTATATATTCTCAGCAAATTATAAAAAGCAAAACAAGAAGAAAGGAAAATAAAAATTAAAAACGTAACAATGGTGGAAAGTGGTTGTCCCTTTTACAAGAAATAAAGCTCCTCTCTTTTTGAGGTGGATATTTACCTCTTGCAGGGGTTACTTCTGTAATGCATATCTTTTTTATTCACCAGCCATCTTCGTGTGTTTTTCCGGGTAAAGTTAGACGTAACTTATTGATAACAAAAAATAGAAAGGTGTTTATTGGTTAAAGTGATAAGAATATAATGGAGGAAAGGTTGACATGGATTTGCAAATGTATAATATGCCAAATTTGTTTTTGGTACTGCCACTCACCAAGAAACATACATATATGGGGCGCATCTGGGGATCCTTTTATTCTTCTATTTTATTCAGTGGTTGTACAATTTTTCTCCTTATGGTCTTAATCTTCGACTAATTTAATAAGCATACTTAAAAGCAGTTTATGCCGAATAATTATTATGCTGATCAGTTTGCAAATAAAGCAGAAACGCAGTTCCTTCGGAATCTACAAAAGTTTACTTATTTATTTCCTGTACATGTACCAGAGCCGTGCTCATGTTGATAAGGACGAATATTTAAAATTGAGTAAGTCATTAATTGTGTTCATGGTGAAAATTTGAAGTAAATAATACTAGAGATTCTAAAGTTTAATTTTATGTTTAGTTCTTAAGCGTTAATTTATGTGTGTGCATATTTCTTTAATTCTGGCCCACAAAAATATGCGTTTAATATTTTTATTTAAAAAGAATAAAGGAAGTAATGCTAATTTCTAACAAAACCCAAGCAAAAAATTCAACTGAGATTAGGTTCACTTTCTCTATGTAAACAAGGGAAATAGAGAAACCTCCGAATTTCTATCTTCTAATTGTTTGTTTGTAATAGGAAAAACATTACATCTTAATGCAAAATATCAAAGTTCAAATTAAATTTGTGAGTCTTTCTCTTCTATTGTGTGTGTGTTTGTATATCAGTTATTAAGCTATGATATGAGACTTCACATTAATTTAAGTCCACTCATAATTGAACAAATAATTCATTCTTTTCCCCCTCACTCGTTTCCCAATCAAATAGAACTTATAATTTAACTGATCCAAACAAGAAAGAGTTTTATTTTTGCTTGATGAGGCGACTCTGAAGTCTCGCAACTAGAAACTCGCTTAAGAGTACTGGAGAAGTGAATGAACTATTCCACGCGACTCTTGCTAGGAGGGGGGAAAACTCATCATCTTGCCCTTCTTAATTGATGATACCGTATCTCTTCTTCTTGTTTTTTTTTTTTCTCTTTTCGGTGCAACCATGATATAGCGTATGAGATAAGATTAAGGGAACAAGGGTATTTCTGATTAAATCGTCGGGTAATTTTACATATGCAACATGCTTCGCTTAAAAGTAAATTTTTTAAAAAAATGAGAAAATAAAGCATGTAAACTTTTTTTTCCCCTTTGGTTTGCTGAAGATAGATTTTGTCAACATCACCATAATATTTTTTTCTCCCGCATCGCCAAATTGTTCTTATCTTATAGTATATACTAATCTTTATAAAAAATTAAAAACACATAGGTCGTGACGGTGAAAGTTGAAACCATATCTGCTCGAGATTTAGCTGCCGACACATCTTACTTTTCAACTGATGCAAATACGGTTAAAAGCTATAGCAATGACAATAGAGGGATCCACGGCACGCAGGGAAAGTAACTAATTATTAAATTGCTGAAATATGATGTTATGGATTTCATAAAATCGAAGTTGCTAGATATCTTTTGTGGATAATAAATTACTTCCCTTAATTTTTGAACGAAAGCAGGAAAAATAGGATTTAGTTTCAATAACTATACTTAATATATGTCTTGATCATTTAAAACCGTTGAAATTTATATAAATAATTTTAAATTTATACTTTATTTAGAATTAATAAATAATAAATTTATTTAAATAATTAATATAAATTTTAATGATTTAAAATATTCATAGTTATTGAATTTAAATCCCAAAAAATATGGAGCCCAGAATATAGTGGTAACTACTTTTCACTTTGTTGTGTTTTACCAATTTACTCATTGTCGTAATGAATCAGGCTTTCTGATGGCGCGTGCCAACAGTCACGTGAGGTCGAGTCACAACCCAGATGGAGTGGGGACCATAAATTTGGGCCGAGGCCCACTACTTTGTTTGCCTCCCCCTATCCCTTTCTCTTCTTCTCGCCCTTCGCGTTTCGCATTTCCCTCGCTACATATATTCAATTAATTAAAAGTGGACTCCATTCCCAATTCTCGCAATCTCTAAGCTGATTCTTTTCTTTTTTATTTTAGAAAAACAATGGAGGGATGCTTTTAAATTTTTAAGCTATATATCATGCATGTGTGAGTCTGATTTGAGACAAGTAATGAACAAGTGTTGGTGGGACATGTTTGCGATGATAGCTTCATTTGAGATAGATGAGATGAGACAGTCAAAAAAGGGCATGGATCCCAATTAATGGGTCCATGGAAATGGTGGTTTGCTTTTTTTTGATGGAACCCTAGCAGCAGCAACTACCACTTAACCCACTGTCGTAATGGAGGATGATAATAAAGCAGAAGAGTGCGTCACCACGGACCTACCTGCATGGTCTATATAACTTGAGTCATAAGCCTTTGTGGGATATCAGGCACACTCATTAGGGCGACTAAAATAGAATCGGACCCTCTTAGCTTCCTCCTAATTACTTTGATGGAGCCAATCACTTATGCTTCTCTTTCTTGCCTTTAAGAGCCATGTATTGTGCTTCGCCTTGCTTTGTAAGCCTTTTCTAACCACCATAGATTGAAGACTACCTAATCACCTCTTTCGAAGCTCTTATTAGTTATTATATCCATCTTTATCTTCAACATATGCATCCTACTTTTCTTGTTCATCCCTTCTTGATCTCCCCACCTCTCTTGTTCTTTTTTCAGTTTTACCCTTTTGCAGTGCGCTGGTTTGTCATTGCTTTGATTTAATTTGACTGGAAGTACCTCCAACATTTATATGGAAAATCAATCAAATAAACCAATGTAAAATTCCTAGCTAGCTATACACGCACTATCTTCCATTCAAATAACAAAATTTCTTATCCTTCCGCTTTTTGCAACCAATTATATGTTTTATTTTTTGGATTTAAAAAACGCATGACGGTGAGGAATGGACTGCTTTCAAGAAAGCCAAATTAAGCCAATAAATGTTCCTGCAAAGCAAAGACAAACTTGAGGCCTTTCAAAAGAAGAGATAATACGAGTATCCATTATACACAGCACAACGACTTGGAATGGAGACAAAGTTTCTACGAGCGCATTGGAGCCTTTTGCAGGCTTTAAGAAAAGGAGAGACGGGAGATCAACATAAGGTTCTTTTGGTTAAGGTCGCTGTCCTAGTGTGCATGCATGCATGCATTAGCATTACCCTTGCTCTTTTGTTTTCTTTTTCTTTTGAAGGGGGTTGAATTCTGCATGAAAGTAAGGGAAGTCTTGGATCCAAAAGTCGGTTACAAGTTGCAAGACGTTGGAGGATTTTGAGATGGGAGTTAATTTTAGGAGCGTCAAACTTGTCTCTTTAATGCGTGGAAGACAGGGTCCATCTTCTGATTCCTTGTCTTCACTGGGATTCTTTCTGCAGGGAATATCATCTATCATTTGAAAGTGATGAGATTGAGGGATCCAAGGCACTTTCATGTGCTGATGTTTTTCAGGCGCAGTTACAGAGTGAGTGATGTGGGGGGTTTGCATGCATTGCTTTGGGGTCTCTCTGCCAAAGTAGAAAGAGCCACCTCTTCGAAAGAAAAAAAAAGAAGAACATGCATGCTAGCTGGAGGTGGCCGGGGTTCACACCTCGAACTAGTTAATTCCATACCCCTCTGAGTTTGCGTGTGTGTGTGTGTGTGTGGATTTGGGTTTGTGTAAGAGCCAAAAATGTCTGTCATATTACCTGTCCAACGAGGATTTCTGCTTTTGATGATTGTTGAATCGTTCTTCAACAACAACATATATATATATATATATATCGTCTTCATTTCATGGGATAATATTTCTGGGAATGACATGTATTCTGCTAATAATGGAAACGTTTGTATCTTTGTTTTGAAAAATAAAATAAAATTATAGTGTAATTATTGAGTTTTATTTATATTTATAATTTTGTCTCAAATTATCTTATAATTTGAAATGGATATGGTATCAATTTTAGGTGGTAAAAAAGTGAAACAGGAGCCTGAAAAAGTAAATGTATGTAACTCCCTAAAATCTGAACGTCTCCATTGATGACCTTGAATATTCCATAACTCTCTGTCTTTCCCAGCCTAATAAACACATATAATAGCTCATGTAACAGTTGAAACTCTCTCTTAGCATTTAAGTTTTTGTTCCCTAAGGCGCAGTATAAATAGCCGTTCCCTTTTATCTGAAAGAGAAAAATGAAGAATAAACAGAAAGCTTTCGTTCAGAATGTGGTTTCTGTACGAAAAAGTCTATTAATTATGTGAACCTCACCACCCCCCCCCCCCCCCCACAAAAAAAACTTCCTGTTTTTTCCCAGGAGTCTCGGTTTAGTTTGATTGCGGGTAGCACTGTGATCTTTGAGGTAAAACCAACATAATTTTATATACATTATGGCATTGGGCTTGGACGGATTCTTCAGTCAATAACATATTAGCAGTTCAGACCAGAGTTTATTGGCACCTATTACGGTTGAAGGCCCAATATACAATATGATGTAGTTCGCTTTCACAGGATCAAATCAGCCCGCCTTCTATTTTTCATGAGATCGTTTGAATTATATATTGAAAGAATGACAATAAAATTCTAGAAAAAAAATTAAAAACAGTTAAGTTTTTTATACAAATTTTTATCAAATAAATTATAAATATGAATTTAAAAAATTATTAACAGGAATCTGAATTTCAAATTAATTATTATATTTAAAATTTAAATATTATATTTGTAATTAATATTTTTAAATTTACAACCGTTTGAATTAATATTTATAATTAATTTTTTAAAAAATTTTATTGAGGATCTAACCATCATTTATTTTTAAACTTAACTATCATTCTTCCGTTTATATTTGATTTCAAAAAGGGAAAGTAAAATCATTTCAAGGGGGAAAAAAGGTGGAAAGAAACAAAACGAACAGATGTGCCAAGGTCTTCGTGGCATGAGCATGATTAATTGTAAATTCTGAGCAATACATGTTCATTTTCAGTGGCGCGAATTTTAGTGCTATTTTTCACACTCTTTATTTAATGACTCATTTATTTGTTTGGGTTAAATATTATTTTTGTCTCTCAACTTTACCCGAAAGGGTCACTAGAAATCATAAATTCAACTATGTGTCAATTTTGTCCATCAACATTAAAGATTTCCTTATTTATCATATTTACATTAAAAATACTTAACGTCCGTCAGTCATTAATAAGTCCCACTATTTTTTAATATTTTTAGTAGATTAAGGGACATTTGTGCCCTTCAACTTTTATTTGAAGGGCTGGTGGTCACTTTAACTCAAATATTTTATAATAAAAATATTTAAAAATATAATATGGGACCCACTAACGGTTAACTAACGATGAAAAAATAACAGGGTGATTAGGGAGAAAATATTTAAAATTAATGGACAGAATTGACTCATAATTAAGTTTAGGGTTCCTTATGACCTTTTGAGTAAAGTTGGGAGGTAAAAATGACCCTCAATCCTTATCTCTTTTTTTTTGAGGAAAAAGTGAATTTCATTTAAAAGAATTGACATGTACAGCTAGGATTAGCCCTTGAGAGCCAGAAAGGCTAACAACAAAACCATCAAAGATATAACAAAAGCTACTGAGATCAAGGACTAGTGTTAAGAGATCAAATCAGGTCCTTAGCTTTAGCAGTGTACGTGATCAAGATACAAACATGGTGGAAAAGCTCAATTCCATTAGGAAGATTACCCACAAAAATACATCAATTCCAGTTTCCCAAAGCTTCCAACATAAAAGCCCCAAAAACAAAACTTAGTTTATGCCTTTCCTACGAGAATTCAAATTACATAAAGAGCAAGATTTATGTTCCTAGCCTTATATAGTTAATGTACTTTTATCCATTCAAACCAAAACAAGTGAATTTTAATGTTTTAAAATATTAATAATAAGAATTTATTATAGAATAAATAGTCAATAAATAATACACATGTCTTAATTTAATTAAAAACTAGCATCTTAAGTGTATAAGTTTTTTCCTTACATAATAAACCCCATGGACTAAAAGGCATGGTCCAAAATTTTAAGAATCTCCTAGTAGGGATCACATGTTGATGTGCACATTTTCGAAGGAATTGATATGTACATGTTGATGTCGGTAGGGAGAAGGAATTGAAAAAGGTGTCTTTTCCATAAACATGATTACATCACGAAATCAACAACAGTTAAATCTTGTCGAGCATCAAATATATCAACAAAAGACATGTTCTTGAGAGGATCTAGTTCCCTAATCTAATGATCTTCCTAAAAACATACAATTTTTCCATTGCTAGGATGCCAGAGAATGCCCATATTATTAGCGTCTTGCTATAACTTAGCAATACTAAGCCACACATGGGAGCTAGCATTGGTCTTGAACTCAAAATTAGAGAAAGGGGACCAATTATATTGAGCACGGAGAACTTTAACCTAGAGAGGATTGGTTTTATTAGCTAAGGAGAAGGCAAGCTTCGATAATAAATCAAGATTTTGGCTTTCCAAATTTCCTATGCTTCACCCAACATTGCTTTTAGGTTGGCACATATTGGAGCATTCAACAAGGCTAATTCTTCTACAATGACCCTCTGAGCCCCAAGTAAAAGCTTTGATTACATGCTTTCAACTGTTCTTAGACAAGAAGAAGGAATGAGAGTGATTTACACAAGATAATAAGATGTGATTCTAAGAAGAAGAGTTGGCTAGAGTAATCCTCCTTGAAAGAAAAAGGGAGTTAGCCTTTCAGGAAGAAAGTTTCTATTGAATGCACTCTACGGTGTAATGGTACTTGGCTTAGACACATGAGAGTAGAGGAGGGGTCACTCTAGATATTTTCCAAGATTGTCAATATTACAGAAATCCAACTGATGGCAAATATGATTTGCATCACTTCTCGCAACATTATTTCATTTATTTTATTAGATAATATTTATTTCAATTCTTTCATGTTAATGAACTAGTGTGAGTCATGGAAGGAAAAAGAACATAGTGTTGCTTCGATTGACTCTTATATACTTTGGATCATGATCCAACCAATATTGAAATTTTATAGTAGACCTAAAAAAAAGGTAGACCTAACCCATATGAGCCCTTATAGGCAGGGGCCCATAAGCTCAGTTCCTTAAAATTGCTCATTTTTTGAACCAAGGCCTTTATTTAAAGGGCTTGGCCCATAAGCATGTTTTAAAATAAAATAAAATTTAATATTATAATATTACAAATTTATTAAATATTTTAAAACATTCTCATCATTTTCTAGAAAATAAATAAAACAGATTGAGAAGTAAAAATTTAAGAGATATAATATCACAATTTGAATACTAAAACATAGTAGCTCCATATAATTTGGTTACAGCTGGCTATTTTTTAGTTATAGATTCATCCTGTCAGTTTTTCTTAAGAAGCTTATAACAAGCATGATACATTGTACCATGAAATATCAAACATAATATTTGCATTTTCATGTTTACCCTATCGATTGCCAGAAAGGCACGGTGCTAAAGTACTGGACCTTTATCCTTCGTCATAATTCATAAGTAGCATAAACCTAATATATATATATATATATATATCCTAATCTGTCTATATACATTATAAATGCAGGATTTAGCAGGAATGGATTCCCTGTGCATACTGTTACAGATACAACTTGCTCTTTCCCTGTGGTCAACATGTTCAAATTATTATATTTGGAAACTATCATAACAATTCTCCTATAAATGTATAGCAACTTTAGAAGAAGAAGAAATAAAAAGTATGAACTTGCTACAAGGTGAACAGTATTGTATGAGATATAAGGAATGTTCAGTGGTATAAAGAATATATAACCTATATATTCAAGGGGTCTAAGCAAGGTGAGTAAACAAAAAAGAAAACAGGTTTGGTGGGCCAACTGAACTCAAGTCTCTTTTTTCAAGATCTATTAAAGTTAGGTTTAGAAGCTTGATTATTTTAAAAACTTTAAATTTTTAAACTCAAACTATTATAAAAATAGAATTAAATGGGTAGCTTGCCTGCACTCTCGACTTTACTTATAAATTTTATACATGGTATTGAAAACCGGATCGGACTAGCTGGGTCAACTCAAAAACCGGTGATCCAGTCTCTTATTCGGTCTGGGTTTATCCTTAACCTAATGAGGGAGTGAACCGGTGTAACCCAGTCAACCCGGTATAACTCGATCAACTCGGTAGATTGATCGGGTTAATCGGGTTATTATTTTTTCAAACTTTTATCCCTAAAATGACATCATTTTTTTTTTCATTTTTAATTTTTCAGAGCTTTGAGTTCGGAAATAAGATAACAAAAAAAAGTGAAATTGAAGTCAAAAAATAAAAAATTAGAGGCAGAGTATGCTAAGTTCAAAAATATAGTATTTTATTATTGTTAGATTTTTAAATAGTTGGATTTGGTTGAATGTTTTTATAATTAATGTTTTTTTATTTAAATTATATTATTTTAATCATGACCGGGTTGCCACCGGTTCAATCACTGGTTCAACCTCGATTGAACCACTAACCCGTGACCCAATGCCATGACCGGTTTAATAACCGGTCCGGTTTTACGTATCTTGATTTTATATGAAGATATAAAAGGGTTTGCTGGGTTTTGATTAGATAGAAACATGAGAAGAGACAACGCTTACATTTTAAGATAGATTTTTTTTTTTAAAAAAAAGGAAATGAAAATAAGAGAAACTTGCTGATTAAGTTAAGACAATTGAATAGTAAGTTACTTTGAGGGTACAAGTGGGCATTTAAAAAAGAAACCCATTAAAGCAGTTGGCTGTTTCCACTGGGATGGGCCGTTGAGTTGGTCAGCTGAAGCGATTCATTAGACTACGTAGATTAAATCATAACCTTTCACAAGGTGTACATATAACAATAACCCATTATCGCGTCTAATAATTCATTATCCATTTATAATTTGATGCCTTTTGTATCCAAAGTACACAAATTTATGAATGGCAGTTATTAAAGAATCGTAGATCGTGGCTATTTGAGAATCCATTCATTGAGTATTAAAATAGATTCAATATATAGTCACATTTATCTGTTTGTTTTTCTTCATGTCACCTGATGCACTATACCCACACTGCCTCATTTTACGTGAATTTCACTTTTCCACCCCCCCAAGCTATAATAACAAAATTGGCTTGGCTTCTTATTTATCATATATATGCACAAATGGTGGGGTGGGCACACACAGAGGGATACGGTTTTATTATTCAGAATTGACCAGTTCATGTCCCTTTCGGCCTTTCCTAATAGTTAATTACTTTTTAGTTCATATTCTCAATCTCATATGCTTCGTGTCATTGTCTCTCAAAGAATACTATTAATTTACGTCATTAGGAATCGTAGACATTATATTACTACACGATTCTAAATTAAAAATCCTTATATTACGTTGACCAACACATAACACAAGGGTCTTTGTTCACATTATTCTTGGTTACTCGCTTATATATTAGTTATTACTCCCTCTTATCCTAATTATAAGCCTAAGCCAAAGCTCTACTTGTTCCTAAATATAGGGCAAAGTTGTATTGGTTATTTTTTTAACATTTCCCTATACATACACACACACACACACACACACACATATATATATATTGCAACAATTTGTTGACATGTTTTTCATTTCTATACCGCATTTAATCTTGGTAATTAATTTTAATGAAGTGTAAAATTAGAAGTCACATTTTTTTTTTTACAGATTTAAGATATCAACTATTACTCTTTAAGTAACATGACATAATTTTTTTAATGGAATTAGTTGACTTTGCCATATAATTAATACTGGAGGGAGTATAAATGTTTTATTATAATTTTCTGGGACATTGTAACTTTTAGTCCCTTGGAAGAGTTATCGATTCAATCTCTCTCAAGTTTAATTTCTATCATTTTGGTCACTAATGGTTCATAAATTTATTTAGGTAATCTGTAATCTTATGAGAGAAATTAATAGCGTTAAATTACGCTAGTGATGTGGCAGCTATATAAATTAATAATTTGAGAAGTTACAACAAAGCTGTGTAGATTAAATCAAGAATAATAAATTAATAAAATCAATAACATATCAACAATTAATTTGGACTAGAAGATTTGGCGCGTGCACATAGATGTGCGGGTGTGTTTATTAATTAATCCACATACACACACGTCAGTATTTTTTAATATTAATTGGTCTAGTAAAATTTAAAGGACTAACTTGATAACTAAAATAAACTTTAAAGGCTAAAATAATAAAAATTAAGTTTAAGAAAGCAAATCAATAACTCATTCAAACTCAAAGGAAACAATTCCTAATTTTTACAAAAGGTCTTATATTAAATACTAATGAATAAGACTTTATAAATAAGAAATGAGTGAGTAGTAAATAAGTTTGACTATTTTTTTTATAAATATTATGATATGATTATAATTTACTATAAATTTATATACTCCTCTAGTTTTATTTATAAATTACTTGTTACTTTCAACATGTTTTACCAGTATCCAAAAAAATTTTAAAACTCATTAAATCTATTTTAAAATTTAATAAATTCTCAACTTTACTTCTATTAAATATATATATATTTCAATAACATATTTTCTCTCTCCAACATTTAATGAAATTAAAAAAATTTATAATAAAAATTTAATAAAATGACTTATAAATATGATTAAATTTTTTTTTTCTCTACCCTATAAATAAGATTGAAGGAAGTATTTTAAAACAATTAAAATAATTATTTTAAAATTTATCTCGCAAATAAAAAGTCAGCAATGCTGACGGCCGGTGATTGGAAAATTTTATCCATCCTGCAAGGTTCTTTTCTTTCATTTCATGCTGCAATCACACTGACAAACGCAAGAAAGCTACCCCAGGCCTCTGATTCTAACCCAAACAACCAATAATAAGACGGTATTAACTAACGGCCAAATCATTCACACGTAAACGCCCTTAGCATTTATTCTTTTCTGATTTATACCCGCGGCATTAATTACAATTCTTAACATCTGATTTCAAAACCCAAAAGTCGTCGTGGGCGCGGGGGGAAAAAAAACTCGTTCGCAAAATGAAAATGCAATAACAAACTAAAAAACAAACGAAAGAAATCACATTTTATTTGTAAACAAGGAAAAAGTCGGATACAACTATGTATATGATGATGATGAAAAATTATAATTAGATAAAGCAATACCGTATATCGCGAAAGTCGCATCAACCAGAGACATCAAAGCCCCCGAAAAATGAATAGGAAAAAACGGAGATTATGCAAGAATGTAGCGAAACGGGTCTGCCGGGATGGGATAGGCCGGGAGTGCTTATGATACACAAAAGGGAAAGTGACGATATCAGTAATCGAGATCGCACCGCTTGATCTGAAAACCACCGGCGGATGAGCCTCCGTCAGGTGTACTGGTGGGAGTGAGAGGAAGTGATGACAAGTCGCATTTAACCTTGGGCTTCAACTTGAAGGTCTTCAAGGCTCCTAACTTGAACCTTATCTTGAGATGCAGGGTCACGTCGATATCATAAAGCCCAGAGCTCTGATCCTTGCTCAACTCCGAAGCCTGGGTGGAATCAAGAAGCAAGAAGCGTTGACCCACGAAGACAGGGTTCAAAAAATCCGTGGTCTTGTGGCCCTGATAGAAGGGTGTCAGAGTCTGAGAATCGAACCACGCATCCTGGTACGAAGCCGAGGCTCGGATTTTGTCGTAATAGAGGCCGAGCCTGCGGTTGGGGTTTCGGGCGGTGATATTGAGGGAGAGATTGTAAAAGAGGGTGTTGTTAGAGGTGTAGTTGAATTGAGTGAGGGAGGCATCGGTGACGTGGAATTTGACAGCGTTGGGGCGGACGATGAGCCAGAACAAGAAAACGGCGAGGCCGACGACGACGACGATGGTGAGGAGGAGATTGAAGATGCAGGAGCAGAGACCGAAGTGGACGCGGCGGCCTGGTCGATGGTAGGAGGTGGGAGGAGGGATGGATGGGCCATAGTAGGCCCCGTTCAGTTGGGAGTGTTTAGCAGCCATGTTCAAAGGCACACACGAGTTGAAAAGGGCTATAATAATGGCAGCAAAAGGCACCAGAGAAGAGACCACAAAAAGGCACGAGAGAAGAGACCACCGGCGGCTGCTGCTATATAATATTGGGAGAGAAGAGAAGTGGAACGGGCGAACGGCAATCGGTTCATGAATTAGTTTAGTACTGCAAGCATTGGATGTAAACAAGTTGCTGGTTTTTTTTTTTAAAAAAACACACACACACATAAAATACACACACATTTTTCTATTTAAAAATATAAAATATTTTTAATTAAATTTTATTTTTTAATAAACTAATTATTTATTTTTAAAATAACTATATCTTTTAATATTTTTCTCTATTTAATAGAATATTTTATTTTAAAATAAATATAAAATAATTTATTTAATAAAATTTTTTTAAAAAAATATTTATTATATTTTAAAAGATTAAAAATATTTTATATTTTTTACATTTAAATTTTTTTAAAATATTTTATGTTCTTGAACAGTATATATAAACAAGTTAAATAAATTAACCAAGCCAATGCATCACGACTGATGCGAGAAGGATAGCGGGTGAGGGTGGAAGGCGCGTGGCGGTTGGTCACTTGATGATATCTGAAACATTCGTTTAATTTTTTTTTTTTGGTAATGCCAATGCATTAAATTGAATAGAGACATAGAGAATTTTGTTTTTTGAAAAATTATTTATTAAATTGCTAGAGACAGAATAAAAAAAGTTTTAGTTGCAATTAAGGGTGGGAATAGGTTAAGCTCAGGCTTTTAATTAAATTTATTTAGTTAAATAGGCCAGGCTTAAGGCCTTGTCTACGAACCCAACATACTGGCCTATATATATATATATATATTATGTGCTGCTCCCTTCAGTCTTATTTATAAGTTATTTTACTAACTTCATTAATACTAATACAACAAAAGTATAAGAAATAAAAATGAGTAAAATTTCAAAACATGCCCCTATATAATAAATTTAAAAAGTAATGTCCTGTTATCTTTTCTCTCTTATGAAGGGTAATTTTAAAAATACCTTTTAAATATTACCTAAAAAGATACACCATGACTTATAAATGGAATCAAATAAACCTTCTAGAATGTGACTTATAAATGAGACCGGAGGGAGTATATCACAAACACACTAGTTTCACCATATAATTTTTAATCAATTTATTTTTTACTACTTCTAGTTATTTTCAATGATATTTAACTTATATATTAATTTTAATATTATTACTTTATTGTTGTATTATATTATAGTTCGTAAATCTTTTTAATTCTTATGTATTATAATTGATAAATTAGATTATATATTATATATTATAATAATTTAAAATACTAAAATGAGAGCCATTTAAAAGGCTTTACTTTTAAGTAAGCTTTTAAATAAGTTTGCAGGTCAGGCTAGGTTTTAAATAGACTTGGACTTGAGCTATAAAAAAAAGCCTTACATAAGTTTTAAGTTAAGCTTAAGTCTTTAATTTATGACATAAGCTCAAGCCTACATGATTAAAGCCTAAATTGACCTAACCTATTTTTACTTCTCTGCTTGCGAATCGATGAAAACTAAAAAAATAGGAGAGAGATGAGTAAGAAAATATGTCCTGAGAGCTATGGTGGGAAGGGAGGTGGTGACGAAGGAGGCGGAGGCCCTGAAGCAGGGGGTACCGGTGGCAAGAAGGGGCGGGGTAAGGGAGAGGGGATGATTTTCACTAGTAAGAAGCTTGCACCGGTAGGAAAGGTGGTGAGAGATGGGGATGACGCTCCGGCTAGACAGATTAGGAAACCTGGATCCTACAAAGAGTCCCTCTCAAGTCTTAGACAGGATTTCTGTCGACTAACGAGGAGAATGATGATATCATGAAAGGATGGAAGGGATATCTGGCCAAGTTAAGGGCAGATATGGAAAGGAAAGAGGGTACAAAGTCTGACAAAGAATGTACGATTCAGGAGCTTAGCCGTGTTCAGAAACCAGTTCTAGAAGTGTGTGATGAGGAATATACTCTATGGTGTCAGTCACGGGAGAACTACTTGATAGTCGAACTCTTTGAAAGAACTATCCCCCTCTCCAACATTTTTACCTCTAGGCAATAATTTTTTCAGAGACATTCTAAAAATGTTGCCTAGGGACAATTTTTAAGTGTAGTCGTTGATATTTTTTTAAAAAAATTAATTTTTTAATATTTTAACTTTTAATTCATCTTTAATTATGACTCACTATGATTCAGTCTTTAAAATATGACTCTCTTATGACTCAATCCCTTAACTTTTGAATCATTTACAAATTAGTCCTTTAACTTTTGTTAATTTTTTTCATATTAGCTTGTATCTCACATCAATGAGTAAGAAGAGAATATTTTAAAATAATATATGAGCATTTTTTATCCCTCTTATTTGATAAAATTTTTTTAAAAAAATTAAAAAATAAGGACTGAATTATAAGTGAATCAAAAGTTGAGAGATTGAGTCGTAGTGAATCATAGTTGAAGAATTGAGTTACAACTGAGTGAGTTAAAAAATGAAGGATTAAAAAATTAATTTTTTTATTTTTTTTCTAGATACAAATATTAAACAACCATTTGAAAATGTTGCCTGTTATAATATTGGGAACAGTTTTAACTTGTAGCATTTTATTTTTTTAAATAAGCAACAAATAAAAGCTGTAGCAGTGTAGCCTATATAATATATATTTTTGAACCATTTATTAATTGTTTTACATAGTGTCGAACGACAACACTTCCTCACTTCTTTCACTCCACTCATTCTCGTTATCTTCGCAAACACAGAAGTAGAATCACAGGCCAGAGATGCAAGATGCAGCCCTAGCCTCCCCCGTGCACTGGAGTTCTCTCGTCTGCCTTTTGCCACATTTGCCGTTGAAGTTCCGGTGTCAATCTAGATTTCTTCACCGTCAATCGAGATTTCTGTCCTCCGTTGTTGAACGAGTTCTCGCTCAGCCTCTGATTCGTGTTGCTCATGGTTAGCCTCTAATTGACCTCTATCTCTGATTCGTGTTGCTCATAGGTAGTGTAACTAAGCCTTTTCTGTTACACCTTTTCTCGTGGTTCTTACGTGCTTACAACTTCGTCATATTGGTTGGGCTGTTATTTGGTTTTTGATTCAGCAATTAATTTCAATGTTTATAGTTGAACTGATATAAACATGGTTCTGATTCTGAGGGTTTTGCAAAATTAAGAGTTAAGAAATGGAGTGCGAAGTAGAAGCAATGTTAAGCAGAAGACAAGGATGATGGAAAGATAAGAAGCAGAATTTAGTTTCTCAAAATTACAGGATTTTGTGAATGTTCTGTCAATGTTTGTTGCTCTGTTGGATCATTTTTAAATTTGAGAAGAGAAATCTGAGGCTGGAAGTTACTCATTTGGAGAAGGCCAAGGAACTTTACACTAGAGTATGACTTTTTTATCTTCCCAACTGTCCCTTTAAGAGTTATTCTCTACTGTGTCTAAACTTGTAATTTTCTCAGCATTTGTTCTCAAAAGTGAGATCTGATTCCTTTTATAGTGGTTTTTGCTCATCTTAAAACTGTAACTAATTGTTTTGTTTCTAGTTGTAGTTCAAGGCTGCATGCTCACACATTTACATAGTTTTCGAATTAGATACTGATATGAATTTTTAATTAATACTTGCAAGTGTCATATGGAGCTATCTACCTTGCCTTTTATTTGATATTTGCTATATGTGAGATGATGCATCAATTGGGAGATCACAGAGGCGTGGGTTTAAAGGCAGCTTCATAGGTCAGCCATAAAGTTAAATAAACATTTCGTCAATCACAAGGTTTTAATTCAGCTTCTTAGAGTTTTTGTTATTCAAGCTTTTATATGTGTCAAGTGCCAGCTCCCTTTTCTCTTTTTGGCAAAAGTGTTTATGTGTCATTTCTATCCAACTAACTATGTGCTACCTTAAAATTTGTTAACTGTGATTATAATTGTTGTGCAACATGTATTAGCATGTTTATACGGAGTTGAAAAGAGCGGAAGGGTGGTCTGCCAATTTGTCACGAAAGGTTTTTTTTTTTTAATCTATCCATCTCACCTTTTTGTTCTTGTTTAACATTGAACTTCATGTGAAGCATAGTTGCCTTTGATTTTTTTTTTTTTTGGTTATCTTTTTTTCTGAGTTCACTTAGTTGGAGAGTAGGCATGGCGATTTGATCACGTTTTCTGATTTATCTCCTTAGTTAAACTATAGCAACTCTGTATCAGCAGAAGATGAGCTATTTTTAAAGTGAACAGTGAAGTTCAAAATTCAATTAGGATGAGTTTTCTTAATATGTTCGAGCATAGGACAAAGAGTGAATTTATTTATTTTAAGTAAGCCATTGAATCTGAGGTGATGAGATTTCGCAACTATTTGAAGGATTGAATGCAATGTATATGAATTGAAATTGCACGCAGAGAATTGCTGAGAGTGGAGCCAAGCAACTTATTGACGCTTTCCTCAGACAAAACTCTAGTGGAGGAAATTGAAGTGTAACAGGGCAGCAAAGACATTTGCATTCTCATTTTTTTCACTGAATAGACTTTCCACACACTAGCATATTTGTATTCTCATTTTCCTTTTCTTTTCACTGGCAGATTTGCTAATGAAAAAATTGAATTAATATGTTGTAATTAATAAGACCAAACTTAACAAGGTTAGTATGGATTAAGATTGAGCATAGTGCTGTTAGGTAAATATGGATTATTTTCCTTTCGTCAAAGGTTTAACATATTTATTGGATTGTGTAGGAATTAATCCAAAATTCATTAGAATATTTTTTTACGAAGTGAAACTCATTTGCCTTCCTCTATTATGAATTTATATCTATAAGCTTGTTTTTTGTTTGATATCGTGAGGCAAGATTTTTTATTTTACACAATATTTTATATTTTTCTCATGTAGGAAGGTGATTCTAACTAAAGATATTTAAATGAGGAGCTCCGGCAAAATAGTTGAAGAGTTATAAATGAGGAGTTCCATTGACTTTGATATATAGACTTGCTTTCAATGTAATATAGTGCTATGGTCATACTTACTTTGTTATATCTATCCATTTGATCAAACCAAATTCTCTTTAGCGTAGCTAATATGTATAAGCACATGGATTCAAGTTCAACAGTTTATCTAAACTATGCACAATATAATTATTGATTGTATTTTAATGCTACAACTGATCACTTAATCCTGCTTTCTTGAATTATGTTTTTGTTATATATATTTATATACCATGACAATTGATATTTGACACTTGCTTTTTTTTAAAAAACATTAATACTACATTTAGAAATTGTAGCCATTGATATTTTCTTAAGCAACAATTGTCAAATGTACTCTAAATAGATTTATATTTACAATTCAATATTATTGCTTGTAGGACATTTAGGCTATAGTTGTAAAATGCAGCAACTTCAAGCAACATTTCAAAACTGTTACCTATAGTTAGCTAATAACTATAGCTTATTCTCATAGAACAGGCAACAATTTTAAAGAAGTGTGGCCATAGAGTGAACAAATTGTTGCCAAAAAATTTGGTTATGCTAAATTAAAAAATATTGCCTGAAACTATAAGCAACGATTTCATAGAATAGGGAACATTTTTTAAATGTTGCTGGAAGGCAAAAATGTTGTAGTGCCCCTTAGATTCTTGAAACCCAGACTCATACGCATGTGGCAGATTCAAGAACCTATGCAGGTCATGCCTTTAAGTAATGGATATTTTAGAGTGTCTTTCTCGAACAAGGAGGATCTAGATTATGCAACTTAAGAGGGTTCGTGGATGATTGATGATCATTATCTTATGGTGTAGAGGTGGAGTCCTAACTTTAATCTTTGGAAAGTAGAGACACAATGGAAAATTATAACAGGTGAGATTAATTGATTCTAGTTGAGCTATATAACGTTAACTGTTTGCAAATGATTAGAGATATGATTGGAAAGACACTGAAAATTGATTGATCGACCTCAATTTTTTATAAAGGTGGTTCCACACATTTATGCATAGAGATAGAACTAAGTCATTGCTACCTACCTTCACATCGTTTGGGGAAGACTATCAAATAGCATCTAAAGGTCTACATCTTGTGTGCTTTCATTATGGTTGTTTCCCTAGAAAAAAATTGTGGTCAAGTGGTTGAGGAGACAAGAAGTGCACCTTTAGCCCAATATGAGTCTCAACTATTAAAAGGGAGCGAGAGAAGGAGCAATGAAAGGAATGACAGAGAAGACGTCAGAGTAAGTGGGGGATCAGAAATGGGAAACTAGTGAAATTTTAGGCCCAATAATGCTAGTAAAGCGATAATCTTTTGAGAAATTAAGGAGAATGGGTGCTAAGGGGTTTATGGATCCTATGGCAAAGAGTAAGGGTGAAGAGAAGGCGAAATATGTGTAGAGTAAATCGGGGATGGCAAGTCACACAACGATAAAGGATATGAGTATGACTGTGAAAGAATTTATTAGGGTCGGGGTAAGAAAGTGGAGAGTTATCAAAGCTTTAGAATGATTATAACTAATCAAAAGTCTGAGTAAGTTCTGGTAGGCCAAAAGAGGAAAGGCTCATATGTTGTCAAAAGAAAAGGTAAGGAGAATGCAACACCTTTGGTAGGCAAGAGTGTGGTGGTTTGATAGGATGAAAATGAGTTACTTGTGTCTAATTTGTTCTCTGCTTTGAATAGTGTAGGAATAGGGGACATGAAGACAAAAAGGAGGGACCCAACCTTTATTCGGTGAGAGTAGAGGGGTTCAGAGGATGGCGGCCATATCTCTAAGTCCAAGGAGAAGCTAAGTGCTGTGTTAGGCATATGTAACAATACAACCCCAGCCCCTTACGCTGGCAAATACGGTGCTAGCACGTGTCCCTTCATGGGCTCACGTGCGACTTTCTTTATGATAGTACATGAGTTATTTCTCACCCCACCAAAGAGGTTTTTTGAAACCTTTTCAGGGATCGAGCTCTCAACCACTCCTATCTTAATGAAGTTATGGTCAATCCTGGTACCATTGAGTTAAATGAGGGGACATGTACCAGCACTGCATTCCCCAGCGTAGGGCTGGGGTCGTGCTGTTACAAGATACATAATAAAGTTTGATTAAATTTTTGGCCAAAAAAAAGTCTGATTAAAGGTATGGTTTTTTTTTCTTTTGATAAAAAGATCATTTAAATAATATAGAAATAGCTTACAAAGCATGAGTATGAGGAACCATAAAATAAAAAAGGGAGAGAAAATAAGATGTATCTTGGAAAATATTAAAGTGAACAACACCAAAATTTTCAAGTAGCAAAGTAATATCAGTCGTTAAAGGCTAGATAAAATGATGCTTCTATAAGAGACAACTGTAAAGCTTTTTTTTTTGTTGGTAGCACATCATAGAAAAACTATAACAAGTAGTGAATCTTTTATCTATCTGATTATTGATTCATATAAGTAAGACTTAAAGGTAGAGCAACATGAAAGAATGGGGCTCAATGGATGAAGAGTGTTTACAAACAAATAAAGGTATGGTTTTTCAATTTTGGTCTAAACATGAACCATATTGTACAAAAAAAAATACTTAATTAGTTTTTTATTAAGATTGGTTTGGTTCTAATTTTAATATTTTTAATATAAAAAAGTATATTTAAAGCTAAGTATAATTTTCTATTCTTTTTCTTTCTTTCATATTCCAACTAAGTTTCATTCTCAACTTTTATTATTCAGGAATGAAAATGAATATCATGTTCAAAATAAAAATATTTAAATTTCATTATTAATAAACACCAAAATATATGCATTGACCAGTAACATGAGTAAAATTTTGATTACAAATTGTCTTGATATTCATGAAAAAAAAGTAACTTGTTTGAAATTAAAAAAGAAATTCTATATTTAAAATTATCTAAAAGTTCATTTTTGATATAACATGAGTATATACATTTGACTCTCTAATAACAAAATTGAGAAAGGAAGGGTTTGGAATTCTATTAAAGCATTTTGGGTTTAGACTAACTTTAGTTGAGATTAAAATAAAAAAATACATTAATACTATAATATTAATTATAAAAAATACATTAAAATCTAAAAGGTATAATTCAGGTTTGATTAACATTGTGAAAGAAAAAACCGAAACCTGAATCAAGCCATTCGATTTTGTTTTTATTAGATTGGTTTACTAGTATCGATTTTGTCCGTTTTTGCTTACCTTCATATTTAATGGCTAGTTATAAATTAACATAAAGCCCAATGTAATTGCAACTCGCATTTATAGATGACGCGAGTTATGTGGGGGCGTCTATGCCTCATACGTCTGATAGGAAGGAACTGGTTTTTTAAATACATCGCCGCGTAAATGTATGATCAATGTCCGTTAACTTCCGGGGGGGAGTGAGTTGAAAAATGGGAGATAGGTAGATCCTAACGACGTCGGTGTTTAGTGTCTGTGATCTGGACTTGGGCGCAGTGCGTTGATAGATCAAGAATAACAGAGCAAGATCGGTAGGAATGTATGGAAGAATAAAGCTGAATATAAAATGAATTATTAACTGTAAGAATGATTAAAGCAAACAGGCACGTATGGCATTCCATCTCCATACACGTTGAAAGAATGAAATAATTATACAAGGATGATGTATAAGAACAAATAAACTGAATCAACAAAATGATGCAAAAGCAAAGAAGAGGATCGAAATGGCAGGAGCGCGCGGAGCGGACCCTCAAAAGTCGACTCTGCATTTAGTGGGCTGAAATCCGCCGGAGGTTGTTTCATTAGCGCTCAAGGGAACCTTGAGTCCACATTTGACCTTCGGACGATAGCTGCCGGTAATGAAATCCCCAAGCCTGAATCTAATCCTGAAGTTGAGCTTCACATCAATGTCGTACGCGCCGGCCAGCTTGTCTTCGTTGTACTGAGACACTCGAAGCGCATCCAGCGGCAGCAGCTGCTGGCCAGAGAAGACGCCGCTCATGGGATCCGTGGTCTTCTTGTCCTGGCGGAAGGAGTTCCTGAAGGTGATGACGTCGGTGTTGCCAAACCTTTCATCCTGGTACAGCGCCACGCCTTGAACTTTGTCGTAGTAGATTCCAAGCTTTTTGTTAGGGTTACGGGCGGTGAAGTTGAGGACAAGGTTGTATCGGAGAGTATTATTATCGTAGTCGAATTGGGTGAGCTGGGCTTCGGAAGCGTAGAACTTGAAGGAGCGAGGCTGGACGATGAGCCAGAAGATGAGGACGGCGAGGCCAACGATGACGATGATGGCGACTAGCAACTTCCAGAGGAGGCTGAAGAGGCAGCAACAGCAGCCTCTGGCGCGAAAAGACTTGTCAGCCATGGCAAGGGATGCAATGAAGAGAAGAAACAACGAGAGAGTTAAATGAGGGAGATGGAAAGGATATGAGATGAGTGAAGGGAAAGGAGATGAAGAGCGGATATATATAAATTGAGGAGAGGGAAGGGATGAGATTATAAGTTTGTCATAACGCGGCTGAGAAGGTCAGACATGTTAACTCATCCATATCTGAGTTTTTTAAGCGGTCAGCGCTTAAAAAAAAAAAAGAAAAAAAAGAAAAAAGAGGCGATAGATTTGACTAGCCTCCTCAATTCAGTTGCCCTGAAACATCCGTACGCATCGAAATTTCTCATGCCTTTCTGCTGACCTTGTCCAGTGCATGTTAACTCATCCTTGTCTTCATGCCCACGAGTGTGTGTGTGTGTGATATTGTACGCTCTGGTCTTCTAATTCCAATCATCCCTTCCTTTTTAATAGAAGTTTCCACTTTTTTTTTGTTTTGAAAAGTCTGCAAGTTATCACCAAAAAATTACTAATTCAAACGCTCGAAACTGCTTGTTTGCAATAGTGTTCACAATTGACATTCACAAGGTCTGGAATAGACTTACATTATTGTTTTTAATCCAATTAGGCAATGACTAATGTCACCAGATATTATATATTTGTACACGGCTGATTTTCTAGATCATCCGCGTCCTCAGTATTGCCTGCTAAGTCGTCATCCTTGAATGTGATTCTTTCTTCCATGAAATTATCTCTTTCCGACCTCAATGGATCAATAAAAACAAGCTTAAACTGAGTATGCCTTTTGATTTGGTCTTTCTTCCGGGGTCACGAGAACATGTCGCGACGGGCGGCTCATACATTTTAAGTGTGCGGGAAAATGAAAAGCAGGCCTGGCCAAGGGCCGTGGAAGGAAAATATTGAGGCCCAAAAGGTAAAATGGGCGAAAGCATTTTGTGGACAGACCCTGGACTCAAAATATAAAATGAGGGAGCTGAAAGGTGACGCGATTGGAGTTGGGTTTTGGCAACGTTTATAACAGGTAAGCCGATACAAGGCGGATCCAGATTGCTCATCACCAATTGATTTTTTTTCTTTTCTTTTTTTAAGTTACAATATTATTATAATAATAATAATAATAAATAGATATTATAAAATTATTATTTTATTATTTAATAAATAAATAAATTTAATTTGTTAAAATTTGATCTGAACAGTTCATATATAAATTTTGATCTAAACAATTGAGAATTATAGTAAACAAACAAAATTAGAACTGTAGTAACTAAATGTGTTTTATAAAATATTTTTTATTTTATTGATTTTGCACAGTTGTCCATTGATGAGAAGTAATATCATTCAAGCATGATCGGGTATTCAATATAAATACTTCTTTTTAACAAGAATTTAAACATTGGTTTGTTACATATATAGTAAAAAACTAGTTCATTCTAACAAACTCAACCCATATTTTAAACTTTTTAGGTCATTTTTTTAATAATTTTTTCAGTATAGTTTTGAATTTCCTAGACCAAGATTTTTACTTGAACTGTTCAAGTCAAATTTTAATAAGTTAAATTTATTTATTTATTTATTAAATATTAAAATAATAATTTTTTAATATTTATTTATTATTATAATAATAATTTTGTGATTTAAAAAAAGAAAAAAAAATTAACACTGCAAAACGCAGTGTTAATTGGTGCTGAGCACCAGAACCGAATCCGACACAAGGCCCGGGTCCTGAGCACGTGCAATCGGAATCCCCTCCATTCCTTCACACTTGGCACGAGCAATAGCGATTGCGTCGCGATGTAGATAAAAAGAGAAATAATACCAGTGCAGCTTCCGGGACTATCCAATTTATGAGATATAAAGCATAAAGAGGCAGCACATATTAACATGAAAAAGAGAAGTGAAAATTGAGCGAGTATAGGCAAGCAAGGGAAACGTGATTCGTTGATAGGTGGGACAGGCGGCGATGGAAGAGGGCACATGGGGTTGATTTGATTTGCACCAAGAGGAAGGTTCCTACAATTGCCCTCCCCATTTCGCTTTCATTTTCATTAGGAGGCAGAACCACCCCTTCGTTTCCGCTAACCACGTGTCTCCTCAATTACTCTTTCTTCCTCCATCAGACCCAGCCCCTTCCCTTCCTCTCCTCATTCATGTTCCCTTTCCTTCTCTCCCCCATTAATTATTTGTATTAGTAGCTGGATGCATTTTGAAATGGACCCCCTTTTCCCACTTTCACCATGTTCCCAGCTTCTACACCCGACAATAATTCATCTACCACCTTACTGTATGTAACCTCTTCATGTTTGGTACGTATCCCATTTAATTATCTTTTTTTGTTTTCTCTTTGCTAATAATATCTATCATCACCACGATACAGCATTCTCCTCCGGTTAAAAGGGGAAGGAAAAAGTTATCTAGACTTTCTGGGACATTTTTAACTACAAAACATTCAAACATTTCTAATTGGAATATGATCCCTGTGCCGGGTATCTTCAACTAAATGGACAAAATGACCACATGAGAGAGTGCTCCAATACCTTCAAATTTTAATATTACTTTCTTCTTAAATCACGAATAAAACAGGCTGCCCATAGAATGGATTTTCGTGGATATACCTACATTAATTAACTATTTTTTTTAAAAAACAAAAAAGCCAACGGAGCGATTGAACAAGAAGCCAAAACATATATCACGCACAAATAATATATTCAGCGAAGGAAGAAAGTGACACCGGATGCCTCCTTCAACACCCATTCGTTATCTCCCAATATTAAAACAAATAATACTTTTATTCTGAGCAAACTTTAACTCTATGGATCCCTTCGTTACAAATTGTAATTTTGCTATCCATGTACTTTTCATATGCCACAAGCATAATTTGCTCTTTATTAATAGCAAAATGTACAATTCCGAAGACCTTATACGCCGTCCGCATGTCTAATTAATGTCGGCGCGGTAATCAAATATTGATTCGCGTAGATCCGTAGAGGATTCAGAAGAAAAATAATACAAATGATGAACACAGTGAATTGTAAAATTATTGGATAAGGAGACATGGACGCTGTAATAGGTGTAATTATGTTCTCACAGATGGACGTTGACTTGGCTCGGCGAGATGTGTGGGGGGCGGCATCTGTCTTCAGACACTCACGGTGCATCGCTGGACCAGCTGATACTTCACGGCGTTCTCACCCACGACAATCCCGTTACTCCGGGGGCCGAAAGTGATAAACGCCGGGCACCGTACGTAGATGTGGTAACGGCCGGAAATGAAGGCCCCGACTTTCCATCTCACGCGTCCGTCAATTTTGATGATGACGAGGACGTTGCCGTTGGACTGATCCTGACTCAGGGTGACGAAGTTGAAGGGAGCCACGGGCACGTTTGTACCGTAGACGAATGGCGACCAGACGTCGACCTCGTCGTGACCCTGATACGAGGGCGGGATCGATGTGCGGTAGGTAATTTGCTGGTTCTGGTAGCTGACGTAGGCGTCAAGACGGTCGTAGTAGATCCCGATCTTGTCGTTGGGATTCCGGGAAGAGAGCGTGACTTGGAAGTTGGAGGTGAGAAAGTTAGGGACGGAGGCGTTGAAGGCGTAAACGGTGACGTCTTGGAGGATGAAGGCGGGCTTGGAAGGACGGAGAATTGCCCAGATTATGAGTATGGTGACGAGAACTATGAGCAGGAAGATGAGGATCCCCGCGAATATTCGGCGGAAGATCTTCCTGCGCTTATCCTTGTGGTGGTCACACACTTTTATATTCTTGGCGTCGGTCATTGGAGCCGGCGGCGAATGGAGGAGAGAGTGAGCTGTACTGTGGAGAAAGAAAGCTGAGAAGAAAGAGAACAAGCAGCGATGGAGTCGTGTTGGGAAAGGGCAACAATAAAATTATATAACGAGGGGGAGGGTGGAAGTGAGGGAGGGAATCACAGGACTGATGGTGGTAATAAAGTGGTGGGGAAAGGGAAGTTATCTTGAAATGGACGCGTTTGTGAGTGTCTTTGCTGTTTATGTATAATTTAACCGAGTGCTCTTTATTGAAAATCATATGATGTGTATGTTGATCCTGCTACTTACTTGTGGACTTGTAGTTTACAACTATATATATGAACACTACATAGATAAATAGTGGTGGTTATATCAGCACTCAGCTCTGATTGATTAGTGCGAGCAAAATGATAAATTGATATCAATCACCAACTCATTTGCACTTATTAATTTATTGTACCACTCTCTATTTTCAAACTATTCATACAATGCGGGTAATTTCTTACTGGGCCACATCAATTAATTTATTAGGATCTACAGGATACAGGTAGATAATTCATGACATGTACGTCTGAATATTATATGTAAAATATTTCATTTTATGCGTATGTGCAATAGTAAGTGATGCTATAATAAAAGCACATACTATTCGTACACGTATAGTATAATGTATATTCTACGTACACCAACTTGTTCAACATTGAAATACTAAAGATACCGTTGCAAATCGAAGAAAGGCTGGTGACGCACGCTGATTCGGCATTTAGAGACATGCTTAGCTTGCCAAGTCAACAAAGGGGTGCCTTCGATTTTTGGGATAGCGAAAGGAGGCACATAGGGCAAACATATGTGAACTTCAATGATGCATGTGTGGAGGGAGAGCTTGGACCAAATTATACTATTGAAAGAAGATTAATTATTACACACTTCAGTCTTAAATATAAAATCTAACTAAATAATTTATAAATATTAAATGAAATTGATTGTTACACACTTCAGTCTTAAATATAAAATCTAACTAACTAATTTATAAATATTAAATGAAATTGATTGTCTATTATTATTGTGTAAAGATGTACCACGATCACTAAAATATTCCCAAAGAGAGAGGGAGCATTGATATGTGGGAGAAAAAAAGGAAAAAAGATTGAGAGGAATTGTGAAATTAATTGGAGAAATTAGAGTAAAAAATGTTGAATGAGCAGGAACAAAAAGAAGATTGAGGGTTTATATTTAATACTAAAATAAATACTTCAATTAAATCTTATATTTTGAAGCGGATGGAATTGTGGCCGTGTGTTTCCTATATACAGTGATTTCAGAACTGTTTTTCCAGGAAAAAAAAAAGTTGAATTAATATCAAGTTCGATATTCATGACTTATCAGTGATATGAATGGCTCCACTCACCGGCATTGGATGTTTAATGAGGAAAATAAGGTGGTAGCGACACGTTAGCTGGGCCCCTCTCTATCATGGCAGAGAACCTTCCAGCTCAGACACGCCGACCTATTTCTCGTTCTCTGCTCCTCTCTTCTTTATCTTAAAAGGTTTGGTAGCA
Source organism: Prosopis cineraria (assembly GCF_029017545.1). Taxonomy (NCBI): domain Eukaryota; kingdom Viridiplantae; phylum Streptophyta; class Magnoliopsida; order Fabales; family Fabaceae; genus Prosopis; species Prosopis cineraria. Next base: position 48,811,348 of record NW_026555332.1, read on the forward strand.
TATATAATTGCTAGCACAAGATAAAGCTACTGGGATTGAGAGACGGAAGAGAATCAATGGATCAATCCCTCATCCTTATACACACATGCAACTCCATTGAGCCCCAGAAAGTTGCTGCCTTTCTCTTCTTTAATTTGTTTCAACGGAAAAGTTGATTGCATTTTCGGTTAATAATTAGTTGGAGTGTTATGTTTCAGGTGAGTGGAACTGCTTATGATGCACGAACCTGTTCTCTTGAGAGAGATTATAGATGGCAAGTGTTTAACTGCTAACAGACAGATATATAGCATGCTTTTATGATTTGATATCTGTTTTCGGAAGTTCTTGAAAAGGATCTATATATTGTTGTCATTGATTAGCGAATAATAATGTTGTTCGAGGCACGTATGCGCAGAACAAAAATCCCCAAGCATGTTACAGTACTAATCAATTGTCGATCTCCTTCGTCCTTTCCAAATTTGACAGCAGCTTGTTGGGACCATATAAATAATCTCAGAACCTTCACGTCCGCATATAATAAACATTAAGAACAATTTTTTTTTTTCTTGGCGATGATTAAGGGAGAAAGTGTGCAAGATGGCTCCGGATTTTGAAGAACAATGACACCTGCATTGGAAGATCAGAGGGAACAGAAAGGAATAGAAAACAGGAAAAAAGCGATTAGGATTTGGGTATATGTATTTTAAAAGGTGAGTAACATGTATTTTTTTGGCCAGCAATAACATGTATATTCGAAGAGAACGGAAGTATGATTGCGCCTTTATGCATAATTTAGCAGCATCCTGATAGGGATCTGGCGTGAAAAGGAAATTTTGCTTTCTTTCTTTCTTTTTTATTATTTTTTTTGGGCCGTCGGCGTGAAAAGCGAATGAGGTGAAGTGCGATGCAAGTCTTAATAACACAGGAGAAATATATGTGATCCAAAAGTGAATTTGACTATTCCACGCAATGAAGCATTAACGCTCGTGAGGCATCTCATCTTGATCGCCTCCTATCCACATTGCTTTCATTTCTTGACACTTGACACCCCACCTAACTTCCCTCTCTCCATCTCAACGGCTATTTTCCTTTCCTAAATTATTCTTTTGTTGAAAGTTCAGAGTCGAATTAAAACGTAAGCAACATCCTGGCCCTTACAGGCATGGGATCGGGGAGGAATAATTAAAAGGAAAAATCATGTGAAATATACGGTATTTCAAGTTCTCAAGATGGGGGGGCTTGGCTAGCGTGTCTGATTTCTCAGAGCCTAGACCTGAAAATTTGGTTTGCTCTACAGTCAAAATTAGGAGCCGGCCTGACAAAAAAGAAGTCCATCGAGACGCAGCGGTTTATTTAACAAAGTACAAAAATCTTGTGGCTGTAGAGTATAATATTGAAGATGATGATTCATGGCCACATACTTGCATTCCTCTAGCAAAGCAAACAAACGAAAAATTGATTTGACATTTTGGTCCCCCATGCATTACTATTTTAGCTGGCGGTGGGAAGGAATGATATGATAGGGTTTAATATCTAAATAGGCACCGCTAAAGCCTCAATTGCCATTGACTAAAGAAGCCAATACAAGTCAATGTTATAAGCCAAAACCCTGTGGATGATTTCAGTTGGCCTCTATTATTTACCCACCAATCATCCAGATCCAACTAGTGTGCTTGATGAGAGCTGACGTGGGCGTGGGTTGGGGCCTATAATGGAGGCAGAGGAGGGAGAGGGTGCGGGATGGTGCACTTGCACTGACATTGAGGATGATTCTGATCCCAAGGGGCCTTCCTCCTCCTTTTTAGGTGATTTGTTTCATCATATTCCACTCGTCAGGGTCCCTACAAGATCTGCTTCGATCGAACCACCCAAAATTCCTCAACTTTAACCTGAACTCCCACTTAATTCACCTACCCTTTTCATTTTACTCTCTCCTTTTCCCTGATGGTTAGGAGTTGTTTGTATAATATATTGACCAATCCATCGCTTGATGAAAATAAGGAGCATTTTTAATGTTATCTTGTCAAGCATCTATATTTTTTTAAACCTTCAACCTCTTGGAAGTTACAGCAGACAGACCAACCAAGGTGCTGAGCATCAAATACCATATGATGACGACAGCCACGCAGGAGGTGGTTTACCTTTTTCCCTTTTTAATATTTGAAAGTAAAAGACTGGGTTTCTTTTTGCTGGTTTGTTTTCTTTGCACAGGATGCCAAAGTGAAAAGAGATATGAAAAAGTAGACACCAACAAGGCTTCAAGGCTTAGCAGGTAAGTCTGTTTAGTTGCATCGACATAAATAGATTCTTTTTTTTTTTCAATGTCAAAATAAAAATATCTAGTATTTATTATGTTACTGATATTTATAGTCGAGGGAAAAAAAATTCTAAGATTCAGAAGGTGCAGAGGAACTTGGCTAAAAAACAAGGGGTGAGAAGAATCGAGTAGCTGATAACGAAAGAAACGGGTGGGGATTTCTTTTCGTTTCTATTGTCTTGGTCATTCAATACACCAATGATTTTTATTTTAGATGATAAGCTGCATAAGCAATCTTTGAGAGCATCTTGACCTACTAACACCAGACAAAAACATGATGAATTTTGATTGAAACAAAAGGATGCAATCAATTCACCATGATATAACCCGATTATTACAGATAAAAAGCCTCCTAATATATTAAAAGAAAATTCACAACATTTTTGAAGGAGTGGATGTAACTGTACTTTAACCAAACTCCAAGAGACATCAACATTTATTAATTTTTTGTCGTTTTAAAAATTTTGAGTCAATCATATTCCATTAGATTTGATTGAATTATATTTGATATTTCCTTGTTTTTAAAACTCGGCTGCTTTAGTATTCCTAATATATAATAAATTTTATTCTTCAATTTTTGTCAATAAAATTAATAAGTTGCACAACACTAAACTGTAATATAATGTAAGTTCTAACATAGCATAAACACAATTAAATAATTTTTTTAATAATTACATATTTGAAAAGTTAATTTCATGTAAAGACTAAAAATAAATTAGAATTTTTTTTATAGTACTCTCTAGTCTCTAACGCACAAAAAATGTCAAAATAAACCGGCTTTTTGCCTTCTTTTTTATGTTAAAAAATGTGAAAACAATCGAATAACATTTTTAAAAAAATAATAAAATAAAGATTTCATTTATTCTTAGTTTTTAAATTTAAATTAATTACATATAAATTCTTTTATTTAGATTCTAATTCAATATTTTTTGCGCAGGCACACGCACACATATAAATTAATTACATACAAAATGGTTATAAATTTGTCCGCAATTTACACATAATAAAAATAAAAATGAATGAGTTATAGGAAAGATATTTTATTCAAATATCTTATGAAGCCATCAAAATATGAAAATTATTCTAATTTAGAAATATAATAAAAATATTCGAATATTTTTATTATAAATATTTTGGAGTTCCAAAAATGATACCGGAAATTATCTAAAGAGAAGTAAAGTATAGAGAGGGGGAAAAAAGCATTGACAAGTAATAAATTGACTGTGGGTCCCCCCACTTCTGGCTTACAATTGCTCCTTCCATGAAGGGTGATTAATTAGAAGGAAATGTCAATCATATATATGAATGTGATGCAGACAGGGGTTTGGCAGGATTACAAGTTATATTAATCATATTGAGCTAAACACATAAAAGCAGCACTGAGGTCAGGTAGATACCAAACCTAACATTATTAGCAGGATAGACATCTTCTAATATCTGCTCAGGCATGTTCACTTGCTAATCACAGTACTACGATGCAGGAATTAACAATGAAAAATGTAAATAATCTCATCAACCATTTGATCGGAAATAATCATAAGCTTCAACAACTATAGAATCAAAATCGTTATAAACTCAGATTAGATTCATGACCAAGGGTGAACTCAATCTCATAATTAGCTGCCTCGATTACTTTAGTCGTGGTCCTCTTTCTATCACCTAACAAATTTCCTGTGAAACAAAGGAATCAACGAGGTGCCTTCACTTACAAACAATTCATAGGCCTCTAAAGTAATGCTTATGAACATGGAGGCGCTCAACACTCTGACCCCATGGCGCCCATCTTCTCAACCTGAGAAAAAGTCATAGCATGTGTTATCATGTGCCACGAGTACTTAGCACGGATCTATTTGATTCATCTTCATGCGCAAGAGTTATTGCCTTATTGGGAATGTCGATGCGTGCTTAACCTCAGATTTGATGAACCGAATCTCACCCAATACATGTCAAGTTTGTAAGATTTTCCTAAGATAATTACCAAGATCTTCAAGCAAAGTGAATTAATTCAGACGTGAGAGGAGAGAATATGCAGGAAAACGAGAGCCCAGAGGGCCGATACATTGGATGTTATATTAATGCCTGAATGCATGCCTCGCTATTAGGAAGGAAATATGCATACTATGGAACACTGTCATGTGTTCTGTATGAATCATATAATGATCTGGTGACAATGCCAATTATTGCATTTCTCCTGTCCTTCCCTGGATTTGTTGTTCTTATCTTCTCCTATAACATCATGTTCCTAGACAGATGCCTTGAAGCGGTTCTGAAATGTAAAGTACACATATTAATATATTATGTTATTCATGCACATGTTAACGAGAGCGACTCCTTGGAGCAAAGAAGACAAAAGGTAAAGAGTCTGAAGAAGTTCTTCAACTTCCAGTAATCAGAATTGACAAAGATTTCCCATTTTCATAAAGCCCTAGATAACATATCCAGAGGTACACGAACTTCATTGCCTTGAGATAAAAAACAGAATAACGATTATTAAAATCACACACTCCACCTATCAATGTCCAAGCTACTGGGGAAAACAAAAAGGAAATAGGTAAACAATTCAATCAGATACAAGTTTAGAGTTTCCCACAACCCAAATTTTCAATCCATCGATCTTATCTGAAGATTCAAGTTTCAAGATTATCATCCCTTGGTCAACTACACCATATACCACTTTTGCTCACAAGACATCAAGACGTTGCTAAACAGGTTAGCCTGGATTTTTCAAGTTTATGGACAAAGAATGTGCAGTTTCATAGAAAAGGACCATGTAACTCCTTAACCAATGCTGCTAAACCTTTAAGACAGACGGCCATCAATTACTTTGTCTTCCACACCTATAAAACGTGATTTTAAGAGGCAGCCAGATAGTTCAATACAGCCATATGGATTCTAAGAACCAAACGATTAAAAAAAGGGTCTTAATGGCTCGATGTTGACCTTTTCTCAACTAGCAACACACAGTAGTCTATTTCTCATGATCAGAAAAAATTGCCATCTTGTCTATGGTGGAAATAAAGCACCTCTTTCTCACATACGTACCTGGCTCGTATATTCTTAACATCATATCTAAGATTTTCAAAATCCTAATCCTCATCATCCTAAAACAATGTTGCCACACCATTAAATTACTAAAAGTCACCCCAATGATATTAACTGAAATGCTAAACTAATTGGAAGTCCTGTAAGTTATAACCCTCATGTATACTAGAGAGCCTCACTTCAATGTGACTATAAACAACAGAGGTATCAACTTTATGCTAGAAGAGATTGATTTTATTAAATTAATGCTTAATCATATCATGCATGGAAATTTCTGCTTTTAGGAATTCCCCTTTTATTTTTCAAATCAATGATGCTACACACACACACACGAACACTTAGTTCCCCAGCTAGAGAGTTCTTACCAAAATATGTGATTTATTTTGCTTTTGGAAACAACATGCGGAATTCATCAGACACGGTTCTCCTTTCCTTTTTCTTTATTTAATTAATTATTCACTAAACTGGATACAATTTTCCACCACATTAAATCATAATAACTGAACTGATTGTCCTTAAGTAGTTAAGTTACAAGAGAACCGGGGTCCAATGGTAAACAATGGAAGTTAATGCTAGAAGAGAATAATTTTCTTCAATTAATACTTGAATATGTTGTGCATGGGAACTTCTCCATGCAGTAATTCCCATTTATTTTAAATCAGAGTTGCCAAAAAAATGTGAGCACTTAGTTCCTGGACAAGAGGATTCCAGTGAAACTAAACATTATAGCCACGAGGTGATATCAAGGGGCCAAGAACCAATATTATTCATGAGCTTAACTACTCTGATCGTAAAACATTGTCAAAACTCAAAACTAAATATGCCAATTCAATATCCTCTTATATGCGTACTAAAATATGTGATTCATTTCACTTTTGGAAAGAACAACATTATGAATTCATCAACCACGGTTCTCCTTTCCTTTTTTCCTTTAGTTCCTTGTTTACTAAATATATACTTTCCGCAGGTTAAATGCTGCGTGCCTTTTAGTTACATAGACATGTGGTCATATGACCTCCTAGAGTAAGTTAAACAACCTTAAGACCACCTTACCAATTCAAGTGCATCTTGCGCATTATTAAAAAAAAAAAAAAACAGAAATAATGAAAGTAAATGCAGTTCATATTTTGATGCGAGTCACCATATGCATGGCCAAATATCTATGAAATCCGTGCATCATACAAACAACAACAACAAGCCTTTATCCCACTAGGTGAGGTCGGCTACATGGATTGCAAGACGCCATTGTGCTCTATCATTTAAAATCCGTGCATCATAAGACAGATTAATTTTTAAAGAAGCAGTTTCTCTTCCAACAAGACTAATCAAATTTGAGCTTGATAATGGGCAGCAAAACCAAATTAAACAGTTATCTTTGTTTAAGCAGAAATCTTTAATAGTTTAAGATACTAATAACCAGAGTATTTAATCTTGAACCTCTTTTACAACCCTAATCTTCCCACATCACTTGAGGATCATAACATTTATTAATGTATTAAACTTTGAAAAAACACCCTCAACCAGGCTATTGATATGCTGTGTCTTTTTTATTTTTTGGCCAGAGATATGCTCTGTCTCAATCAACCTAAATCATCATTAACTCAGCCAAGGAGCGTTAGATTGCAGTGAGCCAGTGGCTTCATTCAAATATCAAAGACAGTACACATAAAGATTGCACTAGTAGCGTCAACTCCATCTTGAGTTTCTACAGACCATAGTTCAGTTCGTTAAATCAAGCAGAGCTAGTAAGGAAAGAAAGTTCACTTTCATAGACATTTATATTGTAAGAAGACCCGTGCAACTGAAGAATAAGACAGCAATTCTTAACAAAGGATGCTAACAGTTAAATTATTGGTCCTCTGGAGATCTTAAAACATGCTAGTGCTAGATACAAATTAAAAAAAAGCAGGAAACGTTAATGTGAGACTTACAGATGAAGAAATTACGGTTTAGTATAACTGATTCTATCCAATTAACATGTCATCAATTCTTAAGAATCTAAAAGCATTTAAAGATCTAAAAGCCAAAATCGACAAAACATGGCATGAACTTGGGACATGGTACAGGTGGCATCTATCAACTATCTATTGAAGATAACTAAATAAGCAAACAACACTGATACAACAGTTAGATTGGCGCACCAGGAATTCTTAGTAAGTTGACAACAGAAGTGCTAGAAGTCCGATCAATTAACTGGAAGAGAGAATAATTATTACCATCTAGCTCAAATAATAACAAACCCAATTTTTTGATCAGTTTATTTCATCTAAATTCTCTAATGGAGCGAAAAATTCACAATCAAATTACTAAAAGGACAGAATGGATCTCATGTCAACGTGACACATCAACTTTTCCAGTTACAACCACAGATTCAATACTAATTCCAACATGAAGCATCAAGAATAGCTTATACACAAATTAAAAAAACAGAGAAGAAAGAAAATTATAAATCAGAATTCAATTGATCATAAAGCAAATGCAATCACGTTACTCTCACTAGAATTGTGACATCTAGATTGATATGTTCAAGTATCAAAATCTTCCTTTTTCATTTGAGTTTTAAAAGTTAACCGAGAAAATGCTACATGCATCCTCCAATTTAGCGGCATCTTTCCTTCCTTCTTAATAACAGTAAACACTTGATATCAGGTTCTTAAGAATAACAAAAGCAAAACACCACGAGAGGGAATCCACATCCTGTAGTAGTATTTATTATGGTGGTGAGTAGGAAATAGGGCGGCATCAAGGCAAAATAAACGAGTTCCAATAAAATGCTACACGGATCCTCCTATCTAGCAGCATCTTCCCTTCCTTCTTAACAACAGTAAACACTTGATATTAGGTTCTTAAGAATAACAAAAGCAAACAACACAAGAGGGAATCCCCATCCTGTTGTAGTATTTATTATGGTGGTGAGTAGGAGATAGGGCGGCATCAAGGCAAAATAAACGGGTTCCAATCTATCAGACATTACACAGAGAACATATTTATGTGTGCATTTAGTAATAGTCAAATGCTGCTGCGTACCACGATTGCCAAAGTGGCAGCTGAACAAGTGAGAACGTATGGTTCAGAACAAGTCCCTGGTTCACTCAATTCGCCCACGGTCCACAGAAACAGCAAACTTGAGTTAAGAATGCAAGTTCCTCATTCGGGTAAGCGGTATATGTAAGGGGCAGAAGATTGAGCATAAACTGCGCATGCCACAAAATGCAGAGACACAAAATTAGCATTCCAATGGACACATTTTGTTCCTTTGATCAGATTAATTAACAAGGATGAACATTGCAATCCACCAACGTGCTTGTGTGCAATAATCACACGGATTAAACCAAGGCTTGGAAGTTCGAAGTACCCATTAAAGCGGCAGTCCCGTTGTTGGAAGAAAACCTAATGCTTATCCAGACGCAGTCAATCGTCGACCGATGCTCCTCCCTCTGCGTACTATACCACATTTAAATACATTATCTAACCAAGCCAGCATTGTGGTCCTCAATCTGACGGATCGAAGCGCTCGTCCAGCAAGATTATATCATTATCCACATGCCCCTAATTTCCTCCCACAAAAGGCGGGAGGGGAGTCCGTGATTCTCAGCATTTCAAACCCCCGCATCAAAGGCATTGTAAGGGATGGGTAGTTAGTGGTCAGGGCTTCAGATGATGAAATTGATTTTCCATTAATGTTAATGAGGACGGAGGCCGACACGACTCCGAAGTCGGAAGGCAGGGACCAGGTAGCCGGGGAAACAAGGTTGACCGTTGACGGACAGCCGGACAAAAAGACACTAGGAATTCTTCCCTTTTCTAGTACTCTTTCGTTATATTAATTTTTAAAAAAAGATCTTCTTCCTCTTCTTAACATGAATTGCTAATTTAATCATTTGATATTTATCATGCAAATTGGCGTGTAGATATTTTTGATGATGCAAGTTGACCTTAAAATGTAGAGTTATCCTTTCATATATCACTTTGCTAATGGATTTGGATTCTCTTCATATACCATCTTTTAATACATCTTTTCATATTTAATTTCATCCTTTTATTGATTATTTTTTTATAATTTAATGGTATAAGATAATTAATTATAACATTAAAATAAGTAAATTATTTACTATAATAACATAAATGCTTTTAAAAATAAGTTCATGATAGTTATTTATGATAATTATTAAATGAATAATATATTTATTTTAAAATTACAATTAAGAATTTGATATCATTAAACCTAATGAATAATGAATAATATAATTAAATGGATGTATGAGATTGAACATGGAAGGAAGTATTTGAGAAGGGAATGGAGAGCATCTGAATCCTTATGCTGATATGTTCTTTCATTTTTGAATTGAAAGAGCGTATTATTAAAAATTATATATTTATCATATTTTGGATTTAATTCAGATAAAAAGATATCGAAGGTCAGTTAATTGTGTAAGAAATATACATAAAAAAATATAAATACATCTACAAGCTTTTTTTTTTTTTAATTAAAAAGTCTACAAGCATTTTTTAGGTTGGAAATATCTACAGTTTTGAGAGGAAAGGGTAAAATTGATTAAATTAATGAATTAAACTAAGACAAAGGCAGGAGATGCGAACATGTACAGGAACTAGACAGCGATCAATAATGCAGAACCATGAGGCATCGAACATGATCTCCTTCGTCATTGAAGGTGGCGTTACCAGTACCATTCACAAAACGGACATTCAAATCTCTGCATTGGGCTGCAATCGTTTGCTTGAGCGTCCACACGAAGAAAGTAGACTGGTAATTGCGAGTGGCTTTTGCGGTTAACACCAACGAAAACTTGAGCCACCCGGTGTCTCGATCCTTGGTCATCGCATCCACCGTCGAGCTCGGTATCTGCGGTTGAACCCCAGAATTATAGTTGGCGCTCATTTCCAATTGTCCGATTTGGTCTTGTCCCACGTCCAACGACTTCCCTGGACTCTCAATTAGCTCCTCATCATTGTAATAGACGTGCACCGTAAAATCCGTGAAACTGACGTTGTTATGGGAACTCGGGTTGGTTACGTTGATCTTGGTGTCCCAAATGCATGTCAACGCCGAATTGGAAGTGCTGAAATTGGAAACCGAGAAGGAGTCCACGGTGTAAAAGGGATCATGATCATAACTGGAGGAGGCTATGATGACTAGCACAAAATACCACAAAATGAGCATTAAGATGAACAATACAAAGGAGCGAAAGCAGGCAGAGCCGCTGGAGCGATTATTATTATTATTATGAGCTCCATAGGGCGAGGCGTTGTACATAGGAGGCGGTGGTTGAGCGGCGTAAGGGTATCCACCAGGTGGGGGGTAGCCGAAGGGGCCCTGGCCTGGAGGGTAACCCATCGGAGGCGGGTAATACGTCACCTGCGGCGGCGGGTAAGGGGATTGGGAGCCATGCGACGGTGGAAACTGCGATGTCTCCGCCGCCGCCTGAGACTCTTTTTTCGGCTTTGGGGAATCTCCTTCATGGCTTTCTGGAGTCATGACGGTTTAATTTCTTGATTCTCTCTCTTTCGGGGGGATAGAGAGAGAGGCAGGTCTCGAGGATGGAATCAAGATTCAAGAAGGCAAAAAAATCTCACAAAATACCGAAACAGGGTGGAGAGGAGGATCAGAAAAAATAGACGGGCGGGCACGCGCGTGAAGAGCGTAGATTTTAATTGCCGTTGCATTCGCCCGCCAAGAATATTTATCTACCTCTGTGTCTCGATTCCTGATGCATTTCCTAAACAACTTCATGAAATATGGCCAGAAAAAACCTTCTAAAAGTGTCACAATCTCTTCCTAATTTTTTAATTTTTTTTAATAAAATATAAAAGTTACATATTTTTAACCTTCTAAGTTAGCATATTATGTATAATTCAATTATTTTAATAGTTTAAAGATATAATTATTATAAAATTTATTTATTTTTAATAAGATAATGCTATAATTACTCTTAAAACATTGATATTTTTTGATTTTGCTTTTATTTTATATATTTGATTAAAAAAGTTATGAGAATTATTATTAATAAACTTTGTTAAATATTGCAACAAAAATTTCAATATATATTGAATGATATATAAATAATATCTAACATAAAATTACTCATTCAAAAGTTAAGAGTTATGATTGAGGTATGTGCTAACTAAGTTATTGAAATTTATTATATAAATAATTTTTTATGCATAATTATATGAATGATTTTTACTATAATCTAATTAGATCTCGTCAATATAAAGAATTTGTAACAATTAAACATCATTATCATATTGATATATTTATTTATTGTAATTATTAATTAAAAGAATTAAATAATAAATTCAGTAAGCAAGTAATAAAGCTTCTTAAATTAAATAGAATTTTAAATCTCAACTATGTATTTAGATTAGTCAATGCCCATAGGAAAGATAAAATTTTTACCAATTTAATGATGGTTTATATTAAGAAGGAAATTGCTCAAATTATTTCTATGCCGTAAAAAATTGAAGAATAAATCATAAAAAATAAATGTATATATGTACTTTTGTTATATATTTCTAATATTAAATATAAATATATACATTAAAATATTTATGTTATATTAGTAATATATGTATGTGTGTGTGTGTATCTGTGTATATATATATATGTGTGTGTGTGTGTCTATATACAAAACTTCACTTCAATTAATATATATGCTTTGTTATCCTAGCACTCTAGTAAAATTTTTTGGCTCCGCCCTGCTCCCATGGTGTCCTTTATGAACATTAGCAAAGACACTTTGAAAGAGCTCCCATAGTGGAAACTGCTTATTAATAATTGGCGAGCCAAACGACGCATGTGTTATTCTCTCTCTCTCTCTATATATATATATGCGTAAGGGTGAAAACAAACTTGCCAATCATTGTCTGTGCCAGAATTGATGGAAACTTCTCAGGAGTCCACCATGATCTGTGTGTGGAGCATGGTCTCAGCCTGCACTCTATGACTAACTTCAATGTTAAATTACTCATTCAATGCAAACGTATGGTTACAAAAGTTCACAAATTCAATTTTTAAAGGGTACGGTAATCTTGCATGCCCCGCGAGCGTGACTCCAAAATGGTGAGCAAATATTTGATGATTCATTTCCTTTTTAGGGGTCTATATCTTACTCAATTACAATAGATATGAAGGATATCATAAACTCCAGCAACATGTGAAAACATCAGTTAGCCTTGAAAACTCGTTATTCCAGTCGCTACAAACAGCTGGATTTCATCATATCAATTTAACAGCAGCGCACAGTTCCTTATAAATTATTATAAAATGCTCAAAAATGAATATATTATTCCTGAACGGAAAATTAGAGCTCAGGCTGCTAATTCAAGTTTAATTTGCAAGATAACTCGAGTATGCTACTATTGAAAAATCTCTTATTTGGTTTTTTTCAATTCTGTTTTCTTGATGGATAATTAAGAATCACACAAAAACGCTGGAAGAAATTAATCTCGACTGTCAAACATCTGTCCTTAGCAAATCATCAGTGAAAGTTAACTAACCATGACAGACATTTACAAACAGTAAGCTCGTGTTATGTTATATATGCTCATCATGACTCATGAAGTGCGTCTAACAGATATATTTACACCCCCAAGTCCCAAACCATTATTCTGCACAGATAGTCTGCACTTTCAGCCTTTGCTATTCAGCATAAGTGTTGACTGTGCAATTAATGAACAAATTAAAACAAAGAGAAAGGCTTCCATCCTATGGGAACCGAGAAGTTCCTATCAGGCAGGGTTAACCTTCCGGAACCCTGGTTGGGCAAAAACTGAACCCTCAATCCCTCGCAATGAGGACTCATCTCCACATCGAAAACCCAAGTCTCCCCATAGTAAATGGCCTCCGCGTTCATCTGCATTCCCAGGTTCAGAGACCCGTCTCTCGCCCTATCTTTCCCTATCTGCTCCACCAACCAACTCTCCACTCGCGGCTCATTCTCGTCCCACGCGCCCTCGCTCGTGGTGAACTTCAAGTGCAGTTTCATCACATCTCCCTCGTCCAAGTAGAATGGGTTCAACGATACGCCTGAAAGAGCATCTTCTGGATTGTCATTGTAGAATATGATGAAGTCCGTATATCTAAAATAGATCGACGACACATTAGCATTCACCACTGTCAACTTGGCGTCCCAGGTGGCGGTCAGGATCCCGTGTTCGGTGGTGAAGTTTGAAACATACATAGAGTTGAGGGTGAAAAGAGGAGGAATTGGATCCCCCGCGGGTGATTCCATGCGCTTGTAGAGAGGCGAAAAGATTAGCATAAGCAGTACAGTCAAGCCTAGAAGGTCTTGAGTGGTTTCTGTGTTGCCATTAGTTTTGACGTGATTGTGCATTTCGTCGGAATAATAATCAGTGGTGGGCCTCGTATGTTGGACAGAAATGGATAAGGGCGGATCTCGATCTTCACTGCTGGATTCACCATGGTCTGGTTCTGAATATGCAGGCAAAGGCGAAAACCTAACATCCTGACCTTTCTTGTTTTGCGGTTCAACCTCGCCGTTCTCGTAATTCCCTATTTCATTGTCTGAAGAATCGATGTCGGTGGCTGACGTCGACAGAGGTTGATCTTGATCACTATCGTCGTCACGAGTCCGAGCTTGATCTAATTCAGATTGAGGCAGCGGCAAATAATGGTGACCTTTTTGATCATTTTCCGTCGGAGCCATATTGCTCAAGAGGAATGGAACGCAGCAGAGGAAAATAAGTTTCCGGAATGTGTAAATATTTGTGGCGGAGAGAAAAAGAAGAAGGCTTGTAATATATCCCAGTTTTGCATCTTAGGTGTCCTTTTATTATTAGTTTGATTTATTTAGTAGTCTTTCTAGGCTTTTTTTTTAAATTTGGATACAGTCTTTCTAGGCTTATTGTATTTAATGATTTCTGGTAATAGAATCGTTTAGCATTCTCGTAGCGAAGAGCTAGACCTGATTCGTTGGCAAGTGAAAATTAGCGAGGGATATGATGTTCCCACAGCTACATATTGTGATGTGGATTTTGTCCTTGCCAAATATAGATTTTGAAAAACTGTTTAGGAACGTAACAGTACTATATGCACTGATTATATGTACCGATTAATATTGATGACTTGTAATCAATATAGTGTTTTTTATAAATTTATTAATAGCTAGCTAGTTATATACATATTTATGCAGTTGCTTGAAATCCAGGCTGAGCCCTTAGCCAAGGCATATTTTTATTCAATAATATTGTCTTGAGACAAAATGGATGGGGAGCTGTAGCTAACAACAAGTAATTGCTCTCTCCCATCCTAAATATAAAACTTCCATCTCAAATTACATGATACTTTTGGGAAAAAAATTCAACGTCCTAAAAATATAAGACATTTTGACAAAAATAATGTTTCATTTCTATTAAACAAAAGGTTTCATTAATGATATTTTTTAATATCACTCTTTCCATATAAATGGAGTATTAGATTAAGGATATTTTTTAAAGTTTATATTTTTGTTTTGAAAAAAATAAGGTTGTAAAGTGTATTTAATGAGATTTATTGGGGTTGTGTGTAATTTTATTTAAAAGTGTATTATAATTTGAGAGAAACGGAATACTTTTTTAACAATATAATGCAACACTTACTAGCCTTTACCAAATATACCCTTGGCTATTTAATTTGTAAGAGCCTATGAGGAAATAGAGGAGACCCATTACCTTTCTTTTTTGCCTGATAAAATTGAATATATAGAAGTAGATATGAAAAAGAACTATAAGGAGTAGGGGTGCATACAAGCTGGGTTGGGCCCCAACCTGAGGGTGCACAGGCTGCAAAATGCAGCCTATAAGAAGCCTTATCATTTCAAGTTGGGCATAATGGGCTATGCACATTCGGGCTACCTTGCCTAATAGATAGTGCCCTACCCATATCATTCTTAGAAGCAAAGTTTTGAGTTTGCTTAAAGGAGAAATTAGGATTGTTGGGTGTTATGATTGTTGATATTTAAGCTGATGGGAGATAAATAAGGTTAATGAAAGTTAGTAAACTTACTGGTCATAATTTTGAGTTCATGGTTAGGATTATGGATTGTTAAGTGTGATTTTTAGGAGTTGTAAATGAGAAATCTAGTTGATACTTAATGATATCGGATGTTATAAATTGTAGTCTAACCTTGTAAAGCACCAGGAAGCTTGAGTTTAGCTTGGAAGCAAGTGAATTCTTAAGAGGTAACCTTTAAACCCTTAAAGGCTTGAGATAACCAAGGGAATCTATTGCATGTTATTGTTTATTAAGTAATTATATGTATATTTGTGAAATTAAAAATATATTTTTATATACCTAAATGTATGTATGTTTTTTAGTATTTAAAATTATACAAGTAGGGTTTTGTAAAATTATTGTAATTATGAATTATGGAGTTAATGCCGTTAAACTTTTAAGTCAATAAAAGTAGATGAATATGAGCATGATGTCGATGATTTCAGTTATGCAATGTGATTTAGTATATGGTATGTTTGCATGATCAAATTGATGGCGAGAATTCTCCTTAGTGAAGTAGACTTGTACCTACATGGATCACACCAACACCATGAGACCTCAGTGTTTGGTCTTGCTTTACTCTTAAATCCCACATAACAAAGGTGGTAATAGGGTTTACCTATAAATCTTAACTAGCAAAGTTGACAATAAGGTGTGACACCCCTGTGTTTGAAATGGGAGAACCATAGTTCAAGAATGAGCATGAAGCCTTAGCCAGATCGCCCCTCATGATTGGAAAGCTTGGACTATCTTAGTCATATGGGTTAAATTTTTAATTATTGTGTAGTCCATAGATCCAATCAACAGTGATGGAGGTTTAAAGATGTGGTTAATCATATATTGCATTGTACCATGAGATAGCAATGTTAATTGTTTTACAATTACCTACTCTACATGCCTATAATTATTTGACTTGCATGAGTATGTTATAGATAATCTTGGTACTGATTTGGTGTACTTATCCCATTATTCAATATTTTCAGGCACTAGCTCTAGTTGAGACAAGGAAAAGGCTCTCGAGACTTAGGAATTTGCCAATTCCCACACTCATGCCCTATATTCATTTTGCTTATGTGTAATTTATATTGATAATGCCAACTATGATGTTTATTTGTAAGTACTTGCACCATTTCATGCATTAAGTTATTTATCAAGTTGTATTTTGTGCCTTGGGTTAAAATGCACGTATTGATGAGGCTTAGTCAAGGTTGAAATATTGGTACAAGTATGCATGTGGTAGATGGAAGGTTGTAAATGATTATTTTGATGATGTGGATGATGATTTACACCCCCTTACTTTTTGATGAAATTAGAGTTGAAGGGTAAAATTGAGATTTAGTCTATATTTGTGTGTTATAGTGTGTTGCATAAGACATCCTAGGTGCTTTGAGTGTGATCTAAGTGGTTGTATGAGTTTATGACATTTTATTTAGGGTTTGAACACTTGTTATGAAAAGAGAGAAAAGTGATTAAAGTATATTTGGGTGTCCAATTCCTTTATGTAAATGAATTTGGAAATGTAACTAGTACCATTAATTAGCTCTTCATATATGCTTTGTGTGGACGCCTAAATCACATTAATCAGACATCGAAAGGGAATTTAGGATACATCAGAAGTTAGCTCCCAGATCTATTATTTGCCATCACATATGCACAACTCATCATAGTAGATGGCACCTTCTTTAAAATAGCCATGATGAATGAACTAGATTTTGTGAAAATGACCCTTTTTTCAAAAGTTTTCCAGAAAGATTGATATCCCATGCTTTCATGCACTTTGACTCTAATTTAATTGTATTTAAATTTTTGAATAATGTTTATTTTCAAATGGTAAAAACTTGTGATCCTTTTTTGCAAAGAATATATTTATCATAATTTTGGTTAACCGATTAATTCGAGTTTGGATTGGGAGATTTTACAATTAATACTTACAATGGTCTAGTTTTTAGGTTAGTCTATAACATGAAGCTTTATTAAAAAATTCTTTACAATCACAATACAAACTCAACAGCTTTATCATTGTAATACAATCAACTTCTTCATTTTCAATTGACTCAATTAACACTAAAAGCATTGCATCAATTAACTTTCTCTTGTGAATAAAGTCATCATCATACAATAATACAAGGTTTAACAAATTAAATATGCTGTTGCATGAAGATTAATCTTCAAGTGCTTATCCCATCGAGCTTAAATAATATTTGTATAATAAAGCCTATATTGGTTTTTCTTATTGTTGAAGACTGCCTTAATTGCTTGTTTGCCTTTACATGCCTTCATAAACATAAGGCAAATAAGACTTCTCATTTGAATCAATAATTCTCAACAACTTTATAAAATGAGACACAATCTTCATGGTGATATTTGATGCCTTTTTTATAAGTTATGACACATGAGACGTGCTTGTAATGTTTTTCAAAGTGAGATTCAAGTAGTGAGCAACACAAGATGACTGATAAATACTTTCATATTTCTCTTTAATCAACTTGCTACATGCTACATAATTAACAGCATTATCATTTATCACATGAACAATATTCTTAGAACCAACCCATTCAATCATTTTAGAAAACAAGAGAATAAAGTCTTAACATATTTCACTAAATCTGAAGCATTAATAGATTTTACAAATACTATGTTAGTGTAGAATAGACTATAAAATTTATGAAAATTTGTTGCCTCATATCTATCTAACCATTAGCCATGAGTATACATCTATAGCTTCTTCATTTAGCTAGTTGACTCTCAATAAGTAATTGACATTCTTTTTTCAATCATTCAACAAGTTGATTATGAATTCATAAGCATTAAGAGCCTTAAACCTTGGCCCAGTTGAAGTAATAGTATTCGCATCTTTTTTGAAAGAAAAGGCAATCCAATGCATTAAATGGAATGCAATTGATGATAGCCCATTTAGCAATGGTCATCTTTGCATTGTGTTGTGCTTCTTTAGTTGCAAATATACTCTTGATACTTAGTTAGGAATCGAGAGTTGTCATAAAGGCAAGATAATTTTCAATTAGAATAGTAAAAGGTTTGGTTTTACTAGCATTACTCTTAGGGATTATCTTAGAAGGAACAGAAGCAACTGGTTCCTTAGCATTAGATATATATTTCCCCATGTTTTCTTGTACAGTAGCAAGCCTTCTTTTTTCCCACTTCTCCAAGATTCTTGCATTTGATAACAAACATCGCGAGGAACTTTGTTGCAAGAAACTACATTTCTACTAACACCAGCAAGATGATACTTCAATCTATTTATTCCACCTCCTTTATAACTTAATGTACTATAAAAATATATATACACATTTTTGTTATCCTTCTTTCTCAAGGCAATATATGCCCATGTAGGATCTTTTTTCCTACAAAATGATGGACCCCAAATGTTGAGTCATTATGACTCGAAGGTAGATTATTGAAATTGGGGGTGGAATTCTCAAATTCATCACTATTAGGATTACTTTCAATATCCATGTCCGATGACTAAAATACCTTTAATATGCAAGCTACAGTAATTTTGCCACAAATAAACAAACAAAAATTCAATAATCTTAATTTGATTATTTAACAATTAAAGAAGACAAATTTACTTCAATCATCAATAATATGTTCAAATCAGTAGCACAACAATTAATTTCTCAAGCGCACAAATCAATAAATAAAGCAATATCCAACAACCTTTTGATGTTAGAACAAAGCAACATCCCATAAGAGTCTGGTTGTTTTAGACAACATCACAATTAATAATTTAATACGAGACTTCGGAACCAACCAAGAATTTAAGATAGCATAAATGACTAGACTAGCAATAAATGACTTAGAAATAGAATGAGTCTGCATATCAATAGTAGAGCTGCCTAAATCAAGTAGGGAGGGAGGAAAAGAAGCTAAGATTGTGTCATGCCTCGAAAACAGAAGGTGACCAACACGGGAGCAAATTACTTCACACATTACGTAAGCCTCAAAATGAAAAATCATTTCATTTTTTTAAATAATTAGATTGCATGAAAATTCTGATACTTTTGATATTAATTGTCATAACAAGGCTTACAACATTTTTTATAGAAATTTCAGCAAAACCTTTCTTGTAAATAGGATCTTTTAAAAATTTTACAACACAAAATTTTTACAAAATAAAGTATTAGTTGGGAGCTTAGCTCCTTTCAGCCAGCAATAATATATAAATCAAAATAAAGTCCTAACAATAATATATGTGAAGCAACTAATCTTTCTTCTAAATTAAAATACATAAGACTTAAATATTTACATCAAAAAGTAACGGTACCAAATAAAATTTTCACTCAATATAGCTATATTGTCCTTTAGAGGTTGGTGGTGAGATCAATGTTAGCTAATAAATCTGAGACCAAAATAAATTTTTTCAATGAATAGCATTCCCAAAGTAAAATATAAAAAAATTAAAATAATACACTCAAATAATAGTGTAAACTAATTAAAAAGATGATAATTCATCATAATAAATTTATAAGTATAAATCATAATCATAACCATAAAATGACAATAAGTTGGAAGTAATTTATTTTATCATGCTTAAAGAAAATAATTTATTCACATATAAATTAAAGTGATATAATTGCTAATCAAAACCATGAAAATTTCAAAAACACATAATAGTCAACATTTAGAATTTTGAGAACTTAACAGAATAGGTAACAAACATAGACATACAGTTCACGAGGATAAATAACTAAATATGGCTTATGCCATGAAAACAAATGTGGATACACAGTTCACGAGGGTAAGTAATCAAACACAGTTGAAACCATGAAACAAATGTGGATACACAATTCACAAAAGTAATACTAACCAAACGCGGCTTAGATCACGAAATCAAACACGAGTACAAAGCCCACAAGACGAACTAGCTAGTTTTTAACCACAGCTACAGGTGTTTAGAATTCTCTTAAAAATCACGCTTCAAGCATGCAAGAAAAATAATTATTACTATAATAAACTTATCATTTTCAACATTAAACTCACATGAATTGTTTCAAATCTCAAAATTTGCCAAAATCATACTTTAAACTTGCATTAATTGAGTAACTAATAAATTTCAAAGCTTAACAACCATATAAGAATGCTTTCATCAATTTTGAAAATATATTTTTGAGAATAAATAAATGCACATATCATAATTTATTTATCCTTCATCAATATTCCATAATTTCCAAAATTAATATAATTTATAAGAATAAAATATTTTAGTAAAAGACTATTAAAAATAAATTAAATGAAATACTATTCACTTACATGTCGGAGTTTAAAATTCTCAAAGGTATCATTTCTTTAATTTTTATCAGGTTCCGTTCTTCCTCATACCCTATCAAGATATAAATAAATAAAATTCTAATAAATTTTCAATCTTTAACACAATTTCAAATTAAATTAACCATCATCATCTAAAATTCAAAGTCAAATTTATGATTTAAAATTGGTCTAAGCATTATCATTCTTTCTTATGACTTCCTCCATAAAGTTTTAGCCATGCTATTCCATTTCTAAGGTAAAATTTTCTATTAGACATTTCATCAAATATTATATAGGCATAATTTATCATGCTAATATTAACATTTTCTTCAAGTTTCATGTCTCATCTTTTCTAGCATAATTCTAACCAATTCTTCGTCATCAACCAATTTAAAGAAAATGAATTTGACTCCAAAGTTCACCCATATATATGCACACACATCATTTTCAAGCTGTAAGATAATTTTCAGATCAAATTTGAATTTCTTCTTCCCTAAAACAGTATGGGCAGCAGCAAAACACACATTCGAAATTTTATAACTTCAACCATTCTTTCAGTCCTTTACGCACAGAAACAATTACAAATAAGCGGGTTGCCTCCATTAACATTAGCTTACACCGGAGAGAAGAAGACAGCGGGTGTAGGGGAAAATGATAGCAAACAATTTATGAATCTCCCATAACCATTAATCAACTCTCACAGCAAAGATTCTTCAAAGAACGAGAGAAAGTCGAGGATTCTACCTTAGATAATTCACGTTGCATGAACAGAACAAGAAGGAGGCAATCTTGTATATGAACAGTGGAGAATGAGGGACTATGTAATCATACTAACAGCAATGAAAAACTGTCTCACGATCTAAAACATAAAGAAAATAGAAGCCAAGAATACTGACCAGTGAGAACGAAGCAAAAACAACCACAACCAACGACTTAGCTCTCATGCAACAATGACACAAACAAGGAGGAGGAAGAGAATCTTACATCTGCACAGTGAAGGAGAGGAAGACTGCTATCGAGCATAGAGAAGAGATGAGCAAACCGATGATTGATAAAGTGAGCAAACAAAAGAAGCAAGTTCTCCTGTTCACCTGCACAGCCATGCCAACAATAAAGAAGAAAGGGACTGATCTAGAACAGAGGAGAGGAAGAGGTCACGTTTGGTTGATCAAGGATGGACGAGACAACAGCAATGACAAGCATGCCAACGATGCTGAGTTCAAAGAGAAGAAAGGCCAAAGTGCAGAGGAAGGAACGAAAAATGACTGAAATCAAAATCTCCACTCTTGACAGCTTTGGAAAGATCAAAGAAGAGGGTGGAAAATTTCATTTCTTATCAGATGTGAAAAGGGCAGTTTGGTAATTTCATAAACAAAAGCAAGAAAAATGAAATTCCCTTGATTCTATCATATTTGAACGCCTGACTTGATGTTTATTATTTACAACCCTCTTCCACTACACTAACATCCCTTCTTGTCACAATAATTTCAAAGACTAATATAATTATTATTAAAACATAAATTTATTTATTAATTAATTTTTTTTACTTGAATTCTTGGGTCATTACAACTTGAATCGAGTGGGGAGGGAGGGAGAGCAATTGTTGGAGGTCGAAGACAAGCGAAGGTCGAACACGATTGAGTTGAGACCCAAGAAGCACAAAGCTTGAAGCTCTAAGACAAGTTGCCTGAAGAGTGAAGTTGAACACGAAGCTCGAAGCTTACAGCTTAAGGACCACGGCGAGACGACAGCATGGCATGAATGATGCAGTGGAAGACTAGAAGTTCACTGGTTTAGTGAGTGCAAGCAAGAAGCCAAGAGCACAGAGCAGAGGATCTAAAGATGAACCAACAAAGCAACTCATTTAGTCAGGGCTTCTGCTTCTGCATCTTTTTTTTCTAACCACGAGTAAGGCTAGTTGATTTGAGTTAATCCCTAATCACCCAAGTTAACTCAAGTCAATTAGACCCACAACAAAACATAAAATTGGATCGGACACAGAGCTAGATCGTCATATCACCAGTCCAACTTACCAGTCCAATTTGGTTTTAAAAACAATGGATGAAATAAATGCATAATTAAATTTTTAACTAAATTCAGTTATTGATAACATGTTATTGCTCACCAATCGACACCATCGGATCATATTTATTTAGGGTCTTAAAAATAAGAATAATTTTAAAATATATATTAACCAATCCTCTCCGGTTTTCCTTTCCTTTCTTTCCTATCCTTTTTTTTTTTTTGTCTTTTTAAATCTTTCGCAAAAACAAAAAAAGACATGAGCGACAGCGTTCAAATTCTTTCTCGTTTTTTTTTTTTTTGGACATGAGAGAGTGACACAGTTTCACTGACACAGCTGCACCCGTTTTTTGCCCTTTTCTCGGAAGATAGTCACGACTCCCGAGGGGAGATTCAACGAAGGCAATGCATGTGGGGCCCATTCATCCCTCATCTCTTTCGCACTCTTGATGCTTTCCTAAGACGGAGAGAACATAGACCCCTCCGCCGACGGCTACTTCAAATTTTGTGCGGAAAATGAATCCACAGTTGTTTTCCTCAAGTAGACCGACAATACGGAAATGCTTGGGATCGCATGGATTGAAGTGGCAAAAGGATCGGATTCCATGTAAAGAAAGGATCAACCGCGGATACTCATAAATCATGATAGCTTATATCAACTGGCCAGCTAGTCCTGGTCGAACCGTTCTATGTAACCTTGCAGCATTGGCACAGAACTCTTGGCGAGCATTGCTTCTGACCTTCAGAAACGACTTTTTGCGCACACCGAGAATTGAAGCTGTTGGTTTCAATCAGCCTTAAAAACCGCGAAATTCCGCAGTATTTCCCATAGTTCAAAGTGCACGCATATATACAGTAACAAATATCTACCAGAATAAATCTCCCGGCCGAGTACCTGGACTCTGGAATGAGACCTGCGTTGAACCAATAGACTAACAAGGAATAGGCTGCTTCTTATACAAGAATGAATATACATATAATATACGCGCCCGTGCAAGAGGTATGCTCGTCAAGGCAAACATATGAAAAATAATTATATAAAAAAGACAGCAACAGCATACACAGATAGAGACACACTAATCCAGAAGTTTACCTGAGTAACTTGTTTCATCTTTTGATATTTTTCAGAGAAAAAAATAAAAGAAGTCGATCAAGATAAATATTTGAATCTTCAAAATGAAAAGAAAGTTATATGTCATGCAATAGGTAAGTACGAACCGAAAGCGCGGAAACACACGACTTAATTAATTAGTGCTGTAAAGACACAGTCTTGCATTAACTGAACATGAAAAAAGAGACGAGTCCAAGTTCTTGTTCAAAGTCTAGACACGCAGGGCAATAAATATACAGGCACTTTGAAGGGACGCTGATGATATACACAGGACACGGGGACCTGAGATGATGCGAGATCCAATCCTCAGGGAAGGCCATTACAGAAGCCATGCGGAGATTACATGCACGATTCTCAACGTCCTTCCCTCTCCTGGGAGGATGTCGTCCCTGTGTTATTCTGACTCGAGGTTCTCGCGTCTCTCGAAGCCTCTTCTCTTCTCTGTCTGATCCCCCATCTTCCTGCCGCATTCCCTTCACACCATGCATTCATTATGATATTTGTGAGAGATCATATAATGTTGAAGTAACTCTAAAACACAATACATAGAACGACAACTAACCCCTTCTCCTCCCAGCTCTGGCAGGAGGATGAAACACACCAGTCCCTGCGGCAACAATCTGAGTCATCACGTTTATCTGAAGCGGCTGATGATAGTGTGGCGCCGGCAAACCAGGAAGTAATAATGGGATTCCTAGATGGACGCCATCATTCGGCGGCTACGAATATCGATCAAACCACAGAAGCTTTTCATTACTCATTGAAGCTAAATTAATGCGTTGAAAAAATTGAAGCTATACAGACACGTACAAACCATAAGATTCATCTTAACTATCTAAGCAACTATTTATCAACTTCAAGAACCATATATTATTTGCAACTTTTTCTGTTCTCGTTGCTTCTTTGATGAAATAATTAAGCTGATTCATTCAATTCGTCTGGATTATCTGTATAAGTGAGACAACTATAGGTACATGACAATATATCATCGATTCACAGAAACAAACATGGTTTGTACGAGAAGCGTCACACGACAGAACATGCGTGTCAAACTAAAATAACACAATTCAAAGACAAGAAAAACACGGTTTCAGATCGAGGCCAAACTGAGCGCGGGACGGGACCAAGTAGGTCACCTGAGATAGCGGAGCTGGAGGTGGCGGATAATGGTGGGCGTATGGTTGCAGGAAGCAAGCATATGCACGACAATAAGAAGTAGAGAGAAATGCTAGATCGAATTCAAGGGGCAGGACTGGCGTCACGGGACCAGGAATCCAACCATACCCAGGTGGTGGTATTACAAAATCCTGCGACCATAAAAGCAATTCAAAAGAATCAAGATCTGCCTGGTGTCAATTGAAATCTACCTTAGATATGCGAAAAATATTGAAAGCGAGGAAGGAACCTGTGAGTAGGATGGGAAAATTGGATTGGGATGGACGAAGAGGTAGGGGTCAAACTCCCAAGGAAGGTAAAGTGGATGGGAAGGATAGCCATAATCCGCCATAGATAAGAACTGATATGAAATGGGTGTGGTGGGAGTAATAGAAGTAGATGAAATTGAGTGAGCTGGGGAGGGACTATATAGTGAGAATAAGACGACGATGATATCACCATGCGGTTACGATTTCAAGAAACGAGACTGAGAGAATAGGGCCTCGTTTGGTAATCGTTAATAAGGAAATGCTTTTATTCACTTGCAAAATGATAAATAAATACACATATGCTAATGGAGCCTATACAGTGATTATATTTCTAAAACGTGTCAGCTAATATTAATATGCTAACCGTGTAATAAATGCACCGCATTAATTAGCCCATTTTTGTTTCTTTTTGGACCGAATCACTTTTATATTTACTTATTTTCTTTATTTCTCAATATTTTCAAATTATATATACTAATATAAGAAATTATTGCAAAGACATGTTGCACTGTGTTATTCATATTTTATCCAATAAAACATATCACGTCAGGTAATTGTAAATATAAATTATTTATATCATTAATAATGATAGATATGTAACATATAAAAAAATTAAAGAATTACTCTATTACAAAAATAAAGTCGTTAAAACTAATAACATATATATGAGATTATATTTGATTAAACTGGTGTAGCATGACATTTTTATAGAACTTTGTTCATATAGAGCACTGAACCCATATAAAAATTTCTCACGCTAATTAACATTTTTTTCTTAAACATGTCATCCCACATGGCACAATCTCTCTCGCTTCTTTTTAACAGAAGTAACAGTACTACCAACAATTCCTTGGACTACTTTTCACTCACACACACACTGAGGGAGAGGGAGGGGGAGGGGGAGGGGGAGGGGTGGAGAGAGAGTTTTCTATGATCAAACTACATAAACTTGCGTTTCATGCAGAATGAGACTTCCAATGTTTTCAATATGTATGTGTATGTATGTATGAGTAACTCACCAAGATAAACACCACAGAGGAATATCACAAGTTCTTAATTAATTTGGATTCTGAAACATTCTCCAAACTAGGACATATGGCTACTTGATCCGCTACTTATGGAAACAATCTGAAGTTCTTTTTTTTTTTATTCTTTCTCTTTTGGTGAAACAATCTAAAGTTCTTTTACGTTCACATGAGAACTGTTGACTTTACAACATTAAGAGAAATAAAATATAGCCTAAATGTTATGTAAGACTGAAAATCCAAATCTGTTACCACTTCAAGACTTGCAATAGAAAAATTTCCGAACCGCAGATATTTCAAAATCTAACCGTAAGATTGCGTGTGTCTCATACGCGCAATAAAAACTCCATTCAAATTAAATCTTCAATATTTCATCAGATTGTCTTTTATCCAATTATATCAGCCGTTAACAATAAATGGGTGGAACTTTGTATTTAAAAAAAAATATTTGAACTAACATGCTCATATAGCTGAAATGGATTTGAGGAAAACTAGACGTTACCGATTGATAAGATTTAACCAAGGAAAAAGGTTTATGGACATGGAGCTTGAATTGTAGTTAAATTATTGATCCCAAAATGAATAATTAATTACTTAGCTTGGTCAAAGAAGAACGTGTGAGAAAAGGGGCTACCTCTGTGTGTGTGTCTCTCTCTCATATATAGTATGGATATTGGATAAGATTCAGTGGAATAATGCTTAGATCCTTTACACTGAGCATTACAATATATAATTGCCTTAATTTCCATTTCTTCCTCCATGTGTAACTGATTGAACCAAAATCATAACCCAGGCCCAATTGTGGTGATGCCCAAAGCCCAAACTAGAAAAAAAGAACAGTCAGCCCATTAGCAATCCAATCTTGCATGAATAAATGGAATGGTGCATTTTAAGAAAAGGCTTGACGGAGTCATGTCCACTTTGTCCACTCTTCAAGAATTTTTGGTGCATTCACATCTCAATGCTTTGCATGATAGAGCTCTTAGAGGTATCAAGTTTGAGTTTGAAAGGGAGCATGTTGTTGCCATTTGTTATAAATAGGCAACAAACAGGTAACTTAAAATTTGTTGACACTATCAAATTTATACAAGACTTATCCAGTACAAATATTTTATTACTGACCTTGCGTCATCTCCAATTCACCCAATGGTACTTATTTTTTTTGTACAAACTTAGCATCCAAAGCTAGTTTCACAATTTTGCCTTTCCATATCCATGGAGCATCTCGTTGTACTTGTTTTTCTCTAAGTAATGACATTGGACTTTACACTTACTCACAACACACCTGTTGTTATTCCCCCTAGTCACTTAACTCTTTAAAAAAAATTGCAGTGAAGGTCTTGAGAATCCATTAATATTGTCTGGTCGCAATTTAATCTTTTAAGAACACGTTCCTTTGACATACTAGACACACTCTCACACCCAAAGAGTCACAGTGCTCCGACTCTTTCTTCGGCCGACAATAAGTCAATAACAATTCACACTGATGCTCATTGTTCATAAAATAATTTTGATACGGGAACCAGTTTTTCTCCTCTGGTAATCTCTCAAACATGAAAATGCTACAATACAAAAGTCGTTCCAGAATATGCAATTAAAATGAATTCGAACTGAATTAATTAATTATTACATAATTACTAGCTAGACTGTTAATAGTTTGCAAGCTAAATTCCATTCAAAGATGTGTTTGTGCTTAATGAGATCATGCATTAATGTAGTTGGTGTCAATAAGTGGTTATGTTCGTTATTGTAAGTGACAACTTCACAGTAACATTTTTAACTAAATGTGTGTGTGTGTTCTTCCAAACACATTTATGACTACTTGGGTCATCATATGCCTTTAGTGTAAGTGAAGTTATAATTGTAAAACAATATTTTTTTAATAAATTGATATACATGCATGTATATAGACTTAAATATATGGTGCAAAACTACAAATACTTCAATGTGATAATTGCAGCATTAAATTATACTAATAAGGTCTGGATTATTGAGAAATAAATTGAAATAGCAAGCGCTAGAAGAACAAAAAAGAAGGAGAAAACTTATACACTTAAAATATTTGTATCTAATTAAATTAAGACTTGTGAACTTTTTATAGATTACTTATTCTATAATAGATCTTTGTTATTAATTAGATTAATACAATAAATTTCACATGTCATGATTTGATTAAATATAATATATTAAGCATATAGGGCTAAGTAGATAATTCTTGTCCAAAAAAGAACTAAACTAACAAGCACGTGGCTAAGGTAGGAATAAGCCAAGCCCCTAATAGGGACTTACAATCTAGCCTACTTTAGGTTTAGCTTAGTCTATTTATTAAATAGGATCAGGCCAAGTTAAATATGTCAAGCTTATTTTTTCAAAGCTTAGCTTATAATCCAACAAGCCTCATAATATATATATATATATATATATTATATAATAAATACATTAGTTTCACCATTTGATTTTTAATTAATTTATTTTTAGTTATACTTTCAATCATATTAGATTTATATATTAATTTTAATGTTGTTATTTTATTATTATATTGTATTGTAGTTGGTAAGTCCTTTCAATTATTATATATTGTAATTGATAAATCAGGTTATATATTATGTAATATAATAATATAAAAGTATATTTAATAAGTTTAAAACTAACACGCGAGCTTATTTAAAATGCTTACTTTTAAGCAGGCTTTTAAATAGGCTTTCAAGCTAGATCAGGTTTAGGTAGATTCAGACTTGGGCTGTAAAAAAAAAACCTTATATAAACTTCAAGCCTCTGATTTATCACACAAGCTCAAACTTATTTAATTAAAGTTTAGCTCGATCCAACTTATTTTCACCCCTACATGTGGCATTTAATAATTTTTTTAATTTAGGGGAAGGGGCAAAATAAAATAAATGAGGGAAGGGATCAGGGAGAGATCGCTGATTGGTTGGCGGAAGAGCCGCTGCTTAAAGCGAGTTGGATGCTTTGTAAAATGGCAAAGAAAATCTTAATTATTTAGAGGCACTTCTATATTATAATATTTAGTAACGAAAAATATTTAGGTAGGTCACGTATATCATATCATTTATAATTTATTTAATTAAAATATTTTAAATAATCTAAATAAAATCTTGTGTAATATTTTTTAAATTAATTTTATTTTTATAACAGAATGCATATTTAATTTATTAAATTTTCTCTCTCTATTATCATTAATATTAAAATTAATTTATATTTAATATAATTTAAATATCATATTGTTATTAAATAGATTATAAATAATATGGTACGCCCTGTCTATTTCAATATTTCTCTTTAATAACAGTGTAAATGAGCTGTATATTTAGAGATTTTTCTCTTTAAAAAAAATCAAGAAAAAGAATACACATTCACAAGTATTGTTGTTTTCATATCTGAATATACAAATATAATTAAAAAATAAAGTAAGACTCGAGGCAAATCAAAAGCTCTTAAAAAGTGAAGACTTTTCTTGCGAAACGCCTTAAAAGTAAGATTTACTTTCAGTTTTGTTTTTTAATTCGAATCACATTTATTATTATTTTTAAGAAAGTCCTGCTCATGACTTTAGAATGTCCATACGATCCTCGCATTCATCCGTTTAGAAAAGAAAAGGAAAGGGTTCATGGTTGCTGCCACATGTCGAACCACTCATCGCACGTAAGTGTACTCAATTTTATCAAATGCTTATTAAGCACGAGGGCTCTTTCATGAATAATCAAACAAAATGAACAGATTTAAATATCTCTGAACATCGACTCTTCCCACCCCTTTTTTTCTTAGATATAGATTGTTTAAATTAAAATTTAACATTTTAAATTTTTTTATTAAATTTCAGTATCTTGATAATATGTTTGTATGACACAGTTTCGTTGCATGGCAATATTCATGGAGCACAAGACACGTCGGGAACAAAAGCCATAGAAACAATAATCTAATTACAAATTTTACAAGGACGGAAAATTCTAAAAACTTATTAGCGTTGCAGAAGTGTTTCTAGCTTATTTTCGTTCTAAGTAACATATATTATTTAGATAAACATGTTTTATTTGAAAGATTTTCTCAAAAGTAAAAACCCCTGCCATCTCCGTACAATAATATTATGTTAATTAAGGATATAATTGTAAAACGCATTTTGAAATTACAATTAATATTATTATTTGAAAGATTGAATTGCAATTAAGTAAACCAAATTGTATCGTATTATTGTCATCATTTAAGAGATTAAGGATATAATTGTAAAAAGGATCTGGGGAGGAAATTTGAGCGTCGGATCATCTCGGGTCATAAAGCGACGAATATTTGACAGAAGTACTATATGCCTTTCGATGGACAGAGAAGTTTAAAAAAACATAAAATAAGAAATAATAAAAAATAGTTAAAATATACTTTTAATTTTTTAATTTTATATAAAATTTTAATTTAATATTTTAATTTTATAAAGTATGTTTTTTTCCTTTAACCATAATATCATTAGTTTTAAATAATTATTTTTCATATCAATCATTATTATTTTAAAAAATAAACTTAATATGTCAATATTTGAGAATATTTTATTAATATTTAAAAATTTATGTAAAAATTTTTTAGGATAAAACTAACAATGTTAAGGTTAAAAAAATTAAAAAAAACACTTCATAAAGTTAAGAGATTAAAATAAAATATTATGTAAAGTTAAAGAATTAAATATATATTTTAACTTAAAAGGATAAAGAATTAAAGAGTGGGGTTATGTTGGAGGCAATTTGACCACGGTTTTATAAAAAAAATTATTTACCATAAAATAAGTATTTAATATTATAGATAAAATAAGTATTTAATATTATAGGATAAGTAATAAAATAACATTACATGGTTTACAATTTAATATATTTTATAAATTAAAAAAAATAAAATTTCATATTTATTATTTTTATATTATTTTATTAAAAAATTTAATAGTCGCATGAAACACAATTTTAAGAGTTATTAATAAATTTTTATATATTTGTAAACGATTAATAAAAAATCAATGCACTTGATGCAAAAAAAGAAAGCAACGGTGTCTGTATTTTTTTGGGGGAAAAACAATGTGTGTAATACTGGTACTTACAGACGTTCCCCCCGAAAAAATATTTTAAATCTCATTAAATTTATTTAAAAAAATAATATTACTTAATACCTTATTTTATTACTTAATACACTTACAAACAATAATATTACTTAATATTTTACAACTTACTCTATAGTATTAAATACTCTACTTATTTTATAATTTGTACTCTATCTGTCCAATATTACAAGATAATATTTTAAAGTATTGTGTTAAAAATATAAAATATTTTGGATCTTTAACCTTTTATGATACATATATTTAATATAAATAAAGTTAAAAGCTTGTTAAATTTTTAAAGAGTTAATAAAATTTTAAATTTTTCTTACTCTTAATGTAAAAGTGTCTTATAAATAAAATCAGAAGGACACTCTTAATTAAAAGTATACTAATAATGTTCTCTAAATTGAGATATCTTATTAAATAAATATAAATATGAAGAGGATGTATAATTTTAAAAAAAAATTAACCAACTCCTAAAAATATAATAATTATAGTTATCAAATTAATGTCATAGTTATTTTATATATAACATCCAAAACATTTTGATTAAAAATTAGTACACCTTAAACGCACCACACAACAACAACAACAACAAAAAAGGCGGAAGGGCAACGGAGTTCAAATAGTTAGTGGCTTGCCAACTGCAACCGGCATGTCTATTACATCAATTTTTTTCTTAAAAAAAAAATTATAAGCATAAAACTCTATCCTTTTATGTTAAAAAAAGAAATTTGCAACTTACAGGGATTTAAACCAAGTTTCAAATTTATAACATTTAAAAAATATTTTTAAAAATATAACATTTTGATAAATAATTTTTTTTCCATAATACTGTGGTCAAATTGCTAATGAATTTAGCAATCGGCCCAATTCCAAAAACCTACATTAGACCACATTAGATTCCAAGAATTTGCAAGTAACTTGCAACTGACCCCGAGGTTGACATTCTCTCGATGTGTTTTCGTTCTTGAAAAGGAAAATGAAGTTAAACGGCAGAAGATTTAATTATATAACTGCATAAACTCAATTTTCCATTTTCCCCCTCTCATAAATTTCCTGCTCCCTCCGCACATGGGGCTTTGTTAACAGTGGCACGCAACGTTGGTACGGTCAAGGATTTTGATTCCCCTGAACAACTTGTTCCTTACTTCCTCCTTGCCAAATGTTGCTGAGAATCAAAGCAGTTGGTACGGCATGGGCTATGCACAGCTCCCCAACTAAGGTGTGAATCGTCGTACACAAGAAACACGAGAGAGTGAAGAAACAGATTATGAAGACAGTTAAAAAAAAAGAAGAAGAAGAAGAAAAGGAGGAGGAACCCAACATTGTGCAAAAGCAATTCACAAAGTTGCAACTGAAAAGGGCCTACAAATGTCTCAATCATTCAAGTTGCAGTCTCAATCTTGTTTTGTAAGATGCAACATAACAATGCCATGGAAAGCAGCCCATATGCCTCCCTGGCTCTCGCTTTCATGAACTCCCCAAATATATCCAAAAAGCCAGTACACCCTTTCTCATATACTAGAGGGCATCATCGTCTGTATACTAGCTCTAAATAAATGGTATTCGTATATACTCCATAACCTTAATCTGTTATTATCTAATTCTCATTAATTAATCCCAAAAACTATGCTGTTACTAACGTTTCCGCTTCCCCTGTTATCCTTATCCTATGCCCATTCACAGGGCATCCGTCACTCCCGCTCCCTCTAACCGATGTTCTTCACGGGTCGGGCAATCGGACCCGCCGGAGACCTAAACCCTTCCGTGACTGCGTCATGCACGCACCAATGGAAACCCGCATCGCGTCCTGATGCATTCCCTACCGAACATACCTTGCACACCAATTCACCGCCGCTCGCATTCCTGTTGCCACTGCCATTCGGTTCCTTTCCCAGGCACAAACCACCGAGTCCCATATTCATCAGGTACCGCTCCTTTTCAACCTGTAAATTCCTCACCCGAGTTTCGTACCCGATCCGATCAAGAATCGGAGTTTGGAACCCGGGGAAAGCCGGGTAGAAGTCGATACCTGTGTTTCGCCTCAGAAGCTTCACATTCGCCGGAGGGATCTTCTTGTTGCACGGTTGTTCTTCATCTCGAGATTCTTTGTGCGTCTTATGCCTCCTGGGCCGTCGCTTCACGAAGAAGAATCCGCCCTTCTCACGAGCTATCGCGGCGAAATTGACCTTACGTGTTATAGGAATTTTCCGGTTACTCTCTCGGCTGCCAAAATATACGGATAACTGGTGCGGAGATACGCCAATCTTTTGGCCAATATCCGACTGAAAATTCTTGAAATTCAGAGAGGAGTCCACCATGATTTCGCCGATGTTGACCGTGTTTTCACCGTCCAAGAAGACAACAGAGAAGGATACACCGGCGTTATCCTTCAACATTTTGAAGGAGAAATCACCGTCGGAAGACAAACGAAGACAGAGACATAGGAAAACCGGAGGTAATGGAACAGGGAAAGAGCGTTTTATAAATGAGTGCAGAGAAAAGATAGGGGTTTTAGGTATGTATGGTTTAGTAAATACGGAAAGGCGGTCAGGGGTATTAATGGAAATAATGCTTTATCGAGAAACCCGGGGGATGATGACGTGTTCGGACTCAGTACTGTTTCTTGCTTGGATATCAAGTAAGACGCTAACAAAACGACTCGCAAAAGCCCGCTTTTTATCTGGAAAAGTGGAAAGAGCCGCTCAGTGCATTCTGGAGTTTGATTTTTTTTTATTAAGTTAAAATAAAAGACATCAATCAAAATATATAAACTCTAAGAAAAATGATAATAAATATTTTTAAATTATATAAATAATAATTTAATCCTTAATATAATTTATGTAAATAATTAAATTATCCTTGTTAAAAATAAAAGAATCACAAATTTTATTTAAATAATTATAACTTTTTTTATATTCACAATAACATAATAATCAATCACAACTTTACAGTCAAATTCTTTATAGTGCTTCAAGTATTGAAAATAAGAAGTAATAATTATAAGTTTTATTGAAACAATCATAATTTTTTTATTATATTCACAATAATGTAATAGTAAATTATAACTTCATATGTCAAATTTCTAATATTATTACAAGGATAATTTGATTATTTATATAAATTTATTAATGATATAAAACTCTTAAGGAACTTTAATAGAATTATGATATTTTAAGAAATTAAATTATTATTTATATAATTAAAAAAAAATATTATCATTTTTCCTAAATTCTATTCATCAAAATATTACTCATACTTGAAAGCAAAAACTTCATTTTTTGGGAGGACTTTCCTTTTTTGGGACTGAATCTCATTAAGTGATGAAAATTACTTTCTTGATATGTAGGCGGGTACAATGGCATGGCAAAAGGTGCAGACTAAGGAGATATTATTATTATTTTTCACATAATCAATAAAAATTATGATGATTGATGCTATTTACTTCCTTCAAGTTCAATTTAAGGTAGTTGGCACAAAAAAAAAAAAAGTTTCTATTTAAGATCACAAAGTGATCAGGAAAGGTATAACTTGTACAGAGCCATACATTTTCCAATAGATATATTTACATGTTAAAATTAAAATATTAAGTGATAGTATTTACCAGTAATTATTTATTATATCC
Source organism: Prosopis cineraria (assembly GCF_029017545.1). Taxonomy (NCBI): domain Eukaryota; kingdom Viridiplantae; phylum Streptophyta; class Magnoliopsida; order Fabales; family Fabaceae; genus Prosopis; species Prosopis cineraria. The sequence continues at coordinate 48,846,271 of NW_026555332.1, forward strand.
ATACACTGAGCATATTTGCGCTTAGTACACTGGGCATATTTGCGCTGCAGTTACCGTCCAATACAAAAATTTCCAGCTTAAAGTATTTCAAGAATGGCAAAAAAAAAAAAAGAAGAAGAAGAAGAAGAAATAAATTAAAAAATTTTCTAACAATATATTCTAATTTGTAGTTTGCAAAACCTTTGACATCATCTATTCTAAAATCAAGTCAAGAACGTGTTTTTTTTTTTTCTGGATATCGTAGAATTAACAATGCTCCTAGTGAAAAAAATAATATCATCTTGTCGTATTATGTTGTACTCAAATGTACTCATTTTCATAAAAAATATAAATATTTTTTTAGGGTTGAATGTTAAAAAATATAATATATTTTTAATATTTTAAGATGTAATTAATTTATTTTTTAAAATATATTCAATAAATAAATTATTTTATATTTATTTTTAAGTAAAATACCTATTAAATAAGAATAAATTTAAAAATATTATATTAATTTAAAGACAGTTAATTACTTTATTAAAAAAGTGAGATTCAATTAATTTTTTTTATATTTTTAAATGAGGGGGTATAATTCATCTTATAGCTCAAATCATATAAGAGGAGAGATTCTTTCATCCCCCCTCTCTTCCTCTCCTTTCCTCACTTTCACTGTTATATTAAAATTTTAATAATTAATACTTGATATTTTATAAAGTTATTATAATCCTGCATGAATAATAAATAGATAAATTTAAAATGTTAAAATTTGACTTAAACAAGTCAAAATTGTAATATATCATAAAGAATATTTATAAATTAATTTATTCATAAAATTAATTGTATACTAATCATGAGATTGAGAGATTTTGTGTTTTTTTTTCTTGTTGATGTCGTGGATGTGTTGTAAATTCAAACCAGCTTTAAATCGCTTATTACTATCTTTGGTTCAACTATTAAACAAAACATGCCGGAATTTGTCTGATTAAATTTCCGAGAAACTTTGGATCTTACCTTACGCTTCGGAGTGGATATATAAACAGCATCATTGCAATTTACGAGTTAATTAGTGTTCTTTTTATTTTATTTTAGAAGATATTTTTAGTCAAAATTATATATGCCAATAAAATTTATTAAATACACTTTACAATGTTATTTTTTAAAAGATAAAAACAAAAATTTTAAAAATATCTTTCATTTAATATACTTTATTAGGGAAACATCTTGTAAAGAGAGAGAAAATATAACAAATAGGGAAGTATAATGTTGAAACAAGTATAATAACAAAAATATCTTATATTTTGAAGAGAAATTCTTACACAAACCCGATACACAACATCATGGTTTATCCAATAAAAACGTGCAATATTAGTACCAATTAAATCAAATAAAATCTTATTTATTATTATTTTTGATAAATTTAGTTTTATAATTTTTTTTCTTATTTTTTCTCTGTCTATAACCATCAATAATAGAATAAATTTATATTTATAATTATTAAACATAACATGTTTTTATTATACAAGTTATAAATGCTGTGGTGTTTTAGGTTTCTATATTTATTTGAAAATCCGAGGAGCTCCATAACTAGAAAAGGACACGGTACCATTTATCGTTTAAGTAACCAGCTCGGAAAGGAAAATGCCTTGTTGGGAATGAACCAATCAAAATGTTTTGTTATATTCCTCTCTCACAAATCATCAAAAAATAAAAATTTCATCATAAGGAGTTAAGAGATCACTCTAAAACACGTCCACAGAGAGGTAAATTATTGTGCTAATCTTTTGGCCGACTGGCCCATAAGGCCTCTAGCAAACATTTTGATATTACTCTGTTTGATGTTACCCTAATAAATTATAGAAGCATTATATCTTTTGATATGACCTGATCTTGGTCTAATTGTATAGTATTTTTACCATGTCCTTGTATTAAAAAGAAGTCTTTTTATATGTTTCTTCAGAAATTTAAAGCATCATTAAGCCTCGTTTGGTATGATGGAAGAGTTTTTGATGGAATCGGAATCGGAATTGGAATTGAAATCGGAATTGGAATCGGAATTGAATTGAGTTATAAATGTAAGTTTGGTATGAAGATGGAATCTGAATATAATATTAATAAATATATGTATTTAAAATAAATAAAGACCAAAATGTCCCTTATAAAAAAATAAAAAACTTAGCCATCATGATGGAGTGTGTATGTGGGGTACTTATGACAATTCCATGGAATTGTGGCAATTCCATCATGATGGAGATGAAATTGAATTCTAGGTATTTTGGTAGAATTGGAATCCATAAGGAATTGGATTCATGCATACCAAACAATTGAAAATATGATTCCAATTCCAATTCCATTTCTCTTGGACCCAATTCTAATGTACCAAACATGACCTTAGTAATATTTTCCATATTATATCCTTAATTATTCTAGTAACTTCAAAGCAGCGTTATTAAATTTTAGGAACATATTTTAAAATAGAGTCAAATTTTTTTATATTGATTATATTTCTTAATTTGTATATTTTAACTTTGAGAAACTTATATATACTGATAAATAAGAGGGAGTGATAAATACGGATGTGATTTAGATGAGAAGAGGCATCGATGTCGCAATGCTCCGATGTCGCCCTCACTGAATAAATGTGAAAAGCTATTTGCTTGTGACGCAGAAGAGAGATTTGTGAGAGCGAAATGCAAAAATTTGAGGGAATGGATATGATTAGGAATCAGTACATTTCCCTTTCAAATTAACATCCTGGCCGCTGAGCAGTTTGGTTGGTAGAGGTCCCATTTCTCCGTATTAATTAAAATTATTTTCATATTTATATTTCATTTAACTTTAAAAAAAGCTGTAATTTCACTGAAGTGATATGGACACAGATGATCCATCACAGGTATTCCTGGTGAGAAATCGACGCCTCGTAGCTTCCGCTGGCGCGGCTAACCTAAGCGTCTATAAACTTACTAGGTTACATCAATAACAACAAACGAATTTTTTTTTATTTTAAAAATCCCTTTATCAATTGATAAACATGATTAATAACGCAGTATTCCTTTCTATTTCTATTGTAAGATACTCAAATCCATTAGTATATCAAGACACTAGGTGATTACATTTTTTTCAATTTTATTTATATTCAAATTCATTAACTATGAAAGAGAATATAATATAAATTTAAAAATATTTTATTTAAATGTGAATAAGATTAACGTTTATTATATTTTCAGATAGAATTAATAACTTAATAGTCTCTCCTTATTTTTAGCGAGGTGGTTAGAAGTGTTTTCCAACAGAAACTGAAAAGAGTACTTCAATTCTTTCGAGTTTTAAAATAAAGATGCTTAACTAGGTTCATAATTAAACAAGGATTTTGAACACAAACTGACAAATAGGTTATGTCAGGGAAAATAAGAATCTAGAAAACAGTCAATCGAGAAGCATTTTGGTTCGGGATTTTACATGGATGGGTGGTGGTTCTGGCATATTGAAATGTAGGAAGTGCTCCAGTGAAAGCTCTTTTAAGGAGGTATACCATAACGTAAGATTGGATCCACGTTCCCACATGTCAACATGCGAATGCTTGCGATGCCAACACCGAAATTAAAACAGAATTGACATCTACATGCATATTTAAGAATCACAGCATAGTAGTTTTAAATAGTTAGACTATCGCCGACGGTAGCCTGATGCCTTTCCCAGCAGAAGAATTCAGCAATACAGGACGAGGCACTGGATTTTCATATTATCTTATCCTTGCACTGGTTCATCCAGTTATGTGATAATCAATCAGCCAGAGGTATTCTGGTTTACAACTTTGTGGAAAAATAATGGATAAAACAAAAAAACCTATACGTGTATTATACTCGAGAATTATGATACACCAACCATTTTAGAAAGTTAGCTCAAATGATTTTAGCTTCAAAAGTTCAACTTGACATTAGAATAGACTCTTCTGGCAGGAGAAAAACAACAGTATACGTTGAGTTACCTCACGGAATTTTAAGCAATTGGTTGGCAGTGCGTTGGAGTGGCCCTTCTAGACATTAGCGACTGCTTCATTATCAGAAAAGATTGACGTTCAGTTGTATCCATCAACTCAATCATTCCAATGAAACCCGTCTTTTTCAAAACCGATTATTGGTTTATTTCAAGATGCTAAAATGTGCTGCCATCTAGATCTACAAGGAATCCATGTGTTCACTGATTATGCTGAGGCAATTAACCTTCTTACTAGATCTTATGTGAGTCAACATCCATTTAGAGATATGATTGAACAAGCTAAGGAATGTTTGACTAACTCTAGAGCAGTGTCTTTAAATTTTATGTATAGGGAGACAAATTTTTGTGCTCATTTACTTGCTCAGAATGCTTTAGACTATGTAGAGAGTTCTTGTGCTATTGATCAACTATCCCTTTTTGTCAAAAGATGTTGGATAATAAGAACAGGTCCTATCTGATAGCATGAACACTCTTGTGACCTCATTGGCTTAATGCACTCTCTTATGTTCCCAAAAAAAAAAAAAAATCTTAGGAGAAACGAAAATTAACATACCCAGAACGTAGAGCCTCCTAACATGATACCTGAGAACTATTCGAACTTTCCCAACTGCCAGATTCTGAACAAGTGCAGCAAGCATATTGAAACGCCAACAGTTTCGATTTGAGTGAGGGCATACATGCTTGGATTTAAACGTCTTTCTTAATGCGTAAGGAGAAAAAAAGGTTATTTCTTCTATAAGCAAATTCATCATGGTCAGAGGTGAGCCCATGTATTAGTTCTTTTTTTGATAGAGAACCCATCCTCTATTTCAAAAACATTCTATACATTGATTACATTATGCAACTTGTTGATAAAAACGATAAAAAATTACTTATTGAGGAGCAAATATGACATTATGACGTACAGTTGGATGAGATTTCTTAAACGCCGCTGAATGATATGAAATTAGACACTCAGACTTCAGAGGTCTGAAGTTGAGCTCAATTTTAGAAAAACTAGCGAAACGAAAAGCAACAAGACATGGTGGAAGTTCTAACAACATTAATAATTTCATTGAGGAATACGCCATTGACACTCATGGCAGCAAGGCTGTTAGAGCAAGACATTATGGAGAAATGAAGACAAATATTACATATCTCGACATGGGAACTAATAGCCAGCTGGCAGAACTCAAAATTACTTACCCACAGTAAAAAACAAATTACCAGTTATGGACGACAACAATGCACTTCAGAGAATCACATGATGGCCACTGCACAAAAGTGATATTCTTGGACATCTTCCCGCGTTAGCATGAACGGTCAACAAAGATACCAATTTCAACTAACAGCTCAAAATGAACACGTTCCCCTTTTAACAGTTGTCGTCCAGCATTCTCTGTAAGTTAAACCAATCATGAAAGTCATCAGCATACCTGCCATGTGAGAGGGAAACATGGAAGGAAATTTTGCCACGTTAAACGTTGGAAGAGTGAAACCAACATTGTCTCGCAAACTTCAGCGCTTATCATCCTTCAGCGCATTTAAGCAGATTTCCGTGCTCACCATTCCTGTAAAGGTTAGGTTATAGGAAATCAGAACTACTCAACGAATTGCTATTCCTCTAATCGCAAAGAGACACAGACAAATTTGAGACCTGATAGAACCGTATCAATGAATTAATCTTAGGCGACAATGATTGTCATCATATGATATATCTGATTAGCTAAATGCAAGCTTTAAATAATAAAGCATTATGACAATATTATAATGCACAAACAACAATTTTATTAAGGCAATAATTTTTTTTTTTGGGGGGGGGGTGTTAAGTTCAGCACAGCAAGTGTAATTGTTAAGCAGCTCCTTTAAACATACAACTACAACAAGCTTTTATCCCACTAGGTGGGGTCGGCAGCTCCTTTAAACATACCATTGAGAAAAAATAGCAAAGCATCCCACCTCTTTCAACATGAAACAGAGGCAATTTCCATGCATGCTTTTCACTCCAAAATCCACAACATGGCTGAATGAGAAGTCTCAAGAAAAATAGGACCAAGGCAAAATGGTGGTGAAGTCATGAAAACTCACATGGACAAGTTAGTTGCTCGGCTATAAAACACTCTTTTGGAGACTGTCCGTCTCTTAGGGTAGCGAACTTCTTAGAATTTTTAGTTGATCAAATGACCGATCTATTTTATCCCTTTCTTCAATTTCCACACTGATATTTTCTGATAACTGCACCAAAACAAAGAAACGAGTAAAGAAAAGACCAAATTACCATATTTGAGAAAAGTTAAGAACATTACCATAAATGTATCCCAAAAAGAAAAGCATAAAGTAGAAAAACATGATTTTGACATGAACTATTCACAAGGCATTATTTCACCATCGTCTTCATCCAAGCATCTAGCATACGAGGGTATTTAAGGTAACCCAGTTGGATGTGTTTGTGCATGTATGTTCAAGATGCTTGGATGCTTATGAAGCCAGCATTTACACTCGTCTCATACCTCACCGAAAGGATGAAAATCTAACATCTCAGAAATTTTAGCTTTTGTCGACCATTACAAATACAAGTTGTATCCATCCATCTTTTATAAAGTGGCATCGCATAATTAATATTCAAGAATGACATGTTCAAAGTAGCAATCAACAATATTGAACATCTAAGGCCATAAAGGAAAAAAATTATTGAACATCAAGCACAAACCAACCTGCAAATAAACTTGCAGGATGTTATCAACATCCGCCTTGAATAAAGACATTATCTGTCGCAATTTAGGATCTTTGTGCATCAACGAAAGTAGAGAAGCAACAGCATTTACCCTATTGTAGAAGGCCTTTCTAGAATCAGCAATTGCTGAAAAACTTCCTCCTATAGCGGATCTCATGCTCTTCAACACAAGATTCATAAGCTTGTGGCACCGATCAAACAAGAAAAAACAAGGAAGTAGATAATAATGCAGGGTACTTAATTGATTGGACAGGGTGTGTTTGTCATCATCTTCTGGAATGCACTGTAAGACAGTTAAGTCGATAATCAATCAACGAATTAAGGATAACTGAAGATGAAACATGAGGAAAGACATGGTTACCAAAAGAGTTGAAAACAAGTACAGCATTAAATGAGGTTGAAAAATAGAATAAAATAAATCGCAGAAGATAGAAATATGTAGTTGCCATTCTTTCAAATGGATTGACTCTTCGGTTTTACATGTGATCTATAATTTAGTAGTTAAAAAATTCCAAATAAACATGACTGACAAGGTGAAGTAACACCCCCCCCCAAAAAAAAAAAAAAAACTGCAAGGCCAGATAGAAAGTTCTCCATCCAACTCTGTATATCTTGATTGATTTTTTTGCCGATTTTAAGGACACTTCTAATTTTTCTCAAAAAGGAACCACATCTTTTAAGTTTAATCCATGTAACATATTATCTTACTTATCACATTTACAAAGATATTGCTGTTTTTTGACGTTCAAAATAAACAAGGCAAAAGACAAAAACAAATAAGAAATCATTTCAACTTTCAATGAGAGGCATGAATTTGAAAACCCGAAAGAAGTAATATAAAATGGTTAAATCCCCACTTAGCTGTGACATATATAATTGACTAGCCGTCAGATTTTAAACAATATACTCACTTGCACAACATCTATCAAATATTCTGAAAGAAAAACTCCCAGAGTGTCAATACTTTTCTCAGAAAGCATTGTAGGCTTAACATCCACTGTTACAAGCATTCTTAGGAGAGAACAACTGTTATCCACTGGAGGCTTTAGCAACTGCAACACAATAAAAGTGTGAGAACTCATCATTTGAGAACATCTCTGAATGGATCAAACAATCATAAAAGTAAAAGAAAGGGAAAATTAGTAGTTCAGTTTTTTTTTTTAAAAAAAAAAAAAACCTCAATGTAAATGCATATGACCTCATGATTCTAAAATGTCTTAGGGTGGACCAAAGATAAGAAAAGTAAAAAAGGGAGATGATTACTTCAGTCAATAAAGAAGAGAACTCAATGCAAAACAAAGCTTAGTGAATTGGTTGGTTATAGGAAGAAATTGAATCAACTTACTATCTGATCAAGTATCACTTCCTCAAGCATTTCTAGAACAAGAGAATTATTGCCCATCATAGCCAGATGTGAACAAAGAACACTCGTAATAGACTTGAAAGTTTTGAAGATTGGATCATCACCCAAGCCAGGAGAAACGACTTCTGTAAAATTCAATCAATAACAGCTCCAGAATAAAATTTGACATTGGATGACTACAGAAGATATGTTTAATAAAATAGAGAAGTTGATATTCCCTAATTTAATCATCTGAGATCACTATACTAAACCACCAGTGGGGCAGTATTATTTGCCTAGAAAGTCGGGCACACATGACCAGTGACTAACAACATTTTCTTCATCCTCATGATTTCACAAGCTCAAGACCATGCAAGGCATACTATGTCGAAGTTGTATTTATCTATCCAGTAATTATCAAGAAGCAGAATTTTACGTTGATAACCAACCCCCCCCACCCCAAAAAAATAAATCTCCCATAAAGATAAGCTCAAACAAGTTGACCATATAATCCCACTTGGGTGCCCATCACCATATAAATATGCGGCCTACCATGAGAAACTTTAAAGCCTGAGAGTAAGGTAATGAAGAAACTCAAGTGATCAGCAATATCAATACGTCCAGCTCTGTACGCTGAATGAAGAACCTCAATTGTCCGAAATAACACATGGGGATCTAGATTAGGACCTACAAAGGAGACAAAGAAATGCAGAGGTGCTAAGTAATAAAAACCTACTAAAGCATTTGGTTATGAGCATCCTACTTTAATGACACTGAACATATTGTAAAAACACCAATAGCAAGTGTAATTACTGTAAAAAGGTACCACTAACCTTTATAACTTATCCATGTAAGAATGGTTCTTATTGGTCAATCAACTTACTAATTGTTCAATACTTCACAAGGTGTCTCTGTTTTCAGAATCTCCATACCAAATAATTTGGTACTTTACTCTCAAGTTTATTTTTTCATTGCAAATATTTTGTATAGCTCCCACGTTTTATATTAAAATAATGCATTTCAAATAGTTGAAACCACATCCTTAATGGGAAGATTGAAAGCCTAAATATTTTATTTGATGCAACCTATAAACAATCTAGTGAGACAATAATATTCATTTTTTCACGAGACACCAGCTACAGATTTTGAATTCATTGTCTATGAACAACTACATTCCACTTATCATATGTTCATTGGATTTTTTCTTGGGGAACAATATAAGCGCTTAAACAACTTACAGTTAAATTTTCAATGACAGATCAGTGAGCAAATAAAAGAAAATTCACAGAGCGTTTGATTCAATTCACAAATACACAAAGTATCAAGCAGAAAAGCCCATGGGCATAGATAACATTGGTTGTTAATTTTGACACACACCAGCACAGCATCAAGAGAACAGTGCAATGAAAATTTTGGAACTCTAATCTATACATGTATAGCACGAGAAACTAATTATTGTGCATGTGATAAGAGATCAAACAGTGAAGAAAATGTTGAACAAAACATGAAAGCTAGCTACAATTTTGCCAAAGGACAAAAATACATACATAGGCAGCAACAAGATATTGTCTTCAAGAAATGTGAATCCACATGAGAGAAATAGTAAAGGCAACACAAAGAGAGCTCTTGAGCTTCTCTAGGAAGCCTGATAAAGGGACCATAACACATGTTTCCTGCAACAGGGCAATATGATGAGAGGTTAGGATTTAAGAGTATAGGTAATAAACCACAAATACCGAGTCAACACTGTTTTTGTTTACTTTCTTGGCATGCACAATAAAACTCCTGCAATGAGTATTGCATGTTGTCATATGTGCTAACAAGTGATGAGTTTGACAAAGCACACCGTCCAATGCAAAGTTGAAGACGTAACACAGCCTGAATGAACATGGAATGTTTAAAGGGTAGATAGTAAACCAGTGAGTTAAGACCACAAGTTACATTTGAAAACTTCACATTAAGTACTGCTTTAGTGACTACCTGTGAGAACGTTGGGTGTTTATCACCAACCTGGATCAGCAACAAAGGGAGCTCTCTTATCCATGCAATCAAAGCATCTTGAAACTCAACATTTTCCGGATAGCTGGCATCTAGATGAAGCTTACTTTGGATCTATAATTTGCACCAAAATATAAACACATTCAATTAAAGTGTATAAATTGCTTTCACTTGATTATCCAAGACTCCAACTTAAAGTAATTATTTGGAATAAAAATGGAGCCAAACTCACAGAAGTTAGCATATCCTCAATTGCAGAAAGACAGGCCATTTTCAATAAAGAAGCTGGCTTGCTTTCCCTGAATGTCTGTGTAAATGCCTGCATTCAAGAAGTGTTAATTATCAAAGCAAGCAAGTTACATAATTTAAAAAGAATAAGAAAACCCGGTCAATGGCTTTAAAAGAAACAATCAATATTCAGAATCTCTACAATTATATGTCAAACCTGAAGAAGACGAGGTGTCCAATAGCTCGCCTCACATGTAACAATTTTAGGAATAAAAGGAAGGAGTTGAATTAAATGCTTTTCCCAGACAGGGTTAGCTGACTGTGAAGCTTCAAAAACCTGCATAGTAACAAGTCCAACAGCTTTAAAATTATATAATTCAATAGCTTAAATTTTAAAAAAGTTATAGGTCCATTTATCAAACCTTCCCAAGCAGTGCATTTTCCAGAAATTCTAGAAACTTCTCCAACAAATCAAAAGGAAGACAGGTCCATTCCTTGAGCAGAAAAAATATTTTTGTAACGACCATATTAAGTTCAAGGTATCTGTCATATTCCTGCAAAGCATAGGTAAAAGGAATCAGATCCATAGAGAGTGCAAATCTATCTTAGTCTGACCCCCACTTTTCACAAAGGGAGGGGGGGACTACCAAAAATAAGTGGCATTTCACCCCAGAAAATTTTATCTAGAGAATTGTATGGTTATTTTACATAAAAATTTGCTGTGACAGTGTAACACATGCCACTGTTAACTTTCAACTATCCAGTACAAACACCTAAACCAAGAGTCACACTCGCAGAAACACATCATCAATATAAATATCCCAATTAACTATCAAGTTACAGGACTGCCAACTGGTGCTTATCCAACTTTGAACACCTTCATTGGAAACCAATGCATGTTACAATAGTGATCAATATTTGCCAAGTTGGAACACAAGGCATGCCTTATCAAAGGTCAACATTCCATCTCAAGCCATAAGAGCATAAGCTATGCTTGCTATTAGTGATCTAAATAGTCCTTCCTATACTATCTGCTTACTCCTCCCATTACTCCACTAGGTCAAAAGATTTTACACTACATGAGATTGATTTTTATTCAATAAGGTTAACAGCCATTAAATCCAAAGGATAAGGTAGGCAAAGCACTACAGTAAATATGTTTCAGCAACTAGGGATGGCTATGAGAAGAATCAGTATCTATTGCAAAAAGTTTATTCATCCTCAATTAAAGATGAATCATGTCATGATTTATATATCATTTTCTTACTCAGTTAACAAAAAATACAATATAATTGGGTTTAGCACTCATGAGGTTGCTTGACAGGTGGATAACATCTAGTTTAAAACTCAAACTTCAGTGGAGAGCCTAGGAAAAAAGATGCAATATAGAACAAACATCTCCAAATAAAGAAATAGTATAACAGGAATGTATACTCATCAAAAAGCAATTAAATTCCTTCATAACTAAATAACTAGCTGAGCAATATGTTGGGAAGCCAACTAGAAATTTAAAAGGAACATAAAATGCCTACAGCAGAAACCTTGTAGCAGAGCAACATGTAATCATTATTAACTAAATACCTGGCTAAACAAAATGCTACAATTGATAGAAAAAAGGTCAGATTAACAGAGACATTAAAGAGGAATAACCAATTAGTCTGAATAATTCTATTTTATCTTCCACATCCTATATTGCATAAACACATCCCCTCCCTAAGGTTTAGAAAACAAACCCACAAAATAAGTACCTTTTCTGAATGATCATGCACAGGATTGAGGGGAAACAAAGAAAACAATTTCCTCAACATTAAGGAAGAGATAGCATCATCCCATATCATCACGCCAGGCTCACCAAGAGAACTTAGGGACTCTGACTGCTTCCCATAACTCCCATAAATAAAGGACCTGATTATCATATCTATGCAATTAAGTATAGACAGCATACAAGCAGAAGACATCCCATCAAGTTTTGGGGAAGCAAGAGCTTGAGGAATAAATTCCTGGAAAGTATTTAGCAATACTGGCAGAAGATCCTTCAGCTTCTTTATGATAAGAGGAAAACCTATACACAGAGAAAGTATAAAGCAGGATAGTCAGACCATTAGTGTCCCAATTGGGGGGGGGGGGAATGCGGAATCATAAAGTTGAATAAACAATTCTACTAACAAATTATTCAAACTCATCAAAATCAGTATATCAAATATCTGTTTTAAAATTTATGATGCTTTACCAGTAGATCTTGCAGGCATATCATCCTCAAAAGCATGCAATACCCTCTGTCCAGCATCATTCTATTGGAATTAAAGAAAGCATCAGAGACTAGTTGTGAAGCCAAAAAAGCAGCTGATAAATAAGCAAGAGTATACAATTAAAAAAAAAATCTGTGTGGAGGAAAAAGCAAGCAACGCTAGATGTGGTCAGAAACAGTAACCAACGTAAAGTAGTCTTAAAAGCTGAGTGCCTCAAAAATTTGATATGCATCATTCCAGAAAATCATATGCATTGTGCAAAATAATATTTTATTTAACGGGTTTCTGAGCAACAGCACTTGCTCCATTCACTATATGCCAAAGTTCCAAATCTGCATAATATACAACAGCAGGAGCAAGCCTTATTCCACTAGGTGGGGTAACTCAAATTTATGATAAAAAAACAAATAAAATATTTCATATTCACACTAGAGCCTCCAAAGGCACGAATTGACAAACTTTATCTAGAATATAGTTAAAATGCCAACTGCAATTAACTTTACACATAGGATTACCAAAACATGAGTTCATTATTTTAATTGAAAACAAGATACCTTATCATGCAAATTAGTTTCTTGTTTCTGCCATGGCAAGAGTGACAAGCAGCGAACCAACCCCACAAGAGCAACCTTCAGTTTCCCTCTCTCCTGTAAATAGCACTGGTTCTTCCTTAGAATATCATCATAGATCTGGAAAATCTGCCCACAATGCAACCACGAAACAGTAAATACAAAGCTCTAACATGACTATTTCAATTGAGCCACACAGTTACACCAAAGAATAAAAAGATCAATATTTGAACAGATGGACACAGAAATCAATATCTCATTGCAGGAACATCAACAAAATTAAAGAAGCCCCCTGCCAATACAGCATGAGTCAATGCCCTTTAACATTCCCTTCTCCATGAAGAACACATGCACATGCATCTCCAGCAGCAATTTCCAATATATCTTTTATAGAGAAAATGACGGCACCTTCTCGGCATATAAAGGTAAGGAAGGTGGATAAAACTCAAGAACAAGATCCAAGAATTCAAAAGCTTTGAGCCGAATGTCAATTGCTAAATGTGTCATTGCTTGAAAAATGGAAGTCATCAGCAAGGAAACAACCAGCTCTTGGTTATCCTACAAAATATGGGAGAAATAAACATAAGAATAAGGTAAATCAATTGCAAACAGAATAAATGTACAGTGGCATTAAATGTAATGACTGCAAGATGCATCGAGGTAAAATAAATTAGATCTCCAGAACCAGGATTAAAGAGAGCATCAAAAATGACAATTCCAATCAAATATAGGATATGCAAGTAACTTTTGAATCCCAATAAGAATTTTTTTACTGTTAAAAAGAAAACCAACCTTTCCACAGTTTTTCAATAAATACGATGCAAGTTTAGAATATTTTATTTTGATTATTGGTCACCCAGCTTCCATTTCAGCGTTAAAGAAAAGATAGTGAAGATAATTAAATTATAAATACCTCTTCACAGCCAGCCAAAATCACTAACTTAAATAGATCATACAATGAATCTCGAACCACTTTAATGTCATCACCAATGCGCTCACGAAGCTTTTGCACAACAGCATACTTGTGCAACTTCAGTTCTGTTGGATGTTTGATGAACAATTCCTTGATACCCGCCAATGCATCTTTGAATTTTGGGGAGGGGGAGGGGGAAGGAATAGCTTATGTCAGCGTTTGAGTACCATGTAAATAAAATAAAAGCTGAATGCTTCAATAAAATGATAAAAAAGAGCAAAGATAATTAACACATGCAGCAATAACAACATGCCATTAAAGTAAACTCTCTAAGATCCCAAAGACAACATGTAAATAAAATAAAAGCTGAATGCTTCAATAAAATGACAAAAAAGAGCAGAGATAATTAATACATGCAGCAATAATAACATGCCATTCAAGTAAACTCTCTAAGATCCCAAAGACAACATGTAAATAAAATAAAAGCCGAATGCTTCAATAAAATGATAAAAAAGAGCAAAGATAATTAATACATGCAGCAACAACAACATGCCATTCAAGTAAACTCTCTAAGATCCCAAAGACAACAATTAACTTGCAATGCAATTAATAATTCGATAATATTAATTGAAAGTTAAGAAAAAGCCCTGTCTGGAACATCTATCCACCATCTTTACAGTTCATTTATTCAATTGTGGTTGCCTCTAGAGAAATGTTTGTTTTAAAGATTACCTACGGATTCTTCAGTTCCACGTCCCAATTAACTTAGTACTGAGTTCAACTTAATTTGGTGCAGATAAGTCTTTGACGTCTTTTTTCTTTTCCAACACTAACTTTAGCTTCAAACATATTTTACTGACACTGCTAGCATGATGACAAAACATTCAACAAGGATATACCTCTTCGAACTTTTGGGTTGTGATGTGATGTTTGCTGAAGAAGCTCTTTTAATGTCAAACCTTTCTTGTTTACTGCTAAGCCTGCCTTCTCTGATGCCACACTCTGCTCGGGCAAAATAATTGCTGCCAGAAACGTGTAAGCATAAAACTAGTTCATGAAAAATCATTCAGAACTTGAAGTATTAAACCCAAAGAACATTTCATTTTTAAAGAGCACATTTAAAGTTGACTTGATTGATTGTTAAACCGGTGAACAGTCATATCAATAATGAAACCTAGATAGAAATTGCAGCTGAAATAATGTAGTACCTTTGGATTTAATTTCAGTATTTGTAGAATTCTTAGGTGGTGGCAGTTTCCTCCCTATCTTTCGCTTTATTTTCTGCAAGTGTTCAATCAATGAGCATTCAAAGAATTTTCATATTACTGCGTTTCAGTAAATTTAATGAAAGCGCTTTACTAATGCGTTTCAGTAACCTTGAAGTCCACGCCATGCTTTTTCTTTGAAGGAGCTTTCGAACGGGTCATATTTTCCGGTCAATTATGGCCTGAAAATATCCAAACAGACCAAATAAACATTCAACGGTCCAGACAGAGTAAATAGATGTCTACGTCGCAACTGAATATAACATAAACCTTTTACTAAGAAGGTTAAAAGACTAGGATAGAGAACTAAAACGAAGATAAGTCAATAATAAGTAGAATATGAGATTATTCTTGCTGCCCTCATCAGTCTCCGTCACAGGTGATAAGAGCAAGAGAGATGGGAGATAAGGGAACTACCTGTGACGGTGATTGAGAAGCAGAAGACACTTGTGCTCCCTGGTGCCGGAGACGATTAAGCGGCGAACGTATATGACTAGGAACGTCTGAAAGGGTCACTTCGAGGCGGCGGAACGAGATGACTCGTCGACTCAACGTAGCGGGAACCAGAACGATACGCTCCGACTGCTTTTCTTTTCTAAAGACAAAAATAAAATAAAAATAATAAAATGATGGGGGAGAAAAACATTTATTTCAAAAATTCAAGGTTAGCCGGATAGATTTGATTTGAATTTTCAACATATGAAAACGCAATTTATATATACATGTAAGTATAAAAATAGACCACAGGCATCAACCACAGCTTAACATACAAGGGAATTTTGTAATCCCACAATTCTAGCGTATCTGACATGAGTATTAATTTAAAAAATAAAAAATAATAAGTACGACATCTTTGTTTGTCAATATAACTTCCTCTCATTCGTTATTTTTATTTTTTATTATCTCAATTTTTTTAATTTTTTCTTAAATTTTTTCTTTCATGATCCCATTTATTACTATATTGATTTTTAAATTTTTTTTAAAATGATGAATATGATATTTACAAATGTCAAAATAATTTCCCCTTATCTTTATTTTCTCTCTTATTATCTTAATCTTTTTTTAAATTATTCTTGAATTTTCTCTCTTATAATCCCATCTATTATCACACCATCACTTATCCCAACTTAAAATTTAATATAAGCATAATTTCCTGCAACTTAAAAATTAATAAAAAGCCTTCAATCCCTCAATTATCCCATTCTCTTCTTGAAAATTTCTCCACTGATTAAGGACTAATAATCTTTTCAGTGTAAATATTTTTTAAAAAAACTATCACAAGCATATACGAATTAATTTAAAATTTATGAGATTTTAAAATTCAAAATTTGTAAAATTGAATATTGACAGCTTTCCTAAAATATATTTAATGGTTTATATGAATCCACAATTTGATTATTAACCATAAATTAATTTTTTTTCATTCCACGACCTTCATTCCATCATAATTTCTCTCACAATCTGATATCATGATACTTAGTTCTCTCTATGATTTTAAGTATAAATTCCTCCATTGCATTTGCAAGCGTATATTGTTTTTTTTTTATTTCATTGTCATCAAATATAAAAATGCTTTCTTTTAGTATAAACTGAGACTATCAATGACAACTAAAAACAATAAGTGTACAAAATATTACGAAACAAAAAAAAAAGACAACAAAACAATCTATCATCAACCACCATCTCTTAGTATAAAAGATGGTTTGTGATCACTGATCATAAATGCAAAAGAATAATTCCTGGTTATGTGCCCATCAAGCTAGAGTGTCAACAACAAGATTTGACTTCCTATATATGAAATTAATAGAAACAGACCAATTCCTCCCAATTATACTCCTTGCTTCTTCAATGATATCCTAGTATGGGTGAACTTGACTATAACCCCTGGTGATGAGATTGATGGCTTCTGTACTATTAAGAAAAGCAACAACATTTATATAGCCTTTAGTCTAGCAAATATTTAACCCTTAGATGAGTCCTATAATTTTTGCAATTGTTGGAGGAATTATGGTCAACTTACAACTGAAGCCCCTCAACCATTCAACATTATTGTGATACAGCATTCCACCACATCCACATTGGCCACTTGTAAGAACAAAACCATCCGTCTCTAATTTGATAGCATTTCCTTTTAGTGGTGTACATCCATCTTGAACAACTGTAACATCATCACGAAAGGTATGGCTCAAATGGAGATTTTTGTCCATCCATGCACGATAAAAACTATATTTAGCATTGGAGGGACTCTTAGGCTCTTGATTCTCAAATAAAAAAAGAAATTACATCTATCTACCCATATATCTTAACAAGTACAACCAAAAAGTGCAGGCTAAATAATGTCTCTAATGGCCATTTAGCCAGCTTCATGAGTTAGATTCCATTTAACTTATTCAACTCCTTGAAGAGTAAAGGAAGTGTACCAATATTCCTGGTTGACTATTGATTGCCATCGTCCCCTTGCATTTTTTCAGTCTCGCAAAGGGTGCATTCGGTCTTCCAAATCTTTATAGTTAAAAAGGCACTTCGCTAAATTTGAGAGCCCTCTTCTTACTCTGAATTATTGTGGATGAGTTTTTCCATGAGTGAAGATCTGCATAAAATACTTAATCATTTCAAGCACTTTCCATCTCCATAGGAGTTCCAAATGGTATCATTCACTGCTCCAGTGCAGTACCTACAAAAGTAAAATGATAAGCAGAGTTAACAGAAAAGGATCCATCTAAAGATAGAGTCCATAAGAATATATCCTTTCCTCTCTCCTCATGGGGTGGGTGTGCACACGTTATTTAATCAATAATAAAAGTACTAAACCAGTTGCCCACTTATTCTTTGTTCTATTCTCCTAGCATTATCATATAATCACTCGCTTTCTCTTAATGATTAATGAAGCCTTCTTGTTAACCTCTAGAATTTTATGTTATTTCATCATATTTTCCTTAGATTCTAATCTATTTTGGTTCAATTGTATACGTTTTTATTGCCCAAGTTAGGAAAATGTTTATTTTGTTTTGGGTTTGTACTCTTGGCTTTTATTTGATATTTTTTGCCCAATTTCATGTTATTTTGGTTGAAGTTTTGATTAGAAGCGTTTCTAGAGCTTTGTGAATTTTTTAGAAGGCTTTTGGATGAAGAAATCAAGCACAAAGTGAATAATTTTTGTTAGTTGTAAAAACAGTGTAAAACTTTCAAAGTCATTCTAAAGTCGTGACTTTTATTCACGACTTTTGCCAACTGTCAGAAAACGCTGCATTTTATTAAGTCTGAAATTGGTTGAAGTTATATTCAAAGAGCTAACCCAAAGTCATTCTACACACTTTTAGACACATTTGGAGCTTGGATGCGCTAAGGTTTGGGCATTGAAAGTGCTTGAAGCAAGGGAATGAAATTTGAAAACATTTAGAGCTCCTTTTCTTTAGTTTTTCTGTTCCTCTTCCCTTTCCTATCTTGTAATCTAAAATGGGTCCAATTATTTTGCATATTTGTAACTCGCGAATGATTATGAATAACTAAACTCTTTGTTCTAGGATTATTTAAAATCATTGTATGGATTAACACTAGGTTCCTCCTCTTTTTTTGTGATTAATGATATATATGTGTTTATCTTACTCTTTTCTTAATGCTTCTAAGTTAATTACCCACCTTTTAGATATCGGGTTCATTTGATTGATACTTGAAAAGGCTAAGTTAAGTGTAGAACTTGCGTTTAATAGTGTAAGAATTTGATATTTACGTGTTGAATGGATAACTTTTTTAGTAAGATAAAGATATACTTGCTAGTTTTGCATAGCCACATTAGGGTTGGTATTTAAAATTGAGTTTTATTAATTGTAACAAGAGATTAAACAATTAATTTAACTAAACACTTGTTCATAACTTAAGAAAGCTTGTCCAAGTATTTTTAGAATCCTAGTTTAGCACTTATTTTCATTAAAAGCATTTATGAGAGGAAGTAATTTTGGTGTTATGAAATACAAAGGGGATAAATAATCCTAAGTCCCAATTTTTGTTTGAAGTTTGTAAATCAATTACTTTTCTTTATTTTTTTAGTATTCGTTTAGTTTACAAAATTAACTTTTTCCTAATTATGTTTGGCTCAACTTGATTGAATTTACTTAATTTTTTGTTTAATCATTGTTTTTAAACAAATTCTCGAGAAAATAATACTTTACTCATCTTATATTACTTACTACAGCTCGTGCATTTGCGATGAGCAACACTTCCTTACCCAAAATGAGATCAATAAGAAGAGTTCGCATCCCAGACCAATTCTTAAACCAAAATGAAGTCGATTTTCCATTGCCAATTTTTTCCTATTCCTTTCTTGGAGGCTCCCCAAATTGCACATATTCCTTTCCATGTGAAAAAAGAGACTTTCTTTTTTCTCACATTGGGGAATGAGTTATTCCCGTAGCCATACTTACTTTTAAGAATCTGCACATACAGAGTATCTTTCTGCAAAGAATATTCCAGCATAATTTCATGACAAGCACTTCATTTTATTTTCCAAGATTTTTGATACCCAAGCCACCTTTACTCTTGTCATTAATAACTGTATAAAATTGGATGAATTTTCTTCACTTCTTTACTTCTACCACAAAAAGTTCCTATAATCCTTCTCCAGATCATGAATAAGCTTTTTTGGTAAGATCATAGTTTGCATGAAATATGAAGGGGAGGGCACAGAGAATTGACTTTATCAAAGTTATTCTTCAGGCTAAAGTAAGATACTTCCCTTTTCAATTTGAGAGTTATCTTCTAAATTTTTCTAAAAAAGGAGTAAACACAATATGTGAGGCACATTGATGAAGAAGAGGTACTCCTAAATACTTCCCCAAATCTCCAGTTATACTAACTCCTATAAGTTTGCTAAGCTCCAATCCTCGAGAGAGATGAACACTTAAAGAGACACACATTTTAGTTTTAGACAAATTCATCTTTAATTGGAGGCTAAAAAAAATGAGTTAGGTACTTTAGCATAATTTCAACCTGATCTGTATAAGCTTCTTTAAAGAACACAAGGTCATCAGCAAAGAAAAGATAAGAAATACATAGTCCCCCTATATTGAGATGGATTGGCTTCCAATCTTCCTCCCTGATTGCATCTTGAATCACATGGTTAAGCCTTTACATGCAAATAGTAAAGATGTAAGGAGAGATCAGGTCCCCTTGTTTTAATCCTCTTGATGGTTTAAAAGGTTCAGTGTTCTCACCATTCCAAACAATTTGCATACTCGAGGTATAAATGCATGCCATGATTACATTACAAATCTTCTTATCAAAGCCCACCAACTTTAAAGTCTCTTTAATAAAAGACCATTCAAGTCTATCATAAACTTGTTCTAGGTCAACTTTCATTACTGTCATACCTTCTTTGTTTCTCTTATTCTTTATTGAGTGGATCACTTCATGTGTAATGTTAATACTATTGCTACTCTACCTTTCTGCAATGAAATTATATTGATGATTGCCAATGAGCTTATCCATAAGTTTCTTAAGTCTTCTTGTAATCACCTTTGACACCACTTTATAGCTTACGTTGCAGAGGGAAATAGGTTGAAAGTCTTTAATAGTCTCTAATTTATCTACTTTTGTGATCAAAATAGGGTGTGTATTATTTACTTGCTCAACCTTCTCCGATTCTTCAAAAATCTCTCTCACCAACTTGCAAAAAGGTGCTCCAATAATGTGCCAAAAGTCTTAATAAAAGAAAGCCTGGATACTACTCGGCCTAAGGATTTAAATAGGGCCATGTCAAAGATAACTTCTTTTATTTCACTATTACTCACTGCAGCATTCAAAAAGAGAATGCCTATCTTGCTGAGAGGAGGGTATAAGCTATTTGTCACTGAAGTTTTATTATCTTCCTTGTTACTTGTAAATAAATCTATATAGCATTCTCTGGCCAAGTGTTTCAACTCTAATTGTTTAAAGATCCATTCACCTACTGGATTTTTTAGGCTTTCCACTCTGTTATGTTTCCTCCTTACTTTCGTAGGTGCATGAAAGAAGCTATTACTTTTGTCTCCCTATTTTAGCCACTTATACCTTGACTTCTGGTACCAAATCAATTCTTCTTAAGCCAACACCTTATTATACTCTTTCCATAACTCTTTTTCCACCCGAACAAGTTGTAAACTATCTCTCTTTCCCCTTGCTCTCTCCACACCTTCAAATCTCTTTGACAGGTTTCTCTTTTCACTCAAGATATTTCCAACTCTATTATTATTCCTGTCAATACTTTTCTTTTTAAAATTCTTTAGATTTTTAGTTCACTCATTTAAAGTCCAAGCCTCTTTTACCACATCAATAAAATCTTCTGTTAAAAGCCAAGCCGCTTAACAACGGTAAAGGGGTTGAGATTGATGCTTTTGATTATTTTAGATACAAATGACTAGTAAGGTTCTATGATAAGACCTTAATTTACTTATGTGCTTAACAGAGGAGGATGGAAAGCAGTGATTCCAAGGAGTATTAATAAAATCCCAATCAATTCTTTCTTTTAAGAGTCCTTTCTCCCAAGAAAAATATTCACTTGCTATGTCAACTTCTAATAATTATGCTCATTGATGCAATTAGAGAAGTTTTAAATAAAAGAAATTTGGAGGAACTCCCCCTTTCTTATCAAAAGCAAATAGGTAAGCATTAAAGTTCCCAATAACTAACCATGGTTTATTGATCAACTTGCTCAAATCAACAATGGTCTTCCAAAGAGAATTCCTAAGCTTATAATTTGGTTTCATATAAACATAAGACAACCAGAAGGCTTATCACTAGAAAAATCAATGACATGAACAAGGATGAGTTGATTCATAGAATAAACATACCAAACCTATACAACATCTTCATCCCATAAAATTCAAATTCCATTGGCGAATCTTATAGATTCAAGGCGTATCCAATTGCTAAAACTGAGTCTACGGACAATTTTATCTACTTAAGATCCATTGACATGAGTTTTTAAAAAGATTAACAAATTAACTCTTCTTTTTGCCAAGATATCTCTAACCCTCCTTAGGAACATTTTGGAGGCTGCCCCCTACAATTCCAAGATATAAGATCCATAAACATAATAATCATATTGGGATGAAAATTATAGCCCCTCGTAATTAAGTTGCTTTAATGATTTCTTTGTTATCCTCTACATCTTTTAATTTCTTATCTTCTTATGTTTTAAACTATGTGTCTATTGCTTCGATAGCATCTGTCATGGAAGTCGTCTGTTGTGTTGGTGCAAATGGGTCAAGGGTTTTGGGGATTCTACCATCTATTCCTCTATATCTCTTTGAGTCAGGATCTCTTAAATTTTCTAAATATAATCTTATGGTTGTATATTACTCAGCTTTCCTAAACTCATTCTAAGGCCCTTGTTTGCTATGATTTCCTCCAAATTTAAGGACCTATTAAATTTTGTAGAGCCCATTATTAAGTTGCATGATCTGCCAAGTTGCTTCCTTTTCAAGAGGGGTGAGGCCAGTTTAGGTCGTGTAGTTGTGTTTCTTTTCCCTCCCTTTTCTTTCTTGTTGCCAATTCTTTCTTCATCTGTTACTGGGCTTGCTTCTTCTAAGCCTACTTCTTCCATCATTAAATTCTTTTTTTTCATAGTTAATTCCTTCTCAAGATCCGACATAGACTCATCTTTTTCTTTCATTTGATCCTATACTGCGGGTTGTTCTACTATGTGTTCTTGTACTGTGGGATCATTTTGCCTGCTACTCTCTTTTTTTTCAAAAGGAGCTTGTAGTACTTTTCTCTCATTCAACCCCATGTTGAAATCTTCTTTTCTATTGCTATTACTAACATCTTTTCTCCTCCATTCCTTCACAGGTCCTTTTCCTTTGTTAAGATTCTTCTTTTCTACAAGCATTTTGGTCTCCTGCATACTTAAAAGTGTATCAAATCTTTTGTTTAGAGGGATGGACTATTCTCTTTCTTTGGATTTTCTATCACCTTTTTGCGTTTCTTGCTGAATCAGTATAAGCTCAATTCTCCATGGTTTTTATTTAAATGAGTTTTTTGGGTGCATCTAGCCTCTGCACACGTCTTCCACTGTCACCCCTGGAATGCTGATGGCTGGGTGCTTTTCCACTAGTAATTTTTCTAATGGCAGAATTTCAACTTTATCGCTTGGTTTCTTTAAATTCTCCTGTGTTTTCCTTATCCATAAAAGACATTCTTCCATTTTGTAACCATATTTTCCACAGTTGAAGCACATGACATTTAGGCCCTCAAATTCCACATGTATATTTTCCTTTTAATAACAAATCTTGACTAAAGAGGCTTTCTGAGATCCACTTTCACGCTTATGCGAGCATACCTTCCTCATTCAATAGTCGTATTAGCATTTTGGCATTGACCAACGTGTTCATATCTACTTTCAAAGCTTTACCAATTAAGTTTCTTAATTCTAACATGAAATCTTTCGTGTAATAATGCATCGAGAGGTTAGAACTTGAACTCAAATTGCGATCTTCTTTAGATGATTGCAAAACATGTTGAAATTTGGGCTTTGATGTTGGATGGCAAGGTAATGTCCTTGAATCATCCACAGCCCCTCATACAGCAGTTTCTTACCTAGTTCTTGATTCTCAGACTTGAAAATGAAATAGTTATTTACCATATTAATGATTTCAAAGTTCCCTATCCTTAACATCCACTTTATTCTGTCTTTCATCATTTTCAAGCGACAGAGGCTTACCCAACAAGGTGATGACAAGAGCATCCTTCCACGGCAAGCAAAGATCCCTCAGCCTTTCATTTGGCATGGCGATCTTTAATAGTTGCTCCATGATCTTTTTCTACTCATTAAGAATTGGCACAATGTCCTCTTTCTTCCTTTAGCTATTCTTTCATTAAAAATGCTATTAACTACCATCAAAGTCAAGCTTTAAAGTCCACAAGCCATATGTCAAAAGCTACACCCTATTTTCCTCAGTAAAATTTTCTACCTATCTTACCCTCAATTTGTCTCTCTTTGACTCAATCTACATCTATTCTTAGCCTTATTCATTTCTATCAAAATTAACCCAATCTTTTATACATTTTTTCATGAACATTGTTTGATTTTTGAACTTTATTTAGTTGTAATAGACTTGCAGCAAAATTTTGAACACCTCCTTTGCTTTCTCTTCGTCTTCCGCTTGTATTGCTTGCCTAGATATATGTGTATGCAATTTGTTTGATTGCTTTCCCTTTATTTTTCTAAAGAAAAAAAATTCTAGGATTTAAATCTCTAAGAATGAACATATTTAATCAATCAAACTGTGAGATTTAATTAAAATAAAATAAATTATATAGACTTAATTAAAAATTAAAAAAAAAGCTATAAGGATTTGCAATTTGCCTCTATAATTATTTATTAATGCTGCTACTTCCAACATGATATACTCTTGGTTCACGAGACAAACAAAATATTGAGACTAATAATTAATAAATTAAATAAATCAATACATATATTTCTTAAGCTTTTGTGTATTTATAAACTAGATCCAGTGATAATCAAATGTTTAATGACAACTTATATTATATTATAGATCATAGAAAAGATCTAAGTTATGGGCAAAGCTGCAAAGGTCTGGCTCATTTTTTTTCTTCTTGTTTTCTTTCTTTCTATTTTACGTGATCCTTTTTCTTGTTTTTAACAATACAATGAACATTATGAAAACATCAGACCAGCCTTGATCTAAAAAGGTAAAAAAAAACCTAAGAAATGGAGAGTCAAGGAAAAGCTAACACTATATAACAGGCAAAACCACTGTAATTTGCGCATTATATAACAAGGGCTGTGTTATAACCAGCATTTAGCAATGATTAGAGAAAACAAAATCGAAGGGGGCAATCAAGACAAAAACATAAAAGCAAGGGTAATATGTGGAAGGAGAATATCTATCTAAAAATATAAATTTTTAACTGAATATTACCTCAATAAAATAATTACTTATTTTTAAAATAACATTATCTTTTATATCTATCTCTATTTAGTAGAGTGTTTCACTCTAAACTTTATTCTTAGGGATACTTTTAGAAAAAAAAACACAATAATTATGTCTTAAAATATTGAAAAAGTTTTACATTTTTAAATGTCTAGCTTTTTAAAAAATACATTATATTTTTTAATAACAGGAGTAAGCCAGTTTGTATTTCAATTAGGTATAATTAATTATAAAATTAATTGATTAAATGTTTGATTTTAATTATAATTAATTATGTTACAATACAAATTATTTGGATACTGTTTTTCTAAAATTTATTTTTAATAAAATTGAAAATGTTTGAATAATTTAGTCAGAATTGATTTTAACTATATAAATTATCATAAAGGACATTACTTTTTAAAATTAAATTATTGATATACTTGTATCTAATATTATTAAATTTGTTAAATTTTTAAGAAGTAAAATATATTATTTAAATTATATAGCTGATTAACTATGAAAATTTAAATTATATTAATATTAACAATTTAATCTATGTAAATAAATAACTTAATATATATTAGTTTAAATAAATTTAATAAAAGAGAAAGATTTAATTCTAAAATACCAAACATCAAATTTACAATAACTAATAAAGATGATAATGTATAAATTAATCTCTAATAATATCATGAACATGATTCATATCTGATGAAGATGTTAAGTATTACCTTAAAATTTTGCAATATAAAAAATATAGTAATACAATGAATGACTCAAAATCTCTCTCTCTCAACCTTTGCAATAATATTTGTAATGACCATAAATTTTAAATTAAATTAAATTAAATTAAATTTTCTCTCCCAATTAATATTTTATTTGAATTAGTGTTATTGCAAGTGTTAAGTAGAGTGTGATGGTTGACAAGAATTTATACTAACAAGTTTTTTTAGGATTAAAGTTTGAATTTTACAACGAAAAAAAGAGAAGAAAAGAGAGTTTGGTTTAATTTTTATTAAATTTTGTGCTTTTTCTAAATTTTTTCTTAGGCCTTTTTTTTGTCATTCTCTCCAATGTTTTTTATCTTTTTCACATAAGCTTTATAAGAAAACATGCATTTTGGCTGATGAATTAATTTTTGGCTTTATTTGCTGTTTGGATAACTTGGTTTGAAAAATTGATTATGGGCTAATTAATCGATAATGGACCTTATCCAAACACACCCTAAGATTCAAGGAGTAAAAAAACAACGAGTGAATGTGGAGAGGCCGAACCGAATGACGAGTGGAGATTATTGTTTTCTAGGGTTGGCATGAGAGAGTAGAGAGTAGAGGCGGTCGATTGCAGCGACAATGGGAATATTAAGATGCTGTAGGGGTATGAAAACCTATGGGTCCATTTGGTGTGCTTGAATTGAGGATGATGGAAATGGAATTGATAGTAGAAATGAAATTTTGACTTGTTTGGTATGATGTAAATCAATTCAATGGGAAGTCATTCCTATAAAAAATGATAGAATTGATTTCCATCATAATATCTCAGTTTTGGAATTCCATGCTTTCTTTTTTATTTTTCACCCTTCCAATCTCGTCTACTTCCTATCACTTTTTCTTAGAAATCGTAGGTTATCTTCTCCCCCACAACTAATGAACATCTAAACACTGACAAGCTCCAGCAACCAGCACCGATGATGTCTATCTCTGAGATAGCGACAGCAACCTTTACCACTGTCTTGCCCTTTATCTTTGATTTAACAGCGACAGATAAGGTCACATTCCAGCTTGCTATCTACTCCCATTTTCTTTCATTGTTGGATGGGAAGATGCAAATTGCAAAGATAGTCCAAGATATTCTCTTTCTTTATGGCTGGAATAGGATCTTGGCCTTTAATTTTTTACCTCTTTGATTTTTCTTTCCAAATCTGTTGCTTTGTTTTTATTTTTTTTAAGTTTTGATGCTTACAAAGTCAATCTTGCATATATTCAAACTATTTTTTTTTTATGTTTAGCTTTGTCATTTCTTCCAAGGATATTGTTTTCCGAAGACGGTCCAAGGTTCCTTATTTTTCCAGTTTTATTTCATTTTTTATCTATTCTATTAGTGGTCTAGGTTTTTTCAAGTAATTTTTCAATAAGGATATTTTGATCTTTTCAATAAATATTATATCAGAATTCTATTTACAAATCAAACATGTTTTTAAACCTCATTTCCATTTCCATTTTAATATCAATCTCCATGTCCATTTTCATTTCCATCAAAATCAATTCCAACATACCAAACAAGGTATATGTAGGGTAGGCAAGAGAGGAATTATGATGCTTACAAAGATCTAAGATTGATTTCCTAATAAAAAAAATTATTCTCCCATTTCACAAAAAAAGCCATATCTAGGATTAAAAAAAAAAACTCAGGTTAACAAATAAAAAGTTACACTGTGTGAAAAAAAGAATTGAAATTTGTCTTAGTTTTCTTTTGGGTGCAATAATGTGAGGTTTTTGTTGTTAATTTTGATTAAGAGAATTGTAGAATGGTCTTCAAGAAATTCTTAAGTAAGCATAGCGCACCACATCATTCATGGTTCATTCAGTGAAAACATAACATTTAAATAATATTAAATATAAACTAATTTTGATATTAATAATAATAGAGAGAGAAAATATAAGAAATTAAATAAAATATTTTATTATAAAAATAAATTTTTTTAAAATAATGACACATAATATTTTATTGAGAAAATTAATCTTTTAGCCCTCCAACTTTTAAATCACTTGTATTTGTAACTCAATCCCTCAATTATGACTGGCCGTGACTCATTCCCTCAACTTTTGAATCACTTACAAATTAGTCCCTTAACCTTTGTTAATTTTTTTTTCATGTTAGCTTATATCTCACATTAATGAATAAGAAGAGGGTATTTTAAAATAATATATGAGTATTTTTTAATCCTTCTTTTTTGATAAATTTTTTTAAAAAAAATTTAAAAAAAGAACCGAATTATAGGTAAATCAAAAGTTGAGGGATTGAGTTACAGCGAGTTATAGTTAAGGAATTGAGTTGCAGCGAGTCATAGTTGTGGGACTAAATTACAAGTGAGTTAAAAGTTGAAGGACGAAAAGACTAATTTTTCCTATTTTATTTGATTGAATTAGAGCAATTTTATTGGTTGGATCACGAATGACTTCTCTTAGTCTCAAATAAGAATTGTTTTTTTAGTTTTATTTATAAGTCAAATTTCTATATTTACATATAATTAAAATTAAAAAATTATGGATAATTAATTTTTGGCCGAAGTATGCTCCCTCCGTTAAAAAATGTAATGATTTTTAACGAAATTTTAACCTCCAATAAAGTAGTTATCTACTCTCAAACTAACTCTATTTTTTCATATTTACCTCTATTAAACACCTTATAAAAATATAAAATTATTATTAATAGGGATTTTTGAAAAAAGATAATAATTACACCTTGAAAGACTAAAAATACCTTACATTTTTTAACAGAAATAGTACTTTTAGTTTTTTAACTTTACATGATATTTTATTTTAGTCTCTTAATTTTATAAAGAATTTTTTTAATCTGTTACCTCTAACGATGTTACTTCTATCCCAATAAAATTTTACATTAAATTTTTAAATATTGACAAAATATTATCAGATGTTTAAATTTTTTAAAATAACAATGATTAACATAAAAAATAATCATTGAAAGTAACGGTGTTAAGATTAAAGAATTAAAAAAATATTTTATAAAATTATATGATCAAATTAAAATTTTATATAAAGTTAGAGGATTAATAATATAACTTAGCCTTAATTTTTCATTTGAAATAGATATATAGTTCTCTCATTTAATTTACTTTTAAAAGTAAAAATCTTTTTGGGCCCAGTATAGGGCTAAAAATGGGGATTATGGGCCCAAATCGCTGCATCCGAACCACGCCCTCCGGGCCGACCGGTGTCTGGTGATCAAATCAAACTCCACTCCACCTCCGGAGCCGAGATCGCGAGATCGATCTCTGGAAAACGAAGCAAATGCAACAAAGTCAGCTGGCGACGGCAACTGTTAACTCAACATCCACCCCTGCTTCCGTCGGAAGCCCGTCGGAGGAGGCTCCGCCGAAGCAGGTGGCGCTAGCAATGGATAGGCTGGGCCAAGCTGCCCGAATCATCGCAGATATCAGAATTGGCGCCGACCGTCTTCTTGAAGCTCTTTTTATTGCCTCGCAGCCTCATCAAAGCACCAAGCCCTTGCAGTTGTTCATCAAAGAAGATGCTTCCATGCATCAACACTTACAAGACCTTCGTTCTCTTGGTATCCTGTTTTTACTATTTGGATACTAAGTTGTACTTAGGGATGACTTCTTTTGAGTACTGGTTTCTTGCTTCTAAGTTTAGGTTTTGTACTCTCAGCGTTGCTTGAACGTTGTCGCTCTTTATTGACATTTTTTTTGGCTTATTCATCTTTATGTAATTCTTATGTTGGTAGGAAGGCAGCTAGAAGAGTCTGGGGTTCTTAATGAATCGCTTCGATCGCGAAGTAACTCTTGGGGTCTGCATATGCCTTTGGTTTGTCCAGACGGCGCTGTAGTTGCATATGCTTGGAAACGACAGCTTGCAGGGCAAGCAGGGGCTTCTGCCGTCGACAGAACTAGGTTCGTTGCGTGGCAATCGGTTCTGCTTTTTTGCTGCCTGAATTTTAAAAATCCCTTTTAATACTCATTGGCGATTAACTGACAAACTGTGATAGTTAGTAGTAGTAATACGACTTGTAAACGAGGAGGAATTTAAATGATTTAATTGGACGTAGAAGTGTCGTGGGAGTACAATGCGGGAGACCTTTTGTATTCTTCTCAATAATCTTTTGCACAATTTAGGTGAACATATTCGATCTTCAATTTTTGTAATGGCCTTCATAATACTGTTGGAGACAGTTATACAAGCTTGCTCTGACTCAAGGGAGAAGGAAACCAGAACATTCGTCTCATGCTTAAACTGTGTAGAATACTATAAATTTAATGTTAATTTATAACAAGGCTATGTGTATTTTGTCCTATAAATGGTAACATTTGTCCCATTAAAGCTCATTTATATTAGATTTTAGTTCCAAAGTCTGGCATTGACAAAAATTAGATTATTGAACTTGTAAGAAAGTTGTTTGGCAACCTTTTCGTGCTCCTCTTTTGTCAAGGCAATTCATGTACAGGGCCTCTAGTGTTTCCAATTTATGCTACATTGATTGCTCACTTAGGCTTCTGAATGATTTCAGGTTGGCTCTCAAAGCCTTCACTGATCAGAAAAGGCGATTCTTCCCTCATCTTGATGATGGACTCCTAATTAATGAAACACCTTCAAAGAAACATTGTGGTTCTGAGGAAATCATGTTGGATTGTAAAGATGAAGTTAGTAATCTTAGTACATTAGCAGATGTTCTAAAACGTTTGGAAAAGGAAGTTCCAACTCTGGAAATTTTAACTTTTGAACGACTGGACTGGTTAAAAAGAGCTTCTTCACTATCCTCCTCACAAAATGAGAATTCTCTAGAACATAATTTCCATGGATCAAATAACCTAAGGCCAGGGTCATTTGGAGCTGGTGCTGCAGACAGAATTGCTGTGATAGAGTTGCTATTTCCATCTGTCTTTAGAGCTGTTGTGTCTTTACACCCTGCTGACTCCATAGATCCTGATGCAGTAGCTTTCTTTTCTCCAGATGAGGTGCACTTGATAATATTATTATGAAATTTGACCTTGTCACTTTTTTCTTGGAGAATTTTTTTATGTGTACGAGATGTTTGTTCAATTATTTTGCATGATTTGACTATGAGATGAATTGGTCAACCCCTATTGATGGTCTGCTATATTTGGAAAATGTGTAATTCTCCACTGCTGAAGCCATAGTTGTAGGGAAAGGAATCAACAGGCTGCTATTCTTTTATGGCAGCTAAGTTTTGAAGTTGCTCTTCTGCATATCCGCACTTACTTTTTTGATGACTGTATTTTAAATCTTAAAGAAGAGGCTAGAAAGCCACAGAAGTAAGACGCCTAGCCTCTGCCTCGCTTTGGATATTTTCATACCTCTGTTGAAAGGTAACCAGGCTAGAATAAACTCAATATCAAATTCATTCGTTACGAGTCTTCATATTCAGACTAAGACCTTGGTTGCCTATATGCGCTTCTCCTGAGTTCTTAAACTCTTAATTTCTGAGATGGTTTTCATGATAATTTACATGGTTTATGTGGACTTATGGTCCTCCATTGCAGTTATGATAGTTATTTCTTGAGTCCAAACAAGCAAAAAAAAAAAAAAAAAAAACTTCATTTGTTCATCCACTTGTCATGCATCTGGCTTATTAGATACTCTATAATAAATATGTAGGTGTGGTTTTAGCTCTGAACCTTTCTGTCTTTATTGGTTTTCAATTAAATTTCCTTTCGGTATCTAAGTGACATGAAAGTCACATCCATATATTCTGACATCCTATGTTACTTGATCCCTTGCTCCATTATATTTAACTGTTTATAATCTTCAACAGGGTGGAAGCTATGTGCATGCAAGGGGTTATTCAGTTCATCATGTTTATAGACATATCACGGTAATAGATTTTGTTGCTAACTTCATAATTTTACATTTCTAATGCAGTCTTTCTGATTATGGCTTTTCTTGGTTCTGTCCTAGGAATATGCGGCTACAGCTCTACAATATTTCCTAGGAAACCAAGCTGAAACATCTCTGTATTGTTTATTGGTACTGAAACTATCTTTTTCAAAGTTTCCAGCATTACCGTAATGCTTGTTTTGGTCAGGTCAGTAGCTGTTCCTATGTATACAGGGTTTTCTCACCTTTCTGGTTCTCTTTTGTAGCACTGGATTTGCAGCTACCAGACCCTTTTTACAAGGTCTTGCAGGTTTGTATATTTCAAATCCTTTGGATTTCTATATCGGTTATCAGAATTATGAATCTCACTTTGCTGCTTCTGCAGTAAGTGTTCTTTGCTACTTGCTATGGATAAACAGTCTGCTTTACTGTTACCTCCTGTCCACCGTCCCTACTGGCAGTTTTCTTTCTCAAAACTGTTGTCAACCATCACCTCAAAAGACCAAAACACAGATATTACTCAGGCTTATCACGTTGGCTGCTTCTCTGCAGAAACGTAACTTCATCTGCCAGTGATATTGGTAAGCCCAGTGCCACAGTAGATTTAAAACTTCAAGGCACTAGTTTGGATTCTTTAGAATGTTCATTTGCTTGTGTTAGAGATGTCATTTCCCCTCTTCCATGTATCCAGAAGGTAAGCAGAAAGGAACTTCGCTTATGTTTGTGTTTGTATGTGTGTGTGTGTGCGTGTCTTAATTTGGCTAGAACGTTGCTAACCTTGCAAGATCATCAGAGGGGCAGCATCTCCTCTCTTCAGATTATTTCTGTAGACATTATTCTCTTGTCAATGGGAAGTTTGAAACTCATGCTCCTTCTTACAGGTTATCCACACAGAAAACCTAAAGCATAAAATCAGAGGGATAAGGAGCTTCTTGGTTGCTTCATAGAAAATACCAACCAAATGATATTTAAAAGTTCTGTCAATGAAAAAAGATTATTATGATAAAAATAACAGTATTTTTAATCTTAGAATCGTGATATCTAATTATTTCTTATACTCATAATTGGCACGATGGTAAAATAGCTTCATCAAAATTTGACAGGAAGAGTTTCAGGTAGATGGAGTCTCTTCTATAATCATAGAGTTGTAAATGCAAGAGTTATCTAGGTAATTTCACTTCTGTCCTTGGAGCCCCTTGACATTGTGTCATCCTCATCTAAATTAGATCTTTTCTATTCATCATATAAAAAGAGCTCAAAGAGAGTGTGAACCAAGGGAATGCAATTTTGTTTGGGATCCGTATCTCATCATTGGACACATACACTTCCACACACACACACACACACACACACAGAGACTACATTCATTCCTAAGATACCCAGAAGCATTTTCAGTAGTGTCACATATTCTCATTCTACTTTATCAAACTAAATCATACATCTGGCATCTTAAAATTTCACCCGACATAAGAAACATAAATATCACATTACCTTATGTTATGCCTTAATGTCCTATACTATGGTGCCCAATATATTAAAAAATTTAGAACCAGAAAATATAATAAAGGTGAGACCAGAGTATCTAACAACTCCCTTATGTTAGAGTTTTATTTTTATTTAATCGAATGTTTGTCTTAATGCATTTCAGGTTGTAGTAGTGACTCATTGGATTGAAGTTGTGTTCCTGATAGTTGCAGGAAGATTTGAATAGAAATGTTGCTCGGAAGAAGGCTTGCCATTGCTTTAAAGCCGTAGCATCTCTTCCTGGGCTTCTCTTCCGCTAACAATGATGCATGTATGTAGTTTCCCAATTTCAGTGCGATAGTTGAGTTAATTCTAGGTGTGGAAAGAAAAGATTTAGTAGTGTTGTGGAAATTCTTGTTCATGGTCTCCATATTTTTTTGTTCCTCTTGGATTTTTGTGGAAATACTTGTATTTTTGCTCAAATACTCGCTTTGGTATATGTACCTGTTTTAACTGATCAATTGATGTCTTCATGTTCAACATAGGGAAGGGTTGCACCTACTAGCGTCACGCAAAGGTGGTGGTTTCTGACCCCCCCCCCCTGTTGTCTTTTTCGGCCTAATCGTGTCCAACATGCACAGCAGATCCCGTTTTCTTTTTCCTTTTTTTCTCTCTCTCTTGGGACCTATTAGCGGATTTTAATGAATAAGCCCAAATTAGTGATACTAGTAAAACAGGTCTACGAACGAGTAAGCAACGGTTATGTCCGAATGTCGAAGAGAAACGAAATGAGCAGTACAACTATCTGTAGTCTTGAACTACTTACGGAGTCTTCGCAAAGATGTCTGTTGTCCAAGATATGAACTGTCTAAGTCATCTTTCTGTTTTAGAGATCTACCTAGTCTCTTGAATCTCTTCTATGCCAATACTGAAAAAGGTCCATAGATGTATTTTTTTCGTATGATATCAAGCGTCAGCCATGAAGATCATTACACATGAAAATGTGGCGTACTAACGAATCTGTATGTGCTTGTGGATATGCATTAGATTGAAGGGAGTACTTGAAACCGAATAAACTTAATCTGTGTGGAAGAATGGAGAGAAAATGGAGCAAATACGACTATTTTTATTTATGTAATATTACTATGCTTTTGTGAAAATGTGATATTTTTTTTTTTCATGTTCTACGAAGAAATCACCCTAGTGAGCGGGAAATAGGTTAACCATCGCATCTGAGTTGCATCTGAAATTTGCATCGGAAACGAATGAGATATGGCAAATACATGCTGATTGATAACAGTCATTGTGAAAATGTGTGTTTGCGATGGGCAATATAATTATCTGAGTTTTGACACAGGCATGACCATCCCTGGGATGCCATGGGAGATTAGTCAGTAATCAGGAATGGAATCAGAACGTCGCTGGCTGCTTTCAATTGGGGGGTCTACTCTTTTAACTCCCGAACAACTTCCTGCCCACAATGTGCCACTCCAAGCAGATGGGGTTAATAATGGGTCAAATCGTTGTCAACTTGACAATGAACCAGGATTCCATTTCCCTAGGCACTTCATTTCTTGTGGTACCCCCATAGAACGGGAATTCAAATCAGTCGGTGGAGAATGGCATTTACTGTACTTCTCCACCTTTTTTCTTTTCCACGGTGAATTTTTTGAGTCCCACATTCTTAAAGGACAAATTTCTCTCTTTTTTATTTTTTTCTGATAAAAAAGTAAAATCATTTTTAGCATTTTTTTGTGGATCCCTTTCTTTAATGTGACACTTTTCTTTCATTTATTTTTTAAAAGAAAAACAAAATAATAAATTACATTTAACATTTTAATATGAATGATAGATAAAATCACAAAATAGAAGAAATCGTTACTTAAATTGTACGAAGATTTATGTAGGTTTCATAATTCATATCTTTACAACTCATCACAAAATTTATATTATATTCAATCATTTGATATTATCCAATTTGTTCAATATAAACACAATTCGTGTTTTTTTATTTTAATTTCCAGGAACGCCGCTAAACTCTTAAGCGACTCCCCTTCAACTTCTAGTTTTAGTACATATAAGAGAGAAGAATTCAAGTCAAGATATAAAATGCATTTTAGTTTTAAAATTTGAAACTGATGTAATTATGAAGTCGTTCCTTTTTTACGATTTTATAACGTCTTGCATCGAGTATCCATTCGTTCTGATTTTGCCCGTCTTGTCTTGATAACCTTTCAAACCCAGACTAACCTTACTCTATCTCGTGCTAAACCAAATCAATTAGCAAGGTGAGGCATTTGTAGGGGTCAGAAAAACAGCATGCATTGTTTTCCAAATCATCAAATGTTTAATGAATGAAAGTACGGAAACCAGCAAACAAGATATCAAGTTTTGTTTGCGTCATCAATCTTACTGGATGAGGCACCATAATACTCAAGTTTTCACAGACAACCCATTCAGCTACACATGGCAAGAGAATTTCCAATCAAAAAGAAATGAGAATTTCCATCTTACACCAGCCAATTCATATGACAAAGGCACACTGAACGTTAATGAATGAACAAATGGCAAACACTCGTTGATTATGGCTGGCTATCTACAAGCATTAACACTTGAGAGTCTCGTAGTTCAACACGCATAGCATACACGAGAGATTTCTAAAGCATAAGAAATCTAATGCTGATATCGACCAATAAAACAGTGGGTACTAAACAGTTGACGCAGTGCATTTTTAGGCACAAATCAGAGCATGCTATCTACAGCTACGTGCTAGAGAGTAAAGACCAAGAGAAGAAGAAGAAGAAGAAGAAGAAGAAGAAACAAACCGCTTGATTTAGCGACCATCAGCAGAAGTAAAAGAATCTGCAAATCCAGTTGGCCTTGCGGGGATACTACCCTTACTGTCTTCCAAGTCCATGTAACTCAAGTCCTTTCCTTCTGCCTCTTGCCAACCCTTCACCATCTGATTAAGGGGAAGGCTATAATCAATTCCGGAATACTCCTCAGTGTCATCATCAAAGGGTTTCCATTTTTCAACGAGTGGAGCTAGAACATTCACAGCATGGCCCATATCTGGTCGTTGACTTGGTTCTCTTGCAGTGCAGTGACCAGCTAGCTCGGCAATGACAGCAATACTCTCAAAAGTTTCTTCTATTTTGTCAAGGGATGGATCAATAGCAGCCATAAGTTTCTCCTTATCAGATTTTATATGCCAAAACCATGCTGGCAAGTATTGGCTTTCCTCAGGCCTATCCTCATCAAGTGCCATCAGTCCAGTCAATAACTCCATTAGCACAACTCCAAAACTAAAGACATCTGCTTTGGTTGTGATTTTTCCTGTCACTGAAACATTTCGAAAGGTGAAAGCAGAATTAGTAAAATATTTATATGTACCTAGTAAATCATGTCTATATAGCTTGATGCAAGGGGTGAACTTTTTTTTGAATAAAAAGAATTGCACAGATTATATAGGTCATTCCTGAAAGGCCAATGTTAGTAAATATACGTATCTCAACCTTCAAGATTAATCAAACTGAGCAAAAATGTTTATAGGAACTTAATGACTGATTTCATGATTAAATTCTCAAAGAGCAACCTAACCATATTTTTCTCATAGCTAATCCATGTATAATGATATGAAACACATTCTAGATGATGGTTGAAGTATATTGAGGTTTAATTCGATCAAATTCTGCTACCTTTATTGACAACGTTAAATCCAATTCAATTTCAAGACCATTTGAACAGAAAATGCATCCACTGGCTATAAATTATTCTAGACTGCTCCACTAAGAAATATGCGCCTTACAGAAACAAATAGAACTTTAGAATCCATGTAATGCTTTAGGAAATAAGTATATGTAATTTTAACAGCTTGTGAATTACCTGCATATTCTGGGGCTAAGTAGCCAAAGGTCCCCGCAAGCTGAGTCACTACAGATTTTTCACCATCAGGAGCAAGTTTAACCAGTCCAAAATCTGAGACTTTGGCTCTAAAATCATCCCCAAGCAAAATATTAGAGGGCTTAAGATCTCTGTGAATGAAGCTCTGATGAGCCAGACTATGGAGATACTCCATTCCTCTAGCAACATCCAATGCAATATTGAGCCTCCTTTTCCAAGAAAGTGGCTCCAACTTAAGGCTCTTCCATTGAAAAAGATGTTTGCTGAGAGCCCCTTGGGACATGTACTCATAAACTAGAATTCTTTCATTACCTTCAATAGAGTAACCCAGGAGAGACACTAGATGACGATGTCTAACTTTTGATAGAACTGCAATTTCAGACTGAAATTCATCCAGCGCTTTGTTACTAATTATACCAGCTTCCATTCTTTTCACTGCTATTTTAGTCCCATCATCCAATTCTCCCTTATATACGACACCAAATCCACCACGACCAAGCTCATTCTCTGGAGCAAAATTCTTAGTCACATTTCGAAGAACTTGAACTGATATCACAAGATTTCCAGCCTCAATGACATGAGACTCCCCAGTACCACTGCTGTTTCTACTTTCTGACCCACTCCCTGTTAATGTGGACATGCTTCCATAAGTATTGTTAGCTACAGCAATCTTTACCATATTGTCTGGGTCAGATGGATCTCGAGGGTGGATTACTAGTGAACTCGGAGCAGGTGAGCCATCTTTTCTCCTCTTGTAACAATATATCAGGGGAATGAGCAGAAAAGCTGCTGCCGCAACACCTGCAACAGGAGCTACAATTGCAACCAAAATTTTCCTGCTGGACTTTTGTGATCCAGGAGTATTATTGGAGTTGGTACTTGTGTGAGTTGATGGGGATGGAGTATCAATTGAAGGAACAGAATTTCCAGAAGATGAGCTGTTCCCAGATGAAGGGGCCACTGGGTTCCCATTCAATAAAGAGTTCCCATTAGTGACAAGTTTCAACTTCTTGTTAAAATGAGGCAATGGCGGGGAAATGTTATTGTCACTGAGATCCAACAGCGTCAGGGAACTCAAGCTAGTCCAATTACCGGGTATTTGACCACCCAGATTGTTTCCCTCCAATCTGATCTCAACAAGAGAACCTAAGTTTGCAAGTGAGGGGCTCAGAGTACCATTCACTTTAAAGTTGGGCAAATTAATCATAGACACCTTTCCAGAGGCATCGCATTTTAGTCCCAACCATGGACCTTTACATGGGTCATTACCAGACCATGATTCAACTAGATTTGATGGATAATTCAACCCATCCAGAAAGTCCAGGAGTGCCATGACTTCAAAGGCACAAGGAACCCCTGGTTTGGGTTGACAAAAATAATTATAATCGTATATAACTTTGCCTGCTGCGAAATTTGGGATCGGTCCCATTAGGTGGTTGTTGTTCAAGTTAAGACTGTCCAGTTCCATTTTACCCAAAGCATCTGGGATTAGACCAACAAGCTGGTTAACATTGAGATCGAGATCCTTGAGAGAAGTTAAATCCCCAATATTCTTAGGAATCTTCCCCGTGAAGTGATTTCCATGAAGCCAGAGACTCGTAAGCGAAGTCATGGTTGCCACCACATCAATAGAACCAGTCAGACCGCCACCCTGCTGATCGTTCAACCACAGAACCTGCAAAATCGAGTGATTTAAAGTCGACGGAATTTCACCGGTTAAATTGTTGCGTGAAAGTTTCAGGATAGACAGAGAGGACAAATTCCCCAGAAAAGTCGGCAATGGACCGGCCAAGTTGCAGCTCATACAGGAAAGATTGGTTAACTGAGATGAATCTTGCAACTGAGAGGGGAATTGCCATCCAGTACTGGCATTAAAATTATTATCATCCAATGCCAGAGCTTCCAGACTCTCAAGCCCGTCAAAGAAATCAGCGGGAATGGAATCGAAGTCATTGTAGTCCAAGTATGCATATTTCAAATTGGATAACCCACGGAAAGACGGCAGTGGCCCGTTGAGCTTGTTGTTCTGAAGGCCAACGTTCTCTAGCATGGAGAGCTGGTTGAAATTCTGAGGCAGAGGACCACTCAAGTTCAAGTTTTTAGCCTGAATCTGGGAAACCCTGTTTCCCTTGCAGAAGATGTACTTCCAAGGAGGACTCCCACACGGGTCTC
Organism: Prosopis cineraria; assembly: GCF_029017545.1. Lineage (NCBI taxonomy): Eukaryota > Viridiplantae > Streptophyta > Magnoliopsida > Fabales > Fabaceae > Prosopis > Prosopis cineraria. Next base: position 48,885,566 of record NW_026555332.1, read on the forward strand.
CACCATCTTCAGGCCACGGCAGAAGCTCCGGGTTGTCCAAGCCCTTCCTGAACTGGTTGAGAATCTTAACGTCATTTGGGTCAGTGGCACCAAAACCCACTGCAGCAAGCGAGAGAAGGAGTGCTGAAACAAGCTTCAAAAGACGCTCGTCCATGGCGGGAGCTGCGCGGTTCATCTAAAACACTGACTCCTAAGTGATTGACGGAATGCTTCCTCTTCATTCAACCATGCCATACGAAGAAATCTGGCAAAGGAATACAGGAGGAAATCGCAGTTCAGATGCGAATTGAGGGAAACAATTTAGAATCCCTGAAATAGAAATGTAGACCGGAATCAACTTTTTTTTTTTGGGAATAGAAGACTACAATGTCTAGTTTGTTCTTCTGAGACTAGGAAGCTCAGGTCCGCTTATCCGCATCATCCACATTCTCGATTCCCTTGTCCAGTTCGCCCAGAATCACGCGGTTCATCTTATCAGTGACTGCTGAAGTACCCCGTTGCATCCACATTGTCAAACGCTCCTTTGTTTTATTTCACCGCTTGTCCCCTGGCCCTTGAGACCCTGTTTGGTATTAAGTATTTAATTTTGTGGTATTGAAAATAGAAATAAGATTGGGATTGATAGTAGGAATAAATTTTAAAATCATGTTTGATATGTCATGGGATTAAAAAAAATAAGATTGGGATTAAAAAAAACTAGTAAAAAAACTTAAATACCCACTTGCCATTTCACCCTCTCAATTGATCACCTGAACTCATTGTCTTTATCTCATCCTCTCAGTCAGTGTCACAACTTCTCACAAAAGAAGATTCATCACATAAGTTTGAGAAGCGAGGACGACGCTGGGAGAATGGAGTTGACCAAGGCTGTCGATGGAGGAGAAGGAAGGTAGAGGCTGGAGATCGTCGAAACAGGAGAAGGAAGCTGGAGGGTCGGAGGTCGTCGAAGCAGGAGAAGGAAGATGGAGGGTTGGAGTCGCGATGGAGGAGAAGGAAGATGGAGGGCCAGAGTCATCGACAGAGGAGAAGGAAGATGGAGGTCAAGGGTCGTCAAAGCAAGAGAAGGAGGAGATCGTCGAGGTAAGAGAAGGAGGAGATCATCGAAGCAGGAGAAGGAAGATGGAGGGCTGGAGTTGTCGACGGAGGAGAAGTTTGGTAGCCATCGACAGAAGAGAAGGAAGGTGGAGGTTGAGATTCGTGGACTGAGGAGAAAATCTGCGTGTTTTCACAGGGATATTTTAGTCAAAAAAATTTCAACCCCAGTTCCAGTACCGGGGGGTGGTGGGTTTGAGTATTCTCACCAAGTGGTACTAAGCAGTCCTAAGGATTATGAAATACTTCATACCAAACATGTTCAAAGTGATATTACCCAAATCCAATCCCAATCCATACCCCCTGACGTCACATACCAAACAGAGCTTAAGAGACATGCTGTGCTGCTTTGTTCTACAAATCATGACCGCCAGAAATATAAACATATGGCTGTGACATATATTAAAAAAAAAGAAGAAGGTAAAACTAATCTAATAATTTAGTAAATTATTTTGCACTACTGTATTCAGTCCATACTTTTTCAGGTTCTACGGTGCTTGGGCTGATGATGACATCTGTACCATCAAAAAAAAAAAAATATTATAAAATTTTATATATTTAAAAAAAATTATCAAAATTTTAATAAATTATTTATTTTAACCTAATTTAGATTTAATTTAAATAATTCAATTTAATATTAAATTTGAACTATACAAAATACATCTGAATAATTAATATATAATAATTATAAAAACTTTAATAGTATTATTTGGATCCTTCAAATTAAATTTAAACCAAATTAAAACTAAAAAATTATTAAAATTATTTTATTTTTCAAAATTTTTATTTTAATAAATATAATATTATATTAAAATTTAAATAGTTTAAATTTTATTACACTGATAGTGCCTAAGTCAAATTTTATTTTTTCTAAGTCATAACAATCTAAGGCTTGTTTGGTTTTTTTTTTCATTTTTTGTTTTCAAAATTTGTTTTATAATACAATTTCTAAAATTATTTTTCACAACAAAATAAAATAAAAATTCATTTAATTATATTAATTAAAAAATAATTTTAGAATTAAAAATGAACTAATAATAATGATTATAAATAGTTAATAGTAATAATTAATAATAAAAATTAGTCAAGATAATTATAATTTTTAATAATCAAACGTGGTGTATTTTAAAAATAAAAAAAATTAGATGAAAACAACTTGAAATTATTTTTATTTTTAAAAAAAAAAAATAAAAAATGAAAATAGTTTAAAAAATAATTAAATGAAAAATATTTATGTAAATGAATTTTTAAATTTTTTATTTTTAAAAATTAAAAATAGAAAATAAGCAAACCTTCAATTTCGTTTTCGCGTGGAGTTTTGGAGCACACCGCAGATAGATTACTTTGCCCAGTAAAAGCCGGAAGCGTTGCCTCTTCTATTGCGATTCTCGTTGCCAGCCCAACGCAACATTATCATATTCATTTTTATAATTTTGGCGCTTCTTTTTTCCCATCAATTCGTACATTTCATTAAATTTTGAATACAGCAACAATAATAATATTTTTTATTTAAACAAATTCTTGCCCCAGTGCTTTTTACGACATTAACTATCTGATCTAGTCATCTGGTACTGTTCATAAAAATTGTAATGCAATGCAGAATAATGCAATGTATTGTTTACTTAAATGTTGTTTGCAATAGTGTATCGTGCTATTAGCTGAGAAATTGAGCATGAAATCACTCCAGTAAATTATTGTAATGATCAAGATACATTAGAATGGTTGTTGAGTTAGTATATTGTTTTAATTAGCGCTACTATCATGATGGGGAAACATACAAATAAAAGAAAAAATCACATTTAGGGATTTACTGGGGATTTATTTGCAAGAAATATTTATAATGAGTTTCATTCAAAAAAAAATGAGTTTACATTTTCATGTTAACAATAATTTATTTTATATTGATCATTTTTTTTTTGTCAGAATAAAACTTCTTAGAAGGGATGATATGCAGTGAATAATTTCGGACTTGAGGGATTGCTCGTTCACAAGACATGTAAGAACAAAGTTTTGCTTTTGTAGGATCTTGGAATTAATTAAACAATAATCGGTGTTTTCCGTTTTAACGTATCTGGGTCTAACCAGCTTCGAAGGTTCTTTGTTGCGTGTAATTAAGTAGCATATATAACACCACACCTATAATTCAAAATTTTGGGTTAAAAAATTGTGACGCACCAACACACACTTCACATGCACGACATAATTAGGCGCTTTCAAATCTCTACACACTTCATTCATCATCATCCATATAGTACCAAGATTATCATTTTATTCTTCTAAATAATTTGGGCTATTCAAGTGATCATGGCCACATGGTCACGTGCAATCTTCAGGTGGTGAACAACCAAGCATGCATTTGTCCAAACCCCAATTATTCACATGCATATGCACATGCGTGATTGCTAATGCTGTGATTGTTTGCCGGAGAAATAAGTTAGCCTATTATTTCAAATTGGAAGAACATGTCCATAGATCCTTATAGTTTCACTTATTTTTGAATTAGGCCCTATAACTTATTTTTTTAATTGAACCCTTACAGTTTAATCAATTAAAATTTATTAAAAAAATTATAATAAAAATATAAACAGTGGATAAATTAAATTTTATTTTTGATTTTGGCTAAAGTATGAATTAAATTTCTTCAAGCTCCAAAAGTATTTTTTAAAAAAATTAATAATTCATTATTTAATTTTAACCTTCAGGGTTAATATATATATATATAAGATGAACTGTAGGATTTGATTAAAATAAAATAAATTTATAAAGACCTAATTTAAAATTAAGTAAAACTTTAAGGACCTGCAAGTATAATTTTCCTTCAAATTTAAACCAATATTTATAGCATGCCTCCAAAATTTCATTTCCATACAAATATCGGTTCACTGTTTTTGTTACCATGGGGGTGTACACCCAGGCAACTTCTTGTCTGCTAGGCAATATTCGATTTGTATTGCAATAATTCCTTTTTGCTGAATTATATAAGTACAACTCAAAAACACGCCAGATTATCTGTTTGATGAAAAATAAAAAATATACTTGCCTTTAAATTAAAAAAATTAAATAAAAATATTTGACCCTAAAAGTCAAAACACAGAAAGTGGATGATTATAAATGACTTTAATTTCTCCTCATATATTGAAATCCAGCTCAATTTGGTCGATGGAGCAATATCTTGACTGGTTAAATGAAATCATTTGTTCATAATTGGTCTAATTACAATTCAACTGCAATTTTAGTATCAACATTTAAATTAATGTCTTAAACCTATGGTAAAAAAATTAATGTTTTAGCTGGTTCAATAAAGAAATGATTTTCAGCCATGAAATGAATATTGTATCCAACTATTTAGACTTTTGAATTCATTTAATATTTTTTTTTTACTACATAATGGGCTATACTTGACTCTTTGATCCTTATATTTGACGGTTGTTTAAGCAAACCATCAAATATAAGAGGCAGATGAGGTGTGAACCATCAAATATATAAATTTGAAAGTTAAAAGTTTGACAGTTTTTTAAGCGAATCGTTAAACTTAAGAAAATATTTTTTTTCTAAAAAAATATATATTTACCTTATTTGACTGTTGCACTTCAGAACCATCAAACTTAGAGGAACATATTTGACTGTTCAAGCGGCCAACCATTAAGTGTGTGAATTTTTTTTTTTAAAAAAAACTCTAGACCTGTTCATTTTCTTCACGTTGTTGTTGAATGCTGTTCTCATCCAACGCTCCCTTCCATGTCTCCACCCCATTTCAGCGAGCTTTCCTCCACATTTTTGGCCTTTCCTCTTTCATTATCATACATTTGCATTTCAAAAAACCCACGCCATCGTCAAACTCTCTCGTTCTTACATTCTCTGGCCTCTCCAATTTTAAAGTCATAGGGTGCTCATTTTAGTTTTGAATCCGAAAATTTTATTTGGGTATAGCTATTGCTCGTGCATTGAGAGCATTGTGGGTGTTTGTGCTTAAGTTTTGCTAGTAATTCTACCTAAATTGCTTAAGATTTACTTATTGTTGATAATTTGGATTTTGTATTGTTGGAATTTCATTTTTTTAAAAAAAAATATGTAGTGAAAATTGAATTTTTGATGTTGGTGTTGTATTTTTTTTGGCTGAATTTGATTTTGTGCAGCTTGAATATTTTTGTTAAATTCTAGCTAAAATTGTGTGCCTAGAACATGGATTTACTAGCATTTTATTCTACCTATGTGATTTTTTGGTTTGGAATTTTCTACTATTGATTGCTGTAATGTAAAAAGATTTGGATTGATATATGTTAAGGCTATTGTATTGTGAATTTTGTTGTTGTTGTGGCTAAGTAGAGTTAAATTAGCTTAGATTAAATTGTACATAGATAAAATTTAATGTAGCGTGAGACAAAATTCTTGGGAAAAGTCTCATTTTCAATTCATTAATTTGCCAGATTTTTGTTTAAAAGTAATTAAATTTGACATGTTTGTAAATTGTTGTGATTGAATAATTATGTTTGATTACATTGAATAGGGATGAAATTAAGTATGAATAGAGGACGTATGCCCAAAAAAGTCTCATTTTTAAGTGATTATGCTACCAAATTTTCATTTAATACATGCAATATATACTTAATTTCCCAATAAAATTAAGTATGATTGCATGTGTTTATTTTAATTTAACTTAAAAAGAAATTATGTTACATGTGGTGACTCATGACTTCGAGATGAGTTTAATTAGATAATATTCATGGTATTGTCATAACTCTTCCAATGTGATTGAGTCATTAATCACATTTACTACAATGACCTTAATAGATTGAAATTATGAATAAAACATGGATGTCTGTCAATCGGGTGTCAAAGAAATATTTAAATGGGATGAAACAATTTATTAGATTTTCACTTGAGCACGAAAATGATAATAATAGTATTATGTGCTCTTGTATAAGATATAGTCTCTTCAAGTGAGTTAGCAAGAGTAAGTTAGAAGATCATTTAATGTGTTACAAAATCGATCAAACTTACAATTATTGATATAAGTATGGCGAGACAAGGAATGCCATTAAAAGTAGTCATAGTATTTTGTGTCGCATGATTTCGACAGAAATACAGAAAATGTGGACCATGTTAAACAGATGGCCAATAAAATTGAGCATAAACCCAATGAGTGTCCTAAAATGTTTGAAAGGTTGAAAAATGATACAAAAACACCTTTGTATAGTGATTGCATTGAATTCTCAAAATTAACTGCTATGACAAAATTACACAACTTGAAAGCAAGAGGCAATTTGACTGATATAATCCTCATAGAATTTCTTTCAACTATTCATGAAACGCTACCAAAGGGGTGTGTGTCATTCAAGTTCAACTGTTTTACAATTTTAAAAATATGTCAATTAACTTTTCTTTGATTATTTATAATGCAGTACTACCCAGACACATATTATGAAGTATTTAGGGGTACTAGCATCAATGAAGTTTTCAAGGAGTGATGTTAAGATTCATCATAGTTATTGGCTCAATATGCAACAAATTCATAGGGGATAATTTCAATTTAGTTTACATTTATTCTAAATTGATTAATACATGAGAATAATTATTGCACATATTTTCAATTAATTTTAATATCTGAGAATAATTTATGTACATATTTATAATGCAGTTGTTGGCTCTAGCTTTTCGATTCTAACATTGCAGCATTTAACGACATGAATTTGCTCAAGTCACAGCAAAATTCGGAGGACGTCGGAGTATTTACATCTAGCGTTGGAGGTGCTAGGTGCAACTTCATGTCATCGGCTAAGCTTTTGATGATCAGGGTTCATGCTTCTATTTATTATTCTTGCAATCTCACGACATAATAGTGAACCTTTGCTCGAAATATAGTTTGTGTTTGAAGGAGGGGATTTTGCGTCAGTTTTGACTTTGATGTTCTGTTTGGCTGCTAGGGGGAAATTTGGGATGGTAAATTCACTGGGAGAAATTTCTTCGTGTTGATTTTTCTTTTATTTTGGTACTCTGAATTTTATTTCCTTTTTTTCCTTAAAAATTGCACCTTTAAGTACCATGGAGCCTCCCGCTGTAAGTAGGGTTTGTAACATCCTGATTTTTATATAATAAATAAATTGTGAAATTTAGGTTTTGAAGAAAAAAATGATAATAATAAAAATTTATATTATTTGAGGTTATTTAGAAATGATATTATGGTTAGGTATTTAATTATGAATTTAAAAATTTAAATTTAAAACCACATAAGCAATATTAGTTAAGATATAATACATAAATAATTTTTTTTTAAAAAAAGAGAAGGTAGAAGGAACAAAAAAAGGGGGGGTGGAGGTTATTGTTTCTAAGTCCCACATTGGTTAATGAGGGAAGAGAAGAGGTGCCTTCATGTAAAAGAGGGGGTGTGTGCATTAGGAAGCATGAGAGGCTAAGATGCAATTTAGAAAAAATTGCAACTTATGACCCAAGGTTTGAATATTAAATTCAAACCTATAGTTTTTTTTAATATAATTTTGGGACTCACAATCCCATTTTTATATTATTTTTCTCTCTTCTTCTCATGTTGCTCGGCGTTTTCTCGCAAGGGGGATTATTTTCTTTTTCTTCAGGTATGTTCTAACTTTCCTGTTTAGATTAGCATTTAAAAATTTATTTAATTACAAAATTAATTTTATAATTATTTTCTAAATAATATTAGCTTTCTAGTGATATGATTATTTTGTAGGATAGAGTAATATTTTGATTAGAATTTTTTTATAGGATAGTTAATTTGATGATATGATGGATTAAAAATATAGGTTAAAACTCTTAGGATATAATAAATAATATAGAATATTTTCTTGAGGTTGAAACTCATGTTTAAGAATTTTTGAGTTAAAATCTAGATTTATATGGTTGAATTTATGTGGAATCTGAGATGTAGGGATAAACCTATGATTATTAAATATTTACTTAAGTATGAATAGGTATTTTTGAGGTTATAGAAAGGTGATTTGAGGCTTCAGGATTTTTTAAAATTTAATTTATTTTTGGATGAATTTTTAGAAATAGAAGGATGAAATTGTGATACTAGAAGTGATTTGAGGATAAAAAAAATAGTTTATTAGGGTACGAGAATTTTAGAAAAGAATTTGGGAAGTTAATGAGACATAAATCTTAAATTAGTGTTAATATGGATTATAGATCTAAGACTTTTTAACTCTTTAATTAGAGTTATGTATTTTAATGTAAAATTATATATAGTATTATGAAATAACTATGTAGATTGTGTTGACAAGATAGTGGTGAAAGAGGAGTTGTGAAGGGAACTTGTTATTCAAGACACAAGGTAACCATTATTAATGTGTTGTGATAGTGTGTTTGTGAATGGTTATGTGTTGTTTTATTGTTTGAAACCTTATGAATTAATGAAAATAAATACTGTATCTAACTACTTGTTTGAAACTTATTGCCAAGTGGGTTTAAAAATTTATTTTGTTTATCATGATGAGATCTTATTGTTCGGATATATTCTATTTGGATATTGAATGATGCACTGATTTGTCAGGGTATTTTAATGTCTGGTGTTAATGGGAATTTCTGTTCGGTTAATTATTATCACGTGGTAAGCCCTCATTGGACCCAATGAGTGGCGTGTCGCTTGGTCCAACTCACCTTTGCCGGGTGATTTGGCGTCCGAGCATGGTGAAAGAAGGATATAAGGTGCAGTCATGCAATTAAATACTTGTTCGGTTAATGTTTTATGTGCCCACTTAGTAATCGCATGATTAGTTACATCCGCATGCATCATTACATATTAATTTTTAGTTACTGGGACTTTTAAGTCTCATTCCCCGTGGTTAATATTTCACAGGAGCGAGTCCGGCCGAGAAAGCACCAGAGGTGTAATTATGGTGTATGAGACACCATATTTTACGTTGCCTCTTATTTTAGATTATACAATGTATCTTGTGCCAACTTAGGACATATCTTCTTGTGGAGTGGATGTAAATGTAATTTTCTCTCTTTTATTAAATGCATGCATTTATATGACTAAGAGGATTATGTCTGTCCCTTTTAATTTTTGACCTGATTTGAATAACATGCTATGAGGATCATGTCTATCTCTCATGGTTCTAATTGCTTTTTGAGATATTTTAAGACCTGTAGTATATTGTCTTGGATGTATCATGGTAGAAATTTTTCTACCATGATAAGGGTTCAATGAAAAAAAAAATTTATTGAATTAATAATTTACGAAAAATCGGTTTGTAAATTTGAGGGTGTTACAGGGTTCTCTTTGAAATGTCCTAAGTAGTTGCTTCTCGCTAGCATCTTTCTCATGCTACTAAGACTTGCTTATGTCATCACCATCATTGGCAAGTCTTGTAATGCCAACGTGTGGGTAGAAGAGAGTTAAGACTTGACCCTCTTTCTCAGAATATAATCTCCGGTTCCATCTCTCATTCAGAGTAAGATACGCTTGACATTAATAAAATGAGATCAACTATTTGCTTTGAAAAAATCATGCCACCTGAGATATGATGATTGGTTGATAGTGTTTGGTGAATTGGATTTGACTGACTGGCCAGTTAGGCTAGTTGAACATGTCCAATCTTGTCATGCGATATATTAAATTGACAGTGAGAGCTGGTAAAAACCAGCTTTAAACATAGCAAAACCATTAGCTAAATTTGTTGAACCAGTCACTTATCTTGTTTTTTAAAGTTATGAATTAATGTATGGATAAGTGTGTGTATTGGAAATGGAGTATTGATGGATATTGTTTTCTTTTAATTATAATTATTTCTTAAATTTAGATTTTATCATTTTTTTATTCAAAATGTATCAATCTATCTATGATCGATTATTGACATTTAAAGTGCGAATCAACATGTTGTTTAAATGGTTGTTCCAGTTTTCTTATAAAGATTGCCATTGTTGATTAATTCACTATATATATATATATATAACAGCTGTCCTAGTGCATCTATCCTTATGATAAAAGTCTTTCCGGGGAATTTTTATCTTCACAACTTTGAATGGCGATATGCTTAAACAGTCATCAAATCCCGAAAGTCAAGACAAGGTGTCAAGGTTAATAAAATGATACAAGTAAAGTACACGGTTTTATATAACATGCGATGTTGGAATAACATTCAAGATTAATTTTCTTGTTCGACCAAGAAAAATAAAGGGCTGATTTTCTTGAAGCACTCGCCAATGGTGATAGAAGGAACTTACGCAGTTGAAGCAGCAACACAGAATATTATTGCAATCCAGCTGTTTCCGTGCATGTTTGTTCAATTAATGAGTAATGGTCAAAACGAGATCCATTGGATGAATGCCAAGCACGTATTGCAAATTAGTCCTAACGCATAACCTAGATAATGGAAAATAGTCAAATATCACACGAATCCTACAAAGAAAATGTTAATTTGCCGGAGTTGGAGAAAACGAAATCATCAGGCGAGTTCGAACGAATATATTCATGTCGGTGGCTGAATTGGCCTCACCACCTACAATTCCGTGCATGCATCCAATTCTATCATTACAAACAAAAAACCACAAGCAAAACAAATAGTCCATAGAAAATTAGCTACAGGCGGCATCAAATCATGTTTTATTTAAAATAATTTGCAGGATCACAATAATAAAAGTAGGCTATGATTTTTGAATGACCCGGTAAATAAAATATGGATTATGAGAAAGCTGGTGAAGAAGTGACTACTCTTATATTCGAATCGGTGACCCACATCATTTAGCAAGTTGAAAAGAAAATGTGTTTTCTAGAAGAATAAGAAATTGGGGCCATCACCAGGAAGCGAACCCGTGGCAAACTGTCGTGTATTTAATTTTGTTATTTTTAATTACGAGATTTTTTTTTTTTCAAAAAACACTAGTTAGTTGCTTTCCAGGTTCATTGATCCATATACGATGTGGCATTGGACGCATAGGATAGAACCAATGACGAGGCCTCAGCAAACAACATACCAAAATTGTGGGGTACGTGTCTATCCACGGGCAAGAGCGTATTGTAATATTTTTTACAAATTTCAGGGGTTTAAGAGATTAAATATTGAAGAGGAGAGGTGGTGGGGTGGGGGTGGCACGTAGAACCAGTCATGAGTGTGAACAGTGCAATGATTCAAAGGTATGGGAAGGAAGAGGGGCCATGCCATGCTGGAAAAGCTGGTTTTGGAGGGAGGCAAACACCACAGACCACGTCGGGCCCCATATCTGGTGCCATGCTTTTTGTTTCTTCCTAATGCCTGATGAGTTTATCAGTAACAACGCAGTATATATGTTTTTGGGCTGTATTAGTCAAAGTTGCAGGCCCCACCTCTCGCCTTTATTTTTTTTATTTTTATTTAATGATTAATCAATCTTTTCGCTTTAATTTCGGGGGGATCAAATTTTTAACAAGATATCCGGTAATCGCAATCTCCGAGAAAGAGCTCAGAATCGTTGCATTATTTATATTACCCGCCACCATTTGTGGCATCGAGATCATAGTACCTGGTCGCTAAGACAAAATTACTGTGCGGATATGAAGGGAGAGGAAAGGACACGAGTTTAGTCTGGGATCAGGCTAATGTCTGTGATCAAGTTATGTGGGTTTCGTGATGCTTGGATCATTGACCGAGTGATGAGATTAGATATTGAGTACCGAAACAGAAAGCTTCCGGTAATAATTTGAAAACCAAGAGAAACTTCAATGCAATCACCCTGGAGCGCGTTTGTTAGTAGGCTATTAATTTATGATCTACCCTCGGCCCCATCATGAGAGGGACAATCCCCTAATCCCTAATCCCCAGACAACTTTTTCTACGGTTTTTACTGTCAATGTGGTAATGTAGGAACCGAAAGTCCCCGTCTTCATCAGTGCCTATCTCCCCCAGTCAAAAGGTCTTTTGAAAATGGGAGGCTGCTATTATTTCCGTGGAAGGTGGACCCCTCCTCCGACCTCCTTAACCGTAAGCCGGGGAGTTATATTAGCACTCATTTTTTGTGTGTACAGTGCACTCTGTGGTTACTGAGTGAAAAGTGGTTCTGCTGAGAGCACCTTCGAAACACACAACATTAGTAACTGTTGAAAACGGCGCAATGGGAAGCTTGAAGACGTGCACATATATTTGAAGTGACAAAAGAATGTGGTCATGTCTTGTACAGTGGACGGTTAACAACATTAGGTCCCTCCTACAAATGATATAAGGAGGGAGGAAACGGATAACCGAGATGGAGAAAACAGCCATGGAGCGAGGGGGCGCGAGATCATCAATTATTGAATCCGTATGGATGATTGGTGGCTTGTTGCGACTTAACTTTCGTGCCAATATCAGCAGGCAAAGCTAGCTGTCACGCTGTCATTATGCAAGCACAAGTACATCACTACAGTACCATATAGATTTACTGATTTAGAATTAGCACTTCTTCCTCTGGCCCTCCTCTCTTCCCATGCTCCCACTCGCCCCACGCTCACTGGCCCTGTACTTAAATATTCCATACAAACCAAAATCTTAACCTACTTTCAACATTTGACCAGATCATCCTTTCACTCTATCATTTACACGTCTCTCGATCCATAGATGACCGTTGTAAGGTAGGTGTTCAAAGTGTTTACATTGAATAACCCTCATCTGAGCGAAAGTGGCACAAAGACCATCACGAATGCTCGTTTTTTGTTTCCACCTAAAGCATGGTTCTCACATTGACTTTGCCCAAGTCCCACATTCCCATCATCAAGATTCAAGCTCGGGTCCAGTTTTTTAAGAACAAATTTTCAGCCCAACCTTGTTATTGGGCCAGTATATTATCAAAGCCCAGTTTCACTGTTGTTACCTTGTAAAGCCCAAAGAAAATCAATCCGGGAAAAAACGGGGGATTTATATGCCCGGTATTAGGTTCAGCTCGATCGCCGTCTCTCTGTTGGGACTGATCTGAGGGATTCGCCGCCGTCATCATGGTCTGCTTTCCAACTTCATCGCGCAGCCTTCAGGCTTGAACATATCATTCATCTACTGATTTCTAGTTTTATTTCTGTTCCGTTCTTCTTTCTTTATTGTAGCCGCAAGGGGATTACATTGAACTCCACAGAAAGCGTCATGGCTATCGTCTGGACCATTTCGAGCGAAAACGCAAGAAAGAGGCTCGTGAGGTTCACAAGCGCTCTGCTATCGCTCAGAAGGTCGTGTACTGTTTTTTTTTTTCCCCCTTGTTAAGATTTCAATTCCCTTCATTTTTACCAGCTTTATTTGTGTTTCCATTATTCTTATGTCCCTCTGCGAATTCGAGTGGAACAGGCTCTGGGCATCAAGGGCAAGATGATTGCCAAGAAAAATTATGCCGAAAAGGCTCAAATGAAGAAGACGTGAGTTATTACTTCTTGTTCTTGTTTTTTTAATTTTTTATTTTTATTTTTATTTTGCCAAAACGTGAGTTATTACTCAAACTGTATTCAGATTTCACTCTTAATCTTTTTCTCTTCAAATTAGTTTAAAAACGCGATACCAAACTCATTGGAATGTCGTATCAGTCAACAAACGTGTCCGGCTCCTCCTCATAAAATTTCCTTATAAGTGTTATTTCATGGCTGAATGCTGCTTCTCTCCCTATGATTAATATTGTACCGACAGAAAGCTTCGGTTAATTTGAAAACCAGAGAAACTTCAATGAATATGGAGCGCGTTTGTTTAGTATTAATTAATTTCCCAAGAAGGAAACTAATTATAAACTTTTTTACGTTACGTAAGTGTTTGGAACAAGTCCCCGTTTATCATGATCTCCCAGCATTTTGAAATGAGCTGTATTATTTGTGGAAGAACCCTTCGACCTTTAACCGTAAGATTATTTAGACATTTTTGTTGTACTGCACTCTGTGGTACTGAGTGAAAAGTGGTTCTGCTGAGAGCACCTTCGAAACACACAACATTAGTAACTGTTGAAAACGGCGCAATGGGAAGCTTGAAGACGTGCACATATATTTGAAGTGACAAAAGAATGTGGTCATGTCTTGTACAGTGGACGGTTAACAACATTAGGTCCCCTCCTACAAATGATATAAGGAGGGAGGAAACGGATAACCGAGATGGAGAAAACAGCCATGGAGCGATGGGGCGCGAGATCATCAATTATTGAATCCGTATGGATGATTGGTGGCTTGTTGCGACTTAACTTTCGTGCCAATTATCAGCAGGCAAAGCTAGGCTGTCACGCTGTCATTATGCAAGCACAAGTACATCACTACAGTACCATAGATTTACTGATTTAGAATTAGCACTTCTTCCTCTGCCCTCCTCTCTTCCCATGCTCCCACTCGCCCCACGCTCACTGGCCCTGTACTTAAATTATATTCCATACAAACCAACAAATCTTAACCTACTTTCAACATTTGACCAGATCATCCTTTCACTCTATCATTTACACGTCTCTCGATCCATAGATGACCGTTGTAAGGTAGGTGTTCAAAGTGTTTACATTGAATAACCCTCATCTGAGCGAAAGTGGCACAAAGACCATCAACGAATGCTCGTTTTTGTTTCCACCTAAAGCATGGTTCTCACATTGACTTTGCCCAAGTCCACATTCCCTCATCAAGATTCAAGCTCGGGTCCAGTTTTTAAAGAACAAATTTTCAGCCCAACCTTGTTATTGGGCCAGTATATTATCAAAAGCCCAGTTTCACTGTTGTTACCTTGTAAAGCCCAAAGAAAATCAATCCGGGAAAAAACGGGGGATTTATATGCCCGGTAATTAGGTTCAGCTCGATCGCCGTCTCTCTGTTGGGACTGATCTGAGGGATTCGCCGCCGTCATCATGGTCTGCTTTCCACTTCATCGCGCAGCCTTCACGGCTTGAACATATCATTCATCTACTGATTCTAGTTTTATTTCTGTTCCGTTCTTCTTTCTTTATTGTAGCCGCAAGGGGATTACATTGAACTCCACAGAAAGCGTCATGGCTATCGTCTGGACCATTTCGAGCGAAAACGCAAGAAAGAGGCTCGTGAGGTTCACAAGCGCTCTGCTATCGCTCAGAAGGTCGTGTACTGTTTTTTTTTTTTCCCCTTGTTAAGATTTCAATTCCCTTCATTTTTACCAGCTTTATTTGTGTTTCCATTATTCTTATGTCCCTCTGCGAATTCGAGTGGAACAGGCTCTGGGCATCAAGGCAAGATGATTGCCAAGAAAAATTATGCCGAAAAGGCTCAAATGAAGAAGACGTGAGTTATTACTTCTTGTTCTTGTTTTTTTATTTTTATTTTTATTTTTATTTTGCCAAAACGTGAGTTATTACTTCAAACTGTATTCAGTTTTCACTCTTAAATCTTTTCTCTTCAAATTAGTTTAAAACGCGATACCAAACTCATTGGAATGTCGTATCAGTCAACAAACGTGTCCGTCTCCTCATAAAATTTCCTTATAAGTGTTATTTCATGGCTGAATGCTGCTTCTCTCCCTTATGCTCCCTCCCAAGTCCCAACCCCCTCTTCCTTGTGGCCTTCGTTTTTACTTTTTGGAATTCCGTTGGGTTCTTTTTTGCTTTGCCTTGTAATTGGAAGGAATAGTAAAGGAAAGGAAAGAATATGGTAGTGTGCTAGTGTTTTAGTATGTGAACACCTTAATTTCCCAAGTAATTGGAAACTTAATTATAAACATTTGATTTGAATGTCATACGTAAGCATTTGGAAATTCATGCTTTCTCATAGGTTTATCATAGATGGGTCCTGCAGCATTTTCATACATGATATGCAATGTGTGTATGGTGTGTGTGGGTACCAGAACAAGTTCGTGGTTGAGGCATTTATTTATTTTTTGAATTTTATGATTATTTAGAGCAATTGGTTAATGTTATACTGCTAGCATAGTGCTATCTCACCATTTTCCCCACTGTTTTCAAATTCTGTAAGATATAAATTCACCATCATCTATCAACAGTTTGGCCATGCATGAAGAGTCAACATCCAGGCGCAAGGTTGATGATGATGTTCACGATGGAGCTGTTCCAGCATATCTTCTTGATCGTGAGAATACGACCAGAGCAAAGGTTAATTTCACTCACCACATGCTGTATTCAAAAGATCGATTTGATTCCTCTGAATTCTATGTAAGATGATCTGACAGTTTTTTTTTTTTTTGGGGGAAAAAAATTAGGTTCTTAGCAACACCATTAAGCAAAAAAGGAAGGAAAAGGCTGGGAAATGGGATGTTCCTCTACCTAAGGTGAGATCATTTTCAATCTTTTGCTCCAAAATGTCAAACAATATATCGAGTTTTTATTTTCCCTCAAATCCAGCGTGTTTTGTGTGAGTTGGGGGTAGGGGGCTTTAATTGCAACTAATAACTGGTTACATGCTTCTTTTTCGGTTTAGGTGCGTCCAGTGGCCGAAGATGAGATGTTCAAAGTGGTCAGATCCGGCAAAAGAAAAAGTAAGTAATATATTGCCTTCCGGGCTTTTAATGGTTTAGTTATTTATGTTGATGATAATTTGACTTAAATTTCTAACTTCAAAATATTTGATTTCAGTTGGTGCAATCTGTTGAAAATGGTAGAGTTCGCCCCCCCCTTTTTTGGGGTGAATATAAGGAAGTTATTTTGAACTATAATAATATTTTCGTATTTGTCTACTCAGTATTTTTCTGTAAATTTTGCTGTTTTTCAACAAGTTCTTGTTCTCCTTCTAATGTATGTCTATGATCTTTAGTCTTTTGATGCAGTTTATTTTAGGATATATAATGTTATATCTCACATTAAACAAGATGTGTAATGATTTGTTCGCCTGCTAGATATGCATATGACGGATTATAACCTATCATGTTGCAGCTAAGCAATGGAAGAGGATGGTCACAAAAGCTACATTTGTTGGGCCTGGTTTTACTAGAAAACCTCCAAAATATGAGCGTTTCATTCGTCCTACGGGATTGCGGTTCACTAAAGCTCACGTGACTCATCCAGAACTAAAATGTACCTTCAATCTGGAGATAATTGGAGTGAAGAAAAATCCAAATGGTCCTATGTACACCTCCCTTGGTGTCATGACCAAGGGAACTATCATTGAGGTAAAATTCTCCGATCTAATTGGAGGTTTCTTTTCGATATAATGGAGTCACTATCGGATCTAGCTGTCTTTTGTTATCCCAGCTTGGCGTTTTGTAAACCTGCTTTCGCTGGTTAGGATTGTGAGAAACGATAGTAACAGCATTACTCATTCGATTTGTTAATTTGAATTTCAGGTGAATGTGAGCGAACTTGGTCTGGTCACCCCTGCTGGGAAAGTTGTATGGGGTAAGACTATCAGTGTTATCTATATGTCTTTTGGCCTCTTGCTGACAATTTTACTAAAATTAATGCGGTGGTTGTGTTTGTGATAATGCAGGTAAATATGCCCAGGTGACAAATAATCCTGAAAATGACGGTTGTATAAATGCAGTTTTGCTCGTTTGAGGTAGTAAGGAGGATCTGAGTACCGACTTGACCTCTACGTGGCCGTCTGAGCTTTGTTATCTACTGACTGAACATTCTATTCCATTTTTGTGTAAACGGTATTTGTCTGTGCCGGCGCCTAAATATTTACAAGAGAAAGATAGGGATCTCTATTAAATTTTGCTCCCCCTAGCAGCGAATCCTGTGTCTGACTTTACTAGCATATAGCAAGTATTATGTTGTTACTATATCCTGGGGAAATCAAAGATTTCGTTTGTAAAGTCCGAAGTTCTTTCGTGCAAGGTTTTCGAAATTTGTTTCCAATTGCCTCACCCTTGTTTCAAGACTTATCAAAGTCACTTGTTGTGAGGCTCGACAGAGTCCGACGGTTGTCTTTCGATGGCTCATATGGTATAATTCACTTGTTTTTGTTCCTCGAAAATGGACCATGAAATTTATTTCTTAGATTCTAGCCTCAAGCTTAAGCCTCTAATTAAAATGATGATGATGATGATGACACGTGTTGTGGAACCGCGGCATGAATACAAGATAAGCTAGACAGGACAAAGGGTGATGGGTTCACATAGACAGTGCTCCACTGAGAGGGAATGGGGCAGCGGCGAGCCACTGGGCCATGGCTTGGAAAAAAAGAAGGAGGGGCGGGGGGGGGGGAGAGAAATTGGGTTGCTTGGTCCTTCAAATATCTTCATTAGCTTCCAATGAGATCCCAGAAGCCAGGAGTTTGATCGGCAGCCGAAAAATAAGGGAGGCTTGTTTGGTTCTTGTTCGTCTTCAAGTGTCATGCTCATTTCGCTTCCACTTGTGGATCACTCGTTTGTACCAGTTCGTACCCATTACGCCGTGTTTGGGTCAAGTTGCTGACTCCTTTTAAAAAGTAAAAAAAGTTTCTGATAACCAATTGTGTCTTGATTCATGAAACATATTAGCTTAACATAATAGTTTGCATAATTAGCCTTATCATTTACAAAAATAAATTTCCTTAATGCGCCGGATGAATCTTTTTAAGATGAATGAATCTTATTATTCATAATTTATAAATTATATTAGATATATAAAATAAAATATGGTTGTCCAAGTCAAATCCACAAAATATTCAAAAGCTGAATTTTATTAATCACATGACTAAGAAGGCGTTCACGCTAATAGATAATCAACCAGAGCACTAGTTGCATGGTAAACAACCAACGTGAAGTACACGCAAAAATCAAATTGAAGTTGAATTTTTGTCTTGGATAATTAAAAAAAAAAAACTTAGTAGTAATTGGAACTCAACAACTATCGGGCTGCACAAAGGAGAGACTGGATTGGACTTTGACCTGGTCCAAAATTTGGTCTTTTTTCATGAAAAAGATTGAGTTAAAAAATTTATGGTCTAATCTAGTTTTAATATAATCCGAAGCTAAATAGGGTTGAATTGATCTTGTTAGACTAGGAGACCGATTCCAGCATTGTCCAGCTTTATTTTTCTCCCTTTTCATTTATGAAAGGCAAAAATTTATTTCAACCTAATAAACTCAATTAACATAATAAAATTATTTATAATCATATAAAATTTATCACAATGACAATAATTATAAATTTATAATAATTTCTAACAACAAAAGTATTTCAGTTATAACATAAAGGATTCAAATTAAACAACCTTCAGCATGTCTGAAATTCATTACATTAAATTAATAATAAATTTTACCAATAAAAAGAGAGGATTGAGGTTACTTAATGTTGAAATTGTGTTCAATATACATGACTTCATGAATATAAAACATAAAAAATTATTAATTATTATTATAAATTAACATATTATAATAATTAATAAATCAATTATAATTTTATTAAATAAATTTATGGAATTAGACTAAATTGTCTAGATACTTAATTTCTTATCTAGTATAGCTCAAAGAAAGAATCTGATTTTTTTATCTTGAAAGACCATTTTTCATCTGAAACGGACCAGATCGGGTTGTTTTCTGAGTTGGACTGAATTGGATGGAATCAAGATTTTTGTCTTACTTGCAACTTCGTTGTACTATTGCTAAAAAAAAAAAAAAGCACACTTCGTGGTGCTGCGGCCACGCACCCGAACCGACTCCATTTCCGGATCTGTATTACACCCGAGTCCCAACGAGCATATTCTATTATTCTCCCAAGGCGAATATGGACCCTTTAGCGCGAAACTACGCTACCCAATGGAACAACACCATATCAGCACCTCAAGGGATTCTTATCCACGTCACCCTTAAAATTCTAAACCGTTGATACTTCTTTCTCGCTTCTTCCACTTCCTGTAGCAACTGTTAAGCGTTGCTCGCGTTCCCAGCAATTACCTCTATTTTTCAGGACTACTGAATTCTCAATTCTACACGAACCACGAAAAGCTCTTTCCTCGCTTGCATACTTTCTAGTTCAGGTCCTGGCATGGCCACCCAGAGTCAAACTTCCCCGTCTTCCAACGCGTTTTCCTTCATCTCCAAGGGCTGGCGGGATGTTCGAGACTCTGCTGATGCCGATCTCCAATTGATGCGAGACCGAGCCAACTCCTTCAAGAAACTTGCTACCTCTTTCGACCGCGAGCTGGAGAACTTCTTCAATTCGGCTTCCCCGTTTTCCGTTCCGACCATGCGGGCCTCCCCACAGGCCGAGATTGATTTTGTAAAGAAGTTGCAGCCCAAGCTGTCTGAAATTCGACGAGCCTATTCTTCACCTGATTTCAGTAAGAAGGTTCTCGAGAAGTGGCGGCCCAGGTCGAGGATTCGGATCGACTTGTCGGCGATAAAGAATGCAATTGTTTCCGAGGTTGAGGATGGGGATGAAATTCTTGATTTTGATAGGGGTAAGAGAGCTAGGAGATTGAACTTTAGGGAGTTCTGGGGGGAGTGGAAACGAGAGGGTGAAGCGGATGGGGAAGGGCAGTCCGCTAGGGATTGGGAGCCAATTCGTGCCTTGAAGACAACGTTAAAAGAGTTCGAGAAACGGAGGTCGTCCGTAGAGATTTTTGATGGATTCAAGAATGGCGAATTTGTGGAGAAACTAAAATTGGGCTTGGTACGTTTTTTCTTGCTTTGTTATTCATTGTTTCCCCACTATAACATAGTTTAGATTGTGCAGTTTCATGGTAAAGGCTAGTGGTTCAGTTTTTTTATGCGTACTTTGAGCGTGAATTGCATATTGGTTGCTTTCTTGTTAAAGATAACTTGATATTTGATACTATCTGGGCAAGTGCCACCTTTAGGGGAAAATAAATCTTTCTAGGACCAGTTTTAAGGTTTTCATTCTCCTAATTTGACATGTGTTAAGCACACTCTATAGCTACGTATTCATTTTTATTTTTCTTGGTGGGTTACGTATGCGCTCACACACGCGCATACACATATTTTGTTATTCACAATGATAAAGTTTCGTTCGGACATTTTGCATGGAGTTGTATTGTATCTAGGGGACTTTGCCAGAAAAAAGCCATTCTGTCTGAAGACCAGATTTATTGGTTGGGTATGCTTGAATCAAGCCTTAATGAAGCTAATTGGTATTACATATCCACTCGATGGAGCTTGGTGTTCTTGCCTCTCAGCTTTGCTCTTCCTCGATTTTTACCTAAAGTCAAACTTGGTGCTAACATGTGGCTTAATTCTGCAACTAAGCTTTTCTATACGATGCAGCAAGAGACTATCAGCACTCTTCTTTTACATTGTTTTCAATGGTGGGCCTATAAAATATTCCCAATTTAAGTTGCAAACAATGATATAATTGCTGTTTTTTTTTTTTTTTTTATGTGTTGCATTGCTGTTTGCATTGTATCAAGGAATTAAGAGTTAAGCTCAGATGTGTGGATAACTTTTATTATATCTTCATATTTAGTAGTTATTATTTTAAAGTGACTATATGCACGTTTCACATTTGATCATAAATTTTATTTGTACTTATATTCTAAGATACGATATCTTCATTTCTTGCAGAAATCGATGTGCATGGAGCCTCAGGAGTCAAAGGTTTCTGACAAACTTCTTTATTGACCCTTGGTTTTATAAACTTGCCTGCTATGATATTATCCACTTTGTCAGTGTAAAGAAACATAAACTTTTGTCTGGAGGCTCTAACTTTCTTCAGTTAGACCGCTGTGTATAGTGAGTATTTTGATCAATACTATCAAGAGGAAATGAGTGATATATTGTGGTTGAACATAATTTTACTTGCTTCATTGGCATGCCTTTAAATTGATGCTTGTATTTCTGCACCTGAGCCCATGTTTTAGATCAAGTACTGTGTTTAATATTTTTCCCTTTAACATTTGTTGCAGGAAGTGCCACCTTTGGATGTGCCTGAACTTTTGGCCAGTTTTGTTAGGCAATCTGAGCCATTTTTGGATCAACTTGGAGTCAGAAGAGGTACAGAATCCACCTGGGAATTATTTGTCATGTTTTATCCAGTTTTATACATGTTTAATGGAAGTCGTATTCCTTTAGTATGTATTGGTCAGCTGTTCTCTGTTTCTTTTATTTAATGTAGAGTTCATTTTGTGAATTTGATAGTTTGTTCAAATGTGATTTCAGAGATATGTGACAAGATAGTGGAAAGCTTGTATAGCAAACGCAAAAACCAACATTTTCTGCAGTCCCTATCTGGGGAAGAATCTTCTGCTCTTGGGAATGGAAATATAAATGATGACTTGGATTTGCGAATAGCAAGTGTCCTTCAGAGCACAGGGCACCGATATGATGGTGGGCTCTGGGCAGAACATTCAAAGCATGATTCATCAGGCACTGAAAGACATGTTGCAATAGTTACAACTGCCAGTCTTCCTTGGATGACAGGAACAGCTGTGAATCCACTATTTCGAGCAGCATATCTATCACAATCTGCAAAGCAAAAAGTTACTTTACTGGTTCCGTGGCTTTGTAAGTCAGATCAAGAACTAGTTTATCCTGGCAATCTCACTTTCAGTTCACCAGAAGAGCAGGAAGTTTATATACGGAATTGGCTTGAGGAAAGGATTGGTTTCAAGCCAGACTTTAAAGTTTCCTTTTATCCTGGGAAGGTAATTCTTATATGAAGTTAGCAATATGCCACCTTGTATCAACTTAAATTACAGTCAATTCTGAGGTATTTGTCCTTCTTGTGTTTAGTTTTCAAAAGAAAGGCGAAGTATTATACCTGCTGGAGACACTTCTCAGTTCATTCCATCCAAGGAAGCAGACATTGCTATACTGGAAGAACCTGAACATTTGAATTGGTACCATCATGGTAGGCGTTGGACAGACAAATTCAACCATGTTGTTGGTATTGTTCACACAAATTACTTGGAATACATTAAGAGAGAGAAAAATGGGGCCCTCCAAGCATTCCTTGTGAAACACATAAACAACTGGGTGACAAGAGCATACTGCCACAAGGTATGATTTTTATCCTGAGTATGTAAGATGGCACTTGTGATAATTAAAAAATAAAAAATAATTTTTTTTTTTTTAGTTAGGAGGGGTCTACCCTTTGCCTTCAATATCCTAGGGTAGGGGGAGTTAATCTCTGCTATCAGCCAAGTCTATTCTTTCTACTCACAAAAAAAGTTCTATTTTTTTTCTTTATTAATGCACTCTGGAGTTCGATTGTTATTGGAGAACTTAACAAGACAGAAGGGCCTGAGTTGTTCATCTGTATCCAGGTTCTTCGTCTTTCAGCTGCCACTCAGGATTTACCCAAGTCTGAAATTTGTAATGTTCATGGTGTGAATCCCAAGTTTCTGAAAATTGGGGAGAAGATTGCTGCAGAGAGGGAGCTTGGGCAGAAAGCCTTTACAAAAGGCGCATATTTCTTGGGGAAGATGGTATGGGCGAAGGGATATAAGGAATTGATAGATTTATTAGCAAAGCATAAGAGCGATCTTGATGGCTTCAAGTTGGATGTATTTGGAAATGGAGAGGACGCTCATGAAGTTCAGAGTGCAGCTAGAAGATTGGATCTAAATCTCAACTTTCAGAAAGGAAGAGACCATGCGGATGATTCTCTTTATGGGTAAGGATAGATTGAAATGAGTTTTTTTTTTTTTTTAAGTACATTTTAGAATATGTTCATCGGAAATAACCCTTGCATTATCATAAACCGTATGCAAGTTAAATTGGGAGAATAACTTTTTAGTTGCATCATAAAGTTAACTACATGTTATAGAGACTGCATGTTGAAACCGTTATTCGTTCCTTCCATGCCTCCATGCTTAGACTTCCATCTACGGGTCACAGGCTAAATTAACCAGATACTTGTAATGATCTTACTTTTTATGTAATTTGGCCAACTTTCTGACACTATTTTGCTCCTTTCCTGAAGGTACAAAGTCTTCATAAATCCTAGCATCAGTGACGTGCTCTGCACAGCTACAGCTGAGGCGCTTGCCATGGGAAAATTTGTAGTGTGTGCTGATCATCCATCAAATCAGTTCTTTATGTCATTCCCAAACTGTTTGACTTACAGGACATCGGAAGACTTCGTGGCGAAAGTAAAAGAAGCTTTAGCCAATGAACCCCATCCTCTTACCCCTGAGCAAAGATATCAACTTTCATGGGAAGCTGCTACGCAGAGATTCATGGAATATTCTGAGCTTGACAAAGTCTTGAATGGAGAGAAAGACGGAGGAAAGGTTGTTGCAAGGTCCGCGTCAATGCCTAATCTGACAGAACTAGTAGATGGAGGCTTGGCTTTTGCTCACTATTGCTTCACTGGTAATGAATTCCTGAGGCTTTGTACTGGAGCAATACCTGGTACACGTGACTATGATAAGCAGCACTGTAAAGACCTTCATCTCTTGCCCCCTCAGGTAGAAAATCCTATCTATGGCTGGTAAATAGAACGAGTAGTTAGTGGAGCAATTTCTGGGACATACACGATGTGACTGTGACAATGATCAGCACTGAAAGGACAGTCTCTTGCCCCAGTGAATGCTGAATAGAATAGCAAATAGATTTATACCTGGCTGAATTATAGTGTTAACTTTCATGATAGTGATTGATTGTAATTAGTTGTAATTAGGAGCCTTTCGTGTGATCACTCCACAAAGTTTATGTAACTTAAATCTTTCGAACACATCTAGGATGCCAAAATTTCAGTTTTCCCTCGTAACATCCCCCCCCCCCCCAACGGGCGGGGGTCTTTTTCTATTGTAAGGTGAGTAAAATTCTATGAATAAGTATCGGGTTTGACGTAAAGGGAATATATAGAAAATGCATCAGGGATGTTAAAGATTGAACTAAACCAATAAGACCCGATCAAATTGTCAGAGCTAATCTGTTGAATCATTTAAATCAACTCAAGAAAATGAAGCACATATTAACCCCCCCCCCTTTTTTGGGCTCTATTCAATTGATGCATCGTTCCTAGTCACTGTATGCAACCTTGAGAATGCTACTTCAAAGGAGATATCAGGTTTGCTGTCGTCCTGAATAGCAATATTTACTGTGTCTTGAGATATAAAACAGGTTAGCTATTCGTTCCTGAAAACATAGGAATGTAATCAGATTACGGTTCAAATCTCCCGAGAAAGATTAAGACGTCTTATCATTGAATGAGAGTTGTTGTAACGAACGGTCGTAAGATAATTGAAGAGCACCTTACGTAAAATATACTAAAGAACTCATCCAATGAATAGTAGTCTTTTTTTTTAAAAAAAAAAAGGGCAAAAAAGAACCAACCATATAAAAATCTTTGTATACTTGTTCAGATGTATTTTTCTCGAGTATTGGCGTCACAAATTCAATCGGATGACAGGAGCATGTGTTTTTTCAATTTGATTGGTTGGCCATTTCTATGAACCAAATGTATCTAACAATCAGTCTAATGGATTAATGAAAGAGTCTCTGCACCATTCTTCCTTCAAGAAAGAGAGAAGTGTAAACTACCAAACTTGCCTTTAGGCCTTCACAACTTAGAAAAGATGATCTACAATACATTCTACGTCAGATCGGGATATAATTTTTTTTTTTTTAACCCTTTAGTTATGCTCCTTCCCATTTCGTGCGTGCGGTATTAATTAATAGCCACGTGATTCCCATGAAAGACTGCTGAGTGGTAACCCTCTAATTAACTAGGTTATAATTTGAAGGCGAAGATCGAAAACATGGCCCCCACAGTGTGAAGGTACTGGAATGTCTTTTAATTGCAACTTGTAATTAATCTGATTGAGCCCATGCTTACTTCTGTTCCTCTTTATGCCATTAACAGTTTATAAGTATTAATATATATATATATATGCATCCTGTTAGGCATTGGAGCGAGTAATCATAAAACTTTGAGAGGAAATAGACGCAGCCTATAGTTAGAGACGCTTGAAGAATATTATTTAGAAGAATCACATTCAGCCCCTTCCTAAAAAAATTAATTACAGATAAAGACCAACAACAAATTCTATTAAAGAAAAAATAAATTATGTTCCATTTTAACAACAATCCATTTTGTATTGACCTTTATTTGTGATTAATTTTTTTGAAAAAGGGTTGAATGTGATTTTCTCATATTATTTCCACTGAGGAAAACTGTTGTTGAGAACAACATGTGTACTGAAAAAAAAAAAATCAAATGTTCAGTGCATGCAAATTTATGCATTGGAGTGAAAAAGGAACAGGGCAAACTGATGATCATGACTTAAGTATCAAAATGAATGCGGAGCTTTCCCCATTCCGGACTTTTCTTCAGGCTGCCAAAGGAACATTGTATGCAGACAAGGTGAAGCTAATGCTAACAATTATCATCGTTTTTCTAGAGACTTCTGAATTCTGATAGCTCGATGCATAAGAACTTTTCTTTTTATATTTCATTATTCACACCATCATTTTTTAAATTGAGATATCCTCGTGATTTGGTAGCTGTCGAATGTTCAGCTTTTAGTGCAAGGCTTTGCCTTGAGCTATGAGATACTAGCCATACTCACACTGCTTGTGTCAGATATTGGAAGACAGAATACAGACGCATAATTATCAACAGAAGTATACGACTACTTCTCTTTTGATTGGTATACTTTGCGTTTACTTACCAGCGAAATTGTTTATAGACTTTCTCTTTATTGTGTTTACTATACATGCATGCATGCATACATACGAAGTCCCTCTTGCAAGAATAATATAATTATCAGATTCTTCTCCTAAGTAATTCAAGTTCTGGTTCTAGTTTTGTCATTATACCGAACAATCAACCCATTTTAATTGGCCATATGAATAACTGTGTGAAAGAAAAATAAAGATCGAGCTGTAACAGTAATCAAATATACATATATATGAATCCGAAATAACTCCATGCCTTTTAGGTGCATTAGCATGTGCGTGCCACCCTCTTTTGCTTCAATTTTAAGATTTCCTTGTAATTAAGTATATTCTTACGGTTATTTTGTTGGGAATTGAACTTCAAATGCATATATTTAGAAAAAGTCAAGCTGGCCAAAAAAGGGGAGAAACAAAAAATCAGAAGCCAAGTGCGAAAAGTCTCAAATGCTTTGGATGAAAGTTCCATTGTTACTGTGGAATGTATTATATAAACTATGAAGCATATGGTTTCTTCCAATTGTGCTGTTAGAGCAACGTCTCAGTGTGAGATGCAAAAGACAGCTGTCTTGGTCATAATTACCACAAAGTAACATCGTGGAGTTTGACTCTAGCTAGGAAGTCACTGCCGTCGTGTTATTGAATATTTTCTTCAGTAATATTTTTTTTACTTTTTATAATTATATTTTTGTCAATATATATCAATATAAGTAGAAAGAACCCAATACATTTACACAGAGTCCAAAATAAGTTGTATTGTTCACATATTGTGAACTACAGCCTCCCATAATTTCTATATTTTAGCCTTTTGCAAGTTTACTTTATAAAAATAATCTTTTCCACTATAGTAGTGATTCTTGGTCATAAGCCACAAGGAATCTTAGTGTGTTAAAGCCTACTCACTCTTTAAAAGAGATAGTTCTAAAAAAAAATAACACTATTAACTATTTTTATTTTAAATTTCTTAAATTAATCTATGTAATTCAATTAAAAAGTCCTGGATGGAGAAATCATATATAAATAGAGTAGGCCCTGTTCATTACATGCATATTCCAATAGGATTGGAAATAGGTCACATTGTTCTGGCCTGTGAAAAGTGTGGCTTTTATAATAATATATATAAATACTACGTCAATTTTGCATAGCTTTTATAAATTTATTGAGAGTCATGTGCGTTAGTCACTCATTAATTTAGAGTCTAAGCTTTCATGCATCTTCAAGGAAAACCAAATTGCCCATGTCACTTTTCTTTCGGCTTCTTCATTTTTGCGCATTTTCTTTCATTATACATTAAGACATATCGAAGTCATGAAAGAGAAGCACCAAATGTGGCACCCAGGCTTTGCTTATTTAATTCACCCCGAGTTCATTCCTTTAATATCCCACGTCCAACAATATTACGAGGCTAAAAGATGAGGTCAGAGACTGCATTTTAATACTCAACCTGGAGAAAAATTGTTAAGTAGCGACTAATTACTAGCTAGCCTCTCAAATTAGTACTAACAAATAACAGTTAAAATTAAAATCTATCTATTTACAGGATACATCCTCTGGGTTGGATTTTGGTGCTGCAACTTCCTTCACTGTTGTGTTCGAATCTTGGATGGTAATAATCTCAATATGATCTGCACTTCCACTGTCTGCGACAGGATTTATAACTCCACGATGAAGTCGGTTTGGCTTCTCCGGCGAGACATTAGGCTCCACTTTATCGAAATGAGACAAGTTGGAGAGCTCAGAGACAGCTTCATAGATTTCCTCCACTGTCTTTGTGATTTCTACGAGTATGGATGCCACCGTGGCAATTGGAACTATCGCTAAGACGTCTATGTCCTCTAAGGAAGCTGTTTGGACTGCGATTTCGAAGTCTTCAATTGCGATCTTGGAATTCTCCAGGTGGGGTTTTACTTCAGACAGCTCTTTCATTGTTTTGATAGACAAAGATAATGCTTTCAGTGCGATGCTCGATTCAGAAGTCATCTTCATGCATGATTCCTGAACTTTCCTATTAAACTCTAAAGACACCTGCAGGAGGCAAAATCCATTTATATATATATGATATTAAAAAAATGTAGGTGAATGATGAGAAGAATAAAATATGAGAAGTGGGTTACTTGGATTTCAGAGCTAAGATAACCATTGAGAGCTTCCATCTTGTAAGCACATTTGCGAGAAAGTGCTCCGATCTTGAGGTATTGTTTCCAAGGATGGCGAAAACGAAATCGACCATGCCCTGGTTCCCACCTTGCTAGATTTGCCTGTTGATATTGGGGAAAAACCGATCCTGAGAAGTAATGAAAATGCTGATATAAAATATCGAAAGGAGACGCTTTTAATTTAAGCCTCACCAAGGACTCTTCAGTTGCCTTGGAATTCAGAACACTCTTGTATCCTTCAAGTTTTGATTTTTCAGGTTTTGCTTTATCGTCTGAGTACTGAAAGTATTCACCTTCGAAACCTGAAAATTAATGACTCCCAGAGGTTAATAGAAACATGCAACGTTTCCGCATGCAAGAACAACGTGAAATTAATGAACTTTTGTATACCAGTATTTACCTTCTAGGTAAGTAGCCAGCTTCTCGATGTTGGAAGCGACCAACTTGTGAAGGTCTTCGCCTGCCCAAACTGGACAAACGAATAAGGATATGACCATGCACGTCGCTCCCCCTATTATAATGGTCGAGAACCTCTGATGAGCAAGCTCGAAGAGATTCTCCATTTTGTAGCCTGACACTGCGACCAGACTGAAGGTCAATATGAATATCACCATCCCATAATCATATCTTGCCTTTATCTTGGGGAAAAACCTCGAAAATGTAGAGCCTGCCGCTGCATTGTATTCACGAAAATAAATAATTTAACCCCAAAAATTTAGTCGCTTCAAACACAACCACCATCTATTAATTTAGTCCTATTCCCTTATTTACCCAGGATGAATACAAGGGCCCCGAGCACAACAGGCTCTCCTTTTTCTCCAAACAAATTAGCCAAGTGTTGACTTCCAAATCCTAGAGCTCCTGCTACTAATGTTGCACATCCTCTATTTATGCCTTTACTCAGGGTTGCACCTGAACAGCAACAGTGCAAGAACATGGAATTCAGATACATTTTTTGTGCGTAATAATAAAAAAAAAAAAAACATGCCTCGTTAGTGATCATTTGTATGAACTTACCTACGGTGAACTCAAACACTACAACGACAGTAAGAACAGCCCACATTCCCGCAACACCAAAGCCGTCATAAAGAGGCCTCCAGTAGTATACCAGAGAAACTAGCGTGAGAGCTAATCCTACTTTTAGAGAGTGAGTGATTCTCCTTGGATCATCTTTTCCGATCTTCTTGATGTCCTCCGCGAAGCTCATAACATTGGACTTGGACTTGTGAGGCAAATTCTTGAGGCAGCTCCACCAACCTCCTTCCTTCACTTGTGTTCCTGACTCCATTCCCATGGCTCTAGGGCTAACCAAACCGGAAAAGGCTGGGTAGCTAGGAAGGAAAGTTGATGCAGAGACTTGAGGTTGATGGGAAATTTGCCTTCGACAGGTGTGTGTATATATATAGGAAAAATATCAATTAAAGATCGCTAGATAAAATCTATATTAATTAAAGATTATTTGTTGTTAAAATTTAAATAAATATTTACCAATTTAAATTAGTTTTTTATTAATAAATATTCATTAAGGTTTTAATAATAATTTATTTTAAATTAACAACCTTTCATTCAAATTTTTTTCTATTCAATTTTTTGACAATAATTAATTTTTTATTGATATAAATTTTTTTCAGAGATTCACGTGCTATTTTTCCCCGCACACACATATATAGGATACAAAGGCACGGTAATCGATGTGATGCAACTCTAAGAATATTCTTTTTTATTTAATTTATTTTGTCAGGTGTGCATCAGTTGCTGCTTTAACGTTGAACAGGAGATGATAAAATAATATAGTTGGAGAACCCCGTGACTCTCTAATGAGCAAGAATTCATCCCACAAATGCCCCGGCTTTTGGAGCAGTACGAAATAAAAGTTATAAAATTGTACAGTGCACCGTTACCCCGGAAACAAAATTGTGTAAAAGGTTGTAATGAATTCTTTTACTGGGCAAGTATTTCGGACACTGGCTATGAATTGTTGGCCATTATCATGAACCCTCCTTAACGATCTAATCTACATGCGCTTTCACAGTTACACATATACTCTCATCCATAATACTTTCTCATTCTCAAATTATAAAACACTTTTAAATAAAATTTTACATACAATAAATTTTATTAAATGTACTTAACAATTTTATTTTTTAAAAAACAAAAACATAAAATTTTAAAAACACCATTCATTTAATGTATCAAAAAAATAGAAGAGATTAAATAGATAGAGAAATAATAATATTAGAATAAACCTATTTAATGAAACAATTATATTTTAAGACACTGAATTTTATCAAAAAAGCATTTTATAATTTAAGATGAAAAGAGTATTTCATTAATAAAACAATTAATGCTTCAACATGTTTACTAGCTAAGCTGGCTAGCTGAATTTTTTTTTTCTTTTTCCTGATCGTTATTTACATGGATGAGCGTGTGGGTGTACCTATACTGGCATGTATTTCTTTACGAACGCGCACATATACTCTCAATCAAAAAATAGTTTTCAGATAGAAAAAGAATGAGTCGATCAGTGAGTCACATGTCATTTCTTGGGCTCAATGAAAAGGATCGGTGGTGAACACCTTGCATGCAGGCGACCCACTTAATCCCAGATTAATATTCTTCAATATGCGGAATCAAATTATTATAAATATGGACACAACTTCATTGAATTAGGTCATGCCCAACATTGATATGACACTAGTGGAATAAAAGCAGAACTATTTGTTTAATATGTTAATTGTTGGCACTTGGAAAATGGAATGGCTTGCGGTCCTCGTGGATCATCTTTTTTAATTTGAGAGTCTTAAAACAGTATAACAAATAATCAAGAAGAAAATATGACTTAATTTACCGAACCAGCAGGAATGATATTGCAGTCAACTATACATACATCGACTTGGTCATATGTAATGTAATTATGTATGGCGCTAGCGGCGTGACAGAAAGTCAAAACAAAATTAATCAAAACTAAGTCTTTGTTGAAGTTCATGAGAATAATTTCAGTTTAATTAAGGTCAGTGTGTGTCTTCACGCAATTACTTTGATACATAGCATTTAATATATAGACTTATAGTTCAAGTATTTTTCTCCCTCTCGATCGGAAGCCCTAAAAAATAATCTTAATGCATGAAGTTTCGATTCCTGTTCTATCATTTTCGACTCCTAGTCCTAATAAAGCCTATTTTGCATCCAGAGTAATAATTCTTGACAATCTGATGATATTAAAGCTGCCAAGCCGAGAACTATGAACTAAAATAATTATTGAACCACAGCAAGCATTAAAGAGAGCTATATGATTCCTTATAAATGGATCATCTAAAGTTGAGAATTAATCTATAAATTTTATGAAGTTTTTGTTTTTAAAAAAATAGAGAGAATATTTTATATTTTATAAAAAATAATAAAACAGGAAAAATTCTAAAAAAAACTTATAAAAATTCATGGATTTTGATTTCAAAGGATTTTAGTTCCCCTGACTATTTAAGCACGATTTTTCAAGTTTGAATTTGTGAAAATACAGAAAATATTTTTTAAAAAATTATCCTCAATTGAACCCAACAATACTTGAATATGACATGATCAGATGGCTATATCAAAAATAATTACTCAATGTCGATGACAAGCTTACCTCGAAAGATGAAAGAATATATAGAACAATATATAAGTGATTATGGAAGATATGTACTTAGATATGTTTATTATTTATTGATCACAAACCATATATTACAGTATAAGATTCACCTGATTTGTGTTTCTCAATAACAATAAAAAATAAATAAATTTCTTTCTCGCTACATTTGCCGGGTCTAACTGGTGGTGTAAATTTTACTATCTCTATTCCATTTATACAATGTTATCTTCTTAGAAATATGAAATTCAATGATGCGGAACATTTTTTATTGGGAGAATGGCACTAAGAGCCTTAAAAAGTAAGAATTTTGTAAATAAGGCCTAATAGATTTTAAAATTATTCCGAGGGTCTAAAGGCCTCATTTGCAATTATATTTTTTTGGTGAAATGACCAATTTGTCTCTCCCATAACTAGCTGTTGAATGAAAATTTCTTCTCCTTCCTCTGTTCTTCTCTCTCTTCTTCTCTTTCAACACTAATGCAATAACCAAATTCATTTTTCTCCCCCAATATGCTTCTCTATTCCCTCTCTTCTTCTTCCTTCTTTCTCTCATTTGAAGCTTTTTCATTTAAGAGGTATGAGTGGGCGATCCACTTTTATTCAAATAGGTATGGAGAAGACGATCAGACATTCGTTTGATTACAATCCTCTTATGCCAACCAGCTTCTTGAAATGATCCGTCATAGTGTGGAAAAATAGATCAAGTGCTGCATCTGCTATTGTCAGTTTTATTTTGTCAAAAAAGGATATAGAGAGAGTTTGAGCCATATCAATTTTATCTAATCATAATAAATACATTCACGTTCATTTAATGAAAACAAGTTATTATTTATAGACTTTTTGTTATTTCTGATACATATTTTTTTGCAATTGATATAAATGTTCTGGTGTAGATGTTGTTTATGAAATTTATATTGTTATTTATGGAGTTTACATTGTGCAAACTTTGTAATTAACTTGTGCGGATATTTACGTATATCATATCGACAAACCTTGTATTGTAAATATATGGACATTATATTGTTAGCAAATAGATATTTTCATGTTATATACAGACCTTTTGTTCTTCATAAACTTGAGAAACTTTTTTAAATGTTTAGTTTAATTGCACAAATCATGTGAAATAGATGTACATTGTGTTGTTAATAAATGAACATTATCATGTTATATATAGACTTTTTTATTATTCATAAACTTGAAAAACTTTTTATTAAGCCTAGCCAACTGATAAACTAAACACACATGGACTTTCAGTTTATAATATATAAAGATTGTATTGTGCATTGTTTGCTTATTTGCGCATTTTGTCAAAGCCTAGCCTACTGATAAAGTAAAATCTTATAGACTTTTAGTTGAGAATAAATAAACCTTATATTGTGCATAATAGACATTGTGTTATGCATTGTTTGTCTATTTGTGTATTTTGTTAAGCCTAACCTACTAATAAAGTAGAATTGTTTGGACTTTTAGTTGAAAATATATAAACTTTAAATTGTGCATAGTGGATATTGTGTTGTGTATTATTTACTTATTTTTGCATTTTGTCAAGCCTAACCTACTGATAAAGTAAAATCTTATGGACTTTCAGTTGAGAATAAATAAACCTTATATTGTGCATAGTAGATATTATGTTATCCATTGTTTGTCTATTTATGCATTTTGTTAAGTCTAGCCTGCTGATAAGGTAAAATCTATAGACTTTTAGTTGAGAATATATGAACCTTATGTTGTGCATAGTGGATATCTTGTTGTGCATTGTTGCTTACTTGTATATTTTGTCAAGCCTAACATACTGATAAAGTAGAATCTTATAAACTTTTAGTTGAGAATAAATGAACTTTATATTGTGCATAGTGAATATTATGTTATGCATTATTTGCCTAACTTCAGTATTTTGTTAAGCCTAGCATAATAATAAATTGAAATCATATAAACTTTCAGATGAGAATATATCACAAACTTTTTTTTTGCAATCGTCTTTAACTAGCCGTCCTCCTAGAAGGCCACAAACAAGGTGGATAAAGTCTTTCAAGATAAGAAGATTTATCATTGTTCTAGATGTGGGAAGGCCGAACACAGTCACAAGACATGCAAAAATCCTAACCCAGCATGAGAAGTGGTTACATTGTATTTCTTTGGTGTACACAAGTAACTATAATTATGTATATGAAAGCATTTCCAAATAATATTTTTTGAGTAAGTAGGAATCACAAATATTTTTTGTTTGTATATGAAAAAGTAACTGTTAGATATTTTGAATATAGTGGCTAACTTTTTGTATATATCAGACTTGAAATATTGTGTCAAATTTCATGTGGATGCTTGTTTTAGTACCTAGGCTAATACCAACATGAAATTATTCATATATGATGTAATTGTCCTTCTTAATATTAAAAATGCATAGACTTTCTGTTGAGCATGCGTGAACATTGTTTTGTGCATAGTGAATGTTGTGTCGTGCATGGTCTACCTGATATCATTTTGTTATAACTTAGGCTAGTGAAATACTAAAAATATATGAATTTCTTGTTCGACACATGTAAACATCGTATGATGCAAAGTGAATGTTGTGTCGTGCATGATCTGCCTAGTCATTTTGCTAAAATTAAGGCTAGTGAAATACTTAAAATACATGAACTTTTTATTGAAATGCATGGACATTGTCTTGTACAAAGTAAATATTATATCATGCATGATCTATTTCATTATTTTGAGAGTTTACGCAAGTTCTAAATTCAAATCAAAAAAAGGCAAGATTGTATTTTTGGTCTCAAAAAAATTGACAATAAGAGCCTCAAGGCCTACAGAGCAATATTAGATTCATTTAGGTCTAAATTGCAATAAAGTTTATTTTTAAGGCCCTTAATGCCATCTCCCCTTCTTTATTTCTTTATACTAATTAATAATTATGATAAATAATTCATTGAACAGTCATTTAATCGAGCTGAGTTATGCAACAGGCATTCACTATTCATTAATATTTATTAATTAATTATAAGGATTTGTCAGCATGATTTTGATTTTAATTTTAATTTCAATTTACAAATAATTAATACTCGTGTATACATTGGCAGGTGCTATCTGCTGTAGGCACTAACTAGCGCGTATAGAAGCTTTACAGCTTGTATGTCACTCACCCAAATTAGCACAAAATAAACAATACAAGAGTCCCAGAGACTGTGCGGTGATTGTCATTACGACAAATAGACGTAAGTAATGGTCCTTCCATTAAGCAAACTATAAAATTCATAAGTTAATATATATTGTCATGTCCTGGTTTCGTCCAATACCCTGTTGCATATCGATGCTTCTATATTTATATGCCTTAATGCCTTATTTCTTTATGCAAGTCTCCCACGTCATCCCAATATATATATATGTTGTTGTGCCTTGAAGATGATGGTGCTTTACCTAACATCATTATCTCCTGAAATTGATTAATGCCCTTACATATATCATAGAACAAAATAAGGCGTTGTAGTAGTTCCAAATGGATCTCGCCATCGTTCTTAACATGAATGTTAGTGATTATTAATTGTTATCTCTAATTAAAGCAGGTTGTTCACCATTAAAAAGTTTTTCATCACTTAGCTTTTGCATATTGTGTGAAATTGCATAGTGAAAGTGATGTGTCTTGTGCACCAGAACCGCTGCTATAGCATATATAATTCCGATAGAATAGAAGGGATTGTCTCAAAAAATATTCAGGTCGGCTTCATTCAACATCTAATAAAATGGTACTATATGTGTATTGGTTTTGTTTGAAAGGACATGTAAATATAGTTGTGACATAAGAAATCAATATGGGAACTTAAAAGTTCCGTACATTTTGGTATCCCCGAATCAAGCGATACTTTAGTTGTCTGAAAGCAACAGCTATATATGTATATTCACGCATGCTGATTCGGCAACACTTGATCCTTCTAAATCGTGTTGTGTAAAGTCACTTCCTTTAAGAATTATGATCTGCATTATTAGGTCAACCGTACACTAGAAAAGAGTTATGAAATGATGATCATGTTTTCTTCATCTTATTATTAATGCTAGTATGCTACATTATTCAAAGTAACACATTGGGTGGACGTATGCGGAACACGTGAAACTTAATTTAATTTTAACCACCTTCAACGTTGACACCTTGAATAACCCTCGGCGAAAAATATATAAAATGTCAATGAAATAAGAATTAATGAATAAGTTAATAATATAATGGAGAATGAAATAGAAAGAGAAAATCCCGTACACAATGCACGTGTGTGTTTTTTTTTTTCTAAGTTTAAAATCACTTTATAAAGCTTACATTTCAAAGGATCTAAATAAACAATAATGTTGTTAGTCATGTGCCAATCATCGCCATAATAGTTCAGTTCATGTCCTAATATTGCATGAGTTTAGTACGAACACTTTATTAATGAGTAAACTGGTTTCAACGACTTCATCAAAATCAAAAGTATAATAAAAGTAGAACGAGTTTTCTTATAATTTGCAAACAAGACAGGAACGTAAAGTGGGAGGGGGGGTTAACTCAGAGTACTGGATTAAGACCCAAAAAAGGAACGTGGTTAGCTTTTCTTTCTCGGGATGATGATGGGCCTAGCATACCTCTGGGCCAAGAATCGATGGGCGAGTTTAGATGGCCGAAGAAGCCCATGTTTATGATCTCAACCTGCAGTCTCCGGTAAAATACTGCATCAGCTATAAAGATAGTACAATAAGATGCCCATAAACCTCTTGCTACGTTAATGGCTTTTCTCAATTAAAAATGTAATAAACGTAAGAAGATAATACATGTACCATTTAATTATCAGTGATGATATAAAAATTTCATATATATATATATATATAGAGATTTAAAGCTTGAAAATATGGAGGATTACTGGATTAGAGAGGCGTGATCCTTTCCTGGTTTGAATGAAACTGCGTCTGGTCAGCATTCAGGAAAGACGCAATGATTGTGGTAAAGAGATAGAGGCTGTAATGATTTTTCATCATTGCTCCCCTATATATATTTCCAAAATCAAAAGCACAAAAGAGATTGAACTCGAGCTTAAATAAGTTCGATCGCTTTAGGAGAAGGCAGAAACAGGGAGACGCGAAATTTCTTGCTAGAGTTACTCTCTTTCAAGAGCAAAGTGAACGTGGCTATATTTTAATGGATACTTTGATTGAATTACACGCGTCAAGTTCAAAAGGAGTCGCAGCAGCCAGCATTCCTATGTCCAGATCATATCATGTAGTAGGGACTTAGGGGAGAATGAACGTTGTAGCCTTCAAACTGATAGGAATGGTGGTCTGGTCCACGCCCACAAGTCCCTCATACTTGCTTTTCCTTTTGATCACAGAAAAG
The DNA here is from genome assembly GCF_029017545.1 of Prosopis cineraria. Taxonomy (NCBI): domain Eukaryota; kingdom Viridiplantae; phylum Streptophyta; class Magnoliopsida; order Fabales; family Fabaceae; genus Prosopis; species Prosopis cineraria. The sequence goes on from NW_026555332.1 coordinate 48,923,201, forward strand.
CTAAGGGAACTAAGAGGGAAAGTACTGCGTGCTGTGAATGGAGGGCCTGGGATGAGCTAGGAATGCGCACAATTCTTTTAATTTTGGTAGCAATTAGGTAGGTTTAAAGGAAAAGGGGTGTGTTGTAGTCGGAGTTGGAAAAGGAGAGAGTGTTTGTGTGGGTATGAAGGACATGTAGGATACCACTAGGGCAGATATGTGTGAATATGGGAATCTCATGATTGAACAACAACAACACAAACCATGGTACGTAAAAGCAGCAATAGACAGGACCCATATATATCGTCTCCATTATTATTTCAGTAAATTCACCGTTGGCCCCAACCACTCCTCTCTCATCGATTTCTTCGTCTTTCTCAATCACACAAATTCTTTTATATTGCTCTCATACCAAACTCCTTCCAGCCATCACAAGCTCAAACCAGACCAGGCACTCTAAAAGCCAACTTAATGCTTTCTCACCAAAGATGATCCTACCCTCCTTTTCCCATATTGAATTTAATCCGAAGCATAGGCATATTTCACCTTACATTATACAGAATTTGCAGAATATTAAACTATATTCATTTCTCTTGTGATTATCTCACCAAAGAGTACAAGTACGTTGTGGATTTCAATTAAAAATACGAACAAATTTTAGAGAAGAGATCCTCGGAAAAGATGTGGCAACTTTTCAAGATCTTGATAGTGAAGGGGATACGCGTAGAGAAGACAAATGAATCACTCGTACGCAGGTAGAACTTTCTCGGAGTCTTCCATGCATACTTTTCGAGGCACCAAGCTCCAAACATCTTACGTTAGTTACATGTATATTCTGCATAAGATGCTAGGAATTAATGAATCAAATAAAACCACAAAAAGCAAAATTTAAATATTATCTATGTTTTGCGCATTTGAGTTTACGAGAGGCATAGCGCATGAGGCGATCGTTTGATTTGGTCTATTGATTACAGTGTCGGCAACAGTCATGAGCCTTTTAATTTGTTTAATCAGTTCGTGATGCTTTTAGAGAACTGTTCTCACAATGAGCCTCCCATAAAGTATCTCAGTACTCGAGTATCTTTTCAGGGAATGCTTACTGCCCTATAATCTTCAACAATAATATACAAAGAATACTGTGGATAATCCTTTAATTTCTATCTTTTCGTAGAGAAAACATTTCGTTCTTCCTTATAATAAGTTGCTTCCTAGAATAACATATCCAACGTCGCCATCTTATTCCTTTGTAAATTGGTTTTCTACGATCCCTGTCGTTCTCTTCTTAACAATTAATTAAACATGTATATAAAATATATGGAGACAAACGCAAATTTTAAGGTATATATATATAATATATGGATCCAGAATGGTCAGGTCCTTCTTCACTTCACTATTCTTTTCTTTTTACCTTTAAATCCCCTTTTAGATTTTGCTAAGGAAGTCCGATTTTATAATATATCTCAATAGTCTCGACTTAGGGGGTTTAATTTGGCTACACCAAATGATGGGGTTGTAGGGTTCCTTGAAAATTGCCAAACAAGAAACAAGCGTCCATGTCTCACCAAGCGGAAAAAGAGGAAAAGAAAATGGAGGGTCAATCGAGTATGCTGGTCCGGATAGGGCCTAAAACGGAGACTAGTTTGGCAGTCATCCGCGTATTTAAAGAAGCCACGTTTGACGTTAAAAAAGGGAAAGTAAGTAAATGTCTTTGCAAATTAACTTGGAACTACCCCTACTTATAGTATTAATCCCTCTTTTTAACATAATCTTACTTTTTCATAAAGTAATTAATTATTTTTAAAGTAACATTTTTTTTACATTTATTCTTAAATAAATATAAAATAATTTATTTATTATGTGCATTTTTAAAAAAAATATAATAATTATACCTTAAAAATGTCTTGTATTTTTTGACATTTAATTCTTTAAAAAATAATTTATATTTTTTAATTGAGAGAGTATATCCTAAGAACTGTCGTGCTTTTTTTTTTGGGTCAAAACCATGCTGATTTAATAATGATAATGTTGGAAATGCGCAAATGATAAACAGGAACAAAAAATGCAAAGATAATTAAAAATATAAAGAAGCTAAAGAAAATAATGAAAAATAATGCAAGAAATTTAACGCGAAAAAATCCCTAACATGAGAGACAAAAAAAATCAATGAGCAAGAAGCTTTACTATAAAAAATAAGAATTACAATAATTATTTATGCTGTGAGGATTGAGAGACAAGATATATATATATATATATATATAATTTCTTATACTCTAAAAATATTAATTTGGCTTCTGAAATCTTGATTATAAATATAATAGCGATATGTTAGATTTTAAGTCAAGATAATATGCAAAATTAATTATAAAAAATTGTAGGGATTTGGATCATAATCTCACGAGATATTTATATTCCAGTATTTGAAATAAGGCTTGGATTTGTAGTGACACATGTGGCCCCTGTTAGTTACCTAAGTAGCCTGCGGGCGAAGACTGAGGGGCAAGGGAAGACGAAGATTAAGTGGAATCTTTCAAATTTCAACTACAATTGCAGCCTCAAGCAAGTATAATTGCTCTATTGGGAGCTATAATGTGATGTTCGTTGACGCAACTGCAGATTTCAACAACCAAACTATTCTTTCCTCATTATTCATAACTACTTAATTATTACCATTTAATTTTGGTAATTGTCACTCTTTTATCTCTTTTTCCTATCAAAGCATCATGTCACAATCTCTGTTCAAAAAGAAAAAAAATCATAAAGTTATGGTACTCTTGAAGACGTCCAGGATGATAAAGAGATTTTTAAAAAATTTAGGACGTTCAGAAAGAATTTAGTATATTCTAAAATATTCTAAAAGCATCTAGAACAATCTAAATAATCTGAAAAAATTTAAAAATTTTTAAAAAGTTTTGAAAACTTATAAAAGAATGTGAGGATTTCTAAAATATTCTAGAATATTTCACACATAATTAATTTCTAGAGATATCTTTATAAATATCTAGATACTTATTATAGATATTTTTATAAAACACTCTGAAGAATGAATGCAAATTATAGGATTAGATTGATCTTCATCGTTCATTAAGAGGGTGAAAATTTTTTAGAGAAGGGAGGAGGCCTATAAATACCTCCACAACCTCTCATTTATAAATAATAAGAAAAGTAATTAAAGTTTTAAATTTTTAAGTTCTCTCATTCAAACTCTTTTCTTTTTTATGTTTGAGTTTTCTAATTTTTTTTTCTACATTTTGAAAATTCGGCTGATTTAATCAGAATCAAGGGATTAATCAAATTAAGGCTCGCATGGTTCAAAAAAAGAAAAGTTTCAAGGCGTCATAATCAGTTAGAGATATGCCTGAAATTTAAGAACTTGTGCGGGTCATCAGATCCTTTGTGCCATATAAACACTGCTTCATCGGCGTATCTGACCCTGTTCCTGTAGTATCAGATACGTAGGTCCTTGTCTGAACTTGATGTGTAAATGTATCGGATAGCGATAGCCGATAAGAGACCATTTCTGACTCCATTTTTAAGGTGCGAAGAAAGAGGTCATGGCTGAAAATGAAGGAGTGGAGCTGGAGATGAGTAGATTGGGAAGTGTTGGAAACTTAGAAGGGACAGGATGTGAAAGGTAGCTAGGAAGTTGCAGTTGGCATATTAGTTAGTAACGTCGTTGGAGTGGGTCAGGCCGTCAGGGACAGGGCAGTCATTAACCAAAGGAAGAATTTGAAGGCATCACAAGAACCCAAAAAAAAGAAGAAGACCAATTCGCCAAACCTCAACCTTTAAGGGTGGAGTCATAAATTTTTACTAGAAGACGGCGAAACAATAAAGTGTGTAAGATGTTTGAAGAAAAGTTAAATACATTCTACCTCAATTAAAAAAAATATTTTTTAATATATTAAATATTTTATATTTTTAAATCTTTTAAAATATAATCATTATCTTTTTTAATAATATTTTTATTGAATAAATTACTTTATATTTATTTTAAAGTAAGACACTTTATTAAATATAAGTAAATATAAAAAAATAACGTTACTTTAAAAGCAAGTAACTATTTTATTGGAGGTGAAATTTAATTAAAAATATTTTGATTTTTTAACGGAAGGAGTATATATATAATTAATATAATATAAATATTCCAATGTGTATATTTATATTTAAATTTATAAATCTATAAAATATCTCCTTTTTTTTAGTTTTATTCATTGATTTTTTATAGAAAAAAATTAATTATCATGTTTACAATAAATTTTTTAATAATTTTTTATATCATTAAATTGGTGAAAATTTCATATGTCCTCTAAGCATTGATTGATTTAAATACATTATTGAGATCTTAAATTTTATTCAATCATTTTGCTCTATACATGCTTAAAAGACTACACATAGAATTGAAATGAAAATTCTATCAAATGTCTTAAGCTTTCTTGGGGCTGAAAAATATATAACTTCCATATTTTATTAAAAAAATTAAAAAGTTAAAAGAAGCCATGAATCTCTAGCCCCTGTCCCAACCCTGCTCGTCCCGATCTCTCTGATTTTCGTGGGATGTAGCTGAGTCTTAGATCTTGCTGGAGGAGGAGGGTGAATATGAGTATGGATCCCAGGCTGGCCGGCAGAGGAAAATGGTGTGTTTTAATATGTGCTTGGGTCTTGGATAGAATTGTCCTGGGCGGGAAACAGAAAGGGATAGTGGGTATTTATATTCACCTGTCTTTTCCTGGTCATGTACCAAAAGCTTGTAGTTCTTTCTTGCCTGATCTTTCCTCCGAAAATGACCCCAAGTAGTACCTTACCACTTTCATTTTTGAAAATGACATTCAGGGATCAACATTTTTCTTTAAATAAAATAAAACTAATGCTACAGGCCAGAACGATCTTACTTGATTGGAAATATAATATTTTTTAAAAAACATAGAAGGTCAGTATAAATAATATAATTTGTTTCTCCCTCCACCTCACTTTATAAGTCACGGTGAAATAATTCACTTTATAAATTCTTAAATTGATAGTAATATTTTATTTTAAATGAAATGTCTAAACTATTCTTAAAAGGTAAGAAAGAGAGAAATAAAAAATAATATTATATAATTTATTTATATTTTGAGAATTATATTTGTAATTTAATAAAATTTTATTTCTTATATTGTTATTGTATTGATATTGATGAAGTTGATAAAAATAATTTATAAATAAAATTGGAGGAAGCATAGTTTTAATATGTGTCAAAATGTCTCGCATCGTTCAAGATAGTGAAAATTTCATATTATATATATATATATATATATATAAGATGATAATTTGAGTACAAGGAAAGGAGGGGAGCTTGTGCCCAAAATAATGGGTCAATACAGTTGAATTTACACTTTTTTACGTGAAATATAAACAAAAATTAAACTTTTATAATTTACAATCATATTATTTATGCATGATTCAGATTTGACAACTTAAAATGACATGAGAATTTGAAGATGGGTTTTTCAATATATAGTTTACTACCAAGTCTAATTTTTAATTATTTAAATTTCTCATGCTTTTCTGACCAAGTAAATGTATTTTGGTCCAATATAATTTACTACCAATTTTTTGATTTTTTAAACTCTTCATGCTTCTGACCAAGTAAATATATCATAACTTTATTATTTTTATCTCTATTATTTTAAAACCCTCGATGCCACCCCCCCGGGGGTGGGGTCGTGGGGAGGCTCAACTTCTCTATTTCCAAGCAGGATATGATGTATGTCTGTGCTTCACTACCTCCTGTGAAGAGAGCCTATCATTATTCCTGCAGGCAGTCTTCTTCGCTCACATATCACAAATTAATAAGACAAGTGTCGATGAAATTCTGATTTGATATTAATTTGTTATGGGATTTTTAATTGTCATTCTTCCTATATTATTTCTAAATCAAATTAAAATCTGACACTCTTTATAAATTTAAGGGTTAAAAAGTGAAAATATTCTAAAACCTTTTTTTTAAGGGTGTATGATATTCTAACTTTTTTCCTGGGTAATTTTACCTTAAAACTTTAAAAAAGCTCACACACACCTGGCATTAAAGCTTCTCTAGCCGTTTTTATTGGAAAAAACTTTCTCCAGTCATCCCCTTCCTAGCCAAAGTATCGTCTCTTCTGCTCCGCCTTCTTCCTTCCTCAAGTAGACAACAGCTTTGGTTTCAACGTGTCCCTTCCAAACCCATCACTCTCACCCTCATGAACGAAGAATTCATTCGAGGTTCGGGTCCTAATGGATCCTTTTTCCAAAATAGAAATGGAGGGCACGTCGGCGGCTCATTCTTTGATCCCAAGGGTGGGGCAATGAAGCATAGGAAGAAGGTGGGAGTTAGCTGCTATAAAGAAGAGAAGCTGCCTCCAAATGAAATCACTGTTGAAATTTTTGCTCTAATTCTTGCTTTAATCTCTGGTGTTTCTCTCTAGGGATTTAGCTTAAGATTTGATTTTTTTTTTTAATTTATTGTCAATGGTTGAATCCCACACCCTAATGTTGAAATTTCTACTCTAACTTTTGCCTGAGATGCTTGTTTCTGGAGGCAATGGCCTTCCTTTCATCTAAACACGTGTATAATAAGGATAAATCTTGTCTTTAAAGTATTGTTAAAATAATAAAGGTTGAACTTGAAGATGGGATTCCAAAAATATATGGAAAGTCATATAAGGTGTTTCTTTACAAAATGCAAAATGTAACATCCTAAAAAATTTCACCCCCAATTAGCTAGTCAATGAGGTTAATTATGTAAATTAATGTAGTGTGTAGTTATAAGAGTTAATGGATGTTTTGGGTTGTAATTTCAACCCTAGGATTGAATCTGAAGTAAAGTTGGGTTACTCAAACATAAACGAATAAGAAAAACAAAAAGAAATGACTTTATGCCATATGCCACGGCACGTGTATAGCGTGCCATAGCGCACAAGTCATCAAAACGTGAAATATGCTTCCCTATATCACATGCCGCGGCTTGTGATCACATTTTTGTAGAAATAAGAATGCAAAAGCAAATGGAAAATATAAGAGAAACAAAGAGAAAGCAAAGAGCTTGTGAAAACCTCTATTAGGGCTTGGGATTTAGAAATATTGGGAATATTATAAAGCTTCCAAACATTAAAAGTAAGACTCCTACGCTCTTCCCCTCTCTTTCTCTTGCATTTTTTTAACATTAGGAGGTAGGGTTTATTTGAGAGAGATTATTTTTTATCTATAGAGGGTATGGGTCTAAGCTCATTAACTTAAATAAAGTTAATGAGAGTTGTTTGGGTTATCTAAACCTGACATTTATGGCTTTATGCATTTTGCTAATTGAGAGCCATAAATAAATGAAAATCCTCTATAAATGAGGTAGATGGGTAATGTGGCTCCATAAATGATTAATTGGGAGTTCAATGAAGTTGATATGACGTGATGGGAGTTAGTGAACCCAATGAATGTGATTAAAAATGAGGGAGTTGTGATTTTAAAAATTTGAAAGTGTTTGAGTAGATGTTTTAAATTATCTTAAAAGAGGATATTGACAATTGTAATATGGTTTATTATAGACTAATTATCTTTTAGCACCATCCATGCTTTGTGAAGCTTTGGAAGTATTTAATTAAAAGGTAAACATTTAACCTCTCAATGATTTGAGGTAACTGAGGGAAATCATTCTTGTACTTTCGTGTGTTAATTAATTTATTGATTTATGTGTTATAATTGAAGCGTGTGAGACTATTTGAAATGCAAGTGTGGCATAAAATATTTGAAAAAATATTGTGTATTTTCATGGAGTTCAATGATTTGATTTGTGTGAAGTTCAATGAAATAGTGTTTAATAACATGCTTTGCTTGGAGTTCTATAAAATAACATTCATGGAGTTCAATGACTTGGTTATGCGTGTTTTTGAGATGTTTACTTATGACTTGAGTACAATGATAATATTATGCATACATGTACATTAAGTATTTGCATGCCATGAAATATTGCATGTTTATGCATCGCATGATCGTGAAAAATGGGAGTTCACATAAGAAGAAGAGTAGTGAGTTTAAAATTCACGTGGTAAGGCTACAATTAGAGCTCGATGGTATGCTTAAATTTATTTATATTTATTGTCTTACTTGTTTAATGAGGAATTGTCCTGTTGTGAAATTAAGAACTCAAATCTACTTCAGTTTTCACTTGTTTGATGAGGAAACTAGTTTAAGAGGAATAATGCTCCGTAATGTGAGATTCAAGGGAAACTGTGACCCACAAGTAAGTTAAACAACCTTGGTAAGGTAGCTTTTCATACACAGCTCGGGTATTCTCATCACATGGATGATCCCAATAAGTAGGAAAGTACATGTTATTGGTTCACTTGCACTATTTGATTGTGGAATTTAGTTGTATATTTTGAATCCTAGAATGTATATGTATTAATTGTGAATTCTACAAAAAAGTCAAAATAATAGTGCAAGTAAAAAGTAAGAAAAATGTGATTATCGTGGAATGGTTACAATGATTATGAATTAAAAGCTCCCCGTTTTATTTTTGTGATTAAGGAGTTGAGCACTGAAAATGAATTTGATATGTTAAAGTTGTGACATGACATATTACACAGGTCTATTATAGTTTATTGATTATGGTCTAGGGTGTATTTGAGGCTTTCGATACTTGGTATGAAATTAAGAACCTAAGATGTATTTAAAGTGAGAAAAAGAGTGAGTTGAAAAATGGGTGTTCAATTTTTAATTAAGAAATAATTTAATTATAAAATCAGTGTCATTAGCTATAGTTAGGAAAAAGTTTTTTATAGACACATAGATTGCCTCAATCAAACATCAGACAAAAAATTGAGGCACGTTGGAAGTTTGTTGCAATTGTTATTGCATAACAGCAACAATGCTGTAAAAAACGTGCAATGCACCACGATGCATGACATAGAAGCAAACGTGTTGTGATGCACATAAAACAAGCTGAGCCTCACCTTTATTTTTTGCTGCACTATTTTTTGTTTTTACACTTTGTTGCAAAAACTTTAATTTGTTTAAGATTCTATACTAGTGCATATATTTTCAACTCTGATTTTTGACTTGCAAAGATTTATTGGAGTGTTTAAATTTTGAAAACTTAAAATTTTGATTTGCAAAACCTATAAACTTGATAATATTTTTGAATTAATTGTCCCTAATTACTTTGATTATGTGTTGTGATGCACATGAAACATGCTGAGCCGCACCTTTATTTTTTGCTGCACTATTTTTTGTTTTTACACTTTGTTGCAAAAGCTTTAATTTGTTTAAGATTCCATACTAGTGCATATATTTTCAACTCTGATTTTTGACTTGCAAAGATTTATTAGAGTGTTTAAATTTTGAAAACTTAAAATTTTGATTTGCAAAACTTATAAACTTAATAATCTTTTTGAATTAATTGTCCCTAATTACTTTGATTATGGGAGTTAAATGGAGATTAGAAAGAAAACTTTATATAGGAGTTGCATAGAAATATGTAAAACAAAAAATCATTGAGAAAACAATGACATGGGAGTAAAACAATCATTTCAACACAATAGTGCACTCAAAAAATTCATCCATTGTGACTTGTGATACAAGGTCATTTGCCACGACTAACGTGCACATAAAATATTTTTTAAAATTTTTTTAAATGCCAAAAAGCTTTTAGGTGTATGTATACTTTTAAATTTTTTTTTTAATGTCACGTGGTTGCCATGTGGCAATTGAGGTCAAACACATGGTAACTTAACATTAACCCTGTTGATAAGATAAAATTGCTCCCTTCTTAAAAGTTTTGTTATAAAATTATTCCAAAAAAAAGTTTAAGAGATACACGTTATTGACCAGCACATGAATTGTTACGCATATGAACTTATTACTCAATGAAACAACAAAAATAAAATATCAATGAAAAATGTAAAATTCATATAAATCATATTATTTGATAAATACAAATCTACTTTACGCTTGGAAAAAAGGAATATCTATTAGAATTTCAAGAATATCAGCAACTTATTATTAGCACACACTGAAAGGGTTAGAAAGATCGATGATACTTTACGTCCAAAATTTTAAAAAGTGCAATTCAATGCAGCAGCAAGAAAAAATTGGGATTGGTGAAAAATTGACGGATAAAACATATACAGGAAAATATTTTATGAACATATTAATGTTAAGTTTCAATATTACTTGCATAACAAAATACAAAATATATAATATATGGAGTATCCAATGACTATGCAGAGATAGTCAGTCGTGTTCTTCCACGAGCACGGTTCATGAGTCACATTAGCTAGTTTATAATTGTAATTACAGTTCAGCATTTACAAATCGAAACAACTGTAATTTTATTTTATTGTCTCTAGTTTCTTTTATAAACATATTTAATTACCTCACTGAAATTAAGAAGACGATGTTAAGTAATTATTAACTTTATTTAAAAATAAAATAAACTTTTAATTTTACCTTATTTAAATGAAAAAAATTCAGATTTCTATTTTATTTTTTTATAATTAACAAGTTTAAATAAAAATAATATTAAAAATATAATTAATATTTTGAGTCTCATATTAAGACTAAAAAATCCTTCTAAAATATGCCCAAGAGACAATCGTATTTCCTCTATTAAAAAATATATGGCATTTTTAATTGAATCTCACCCTCAATAAAATAGTTACCTATTTTCAAACTAATCATATATTTTTATATTTATCCTCATTAAATACTTTACAATAAATATAAAAAACATTTATTAATAGGGGTACTTTTAAAAAAAGATAATGATTACACCTTAAAAGATTAAAAATGTCTTATATTTTTTAAAATTAACTTTTTAAAAAATACTTTATATTTTTAAATGAAGGGAGTATATGATTTAAAAATTTTTGAATATATATGCACAAAATGATTAAATATTGAAAAATTTTCTAGTCACTATTCAATCCGATCAAGCAAAACGGCCCGCACAATTAAATTAAACACAAAATTAAGACATGAAAAGAATAGAAAAATATACTCCCTCCGTTAAAAAATATAAGATAATTTTTAAAGAGTTAGATGTTTAAAAATATAAGGTAATTTTAATCTTTGAGGCATAATTATTGCTTTTTTTTAAGTGTCTCTATTAATAATGACTTTATATTTATTGTAGGGTATTTAATAGGGATAAATATAAAAGATAGAGTTAGTTGAAAAGTAAATAATTATTTTATTAGAGATAAAATTTGATTAAAAATATTTTATATTTTTAAATAAAGAAAGTATAAAATTTGGATACTCATATAACATAAGCCAAATACGTTAAATCAATACTTTTCATATAGAACATGCAGAGACTCTCCCGACAATATACATAGCATTTTTAAAGGGAAAATCACAAACCAGGACGTATCGAGAAACATATTCACGGTTAAAAACTAATGATCTCTAATTCAACATCGCAGTCTTGGAGTCCTAAATGCAATTAATTGTGATTGTGAAAATACGTAATTGTTTCTAATTACTTCATTTTTATTTGTAAAAAAATTATTTCTTTTTACTTATTTTTTTTATATAAATAAAATTATATATTTTAATAAATATTTATTGCACATTTTTTAAATTGTGTCATAATTTATATTAATAAAAAATAATTAATGCATGCTTATGTTGATTAATATAAGATATTTTAATTTAATTTTTTATCTTCAAACATAATTATTATGATTAATTAATTTTATTAAACTATGTGATATAATTTTTTTTATATATAAAAATGACAGAAGTATACTTTGGATAAATTATAAAGAAATTATTTGTTGTTAAAATGTCTTAAGAGTTGTTATTTTACAAATGATGACTTATCAACCAAATTTTCAAACCTGATTCTGTTAAAGTGTTAATAGAAATAACTTTATTTTGGACTATGGAAATTATTTTTTATTAAAATAGAATGAAATGTTATTATTTTATAAATTATAATTTATTTACTATATGAATACATTTGGCTTTATCACTAAAAATAGCTTTATTTTAAATTTGTCACCATGAAAATTATTTTTTATTAAATTAAAATAGAGTACTGTTATTTTATAAATGATAACTCATCCATCGTATGACTATAATTCATGAAATGGTTTTACACGCTAGGACAATCAAACTTAATTACAATTAGAACCCCAAAAACCACACATTGGTATTCGGTACCTCTCCCGTGGTATGTGGTTGTGATTCTCCCCTTGGAATTTTTAGGCGACAGCACATTGTTTTACGACAATTCCAAAGCTGTGTAGCTTGAAAATTTCAAAAGGGTTATTGGGTTTTTGTCGTTTCGAACAGCTGCGTAAGTCTTACATCACTTCACACGCGACGGCAAACAGAATAGCCTACGTGGTGTCGCTGGGCATGGCAAACACATCAGCACATCAGAACCGTTGAGGAAATGATCCGAAGGCCCTCGATCCTACACGATGAAGGCGAGGCTCAAAGGTTGCTTGAGCTTCACTTCAATGGAGGGTACGATAAGTTTGAAAAGTGGGAATAGAGATAAAAATGAAAATAAAGAAGGAGAAAGCAGGTGGGGACAATGGAGAAGGGACACGTGTTAAAGAAAGGAAGCCGACAGGGGGAAGCCCATAGATAAATCCGCATTTAAAGAAAAAGAGGGGTTGCCTGGCGAGCCATCTCTCTTCGCAATTGGTTGCTTTGTTGACCTTTGCTACGGGAAGAGGGCCCCCCAATATTCGTGGCATTACCGTCCTTAATTAAAAAGCAGTGGGGCCCCGCCCCTCAATAAAGAAAAACCGAATCTCCCGGAGAAGAGTAGAGCCAGAGGATCCGTGAAATTGACGCGCCTACACAATTGGAGCGGGGACCACCCTCCTCACAACACTCCAAATTCTCATCTCTCCGCACCAAACCAGACGTTGCAGAAATTTAGCAAAAGTTTTTTGATTCTTTTCACTTGTAGAGGGTCTCGGCACGTGGGACCCCCCTCCCTTTCAATGCAAAAGAAAATATTAATTAATTCTAAACAAATTACTATAAATAAAAACACCTCATTTATTCAAAGGGAGAAAAATCGATTGCCTGTTAGAGACACGGAGCTAAATCAATTATGCCAAGAACATTCACCTCTGATGTAGAAATTTAATGAAAGCTAGCTAGCTGTCTTAAGTACCTAAAAAATAATTGCGAGATCAATTTGCAAAATAACCGTCGCTGTAACAATGAACAATTAATAGTTTCAATTGATCGTCGTTGACCGTAACTACTCTTTCATTTGCTTGTTTGTCAAGCTGGCCTCTGTCTAATTTCAAAGTAAATGTATTTTTAAAGCTCTAATATCGGTCTAGCCGCATAAGCTTTCCTGTTCAGATTCGATTTCAATTCCTCCGGCCAGGGAAGAACAATTAGAAGCGTGTGAATCCATGCGTTAAAGTTTTGGGGAATAGCTGCAGTGGCGTACCATAAGTGATTGAAAAAGGAAAAAAGAGAGAGAAAAGCAAATAAAAACATAAAGGCAATTAAAGCAAGAGCATAATTAAGCACGCGTGACTATCTATTGAAAGCCATGTTAATTTCGAAAATAGACCAGACAATGGATGGGTTTCTCTTTTTCCTGGTTAAGAGTGAAAGCTGGAAAGAATAATATCAAGAGATGATCTGCAGGGCAAGGAGCGATTAAAGAGGACGGCGCCATAGATATTAAATGGGTGCAAATTTAAAGAGATGTGGATCGTAGGGGATTGGAGAGAACAAGTTAATGTAATGTGAGGCCGTAGCATGTGTGAGAGCAGATGGAAGCACATGCAGATGCATGATTGCATGCCCTATGATAGCCAACATAAGCGGAAGCTGTCTCCATTATTTCGCTTCCTTCCAGTTTCTGCTACTCTCAAGCCACCTTCAAAAAGCTTTAGGGTTTTTTGCTTCCCACATCACTTGTATTTCACTACGTACCTCCTGTAATATCGTCCCCGTCCAAATTCAAATGCCAAATCCTCCTGTATAATTAAACATCACGCATGACTGTTCTTCCTTTTGTATTTACTTATTCCCTGCGGATATATGTTTGGCCTGTATTTATATCTGGAGCAAGCCTGTTATCTCCTTTCAGAAATATACCCAGGGGTGAACATGATTTACACCGTACCCAACAGAATCTTTAGATTAATTTTATATGATGTCCAATGCCCAATCGTTGATCATCGAAATATTCTTTCTTTGTGACGCTACTATTTGTCTTTCAGTACTTATCTTGACTAGTTGATTACTCGACTATGGGTTATTTTGATGTCACGGTAGTGTTTTAAGCTGTCCATTTGCAAACTGTGACTAAATTGATCGCTTGAGAGAAATTATCCATTTTCTGTAGTCTGGTATAATACCAGAACCAATCACAACGACGCTATTTTGCACCTTCTGACCCGTGTTTCCCAGTCCAAAGACGCATTGAGGTTTACGCGACATGTTGAAAAATCAGGGATGCAAGCTGAACAGGGCGTTAGGATTAATTAGCATTTATATATTTCGGATCAGATGTGTATGATTGTTGATTACTTTATAAAATGAAGCAAATCAACCTAGAAATCCTAAACAAACATACTTATTTAGAAATCTCCCAAAATACAATTAGTTAATAAATAAACAAAAGTCACACACACATGCTGAGGGTGATGAGGAGGCTAAATATTGACAATTGAATGGGAACATATATATGAACAATTTTGGCTCGGGGAAAAGGACAGGATGAGGAGAAGGTAGGGTAAAAAAGGGAAAGCGACAAGAGGATGGATCATACATGGACGTGTAATTCAATGAACTCGACCATCAAGCTCCTGACATATATACATATATAAAACATATGTGGTGGAAAAAAGAAGTGACCGATATGAGACCAAGTTACCATAAAGCAAAACAAAAGTGGAGAGGTTGGCGGAAGTTGGGGGCATGAAGAAAGCTGTCTGATTTCAAAATTACAATCCCATAGGCCGTAACCACATGCCGCATATAGAAGCATTTATTTACATATCCTGTGATCTTCACATATTTATACTATTGATGACTTTATTTTGGGGAAGGGGGTTCAATTCACTGGTTCAAAATATGGGTGTTACGTATTGATGTGAGTAGGCATGTGATGGTGAGGGTGGAAGAAAGTGGCAACAAAGGTCGTAGTTAAGTAGGTACAAGGTGAAGGGTAGTGGGCCCACCACTTTTGTGGCAATATTGATTAGGTGTCTTTATACTATTTGGTCTTTTACTTCTCACTCCTCTTTCTCACCAAAACCCAATCACATTAGTTGCGTCTCCAGACGGGTATTCCCTCCAAGCAAAAAAGAAGGAAAAAAGGAAGAAGAAAAAAAGAATCACATTGTAGATATCACCAAACACTCTTCTTTGTTTCTATTCAAACACAAGGGTCCACCTATTTGTCGCACTTATGACTTAACGCCTCCTAACATCTCTCTCTCTCTCTCTCTCTCTCTCTCTCAGATTTATATTCTCAACTATATGCACAGCTCATTTCTTGTACTAATTTTAAATTTGAATCTTGTAGTTTGAAATTTTGGGTTCCGGTGGGATATTCTGAGTGTGATAATCTTTTGTGTATAGGTTATAATTATGATGCAACTTGGAAGTTTTTGTTTTGGTGATATTATTGAATGTGGGCGCAAATAATTAATATATGCGACTTAATTAGATGACTTTGATGCTATTTCTACACGCCAACATACAGGGCGGAACCAGGAAGCCAGGTTTTTTTTTGGGGGGGTTGATTAAATAAAAATTATTATACATATAGTGTTATTTTAAAAAGATTAAAATTAAAAATAAATAAACTTATTAAAATAATTTTATAATATAAAATTGTAATATAATAATCTATAATCATACAACATATTGTAAAAAATACAATAATATTGTTTATTTAATATACTACAAATAAATATAAAAAATTTATATTTTTGGCGTACTTTTTATATTTCGTAAAACATTGACGTTGATTGATTGATAATCATATGTCTATATTAATAATACTCTCTCCATTTGTTATTAGAAAACACATTTTTTTAAATGTAATGTTAAAAAATATAAAGCATTTTAAATTTTTTAAAGTATAGTTAACAAAGCTTTTTTAGATAAATATATATAATTAAAAATATTTTTGTAATTGAGATACCCTATTAAATAAATATAAACATGAAAAGAATGTAAAATTTTAAATGTCATTAACTAACTTATTGAAAAAAATATATGATTGGTTAAGAATATTTTATAATTATGAACACGATGAATATATAATATAATATTTATGTATTAATACAAAAAAAAAAACTTTTCACGTCTCTTTTTTAACACATCTCACATCCTATCGTAGGGAACATAGATGCGACATAAAAAATTAACTTATTTACGTTACTTTTATGAAAGAGGTGAATTATGGAAAAACTTACAAAAACAGACATGGCTTCTCCAAAATACACGTCCCTCTTTTGTAAAAAAGGATGTGAATTATGGAGAAACCATGTCCTTTTTTTTACAAAAAGCGACGTGGTGTCTCCTAAAATAAATATTAAAATAATTTAAATTTAAATATCTGTTATTCTCATTTTATCATTTCAGTTAGTTATAGATTTCACAGACCTAAAATAAAATAAAAGAAAAATAAAACCATACCAAAATTGATGAAGTAACCAAAAATAATGGAGAAGGCTCAAGAAAAGTCAAAAATATCTACAAAGAAAAAGAACTTGTGGGTGAAAGTGACACTAACTAAATATTGCTTGCTCAGGGAAAAGAGGAGGAGAAGTTATAGATCTCGACTGTGGGTCTTGAAGCTATTCGTCGAATGATGGAAAGAGGAGGAGATAAGGAGAAGAGAGAGTTGTCTATCGAATGCTCACCGTTAAATGTTAGCCTTAGGTCTCTATTCAATTTGTCGATCATAGATATCGATGTTGTGGGTCTCGATGCGGTGGGAAGGAGGAGAGGAGAGGAGAGACATGCTGCCGTTGAAAGAAAAAAGAGAAAGGAGTTAAATTTTAAAATATAAAATGATGGAGTAAGGAAGAAGCTCAATCTGATATAAAAAAGCTGAATAAAATCTACGTTGCTTTTTTTAAAAAAGGAACAAGAAAAATATTTAAAAATTAATAATTTAAAATATCTTATTTTTTACAATCCATGTTCCTTTTAAAAAAGGTGACGTGAAAAATATCCAAAAATTAATAATTTAAATTACAATTCACGTTCCTTTTCTAAAAAATGTGACGTGGTAAGTTACTATATTCTTTTTTTAAAAAAATATGTGAAAAATGTCTAAAAATTAACAATTTAAAATATTTTATTTTCTACAATCCACGTTCCTCTTTTTTTAAAAAGTAATGCGGTAACTTACCACGTCGTTTTAAAAGAAAAAAAGACGTGAAAAATGTCCATAAATTAATAACTTAAAATATTTTATTTTTTACAATCTATGTTACAAGTCGCTTTTTTTTTTTTAAAAAAGAATATAAATATTCTTACATATTCAACATTTATTTATAAAATTGCTATCATCTCTACTTTTTATGTCACTTTTATAGAAAGTGAGGTGAATTGAGAGACATAAAATATATATTTTATAATAGTAATGTCATGTATGAAAATATTTATTTATTTTTATTAGGGGAGGGAGGAAATCTCATTTGAAATGTCCCACCCCTATTCGTATCAAGAGGGGTCACCAGCTTTGAGGGGAGGGGGCCGCCCTGCCAACGTGCTTTATCCTCTGCAATCCTGTTCATGGCTGACCTCTTTCTGCACATTCTAATTAGATGGAATTGTATAAGTAAGAAATCTTATACCTTTCCCATTGTTCTCTTCCTCTCGAGTCATTTTCTCCAGAAAAGAGAATAGAATTTAAATATATATGAGAAGTTCCAGGCAAGCATCAACTAAGCAACAAAGAACTTCCATCACAACAGTATATATTGAAATGGATACAGCACCCACACAACAACAGCAACACAAGGGACCATACCCACTCACAAAATCCCCTTTCGTGTACGTTATATAATATACAATTAAATTGTCACCCCCCACACACCCACAACGAAATTAAATGAGTGGGAATAGTATGGGGGGTAAAGACCCCAGGGATCAATTACTATGATGTGATGTGGGTCACTTGCAGTTTAAGTTCAAATCAACGGGATGAAAAGTTCCATTTTAAGGAACACAAGTACGGTCATGTACACAAAAGTTGTAATTTTCTGGGGTGCTGTTAATTATTTATATTAGCCTCGTGTTTAATATTCAATGACCCGATAATTAACCCTCTTGTCAGACTTCTGAAATGCTTTAGTCTGTTTAGAGATGATCGAGAACAATTGACTGATTCTGTGTCACCATCACGATGATAACTTCCACTTTAGATTTTCTAGGATTCCATAATGTACTACTTTTCCAAAGCTTGCATACTCAGGGCCATGCATTCAATTATAAAAGCACGAGCCCTTGCCAAATATAATCTAAAGGGGGAAGAATTTTAACTTTCTCTTTTTGAGTTTCTTTTTCTCCCGCAGTTGAAATGTTCATAGACATGCATATAATCAAATTTTCCCATATTCTTGAGATGGCCTCCTCACCGTTTATATTTAATTTATCATCTTTCGTTTTATGTGGAGTCTTCTGTGTTTTTTTTTTATTTTTAATGAAGAAGATATAAAGTAAAAAAGGAGATTAATTCCACCCTTTGGACAAAAGGACGGTTTATTATAAGCAATACGAGCATGTACATTGACATATTGTATCCTGTCTTTCATATATGAATATAAAACATTAAAATGGGAATTGGTCAAATACAATATTCGATCCCTATCAACTCCGTGCTGTACATATTTCTCTTTATCCACTAATTAAATTATTCTATAGAAAACTGATAACGGGTCAACTTCATGAAATCTCACAAGACAATGATAAAATAAGGCCATATACCTTTTGTGTGTAATGAAAAAAGGAGAGGGAGAAAGATATCCTTATCATGCAACGATCTTTGATCATTTTGTACATACAAGTACACCTTCTGACACTTGAATACTCGTCACACAAGCAACGTCTCTTTTTCTCTCGTTTTTACAGTTGTCGGTGCGTGGCAGATCCAATGTGCTTTCACAAGCCTGGCTGTGAAAAACCAGTCGAGACTTGTTAATGTCCACTTCAGTGACAACAAAAAGTTCCCAATTGTGAGTTTTTCGTGAAAAGAAGACGCATGAAATAATAAATTCAGTTGACAACATTGATCTCTACGAGAATGACAGCTCCATTACCCCCCCCCAAAAAAAAAAAGGCCACTCATAGTAACCACCTCCACATAGAATATATCAGCAGCACGATCACCTAACCGCCGCGTTGTTTTCTGGGTAAATATGAATATCGGTTTCGTGAAACAAGGAAAATTTCAGTCCTATTAACATCATACGGCTTCAATTTATGACGGCTCCTTCTTACACCATAATAGTTACTGATGGCGATGGACTGCTTTTAAAGGCTGTTTATGCGGGAAAAAGATGAGAAATATTATCAGCTATTGTATATACTTTTGTATAGTTCAGAATATGTATATATTAATTATTAGTTATTCCGCGCCTTTCCATGCCAATGATGGGATCGGATTACCTCACCCTTTAAAGGGTTATAACTTATTATTTATTAATTTGGTCGTTCGTTTTCTTTCATTGTCAATTACTTATCTATATTAATGAATCATAGGAAAAGGAATTTTTGATCTTGCTTCTTGGTTATTCCATTATTTAGTGATCCTTTGGGCGCCATCAGAGATTATCATTGAAGAGAATGTAGACAGTTTGAAAGAAGATGAGTTTTTTAATAATTTCGAAAATAAATTCAAGATCTAAAAGTAATAGCTGTGGCCTGATTGATTATGATGTTCTGCGCTGATGCTTGGTAGGTCTGATGCACGGAGTCTGGCCAAGGTGGGACCGCTATGGGAGGGCTCATGATTAGCATACACATCATACATGCACTTGATCAGGGCCCCTTTTCTTTTCCGGAATTACCATTACCATAACACTGCTAAATCCGTGAGCTTACTGAAATAGTAGCAGAACCTAGAGGATAGTTAAAAGCTGGGAAAAATTCATGATGGAGAAATTAGCTTCGTTGATACTGTTGGAACAGAGTGTTTTCAGCCTTGAAGGCAATAAAGATGGTGCTGGGGTAGTTGGTTCTCTGTTTCTTGGTGATTGAATTGCTTTATCTTGAAACTCAGGCATCCCACCACAAAAAATCCCCAAATTAAGTCGGAAAGGAAAAAAAAAAAACATCGAAATTGTGAAAACGACAAGGAGATATTTAATTTAATGGAGAAAACAGGGCTGTGAGATCCTTCCACCCCACCCGCTTCCGCTGCTGCTTTATCTTTTTCCCTTTTCTTTTTTTCTTTTAAATAAATGAATAAATAATAATTTAATTAAACTTTGTGGAAGAAGACGTTTCCTCGTTTTTCAGCTGTTTGGATCTTCTGACACACCTTATCATTTTCTTCATATTTTTCTTTTCTTCTTCTTCTATTTTTTTTTTAAATAATGCTTCTCCGAGCACAGACCCTTCGCTCTCTCTCTCTCTCTGGATCGTCCCAAAAGTTGTTGATTTCTCATTCATCCAAGGGTGCTTGGCTGCATCAAGTGATTTTGAAATGAGAGGGTCAAATCAAAACAAGTTCATCCGCTCTCATCCATTCGCAGGTACTTCTATCTCTCTCTCTCTCTCTCTCTCCAAAAAAAAAAAAAGAAAGACAGAGAAAAAAAAAGAAAAGAAAGAAAAGGCCACAACTTTAACAAGAGTTAATGCGTACTACATGTAAAATTCCCAGACGCCCCGTCATACAGCTTTGTCTATATTTATTTTCCCCCAAACCCAGAATTCGAAAAACATAAAAGAGAAAAAAAGTTGTGATTTTTGGTGTCGAGACTGAGTGGATAATGAGTTGAATAAAGACGGGCATCTTTCTCCCAAGTCTTTTTAACCCCATCTCTCTGTTCAACTCTTTTTTCCCCTTTTCAGCTGGGATTGGAGTTGCAGAGGTTTGAGTCTGACAGTGAGCTTTGCCCTATGTAAGTGAAGGGACTGGTGCAATCCCAAAGATAGATAGACCATATATATAAACACCGAGCCTTGGCTTTGATCCATCTATTTCTACCGCTTTGTTTTCACGTATGTTAGCCATAACTGTGTTGCTTTTAGTGGGCTAGTCTATGTGCGAGCGTGTCTCTCTCTCAAAACAACCATTTCTCTCAAGTTTTGGGTCATTGTTATTCAAATTCTTCTCTCTTTCCCCTTGCAGTGCAGAGATGATGATGAAGCACGTGCGCTCTCTATCTCTTATTTCCATCACACCAGGTATTACTACTACTTCTTCCTTATCATTAACTCGTATATAAATAATGAATTCCTCTGTCTCCTTTCTCCTTTCTCTGTCCTCCTCCTGCCTCTTGTTATCCTGTACCTCCTCCTGCCTTCTGCAACCCTACCTCTTTCGATTCCTTCCCTTTCTCCACCTTCTTGAAAATACCAAGATGACTCTGTGTCCTACACCGTAAGACTCTTCTGCAACTTTGAAATTCATATATGAATAAGAATTTTATAATTTTCCAATATCCGAGTTCATAAACCTATAGGCACACAAAAAAACCCTTGGATCTTTATATGCTTTGGCGGAGGATCCATATCATTTCTCCTTTCCGAGTCTTGACTGTTGATTTTTTTTTTTTTTCTCAGGACTCATTTGAGAAGACCGACTCTGTCACGGTGAAATTAAGCGCAGCTATAATTGTGCCCATGTGTCAGATGGAGTGATTCGCAAGGTTAAAGGTAGATTCTACTCCGCCTTAAATTTAATTTTATATATGCATGCTATGTCCTCAGAAGAAGGGAGGTGGAAAGGGGAGATGGGGGAGACGATTCATAGTTTTGGTTGCACGAAGTCGGGTTTGAGAATCTAACTAAAGTGCTCTGTTTCCAGTGAAGTGACGAGTAAAGAGATCGATGGCGACGTACTTCCATGGTAATTCAGAAATCCAAGCACCCGACGGCCTTCAAACTCTTGTGCTCATGAATCCGGGCTACATCCAGTACTCTGACACGCCTCCGCCACAACCATCGCATCCCGGCAACCTTGTCTTCCTCAATTCTGCCAACAACTCGCTCCCTCCTCAAACCCTACAGCACGCGCCGCCCTCTCATACCCAACAATTCGTGGGGATCCCTCTCCCTGCCGCCTCCTCTCACGACCCCACGCACCACTCCATGCATCCCCATCACGATGTCTCTGCTTTGCATGGATTCGTGCCCCGCATGCAGTACAATCTCTGGAGCGCAGTTAACTCGAACGCGGCGGCGAGTGATACCCCACGCTCTCAACAGGGCCTGTCCCTCAGCCTGTCCTCTCAGCAAGCGGGGATGGGGTCTTTCCGGGTTGAGCGTGACGTACCATCACAGGGTCAGGCGCCAGCTATGTCAGGGGATGATGTGCGTGCGTCAGGTGGTTCATCATCTTCGGCATCTGGCGTGACTAACGGCGTTTCAGGGATTCAGAGCGTGCTTCTGGGCTCCAAGTACTTGAAGGCAGCTCAGGAACTGCTAGACGAGGTCGTGAACGTGAACGATGGGATAAAGGGCGAAATGGCGAAGAGAAGTGGCAGCCAGACAAAGGTGATTAAAGAGTCCTCCACGGCTGCAAGTGGAGATTGTTCAGCTGGCGGAGAGGGAAGCGCGAAGCCTAGCTCTGAGCTCTCAACTGCGGAGAGACAAGATATTCAGATGAAGAAGGCGAAGTTAATCAGCATGCTTGACGACGTATGTCACTCTTAAGTCTGTTTCTTGAGTTAAAGTTTTGAGATTTTCTAATCAGCTGGATTTTAATTCACAAAGAAGCAAAAGGATTTGGCACATTTTAATAAAGAAAAGAAAAACTTATGATTCAAGTGGTGATCAAAGTTTATTAACTGAACGATGTATATAATTTTCCACATTACACCTCTTTATTTGATTCCAAATTAATCCTCTTTTTGTTGTTACTTGAAGGTGGAGCAGCGTTACAGACAGTATCACCATCAGATGCAGATTGTGAGTTCTTCATTTGAACAAGCTGCAGGAATTGGGTCGGCGAGAACATATACAGCACTAGCACTGCAAACGATCTCGAAGCAGTTTCGGTGTTTGAAAGATGCAATAATGGGCCAAATTCGAGCTGCCAACAAGAGCTTAGGAGAGGAAGATTGTTTTGGTGCAAAAATGGAAGGTTCGAGACTTAAATACGTGGATCATCACCTACGCCAACAGCGAGCTCTCCAACAGTTGGGAATGATCCAGCACAATGCTTGGAGACCCCAGAGAGGATTGCCTGAAAAATCCGTTTCTGTTCTTCGCGCTTGGCTCTTCGAGCACTTCCTCCACCCGTAAGCATTTCAAATTCTAGTTTCAACTTCCCAATCAAAGATTCTTGCTTTCCTCAACTGTATGTTGATACCACTGAGTTGTTTGGTTTCAGTTACCCCAAGGACTCAGACAAACACATGCTTGCAAAACAAACAGGGCTCACCAGGAGCCAGGTACTGTGCAAGCCTTGGTTGTTCTGAGCAATTCTTTCTCATAATTATAGGATCAACCTTGTTAACCAAGTTTGCGATGATACAGGTCTCGAATTGGTTCATAAATGCGCGAGTCCGATTGTGGAAGCCGATGGTAGAAGAAATGTACTTAGAGGAGATGAAGGACCAAGAACAGAATGGAGGGGAGGAGAAATCAACCAAGAGCAGTGAAGATCCCCCCATGAAAACTGCAGCAGCCCCACAAGAGAAAGCTCCTGCCTCTGCCACTGAACCCAAAAGTTTTAATTTCAAACAAGACGTTGCCACTAACCCCAACACTCCATCAGTTTCAGTATCCACGCCGTCAACATCGCCAGTTGGGGCAAATGCCAGAAACCACTTCAGCTTCATGGGGACTTCAGAGCTAGATGGGATCACACAACCGAGTCCCAAGAAACCGAGGAACCATGGGATTCTGCAGTCCCCCATCAACATTGACATGAAGCCTGATGAAGGAGGGAATGGGCAAATCTCACTGAAATTCGGGGATGAAAGGCAGAGCAGAGATGGGTACTCTTTCATGGGAAACCAGACGAACTTCATTGGGGGATTCGGGCAATACCCAATTGCAGAAATTGATAGGTTTGAGGCAGAGCAATTCACACCAAGGTTCTCAGGTAATAATGGGGTTTCCCTTACTCTTGGTCTTCCTCACTGTGACTCACTATCAGCTGCAACCCATCAAACATTCCTTCCAAACCAGAGCATTCAACTTGGGAGAAGGATGGAGCTGGGTGAACCAAACGAGTTTGGTGGCATAAGCACTTCAACTCCTCTCTCTTCAGCTGCATTTGAGAGCATCAATATGCAGAACCCCAAGAAGTTTGCTGCACAATTGTTGCCAGACTTTGTGGCTTGAATA
The DNA here is from genome assembly GCF_029017545.1 of Prosopis cineraria. Classification (NCBI taxonomy): domain Eukaryota; kingdom Viridiplantae; phylum Streptophyta; class Magnoliopsida; order Fabales; family Fabaceae; genus Prosopis; species Prosopis cineraria. The sequence goes on from NW_026555332.1 coordinate 48,947,669, forward strand.
AGACATTGATTAAACAACGAGACCGGGTCTCTCATAGCATGCTAATAGGGGGATAGCGAACAATCCATGGTATTGTAAAGAAAGAAGGAAATTTATATTAGTATATATGTTTATAGTTTATATACCCTGCAAAAACCATTTGAGTTCTAAGATGGCTAGGCTAGCTTAGGATTTGAGATTATGTGGTTGAGGATTGTATATTATTTTTGTAAGCTTTGAAGATGGGATAGATGGGTTGATCATGTCATAAAGTTTTATTTGGGAAAATTAAAAATATATTTTGATTGGCGGTACATGTGTTGTGATTCATGATTATGTTGTCCCTATCGTCCATGCAAGAAAACAGAGCTCATTACCCTTCACTGCGTGGAAGAATCGCCAAGTGAAATCTGGAACTACTGAAAGGATAGAATAATGTAGTCAATACGTGTAAAACATCAATTAGGATTAATTCCTCAAAAGGATACGATGTCTTTCATTTTTAGTTTTTAATTGGAGATCAGTAAGTAGAGAGCACTCGATTCTGATCCATCTTCTGTTTGGTCTTTAATTGCTTGTACTAATAAAAAGTGCTTAAAAAGTCTAAGGACACTTCGGTTGTTCCCTCATCTAAGGCGTAATTCCTTGGGCAAAAGCCTTCTAAATCTAATATAAACATCCGAGTTGCCAATTATATGAGGACTCATGTTTTCAAAATACCACTCTCTTTCTTTCTTTCTTTCTTTCTTTTTTTGAGTGAAAAGCGTCACTTACTTTAATCATGAGCAAGAACAAAAACAACCATTCCTGAAGCAATCTGCGCAAACTGTATGCTGCAAAAAAACGAAGCAAAACAAAACACCAATACACAAGCACGCGTATGTATCCATCATTTCCATGATCTTACGTCGCCCTAGTTCCTTGATTGGCATATACTGCATCCGATTCTGATACGGGTGAGGGACAGAAAAGGACAAAAGTTTAACTCGTAGTTACTCTTTTCTGTTTTTATTTTTTTTTTATTAGTCACATCCTAATTTTTTTCCCCTTGATCTTATTCACAGAGTTTAAAAAAGATTTTTTTATTTTATTTACAAGTCATCTCATTAAATTTTTAACATAAATTTACTCTTTTATCATTCATTAAATGTTAGAGAAATAAATATTATTTAACAAGGAAAAATTTAAATACTTTTTAAATTTTAAAATAAAATTAATGAGTTTTAAATTTTTTTTATAAAATATATTAAAAGTGACTTGAACAGAATCAGAGAAATATATTTTACTTTCCATTATTTTTCATAACCTTTAATGCACAATTTCAAAAATACCTTTTAGCAAATTCTTAAAATTAGTGCAATATTCAAATTTATAAGAAAACTCACATGTCAAATTACTCTCTTAAAATTCAGGGGTAAAATTAAGAAGAAAATTATTTTAACTAACTTTAAATTTGATGAATTAATTAAAAACGACTGGAGGACAGGAGGAGTAACTAATAATGTAAAGGATAATGATCTAGGATAACGGATAAGCACAAGCAAGCTCCACTTGTTCAAAGACCTCTGCTTCGGTTAAGCACATGCGGAATTAATGGTATAATAATGATACAGCTTAATTATAAAATATCATAGTTATCTTCCACACAAATGTGGCGTCTTAATGAACAAGCAAAAGTCAAACCGTCTGCCTCTTTTTTAACATCTTTATTGACTCCTCCTAATGCGATGATAATTTCGTATTCTGCATTTAATAAGAGAACCGTGTGTCACGACATCTTTTCGTTGATGTACACCATCCGTCATATAAGTACTCCGTCTGTTTTAAATTATAAAATATTTTTAAATAAAATTTTAAATATTAATAAATTTTACTAAATATATTTAACAATCTTATTTTTTAAAAATAAAAATATAAACTTTTAAAAATACATGTCATTTAATATATTGAAAAGAGAAAGGATATAAATTAATTATAGAGAGAGAAAGGATAATATTAAAATTGATACATTTAATGACATCTTAATCTACTCAAGGTGTCTTATATTTTGAGATAAAGAATCTTTTTCAAAAGTATTTTATAATTTGATACGAAAGTAATATTTTTAATTGAATTATGCATGTCAATAAAAATTTATTATTTAGTTAGAATTATATTAAATCACAATAATTTTTTTATTTTGCCCATAATAATGTCAATTAAGATCATGATTGTGATGGGTCAAGCACACAATTAGTTTCTCTTCTCTCTTTTTAAGATAAAAGTAAAATTATTTAATTATTCAAAAATATCATAACATTTTTTATATTTAAAAATGAAATAAGCTTATAAAAAATATTATAAATATAGAGACAAAGGAAATAATCAATAAGCCATTGATGGGCCTTTGAAGGAGTGTAAAACAAATTAGAAGAGGCCAGAGCTCCGGACCAACAGAATTAGCACAATTGCAAGATTCATGATCATTCATGCTTGCCATGGGGAGCCAATCATTCAAAGAATATAACATTCTTTACAGTTAGAAACGCACTTATAAATGCTTTTCATTGCAGTTCACTATGAATTTGATGATAATGGAGAATACGAAATTTGGAATATGCCTCCCATCAAGAAAAGTTACAGTGTTGTGCCAAAAAGGGATCATGTTCTCTCCTGATGAGTGGATTGAACTGGGAAGGTATCCTCGATCAGAGCGGCTTAACATGGACAAAAGATTCTGGGGATGCATCAAGCAGCAGCAGCAGATAGCCATATCATTGGCATCCCCAAAAAATGAGGTGGTCTTCGCTTTGCAACATGGTACCTAGATGTATCATCATGCTTCAAATGTTTCTGTTGGGTCTGAATACACAACACATTCAATTCAATCAGAAACTCTATCCTGGCCATCACTCTCTTTCAACTCGCCTTTAGAATGGTGAATAGTGGATTGCATGTGCTGATTATTTGGCGAAAACAGGTCACAGTACTCAAGATGGGATTATACTGATAGCTACGGTTCCTGGCTCTTTGTTTCAAGCTTTAGCTTGCCTTTTGTATCTCAAAAAAAAAAAATGGCGATGAGTGCTACGATTTCATTCCTTAGACTTGGAGTGAATCAGCCCAGTAGCTGCATTTTACAGTGTTTGAGAACATAAACAGTTAAACACGCCGCCCAACCTTTTTTTTTTTTTTTTAACAGCGAGTTACGAACGACATCTATTTTTTGGTACAGAACGTGCGCTATTTACAAAGTGAACTAACCACAGATTCAACCAATACAAGGAGCCCGAGACAACGATATTGGGTCAGGCCCACAGAATAATGGACCGGCATGTGCTCGCCAGATGTTCTTATGGGAGAGCAGCGGATCTAATTGAATCATCAGGCCCATCAAATAAATTTTGCACGGCCCATTGACCCAATCGGCCTTTAAAAGAGTGGCATATTAGGCTCAACAAACGTGCTTATTATTGTAAATCATGGTAATCACAAAATTAATAACAAATAATCGAATGAAACATTTGAATCTGGTTAGAGTTGATACAGGAAAATAGTAAAATTTGTTTCATGTAATTTGATTATCAGTTTATCTATATCCTGGTCATAACTCTGCGGACATAGTATTTTGTGCTTTCTGTTTGCTTCTGGGTTGAAAGTTTTACGTTTTGTTTTTTATTAGTAGGTCTAAGTCTTTGCCTTTGACGTAATTTTTTGTTGTCATCTGTGTGACCTATGATGTGATTAGAGAATTTTACAAATGTATCCTGCTAAATATCGAAGCCTTAAGCATATTCATGAAAATAGAAGAAATATTGAGCAAATGTATGCGTTAAACCTCCAATGCCAACTGGGAGAAAGTAAAATACATATACATATACATATATATATATATATATATATATTGAAGCAACGTTTCCAAGGCATGGATAGAAAGTATGCATAGCGGACTAGTTTCAAAAGAATGCGAGGTACGTAGTCTGCACCATATCAAATATGAGACTGATGAGATCATGTGTGTATACGTAGATCAGTAGATGTGCAGAACACTGATACAAAAAATCCTATAATATAAATACCTAGACGCAGAACCATGCATACAATAATGCGAGGTTCAAATTCGATCAGACTAAAATGTTTTACGACGGATTGCGATCATGTGATCGATGTAGAGTTGAATGAAGGTGGACAGTGACGATCAGAAACCTAACGACCACTAAATTGTCAAACATATTCGTTTTGATAACCCAAAAAAGTAACACGCCCCGGCTTTAACTGCTTTTTAAAAAAGTTGACTGACATATATCAATGTGCAAGTAAGAGTAGAGAAGTCGCCTGTAATGGAAGGGTCACGATGATGAGGACTGAAAAGGAATTCAGACATACAGGTTTGAAGTGGGTGTTATCGTAGGGACTCGCAAATTAATGAGCATAGGGCGTTGCAAACAGACAACAACCAACGTTGACTTGGAATATACGAATCATCAAAAACAAAGGTGAAGAATATTAGGATCCCATGAATTCAAATCACCAGCCGGCATTGTTGGCCAATCTAGATCCATCTAATCCCTCTTTGCACGCCATTCTGCCTCTGCAAATATTGGTCTCCATTGATTTCTCTAAACAAGGTAATAAAAAACAATTGCATATATATACCGGTTACAAGGTAATTGAGAATCGCGTGAAATGTTTCACACAGGATTGGCTCTTATTTTAATCCCGAGAAGAAGTAGGGCAAGAAGCAGATTCAACGAATATGTGAGGAACTGTTAGGACGATGAGTGGGATTCCGCGTATCATCGATCTGAGTAAACTTGCCCGTTTACTTGGGTCTTCCTTTTTGACTGGCAGTGGAATTTCATCCCCTCACGTGACTACACGCCTTAACAAATAAATTAATTTAAAACAGAAAAAACAAAGTACCGATACCATTCACATATTATTCGGCGTATCTATTCATAGTTTGCCTCTCTAATTTCCGATCGATAGCTCTGCTTGTCTTGTTCGCTATACAATAATAAACAAATTATTTGGCTTCTATATGATGTCCATATAATAAATTAATTATTGCCCTTCCCTTTTGAATTCACACCGTCATTGAAGCACTCCTGCTGGGAACTCTTTCAATGTGTGTGTACATATATATATGTGTGTGACAGTTTGCTTTCACAACACACAGATCACATCGACCTTGCATGCTCACTTTAATATAAGGCATAAATCGTATAGTATTGTATTGGATCGGTTCTACATATGCATGTCAACATATTTTTATATTATCTTTTCAAAAAGTGTGATTGGTAATTAAAAATGTGCTGACAAGAAATTCATTTATTCATTTAAAATAATCGTTTATGACATGTCGTAAACACGTTTAGCTTAATTAGAGAGGAGCACGAGATACATTCTGCAGATCGATTATTATGGTTTATATATATATTTGTCGAAGCACTCGGTTGTGCGAATAAATAATTTTTCTTTATTAACAATTGTAACAATAAGAGAAATAGGAAATTAATTAGTCAGAATGGAAAAAGGGAAAAAAAAGGTGCTGTGTCTAAGATTATTTGTAAATTATTTAAGAAAAAATCATATCCAACCCCCTCCCAACTCCTAAAAAAATTAATCACAGATAAAGAACAATGCGAAATAAACTATTGTTAAAATAGGAATATGACTTGTTTTTTAAATAAAATTTATTATTGATCATTATCTGTGATTAATTCTCTTAAAAGGAGATTGGATGTAATTTTCTTATAATTTAAATGCAAAAGAGGAAAACACAGGCATGTTAAACTATTGGGAATATGTGTGTTTGTGTGTGTATTCCATATATGAATGTGAAACACAGGCATGTCAATCTGTTCATGATTATCAGAACTAAGCATACGAGAAAATGACGTCTTCTTCCGTGGTTGCAACCTAAATAATGCATGTGACCAGATTCTCCAAAAACATGTTCTCCACTATTTCAACTGCACAACCCATCTTTGAAGCGAGGGGCGTTAATTTCTTTTATTATTATTATTATTATTTATATATATATATATATATATTCAAAAGTTTAGATGTGGCAGACCTCTCAATCTCTTTGAGAATTTTCGAACGGAATTACAGATTGTCCATCAACGAGTGCTTCACGTAAGTCACAGAGGGAATGAAGCACGGTTTGATAAAGGGCGTAATTAGTGATACTGTATGAGAGGTCATTGCCACTTCACTGTCCCATTGGAAGCGCCAAAAAGATCCAAACAGTGTCCCTGAGTATGGATCGACATAAACAAAACTCTACCCTACAATTCCGTGTGCCTCTGAGCAGGCCTCTTCTGGTTTCGCCACTTTTTCTTCCTTTGACCGCCGAACGGTCCCTCCCTTGGAATGTAGAACACTCTCCCCCGTTGAATTCTTACACGTCACATCTCTATGCTTTGCATTTCTATGACCCCTAGGGGATGGTCAGCTTCTCTGCGATGCCCCAAGCCCTTTATTCTCTTATTTATTGCCAATAGCCGCTTTCTCTTACCGCTACTTCCCCTCCTTCCCTTCACACCCAACCTCCTCCTCTTCATCCCCCACCCTCCCTCCTCTTCTTCTCATTCTCTTGCTATACGTACCTAATAACTAACCCCATCTTCATTAATTCTCTCGGCGCCATTCATTCCTTGATACATATTATGGATCAAGTTGAGATTCCTGAGTACTTCATATGCCCCATATCGCTCCAAATCATGAAAGATCCCGTCACTGCCGTCACCGGCATCACTTACGATCGAGAGAGCATCGAGCGCTGGCTCTTCACCGCCAACAACACCACCTGCCCCGTCACCAAACAGTCTCTGCCGATTGACTCCGACTTGACCCCCAACCACACCCTTCGCCGTCTCATCCAGGCTTGGTGCGCTCAGAATGCCTCCCTCGGCGTCGATCGTATTCCCACTCCCAAACCTCCCCTCGACAAGTTTCAGGTCCTCAAAATCCTCTCCCACGTTCGCAGCCCTCACTTGTCTCTCAAAGCCCTCAGGCAGTTAGAACTTCTCGCTGCCGAGAACGAGAGGAACAAGAAGTCTTTGGTGGAGGCCGGTGTTCCCAAGGTCATGGTCCTGTTCGTTTTGGATTGTTTCCAGAAACGACGGCTTCGCGAGGGGCTCGAGGAGGCTCTCAGTTTATTGCAGTTTGTTAAGGTTCCTGCGGAGGAAATCATGCTTCTCCTGCAGCAGAATGACCAGGTTTTGGATTCTCTCACGTGGGTTTTAGGCTGTGAAATAATGGAGAACTCCGTGATTCTCAAGTCCCACGCGATCGCAGTGCTCAAAACGATCGTGCAGAAGGCCGGTTCCGGCATTATGGAGAGGCTGAAACCCGAGTTCTTTGCAACAGTAGTGAAAGTCCTGCGAAACGGAATAACCCTGCAAGGGATGAACGCTGGCCTGAAAGTGCTGTTAGCAGCTTGTCCGTGGGGAAGGAATCGCGAGTTGATGGTGGAGGCCGGTGCAGTGCACGAGTTGATTGAGATTGAATTAGGGACGCCGGAGAAGAGAACAACGGAGCTGGTATTAGGAATACAGTTTCATCTGTGTTCTTGTGCAAATGGGAGGGCCCAGTTCGTGAGTCACAGAGGCGGCATTGCTGTGTTGACGGAGAGAATATTGAAAGTATCGCCGGCGGCGGATGAACGAGCCATATTTGTTCTGTCACTGGTATCAAAGTCGTCTGCATCGCACATGGTGATCCAGGAGATGGTCCAACTAGGGACTTTGTCGAAGCTTTGCATGTTCCTTCAGGCCGATCATCCGTCGTATCTAAAAGACAAAGCAATGGAGATACTCAAGTCCCATTCTGAGGTTTGGAAGAACTCTCCTTGCTTTCCTGGATCTTTTAATGCGAGTTTGCACAGATGAATATATATTGAAATTAATAATTCCGTCAACTTCAGGCTAATTAATTAGTAAGTGATTGAAAATTGTGAATTTTTAAAAGCTCTCTCTCTCTCTCTCTCTCTCTCTCTCTCTCTCTCTCTCTCTCTATACATTGAGTTTTTACTGCTCTTGTACATGCATGTTTGAGGTCAGATAAATCTCTTAAAAATTAAAATCAAAGGCACGGACAAGGAGAGTGATCACCGTCATCATCATGCGCAGCATTACTTTTTTTATTAATAGTCGTAGCCCTGAAAGTGATAATTTGCATCGTCCTCCTGGCTTCAATTTAATCACTCAATCCTCGCAACCATGATTGATTCCATCATATCATTGTCTTCAACAAATGTTTTTTTTTTTTTTTGCTGCTGTTGTATTTTTTGCGCCGAAGAGAAACAGTTGGATCGAGGACTTTATGCGTATCCGCCTGCTAAAATATAAATCTGTTAAATTATAAAATATATATAAAAAAACAATAGCATCATCTATATTATTTAATTACGTGGTCAAATATTGAATTGATTTTTTATGGATATATTAATTGAAAGTCCAACAAACACATCGGCTTACTCGATCACCATACAGGAAGTAGTGGAGATCGACTAATATCAATATTCAATTTGAATCACATAACTTCTTTTATACGACATCTTCCCCCACTCAATACTGAAGGAAGGACTTTTAATAATAATTATTTTAAATATTTTATGTTTGTTATTAAAACAAAATTAAAAAAAAGGGAAGTGAAAAGTTATCTTTTCACATTAGTTATTTAACTGAGTGTTCACGCCAATTATGTAAAAAGTCTCTAAAAATCAAACAATTTTTTTAAAAAAATTAAATTTTTAACAATGATTATATAAAAAATCCTTTTATAATGGTTATCTGCAAATAATTATTGTGTATATCCAAAATTTAAATTTATAAATTGTATAGGTTGTACAGTAAATGTAAACAATTAGTCAACATAATGATAATGAATATACAACAAATTACAACTGCACTAAATATATATTTATAAAATGAACTAATATAATATTTTCTCCATAAAAATAATATGTTAATATATATATTTATATTCATCTACTAAAAAATTATAAAATTTTATTTAACCTCTTCATTTTGAAAAGTATTCTTGAAAAAGTTGTTGAGTTAATATATTTTGAATACCGTCAATCTCTTTTTCACTATAAGGCTCCTATTATCAAAAATCTAAATGATAAAGTTAATTAGAGCAATAATTTAAGAAATTAAATATAAGAATTTAAACTAAAATAACAAAAACAAATACATCTTGTAATCTTTCAATACTTTCAACTTAAACTCTTATACATATAACGAATAACATAATATTCACATTCTATGCTTCCTGATTGCTTACGGCATTAAAATAAATGAAAATTTAAAATTAAAACAAAACATGTGAGGGATAATTAAATATAAAAGTTAAAGATTCATACTTATATTCAGATAAATCCATTCCATCAATAATTTTTGCTTACATGCCCCAAAGATAAGCATATAATATGTCTCAAATGAAAAAAAATTACAAAAGAATAAATATCTCTAGGAGTAAAGTTTTATATAGATAAAAACTTACTTGTTAAAGATCTATGTCAACTTCTCACTTGGTGTTTCACCCAAAGAACAAAACTAGTATATTACTGCTCATTTTCACAAGTATACAAGATCACAATAATAAATTATTCAAAATATTTTGAGTGTCAAACTTATAAGAAAGTTGCGCTTTTACTAATATAAATAATTAATGGTTTGAGAAAAATATATAAAATGGATTATTTGATAAAAATATAAATAATAAAAATAAATGAAGAAAATAATGATAAGAAACAAACAATCACTTGAAGTGTTGGGGTTTAGGATTCACTCTATAGGCTATTAGTTTTTACCTTTTAAGTTGACTTTAATCAATTATAGTGACAACTATTCCTAAAAGTTTTTAATATTCTCCTGAATTATTAGTCTCTTTTTAACTAGCATTGAATTGGTTCTTACGATACTCAAGAAACTAATTAAACTGTGAAATTATAATTTAAATCACAATAAATTTTTAAAATTTTTTCTAACCTAATTATTTATGTCTATTTTTCTAGATCTAAGTTCTCTCTTCATCTCCCAATTCATCAAAATTTCCTATAGATTTGATTAAATAGTGGCCAGTCATTAAATTAATATGAAGAATAAGAGAAATAAATATAATTACAAAAATAAAAATATTCATAAATATAAATACAAGGAGTCAAAACAAAAAAAGTAAAAAACTAGATTTCCAGTTGGGCTACATCCTTACCCCAACTGAGTAATTTAGAAATATATAATAAAATTAAATAATACCGTTCTAAAATTCTCGATCATGAAAAACGATCACAGAAAAATTGAGTAAAAAATAAATAATTATGATTTATAGAACTCCTCAACGATTTTGATTTAAACCTACAGAATGTTTCTATGAACTATGAATTTCAAATACCTCAAAGAGAATTCTTGAAGCACTCAGATAAGTGATTTGATACTTTTTTCTTGATGAAGGAGAGTATTTATAATTAAAGTGAGGCTCATCTTTTTATTCTTAATCGATGAAGGACTCTAATAAATATATATATATATATATATATATTCACATACATCTCTCTCTCTTTTTCCCTTGGAATGGCACCTTCGATTTACATCTCCTCTTTCTGTCTTTCATCAATGCTTTAAGTGTGTGTGTATTATGAGATTTCAAGTGATGACCTCATTCCTCTTTTACAAGCGCGCGCGCGCACACATACTTTTTTTTTAAATATCTTCTTCCATTTGATTTATTCTCTCTCCTACAAAAAAAGACATGAATAAATCTTGTAGCAAAATTTTTTCTTATCTTATAATTAAATGATGAGGGAAAAATATACAAATATTAATTAAATAGATGTAAAATATTAATAAAAATAATCAAATCTAAACCAAAATTTACACATATTTAATTATAAAGTGACCAATGGTAGCTGCAACATATAAAAATTTTAATGGATATTAAAAAACATGAATATATATACATGCATACATATGCATGAATAAAAAATACTTGGCTATCAATAATTGACGCTAGATAACATGCCAATTTTGTATTTGATAGATGATTTATCACACATGTCATCCTCCTATATACTATGTTGTGAGCTTTTTGCACAGCTTTCAAACACAAAAATCAAATGTATTTTGTTTTTCCATTGCACGACAAATATTGTAGAGTTATGTATCATTGAAATGAGATCAAAATGTTAATGGTATAAAAATAAAATAAATGAAGAAAGTAGACAAAACATTATAAGAACTCTAATGTAACCCATGATATGTCAAGCTCCTTTAAATTTAGGAACTACTTGAGATCTCGCTTGTCGAATCCAAAATTATATCTTTTCCATAGCCACGACCCCTAGTGGCATTTTAATAATAACGTCTTCTTTCATATCTTTATAAATTTCATGCAGTTCTGCCAAGCTAGGACATTTAATAGCATTTTTAGGTTCATATTAAAACATACAATGAAAGAGTCATAGATTTCATTTAAAGCACTGCTTGAGACCAACTCCTCTACTGACCCTTCTAACTTAATCGGGATGTTCTGACTTTCCACTTACAGTTGATAGAATGCCCATCCTTCTACTTAGGGTGAGTAAAGGAAACTTGAGTAGCTTGCTCCTCAAGTGAATCCTATAACATACGAGCTAAGTGATTACTTAATCTTTAAAGATAATTAATCATAAAAATAAAATTATTTAACTACTTACGATCTTTTCAGCAACTGCAACAACCTCTAGAGTGATATACTCCCTTTTCTTGATCCTCCCAACCTTCCATTTCTTTAACAAGCTAGGTATGGCAGGGGCTGAACAACAATAATGGGTTCAATTTTACTGCTTCCTCTATTTTCTTCTAATCTTTTTTAATTAGCTTCTGCTCAACTTTCTTATATCCTTTACAAGACATGTAATGAGGATATAGATTATGTAATTGTATTACTTTATTTACTATGCTTAATTTATGTATAAATGAAAAAAATTAAAATCAATAAAGTCATATAAAATGACATTATATAGAATTTAAGTGATAACTTATTACTTGGAATTTAGGGTTGTTCTGAGATGTCACAAACTTTCTCCAAGTGTCTTGATCAAGAAAATTATACTCTAAACATGGATCTCGACCTATCTTTTTTCTATTTGTTCATATGTACTTTCTAGGCAATGTTGATTTGAAATCCTTCTATTGCTTAACAATATTTTTTAACCAATGCTTCTGCATCTCAGGGGTAGCGGGAATATTATAGGTTAATTGTAAAGTAATTAAATTTTAAGTAAGTTAAAAAAAATAATAGAATGCTATAAAAATAACAATTACAAAGTTTGTGGTACTTACCAAAATTTCTTCCCAAACTTAATCCTTAATAGCTTGTAGTACTTATCTCCAATTCTTGTATAGAATACTAATTTCGTTGTGAGTTTAAAAGCCAAGGAAGCTATAAATCAACCTTCCTCATTGCTAAGTGAAACCAAAGTTAGACTAAGTTCAACATATAACCTCTCTGTAGTCCTATGATGTATGGCCAACTCTATCAATTTTTTAAGGCCTCTACTCCTTTTCTTATCAGGTGAATAGTAGTATTATCACCTTTTCCAAAACCCTCCATATGCTTAATGAAGACAATAAGGTAAGATAGATTGATCAAAAATATAAAAATATAAGCAAAAAGACCAAGAGAAAATATATAAGAAAGTAAAAAAACTAAAAATCAAAACAATTACTTTATTCATTCTCTATCTTATTCACTTTAGTTGATTGAAGTGAATTTATTGTGAAAGGTAGGCTCTCGCCAAGATCAAAACTAGAGTCATCATTATCATTTGTTTTAACAGTTTGTCTTTTATCTTGAAGAATAATAAACAACTGCTTATTTGTTGGATCAATAATAAAAAATACTTGTTTTGCTTGATTTACTAAAATGAAGGGCTCACCAGTGTGACCTACCCTGTCGAAATCCACTAAAGTAAATCCAACAATCTTATATATTTGGATGTCACTTCTATAAGCCGACTTACATTTGAAAACAACAATTTTGAATTTGGTGCAATTAATCTCTCAAATCTCCTTAATAATTTCATAATGGGGCATGGGGGCCCATTTTAGGTTTTTATCCTTCGAATTAAAAAAATGTTGAGCTTCAGCCACTACCATTACTCCGCTATTTTACATAATACTTTTTTTTATCTTGGGCTTTCATATAGAATGAATACCTTTTTATGTCAAACTCGTCCCAATATATAACCTTAAAATAAGGCCCCTCAACTAATTATTTTATCGTATCAGACACATTAGGCTCATTGCAAAACTTTTCCTTGAACCACTTAATGAATGTCTTGTTGTGCTCATTCTATAGTTGCATATCATTTTTTTTTAGGTTTTGTCCTTTAATATCTTCTTGTGGGAATATAAGTAACAATGGACTTTTTCTATGTTATTCAAGATGCAAATATGAGCTTATAACAAGTCTTCAAGGCATATACTCTTTACTTTGGCCCTTCATGTTTCCTTACCTGTAAGATTAGTCCCCTCATTGTGAGATTTAGGAACTTCAACAACCTTTACTTCATTTAGGTATTTGGTACAAAACTTAATGGCCTCTTCAGCAATAGATCTTTCAACAATTGAAGCTTCAGGATAATATAAATTCTTCAAATATCTCTTTAACATTTTCATGTAATACTCAAATAGTTACATCTGTCTAAGATAGCAGGACTATAATGCCTTATTTTCCTCACTAAATGAACAATTAAATATACCATAATATTAAAAGAAAAGCCAAAGGAAAGTGCATTTCTAGTTGGCACAAAATGATATAACTTTTATTTTCTAGTTCATCTAACTTATTAAGGTCAGTGATTTTGATGCAAATAAAATTAAAGAAACTATAAAGCCTTGTAATTGTATGCCTCACATCATCTTTCATTATGCCTTGAATATGCTTTGTAATACATAGAAATCATGAGATTTCAAGCCTATTAGCTTTAAATTTTTCATTGACACAGCATCTCTCACATTAGAATAATATCCTTCAAGCACTTTAATACCATGTAAATATACACAAAAGCTTGCTTTCTGCTTTTTTGAAAATGTGTAGACCATAGGGGGTAGATAAGTCTTTTTTCCTTTTCTCTTCATACAAATAATCATTCTCTTATTCTCATCTCTACCAAATTAAGTCTAACATTTATCTCATCCTTAATCTTTACAATAATGTGCAGAAGTATGCTCATAAGACTATCACAAGTATTTTTTTCCACATGTTTCACATCAAGACAATGTCTCACATCAAGACATCACCGATATGAAAGATCAAAGAAGATAAACATCTTTTTTCACAAATTCTTCTCACTTGTAGTCTTTCAATTCTTATTAAAGATTACATTTATTCCCTCCACTTGTTAGTAAAACTTCTCCTAAGTTAATGCCTTGGGAGAAAATTCTCACTCTTGTGAGCCATTAAAAGCTTTTTTTAATTTGTGATAAGGGTGGTACTAACCAAGAAATCCTCTATGACCAAAGTAAATTGTCTTCTTTCTATGCCTTAAATGTTGAGTGTGTGGCTTCTTTACAAATGGGACATGCTTTATGCCCATTGATACTATACACAGACAAGTTCCAATCTACAGGAAAGTCCTCTATCATGCAAAAAATCATGGCACATAGCTTAAAGGACTATTGCTAGTAAGCATTGAACACATTGATGCCCTCCTCTCACATCATCTTTAAATCCTCAATCAAGGGTTTAAGTACACATCCATATCTTTTTCGAGTTGTTTTAATCCTGAGATCATCATGATCAACATGATACACTTGCATTTCATACACAACCAAGGAGATAGATTATAAATTATTAAGAGAATTGGCCATGCACTATGTATGCTGTTGAGATTATTGAAAGAGTTAATTCCATCCATATAAAGTCTAAGTCAAAAATTTCTTTCTTCACTAACAAAATTAGAAAACTTTTGATCTATCATCTTTTATTGAGGAGAATTGAAGGAGTGCTAAAGTTTATTATAAGATATTCTCCTATTAAGATGCCATATCAAATTCTTTGCTTCCATGGCATTAGAAAACAAATGATTAAATCATGAAATTATTGAAAGATATCACAACACCTTTGAAGGTGAGCCTTTAGTGATCTCATTACCATCATTATTGATGTCCTTCTTTACTTTGTATCACAATGCCCCACATTTTGAATATTTATATAGCCCTTTGTACTCTTTACTGTACAACACACATTCATTAAAGCAATTGCATATTTTTTTATACTGTATATCCATCAAGCACAAGATTTTCTTGGCCTTGTAGTGACAGTTGGGAAGCATATTACTATCAGGAAATATATCTACCAACAATTCAAGCAACCAAGTAAAATTCATATCAATTCACCCATATTTTGCCTTTAAGTTGACCAATCTTAACAAACTTATCAAATACGTATACTTTTTACACCCCTGATACAAAGGCTTCACAGCACTCTGCAAGCTCTCGTATGCATGTGCTTGTGCAAAGGACTCCATTTCAATATCACGGATCATATCCTCTATTCTAACATGCTAGGCATTCTAACCCACTTATTTCTCTTAGGACATAGAATTCAATCCTTTAATTTTACCATGTCATATCCATTTTCTATACCTCAAATTTATCCCATCACAAAGCAAACACACTCTTATTTCATCAGTATCCAATCAACTCCCACTTAAACATTTCAGACATTGACAAAAATATAATTTATTTTTACTAAGAACATTCCTTTTAGCATATTCAAAAAAAATTCTACCCCATTCCCATATTCTTCAATTGTTTTTCTAGTATTCATCTAACTCTAATTCATTGTTTAACTATCAAATTAATCAATAAAAAAATGTTTTAGTTAAAATTTTGTTAACTTAATCTAAAAAATTTTTGTAGAGTTTTTCCTTAAAATTAAACCTCCCAAAATTTCAACAATCATAAAATGGAAAAATATAAACTTAACAGTAAATAGAAATATCCAACAACAACTAGAAATATCTAAACAAATCAATCACAATACTAGAATATAAACTTTGTAAAGATTAGAAAAAAATTTAGCAAAGTTTTTCCTTAAAATAGGACATCTCAAAATTTCAACATCAATCAAGTTCAACTCATTAAACCTCAACAACAACAAAAATCAAATCAAATTCCTTAACATTATAAAAATTTTTGTAATATAATCCTAAGTTATTTCTAAACAAATAACAATTCTTCTCAAATTTCAAACAATTTCCAAACTTACGTAATCTTATCAATTTATAAACACACAACAATTCAAAAGAAAGAAACACAATATAAATTTAAGAATTGTCAATAGTTAAATTATAGAATAAAATAGTCTCCTTAGTTGAAGTATATTATTTCTTAATTTGTAAAGTAGGAGATCTCAAAATTTCAACAATCACAATATGAAAACCATAACAAAATTCACTTAACAACAATCATATTTAGTTTTTTATTTGTACAAATTAAAAAAAAAATTGGCAGAGTTCCTCCTTAAATTATGACACCACAAAATTTCAACAATCACGAAATGAAACCATGACAAAATTAAATTAGCTACAATCACAACATTAGAGATATAATAATTTTTCTACTCTTAACAACTTAATGAAAAAAATAAAAGAATTAATGAATATCCTAAACTCTAAACTATTACTTGAATAGCATCATAAATTTTAAACTTTTAAAATAAGTAAAAACTTTTTTAAATTTGTAAATTTCAAACAAATTAACCCCCATATGCAAGTTGTGTTTTTCACATTGATTTTCACAGAAACGACGTGAAAAATCATTACTGGTTTCTTTAAAAAATTTTATCAATCCAAGTTGATTTTTCATCACACCAATGTGGATTGCTTTTTGATGTCGGTTTTGAAAGAAACTAATGTGGACAATTGCTGGCTGGTTTTATTTTTATTTTTTTAAAATAACCTTTCAACTTTCCATTTGGTTGCCTTAAAAACAGACATGGAAACTTTTATTCATGTCGGTCAGGTACAAAATCGACGTGGAAAGTGTTTCATAAAATTACAACCATGCTATTACCTTTTTTTTTACATTGATCTTTTGGATAACTGACGTTAAAAGGCTTTGCTAATTCTTATTTGTGCAGTAGTGAAAATTCAATATATACACATACGTATACATACATACATATATCACTAACAATAACAATTTCAATATGTGAATTGAGCTTATAAACTTTACGTTGCATTAATATACATGCTCAAATTTTAAACCCATTAATTAACTACGCCAGAGTAGGTGGAAAAAAATGAAGTGGCTTATGGGTATAATTAAAGGTTCAAACTCTCTTGATATGATATAAAAACTTGCTTTGTTTAGTTCAATACTTTACTCAAATAAATTTTCATAACACTAATTAATATGCAACTTTGACATCAACCCTTATATATATTAACTTAGTTGGAAGTAGAGGTGGCAATAGGCCAAGCCTATAACAGAGGCTTACAGCCTGACCTACCTTAGGCTTAACTTAGCTTACTTATTAAATAGGCTTAAGTCAAGTTTAAACTTTTTATTTAACCTATTTAGTTAAATAGGCCAGGCCTATTTTTTTACTGTCTAGCCCATGAGCCCAACGGGCCGGCCTATTTATATATATATATATATATATTATGTAATATATCACAAACACATCAGTTTCACCATTTAATTTTTAATCAATTTATTTTTTTGTTACTTTTAGTTATCTATTTAATCATATTTGACTTATATATTAATTTTAATGTTATCACTTTATTTGTTATATTGTATTATAGTTGGGAAGTCCTTTCAATTATTATATATTATAATTGATAAATCAAATTATATATTGTATATTATAATAGTCGTAAAGAATATTTGAGATGTTTAAAGCTAAAATAAGAGCCTATTTAAAATGTTTACTTTTAAACAAGCTTTTAGACTATGCCAGGCTCAGACTTGAGTTGTAAAAAAAATCTCATACAGGCTTCAGGCCAAGCTCAGGCATTTAATTTATTATACAAACTTAGGCCTATTTGGCTAAAGTCTAACTTAACCCAACTTATTTTCACCCCTAATTGGGAGGGGTCTATTTTTTGTTCTTAATACTTTTGAGGAGAAAATTTCCTACTGTTGGCAGGATTTACTTTTTGGAATAATAAATCAGCTGAATATACTCTCCATACTTATAAAAAAATTTATGGTTGAATGGCAGGATATATGTAAAAATCATATGAAATAAAATCTTTAATTGTATGGGTGCGTGAAATTCCGAACAGTATTATTGGTATATGTTTTGTATATTTCTGTTTAAAAAATGCAAGGAAGATTAAAAAAATTGCTGTGAATATAAAATATAATATCATTCCCTAAATGAAAGATGTCAAGTTAGGTTAAGGCCGCAGTTTATGCTAAATGGGCCTTACGGTGGGGCCGAGTTAATAGTGGGCCGATTATTTTATGTTTGGGTCATTCCTCCTTGCTTTGAGCATCTCAAGAAGAAGTCGTCAGAAAATTGTGCGCCTTTATGGCGGGTATTGTCTAATTCTAAGCTGGTTCCAGGTAAAGAATTGTTCCGCAGGTACATACATACATACATACATATGATCATGGTGAATATTTTACGCCGTTTATGTGTATATATACGTACCCCACCAAATTAAAGGACTTTCTTTTACGCCAAGTTACCGAAAGATTATTTCTTTTTCGATTTTCCATTTTCACAGATTTTAGTTAATCATTTTGTTCTCAGCAGTGTTCTCTCTGTAAGGAGAATGGGGGGATGACAATTTGAGACCAGAACATGCATTTAATTTCAATTTAAGATCAACAGATTTTGAAACTTCAGTAAGGCACTAAATGTTGTTAATTTTAACACGAATATTCCAAAATTTGGTATTAGGACTTTAAAATTCAACAATGATATTTTAAAAGTTGTGTTATTGTCAAATTTTAGAATATTAATGTTAAATTTCATAATATCAATGATATTTTAAAATTTTATAAATATCTTTGCTGGAAATATTTTTGTCAAAATTTAACAAAAGTACATCTTTCGTGAATGCGTGCTAAATTTTGAATAATAATGTCAAGTTTTAACTCATCAATGTCGAATTATGAAATATTAGTATAAAATTAATTACATATTTAATTTGGTTCTTAATTGAAATATTGTAATCTTCTGGTTTCAGAGTAAAATTAGATCTATCTTTTGGTTTTGACCAGTCATTCTCCCCGGCAAGTACCCTCATCAAGATTCATGTTGGTGTGTGTATGAGGTCGATCCGGTAAGTGAAGGAAGACCCAAGAAAGAAGTAATTACTTGTAAGGTTAATATGTAATTTAAATTTTGAATTATAGATTTAAAGATGATTTAAATTTTAAATTTTAAAAAGATATATTATGAATCCTACATAATTAAAGTTGGAGCAATTTTATTTCTATGATTAACTTTTAATAAATATTTATCAAATTTATTTTAAAAAAATTACACTTTAAGCCTCAATTTAAAAGTTAAAGTTTAAAATTCAAATTGTATTTTTTTAAAAGTTTAAGGTTTAAATTACCCCTGAATTTATAATTCAAGGTTTAAATTATACATTAACCCTTTTATATTTTAAAAAATGTACTCTAATCAATAATAATTCAATGGTAATGAAAAAAAAAGTATATTTTGCATATTATATCAATTTTGAAGGAGTATGTAAGTTTCTTGGTTTGAATTGATTGATGAAGGTGAACATTTATACAATAAAACTAAATGCTTTTATGATAAATAAAAAGACAAAAAAAAAGTATGTGAAGAGAACTTTACTCTGAATTTTTCAATGATAATGCTTTTTTTCATTGATATTATTATGAGGTTTTAATACGCTCAAGAACCAAAAAAAAAAATGAAAGTGTACTCATAGCGAAAGATTATGTTACACTCATATTACTGCCACTAATAGCTTATTAAAATCCTGTCTAATAAGAACAAAAATAGTCAACTCTACACTATCTCATTTATATTCACCATAATCTCTACCAAAAATAGCTTTACTCATTATTACAATCTATAGTCTTCTTTTATATAATTTCATCATCATTTACCTTTTTTATTTTTTCTTCTCGTATTCTGAGAAATTTGTAACATTATCACTTATTAATATGCAATTTGAATTTTAAATTATAGATCCAAAGGCGATTTGAACCCTAAACTTTTATAAAAGTGCATTTTGAACATAAATAATTAAAGTCAGGGTAATTTCATCTTTACTGTTAACTTTCAACAAATATATATCAAATTGAGGCCTAAAGTATAATTTTTTTTCAAATGAATTTGACGGACGTTTGTTAAAAGTTAATGATGGGACCAAAATTGCTTCAACTTTAATTATTTAGAATTTAAAATGTACCTTTTTAAATTTTAGGATTCAAATCATCTCTACAACTATAATTTAAAATTTAAATTACATATTAACCCTTACTTGTACTGGCCAATGTATATACACTTCCAACCTTAACCTCAAATTTTTAATGTTTATTAAAAAACTTTAAACATAAAACAATCGCCCCACCATAAGGCCCATTTAGCATAAACTGCGGCCTTATCCGACTATACCCACCATAAAGGCGCACAATTTTCTGACGACTTCTTCTTGAGATGTTCAAAACAAGGAGGAATGACCCATTTCAATCTCTTCCCAGCTCTGAAATTTGCTTCAGACGGCGTTTATAGTGTCAAGCATTGATAGAACATGTGTAGTTAGTTTAATTTTCTTGACGTCTTATAAAAACGTAGTAAAACTTTTTTTTTTTTGGGCCACAGTAGACTGTTATTAATTTTCTGTATACACTTTGAAAATTCAAATTACCATTGAATATCCGACGATAAAAGTCAAATCAAATAAAACTACTAGCTACTACTTTACAAGTTAACCCGAATTGTAGTACTAACCATAATAAGTTGATCGCAAAAATTGAAGTTGATGAAGTCTTTTGGTGGGCCTTCAATTAAACGATCAAGGTGTACAGATTAAATCCTATAAAATAAAATAACTGTCCCAGAATGTTGTTTATTGGCATATCGTGGGGTGGCTTTTGAGTTAAAAATTGAGTCTTTGACCTCGCGAACATTCTTTTGTTACTGGTCTTCTTCTTCTTGGCCTGACTTTCCACTTTCTCTTACAGTTCAAAGTAAAACAACTCCACGAGTTTTAATTGTTCCTCGTAATCTCTCCTTAAAACAAATTTGAATCGCTCTAAATTGTACGCTTCCAGGCCCTTCCCTTTTGCTATCGATCACTTTACAAAGTTGGTAACTTTTTTGTTTTTAATAACCACCTCCATCTGTTATCGGCACTGTGAAATAATTTGAATTCAAAGCTAAAAATTTTTATTAAGGAGGGCAGAGATGACAAAGTATACATGATAATTAAAAAAAATAAAATATGTATGTATGTATGTTACCGACGTAATATAAACATTTTAATATATATATTTATATTTTAAATTTTGTTTATTAATTTTTTATGGTATAAAAATTATTAGTTATTATCTCTATGATAAATATTTTAGTAATTTTTTTCAATATAAATTATCATTAAATTGGTGAAAATTTTATCACCTCTATAAACACTAAATGATTTGAATATATCATTAAAATATAAAGTTTTATTCAATGTAATAAGCACTATTACTTGCTTATTGAAGTTATTATTTAATTTTTTTAATTGACAATCATAGTAAATAAATGTGTCAACACATTAATAATACTCAGTTGATATCAATGAGATCTAATTATATCAGAATAAAAATCATTCATGTCATAAGTTTCACTAGCTTGATTATTTAAAAAAAAGTATTTTTTTTTTAGAAGAACATCTTCAACAAACCTCTTAACTTTTGGACAAATAATTTTATAATATATATCAAATACATAACATTCAATATATCTTAAAATTTTTATTGCAATGCTTAACAAAGTTTGTCAATAATAATTCTCATAATTTCTTTCATTAAACATAAAATGAAAGCAAAATAAAATGATGTCAATATTTTAAGAGTATGTATAGCATTATCTTAAAAATAAATAGACCCGATAACAATCATATTTTCAAACTACTAAAATCGTTGCTCTATACATATGTAAAAAATTACACATAAAATTAAAATAAAAATTTCATCTAGTGTTTTATAATTTCTATAATGTGCCAACTTAGAGAAGCCGAAAATATATAACTTTTATATTTTACTGAAAAAGATAAAAAGTTAGGGGGAAACATGATCAATCCTGATCCCCCCTCTCTTCTCCCCTGTACATATTTAGTTTGGGATGAAAGAAAAGATCTCTCAATAATCGGGTACGTGAAACTTTTTTTTTTTTGTACGGTAGTTGAATTGGAACTCTCTTGTAAGGAACATTGAATTAATCACTTCTTAATTAATTGTCACCAACTAGCCCTTGTTAACATTATTTTATGACCTTTACTTGAGAAGGCCCTTTTTGACTCGGTAGGGATACTGTTGATCTTTTATTTTTGGGAAAATATCAAGGATCATTAGAGAAAATTTATACAAGTTAAGAATCATTTGTTGTCAAAATTAAAATGAATACTTATTAATTCAAGTTAGTATTTTATCAATAATTATCTATTTGGGTTTTAACAACAATTCATTCTAAATTAACAACAATTTATTCAGTTTTTTTTTCATTTAATTTTTTATAATAACTAGTCATTGACTGGTATAAATTTCTTTTAATGATCATTCATTGCTATTTTTTCTTTATTTTTTGACGAAATGCTGTGTAAAATTAGAAGATAATAGTTTTAAAACTTATGGTAGTTTAACTTGTAATATTCGAACAAAAAAAGGAACTGAATAAACTATCTGGTTTATAAACCTGCGAATGTGTATTTTGTTCCCATGTAAATATCCCCTGTGATTCCTTTTTTTTTTTTCTTTTGCCAACAATATCGCCTGTGATTCACATTATGTGAATGTAATTGTTGGAAGCAGCCTAATTATTCATTCAGCATATGCCAGTTGCTGGAGGCATAATCAATCACATCTAAAGCAAGTCAATAATACTTTAATCTCATTAGTTTCTGACGTAATTATCACATGGATTTCATGTTACCGTTGGGAAGACGATTGACTTGGTAAACCCACTATAAGCGCTCGATGCCACTAATTAATAGGTGAGATTCAAAATTTAATATTATATACGGCTTAGCAAAGAGTTTAATATTATATCAAACTTTCAATCGTCAAGTATGAAAAACTCAACATATCAATATTTATTTGTTAATATAGGACGACTTCTGGTATCAAAATAAAAACTTCTAGACAGCATGAGATTAGAAACGTCAAAAGCTATTTCTATCATTCAAAGTTCAAAATATAGAAGATCTTTTTTTCCCCTCTTATCTTTACATCAAGAGGGTTAGAACCTCGATGTCTACTCATTCTTCGGTTTAAGCTAATCACCTAGACTAAATTTAGGTGATGAAAATCACCGGTTTTATTTATTCACCCTCATCCTTTAATTTGTTTAGCAAACAATATTAATATTCAGACATCATTAATTATTATAAGATTATTTGTTCCCACCGTTCTTATTTTCTAAATGTCCTTTGTTTTAATATTTTCTACCATCTTCAATAACTAGTCACATCCATTGATGTTGGTTAATGGTTATTTTTTCATTCTCTAGCCAAAAAAAGACAACATTGTTTGATTAATGAATTTTCTCATGGGTTAAGTGGCAATTTGAACCTTAAATTATAAACCTAAAGGCGATTTGAATCCTGAACAATTAAACTTAGGACAATTCCACCTCCACAGTTAAATTGCACTAGACATCTGTTACTTTAAATATAGTGAGGCCCACATTTTCTTTGCCTACACCCTCTCTCTCAATCTAGCTCTCTCCTCCCTCTCTCCCCTCTCTCTCTTCTCTCACTCTAAGACCCTCGCCTGTCCAACTAAGTGTTAAGAGAGGAAGCCATCTTATAATTTGTCCAAGAAGCATCTTAAGAAGCATACACGTTGGTGTACCGATAAAAAACACATCTCACATGTACACACTGCATTCTCTTCAATGGTCTCATATATTTCAATTTTCAACATCCCTCATTGAAGTTGCCAAGTGCAAAGCAATGTTGCTTTTGTTATTCTTAGCCCTAAGCACCTCTTTCATGTCATGACTTAATCCATCTTCAAGCTTGTCTTTCAATGCCATATGGAATCACCACTAATATCATTGTCCTAAGGTTCGCCGAAGTCATAAGCTACAATATCAATAGTTGATTGTTTCATGTTAGAAAACATGTGAGGTCCTCCAACAGTTGTTCTAGAAAGATTCTTAGGATCCACATCTTAAGCCATCATCCTTGACTGAGGATCCATCGGAGTCGAAAAAGGCTGTTGAAACTCAACCATGAGTGTACCTAGGTCACTATGCCTCATGTTTTGGCATAGGCATATCCATCGTTGATAACACTTGCTAAGCTTATGGAGCCACTAACGATGACCTGTGATAACATGACCATGGCTACTGCAATCCACTTCTTGAGTAAAGGGCTGAGGCGTAGAGTCAGAGATAACTCAAAGAGACACAGCAAGCTTGATCAGTGAAGCACATGCCATACTTGCTCAGAATGCCAATACCCAAGTAGCTAAAACGCTTCTGACTCGACAACAACACCGATCATTACCTATAAAGATGTCCAACTTGAAATTCAATTGCATACTACATCGCAAGTGTTCATGAGAAAAGAGGGGTTGAGAGAGAAAGGGGAAAGGGAAGGTAGATTTCAGAATGGGCTCAATACTCAAATGTACGTTTAGTGCAATTTAACGTTAGGGGTGAGATTGCTCAAATTTAATTGTTTAAAGTTCAAAATGTATCATATATGAGTTTAGGATTAAAATCGTCCTTAGATTTATGTTTAAAATTTAAATTTCCATTTAACCCTTTTATTATTGAGGAAAATTTTAATATTTAAATATCGATCATTGATTAAGTTTAATTGGATTTCTTAAATCATATAGAAAGTTAATAGGTTATTATAATGGGATTAAAGGGAGTAGTTTTTAGTTAGTTTATGATGAAATTAAAGAAACAATAATCTTCAATTTTCCTTGCTTTAATTAATATATCTTACGCGGCTACTATATTGGAAAAAGAGGAGGCAATTGCCCTCGTGAAATAAGTAAAAATTACACTTTTTTTTAATTGCACTTACCATAAAAATTCAATTGCCCTAAGGTGGATGTAATATCACCTAATTTACTATACAAAACTTAACCACAATTCTATATATTACCATGATAATTAGGGAATGTCCAATTCAACCTAGCCATTTAGTTTGATGGCTTAGTCTAAAGTCCAATCCAGCTTGGCCATTTAGTTTGGTCTGGTTAGTCTTGCCTTTTGCACAACTTACTTTTAAGTAAGCTTTTAAATAGGTTTATTGGTTGGGTTAGGTTTTAAGTAGGTTTAAGTTTAAATTATTAAAAAAGTTTTATATAAACTTTAGATAATGTTCAGGCTTTTGACTTACCACATAGTTCAGGTTCATCTAGTCAAAGTCTAGAGGGCCTAGCCTATTTTTCCACCCCTAAACCCCATACTCTTGTTAAAATTATCAAGCATAAAAATATATCAAATACAAGTTTATAATTCAAATTACTCTAGAACTTATAGTTTAGGATTCAAATTGCATATTAATCTTAAACAACATCATATTGTTTAGTCTTGTGTTGTTATAAAAATGAGTTTATGATGCACATAAAATTAAGATATATTTTTAAACTTCACATATAATTTATTTGCATATTAATTTAATTAATATTCAGAATTATATTTTTTTAAAAAATATTAATATTTATATATGGTATAAATATTGCCTCCACTACAAAGTTTTTCCTGGGTCCATAATTGATCTTATTCCGTTAAATCACAATCAGCTATTATATATAGCTCGTGTTCCATGGCTCTTTCATAGCTGTGACTTTTCCAGGTACGCCAATCCAGACGGTGTTGGTTAGGCCAGGGTTGGCCGAGGACCATACTTGCCTTCACAAGCTCCTTACTTTTAGTATGCCAGGGGCCCATTTGGTTTTCAATTTTTTTAACATTTGAAAAGTCCTTTTACAAATCCAAAAATAACTCAATCCCCTTTGATTCATTTTCAAGAATTTTAAAAGTGATTTTGTTAGATGTGTCCTGCGTCTGAAAAATAAGCTTTTCATATTTGTACAGTGCTCTTGAAAATTTTCAAATGTCAAATTTTTTTGGTTTTGTTTAAAAATTTCAAAGTCCTTTGAAAAAGTTATGAAATGCATTTTTGAAGAACTTATTAGTTTTCAGTTGCTTTCTCATTTACGTTTTTCATTTTAAAAGTGAAGTAACGGTAATGCCCTTGTAGCTTATTTTCTGATCATACTTATATATTTCAAACAAAATTATTCAATTATATTTATTTAATTTTTCTAAAATCATTTTTCCTCTTGTTTGATATTTCTTATATTATTTTTATATATTTTTAATGAAATGATATTAATTTTTATTTTCTTTGTATACTTTTTTTGAGTGAAATCATTTATTTTTAAAATGTATTTGTTTATAAATTATTTAAATTTAAATAAATCAATATACTTGTAATTTTTTTGGAAGAGTGTGTTATTTATAAATTTTTTGTAAATCAATTTTTTTCAATATATCAAGATTTGCATAACGAAAATCTACCCTCTATTGTAATTAACGTCAGATAGTTAGTGTAGTTCTATAGTAACCATCTGATCTCTTTTTTTTAATATTAATTTTTTAATTATTATATAGTAAATAAAAAATAAAAGATTATAAAAATTTTATAATATAAAAAGGTTGATATGGGACTCACAGGGAAAATGACTTGTGAATATGAAACTAATACTTAAAAAAAAACCCCCTTGGCCAGGGCAAAGCTAGAAAATTTAATGAGGGGGCCAAGATATATATTAATTGAAAAAAATGTTAAATCTATGCATATTACTAACATAACATAATATATATATTTATATTTGATTTTAAAAATTTATAACAAAAATAAATATATACATATTCATTTTTTAAGTTTTGTTTATTGATTTTCCATGGCATAAAAATAATTAATTATTATGTCCACCATAAACTTTCAGCAATTTCCTTCTCAATATAAACTATCATTAAATTGGTAAAAAATTTATCTTTTTCATGAGTATTAAATGATTTAAATGCATCTTTAGGATCTAAAATTTTGTTTAATTTAAGAAGTTCTATTACTTGCTTACTAAATTTATTATTTAATTTTTTTAATTCATAATTGTAGTAAATAAATATATCAACATGGTAATAATATTCAATTATCACAAATTCTTTATGTCAACAAAATCTAATTATATCATAGTAAAAATTATTCATATAATAAATTTTAATAGTTTGGCTATTATAAAAAAACATAAATTTTTTTTTATAGAAGAACATATCTTAACGATAACCTCTTAATTTTTAGATAAGTAATTTGATGATAAATATCAAACACATAGCATTCAATATATCTTGATATTTTTTATTGCAATGTTTGACAAAGTTTGTTAGTAATAATTCTCAAAAAAAATTTCATCAAGTGAAAGCAAAATTAAATAGCATCAATGTTTTAAGAGCAAGCATAACATTATCTTGTTAAAAATAATAAGTAGATCCTATGGTAATTATATTTTTAAACTATTGGAACAGTTGAACTATATATGCATAAAAGACTTTTATAATGTGCTAACTTGATGTGGTTGAAAATATATAACCCCTTACATTTTACTTAAAGTAATTATCGATGCCCTATATTATGGTCCATAGGGAGTAATGTATAAGATATATTTTTACAAAATTATGTATAATAATAAATTTGATTAAATATACTTTACAATTTTATTGTTTTAAAGAAAAAATATAAATTTTAAAAAATCATTAATTTAATATAGTTTTATTTGTGAAACATAAATAGAGAATGAAATATAATAAAAAAATAAAGGTAATATTGAACAAGTATAATCAATAAAACATTAAAGTATTTTATATTTTGGGAGACTAAATTATCTCCAAATGTGTTTTACAAATTAGGATGGAGGGAGTATATATACCACAACTTACTTTTTCTTTTTTATTTTTATACAAAAAAGAAATACTTAATGAAAATTAAAAGATCTCAATTTCAAAGATTTTTTTTTAAAAGATGGTGAATATGAAACTTATAATAAAAAAATGTGCGAAACATGCAACAAAAATCAAATGAAAATTAGATAAATTGTAAAATGGTAGGCATGCAATTATACAACATAATAATAAATTCTATAAAAATAATTTGATGCTTATTTTCAACATGTAAAAGGTAATAAATTGTAAAATAAAATAAATCTGTCTCACTTTGTAAAGGAAATATATCATAAAAAATAAGTTTCTAATTGAAATAACTTCTAATATATATAATCTAAAAACAGGTGGACCTAGTTCTTATGGGCTCATGCTCCTAAAATCTCTCACCGTAAAATTAGCCATTTTGTGAAACCAATATTTATCATACGGGTTTAGGGCCTAGCCTAGAAATTTATTTTTAAAATTTTTATACATTAAGTTTGACTTTGTAATGTTATATATTCATTATTTAAAATATAAATTGTAATGCTTTAAAAACCAAAATAAGTAATATAAATTATCATTTTGAAGTTCAACTCCTTATTCTAATGTTACTCGAGCTTAAACCTATTTTTCCATTACAACTGACAATTGAGAGTTAATATCTCCTGCATTGCATGAGTATAGAAATCCAATTACTTATGATAAGACTCATTCTTTTTAGTAATTACACATCTAGAAAGTACTTTCATTATATATTATTTAAATAACCTTCAGTTTATCAAATTAATTTTTAAAAAGATATATCAAAAAATAAATTTTATTACAATAATTGATTTTTATCAAATTAATTTTTATCAAATAAAAGTTTGATAAGTGAACTTTTGAAAAATGAAAAACCAAACAAGCTCAAAGTATGTAAAGATATTGTATATATGTTGACCCAAATAAAAATATTTAAGTTTAATTTGAGCCAGATTCTGTTTATATACAGGTCCACGCCCATAATGGACAAAAGGCATTGAAATAATTTGATTCCATTCTCCTGAGCAAAAAATTTCTCAAGGAACTGAAACTAAAAATTCATGTGAAGTTTAAATGGCCCTCGAATCTTGAATGTACATTTGATTATTCAATTTTTCTTCGTTCAGCGGTATAAATAATAATATAATAATTTTGATATAACTCGTAGTTACCTTATTCAGAAATTATCATCATTTTTTTAAATTCATGGTTTCTTTAGAGTTTTATGCTATAATTTTCCCTTAATTTCAAAAATACTCCATCTAATTCTAATTCTAAATATATAAACTGATAGTTTACAGGTTTGTATTTTGGTTACAAACATAATCTATCCATATTAATTGGACAGATTACACGCGCGCAATCACCATAATTAGTTTTTAATGTAAATGAATAAAATGAAATATTTTTTGGAAACTAGTGCATATTTATTACAAATAAATAACTTATTAATTACCATCTCGTTGGGAACGTGCAATATTTGCCTGAAATTTTTATATATAAATATTGTATAGCAAGTGGAGCTTATTTATATTTATTGGTTGAGGTAAAAAGGGAGAATTTCAAGGGTTGGAAATGAAAAAGATGGCCCAGGTGAGATGGTGAGATGAGATGAGATGCCCGCGAGAGATGCAGCGCCCACTTGCCTATGGTGTGCTATCCATGCAGCTGCGGCATTTTGAATAATATGCCCACAGATACTGATATTTCGTGACTAATTTATGAATAGTCAGTTATTTCTACATAAAAACCCTAGAACGTTAATTGAAATGACTTTTTAATAGGTCCTTTTTTTCCATGCTTATCCTCCGATCTTACCACTCATACGTGTGTTGTGTAAATATGGGCCTTTTGGTTAATCGACCCTCTTTTCCCTCTTTTTTAACGCTAATAGGAAATAAGTATTCTTATTTAATACTCCCTCCATCTTTATATATAAAAAATCTTATATAATCTTTTTTATCTTTAAATATAAAAAATTATTAGTATTTTTTAATAAATGAATCATTAAAATTTTATTAAACAGGAAATAAAAAAAAATATTCTCATTAATTTACCTTAAAAAAATTTTATTTTTATTTATAATAATTAAAGATAAAATTACAATATTATTATATTTTTAATTAAATAATTAAATTTTATTAATTTGTATGATTCAATTAAAAATATTTTATATATAAGGACGGAAAGAGTAATATTAAATTAAAAAAAATCCTTAAATACCATAATTTTTTAATTGATCTCAAGTTGTTACTGATCGATGAAATGAACATACACCGTTAGATTAATTTAAATGCTTCGTGTTTGAATTATATATAGGAATCAAGGTCAACAAAATATAGCATTGATGAGAGGATGCGGAGTGTTGACTGCGCGTAGGGTCAGGCACGTGAAAGTGATCACGGCCGACATTCCAGTCACATCATTATCATCAATCACCATATATTTATTTTCCTGCCTTCGTCGACACAGATCTCTGTCTCCTTCCTATCTCGTTCCTTCTTTTTCTCGCCTCCCCAGTCCTCCCCTCGTAATTTGTCTTTATTTTGTTTTTCATTTTTCGGGAAAAGGCTTGTTGTCATTGGTCCTTCCTCGCTCATTCAGAATCAGGGGGTACTGGGGTAGCCGTATCAATTATCCACACAACACGCACAACACACCGCCCAACCAGCTCCTGATCATCGCCTCCCCCTGTGTCTGCTTGTCCGATCTTAACTTCTCACACGCGCACTCCGCGTCACGTACGTGCCATCTTATTTGAACGGCTTACAAATTAAATCCAACCAAGCGAAAATTAAAAAGAAGAGGAGGAGGAGGAAAAGAGATATTTAATGTGGTTAATAATTATTATATTCCTACAACATATTATATAATATTTTTAATTAAATTACGTAAATTAATAAAAATTAATTATTTAATTAAAAGTATAGTAACATTTTAATTTTACTTTTAATTATTGTAAAAAAAATTAAACATATTTTTTCAAAGTAAATTAATAAGAATATTAATTTTTTTCTTTCTAATTTAATAAGAGTATAATAGTTCATGCATTAAAAAATATACTAACAACTCCTTATATTTAATGATAAAAAAAATTTTAAAAATTTTTTATATACAGAGACAGAGAAAGTAACATTTTATCTGGACAAAAAGGATTTGGATTCTATATGTGATCAGGTGTCCCAAATCAACTTTGACTCATGTGGTTGTGGGATTTTATTAACAATTAAAAATTTATGCTTGACCGAAAATAGATTTAGATTCGAATTCTATCTACCGCCTGTTCCTCTTTTTTTTTTTTTTTTTTTTTTGTAATCTGGAGCTCGTCTCTATCTTCTCCTGGAGAGTTATCTATCCTCCATAGTCACCATCTGCTTCTCCCTTTTCACCACTTTTCTCTCTAGCATTGACCTTTTTTTCCTTATATCGTGCCGCCTTCTTTTTTTATTGCCTTTTTCCCTTTTTTATTACCGTGTGATCCACTCAAAAATCAATAGCCAACGGTTGGCAAATGTAGCTAAATGTAAATTAAAGTCGATCTCATAAAAAATTACGTACAATGGTGAAGAGGCATATCTCAATTTCATTTAAGTCAAGCAAATTATAATTGAAAGTTTATAAATTTAAAAGGTTAATAATTAAAATGCAAAGGCAACTAATTTCACCAAATAATAATATCATTAAAGGGATGACCCAAGCTGCTACTCCCTGTATTAATTCTTAGACTTTATCTTCATTGAATCACTTATGATTAATATTAATTGGTTAATCTAGAGTCTATGTAGTTGAAATTGTCTTCCAAATCAGTTACAACCTTTTCTTAAAAAAGAATGCTAATTAATTTTAGTATAATTATCAAGGAGGCATAAAAGTTCAATAACACTAATATGATTATATAGTTCCAAGAGGTATATTCATATCCTAATGGCAAATTAGAATATTCTAATCCCATATTACCTAATCTCAAGGTCCATCTAAGATTTTTTTTTTCAAGATAAACTCTAAACACCCAAATCTCAACTCAATGGTGGCCAATCATCAAGCACAACAAAATAAATGAGATTAAATAATGTAAAACTAACATTAATTATAAAGTAATTGGAGAAACTATAGTATATCTAATACATAAACAAGTTTATAGTTGCTTAAGTCATGAATAAAATATAACTATACATTCATAATATCAATCCAATAGTAGCAAAATGAAAGAGCCAAATCAGGAACATTGGAGGAGCAAAAGAAGAGAAGAAGAAGAAGATTAAATTATAAAATCATGAAAAATAGAAGAATTCTCTTCCTCTAAGCTCTTAAATTGGTGCCCAACCTTTCAAATCGCTTCTTATAGTCTAGAATGCTTCCCAAAAAAGTTGAACTATCTGAAACTCCTTGTCCTCTCATGTTTTCTGTATGAAAAATTAAAACTATGCATTTTAGGCTTAAAATTAGCTATGGCCAGCTTTGCTTTTAGTTTAGAATTTGATTTCTTCTTTGAAATCGTCATAATTTTCTTCCTCCACATCTTTCAAACTTTTACAAGGGTTTCTAAAATTATAATGACACAAATTAACAATGAAAATTACTCTAAAAGAAATCAAAACAAAATATTTACGAAACAAGTTAACTAACATCAAAATAAATACTAAACATGAGAAATGTAACCAAAATTGATTAGATGAATCTTTAATTGACCAATGAAACTCCTCAAAATGCATACAAATATGGAGAGTCATCACCATGTTCGGTTTCTTCCTTGCCTCTGCTCTCTTCTCGTCCCCTTTAATTTTCTTTTCCTTTCCTTCTCCTCTATTTTTGGATTCTCAAGAGTTTTATAATTTGGGGTTTATTGCTTGTCGCAATCCTTTTCTCCCTTTGTTTGATAGTTCCTTATGTCTCTCTCCTTTCATCACATCTAGAAAATGGGCAGTGTTATAAATGTGGTTTCCTTGATCCTATAGGCTACTATGCTTATCTAGTTTGTTTACTTCATTTTCATAGTTTTTGGTGTTGGTTGCCCAGAGTAGCTTGCTTCTTGTTTTCTTTGTGTCAAAGATGTTGGCTCCTATGGGGTTCTAGCATATCACTAACTGCTCATTGGCCTCTATGGCTCTCTATTGGAAACCTTTGGTTCTCTTGTTTGTCTTTTTGGCACCAAATCATGTGGAGATGAAGTTATTAGCTACTTGTGTAAGCAGTTGTTGCATTGTTGGATTAAGGATCTCTGTATCATCGTCCATCAAGACAGTAGTGAGTTTCTTCAATCAGTTGGCAATTTAGATTTGTATTTGGATTTTTTTATTTATGTTTTTATGTTCCCTTTGGTATTGTTTGTTTTTGTTTGTGGCCTTATCTGGTTTAGGAATGGATCTTTGTTTGTAAGGGACTAATGGCTGTTAATGAATTGCCCATTTCAAAAAAAGAAAAAAAAGAAGGACAATAATATGATGACGCATTTCAATCATTTTTCTGCAGTCAGATGAACTGTTGGACTAAAGTATGTATATAGCAGAGCAAAAGGTATAGTTATGTGATTTGATCTTTTTTCTGTATCTTGTACTTACATTCTGATCTAACAGCCATACAATTGAATCGACAATCTCTATAACACCATGTAAGACATTTACTAGGTGAAAGGATTTGTAATACTCACTGAATCTATCCCAAAAAATGGGGATAAAAAAAAAAGGGCATAATTATAAGGGACACAAATAAAGGCTATTAGTTTTGAGTTTCTCCATCGCCTTTTAATTTCTTCTCGACTGAAATGTTACCAAGATGTTCTACGACCGTAAGCACGGGTATACTCATCAATAAAATTTAGAGGGGCATTTTCTACATGCATACATAAAATGAAGTCTACTTTGTGTCTGTGTGTCTATATATACCTGATCAGTTAACAGTTCTTTAATGTTACATTCAAAGAAGATTTTACATAATTTACAATTACAAGTATCCAAGTCATGTTTTATTATTATGATATTCTATGAGGGATCACACCGTCGGATTGCTTGTCGTACATTAACCCTCTGCGTGCGTATGTCGGGAAAGTGTAAATGCAGCCCAAGATAACATTTTATATACGACGTGCATAACGTGCACACATTTTCTTTCCGCGCTTTTTTTTTTTTTCGCCGGCTGGAATAAAAATTATAGAATCATAAATTGTTTATCGAGGAACCTGTGGTGCTTTTATTATCATAATTAAGTTTCATTTTCAAATTAGACCTGTCACCGCTTATGTGTATTTTTTTTATCAAGTGACATTATATATTCCTTACACATTACAATATAAGTTATTATTAATTAATTTATATTTATAAAAAGACGGTTAAAATCTATATGTTTTAAAAAAATTTTACATCTTTCTAATCATGTTCTTAATGTAATAAATATAACATTTGAGTTATTGACAGACACCGAAAAATTTGTTAGTGGGGCCAACATTTATACTAAATATAAACATTATAATATTACAAATATTAATTAAATTAAAGTAATATACAAAAAAATTATATGAGAAGTTTAAAGATATATATTAATTTTATTTTCATCATAAATTTACTTTTATAATAAATAAAAGAGTAAATTGCTAGTATTTTTAAACATTCATGTTTGATAATTATAAACAGAGTATGGGGCCATTGATTGTTTTTTTGTGGGATGCAATTGCAATTTTTAAGGAAGGCAAGTGTAATTTTAACAAGAAAGTATGCCAAATTTTTGTTAAATTTAGTAGGTGCAACCGTGGTTATTTGATTTTTTTCAAAACATTTTCATTAATTACTTAATAAAGTAAAGATATAATTGAAAAAAATACAAAACTTACCCAATACCCTATATTTTATATTAAGTAAGGCTGAGCAAGATTTATGTACTTAGCCTTATATATTTAATATACTTTGGTCCAATCAAATCAAGACATGTGAATTTTTATGTATTAATCATATTAATAACAAAAAAATTATAGAATAAATAATCCATAAAAGATACATATGTCATGAGTTAATAAAAAATAAGCACCTTAAATAAATAAGATTAAATATATAATTTTTTTTCTAAAAAATGCTTTATATTATATGACAAGGGCGCATGGTTTTTTTTTTTTTTGGCCAAAACCTAAGGGAGTATGGTATTGAAACACTGAAGTGTTCAACAATCACGGAAGCCTATAATTTAATTGTTCAAGTCATATCTCATGCTTGGCTCAAAAAAAAAAAAAGTCATATCTCATGCATATATATATATATCTATATATATATCTATATATATAATTTACACACTCACACACCCAGGAGATATACATCCCCGCTCCGCAATTGGCTGTTCTTATCTTGATTTTCGGGTTTGAATATTTATGCCTGGTCCTGGAACAAAGATAATATCCCCGAAATCCTCCTAAATCCTAATATGAACAAAAATATAAAACAAGGAATCACATTATTAATCAAGCTTGCGAGATGCTCTTACCATGTTCCCTATTTATTTATTTCACATATAAGTCGAAGTCTATCCCCCACTCATTTATAAAAGCCATTTAAGAATACATAAACAATCATAAAGTCAACTTCGCCAAAATATTATTTTACATTGTTTGATTTGAAGTCTATTGCATCAGAAATTTTAGTATTCCATGCTGTATTATATGCAAATAATGCATACATATTGTAAGAAAACAGCTAGACAAATCTCTCCGTATTTTGCTTGAAAATTTAAGATGAATCAAATTATTTATGATAAATTCAAATGAATTTTAGGGAAGATGAAAATTATAAAAACATTAATGGTAATTGAAGATCTTGAATTGTTAAAGTAACATAGAAGTGACTGTAATTTTTATTTGTAATTAAAATACTTCTTATTAAGAATGGGAAACAATCGCATGAAAGTGAGGGATAGCACGAACAGGTAAGAGTGATAGTGAAAAGACACTACATTTTGACTCAAAATCTTATATAACTAGTTTGGTATAATGGAAGAGTTTTTATTAGAATCAAAATCAGAATTAGAATAAAATTAGATTTAAAAATATGTTTAATTAGTATGAAACTAGAATCCTAATATAATTTTAATTAGTATATGTATTTTAACCCTACTGTCATTTTCTCATAATTAAAATTGGATGTGAGATGAAGGGCAAATTGGTACAATGAAAATAATTTCAAGGAGTTGTACCAATTCCATCGTCACTTTGGTGGAGTCCTATTCAAGTAAATTTTCTTGAATCTAGATTATTGAAAATCAAAACTCAAGAGTGCCAAACATGTTTTATCAAATAATCTATTTTCAATTCTAATTCCTTCATCACAATCCTCACATGCCAAACAAGGTCTTAAGATTTAAGCTTATGGATTATTTATGTTTATTTTATATTAGTTATTAAATCTAACTTTACTTAATATAGGACTTTTCACTTTAGCTCAAATCCACTCACACTTGAATAAGATAACTTTTATAATTGAAATAGCTAATAAAAGGTCACTCATAAATTTAAGGAATATCACTTTTAAATTTGTGGAAAGTCAATCATGAATGAATAGATAGTTTCGCTAATCTATACATCATTGATTGAAATTTTAGAAACAATGATTTATGAATTTTAGAAAATGTATTTGTGAATTTATGAAATTTATAAATGATAATTTAGAAATAAGAGAGGGTCCAAATTATTAATTTACAATTAAGACTATTCATATTTACAATTAATGTTTTATATATTTATAAGTGACATTTTTTACATTTACAAATGACAATCTCTAGCTAAATTATTCATTCTATCTTCAAATATAAGACCAACTACTATGTATCTCCTTGTTTTTTATTTACAAGCAAAATTATAAATTTCAAGAAGTATTTATCACATTTTTTTCAAATTGTCCCTTATAAAGTTAATATTTATTTTTACTGAACAAATTTATTTCATTTATTATAAGGATAATTTAGTCTTAATTTTTTAATTTCAAACATAATTATTATACCTAACTAACTTTATTAAATTGTGTAAATTGATTATTTCCACAAAACTATGTATTTTTTTGTAATTGAATTTTTATAAACTCATTAGTAATTTTTCTAAAATTGATAAGTGACCGTTTAAATTCACAAGTGATAATATGTATAATTTCATAAAAATATTTATTGATTTATAACTAACTTTTTATTGATTCACAAGCAATATTTACTAAATATGCAACTAGTTTTTCTTAAACTCATGAGTCACAATTAATCAATTATTTTATTAATTATTTATTTTTAATTGTAATTAAATAAGATCATGGTTCTTTCATGACATTTAATAATTATTTATACTCCCTCATGTAAAAAAATATAAGGCATTTTTTAAGGAATTAGATATTAAAAAATCTAAGGCATTTTTAATCTTTTAGAATATAATTATTACCTTTTTTTAAAAAAGTGCCCTTATTGAATAAATCATTGTATATTTATTTTAGGGTGAAATACCTTATTAAATAAAGGTAAATATAAAAATATATAGTTAGTTTAAAAATAAGTAATAAATTTATTAGGGTGAGATTTAATTAAAAATACTTTGTATTTTTAAATGAAGAAAATATTAATTAATAAATACCTTTACTAAGATTCCTAATTGTCTTCTTTCCTGAATTTGTTCTATATATATTAATATTGATAATAAATACACGTCATCACAACTTGCTCCCTTTGCACTATAATATAAAACATATTTTAAAAGTTTTGTTTGACTTAGAATATATGATATTAGATAATTTTTATAATTATTTTTCAACTATATTACTACTTTATTTATTATCCTTTTAAAAAAAATGATGCATTACAATTTTAACTATTAATATCAAAGCCTTTATATAGGATATTTAATAAAAATAAACTTGAAAAAATGTAAATTTTTTTAAAAAATTAAAGTTTCAATTAATTTTTTTAAAAATAATTAATTAATTATTAATACCTTATATTTTAACCTCAAGAGAGTATTTAGCATTGATCGACGGCATCATACATGTATTTTTGTTTTTGCAAAAGTACAAAATATATAAAACGTGAAAACAAATGGCAAAGAAGATAAATTGGACCAATATAAATTGAATCTGAAACGTACGTTACAAATGCATAAAGAAGAGATGCGGAGAAAGGAAACAATTTACGTGTTTGCAAAACAAACAAAAAAATTGAAAACAAGCATGTCGGTAAAGAGCAACGGCGACGAGCAACAATTCGAGCCCCAAAAAAAAAAAAAAGGGTTACGGTGGCAAGCAATGAGGATGGAAACTGGAAGTGAGGTGGAAGGAGTGTGGAGCCAGGAAGAGAGGGACTCTGACTCTGAACAATGAAATTGCGATGTGTGTTTGGTTGGTCAAAACCTGACACGATACGAACTCCGATTTGGACTTTCCATAAAGGAACCAATGAGCATGAGATTAACATAACCACATGACAAGCACAACTGGGGGGATTCCAGAGAGAGAAAGTCAAAAGGACATGTGCTTTTAATTTATGGCTTGTTTCCCTGCTCCTGAGTATTGATGGTACGTCTGACAAGGTAAAGTTGATCGTCTTTGAGCCCTTCCACTCATCTCCATCATCTCGCTTTGGAAAAGTCATTCCCTCTCTCTCCCCCCCTTCCCTTCCCGTGTTTTGACTTTGAAACACGCTTTCCCCTATAAATAAGAACCCCCCTCCCTCTCCCATTTTCGCATCAACTCTTACCTCGCCCAGCCTTCAATTGATTGCAGCCATCTTCTTCTACTCCTTCGACTACTTCGTCTGATTTCAACGTTCTTTCCGGCACCAACCTTCATTAATTTCTTCTTTCACGCCTCGGCCATGGATGAGACTATTGAAGTTCCTCCCTTCTTTTTGTGCCCCATCTCCTTGGAAATCATGAAGGATCCCATCACCGTCTCCTCCGGGATCACCTACGACAGAGAGAGCATCGAGAAATGGCTCTTCTCGGGCAAAAACAAGTCATGCCCCGTCACCAAACAGCAGCTCTCAGTATCGGACTCCTCCGACCTTACTCCCAACCACACCCTTCGTCGTCTGATTCAATCCTGGTGTACCATGAACGCTTCTCACGGCATCCAAAGGATTCCGACGCCTAAACCTCCCATCACCAAAACCCAAGTCGCCAAGATCATTAGAGACGCTTCTCAGTCTTCTCATTCGCCTGTTAAATGCCTCCAAACACTCAAATCCATTGCTTCCGAAAGCGACGCTAATAAACGTAGCATAGAAGCTGCCGGCGCAGTTGAATTCTTGGCATCGATTGTCCTCCGCAACACAGATTTCTCGTATACACCTGAAGAGGACGGTGACGTGTTTGAATTGAAAACGAGCGGAGGTGATGAAGCCTTGAGCATCCTCCACAGCCTCCACCTTTCCGAGGCTGGCTTGAAGACTCTCTTAAC
The DNA here is from genome assembly GCF_029017545.1 of Prosopis cineraria. Taxonomy (NCBI): domain Eukaryota; kingdom Viridiplantae; phylum Streptophyta; class Magnoliopsida; order Fabales; family Fabaceae; genus Prosopis; species Prosopis cineraria. The sequence continues at coordinate 48,987,205 of NW_026555332.1, forward strand.
CCTCGAAAACCGATCATTCATTGATTGCTTGACCAGAATCATGCAGAGAGGATTCTATGAATCACGGGCTTATGCGGTCTTATTGTTAAAATCGATGTTTGAAGTGGCTGATCCCACGGTTTTATCCCATTTAAAACCTGAAATGTTCGTTGAACTAGTACAACTATTGAAAGACCAGATATCCCAGCAAGCCTCCAAGGCTACTCTAAGAACACTGATCCAAATATGTCCATGGGGCAGAAACAGGTTAAGAGCAGTGGAAGCAGGAGGCGTATCGGTATTGATAGAGCTTCTTCTAGATTGCAAGGACAGGAAGCCATGTGAGATGATGCTGGTGTTGTTGGAGATGCTGTGCGGGTGCGCCGAGGGGAGAGCGGAGCTGCTGAGTCATGGGGCGGGAATCGCCATAGTGTCGAAGAAGATTCTGAGGGTGTCGACGATGGCCAATGATAGGGCCGCGAGGATTCTGTTGTCCATTGCCAAGTTCTCAGCAACTCCGATCGTTTTGCAGGAAATGTTGCAGGTGGGTGTGGTGGCCAAGCTGTGTTTGGTGCTTCAAGTGGAGAGTGGGCGAAAGGCTCAGGACAAAGCCAGAGAGATTCTGAGAATGCATTCTCGGGCTTGGAGGAATTCTCCATGCGTACCCAGCAATTTGCTTTCTTCTTACCCGAATTGAATTGAGCGTCAATGAGAGTTTTGACCTTTTATTTTTCTTTTGTATATTTTCCCTCTCTGTTGTTTAAGTCTGGTGTACAGAATTATTTTGAGAGATATGAAGAATAAATACCAGTATGGGCATCAATTACAGCCCATGCGGGGTAGATTGGTTGATCGACACATGGATTATGCTTATAATGGATTGCTGACACAAATGGTGTCATAGACCAATTTCCTCTCTGATCTCGTCCTCTTCGAATTCCATCTTATAATTAAATCGCTCGATAGCACTCAAAAAGTGTAATGAAAAATATAAGAAGATCATCATGTGGCGATCAAATCGCAGTAATGTAATATAGTTCATGTTGGATAATATCTGGCTGTAAATAAACTGGGAAAAAAAGAGTAATCAACCACACACACAAAATGACAACCATTAAAAAGTTGATTATCAACCACACATGACAACCATTAAAAAGTTGATTAATTAACATCATATTACTTGGATTTTTCAGGAAATGGACGTTATGAAGGCAAATGAAAATATATAGTGTCACCGCGTTGTTTTCAGGGACCTTAATCTTTTAATTTCCTCTCCTTGACGATGAGTCAGATGATGTACTGCCGGCCAGCGTTGCTTCGAGACGATGAACTGGGAATCTGTGATCATTATCTGTCAATCGCTAGATCATGAACAAAGAAAATGTGTGAAGGGAATTAATTAGAAAATGGATAAATCAGACGGCACGTAATTTGGCAGCCTAACCTAGTCATGTCCGTAAGAGGAAGCAATAATAATTTGTTAAACAGTCTTAACAAGCTGTTTGAATTCCTCTTGTTTCTTTCTCAGTACTTCTAAAACCGGTGGAATCATAGCCTCATTGGCCCCAACGTATCACGTCTTGATTAGGTAATTAGTTTACTTTCGGTTTTGGACCAAAGCATGTTGGTACCCCAATTGATAGGTAGTAATTAATTGGTCAAATATTGTAAGCTTCCGTTATATGAACGTACAAAACTATTTGATTTTTATTCATGCTATTCATTTGCTCCATTAAAAATAAATTGACCTTCATGAAGTCGAAGAAAGAGCCACTACTGTTAGTTAATTAAGCACGATTAAGTAGAGAATTATTATGTTTCTCCAGCAAAATGAGACTTAATTTTTTTGCATTTCAGAAAACCAGACTCGATCCATAGCATGCAGCATGCCCAATATGATCTTTTACTATAGAAATGGAACAACCTAAATTGGTTTAAAAAGTCTCACCTATCGACCCAGAATCAATCAGCACAGAAATTCTTAAAAACCCAATAAACTGCGAATTATTCAAATCATTTTATAGAATAAATAATAATGGCTGATATATGGGAAGGTACAGCTCGCACACGGTAATGCCACATTGCCAATTCCGTCAACGACTATTTTGCGGCACGAATAACGTCCTCGATGAGCTAGCCATCTCGAAAGATTTATAACTATAATAAAAAATTAAAGTTGACAATATATATGAGGAGTACTTGACAATGCATAAATATTATTTTCTGCTTCTTTAGAAAAGATCATTTGATTGATGACAAGTATTGAATTAGCTATGAATCTTTTAAATTATTGTTGTGATATATGATAATCTTCAATAGTAAATTAAACTACACGCACAAATTTTTATTGTCCCAAAAAAGAAAAGATTATTGGCAATTTCTTGGATCATGGGGTTTCTGGGATCATGTGATGCACAAATTTTTATATGTAGTTTTGTGGCAACGTCCAACTGGAATTACAGTTGAATTACTCTAACATGGAAGCGTCGACAATCCATAATTGACATGAATTTGAGCATGTTTGACTCTGATTGTCTGACCGAATACGAGATATGTGATCAAGTTGGCTGGTACAGTTTCAAAGCCTCCATTGGCATGAAGAACGTTATTAATCCATGCACAATAGTATAAAGGATTTCATCCGAAGAGTTACTGAGAACCACCAATCTAGTGGTTGAGATATAGGAGGACCCTTCTGACCCTTGTACTTGTCAAAGGCTCCTAATTAATTCAAGTCAATATTTCCATGAGAAATTCGCTTTATAAAGATTGTGGTCTCATAACAATTTGGTATGGAGACTTTTAAACTGTGGTTAAATATTATGTGACGTTTTAATTAAAGCTCATTAATTATAATGTTACACTTCATAACATTCTTCTAAACATGCATGGATTTGAGAAAAATATATTTGATTAATTTTCTCCTGTTTAGATCCTCCTTGAAAGTTGAAACCTACCTCCATAGAAACAAGGGCGGACCTAAGTAGTGTTTAAGGGGGGCCCTACCCCCCCCCCCCCCCCCCCCCGCCGGCCCATCAATCTTTAACCACCCTATTTCCATCATGCATTTTTTACTCCCTAGTTCCTATGCCAAGCATGCATTCTATGCTTTTTAGTTTTTACACTTATTCATGTGTAGCTTTTTCACTTCTAAAGTAGAGAGATGAGTGTTTTTTATTCTATTTATAAATTAAAGCATTAAATTTTTATTACAAATATTTTTCTTTTATCCTCTGTTAAATTTTGGAGAGATAAAATATATTATTAAAGTATATACATTTAATAGGGTTGAAATTGAAAACTTATTAAATTTTTAAACATAGTTAATAAGTTTTAAATTTTTTTTTGTTCCAATAAAATATATTAAAAATGAATTATAAATAAAATAAAAAAAGTATCTTTATAAGTAATGGTTTTTAAGTCTTTTATAAATGATTTGTTATCTTGTAAATTTTCTCAATTCCATTGTAAAATCATTTTTAATTATTAATAAAAAATTAAATAACTTGGTCTATACATAGTTATATGTTATAAAATTGGCCCCTCGACCTTTATAAGTCTGGCTCCGCCCCTGCATAGGAACATGTGTCAATTTGGAGGATACTTCTAGCCGTTGGAGCTAATTTGATCAATAACATGGTAGTACAAGTCCATCTTTAATTTAAATAATAAATAATTTTCCCCTATAAATAGTAATATCATGAGTATTTCTTTCCGACATCTTCTATCTCATACATATCAAGACAATTAAAGATCCTTCGACCCAAAAAAAAAAAAGAGGCAAATTAAAGATCCAGTTTGGCTTCATCCAGTGCATTGTTCTCTGAAATATATTTAGGGCAGGTTTGTCGTTAGGATGGCTTCCATCCTGGTGACGTTAAGAATGTGGTAGGAGTAGTAAAAATTACAAATAGTTTCAAGCTAAGAGAATTCAAATATTTCTTCAACGTAAAGAAAAAAATGTTGCAGGTAATTAATTCTTATCACCTTGACTGTATATATAATCCTTGGATAAACGTTATTGTTCCAGTATATATATCTCCTGAATATTCCTTGGAACCATAAGGCGTATGTATTTTCAGAAGCTTCTACTAATATTGTTTGTCAGGTTGAAGGAAAGATGAACGTCAAATATGAATAGCATTTTCTGAATTTTTTTGAGAGGGGCTTGTCTATTTTTCTTCAATTTACAGAAGAATTTTAGAGCATCTCCTTCAAAACAAGACTGTTTCCAAGCTATTTAGGCTGGACTACAATACAGATCAACCTTTATTTTTAGAAGAATAATTCCCATGAAATGTGCAATCACCCCTTGTAGTTTGCCTTAAAAAAAATGGGGGTTCATCATTCATGCAAGCGGAAGAGAACTAAACAACGAAAGCTAGAGGCCATAAAATTTACTAAAAAAAGTGTAAAAAACAAAGGCACAACGTTGAGATGTTAAATGTGAGTGGACTTAATTTGGTTTGAGTAGAAGTGCCACATCAAATATACTGAAAAAAGACATACTCCCTCCGCTCGAAAATGTAAGACATTTTTTAAAAAATTAAATGTTAAAAAATATAAGGCATTTTTAGTTTTTTAAGGTATAATTATTGCTTTTTTTTAAAAGTTTTTTTATTAATAATAACTTTATATTTATTGTAGGGTGTTTAATAGGGGTAAATATGAAAAGATATGATTAATTTAAAAGTAATTAACTATTTTATTGGGAGTGAAATTCAATTAAAAATGCCTTATATTTTTTAACTGAGGGAGTATATATATATATAAGTGGTGAAAAAGAATCATAAACTATTTATATGTTTTTTGACAAAAAAGAACTATTTAATCATAAACTATTTATATGTTTTTTGACAAAAAAGAACTATTTAGAAGTTTCTTCTTGAAATCGTCTATCCCAACTGTGTTCTATCCCTTTGTAACAAGGAAGTTTGCAGAACTAAAACTTCCGTTTATGATTTATAAAAATCTTGGTAGCATGAACAAACCGTGACCTGGCAAAACCATAACTGAAACCCCAGTGTAATTATAATGATCATAGCCATACAACGAGAGTTAAAATTGTTTACATATATAATATAGTTATTCAGTAATATGGATTCATTCTTAGTGAACATGAAGCAGGGCAAGAATGAAGAGACACAAGTGCAATCAAGGGCTGGGAAAAGAAACATTCGTCGGGTAACGAAAAGGTCCCCAGTTACAATAAACATGAGGTTCACTTCCATGTGTCGCCTGGTTTACGACCATCGTCTCGTCATTAGAATCGGACCACATCATCATATCATACTGCGAGGCTACGTCTTCACCAGGTAATGGCGGTAGTTCAAAATCGCTACTAGTACCAATTATTCTGTCCTCCTTATGATCCTGCATGGAGTTAAATAACCCACCGAGAAGATGACTCTCGACATCAAAATGCGATTCTATCGTGGATGGTTGCGAGAGACCCCAAACTATGTCGGACAGACTGGAATACTCTACGCAAGGATCAAAACCCAGTGTTTTCATGAGTTGATGATGATGTGGCTCCTGATGACTTGAATCTGGGTTTTGATTGAGAAAATTCGCATAAATCAGTGCCAGATCAATATGGGGAGCATGATCAGATGGCAGTGATGAGGAGCTAGAAGGCGAAACAGCAGAGGGATGGCGATTAGCAGCATGTGGCGAAGGCAAGGCGGAGTGTCTGAGTAAAGTCTTGCAAGCATGGCGCCTGGTTTTCCGGCAGCCACCACCAACGGGGACGTTGCGGAGGGATCCTCCTTTGGTCCAGTACCTTCTGCAGCCCTTGCAAAAGTAGCGAGGCTGAGTTAAGCTGTAGTTATTGTAATAGCAGAACTTGGTGTTACATGACCCACACCTTGGGCAATTAGGTGACACTGATATCTCCGTATTATGCTTCCACGCTCTCTCCATCTTCTCTCGTGCCCTCTCTACCCGTCATCGATCTGACACTTGAGACAGAGAGAGAGAGAGATATCAACAAATATATATATGTAAATTGCTTGGTATGGAGTCGATAGGTTTTCAGATATATATATATATACACACACAAGGGTGGATGGAGTGCACGAGGATGAGAGGGAATGCGCCTCGAGGGCGTGCACATGAGAGCGCATGCATGGGTGTAGGCAGTCTAGGTAGTGCTTCACAATTCCGTAGGCTAATTACATGGTGTCGGTGTTTGCTCTTACGTTGCTTCATGATATGAGGGTTAGTGAGGAAGCAAACTCCTCGGTATTATACCATTTCACGTTCCTTACAAACGCCTATGCAACCTCATTTTCCCATGGATATGGATTCCTTAGCTTCTAGTGCTTTATATTGTGCAAATGCTCAAGTGATGTGTAAAAGTAACACTTTATGATATTTGATCATATAATCATTTTTTTTTTAAGTTCTAATAGATTTATCATTTTTCTAACCCTTGAGCACTGCACAGAAAAAGCATGGAAGAGTTCCAAATCAATTTATATAACATCTTAAACCAATCCCACTCTCTGCAAAGAAAGTTTTACTATAATGAGCCTAGCTTGTAGATTTTGCAGCAGTGACATAGTCATTAACATCGTGTTCTTTTCCTTTTTTCTTTTTGGGCCAAAAATGGTCATATATAGTGTTCCGTTCCCACTTATTTCTGTCTAATAAGCTCAGAGGAATGAAAGACGTTCGATACCGGGCACTATGTATAACGTCATTAATCATTAGTTAAATCGGATACTCGTCATCTTTTCTGATTTGTTAACGCGGTCAGACCTAAAAGATTGTTAACCCAGAAGTTGAAGTTCTACTTTTGCTTCGCTGCTCTCTGAGAATGTAGTAGCCACTCTGATAAGCAAATTATTTGCTTCACTAGGTGTCTTTTGGTCATGTGGGAAGAGCAAGCATTTTAGGAAGGAATGTCTCTCTCACGGTGATCATATAAACGTCAATCGTTGACTCCTATTTCTTGGATCATGGGCATCTCGGATGTTGCTCCCATAATTCTCATCAAAAGTCACTTAGTTTTGTCGCAAAATGCCCACGAAACATGCGAAAATCGATGCCAAAGGGTAATCGCTTAATCTCTCTATCCTTATTCACAAAGATGCTTGCCCGAGAAACAGCTCAAAAAATTGCCAAACAAAGTAAATTAATAGACAATGCTTGAAATTGAGATGACATGATTATGAGAGTCCTTCAAAGCAGACTTTTAAATTTTTGCAAATACGATGTCGCACGTGGATTTAAAGATCTTTGCTTACGCACCAAGATAGGAGAGAATTAAAATTTCCCACACCCGGAGAAAAAAAAAAAAAACTGTCATAAGTAATTCGTTGTGTATCTTACAAAATATAAGATTACCAAGCAGCCAGCACATATGCTTCTGTGTTTGAAAGATCTTGTAAGCAGAAACTCACCACTAAGTTAGCTATCACCCGAGGAAACAACAGAACTCACATCGGCAGCAAAATATCTCGTGCGAACTTCTGAACAGATGTCATTCAGGTTCTTTCATATGTTTCTTTGTTTCATGACTCTACTTTCTTCAACAGTCAACCACTATAGGGCCCAATCGTTGTACTTTTTTTTTATATAGTAGCTTTTTTTCTTCTATTTTTTATTTTTTAAATGAGTTTACATGAATACACAGACACACACGTGTGTGTGACAAAAAGGTTGTGACACAATAATATCATACAAAGCTATTACATCTCGAAAGAACTTGAAAAGGGTTTAAGGTATATAAATGAGTGCACTGCACATCCCATTGAACTAACTTTTTAATAAGAGAGTAGTGGTTACATGACAAAATATATCAAAGCCAAATCCAAGTTTGCCCCTTCAGTGGATCACCTGTGATGAAAGCGTCACGAATTAGTCAGAAGAGTTCTTTCGTCCCACTTCATAAGGAGTTGGGAAGAGTTTAAGATATATAAGTGGTTGTGCTGAACATCTCATTGAACTAATTTTTTGGAGAAAAAGTAATGATCCCATGACAAGAAGCACTAAAACCAATCCAAAATGTCCAACACTAGGCTGGACATTAACCAATGTAATGAAGAGTGTTTAGAAGAGAAGAATAAGAATATGATCCTAAATTAAAGATAAATCGGGTTGCTTCTAGATGATACCAAGGTTTCTCGAAGGGAGTGGGCGTAAAATAACCATTCAAGAAAGAGCAGATGATTAAAGCCACGACAACTATTGGCTTTCCAACAAGGTTTATGATTCGATGAGTGTGATCTGTTGCACAAACCCTCTCTCTAGCGCGAGGCTTGGCACGGGTTGAAAATGAGTGGGTTCAATTCAACAGTGCGTGCGTCCTGGTATTTAGCATTTTAGCGTCGTGATACCGAATTTGACAATCCTAGTAGGTTCAGCCTGTGAATCATAGCTAGAGAGTTGTCCTGCTGACTCGTAAAAACAGAAACTTTGTTTTCCTCTTGAAATCGAGCCCCAACACCTGGGTTGCCTTGGATGGAAAGCAGATGCACTGAAGACGTATGACGGGCGGTTCCCCCACACTCCAATTACATAATTTTCACTGCCACCGTAAATTATCAAATTAAAGAACACAATTTTTTCGTTAAATTTTATGGTAACATGTTTCTTTGTTTCATTTTGCATATCAATCAAACTTACCATTATTAGTACCCTCAGTCAATTACAACGCACAAGTACAATCTAGCAAGGACAAATCGAGCATATAAATTATGGTGAGACGACAATGCTACTTACATTTGAATAGTCCTAATTAATATCTGGGGAGGGCTTAAGCAAAATATAGGGTTGCTTCCTTATGGAGGGAGGCCACGTGAGGCCTGCACACAGATGCAATGCAATCCCACTGTAGCCCGAGCAAACAATATGGCGCACCAACTCAAACTGGATGCCGTCAGCCCCGGAAAAACGATCATCTTGTATTCTGACTATGCAGTAGCTCCACGGCAGCAGCAACCACTCCCTTTCCTCCAGCAGAAATGTCCAATCCTGGTTCTTCAATCTTTCTGTTTAATAGTTTGTCAAGCTCCCCGCGCAATTTCTGCCAATCTCATTACCATGAGATATTTTGTGTATGCATGGCTCAAGCGAATATTCAAGGCTGTAGTAGAGAGAGAGAGAGAAACAAACAATAACACGAGAGGGGGGAAGATTAAGAGAAATTACCCTTATTAGCTCAACGACACTCTTTGAAGCAGAGAAATGAAGGTAACCTCCCAGCATCTCTATGCCCTCCCCACTTTTACTAGGGTTAAGATTACCACCAAATAGAAGTAGAGCATAATCTGATATGTTGGTTGAGTCTCTGATATAAATACTGGTCGTTTTAACCTTTTCACTGTACACCATGTAGGGCAGAGGGAAGAGATGAATCCCCGCATTGACAGATGCAGGATGGATATCAACCTTCCCAACTTCTTTAGTGTAGAAAACTGTCCGTTTTCCTCTTCTTTTGCACTGCACAACATTTGGGTAGAGCCCAGCACAAAGAATCGCGCAAATCATCTCCAAATCATGGCTGTACTGGTTGTAAGCCTGAATAGATGAGTCAATAGGATATCTGTTAACCAAAACACGTTCAAGAGAGAGGAAAACAAATTTTGAAGAAGCTATGGGAAAAGACATTTCAATTAATATATAAATTTGAGACCAATATCTTACACTAGCGCCCCTGGACTTGTCAACAAATCCAATGTCTGATAATAAATTGAGAAACTGCATTCTCATATCATCAATCATCTGCAAGGTTACCGAAGAAAGAAAATTATCCCAGCAGAATTGCCTGTCCTGTCCTCTACGTTTTGCATCCTTCCATTCTTCAAATGCTTTCAGAAGGGCTATGTGATCACTGAATCAAATATACATCTTGAATTTCAATATTCAAAGACAAGCACAGTCAAAATTGTAAAATCCATTGTAACACTGTCAGAGACGAGCACAGTGCCTGGCTATATAACCAACCTGCAAGAATCACCAGCAAAAGATCGCTTTGCCTCATCAGCTTCCTCTTTTCTGTTTATGGGTAAGACAAATGGGTCCCGATATGCAAGAGCAGCAGCTATAGTCAAGGCAGGATTGAGACATTGAAAAATAGAACCCATCAGCAGCATCTTCCCTATATTTGGGTCCAAGGGCATGGTGCAAAGATGCCGACCTATTAGATGAAAATCAATTCAGATAACATCCAAAGCCAATGCTCACAAATGGAGATAATAATATACAGCATAATATACCCAGTGGAGTAAGCTCCTCCTTATCATCTAATGCCCCAATTGTTTTCAGAAGTTCAATAGCATTCTCCACAGCAAGAGGATCTGGGGGTTGAAGTGCTTTTGCTAGAAATGATCCTACAGTTCCAAGCTGCAAGCTTTTGATGTGCAGGCACAACTCTTGCAATGGTGTCCGGAGAATCTCAGGCAACTGATACTGAGGCATTGCATCGTGGATCACTTTTGGATACAACCTAAAACAAACTCCAGGCTGCACACGACCAGCACGCCCTCGTCTCTGACACATTCTCTCCCATTAGTAAATAAAAACTATAGTGACTAAGAAATTCAGCAATCATTACAAGCTCGATCAGTCAGCCACAGCAGTGTGAGATGTTCCCCAACATAAAAACTACCCATGTGTCAATACCTGATGAGCGGAAGCCTTTGAAATCCATGATGGTAACAGACAGGCAAGCTTGTTTAAGGCATCATAACTAGTCTCCTTTGCTTTTCCACAGTCTATGACATATAATACATCGTCTATGGTGATGCTACTCTCAGCAATATTTGTAGCGATTACAATTTTTCTACATTGGCAGAGTAACATTAATCAAAACCAGAAGAGGTAAAATGACAAGATATTAAGATACATGACAACAACACAATCACATCATATCATTTTATGACAAGAATTAATCTAAACAACACTGTGAAGTGTAGATCAACAAGGTTGATGCACTGTAACACCACTAACAGAATAAAAGGCAGATGTGACAAGAAAATCATATATCATTTTATGAAATTCTAAAAGTATCAACAACAGCATAACGAACAAATAACCAAAAAAAGGACCATGTCAACCCCACAATACAGGTAGATTTTCCAAAAGTTTGTACTGACCAGGACAGAATATATATATATATATATATTATCAGATGAAAGAAAGCAGAAGGGCATAGGCTTAAATCTTGTATATGGAATATGATGATGCTCTTGTGAGCTAATAGAACATTAAAGGAGGCAGCGCTGTGCATGGAAGGCAGCAACAGCAAAACAAGATTGAATGATTTTAGTTAAAGTGTCACCCAAATAGCACCCATTTGCTTGAACCAATTAATCTATGGTAATCTAACAATTGGCCAAAATGCCATGATTATTTCAGTTGACTGCAACAGATGCAGCTTCTGCCATAATTTCCAGAATGCATCCTTTTAGCTCTTACATAACTCATAAATCAAAGGTTCAATTGTACGCATCAACTAACATGAACAATAATATCCAGTGCATAAATAAATACTAAATAAACTGAAAATGGTAGCTTTATATTGAATTAGTGACTTTTCCACAAGTAAAACCCACCCCATAATGTTTTGTTAACTATAGCACAATTAGAAAAAAATATTAATGATGAGAAGAGAAACAAAGAGGAAAAGAAATCTTCACCAAAATCAGAAACAAAAGGGGGAAAACCTGGCTCTAACTCAAAAGAACCCTCCAATCCTTTTGAAGATGTAAAAGAAACAATCCCTAAAGAAACTGTTGGCAGAAACCCACGAAGAGGACATAAAAACTGCTCAAACTTTTCATAGCTTACTTCCCAAGCAGAAATGTTTCAAATAAGATCAGCAAAAGAAAAGGGCTTACCTCTTGTTAGGAGGAGGACGGTCAAATATTTCACGTTGGTTGATGGTAGGCATTGAACCATGTAAAGGAAGAATCAGAAACTTGCTAGGATCTCCAAGAAAGTTATTTCCTTTAAGTTTGTCAAATAGTTTGGAAATATCATCCCAGCCAGTAAGAAATACAAGAATTGCTCCATCACCCTCATTTCGACATATATATTCAATTGTTGCCTCTACCTGAAACATCATAATAAATAAAATGGAATAAGAGAAGTTGAGTACTGTTTGAAAAAGGACTCACCTAGATCAAGTGACGAACAGCACATTTGAACAAAAGCATAGACCACATACCAAACCCAAATCAACCTTCAAACCAGACCAAGCTTCAAGAGACTTTCTAGCATGTAAACTGTAATTTTTGTAGTGATTGTCTACATCAATATCCTGCAATAAACAAACGTAAAACATTATACATGCAATTGCATCACAAACACTATATATTAAAATACAGGCCAATCTACAGTAAGAAGCTTTCAAAAGGAAACAAAGCTTACCATATAACCAATGACATGAAAAGCCTAAAGAAAATCCTAGTCAACAAATTTCCAGAAAAATCACCCAAAAAAGAAAAACTGAAAAAAGTCATTGGCGCCTCAAATAGAAGCATTACAAGGAAAGAGAAGCATCTTACATTCAATTCTTCACAGGGAGCAAAGTACAAGTTCTTTCACAAACTAAAAGGCACTATATCTTACAAGCAGAAACTACATTCCAAACCAAGCATAAGTCTACGTCCCAACACCTAAAGCCATTTAAGACAGTGTCTAGATTCACCTAACTACCACAAAGCAATTACAGTCTCAAATTACTAAACCACTGATCATATTGCTAACACACATTTCACCAGCATGCCCAGATAAGTTCTCCAAGGTGAAAAAATTGAATCCATTGATGATGTCATCACAAAAAGAGCATCCCTTCTGGGACTTCATTGCAATCTGCCTTTCAACAAAAAGTTATAATTGCTTCCATTAGGAAGTTGCCACCTGATCCTCCAAGAAACAATCTAATCTAATAATTTCTGAACTCCTTGATATTCAAACAATCATTCTAGAACTTTATAGCCATAGATCATTTTTTTGAAGACTCCAGTTATAAAAATACCAAAAATAAAACTCCACTTGAACTCCTCCTTTCCTCGAAAAACAAAAAAGACAGTAAAGACATAACACCAAAGTCGCCTTCGAACATGAATGCAACCCAAGAAGACAAAACAGAGTTCATGGCATCTCTATACATCACGTAAACTCCCTACACTGTATGATAGGTCAAATATACATGCCTCAAACAATTCAGTCAGAGGATCCTTCTTAGGAGCTTCTTGTTTTCTCCTCCTCCTTGAATTCCCCTCAAAATTGTCAAACTCTGACTTGATGCTGTATCGAGTTTTCTCCAGTGCATCTTCTAGGAAGAGCTCCACAACAGGAAAAGTAAATCCCTGGCACATGATACGCAAAAACAATTACTACATATGTGGGGAAAAACGAACTGAAACCTACAGAATATGCGATACCGGTATGTGCATTGTTGGGGCATTGGTGAAGTACTTAGAGAATAGGTCAGCATTAATGGTGGCACTCATTAGAATGAGGCGCAGATCTGGACGGCGAGGCAGAAGGTCATGCAAAATTATGATCAAAAAGTCTTCATTCATCCCTCTTTCATGGATTTCATCTACCATCAAATGACTAATCCCAGTTAACTCAGGGTCTTGAACCTGAATAAACAGGAAAGAAAAGTAAATGCCACAAGTTGCAGGCAAGAATTTATGAATATCCTACGTGCAGGTACTAGTCAGAGGCCTTTTTTTGCCCAAAAAATAATGATACACAACACAGAATGTCCAGTGACCTTACTAAACTTGTGACCTGAAATTTTGTCACCTTTATATATACTTTCTACACAAACACAACTTAAATCTCAAGGGATGACACTCTATAGTCAAGGAAAAGAAACTAAAATTCAAACAATGCAGGAACGGAGTATTAAAAACAGGAATTGTTTGAAATGGAAAAAATTCAAATTACCAGCCGACGAAGCAATACGCCAGTGGTGCAAAATAAGAGGCGTGTTTGAGCTGAGCGTTTTGCTTCAAGTCGAATTTGGTAACCAATTGTTTCACCAAGACTCTCCCCCCTTTCAGCTGATACTCGAGCTGCAACAGAAATTGCAGATATACGACGAGGTTGAGTACAAATTATATTGCAACTAGCTCCACGTAAACATGATATCTCCTCTTCTAGAATGAACTGTGGCAGCTGAGTTGTTTTGCCACAACCTGTCTCTCCTGAAACTACCAATACCTGCACTTTTCGTGAGTCAAACTTTACTTTTTGATATGAAATCATCATTTTAATCTTTAAACTACTGCAACTGGTGATAATTAAGGAATAATTATAAGCAAAACTTTAAATGAGATCCTATCCTACGAGGCGGATGTTAAACGCATGAAACCCTCCTTAATAGATATTCATATAATCTATTATCTATCACATTCCAAGAAATAGGAAGTCATAGAAATTTTAAAACTCCTTCATTTTGTTTCAATCATTTAATATCTAATAAAGAAAAAAAAAAGTGAAAGCTGCACATACCGAGGCTGGTGAATCAACTATATTATATAAGGCATAATGTTGAGTTATGGATAGACAATTTGCCCACCTGATTTTCTTGAACTGCTTTCAGAAACTCGGACTTCATTTTAAATGCGGGAAGATTTTCCCTAAATGACTTCATTGTTTTCAAACTATCACTCGCCTGCACATAAACACATAAAATTTAACTCTGACAGCAGTTTTAAGAGGCAACATATAAGTAAAGAAATTATAACAAAATTAATATGAAAAATGATATTACGTTGACATTTAGATGTCAAAAAAGACTATGCACCTGCATGTTCTCCTGTCTTTCTTTGAGTTCAACACTAAGTTTCTCGTTGGAAGAATCAGTCTGCTCGGCAGAAAGAAGTTTTATAGTAGTTATTGTTTGCTTTTGCTTCTCATTGGTTGTTGTGGAAGGCACATTAACTGATCCTGCCCCACGGGGTTGGGTATTATTCAAAAGAGATCCTACCCTCCTTTCGATGTCTGAGGACATTTTAATCTGCAGAAAGCTCACAACCATGAATGGATTTACAAAATTTTTCTGGCAAAAAATGGTTATTCGTCATATAAATAATGATATACTAGACCTCCTTCTGTGTGGATCCATGACGTTCATCAAGATCAGCACGATAATCAGGCAACAGAATTTTGCTAACGACGAGAGTTTTCCCTTTGTTATATGCATGGCTTCCTTTGCCCAAGCACAAAATCACGTGAAGTAAATGTCAGACAGGATAAAAATGTCAGAATTATCAAAGTATCGAATTAAATGTTTCTATTTCCACACGTATATACATGGTAGATGGCTATCCCAGTAAATTCAATCACAGCTGAGCATTAGGTAAAGCACATAGTAAAGTATCCCTTAATCCAAGGTGACGCCATAAGACTGCTGGTAGAGAGCACATATAAGCACACAACGGCATTGATATAACATCAGGTTAAAGGATCAAAATTCAGGGAGGGGAGGAACCAAAGATAAGGAGTGAAAATGGAAGAATATCGGAGAAAGTAGAGCATCTATTCCCCCAGCCGCCGGCTGATGAGTGCGCAGTTGCATATTGTCTGCAATAATTAAAACGGACAGCCTACAGTTCAACCCCAGGTAACATGGGCAGCACGTTAAACTTCTTCCCCTTTCTTTCAATTAAGCTTGTTTGGAGAAACATGGTAAAATGTTGCCTCAGACGTGCCATCCCACTTCAGTTTTTTGTGGAATGACAGACTAAAAAAGTATATAATGGACTTACAAGTACAGCCCAAGTTCATAAGCCATGTCAGCGAGGGTTTGCTGGTCTTCACGACTATAATTACGCTTAATGATCATCTCTTGCTCTCCTCCTCTTTTCATCTTCTCAATCTTATCCCACCATTCTTTCTCGTCAAAGACTTCCTTCTGCATCTCACAAAAATAAATAAATAAAACCCCAGTTAACAAAGGAATATTTCGATTTCTAGACGCCGTTCGTTGAAACAACATTAAGCTGTCATTATCAATCATTTTGCATGCCTTTGTCGTCAGAGAGACCGGCAAAAAATTTTAGCTTTTAGTTTTGCAAACCGATTTGCCAATTAAAAACTATGCAACTCAATCCCCTTGTCACGCAAAACATCTCAGAGACAAGCATTAAAAACAAAATAACATCGGGCCCAATATATCTTAATATTATTTGCTCAGCAAATAAGGAATTAACATGGGAGTATAATTTGATCCGTGATATTACCTCGCCCTGCATTTGTCTCAGGCGCTCGGCTCGCCATACAGGGTCCCACCACCTTTGCCCTCCGCCTCCACGCCCGCCGCCGCCGCCGCCGCGCCCGGAAGATGTGGCGCCACCCCTTCGTCCACCTCGGTAATTGGGTCGGTAAGACATGTTCGATGTCGAGACTCGTGGCCGGCCCGGAAGCTTCGGAACGTGAGGGTGTTTTGCGAAGAAATGCCAAGGCCTAGAACAGATGGACATTTATAACGCCGCAATTCGGTGGCTGCCGAGTGGTAAACATGCTAACTGCACTGGGGTTTGGTTTTTGGACAGTTGGGCTGAGCCTTGCTAGCGGCGCGCATTTTGTATTCTTCCAGCTTCATTTGCCCATGTTCAGAGTTTGTCTAGGACCTTGATCTTAAATTATTTATTACTTTTTAAGAACAATGATTTACAGTTAGCCATGATTTCATTAACTTAAATTAATGTTTTTCAATAATATTAATACATTTATGGGTCATGTTTTCTGCCCCTAAAAGGGGTGCAACACTTTAGGAAACATTATAAAAAAAAAACCTAATATTTTAATTCTTTGAGTTTTAACTCAATCACGACTCAATCTTTTAACACAGCTTAATTCTTCAATTTTTATATGTTCAGAATTTTAGTCTTGTTTATTGGTAAATGATTTTTATTTTTTCTTGAATAATTTGATGTGACACAAATAATTCTTGATAAAAATAAAATTACCTCAACTCAGCTTCATATTAAATTCTAAATTCTGCATTAGAATAATGTTTTTTTTCCTGAAAGGGGAGCAACGCTTTAGGAAAAAATTTAGAAAAAACTAATGTGTTAGTTCTTTGAGTTTTAATTCAATCAAGACTCAATTTTCAGATGTTCAGAATTTTAATCTTGTTGTTTAGTGAATGATATGTATTTTTTTTCAATAATTTGACATGGCACAAATAATTCTTAATGAAATAAAAATTATCCCAACTCAACTTCATGTTAGACTCTAAACTCCACATTAGAATTAAACAAAAATGCATGGAGTTGGATATTTTCCAAAAAAGTATAACGCAAAGATGAGATGGATGGGAATGACTTGGAGCAAGAAAGTGAGTAAGATGGGTGAGGAGACAAACGAGATCGGCCACAAGCAATCGATAAGCTGGGGATCTCCACCATTTATGGTGAACCTTCTATTCCATTTTTTATCAATCACCTTTTATGGTTCTTCCCTGTTAGAAACCACAATCATCAATGACAAGCGAAAGATAAATGGCAAATCAATATATAACAAATCGATATGGCTCATTTGAAAGCTTTATTTTCTTATTCTTCTTCTTCTTTTTTTAGATCGGTTTGTTTTTCATTAAATTTGTAAGAGATTTGGGTTAGTCTTCTTTATTGGTTTGAGTTTCATTCTTCATTGATCTCATTCGTCATTCCAATAATGGGTTTCCTTCTTTGTCAAACTGGGTTGTCATTCATGAGTTCATTCCGATTCCTTTTCACCATTCAAGTGTCCTTCTGCTCTTCTTTTTTTCTCTGTCAATCCTTTTTTTTAATCATTCCCTTCAATCTATTTTATGCATTTATGTTATTCCTTATTAAAGACCGTCTCAATCTTTCTTTCAATTAGTGACTTTGCTAATTAGTCATAACGATGGCTAAGTAGTAAGTGATTAATGCTTCCACATTCAAGATACTGCACCATCACCTCAAGCTTCCCTAGCCTTCCTCTTCTTTCATCATCTACACCAACAACACTAACATTTTTTCCCAATTTTATAAAAAAAGCCTCACATAGCTTAGTTGGAAGCTAACGTGAACAACTTTAACAACATTATTAATGATCTTTGCCACAAAGGATAACATAGAGGTGAGTTTAAATTGTTAGGAACAAAAGTATAAAACGATAAAAAATTTGATGATTAAATTGTAAACAAGTCTAAAATTTAAGAATTGAGTCATAATGAGTTGTATTTGAGAAATTAAATTGTAGTTAAATTAAAATTTAAAGGATTGAAATATAATTTTTCTCAAACTAATGAACAGAAAATATAAATTAATTTTGTAATTTTACACCCCTAACTAAATAAAAATATTTGAATTAAAAAATTTATTAAATATGTAATATTTTAATAATTGAGACATGATAAAACAACACATTCACCTAAATTGCCATGTCAATTTGTTTACTATAATTTTTTAAATGATAACTTTATTTGTATTATTATAATCATAGTTATAGAATTTAATTGTTATTTTTTTTGAAAAAATATTTATTTTTCAATTGAATTATCAAGCAACTGCTTTTCCGTTGAAGCATGCCACCACTTCAAATTCAATTCAGGGCCCGCTTGTCTGAGATAAAAGTTAAGTAATTTTTAAGTAGTTTAAAAATTTTATTAAAATAAATTTATTTTATAGAAATTTTATAAAAAGAAAATATTATTTTGTGTTTAGTTAAAATAATAAAAAATAATTATTAGTAAAAATGATTATTAGTTAGTTATTTTTAAATTTTATAATACCCTCCTTGATTTTTAACTTATAAAAATAATTTATTATTTTTAATTTTTATGATATATTTGTATATTCTATCTTTTTAAAATATTCTCTCTCGCCTGTTATATTATATTATTTTCAGAAGCTACTCAAAGTAATTTTTTAAAATAATTTTTTTTAAATTTTGATTATTTTTAAAAGTTTAAACAAATATAATAAAAACTCATGAAATAATTTTTTTTAAAATAAGTGATTTTCTTATAAAATAAGTTAAAATAAACGGATTCTTAATTTATAAGTCACCTCTCCAATTCATAACTATTATTTCTGGTCCAACGCCCACCCAATTTATGTTAGTGTATTAAAATTAATATTTGATTAATTTGATTTATTCATCAACATATAAGGTAAAATTTAAACACTAAATAAAAATGATGAGCATGAAAATATATTTTACCTTTTTCTGGATGTCTTGTGTATTTGTTTGTGGTTGCATTATGTCAGAAAAGGCAGTAAATTTTGTTATTCGGAGTAATGTAGAAAGAAAAAAAACCATAGATTAGTCAAATGAATATCGGATCATGGCATGACGAAGGGTAGCTTGGCTTCTTCTCATCTTAATTGTTGAATTTATTTTTAAATGGTTAAAATTTATGAAAAGTGAATAAATAAATTTAAACTTAATATGTAACTATTTTTATTTAAACTATCATTATAATTAAAAAATAACAAAAATTAATTTTATGTAATGTTAAATCTAAACTATTCAAAAATGAACTTAGAAGTTGAAATGAAAAATAGAGATAAAATGAAAAGAGAAAAAAATCAAAGACCAGCCTATTTAGATAGCATAATAATTGATTATTTGAGCCAAAAAAATCATTTGTAACAAAAATTATCCAAACAGTTAATTTTTGTGATAATTAATTATTGAGTTAGAATCATGTTTTAAATTAAATTTTAGAAGATTGCTTATACATTTAATTTTATTATTAAATAATATATTTTACTTCTTAAATAAAGTTTAACAAATTTGATAATATTAAATACAAGTTCATCAATAATTTAAGAACTGTTTGAAATTATTTTTATTTTATGATTCTGAAAATTAACATTTTATAGAACATACTTTAAGAATAAAAAATAATAAGAATATGTATTTTTCTCATTCTTTTTTATTCTCCAGAATACCAATCTTGAACACGTAAAAATTATTTTTATTTTTTTATTCTTCAAAATAATATTTTATTTTTTGTTTTTCAAAATATTTTTTAAAACACATTATTAAATGGATTTTTCAATTTCCTTATTCTAGAAAATAGAAAATTATTTTTAGAACAAGTTTTCAAACATACCCTTAATTTTAAAAAATAATATCTTTTATGATAATTTATACAGTTAAAATTAATTTTAATATTTAAATAAATTATATTATAATATAATTAATTATAATTAAAATCAATCATATTAATTAATTATTTTTATAATTAATTATATTCAATTAAAATACAAACGACTCGTAATCAGGTACCACCGGAGGGTTGCATCTCGAAACCTCCGCAAATCGTGTGAAAAAGAAAGAGTGGGATAGAACGAGGACGACGTCGTTCACTAAATCGTTCCGTCCTCCTGTTGCCCGCAGACCCTCCTTTCCGATCCCAGTGAGCGGCCAAACTTCCTAGGAAACCATTTCCACAGCGGGTCGCATCTGACCCAGCCAGTGGTGCCCGTTGAAAGCGAATTGCCAGCGTCCGGTGAAATATCTGATCATGGATCCGGCGAAGACTCCGCTTGGCCAGATGCTACTGGACGAGATCACTCCGGTTGTGATGGTACTTTCTACTCCTAATGTCGAAGAGGCTTGTCTCAAGAATGGCCTTAGCTTCCTTCAGATGCTGACCCCATTCTGCTCCTTTAACAACATCGACGGTAATCCTTCAATTCCTGACAATGCCCGCATTCTCGTGCTTGATATTAAGGGTCGTGACAAGTTCCATCGGTTTGTATGTTGCAGTGCCGGTAAGGACTGTCAGTGACCAGCCCTATAGGCTTCAGAAGTTCAAATTGCGATTATATTATGCTTCAGATGTCAGGAAGCCAGATTTGGAGGTAATTATCCGCCGGGTCATGTCATCGATGCATTGCTCGGTTATGGTTCGGTTGGTAACATTGCTCGAATTAACGTATGACAATTTATTCGTAGACTTATAGACATCCAAACGGCTGAAGACGGAATTTGAATTAAGTTCATCTTACATGGAATTCAGTAATAAAGGCTTAAACAACTTTAATTGAACTTCTTTCTTTGCTTATTCGTGTGAAGTCAATTTTCAGCAATATTTTGTCGTGGGAAACTGAGAATGGTCGGCATTCTGGCTTGTATTTCAAAACTACCAATGTGTAACTATTTTTTCACTTATAATTAATCATCTGGTTCCATTTGTGTCCTCACCCTTGACTAGGTAGCTAAAGAGCATTTAAAGCAAGTTATCACAGAGGCAGGGGAGAAAGAGTTCAGCGAGCTGAGCTTGGATGCGCCAGAAATTAATCACGTACTCGAGAGTAAGTGAGGTTATTCATAATTTTTGTTGTTTCATGCTGCTGCTACTGTTTTGACGTTAGCTGTGCTGTGTCTAATTTAATTAGTTTGTGCGCGCGCTTGTGTGTTTTGTTTTTTGTGGACATTAGAATTTTCATTTCCTCGGGTATTTGGGATTCGTATTTGTCTTATAATGGGGTTGACTAACAACTGCTTTTCTAGATTCTCAATCCGGAAATGCACCATCCTGGCTTCAGTTTTTTAACAAAGAGCTTATCCGTGTGGTCTCCTTTTCAGACCATGAAGCTTTTGATCATCCAGTGGCATGTAAGTTTTTAGAACTAGTCAGAATTCTTATATCTTGTTTCTAATTGTCTTGAAATGTATAGTAGATTTTGTACACAAAATAAACCCTCATGAAAATCTCCTCATTCTAAGGTTTTTTATTGATTGAATATCCCCCCTTCCCCTCACCTTTAAGTAACTTGCAGGTCTTTTGGTTGTTTCTTCTAAGGATGAACAACCAATTAACAGATTTGTTGACCTATTTAACACCAACAAGCTGCCTTCCCTTCTTAATGATGGCGTGATGGATCCAAAGATTTTGAAGCATTATCTTTTGGTGCATGATAATCAAGATGGCTCTTCTGACAGGTATATATGGTATTTCCTTGTTAGCTTCTTGTTCATAGAGATTTGTTACTTTATACTTGTAGTCATTACTGCTGACACGTAGAGTCCCAACTTCCTTCTTCATGTGAAAAGAAGATTTTTGAGATTAATGCTTTTTTGAATCGAAGTATTCTTTTTCATGATTGGGATGGAGTGGCTGTGTTCCTATTATAGCATAGATTGCTTGGAGTGGAGTCCTTCAACTTTTGATGTTTTTTGGACCCCTGTTGATTCTTCTCTTTTTCTATCTTTTAAGTGTTGGTGGATATTAGATGATCTTTTTGGTTCAGAGGTGTGAAAATGGTTTATCTTTATAAGTAACATTCATATGAAAGAAGGCACAGGGGCATGACATTACTGCCCAAGGTGTAGACAATAGAAGAAGAAAAAATAAACTAATAACAAATATATATATAACTCTAGAGGCTAGATTTCAGAACCTAGCTCATCCTGAATATTTTCAAGGAATCCACTGGAGAAATCAATTATGAATTGACTACCTTAAAATTATGGTTTGCAGAGAACTCTCTTTCCAAAGTACTTACTTTATACTACCAAAGTTTTATTAGGGGTCTCTCTTGCAGGGGAATTGTTTTGAATAGATTTTTACATGCCGGCCTTTGTTTTTTTTGCAGGGCAACTAAAATATTGACAGATATGAAGGGTACATTTGGTACTAGTGACTGTGCATTGCTATGTATCAATTCTTCTACTGATGCCTCAATCAAACGTGAAGAGAACTTTTGGGCTTCATATGTAAGGCTCCCCCTCCCTGTTTTAATAGGCCTTTTTATGTGAGTTTGTTTTGAGTGCTTAATTGAACATGATTCTTAGTTTTTGGTTCAACTCTCAGACATGGATTACTTGGGCCTCTGTTTTCTGTGGTATTTTTTTTTTTTCATATAAACGTTGTTTGATGTAATTTGTGGTAGAATTCTGATGTTCCTCCTGGTCAAGATCTTGGTTGCTTTCTTAACACTGATGATATCACTATGGTAAGTTCCTTCTGCCATCACAGACATTTTTTAGATTTTTTACATAGCATTGGTTATCTGTGGATGAATTTTACTATCCTGTTTCTTGACCTGAGTACAGATTAAAGATCTAATGCAAGATTTATCATCCAAGCACGTCATTCCAAGCATGGAGCAAAAGATTCGTGTGCTCAACCAACAAGTATTTTATATTCAGCATTTTTCTTTCTTTCTTTTGATGAGTGTTTTTTACATCTTCTGTTGTTTTGAAGATTCTCATTACTCTTTCCTTTCATGTTAGGTTTCTGCAACACGGAAAGGCTTTAGAAACCAACTTAAAAATTTATGGTGGAGAAAAGGGAAAGAAGATAGCACAGATTCTGTCAATGGTCCTATGTATGCTCTTAAGATTCCAGTGCTTCTGATTTCCTTTTGACTGTTCTTTAATAGAGTCTTTGTTTTCTTGGTTAAAGGTATGCCTTTAGCTCCACCGAATCCCAAATTCGAGTTTTGGGTGATTATGCTTTCATGTTAAGGGATTATGAACTTGCCTTGTCAAATTATCGCCTAATTTCCACGGATTACAAACTTGATAAAGCTTGGAAACGCTATGCTGGTGTACAGGTAATTCCATGTTTTATCAATGTATAACAACATTTAAAACTCATTTCTCAGACCCTATGAAATGCATGGTAAAAATGTGCTTATTTTGTAGTTAGATCCCTGTGTTACTATTCTTTTGTTATTTTGAAGTCCATATTACTATTATATGCTACTCGATTGTTGTAAGGTCTTCCTTACTAATTCATAATTAATCCCCAAGATTAGGGTAATCATAGGAATAATCTAAATCAATTATTAAGTTTGTAAAATTTATATAAATGGAATCCCAAGTTTTCAAAACTTATAATGCTATAAAATCATATAAAAATCATTTTAAAAAAATAAAATTAGAGCAAAACATATATATGGAAACATGGATATCTTACAAGATAAGATAACATCAAAATAGGGTCAAAATAGCAAAAAGCTAATTCTAGCACAATTATGCAGCAGCATCAGTATAAACAGTAGAATTTGTGACAGCAACAAGCTATTATGGCAGATTTTTTGGTCGAACTTCCGACACGCATCAAATTTTCGTCCAACATCTGATCGAGATGATCTAAGTGTCTACAGAAAGCTTTCTCCGAGCTTTAGCTAATGACACTGGTTTTACATTCAAATCATTTCTCAATCAATAATTGGACATCAAAATGCAAACTTATTCATTTATGCTTTCAAAACACAATTAGGGTGTCTAAAACTCAATGCAAGTGCCAAAAGCCCATACCAACCCTTAAACCACACTCAATAGACTTGGGACAACTTATGCAACATATCATAACAACTAGATATCACATATTTCACAATTTTAACCCATAATCCCTTGATTTATGAAAAAATAGGGGGAGGCATTTTGACTTTAACATTCAACATAATCCAATACAACCATGCATATAGTCAAATTTATATTGCATTAGTATTTTGACCTTGCTCATATATCTCAATTAAAAAGATATTACACGTACTAGGCCCAAAATACACTTTTCAATACTCAATATTCAATAGTGCAAGTAATAACAAAATATGATCATCCTAGTAGCAATATCAATTAATTACACATAAGCAACTAAAATTATGAGAGACTTACAGTAGGAAACTGAGTTTCCAAGCCTTTGGTCTTTCCCTTTGTCTTGCTCAGAACTAATGCCTGTAAAATGTTAAATAGAGGGGTGAGTACAACCACTCAGTAATCAAGTTTCATCTAATCTATACAGTTGCATATCAATCGAAAACGGATGCAATTGGCAATAAACACACGGATCAAGTATGCATGGCAACGTATAGCCTCGGCTACAACAATAACAACCATGTGACTGGGCTTCAAACACATAATCATATATATATATATATATATATATCAATAATGCACAACCTAGGGTCGCAATAATACTAATCATGCGCCTCTAACTGCATCGGACCACAATATTAAGAACCATGTGGCTGGGACTAAATGTATGATCATATGCCAACCTTATACCTTCCTGATTACCTCCGACATGAAACCGGTGGCTATTCGGTGTCTACGTCCTTCACGGATTAACCCAGCCTTCTACTTGTGAGGAGCTATTGGGCCAGGGTCAACTCACTCACTTGTGTAATTTGGTTTTCCCAATACTAATAACCATGAGGTGTCGTACCCCTAATTTAGCTTCCTCATGAATCGGTGAAGACTAATTAAGTTCGAGTCCCTCATTGAACAAGAGGGACAGTCTCAAATCAACCATGAGATAAGGGTTACCTCCAGATTTCAACGGTTGGTGCCAAGGCAAGTTCCCGATTCTAACAAATACTGTCAATATTACGTGGATTTACCAATCTACTCCTCTCCCTAGGCGAACTCTCACCAATGATCATACTATGCGCGTATACCATATATTCATGCATCTCAATCATCAATCACATAACATGGATTCTGATGAGTAGAATAGGAAAGAACAGAGAAGAATAGGAGAGAGACGAGAGAGATAGAAGGAAAGAGAGAGAATTTCTGAATGATACTCAGGAATTATTATTTCAAAATATACTGATGAATTACATGGAGTTTGTTTATATAGGTTCCCCTAGGATAGGCTTAACGGTCTAATAGTAACTAACCGTAACTGAATTAATTATCCTTTAATTATCTATTTACACATCAATACTCCCCTTCAAGAACCCTTGACCTCAAGGGTTAGAATTGACAAAACTAGGGTGCTGTTTCTGTAATTGAAACAAAGAAATCTAGCTAGCCTCTTCATTTGGAAGGTTCTTCCATTTCACTAGAAATTTTGTAATAATCCTGCCTTTTCTTCTACCCCTCCGTTCATTCAATATTTTCTTTGGAATCAATCTGAAGGAGATTCTGGCCAATCAATAGGGGGTGCCGCTGCTTTACTGAAGGATCAGGGCATAATTTGAGCAATGAGACATGAAAAGTGGAGTGAACCCTTGACTCAGGAGGTAATTCCAGCTTATATGCTACTAGTCCTATCTTCTTACAGATTCTATAGGGCCCAAAATATCTTGGGGCTAATTTTTGAGAGCTTCTCAAGGCTGTAGAAATCTAATGATAAGGCTGTAATTTCAGAAATACCCATTGTCCTACCTCAAACTCTCTATTACTTCTGTGCAAATCTGCTTTCCGCTTCATTCTATTCACAACCCTATTGAGATGATATTTCACCATTGCTAAAGTCTCTTCTCTTGCTGAAAAAGTTCTGTCAATAGCTTCTACTACCACATCTCTGGGCAAATATGGAATATGCATAGGAGGAACCTATCCATATAAGAGTTCATAAGGAGTAGTTTTTGTCGAAGTGTGATAGGATGTGTTATACTACCACTCCGCTAAAGAAAGTCATTTGTGCCACTCCTTAGGTCTTTCCCAACACATACACCTTAGATAATTTTCCAAACAATGATTAAGCACCTCTGATTGTCTATCCGTTTATGGGTGATGCGAGGAGGTAAATTTCTGTTCCACTCCCAAAACCTTTAAAAATTCCCTCCAAAAATTACTGATAAAGAGGGGACCTCTATCGCTAATAATTTCGACCGGCGACCCATGCAATTTGTACACTTAGTCTAAAAATTGTTGTGCCAATGTGGATGCTGTGAAAGGATGAGATAAAGACAAAAAATGTGCATATTTACTAAAACGATCAATGATCACCCAAGTAGTGTCTTTCCTATTTGATTTGGGCAACCTTTCTATAAAATCCATAGTCACACTCTCCTAAACTCGACTTGGAATAGGTAAAGGCTGTAGCAACCTTGGATTAGCCACTAATTGAGACTTACATCTTTCACAAGTATCACAGTGCTTTACGAACTCCTTGATGTCATCAAATAATTTTTGCCACCAAAACAACCTTTTGACTCTTTGATAAGTAGCTTGTATGCCTGAATGTCCTCCTTGCGGACTTGCATGAAGCCATTCCAATATTTTCTGCCTTACACTAGGAATATTTCCCACCACTAATCTGCCATTCCTTCTTAAATGCTGACCATCCCAAGAATAATTCCTTTTACACCTCCCTTCTGTTGCAAATGAGCTTTTAAAGCTTGCAAATCAACATCCTCATCCCAGCTCTTTTGGATTTCTAGAAAAAGGAAATCTGAACAAGTCTGCAAAGATACTTGGGAAAACTTACTTTTTAGCATCCTTGAAAGAGCATCAGCTGCATTATTATCGCTGCCCTTTCTATAATATATTTCATAATTGTACCCCATAAGTTTGGTCACCCAATACATTTGAAATGCAGTTTTAAGCTTCTGATCTAACAAGTATTTAAGACTTTGCTGATCAGTTTTAATGATAAACCACCTTCCTTCAAGATATTGATGCCAATGTTCCACAGCTTGTACTACCCCCAACAATTCCTTCTCATAGATAGAGAGATTCAAATGTCTAGGAGCCAAAGCCTTGCTGAAAAAGGCAATAGGTTGACACTTTTGTATCAGAACAGCACCAATGCCCGAGCTACAAGCATCTGTCTCAACCACAAACACTTGCGAAAAATTTGGAAGAGCAAGAACAAGGGCTGCCACTAGTGTTTCTTTCAACTTTTTGAATGTAACAGCAGCCAATTCCAACCACCGAAATTATTCTTCTTGAGCAGTTTAGTTAGGGGCTTAGTTAAGGAACCATAACCCCTAATAAACCTCCTATAATAACCCACAAGTCCCAAAAATGATCTTAATTGTTTTACTGTAGTTGGTTCAGGCCAATCCATGACTGCTTTGATCTTCTTGGGATCGGTTGAGACAACTCCTCCACTTATGTGTCCCAAATATTCTACTTGTATTGCAGCAAAAGTACACTTGCTTTCCTTTACAAAAAAGCAATTTTTCCTTAGAACTTTCAAAACCAACCGCAAGTGTCATGTGTGAGATTCTAAACAGGGACTATAAATCAAAATATCATCACAAAAAACTAAGACAAATTTTCGTAAATACTCCTTGAATATGCTATTTATGGCCCCCTGAAAAGTCGCGGGTGCATTAATGAGCCCAAAAGGCATGATTAACCACTCATAGTGACCCAAGTGAGTACGAAAGGCTGTTTTATAGATGTCTGTAGGCTCCATTCGAATCTGATGATAACTAGCCCTTAGATCCAGCTTAGTAAACCATTTAGCAGCCCTTAATTCATCCAAAAGCTCTTCCACAAGCAGAATAGGGTGTTTATTCTTGACCATCTTCTTGTTAAGTTCTCTATAATCGATGCACATGCGCCATGACCCATCTTTCTTTTTCACCAACATAATTGGTGAAGAAAATGGTGAGCTACTTTCTTGAATGTTTTGAGATTGTAGCAGCTCCTTCACCATGTCTTCAATGGCGTTCTTTTGAGTTGCTACCTGCTGGATATCGATAAGGCCTTAAATTGACTGGATTAGAACCTTCTTGTAGAATAGGATGGTTGTGGCCCTTTCTCAAAGGGGGAAGAGATTTAGGCTCCTTGAATACATCTGAAAATTCCAATAACAATCCTTAAAGAGCTTTTTCAGAACCATTCTCCCCCTGTAACTGAAAGTAACACAGCTCTTCATCCTCCTTTTCCACTAATTGCAGCATAAACACTTGTCCTCCCCCTTTTAATTCATTTTCAATCTTTTTAAATTCAACAATTTTACACCCTATAGATCCTTGAGACTGCAATTTACATATTTTCCCATTATACCAGAAGGTCATGGACAATTTGTCATAATCCCAATGAGCCTGATGGATGGTTTTAAGCCAAGATAAACCTAAAACTATGTCATAGGTCTTGACTTCCATTATCTGAAAGTCCCCTTCAAACTCTTCACCTTACATCTTCCACTTCACCCCTTTTAAAATCCTATATACTTTCAATTTTCCACCCCCTACCACTTCCACTTCTGCCATAGGTTTGAAATCGCCTTCCACCCAAGGTTCCTAGCCAAGCCATAGTCCATGTAAGCGTGAGATTATCTATGAGAATTTATACTTGCCTTTGACCCACATGTCTTGGAATTCTCATAGCCGAGGGTCCTACACTTCCTTGTATGGCATGTAGTGAAATTTGCAAACATTTAGAGTGCTCTAGTGCGTATTTGAATTTTTCTGGTGCTTCAACTTATGGATTCATGTCCTCGTTAGATTCCTTGAGCCCCTCCTCTTCCAATTCAATGAGTTGCAATTGCATTCTGAGTTTGAGAACATATATGGTCATCGAAAAAAGGTTGCCGACAATAAAAACATAAATTTTTGGCCCGTAATTCCTTTACTTTTTCCGGGGTCAGTGTTTGTGTTACTGGCATTTATTCTTGAAGACCCAGCACCTGCGTGAGAAGAAGCAGAGGCAAAAGAAGCTGTCTTGGGTGTGAAAGAAAGAGAATTAGAAGACTGGACCATTTTACCCTTACTAAAAGAAAACCTAACACTGCCAGATGGAGTCTTTGCATCTCTCCACCTAGCCGATCCCTTCTGTTTAGTTGGATAAGTATCCAAGACACCCCCTTGTAGTCTTGACTTTGAGTTTCGACCCCACTGAATCAGACGCTGTCCTAAATCTGTGCCATGCATCTTTGTTTATGCTTTCTGATGATTTACCTCGTGCATATGTACTATATTTCATGCTTCTCGTAACATTCTTGGCTTAAACATCTGAACTTGAGCTGTAAATTCTTCCTCCAAGCTTGCTGTATACATTTGAACAAGATAATCTTTGAAAAGTCTGATCTTACAGGCTATGGCGTCAAACTCATCATCTAATTCCTTAAGAGAACTTATTTGTTGAAGCTTCACGAGATCTTCCATGAGAGCCTCATAGGTGGGTCCGAACCTTTGCTTTAGTTCTTCCACATATTTCTCCTAAGTCCATTGGCCACCTTCGTCTGACGCAGTGCGTCCTTGATGCCATTACCATGCCTTCTCATCAAGGTGTAAACTTGCTATAAGCACCTTCCAATCTTCAGGTGTGTTATTTATTTGAAATAGAATTCACACTTCAAGATCCATCCTAAAATATCACTTCTTTGGAATCTGGGAAACTCCATTTTTGTAAAATGCATGCGATGCTGGTACTTATTGTTTTCTAGTCTTGGTCGTCCTCTGCGCTGGTTATGACTAGGCCTTCCTTCATCGGATGTATTGGTACGATCACGTGCTATCTGAGCAACCTAGTTGGTAAGAGCTTGGACGCCACTTGGGAGATTAGCCAGATTGGCAAAGGCGTCTTCTAGTGCACGAAGTCTGTCCTCACTGTTATCTACCATGGTATGTTGCAATCTTTGTGATCTTGTTTTAGGCATACAGGTTGAGCACCGCCAGCTCTGAAACCACTGATGAGTAGAATAGGAAAGAATAGAGAAGAATGGGAGAGAGACGAGAGAGATAGAAGGAAAGAGAGAGAACTTCTGAATAGTACTCAGGAATTATTATTTCAAAACATATTGATGAATTACATAGAGTTTGTTTATATAGGTTCCCCTAGGATAGGCTTAATGGTCTAACGGTAACTAACCATAACTGAATTAATTATCCTCTAATTATCTATTTACAAATCAGATTCACATATCTATACTCAGATAATCCACTCCAAATACTAAATACCACATAACAATTAGTACATACTCACATAATCTCAATCATCATCATTGTTTATATGTAAGTGAACACAACACTTCAACAATATCACATTCTCAAATATGCCAATTGCGTATCAAGAGTTTAAAATAGCAAACATGTTTCAAATCTATTTCAATAAGAATCCATTAATATTCAACTATAAAAATTAGATTTTCACCGGTTATCTTAAGTGTTTGAGAGGTCAAAGGTTATCCCTCAATCATAACTTGCTTTCTGAATTAAATTCAAGTTCATCGGTGCTTCGTAAGGTTAGTCTACAATTACATTAACACCTATCACTATTAATCTTTAAAATCACCACTTCCAACATCTAATTTCATACTTTAATAACCAAATTTCTCAACTATAAAATCACTCTCACATCCAATAAGTTCTTTAACTCTCATTAATTTCAGTTAGCTCTCAACAACTTAAATAATTGCTAATATATAATCCAACAACTCAAAATCATCATCAATGTCACAAATTACTAACTTCCATCTCTCAAATTTCAACTCTTTAATAACCCAAAACTCTCAACTATTGAGTTTAGTCACGATTAGGTTTATTAACTCTCATTAGCTCCAACTAACACTAACAAAATCCTTAATCAACATTAATGGCAGCCATCTACCTTAAGCACTGCCATTTATGGTACTTTAGGACATACTTTCGTCTATAATTGAGAGCCCACTCTCATGGATGCATCAAACAACTATATCTAGGTTTAGATAACTCAAATAACTCCTATTAATCCCATTTAGACTAATGGATTCAGACCTATAGCCTTAAGTCCGAAAATCATCATCTTTCAACTTCAAATCTCACTTTTAAAACCTGTAAAGAGAAGAAGAAGAGATAAGGAAGACATGCTTAGGTGAAATCAAGCTTCAATCACCTTTAAAATGCCCAAGAGTTGATGCTTTAGCAGAGAAACAACTCTCTTCGTTGCCCTCCCTCTGTTTCAGACTCATTTCAACTTGTTTCGGACATTTTTGCATTTTTTAAAGAAAATTGATTTTGTAATTTATGTTGCAGCATAATTCACTAGGCTAAAACTCTGATTTCTTTTCTCTTCAATTTGAGCTTGGTCCAAAAGCTAAAACCACACCCAATAGCCATCTCTAACTATTTTGAAATCCATTTATATTTAAATTTACAAATTCACCCTTTATTAGCCTAATTAATCAAGGGAATAATTTTTTTGGGATGTTACAATTGTAAAATGATTAATACGTTCATTTTTGGCTTGCATGCCCTGCTGTTTCAGGAAATGATGGGACTTACATACTTCATGTTGGACCAATCAAGAAAGGAAGCTGAATATTGCATGGAAAATGCCTTTAACACTTATTTAGTATGTATGGTTTATTTTGAGATGATAATTGTTGATTAGATGATAGGCTTTTTCTTGGACGTTGCTCTGTTACTGCTTTATTCCTTTGCTGTCATGTTGGTTTACAATGATTTTATGTCCAGAAACTTGGTTCGTCTGGGCAGCAAAATGCCACGCGATGTGGTCTCTGGTGGATAGAAATGTTGAAGACACAAAATCTATGCAAGGAGGCGGCTCCAATTTATTTCCGCATTTGTGGTGAGGTAGTGCATTTTTTTTTTTTGGGGGCTCTAAAAAGAGTAATTTGGGAAACATTTCTTCTGCTGCTGACAACATTCTTTTGTATTAGGATATCCTACATTCTGCTGTGATGCTTGAACAAGCGTCCTACTGCTACTTGTTGTCCAAACCTTCAATGTTACGTAAATTTGGGTTTCATCTTGTGCTTTCTGGGGATCGTTATAACAAGTGTGATCAGGTATTGGTCTGTCAATGTTCTGTAGAAACATTATTCCTTGTGATGTGGTCCTTTCTCTTCCTAATTTTCATAATTGGTCTCGAACAGATCAAGCATGCAATTCGAACATACAGAAGTGCTCTTTCTGTTTTTAGGGGAACTACATGGAGTTATATCAAAGATCATGTTCATTTCCATATAGGACAGTAAGTTAGACCCTGTTCAGCAATAGTACATGGATTTTCATCAAAATAAACTTTGGTATCTACGTTCTCCAAACTTTTTGTTGTTTTTAAGAAAAGATGATTGTTTTAGGTGGTATGCTTCTATTGGGATGTGTGATGTGGCTGTCAAGCATATGTTGGAAATTTTGGCTTGTGGTCACCAGTCCAAGACAACACAGGAGTTATTTTTGGGCGACTTTCTTCAAATAGTTCAGGTGATAGTGGCTTTTCAAATGTATAGAACCTGTCAGTTTGTTCTTTTCAATCTCATCTGCTTGCAGTATTGCATTTCAAAACCTGATTATATTTTTAGATAGTGCTTGTGTAAATAAGTTTACTTGCATTATATGTGTGATATATTTGGCAATTACTCAAATCATTTTGTGGCATCTTGTTTTGGTTCTGGAATGTCTTTTGGAAGCTGAGTTAGACAAGAGCTAATTAATTTAACACTTGTCTTAAATTTTCCTTTATATGATAGAAAACAGGACGAACATTTGAAGTATCAAGACTTCAGTTGCCTGTAATCAACTTTTCTTCTCTCAAGGTCATCTTTGAAGACCACCGAACTTTTGGATCGCCTTCAGCTGTAAGTTGAACCACTTTTGGTGCTTGTTTTTTCTGGTGTAAATTGTCGTGTTTTAATTCTCAAAATGTTCTCCCCCTCCCTTTTTATTTAGCCCTTGTTGATGATTACTGTTGAGCAGATTTAAAATTTGTTAGAAAATAGGG
Organism: Prosopis cineraria; assembly: GCF_029017545.1. Classification (NCBI taxonomy): domain Eukaryota; kingdom Viridiplantae; phylum Streptophyta; class Magnoliopsida; order Fabales; family Fabaceae; genus Prosopis; species Prosopis cineraria. Next base: position 49,020,505 of record NW_026555332.1, read on the forward strand.
ATGGGGCTTATATAAATAAATCTGAGATGCAGTGGCATCTTGTTGGCATGTTATCTTGGGTGATGTTATTCTCTTTCACCCTTAATTTTGGTCTTTTTCCCTGGAGACGCCTGTCATGGTTTCTGTTCAGTCTAAATTTCTATTTAACCTACATAATGCATATCTTGCCTTGTGTGTAAAGGGATACTTGGTTATATCCCTTAATCTTTTCATCATGCAATGAAAGAATTGTTATACGAGATTCTCCTAATGTCAAATCATTCACTACCAACCAAAACTTGTATTTTATACTGGCTGCAAAGCATCAGATTTTACTAGTCAACCAGCTGGTCAAGCCTTACCACTGCGAAGTGGATTGGAAGGTGATGTGACCGTGAGATATGGTCAGACTTATAAGAGGAGATCAAGGGGGCAGTTGGGTGTAGAAAGGAAATACCCATTGGGTTAGGATTAATATCCTGAGGGTCCAGAAAAGAAGGATTATGCCATGATGTTTTGGTAGGGTGGCTTAGATTTAGTCTCGATATTGAAGTCACCTTTTTGCTTGCTTTATTTGGCTGTATTATTTTTGTTGGCACTCAAGGATGTTTTAGAGAAGTTAGGCAGAAGTGAGGAGAGTGCTGGTCTCTCGAACACCAGTGAGAGACCTTTTCTTGTTGCTGTGTTCTTCCATTTAGTTTGTAATTTCAGTTGTTGGGAATAGGGTTTTGGCTAGAATCAGTGAGTTTCTCTTGTAACACTGATTCAGTTCATATGCATTAATATCAAAAACCTCAGAATTTCCCTCATTTATTTCTCTTTACATTGAAAGCTTGGTTCTATTAGTTACTTTAGAGCAGAGCTCTAACAATTGGCATCAGAGCCATGCAATCCTCGGACCTTCTGATAAGCGCAAGAGAGATGGCCGAAAGAGTGCAGTACTCCAATCCCGAGGTACAAGAGTTGAAAGAATCTGTTGGAGGACTATCGAAAGAAATGATCATGATGAAGGAGATGATGCAGACGATGCAAGATAAATTAGAGCAAATAGCAGAGAAACAGAAAAGTGCAGACCAACCTCTTGAACAAGATCAACCCAGCCATGAAGAGACTACAGGAAGCACCGGAGATCATGAAAAAGAAGTAGGGAAGTACACGAAGCTGGAGTTACCAATATTTGATGGAGAAGACCCTATCGGGTGGCTTTTCAGAGTGGAAAGGTATTTTCGAATCAATGCTGTGGCTGAAATGGAGAGACTGGAAGCAGCCATCATGTGCCTCGAAGGTAAGGCTCTTAACTGGTATCAATGGGTGGAAACTCGAGCACCTATCCGAGAATGGTCAGAGTTCAAGCAAGAACTTCTGCGTCGATTTCATCCCTCACAGCTTGGGGATGAATATGAGATGATGTTTGCAGTCAAACAGGAGCGTTCTGTGCGCGAGTATGTGGAGGAGTTCGAACGCGTATCAGCTATGGTGGGAGACGCATCAGAATCGTGTGTGGTTGGAGCATTTCGTGTAGGACTAAAACCAGAGATAAGGGCTGAATTAAAGCTCACGGCCGCCAGTACCCTTAGAGAAATTATGGAGATGTCTATTAGGGTGGATGAGAGGAATCAGGTAATAGAGAAGGCCAAAGACTCACGGTTTCTGCGAGGCCAGCGTTTTCAAAGTGGGCTTAAAAATGAATCAGCCCAAACTCCTTTCACACGGATCACTCATGTGGCTGAGCCCAGTAAAAGCATGCATGCCTCTTCAATACACTCGGGACTCCAGAAACGGGCTGAGACAAAAACGGCAGACTCAAAAGTAGCGAGCAACACGACAGGAACAGCGTCGTCACGTCCAGGGGGACGAACCCAGCGACTGTCAGATGTGGAATTAACTCGTCGACGAGAGCTTGGTTTGTGTTTCAAATGTGCAGATAAATTCGGACCTAATCACATCTGCAAAAATAAAAATCTGCAAGTGATGTTGCTGGAGCTAGAGCCCGAGAAGGGAACCGAAGGCCATGAACCAATATGCACTGAAGATAGTGAAGAAGCCGAAGAAGATGAAACTCGAATGGAGTTATCACTAAACTCCATAGTTGGGTTTGGAGGGAATCACACTATGAAGGTACGTGGGAGACTAGAGAAAGCTGAGATTGTGATTTTGATTGATAGTGGGGCTACCCACAACTTCATAGCTGAGGAATTAGTCACCAAAATAAAAATTCCAGTGGAGGACATTGCCGTCTATTCTATCACTGTTGGGGATGGGTTTAGTATTAAAGGGAAGCAACGCTGCAAAGACCTCAAGTTATAGGTACAAGGCCTGGACATTATTCAAACTTTCTACCCCTTTCCACTCAGTGGCGTGGATGTTGTACTAGGAGTGGAATGGTTAAAATCTTTAGGAGAAGTGAAGGTTAACTGGGGGCAACTGACCATGAAGATTGGTAAGAAAGGAAACAAGGTGTGTTTACAAGGTGATCCTGCTCTAACCAAGGCCTTGGTTTCCCTCAAGTCATTTATTCAATCCGTACAGAAGAGAGGGGAGGGGTACATGATCGAATATAATGGGATGAATAATGAAGAAACGACAGCTGAAACTATACAATTGGCGCCTGAAATTCAGAACCTCCTAGACCAATTCTCTATAGTTTGTCGACCTTTTGAAGGGTTACCACCAACTCGTTCTCATGATCATGCAATAGCAACCAAACCAGGCGAACAGCCTCCTAACATACGGCCGTATCGGTACCCTCATGTTCAAAAAAATGAAATTGAGAAGATGGTGAAAGATATGTTGAGAGCAGGTATCATTCAGCCCAGTCAAAGTCCTTATTCAAGTCCAGTTTTGTTGGTTAAGAAAAAAGATGGAAGCTGGAGATTCTGTGTGGACTATAGAGCCTTGAACAAAATCACGGTGCCTGACAAGTTTCCCATACCAGCTATAGATGAGTTGTTGGATGAGTTAAAAGGAGCCGCCATCTTCACCAAGCTGGATTTGAAGTCCGGATACCATCAGATCAGAATCATGGTTGGAGATGAACATAAAACAGCATTTAGAACCCACGAGGGACATTATGAATTTAAGGTAATGCCCTTTGGTTTAACCAATGCTCCTTCCACATTCCAATCTTTAATGAATGAGATATTCCGAGAGCATCTTCGGAAATTTGTGCTTGTATTTTTTGATGACATACTTATTTATAGCCATGATTTATCATCTCACTTGAAACATTTGAAAGCTGTTTTGTCTATCCTGAAAGAGAACCAGCTAGTGATCAACCTTAAGAAGTGCACTTTCGCCCAATCAAAAATTGAATATCTTGGGCATATCATTTCCAAGGAGGGAGTGCAAGCGGATCCCAGCAAAATTGAGAGTATGGTGCAGTGGCCTAAACCCAAGAATGTGAAATCCTTAAGAGGGTTCCTAGGGTTGACAGGGTATTATAGAAGATTTGTCAAGAATTATGGAAAAATCGCTAGTCCTCTCACCAATTTACTTAAGAAAGATGCCTTTAAATGGACCCCAAAAGCTGAAGAAGCCTTCCAAAGTCTCAAGACAGCCATGACTTCTCTCCCAGTACTAGCTATGCCTGATTTTTCCATCCCGTTTGAGTTGGAAACAGACGCTTCCGGGTCTGGAATAGGAGCAGTGCTGATGCAGAATGGCCGTCCAGTGGCATATTTCAGCCAAAAGCTCTCTAACCGCGCTCAACAATGTTCCATTTATGAGAGGGAACTTATGGCAATTGTTATGGCGGTCAAGAAATGGCGACACTACTTATGGGGGGAGAAATTTGTCATCCGGACAGATCAGAAAGCTTTGAAGTTTCTGCTGGAACAGAGAATTGTAGAAGAAAGTCAACAGCACTGGATCACTAAATTAATGGGGTTCAAGTTTGAAATAGCTTACAAACCGGGCAAGGAAAATCGTGCAGCGGATGCACTTTCAAGGAAAGAAGAAAATCTGGAGATACATGGTTTTTCTTTATGGCAGCAAGGTGACCTTGAAGAATGGGAGAAAGAAGTACATGCTGATCCTAAGTTAAATGATATACTGCAAAAAGTCATTACCAAGCAAGGAAATTTGGAGGGATACAGCCTTGTGAAGGGTTGTCTACACTATAAAGGACGATTGATGCTACCAAAGAAGTCTACCAGAATTCAATTGCTCATGAAGGAATTTCATGATTCACCAACCGGAGGCCATTCGGGTTATTTGCGCACTTACAAGAGGCTTTCTACTGTTGTATATTGGGAAGGCATGAAAAAAGACATCCAACAATATGTGTCACAGTGCGACGTGTGCCAAAAGAACAAATATCAAGCATTAACTCCAGCTAGGCTGTTACAACCCTTGCCGATTCCTCAACAAATTTGGGAAGATATTAGCATGGATTTCATTACAGGACTTCCAAAATCCAAAAGACATGACGTCATACTTGTTGTTGTTGATAGGTTGACAAAATATGCCCACTTCTTGGCTTTGACCCACCCATTTACAGCAAAAGAAGTTGCTGAAAGATTCATTAATGACATTGTTAAATTGCATGGGTTTCCAAAAACAATTGTGTCAGATAGGGATAGGGTGTTTGTAAGTCAGTTTTGGAAGGAATTATTTAAGCAAGCAGGCACTCAGCTTTGTCTTAGCTCTGCTTACCACCCGGAATCTGATGGCCAAACCGAGGTCTTGAACAGGAGCTTAGAAACTTACCTGCGTTGTTTCACCAGTGAGAAACCAACCCAATGGGCGCAATGGTTACCTTGGGCTGAATATTGGTACAACACAACTCATCATGGGGCTGCTGGAATGACACCCTTTAAGGCGGTGTACGGATGGGACCCTCCTACTTTTTTTAAGTTGAATGGGGAACCGTCAGGCATTGAAGCTGTCAATGAACAGATTCAGTCCCGGAATTCCATTATTGCCATTTTAAAGGAAAACCTCACTGTGGCGCAAGAAAGAATGAAGAAGCAAGCTGACAAACATAGGCGAGAGATACAGCTGGACATTGGAGATTTAGTCTATGTCAAAATCAGACCCTACAAGCTGAAATCTTTAGCTAAAAGACTTAATGAGAAACTCAGCCCTCGTTTCTATGGCCCCTTCAAGATCATAGAGCAGATTGGACAGGTCGCATACAAGCTGGAACTTCCTTCCACAGCTCGCATTCACCCAGTCTTTCACATTTCTCAACTCAAAAAATCAGTTTGTTTAGCTATTGTCACTCCTACTATACCACCAGCACTTTCTGCAGAATTGGAGCTACAGGTACAGCCTCAAGACATATGCAAGGTTCGGAAACTTATGACAGGCCAGCTGGAGGTTTTAGTGAAATGGAGAGATTTACCCGAGTTTGAGAATTCATGGGAGACAGCTGACACCGTTTCTCTCCAATTTCCAGATTTTCCCCTTGAGGACAAGGTGAGACTCTTAGAGGCGGGAAATGATGTGACCGTGAGATATGGTCAGACTTATAAGAGGAGATCAAGGGGGCAGTTGGGTATAGAAAGGAAATACCCATTGGGTTAGGATTAATATCCTGAGGGTCCAGAAAAGAAGGATTATGCCATGATGTTTTGGTAGGGTGGCTTAGATTTAGTCTCGATATTGAAGTCACCTTTTTGCTTGCTTTATTTGGCTGTATTATTTTTGTTGGCACTCAAGGATGTTTTAGAGAAGTTAGGCAGAAGTGAGGAGAGTGCTGGTCTCTCGAACACCAATGAGAGACCTTTTCTTGTTGCTGTGTTCTTCCATTTAGTTTGTAATTTCAGTTGTTGGGAATAGGGTTTTGGCTAGAATCAGTGAGTTTCTCTTGTAACACTGATTCAGTTCATATGCATTAATATCAAAAACCTCAGAATTTCCCTCATTTATTTCTCTTTACATTGAAAGCTTGGTTCTATTAGTTACTTTAGAGCAGAGCTCTAACAGAAGGCTTAATGTATCTTGAGTCCTTGACCCTTATAAATAGCCATATGTTCGCATTCCTTCAACCTTTGCGTAAATCTGTTAATTTTATACCTTGTTAAAGAATCTTTTCATGGTGCACTGAATCAATTTATTCAGAGAAGGTGATGTTCCTATTTGACTCTTTAAGCTGAATTCAGAGTTAGCAACTAGCATCTATGCGCTTCTTGATATTGGCCGTATGAAAAATCAAATGATGTCTATGTATGTGTGTTTTCTCTTCATATTTGTGTTTAAATGTTCAGGGGTTTATCAATATAGTCTCACAGCTTAAGGTGTTGCTCATAATAAAATTTTCAGGCTAACACTAGAGAAAGCTTGTGGCGTTCCTTGGAGGAAGAAATGATACCAGCTTTCTCTACTACCAAGAGTAATTGGCTGGAGTTGCAATCAAAGCTTATTCCAAAGAAATACAGAGAATCAAATGTTTGTATTGCAGGAGGTATTAACATGATAGGACTTCATTCAGAGTTACTAAATTGAATAATTAACTATATCATTTCTCTTCTTGAACTTTTCTTTCCAATATTATTTTTAATCCTGGGATAAGTAATGATCTTTTTCTGCTCTTGAGCTACATTCTGACAAATGGGTGGACTGTTTTGGCTCTTGAGTGGACTTGCAAAGTTCTCTTGAGCTGAGGTCCTTTAGTTTAGGCTTTGCATTTAGCTATAGGAAGATTCATCGTCCTTCATGGTTGTACTACTTTTCTTTTATCTCAATGAATATTTTGTATTTAAAAAAAGAGGCATGAAAGGAAAAGCCCAAGAGTAAAAGTTTGAATTTGTAATTACTAAGGTTATTGAAACATATGTTTGCATTAGGTGCAGGCTGCTGGTAGTTCTAGTGAAAACTGCTAGAACAAAAAGGCTTATTTTGCCTGACCATCCACAAAATATTAGAAATAATCTTATTTGGATTGCTTTGTAGTTCTAATCATACTGCTTGAAAGGACTCCCATGAAGTGGAAGGAAGACTGATCTGACCGCGATTAACACAGTAGAAATAAGAAACCATGCCCTCCTAGTCTATCCAATTTGGAGGACATCCAAAAGCTTGAGCTAGGGCATAAGAGATCACTCTGGCTCCCAAAAAATTGGAGTTCTCATGGAAGATTGGGACATTGAACACTACATAACAAACTTGTGAGGGTTTGGGTGAGGTTGCAAAATGGTGATGGCCAGGACCTTTCAAGTTTCAACTAAACCTTGGGAGCAGTAATTCAGCATGAGTAATAATCTCCTATGTCTTGAAAAATCAAGCAATCATATTTGGACGTTTATGAAAAAATCAGATGGCCTGTGGTCTTATACTAATTTTGTTAATATTCGTAAGAGCACAAACTTGAACTGTAATTGGGCTAATTTTGATCTCACCAAGTATACTATCTTTTCTTTGGTTTCTCATTTTGCTTGTTCTTGTGAAGTTTATGTATTGTTTCACTAACCTGTTACAGAAGCTGTGAAGTTGAATGTCGAATTCAAAAACCCTCTGCAAATACCAATTCCTGTGTCTGGAGTTACCCTTATATGCAAGCATTCTCCCAGTACTGTTGAAGGAAGACCTGGTAAGCTTTGAGTTTTCATTGACATTGTCATTTATGTGTTAAGATTCTCTATCTTTTTAAAATTTATCTATCAAACTTTCATATTTTTAGCCTTTCTTCTTGATGCTAATTGTTTGTCAATTGTTGTACAGATGAAAATATTTCAAGGATGGAAAATGATAATGCGGGTAAATGTGAAGAATTGACAGTCTGCATGTAGGCATCTCAACATGTTAGTTTCATTTATACTTTGTTCTTGTATTCCAGAGATGAATTTATCTCTTTGTTACATCGCTGCAGGCACATGAACTCTGAGAATTCTTCTTTTTCGGTGTTGGAGGTTGACTTCTTATTAAGAGGTGGTGAAACAACCATGGTGAGTTTATAGCACCCTAGAATTCCTTTCTCATCTCAGTTCCTCCTCGCTGGAGCTATCATGGTTATAAAAGCAGGGCAGCATTTTAGGTGAAATGGTATTGCTTTGACTGAAACCATATGAATTGTTTTTGTTGTCAGAAATAGGATCTTCCATGTTTCATATTTATGTGCTTATGTTCAATAAATTAAAACTCATGTAAAATAACCCTAGACCTCAGTTTTTAGAGCTTGAAATAATTGGTCTTTCTGGAAAAATGCTATCTGAATAGAAGTCCAAATATGATATCTCTATTGTCCAGGTCATCTGCATTTTGAACAAGGCAGGCTATCATGGTAAAATTGAAATTATAGGCTATGTTTGGTATGGAGGAATGAGGAAGTGGGACTGGGACTGGGATTGGGACTGACTCTGACTAATCCCAAGTTTTGTTTGGTACTGGGAATGTAGATTTTAATCTCAATCTCAATCCCACTTAGGTGGGATTACTCAGTACCACCCCCTTGATATTGCAAAATCAATCCTACGATTGATTTTGGTAAAGACCAAAATGCCGTTACCCCTACCTCTCATGCACTTCATCTTCTTCTTTCACCAGTTCGAGAGTGTCTAGATCCAATATCATGTTCTTTCACTGGTTTGACAACTCGTCCATTTCTTTTGTCTTCATCTTCGAACCCAGTTCATCAGCATCATCAGTGACAATTTGAAATCCAGATTTCATCATCATCTTCCTCAGTTAGTTTGGATTTGGGAACAAGTCATTGGATAAGGTTCACTGCTGCATTTACTCCCAGATCCGCTGCCACTTTCTTCAGTTCAAGAGATTCCAAATCTGGTTCCAAGTCATCGGACGATCTCAGTTGCTGTGTTTGCTCTTAGATCGTGAGTCCATGACAAAGATCGTTGGGTTTGTTCCAAGTAATCGATGGCAGGGGGAGTGAGGTGGGGTTCAATAGTGAGTCATGACTGAGAAAATGGGTTTTAGCCTTTCAAGGCAAATTTTTTTATTAATTATAAGGGTATTATAATTTTTTCATAAATTATGTGTAATTGTAAAATAAAATATAGTAAAGTATTCCTGCAATTATTACTCCATACTAAACATAATTTTAAAGTCCCAATCCCACTCCCAATGCCACTCCCAATTCCAATCCCAATCCCTCTAAATTCAAGCTTGTGTACTAAATAGGGTCATAAGTTATAGCTTCTCCTATTTTCTTTTCTGTTTAAAGCTATCATTAGTTTGGAAGGTTAATTAATGTTTGTTTAGAGATGAAAAGTTTTCTTTCTTTTGGATGGCTTTTCATTCTTCTTGGCCTAGTGAAGGAGATGAGTCATTGATGACTTCACTTGGGGTGCCGGAATGATCCTTGGAATATCTGGGAACCATTGCAGTATATTGCTGTAATTTTAAAACAACTTTCTTTTTTTCACCTGTTTTGAGGTGAGATTACGTGTCTGTTTTCTTTATTGTGCTTTTGATTCGGTATGACAATGTCAAAATCTCCCTTGCTATGCTAATTACTTTTAGATACATCTTCTCATTGAGATGCAGTAAAATGTTTGATATCTATATTTTTCCATTATTGTTGCCAAATTTACAAGATTCACTTTGTCAATTTAGGTGCAACTATCAGTTACTCCAAGAGAAGAAGGTACTTTGGAAGTTCTGGGTGTTAGGTGGAAGTTGTTGGGTTTCATAGTCGGCTTTCATGACTTTGACTTTAATCATGTAAAGAAGAACAATTTAAAAGGAAAGAGGAAAGAGAAGCGCTCAACTAATGAAAACTTCAAGTTTTTAGTGATTAAGGTGTTTGCTGCTATTCTAACCTTTTTATCATTATTCTTACAAGCTTACTTCAACTGAGTCTTCTTGTAATCTCAAGATTAGACTAAATGAACATTCTTTCTCTCCTAAAATCACAGAGCATACCAAAGCTTCAAGGGTCCATTCACCCTTTCCCTGACAAGGCATATGTGGGAGATCTACGGCACCTTGTTTTGGAGTTGAGAAACCCATCAGAGTTTCCTGTTAAGGTATCTGTTTGAATTTAATTCCTATAAATTGTTATTACTTTCTGTTTATAACTATTTCTTGAATTCTTTTTTGTATATCAAACCACCTAGGTATGGTGGTTAACCTTTGAATGTCAGGAATTGTTATTGTTGGTCTGCTGTAGCTTTGAGGGGGAGGGGTTAGAGCTTCATTTGTTGTCATGGTACCAATTAGACCAGCTTACAATTACACAAGGCACATAACTTCACTAAAAGACACATGTAGCCAGGCTTCCCTCTGCCATGACTAAACCGGCTTTTCTTCTGCTCTTTCATATATATATATATATATTGTCTCCATGTTCATTCAATTTGGATTTTGGCAGAATCTGAAGATGAAGATAAGTCATCCTAGATTTCTGAATATTGGAAATCAGGAAAGCATGAAGTCAAAGCTTCCTGCTTGCTTAATGAAGAAGGTAGATTCAGTACCAAGTGGTGCAAACGCTGATCCATTTAACATGTCTGACACAGCCTCTCTGTTTCCCGAGGTTGGCATGGAATGCTTTTCATTTAAGTTCTGTAATACAAGTCTGATCTGAAATGGCTACAATTCACGTTATGGTCTCATGAATTACTCTTTCAGGAAACGTCAGTTCAGGGTGCTATGCCCTTCTCATGGCCTCTTTGGTTTAGGGCAGCTGTTCCTGGTGACATTTCTCTATATATAAGCATATATTATGAAATTGGAGATATATCAAGTGTCATCAAATACCGTATTCTTCGGTTACAATACAATCTACAGGTTTGATATAATAGATATTTGAAGTGAAAAATATATGATGTGATTTGCTTTGTTTTTCTTTCTTCATACTGTTTATGTGTCTTTGCTGTCACGGCAATGGAAATTTATAGAATAATTACGTTTTTTGCTTTTTTTTTTCGGCTGCCTCTATAGGATCTAGAGGTTCTGTTTACCAGTTATAAATTTAATTAACTGTTAGTTCTAATATTTTACTTCCACAGGTAATGCCATCATTGGACGTGTCTTTTCAAATTAGTCCTTCTCCTTTGAGATTACAAGAGTTCCTTGTTCAAATGGATGTTGTTAACAAGACAGCCTCAGAAGATTTCCAAGTTAACCATCTGTCCTCTATTGGGAGCAACTGGGAAATATCATTGCTTCAGCCTGCTGATACTATTTTTCCTTCACAATCATTGAAGGCTGGTCAAGCAATTTCATGTTTCTTAATGCTAAAGGTTTGTATTCAAGGCTTTAATTTTGTGATCTATCTCCAAATCATGCTTTCTATGATGGCATGGGTGAGACTTCATTTTAAGGGGTGATAGCAAGATGTCAAAAGATTAATAAGCATAGCAGTTAAGTATTGCTAAAGTGATTGTTTAGGTTAGACTGACAGTTATTTAGTACCTGATGGAGAACAAAATGTGCATATTAGTGGAAAAGTAAGCAATTAAATTGCTTTGCCTGTTTCTCATGGCATATTATTGGGATTAGGAACATGTGATCACTCTATTAATAGCAGATGACTTGATGCAAAAGGTCGAGCTGTGTGATTGAGTAAAGTGGTTATGTTGATATAAACGTTTTGTTTTTTTTTTTTTGGGGGGGGGGGAGTGGTATTGTTTATGGATCATCTCCCACATCTGTAAAATAGTAACTGGATCGTTTGCATGTGTAAGCCAGTAGGTGGTATTGTCTTGTCCAATTATATCGAGAATGTAGATAATGCAAGCTTCTTGCTATTATCTGATTGGTTGTACTCCCTCTAGTTCTATATATAAGTCATCTTTTAGAAGGGATTGATGGACCTTTTTATAAGTCACTTTGCATCAAAAAGTGAATCATTAATTACTCTTTTCCAATTTTACCCTTTTACAATTTTCGATGAGTAGAGTAAAAGGTTACATGTGAGAGAAAATGTTTATAAAGATGATGCATTTAATAAGGGTAAATTAGGAAATTTTTTTTTGTAATATCAATTATTTAACTTCATCTCTTTGATTCTGGTGAGGTAGTTAGAAGTTGCTTATATATAAGACTGGAGGGAATAGTTATATGCTATGATGATTTTTAATTCTTATTTTTTTTCACCTTAACATATATAGATTTGTCCTCCTGAAAGAATTAAAGATTGTGACATTTTTTTAAAAAAAAAAAGGAGGAAAGAAAAGAAAGGAATGTGTAATGATTGAAAATAAGCATTTAAAGAAAAATTAACTATATAAGCTGAGAAGTTATAGTAAAGAAATGTAGAAAGAGTCTGCATCCATAATATGTAATGGTGTTGTGCAATCTATACATTAACTTCACCTAGCAGGATAAAGCTTATTGTTGTTGTTTTGGTCCATTGCTATGCTCAATTATTAGAACTAGTGTGCTTTCCCTTGATTTTGTTACCTGTTCTGTCCTGTGTCTTTTTTCTATGTATGCCTTTTTCTGTGAAAAAACTGGCAATCTAGATTTTATGGAAAAGTATGCGTGTCTTAATGTGTGATTCTTTCAGTTGGCTGAATTAGATTAGTGTTTGCCATCAGAATTGCAGGAGCCTATTGACTGCTAAGGACAATATATCTTTGGTTCCTAAGCCTATCAAAAATGATATCAAATTGGTGCATCAAGGTAGCGAGGATTCAGTTTACGATATGAGTAGGGAGCCTTTGGTCAATTTTCACCATTATGAAAGATTGCAGCAGGAATTACTGCATGAGGTAGGCATTTATCTTTTGTATCAAGCCCATCACTATATATATTGGTATTAGAATTAGAATTTGTTGTCATTATTTAATATGTTCATTATCCTTAGGCGAGACATGTAAGTAAGAACAGTGATCTGATGACTTCCTTCTTCAAGAGTGAGAAAGCAGTTGAAAATTTCATCCGTAATGAGGAATGAGCATGGATAGGGTACTTACTCACCCAAGACTGGACAGGACCCATATAAAATGACCATACCGGGCCATTCTCTGAACTGGACGTGGGCGATGACAAATCATAGAACCAGTCAGGTTGCACCATCCTTGATCAATCCTCAAATCTCCGTGCTTGCATACTCAAAAGTAATTTCAATATGTTGCCTCTCCCATATCGCTGGCCTCCTTGGCTGCATCTAACCCCACACCTTGCGATATATGCCTCCTCTTCACTCTCACACCTCACACCCCTTGCTAGTCAGCCTTGACAGATAAATCCTTGTTTCATAAATGTTAGAATTTGGTCCCTCTAGTTCAAAGCAAGCAATATTGCCACAATGTTTTAGAACTATATAATTTTGCTGATCTGTCATATTTCCATAAACAATTTAATAGTCTATTGACTTGGAGGCCAACTTTGAGTTTGTTATTGGTGCCAGATAAATATTGTCCTAGTCAGCAAATAATTAATTTGATATTAATTTTTTCTATGAATCATATGGTGAAGGGTAAAAACTTGGACATTGTCAGAAAAATAGGAATGTTACACTTTTTAAAGTAGGGGTACCAAATTGAGATTTTTATGAAGCTACTGGGGCTGAAAGTATATTGAAGCCCAATAGATTTAACCCAAAGATATTTTTTGTTTTTACAATTATCGTAGTGAAAGTTTCTACTCGAATTATCATCATCATCATCATCATCTACTGACTAGCTAATGACAAGAAATTGGTATGTTCAATCATTAATGAATGCCATGTATAGATTGCTCCGACAGCAATAAGTCTAAAGACAACTCTGAATAAAAATGAAAACTTTGAGGATTAACTCGGCTAATGTTGTTGACATTGAGTTAGAATCTTGTTGAATTGTATATTGCCTAGTCCTTACACTTTGGACTATTTTCCATCTCGTTGCAGGTGCAGGGAGACCTGAACACTGTTGATTTTGTATTGATCTCTCGGCCACTGCAGAGTAACAGTAGTGCTGGGTTTGCTGACACTCCTCTTGTCATGTCTCATTATGCATGCCATTGCAGGCAAGTTCCATTCCAAACCTACCAAAGGCTTCTGGTTGACGTTCTGAAAGATTTCAGCCATTCATTTGTTCCTTGTTTACTTGCTTTTTTCTGAGTTTATTTTAATGTCTTGTTTTCTCTCTTGACAGTACTGCAAGCACAGGCCCTATTTCGTGGTTATTGGATGGCCCTCGAACCTTACATCATAATTTCTCGGCATCCTTTTGTGAAATAAATCTGAAGATGCATCTTCACAATTCCTCTGATGTCACTGCTTTTGTGCGCATTTCCACCTCAGATTCTGCTGTCAATGGTGGACATCTGAACATCCTAAACATGGTTCAGTCATCTTCTCCTTCTGATGATCGAGGAGGGTGGCATCATGTCACCCCAGTGAATGAAGTAAAAGTCACATCAAACGTTAGCGGGACACAACCGGAAGAGTCTCTATCATTAGGAAGTGTCTCCCCGTACATTTGGTCTGGATCAAGCTCGACCAATATCCACCTAGAGTCTATGTCCTCAGCTGAAATTCCTCTTCAGATCTGTGTGTTCTCTCCTGGTATATATGATCTGTCAAATTACGCATTGCATTGGAATCTTCTCCTGGCCGAAGGTCGGGGAGATCAAGATGAAACGAGGCAGCGGTCAGGAAAGTGCGTTGGATATACATACTACCTAACTGTGCTCCAATCCACTTGAGAAGTTGGCAAAAATGTTGTATTACTCACAGATGCTTGAATTCCATATCTGATTTGTTAATGTGGGTTGTATATTATGTTTCAGTGTATTGATAAATATGAATAGGATCAGATCAAGGGATTGTGATACGTAGGGAGAGGAAAGGGATCAAAATATTCATTCTTTGTTCAAAGAATAATTGCGGAAATATATATTTCATTGAACCGAATGATGCAGTTGGACCGATTCAATTTGATAGAACAAGTTTTGGAGTGTTCTTACTGAGACAATATTACTGCTGACATGACTCTCTCTATTAGGTTGGGCCTTGGGGTGAGGATAACTGCCAAAAATATGGCCGATTCTTTTGTTTTATTGGCATCTGGGACGCGCTTTAGACGCTTGCAATCGTAACATTTGGTTATTGGAGGGAAAGAAATCGGATTTGGATATCATGCATTCATAAAAATAAAATTAAATGTAAAAGAAGATGTAAATACATGGATAGAATTAGATAGAGGAGATATTTGGATCCTGCTTTCTAACTAATTGTACTTCGGTAAAATCAAAACCTAGCAGACTTGTTTCTCGTTTTAGTTTAAACTAACCAAAAAAAAAATCCTTCATATATTAAATTTAATGTATAAATTTGATTAATAAGTGTAGTTTCTACTTAGTATCAAAAACTTTAATTTAACCTTGATCTTCATTGAACCAGAAGCTGATAATAAGGGAGTATTTAGAAATTATTTCCCTGGTCTTCGGTCATCACCTTTATACAAGCGTGCCATAGCCCTTTTTCTTTTATTTTGAAAGGAAAAATTCTTAGATATATGTAACGTTGGCGGGAACGGCTTTCTAAAGAACAAAAGTAGATATGAAAAGAAAATTGTGCATATCATCTTCAAGGCATAAGCAATACTTTCCTTAAAGTTTAATTCATCCCCATCTATTTTAGTCTTTAAATGTAAGTTGAGTTGATGATGAATTTTTTTCAAGATATAATGAAAATCCTTGAATATCATTTGCATTATTAGGACTCAAGTCAATGAACAATAATTTTTATAAAATAATAATTTGACTTTATCTATGATGCACTTAAAGAATAAAAACAATTAATTTCAATAGTTGGATATTGTTGGATATTTCAAATTAGTGATGTGAGAAGTATTTATAAATATTGAAATGGTACTTTATAGTGGTACCTTTTTAAGTAATAATTTTTTTTTAAAAGTTATAATCGATATTGATTCATATGAACAATCTTATGTTAATTGACACACATAACTATGTTGGTTCATGAACCCATAATTTAATAATTAATATTAATCAATGATTATTTATACTAACTTTTCATATAAAGAAACATCTTTTTAATATATACGGTTTTTTTTAGAATACAATTTTTTTTATCAAGTGATACCTTTTAATTTTATAACCTTCTAAAGGTGCTTTTAAAAATTAGAGAGACATGACATTAGTGACTAAAATTCACTGTATAAACTTCCATAAAAATTTATTAATTTATGAGGACATGACTTTTCAAAAACGCATCTCTTCATTTTAGAAAATATTCCCACATGTAATTCCTATTTTCTTGGGTGGACTGTTGATTTCTTGGGTGGATTGTTGAACCACTTCCTTTAATGTCACTTCCCTATTTCAATTTATAAAATACTTTAAAATAAAATTATACATATTAATAAATCTCATTAAATATATTTTATAACCTATTTTTTAAAATAAAAATATAAACTTTTAAAAACATATTTTACCATTTTATTTGTGAAAAAATATTAAAAAAAGAATATAATGAGAAGAATAATATTTAAAAAATATTATTGATAAAATTTTATTTTTATCAAAATATTTTATATTTTATAAAGGTGCTCCTACGAAAATGTTTTATAATTTAATACTGAAGTTGTATTAACCAAGCTTGCAACAAACGAAGAATATGGCAACGTTGAAGTCCCGTATATAGATGGGGTCTCTCCATTACTTCTCATCTACATTTCCTCACTTTCCATCTCTGCCACCTTTAACTAAAATTTCAACCGTTCAAATTTAATATATTATACAACTATTATAATTTTCATTGATATACATATAAACTTTGAAATTTTGTGCAAACAGTTTAATAATAAAAATGGGGACTAAAGAGAAAAAGAAATAGAGAGAATTCACGTGAAATACAGACTTTTGTTCAAAACTCCATTAAAGTTCAAAAAATCAAATGCTAAGATCGCTATAAATTTTTTTGTTATAGAAAAGGATATACACTGTTAAAGTTGCCACCTAATACACCGCTGAACTTAAACGACCGTTTTATTTTTTTAAAAAAATTGATTTAATGAAATATAAATAAAATAGAATTTTGATGGTAAAAATAAAATTATATTTTCATCCAACAAATACCGTTGTCTCTTGTAAGCTGCAATTTTGAAATCGGTGCTCTCCTTGAAGCCGCGTGAGGAAAATTCCGGCGTATCAGGATCCATTTCCTGGAAACCAGACCTTTCAAATTATAATTTGGCGTAACAAGTTAACAGACCCACCTCTACGCGCTTTCTTCAATCTCTCTTCGCTCCCTCTGAGCAGGTATTTTCATTTGCCACGGCGTCCCGTACCTCCATTGACTTTGTTTTCCATGAACCCACCTTCCCATATCCATAAATGCTCTCTTTTCCTCCTCCTCCCTCCACTGACAGTTTCAGATCCATACCTTAGTCTTGAAGCTCTCTCCCTCGTTTTTCCTTTCTTCTGAAGATGAATGACTTGTTCTCTGGCTCCTTCTCTCGCTTCCGTGGCGTGGAATCTTCGCCGGACCATCACCAGCAGCACCATGTCATCGAGATGGGTTCCGTCGAGGTCTCCTCTGAAGGCGGCGACCTCCACAAGTTCTTCCAAGACGTAGAATCTATAAAGGACGAGCTGAAAGAGCTCCAAAGACTGAACCGGAATCTGCAGAGCTCTCACGAGCAGAACAAGACCCTTCACAATGCCAAGGCCGTCAAGGACCTTCGCTCTCAAATGGACAGCGACGTCGCTCTTGCTCTAAAGAAGGCGAAGCTCGTCAAGGTCAAATTGGAGGCACTGGAGCGATCCAACGCCGCCAGCCGGAGCCTTCCCGATTGCGGACCCGGGTCGTCGTCCGACCGGACTCGGACGTCCGTGGTGAACGGTTTGAGGAAGAACCTGAAGGACTCCATGGACAGTTTCAATGAACTCAGGCAGCGGATCTCCTCCGAGTACCGGGAGACCGTGCAACGCAGGTATTTCACGGTTACCGGCGAGAATCCCGACGACAAGACCATCGACCTCCTGATTTCTACAGGTGACATCACCTGTATTCTTTTGTTGTCGTTTGTTATAGTTCTGTACCAAAACATTGACAAAACAATTTTGGAAATGGTTATAGCACCAGTTACTTCCCTTTATAAAACCATCATTCCTTGAATCACCAACTTTTTAAATCGAAATACGCCAGAATTTGCAAAATCAATTAAATGGAGAGGTGCTTTAACTTTTTGCAGATTCTTGAAGTTACGAGCCACTTACCCATTATCTCTAATTTAACCCAAACTTTGGAGATTCTATGTAATCGACCTCAACTCGAGTTGTTACACTTGCTGTATGCAGGTGAGAGCGAGACATTCCTTCGGAAAGCCATCCAGGAGCAAGGCAGGGGAAGAATTCTGGACACCATTAATGAAATTCAAGAGAGGCACGATGCGGTGAAAGATTTGGAGAAGAATCTGCAGGAGTTGCATCAAGTGTTCGTGGACATGGCAGTACTGGTGCAGTCCCAAGGAGAGCAATTGGATGATATTGAGAGCCACGTGGCGAGAGCGAGCTCGTTTGTGAAAAGTGGGGCCCAGCAGTTACAGACAGCAAGGAAGCACCAGAAAAACACCAGGAAATGGACCTGTTACGTAATCACGCTTCTGCTCGTGATTATCTTGCTCGTGGTGCTCTTCACTGTGAGGCCATGGCAAAATAATAGCAGTAGTTCGTCAGCATCACCGCAAACACCTGCACCACCACCACCTCCTCCTGCTGCTTGAACTTACAAATTTATTAAGAGTCTATTATTAGTAATCTAGATTCCGATGCTTGTGGGATTCATTTATTTTTCCGTGAAACCAGAGTTTTTATTCTCTGGCTAGGATCGATCTGGTTGATGAGGTGGGGCTGGTAGGTAGGGTGACCTTCAACAGTTTAATTTCAATTCGAGCTAAGATAGGAGGAAGTTTAGGTGGATATGTATGGCTCTATTGATGGGTAGCTCATGGTTTTGGGTATTACATTCTTTTCCTGTAATTAACTTTATATGCAAGAGGATCAGTTGCCTGTTTATTGGCGGCTTCATGTGTATTCTCTTGGGGATGTTATTTACGCAATCTACGTTGAGTTTGAGCATGCTATATACATACTTTTTTCTTATGCTTAACGTCTCTTTCCTAAATATTGTGAGCCTAATGGCATGTGGCAAATGGTGATATATAGCAAGACTTGAGTCCATTTTCTCAGTTCTCCTTTAACGCTTCGTTTCGGTGTTAGCAGTGGTGATAGCAAGACTGAATATATATATATATATATTTTTTATCTCAATCATCACGTAACAGATAACACCCACTTCAGTAAAAGTGACGTTGTGCTGTGTTATTAGTTCATGTATTTTTTTAAGGGATCTTGACATAATAATTAAAGACAGGCTTTAAACAAAGGTGGAAAGAAAAAATAAGTTCTTTTTTTTTTTTTGATGATATGCATATAATTAATGGATGAATGTAGGAACAAATTAATTAATTGTTTTCTGGACCAAGGAGCAAATTAAACAATTGCTATATATACACAGACATAGTCCACGCGCAATGTCATTGATATCCTCCAGGAAAAAAAAAGCGAGAGTCGTCTCTTTTAGAAAGACCACTTCCTCTGAAAAAGTAATATTTCAAGCTTTCAAACATCATTTTAGGTGGAAAATACGCAAATTTCCAATTAGACGGTGTTTTCCTCAATCGAACTGTGTTCTGAATCTAGAATAGCCAAGCGAGACGTTAAAATAGTAATTTCATTTAATTTAAGATGGGATAATGTTTGGTTCAATAAAAAAAAAATGATGATGATGGTTGAGATGCCTCAAGAATAAACAAAATAAGCAACTACTATAATTGCATGCTAATGGCCAATCCATGGCTCTAAAGACACCGTCGAGTTTCAACTGAAAAGGACCCTCGAGGTTCAGTTTCAGTCCCGTTTTCTTCTGCTCGAGCGACAATTCAAGACTTCGGCAGATCTTTCGCTTTCTCCTTCAGGCAACTGAAATTATCAGCTGCATGGAAGGACAAGGATATGGTACTTGCACATACGTACCAATAGATATCATCAATCAATTACCTCGCTCCTTTTAGCCCCACATGACCATAGGAAGCTTCCTCAGCTGTTACGACAAAAAACTCCGCACCACACTGTTCATGATTTCTCCAACTTCTATTTGACTATTTCGGAGGGAGGCGCTAGCCCAGAAAACAACATTTAAATAAAGAAGGAAATTTCCTATGTACCCATTTGTCCCGTCTCTGTTTTCCGACCTTGTAAACTTGACCTGTTAATGCCCTCTCTCTTGCCTCTTGTCTCTTGCAGCATTTGAACTTGAACCGGCCTTCCATTTGACTCGTCCCCACTATTCCCACCATTTTTTAAACCCAAAGCTTAAACCAGCCTTTAAAGTCGCCCCTCCCCCACCCATTACTCCGTTCAATTTACGCTCATTCAGATTCTCTCTTCTCAACTGATCTCTTCCAAAGTTCTGCCTAATGAACGACCTGTTCTCCGGCTCCTTCTCCCGCTTCCGCGGTGAACAGGTCTCGCCGGACAACCAGCACCACGTCATCCAGATGACGGACACATCGCCGTCGAGGGACGGAGTCAACCTCGACAAATTCTTCTCGGAAGTGGAGTCCGTCAAGGAGGAGCTCAAGGAGTTGGAGAGGCTCAACCAGAGCCTCCGTGGATCCCACGAACAGAGCAAGACCCTCCACACAGCCGACACCGTCAAGGAGCTTCGGTCTCGCATGGACACCGACGTGGCCCTCGCTCTCAAGAAAGCTAAGGTCATCAAGGTCCGCCTGGAAGCACTGGACCGCTCCAACGAAGCCAACCGGATCTTGCCGGGCTGCGGACCCGGCTCTTCGTCCGACCGGACTCGGACATCCGTCGTGAGCGGGCTGAGAAAAAAGCTGAAAGACTCCATGGACAGCTTCAACAACCTGAGAGAAAAGATATCGTCGGAGTACAGGGAAACCGTGCAGCGTAGGTACTTCACAGTCACCGGCGAGAATCCCGACGACAGAACCATCGACCTGCTCATCTCGACTGGTGAGCGGTGGCCAGTGGCCACCATGCCTGCGTCTTCATTCTCAAGCTTGTGGGCATTCCAATTCTAATTATGAAATTATTAATCTGAATTATGATTTATGAAGGTGAGAGCGAAACATTCTTGAAGAAGGCGATACAAGAGCAGGGGAGGGCGAGCATAGTGGAGACGATAAAGGAGATTCAAGAGAGGAATGACGCGGTGAGGGAGATAGAAAGGAACCTGAAGGAACTGCACCAAGTGTTCATGGACATGGCGGTGTTGGTGCAGTCGCAAGGGGAACAATTGGAAGATATAGAGAGCCACATGGCTCGAGCTAATTCCTTCGTGAGGAGTGGAGTTCGCCAGCTCCATGTTGCTAAGCAGCACCAGAAAAAGTCCCGCAAATGGACTTGTTTTGCCATCTTACTGCTCCTCATTATCGTCTTAATTATACTTCTCCCCATTCTTCTCAGAAACTGACGCCGCCTTCACCTTCGCAAGTATATCAAGAGATTAGAGAGACTCTGTTCTGGTCGTGTGCATATTTTGGTTTTATCCAACTGTCGTCATTATGGTGATTTTGCTCCTTCCTTGTTTTTGTTTTTTTTTTTTAGCTGTGTTTTCTTCTTGATCAACCGCTGCATGCTCTTTTCTTCGATTTCTTCCTTTGCGAACAGAACGTTTGTTGAATATACGATCCATCATCCATGGTTCGGAGCAATAACCATACACGATACTTGAGAGTGGTAATGTACCTCTTTGAACGCGGTTGGGACTAATATCAATAGACAATCATCAGGATCAATCAATGTTTCGCGATCGTCGTTATGCTCCCTCTCGTACTTAAGAATTGTTTTGATCCTATAAATAATTTATATCATTAAATTTTTATCATAATTTTTTTTATCTTTCATTAAATATTAGAAAAAAAATATGTTATTAAAATATATATATTTAATAAGAGTAAAGTTGAGAATTTATTAAATTTTAATATAGAATTAATGAGTTTTAAGAATTTTTTAATACTGATAAAATATGTTAAAAGTAACTTATAAATATGATTAGAGAAATACCTTTTAATGTCTCCTTAACTTTATATAATCATATCCTCCATTTAATTTTTTTTATTTAATTTAATGAACATTCATTTTTCCATTTTTATTATTAATTAAATATTTTTAAAAATAAGATAATGCTTTTTTATGGCAGTGATTAAATTAATAATATATTTATTTTAAAAAAGAAACTTATGTACTTAATTTTATGCATTTAAGTGTTAAATACATTAAAGGCATTTGTCCCAATCAAGCCAATATATTGTAGAATATTTATAAATGATTTATTCTAGAATGGTTTTTTTTATTAATATTGTTAACACTCTAAAATTCATTTATTTTTATTTAATTTGATATAAAATTATATTAAATGCACGAGATTAATTAAATATAAAACCATTCCTCGTGGTTTAACATTAAACTAGTATACTTCCAAATAATATCATCATCGACGCTCTAATTAATTTGATAGAGTGAGCATGGAAACTTAAGGCTGAATTAGATAGCATAAAGACAAGGGAATTCGTCCTTTCAAATTAAAAATCTTTAAATTTTATGAAGTTTATATTTTTAATAAAGAAATAGAAGATTTTTTTTTATTTATAAAAACTTGTGTGTGTGTGTGAGGAAAACTTCAAGACAGTTCATGAATATTAACTTTAGGGATTCGCTCCCTAAAGAAAAATATATTTAACAATTTTTATGTGAATATAATTTAACAAATTTGTATGGCTCACTCCGTTTTATATAATATTTTTTTAATGTCTATTGTAAAGATTTTTCAATTAGCTTACTAGAATTAATGAATGATAATTAATTCATTAAATAGGTTTTAAAATAATTTTTTTAACTTTACTCTTATTAAAAATATAAAAAAAAAAAAGAGATCCAAATGATACGACGAGTCCTAAAATCAAATTTATAAATAAAATTAAAAAATATAATAAATAATTTTACATATATTTTATATTAATTATTAAAAAATCCTTCTACAAAATGTAAGCACAGAAGGAAGTGCCTACCATATAGTATTCTTGCATTAGCTAACTGATCTTGAGAAGTCATTCAAATAGTTTCCAATGTCACTGCCAAATTAAATAAAAAGCACATTTCCTTCCTTCCTTCCTTCTTTCTTTCCTAGAATAAAAGGCACATTTCTATTAATTCTGTAATTATTAAAGGGAAACACTTGGTCAACAAATATCGGTAAAAATGCGATTCAGACCCAAATTTCATTGCTGATGTGAGGGATTTATGAATACATAATCAATTTACAAATATTAACAAAAAAAAAAAAGAACCAATTTTAGACGTCTGCGTGTGTTGGTGTTACCGGTGAAGGGGTAGTTAACCGGTAGCAGGACAATATAAAGCAGGCGTAGCGAAGCAAAATGGACTTCTTGGCATTCCATTGCGAGAAAATCGTAAGCTCAGGGGAGGCATGGCGACTATTCGAATGATAGGTAAGTCGCTACGTAAACTAATTGATTTGCAGATTCACTTGTCACGATTAATCCTCAGAGTTTTAACTAATCCTCTCTCGTACAACCGATGCAGATATAGCTGTCAACTTCACAGGTCTGGCATTTTATCAAATAGTTGTTGGGCGTTTTTAGTACACTCCGTGTTTGTTACCCATAGTCTAGTTTAGTCATTTTAAACATCAAGATTCTCCAACAGATGGAATGTTTAAAGGAATCTACAATGGCAAGCAATGTCACGTCTCAGATATTGCAACGGTTTTAAACAGAGCTTGGAGTGCAGGGGTCGACCGAATTATAGTACACCATATCCTGATTCTCATCCTTTATCTCCAATTTATGCGGATTAATCCAATATTAGCTTTAACTTTGTGTCTAATTTGTTTACTAAGTTGTGAGATGCAAAAGGATGTAACTTTAGCTGGTAGACAAGGCTGGGCAAGTTAAGCAAAGAGATGAAACCCTGAATTTAGAAAGTAGATTTTCTTTTAAGGTTCGATTAGGAATCTTTGTTGCCGATATCTTCTTCGTTTGGAGGATTATTTAGCCTTGAATTGGGATATTTGTGAATCCCAGAAATAGTTAAGCTTTAAGTTTAAGCGATCTTTCGTCTTTGGGGATCCATTAAAGCATGAATTTTGACTTCTGAGACATTGAGATGCTTAAGGCTTTCAAAGCTATAACCACAGATTCAAATGCTGTAATTGAAAAGGGGGAGGAAGAGAGTTTCTGTTGTAAATTATTATATGTTTGTCGAAAATCCCTCAAATGTGTGAATTCCTTGCACAGTGACAGATTATTATGGACTCACTTCCTAGCACCAATGAGAATTCCTCAAAAATGAAACCTACAAACATGGAAAATTGACACGGATAAGGATAAGAAAACTGGTGGAAAAGAAGTTTGAAGAATTCTTCATTCTAGTCTCTCTGAATGTTTCCACCAGCTAAAGTTATATTATTTGCTTTGAGTCAAATTTTCCAGTATCAGCCTCAATGCAGGAAACCTTAATGCAATTGACTAAGTAGAATCTCACGTTCCTTTTGACGACACTCTATACCAACAAATCCCGACAGAGGAAAAATGTCAGAAGTCCCTAAAAAGCAAACAAGAGGAATGTGATCGCTATTGATATGTTATTCTTGCATATGATATGTTTAATGGACATAAATTTGATCTGATAAAATGTAACCCGTTTTAGTGTGTGGACTTGGTTTATTGCAGGTAACTGGTGGATCCCTTGAGGAATCAAGAGAAGCTCTTGCAATTGCAGAAACAGATGGTTTGTTTATATTACCTTACTTTCTCGTCCATATAGACTTTAAAATGCAAGATTTGCCTCTTCAGCCATTTAATGATTAATTAGTTTAATATAGGACGGCTTTTCTGCACAGTTGGTGTGCATCCAACACGCTGTAAGGTTGGTTTCCTCCTTCAGAAAATTTCTCTGGATGGGTGCTTTGAGTTGAAGTGTTTTTAAATGGCTTGGTGTTTTGGTTCAGGAATTTGAGGAGAGCGGAGATCCAGAAAAGCATTTTCGGGCTCTTTTGTCACTGGCTAAAGAAGGAATTCAGAAAGGGAAGGTATGCTTGTAATCTGAAGATAAAACACATTATTTCCTGCCATGACTTTTTCCTAAATAATAATAACGGTTTCTTCTTTTGTAAGGTGGTTGCAGTTGGAGAATGTGGATTAGACTATGATAGGCTTCACTTTTGTCCGGCAGAGATTCAAAAGAAGTATGCAATCGTAGCATAACTCTTTTGGATAGATTGGTTCTTTTATCTTCGTATTGTTTACTTATCAATAGCATCCATCTTATTGATTATTTTCTTTATTGTGAAAACTAGGTATTTCGAGAAGCAGTTTGAATTAGCACATATAACAAAACTGCCAATGTTCTTGCACATGCGAGCAGCCGCTGCAGATTTCTGTGAATTAGTTGAGAGAAATAGGGAAAGGTGTCATTGCCAGGGCATGCTATTTTATAGTCAGATAACCAAGCGATAAAGTTTTAATGTGTATATTGTTTGAGTTATATATTCTTTTAGTTGCTCGAAAAGATAGGACCTTTTTTCTTCAACGTAAAAGAAAATGATGGAGAATTACATAGGAATTACGTTGCCAGCATATGAAAAAAACATCACACTCATTTTCATTACTAGCCACATATTATAAAAATCCACACATGAAATTTTAACATAAAAATTGAATGTGTCTCAACTGTTTGTAGTTGTTAGCATCAAGACTTGAGGAATTTAAATGGACTTTATCAATGCCATTTATATGACAGGTTCGCTGCTGGAGTGATTCATTCATTTACTGGTAGTGCCGAAGATTGTGTTAAACTTCTCTCATTTGATAATATGTACATAGGTAAATCACTCCGTTCAACATCAGAAGCTTTTATTTTATCTGGCAGGTTACCAGAAAATGAGTTATCTCAAGAATATATGTAATATATGAAAATACAAAATTAAAAGCAAAAGCGAGTGAAACCAATATTTAGGCTTGCTTCATAGTTGAACTGATTGAACTGGTTGGTGCCATCCATTTTTAAGAACAATGACAGTTAGCGGATCTTGGTTGCAGCTGCTGGCAATGGCTTTTCCTTTGTGCATATACTGCTCTAAAAATCAACTGATGTGTTGCCTATCTTATTTTTGTCTTTTTTTTTTTGGGGGGGGGGGTGGGGGTGGGGGGCAGGTTTCTTAGCTAATTGACATGCCTAAATTTGTTATTTCAGATCTAGGACTACCATAACTAACTGCTAACAGTCTAGTTGTCTCTCGCTAATGGTGTGGTATGCTTGTGGTACTATGACAGGCATAAATGGCTGTTCGTTGAAGACGGCTGAGAACCTTCATGTAGTAAAGGGTATTCCTGTTGAGAGAATGATGATTGAAACAGACTCACCATACTGTGAAATCAAGAACACGCATGCAGGGATTGGGTTTGTTAAATCTACATGGCCTTCTAAACAGAAAGAGAAGTATGATCAAGAATGCATTGTCAAAGGCCGGAATGAACCCTGTTCAGTTAGGTAATTGAAATGATTTTGCTCATGCTGAATTGATGTCAACCTCTAAATTGATTGACTGGTGCATGGTAAATGTAGTTGAGGATATTGGAGCCTTCTAATTTTTAAACCAACGATTGGATATTACCCGACAAGTTTGGTCTCAGCTTTTGCAATTATTATCTACCTTAGACTTATGTGTGTTTAAAATTACGTACGGATTTACCTTTTTCTTTGAACAATGTGGTTATAATATGCCAGGCAAGTTCTTGAGGTGGTTGCTGGCTGTAAAGGCATCAACGACTTGGGTAAACTTGGTGAAACAGTGTACCACAACACATGCAGGTAACGCAGTTTCCATCTTGAGCTTGTCCATTGTTGATGGAAATTTTCAGCGGTCAATTGTGAAAGCAGATCCTAAATTAAATTTTATATTAATGGATGAGCACGTCTTTCGAAGTAAAGAATGTATTTACATCGGGAGAATTATGTAAATAGCATGTAGGGGGGATGGAAAAACGGCAAACTCGGTTAAACCGGGTCTGCCTTGATTGAATTTCTCTGACACAAACCCACAGCGTCACATGTTAGAACCGAACTATGTTGTGCGGACGTTATGAATCAGTTACAGTCAAATGTGAGTGTACATAGGAAAATGGATTCTGTTAGGAACTCTGCTGCACGCTTGATATAATTCAATACCGTTATTTTTATCGAATATGTATCTATTTTATTTTCTTTATGCACTTAAGTTAAAGACCAGAAGGCATGCAACTCCCTTAAACAGTCTATTCGTATAGGATATAGTCATAATTGGACGGCTGCTTTGAATGGGTTAACACAGAATCTGGAAAATTTACAAGTTTATTCGATTTGCAGGGTGTTTTTCCCCCATGACCTGGATTCAGCGGCCGATGCTCTCCTGGCCGACGGTGATACGTCATAGACAAACTTCTAGCCAACTTTACTCCTATTGATTCCTGTACTTGCCTTTTTGGTTCTCTAATCCTTCATTTTTTGTCATAACATTTTTTGAGTTGTTCTTCAAGTGCAAGTGGACTTCAAGTATCGTCCCTTCTGTCACAACGTTACTGTTACACACACCAAGAAGCGATTACCCAGAAAGCAGTCTCATGAACGACAGATTAGTATTACTGTTCAGGGTCACTATGATCGTTTTGCTTTTCATGGTGCAATGCAAATCAATCTGTTCCCCACCCCCCGTTTATTGTCATGAGCAATGATAATTGTCTCCCTTATTACTGGCAATAAATTAAAAAGATTACTACGCTGCAAACCTGTACATGGCTTCGCAGTTTTGTGCTGTTACTTCTTTGTTCTATGTTTGTCTTAAGTTTTACCTCGTGCATATCACTATCTCCGTTCTTTACAGACAAAACCCAGAGGATTTTCTAATGAGTTGGAACGTGGTTAAAGGAGGTAACGTGATATAACTGAACCAACTACGAATACACATTTGAATACATACATGCATGCATGCATGCATGCATACATACATATATGATGGCATTGCATAGAATTCAAGCGTTATCATTACCCCGTGATGTTTCAAAACCTCACCACAAGTGACATAAAATCCTTGTCGAACTTCCATGACTATGATACTATGAATTGAAAATCCTTATTCAAACGCGCTTTTTAACTTTGTCTTGAGAGGAGTGAATAAAAGATCTAACTGATTCGCACATCAAACCTACCACATGACTCTATTATTAGGATTCTTAACAGACCAGTGATGAAGTGTTGGGACCCTTGGCATGCTGACATGTTTTGGTATTAATTTTTGCATGGTTTTTTGATGGCCTTGTATTGTATTAAAAATCTCAAGAAAAAGAAACCATGCATTTAATTTAACATGAATTTCTTGATAAATATATTGAGCAGCCGTTCTAAACATACACCCCACAACCGCCGGGTCGTGTAGTTAGTATTATACCAATTTGACCAATAAATAACTGGAAACGGAGGACCAGAAGGGGAAAAATCCTCATGTGCTGACGCTAGACACCAATTCCGAGCTATCAACATTACCTTGTGCAGTTTCATCCATTGATGGAGGAGATACACTTGTCCTATCTGCAGCCAAATTCAGTCTCAAAGCCCTGCCTTGAACCTCCTGAAAAACATTACATTGGCAAACAAAGTGGTTATACTAACCAGAAGATTTGGCAGCAAAACCAACCAAGCCACCATGATTGTTCTTACCACACCATTCATAGCGTTCAAAGCAGCCTCAACGTCCTCAGCAGTTTCAAAAGAGACAAACCCAAAGCCTCGAGATCTTCCGGTGTCCCTTTCATAGATGACCTTGGCACTCAAAAAGCCTGGCTGACCAGCAAATGCATCTCTCAGACCCTGTGAAGTCAATCCCCAACCAAGGTTTCCAGCATATATCTTGTGAGGACTGTCCACGAAGCCTCTGTAGTTATTCCTCACTTTTGGCCCCATCACTAGTCTTTCGCCTCCTCTTGGCACTTCTGGGAAGTTTACCTTCACCGTCCTACCTCCAACTTGCTGCACATCACCACAGTCACATCCATTCAAATTTGCATTAAACTTTGCGTTAACACATGTAAGACTTGAACAAAGAGAAGAAAATGAATACATTATGGATGATTATGACTGAAAATTACGAGAAAAATCCTTCACTTGAAGGATACACAACAAACCCCCAATATATTTTGAGGTGAAACACATGAAGTGAGGACTTTTGTTAACCTCCCTCTTTAGATAAGATTCTAACTCTTTACCACTAGCATAACGTGATACCTTTTATATAGATTTTAGGGTCACAACTAACTAAGATTAACAATAATCACCTTGATTCATCCAACACTTTGAACACTTGTAAACTTAACATAATTACAAGGAAACCTTTTTTTATCGTGGTCTTCATAAGCCCTTTGATGAACAGTTCTCAGGTCTAGATGATATTTCAAATTGCTCATTCAACATACACTTCCAATTGAAGCTTATGTCAATAGTTCATTTAAGATCTGTACGTATTGAATTCGGTACGAGTAAGTGCGTGTGAAACTTACGGAGCCATCAAACATCCGAATGGCTTCTTTAGCATCCTCAGCACTTCCCATTGTGACAAATGCAAATCCTCTGCTTCTATCCGTGACGCGATCGTATACTATCTATAGAATTCAATAATACAAAATAAGGGGAATCCATACGTTGACTACTATATACATTTAAATAACACAATAGCTTGGAATTTTGAAATCAAACAGGAAATGTAGAGCAGGCATTATTGAAAGAAAGGAGGGAATAAATTGCAAACCTCTACAGACACCACATTGCCAGCCTCTTGAAAAATCTCAGACAAATGGGAAGAAGTCATTGAAAAGGGCAAATTTCCCACATAGAGCCTCCCAGCTTCGTTCGAGTCTGATACCTTTTGGTCATCCTCGTCTTGTTCTGATTTTTCAGAGGGTTCTGGTTCTTCCTGCTCAGCGCCTGTGCTGTCTTCAGCGACTTCGAATCCGTCGAAGGCAGCGGAAGCCAAACGAAGATGATAGAGCGAGAGAGTAGAGGAATTGAGGAGGTGGGGTTTGAGATTGAGGGTGGGAGGTTTATGAGAAAAGGGTCTGAAAGGGAATTTGAGGGTGATTGAGAAGGAAGAGGGAGTGACGTAGAGGCTATGGAGTCGATTGCAGACGGAAGAGGAAGCAGTGGCTGCAGCAGCCATGGAGGGGGGGGGAGAGAGGGGGAGAGAGAGAGAGGAAATGGCTGAAACTGTGAAGAAGTGAAATGGCAGAGAGAGTAGAGATTAAAAGTCAGGCATAGGAATTGAACAAGGCACACAAATGAAGGAGAAGCAGCGTTGAGGCTTTCCAATTGAGCGGGGAGAAGGATAAGGTAGCTCGCTTTCGGATTTTTTTTCTCTCTCATTACCTCCTCTCTCTCTCTCAGAAAATTTTGACCTGATAAATTCTACTGGACGTCCGGACCCACATCATATATCTCCCCCCCCCCCCCCCCCAAAAAAAAAAATCCCACTCATTGCCACTATGGAAGGATGTAATCATGTTCTTGAATCCAATGTGGAAAGTCATGCGTTTAACCTAAGCCAGGAAAATGGATCAGCATCCGATGGGCTGACCCGTTCAGAGTTCAGACCGTAAAAATATGAGAACCAGATCTCAAAAATGCCATATTTTGAAGTGTTCGGACTTTTGGGCTCGATCCTACAAGGCCTTAAAAAAATATAAATAAAAAGATCACCTTGCATGGTGTTAGAACTCAATTGGAATTAGGAGGGGAAGGGATCACAATTTCACAGGCCGCATGGTTCTTCGGGAGATTCTTAATAGGATAAAAAATAAAAATACTCACAAAGTGATCAATAAAAATATCAATATTTTAAAATTAAAAAAATGATAAAAAATTTCATAACGTTACATAAATGAGTGTAAAAATGATCAAACCGTTAACTTTGATATAATACTATTAATTTTGACCGTTTAAATACTGATTATGCATGCCACGTGTCAGTTTTTGTTGATATAGACCAATATGAGAGCAAAAATATTCATAAAGTCATCGATCAAAAGCAAAAATACCCATAACGTTATCAGAATTCGTACAAAAGTGATCAATCCAACAAACTCTTTAAATGTTGACCATTTAGTTGACACTTAAACAGAAGTTAACAATTTTTTTGTTGTTGATGTAGACAAAATATTCTTAAATGAATTTCTACAAATATTCATCGATCATCGCATGAGTATCTATAATGTTGCTCTAGTAAATGCAATAGTGACCAATCCATTAAAATTCATACCATGTGATTTCTTTCCACCGTCACGTACTTCACCCCAATCCTTCCTTCCTTCTTCTTCACTCATTTTTCTTGTCTACAAAATCTCAAATCCAACATAGTGAGATAAATTGTACACAATCGAAGATCGAGACTAAGTACACCTCCTATGCTACCCTACCTTAAAAATATTGTCACAACCTTAAATAATTTCATTCATAATAAGTTGAAAATTTTTAAATGTTCGCCACTGCTGTAATAAAACAAGCAATTTAATTTGATATTTGGTGAAAATGACAATTTTTTCACATAATATTCATACAATGATCAATTAACTTCTAGAGAATTTCGTCTGAAAATATTTTTTCCATGTTAGCAAAAAAATGATCAACTTCTGCTTAGGTGTTAATTAAACGATTTACATTTAAAAAATTTAATGGATTGGTTACTTTTGCACCAACTCTGATAACGTTATGAGTATTGTTGCTCTTAGCTAATGATTTCGTAGATATTTTTGCCCCTTTATTAGTCCATGTAAGCAAAAACTAACGCATGACATGCATGGTCAGCATTTAACAGTCAAAGTTAATGGTTTAGTTACTTTTACACCCACTCATATAACATTATGGGTATTTTTTTTCTCACTTTATGATATTGGATGCCCCTGACTAATTATTTTGTAAGTATTTTTGTTTTTTTTACCTTTAAGTGGAACTGGGAAGTTAAAATTCAATCTGTATGTAGAGTCCAATGATAGGCAAGCTGGCTAAAGAAGTAGAGAAGGCCTTTATTATTCCTCCTTGTTTGAGGCGGCTCTTAATTTCTTGAGGAGTTTAGTATCCTCTGATAATTTAGAATTCCAATCCCCAAGGTATAATTTATCTTTGATATACTGAGATTAGCCCTCTTATTTATTTAAAAAAAAAAACTCAATTCGAGTTAACACGTCAAACTAATTAATTAGTAAACTAGTCCTTTAGCTAGTTTGATTAAGAGTTTTGGACAATGTCACTCGGTTTGAATTTTATTTTTATTCTTTTCCCTCCTTGTTGAACTTGAAACAACATTGTATTGAATTTTTAAAAATAGCTGTCTGTCATATTTGTGATTTAGTAACCATCTTTTTTGCCAGATTATGTATGATTTATACATGATTATTTGATTTACTCATGAGTTAATAATTTTTATTTAATATTACTCTTCTTTTGGTATGACAGATTCTATATTTTTAATTAGATTATATTATTTTAATTATGAATGCATTGATCTCGATTCAATTATGATTGGACCATCTACTCTAAACCAGTATCTTGACTAGTTAAATGACTGATTTGATTTTTAATACCTTGTCATCCTATTTTATTTTTTAAAATTGTTTTCTTTTATATTTGATATTTAAGAAAAAGTAGAGCAAAACAATGACTTCAGAATTTTGTCACAAACACTTTGTTCTCACTTTCGTTTTTCTTCTCCCTGAAATCACATCCTGCACCAACACAATAAGCACAAAAAATAACGCAAGCGGACAAATTCTTAAATAAATGTGATACATCAAATTATCCGGATCCATCCAATAAAAATTAAAATTCAATCAAAAAAAATTATATGCTATTATTTTTAATGACTTTATTTTTCCTAATAAAATGAATATTTAAATTTTTATTTTTCTCTCTACAATTATTAATATCAAAATCAACTTACATTTAATTCATATAAATATTACATTTTTATTAGATAGATCATGAATTATATGGTGCACCAAATTTGCCTAAAAATTTCTCACCACAAGAATTTGCTAGAGAAAGTTTTCCTTCTAGAAAGAATAAAGTCGTCACCATTATAAGATATTATCTAAATCTGTTTATAGTAATAAAAATTTACTTTTAAGAAATCAAAAAAATGAAAAATAAAACTATTTTAAAGGCACTTTTTAGATAGAGTCGCAGCACATTGTCCTCAAAAGCGGAGTTGCTAATTCTAGAGAAACGATACAATGATACATATCGGGAGTCCGGGCAAATGTTTTATTTTGAAACAAACACCAAAGGTCAAGTTGTATGATACATGGATTCACAAAGTCAGGTCCGGACGAATAAAACACCACCACGCTTACATAATTAAGTTCCAAAGCACACGTGCAAACTAGAGTCATGAACACATTTTAAACAAACACACCCGCATAAAAGCTTACCCCCTTCCAGGATATCAAGTCATTAGCATGCGATGTGTAAACACGCCAAAGACGGTCAGGCCTGAGGGGAAAGGCAGACAGTAGTTCTATAGATAATAATAATGAGCCAAGGACGATTTGCCGTTAATTTTCATGAGCCAAGAATGATTTGCCTTCAAACCAGATGTCGGAGAGAGCCTCACAAACGAAACTCGCCACAGTAACCACAAAGGAAAACGCGACAAAGCTTCTCCATCTGGCTGGGGCAAGGATGGGGATTTGGTACAACGTTAGTGCACCAACCCCATTGTGTTTCCTTGCCAAATCAAACTTCAAGGCTGCAGCATTTACCTGGTGCTGCAACCCATTTGGCGGGCATAACTATGCCGCCACTGCCACTCTGATTATTCATCATGCCTGCAAGAGTGTGATGAACAGCTGGTCCAAGATAGTTGAACGTAAAGCCATGGTCAAGACCTCCCCTTGTATACATGCTAGTCACCTCTGACCCAGACATGTGCGGACTGCTTCCACTTGTTTCCTTTGATGATTGCAGCACTTCAGAGCTCTGAGAACCAGTAGACTGCAATTGACCATCCCCAGTTTTATTCCCTTCACTTCCAAATTTTGCATCGCTGTCATTCAAGTTCTTTGTGTTCAAGAAACGACCACCGCATCCTCTTGGTCGGCGCATTGCATGGAGATGGCGTGATTCATGCATATAAGGCTGCAAGACAAGGACGGCCATCAGGTGAAGACGAAAGGCATGTGATGCTTGATGATTAATATCAAGCAAATCCAAATCACTGTAACTATTTCTTGGTGATCAACTCATTGCTCAGCAACCTAACCATTCATGATTTGGTGAGACCATTCCACCCCGGCTATAGTGTTTCAAGGTCAAATTATGATAGTATAAGAGATTATACCTTACGACGTTTGGTCATTTTATTCTCCAGCACAGCCTTTGCTCGGGACTGCCGACGTCGGATGATTCCATGGTACTGCTTAGCATTAACATAAATCGGTCCATCATCAGATGCCATGTTAAGTGGCAGCATCATACGGCCCTGAATCATTACAGGTATATAAAACTTCGACTCAGGATTCAGAATTTAGCAGAAATCGTACATAGCACATTACCAAGAGGTAATTGAAAGCAAAAGAATAATGCAATATAAACTACAGTTTTTATGAGGATGAGCAAAATTACTACATTCTATTATATCTATTGAATTTACCCGCCTAGGCCTGGACAGTATGATAGCGCACCTCCCCCAACCCCACCCCAAAAAAAAAAAAAAAAAAAAAAGCGCGCGCGCGCGAAAAAAATAGAAGCAGAATCCAAGATCACAGTATATTTATATTAATACACAGTACATGCTAACCTTTGATCGATACAATATATTTGAAAAAAAAATAAAAATTACCATTTGAAGGACATTATATGAATTTTGAATACATACATTTTATTACTTGTGGGTGTGGAGATTTTATATAAATAAAATTCATGTAGATGGGCTTCCGCTTCAGAAAACTTGTTCATTATGATTTTTTTTGGGTAAATGGTCCGTGACAAGGGATTAAAGGATTTAAGAGGGGCGGATAAATTTTACTCATTAAATGAGTCCGGAGGTGGGAACTATATTGGCCCACCCATGATCATCCTTAATTCATATGAATGTCACTCAACTGAAAATCACGGCATTTCCTTTTTCCATTATTATCTTACTTTAGGTCAATAGTAATGAAAAAACATGCACTCAACTACACTTTTTTCGTTCAAAAAAAAAAAAAACTACACCTTTTTTGCCATGCACAGTCAAAATAGATATACTTCAGAGAATTATAAGAAAATGTACTCTCTCATTTATGGGTTGCCCAGTCAAACTAGATTATACTTTTGAGAATTACAAGGAAAATTGGCTCTCTCATATATGGCTACATCATGTTACTATGAATTGATAAAACAAATTTACCACGCAAGCATGTTAAAAGAATAGCATGGCTTATACAGATTAAGATGCTGATGGAGTAAGGACTGACCGGAATTTGAGGTCCATAAGTTGAGACGATCCCATAAAAATGATCCATATAAGGATACTTTGCGCAGATCTACAATGTAAAAGAGTGGCAAAGAAATGGAAAATCTGGCCAGAAATTAAAATAATAAAGCATCAAAGGGGTCATTTTGTGAGGAATTTTACCACAGGCTGATTGATTCCTAGCTCAACATGAGCGCGCGGATCAGGAATTGATGACTGAAGTGATATGCCAGTCTGAGACTTCTGATCACCTGACATTTTACAATCATCTAAAGAAAAATATTTGACTAGTTAATCACAGGTGGACTTAAGTGACAAGGCAAGAATTCTCACTTGATAATTTAGAAAAAGAATTGCCACTCTCTGAAATAGGTTGAAGCAACCAAAAACTCAATTGGAGCATAATTCTAGATTCCAACCTTACGCCCATAATCATTAAGAAAGATCTTATCCACTATGTTTGCAGTCAGCAGGTGGAAATAAAAGAATACTCCTGTTTGATCTGCTCATTGAGAGCTAATAAATAGAACTTCCTGATGACTAGATTACCAGAACCTTGTCTTTATGCGACTTTCAAGTCAGTAAAAGATAGAGGCAGGGGCGAGGAAGAGGGAGATTACAATATTTATTCTCTCTTTTTGCAGAGTTCAAGTCCAATGAAAGTATCCAATTGATACAAGCCTCTTTCCCAAAAACGTCTCAATCATTACACTCTTTCAACCCATCTGTAAACAATATAGATACACTCATGCATCAAATTAGTTTCACCTAACGCTCTGTCAATGTGTTAAATAATAAGGATTCAACGGGACTTGAATTTCATTTAAGGCAGAGAGAATCCTAAAACAAATATGCCTTTCCTTAGTTGAAGTGATGCTACTAAATGCATTTACTTCCTCCCGAAGCATATCAGCAACTGAAGACCATGATAAAGGAAACCTCCTATGAGGTAACAGCAGAAGAACGTTTCCTCAAGTACTTAAATCAAGTCTCCGACTATTGCAATGCTCAAATCAGCACTGCCATGTGGCCCTGGTAAAGAGCCAATCATTCTAAACAAGCTTCGCTGTAATCATGTCGTTCTTTCTAGAATGCTTGTGTTTCGTTTTAATTTGGGAGGAAAGGGGGGTGGGAGATTGCCCAGGCGCATTAAGAGAAGGCATTTGCTATTAAACTGGCGTTAAGACCTCAAATTTACTTTTTTTGTAAGCTAACTCGGCAATTCAAAGTGGGCAGGTAGGACTGTAAGAAATGGGAAGTATATCAGAACAAAAAATGAGATCTGGCGAAACAGAGTGCTACTTCTGTATGGAGGACGATAAGCCATGACCCATCACACGCCTCATCTTTTATGGAATTTAACTCAATAAATAGGAAGACAATATTAAGTAATCGATAAGGAGTAGGCCAACCCCATCTCCAGCGGGCTATTAAAAATTTCTGAGACAAACAAAGTGCACCATATACGTCTTATCTACCCTAGGCAACCTCACATGAAATTTACTATATCAGAAAATTTCGGCAGGAGGATGAATGGGAACTTGCTGGTCATGTCCTTTTTTTGAAGTCACAAAGCTCCTAAAATTCAGTCACACACTGGGAGATAGGTCCAAATTTTGAATTAAAGTAGAAGATTACCTGAAAAGATAGCGAGCTCAGTGGTGTTTCCTTTATCAAACACTTGTTCAGCTCCTCTTCCCGCTTGCTTAGTGGCAACAAGTTGGTCTACATGGCTGGGAATCTCCAGCGAAAAAGCTTTCATTTGGCCACAAGACTCGCCAAAAATTGTTTGGGACCCTAACGTACTCCACCACGGGGCCGAAGTTACAGATGACATATGCCCAGCGGAATTGTGGGTAGCTCCTTGAGCTTCTTTGAAATAAACAGTTTGCATGGTCAAATACACACCCCAATATGATCCAGATGACGATTTATCTTATTTCTGGAAACTATTTCCTGCAAGAAAAGATTTAACTCTAAAAACCACCAGTATATTTGAGCAAGTGAAAATATGCAGGGAAACTCGTTAAATAATTTTCACAAATGAATCCAAAAAGAACAATTAAAGAGGGGGAAGGGGAGAAGGAAGTGGAACTTCAACAAAGGGAGGGGGGGAGCACGCACACACTGTTTGACCTTGGGAATATCTAGTCTTCAACAGTAGCGTCCGTTCAAGCCTAACTGAATCAAAAAGCGATACATTAGAACAGAAAATCTACAGTTTATTAATCTAGAGAATGATGTTCGCAGAAGGCTACAACAAGAAACAGTTCAGAACTTAAAAATGGAAGAGAAGCAGCAGAAAACAGCGGATGCGGCCGCAAGAGACCATAAATCACAGGTGAAGAAATACAGAGAAGCACGAAGAAGAAGAAGAAAACCTCGGAAGTGTGAGATGGATAAGAGCCATAAATCGAAAGAAGAGGGAAGAAGAGAAGACTCACATGCGAGACAGAGCATGAAAATCAAGAGAAAAGAAGAGTTACCCCATTAGGTTGGAACCATGTCGGTAGAATGAGAAGCAGAAGCACACGAGCTCCGAAAAAGAAGCGTTGGAATCGAAGGAAGACGGCCGATAAAAGCGTCCCAGTCTAGCGGAAGTAGACGCCAACCCCCAATGGTCTTCAGTGTCAATGAACGCTCTTCCTTATGACTGCGCCACCCTCGCTCTCTCCTTATTTATGTTCCATTTATCATTTCTGTCCTCACTCCTCAGTCGTGACTCCCAACTTTCTCTCACTTCGTTTCTCGCTCCCACTTTCAATAATCCAAAATTTTTTGTATCCAACTAAATAATCCAAAAGTTTCCGCTACTTTTTCATTTCTTAACCATACCATGTACTATTATATTTATATATTTCAGATACTATAATGAAAATATATTTTATCTGATTTTAAATTTTAAATACTATTCTTTATGTTTTGTAATTTTATTGTTGATGCAATAATAATAAAAAATTAGCATAAAATTATCACTTTATTTTTTATGCAATAATAAAATCATGAGCAGTTTTGAAATGCTAATATTATATAGAAGATTATATTTTTACGGGTAAAATAAATTGAACGTGGGTAATAAAAAATATGAAATGAAATTTAATAAGACCTGGCACTGGTTTATGTGTTTTGGCTTCATACCCAAAAGAATCGTATACAGATACAAGATGTTTCGACATTATAATTAGCAGAGCAGCAGCCCGCAGAGGAGCCAACTACATACACTACATGGCACTGTATGGAGGTATCTTTATTTGTAGGTAATATGTCTGTTAGCTGCTTACTTAATAAAATGTTTAAATAAATAATTGTTAGTGGGTTTTATATATCTGCGAATTTCATTATATATATATATATATATATAATTGGTCACCATATTTACATCATGCTTTTGAAAATCGAGTCAGCATGATGAGTTTAGTCATTAAATTATTAAATTAGTATCTTAAACAATTCAATTGAATATTTTGTTCATGATCGATCAAACCATTTTTTATCCTTACAACCGTTGGACTACTTTCTTGATCATGTTTAGTTTTCAATATCTTAGTTTGACTTAAATATCATATCAATGTAGACGTGGTATTGTTGGATTTTATATTAATAAAAGGATACGGTTTATAATATGGAATTGAATAATGAATGCAATGGGTGAGTGGAATATATTCTTTAGGAATTGGAATTTTTTCTGCATACCACACCTAATATCTTGAACTTGTCTTGCATCTAGCTAATGAGACTTTAACAAGATTCATAATAATTCAAATTGAGCTGGGTCGAGCTCTTTTTTATGGAAACTCTATCACTATTGCCGATACATTTCTGGAAATTAAACTCAATGTCTCTCATAAACCGGCATGAATCACTTATTAGTTAAGCGTGGGTTGCTTAGGAATTGGATTTTACTAGTGTTCACACAGTCTTAGGCTGAGCTGGCACGGCTCATCTTCTCGTGAGAGAGGTGGATAAGATCATAAGAATGCCCCCACAGATAATAATATATAATAACACTATTGAAGTGGGCTACTTGCATTTGAGCCAAGTCTGAAATAATTAACATAATATCGTTCACACCACAAAACTAGTGTACCCCTCTTTTTTTCAATGCATTTTTATATTAATATACATTGGTAACATGCATTCCGATTCCGCCTCTAACTAATCCATTCCTTCTGTTTTAAAATACAAGCAACTTGCTTCAAAGTTAACTGCTTTGCTCCCATTGAAGAAAAGCACTTGTTTCTATCTATCTCTTAAATTAAGCCTTTGGCGCCCTTTGATTAGAAAATTAACCCACTTGATGTCATCTATGGAATCAGCCCTGGGACTCATTTTTAGTTTGCTTTGCAGTACCCCTCGCCCAAGGATTTTATTTATAGTGTGCCCAATAATTAATACTTTTGTAGTGATTTTTTCATGTTTATTGAAATTTTTCATTTTAACTCCGCCTATATTTACAGCTATCCCAAGCTCGGATAAAGAAAAAAGGTTATGATAAGCCTTCAATAATAAATGTAGAACTTTATTAAATCTTACATCAATATGGACAATAGACACTTTTGCGCTAATGCTATGTTGTTTCTCATAAGTAACACACTACATGGCTCAAATACAGTGGCAAGTAAGTTAGAGTCGCTGCATTGGCATCTTGATGTAGTGTTAAAAAATAAGGGCTATTGTGTTATCTTGAACGAGCATGACTAAAAAATGTAGTCTATGTAAGTAAAATCAAATTTTGTACTTGGAATGTTGGAACCTTGAATCATAAATCTATGGAGGTGATAATAGTTATTATTCATAGAAAAATTAATACATTACACCTACATAAAACTAAATGACCATGTGAACAATCAAGAAATATTCAAGATTTCAAACTTTGGTATATAGGGAAAACAGACACATGCAATGGGATGGGTATTATTGTTGATAAGGAGTGGAAGAAGTCAAAATAATTGGAGACAAAATTATTTCCTTAAAAATAATTGTTGGACACGAGACTATCAATATTATTAACACTTATATATTTCAAGTCAAAGGCAGAAGCCGATATTAAGGAAATGTTTTGGGAAGACTTGGAGGGTTAACTTGACGCATACCATAAAGTGAAAAGAAATTATTAGAAGAGACTTTAATACATGTGTCAGAAGAGAGGAAGGTCATTGTGCGATGGTGCATGGTCATTTTAGTTTTGGGAAGCTAGACAATGGAGGACAATTTGTTCTTGTTTTATCCTTGGCATATGATTTCAAGTCAACACTTGTTTCAAGAAGAGGGATGAACATCACATCACTTATAAAAGTGGAGCCTTGAGGTCAAACATTCATTTATTTTTTGTAAGAAAGACTAATAAAAGACTTTATAAAAATTATAAAGTGATTTCTAGGGATGCCACAATGACACAACACAGGGTCCTTATTCTTGATGTGCTTATAATGAGTAAAAATAAAAAACATCAACAAGTGATAACTATGAGGATTAGGTGGTGACAGTTAAAAGATGAGAAGCAACAAATTTTCAAGCAAAATCTTTTGGCTAAAAGACTTTGAAAGTCTTGAGGAGGTGCTTGCATCTTGTGGGAGGATATGGCTAAAAGGTAAGAAAGGCTACTAAAGAAGTTTTGCGAGAATCAAAAAGTGTTGGTCTGAAAGATAAATAATCTTGATAACGGAATAATAATATAAAAGAAAAAATCAAACATAAGAAGGGGTATTTTAAAGCAATTAATTTGTGCAATAATGATGAAACTTAGGAAAGATATCTCATGGCTAAGAATGAAGCTAAGAAAGCTGTGAGTGAGATCATTTTTGAAGCATTTGAAAAGTCTTACAATGATTTTGAGATAAAAGATAGGGGATGAAAAATTTATAAAATTGCTAAGAATAGGGAAAGAAAATTAAGAGATATAGAATAGGTAAAGTGCATGAAGGATGAAGAGGAAAAGGTTTTGGTTACAATGGTGATATTAAAGACATGTAAGAGACCTACTTTTTTAAACTTTTCAATGACATATAGGATTTTTTTAGTAACTTGGAGGATTTAGTAACTTGTGAAGGAAAACAAAATTTGTCATTTTATTGAGAGATACGCAATAGTGAGGCAAAGGAAGCCCTTTAAAAATGATAAATAGTAGAGCCAATGGACATAACCATAACCCTATTGAAGTGTGAAAATGTTTAGATGAAAAAGGAATGTAGTGAATAACTAAATTATTTAATGAGATGTTATTCTCCAAGAAAATGCTTGACAATTGAAGGAGGAGAACCTTAATTCTATTCACATAAATAAAGGAGATATTTAAAATTGTGCTGATTATATAGGGATTAAACTTATGACTTATACAATGAAATTGTGAGAAAGAATGACTGAGCATATGTTGAGACTAGGGATCAATGTTTTTGACAATCAGTCTTGCCTTGTGCTAAGTAAGGTGACTACATAATTGATTTATCTACTAAGAGGATTATTGAAAAAGTATTGATGCAAGATAAAAATTTACACATAGTTTTCATTAATTCAAAAAAAGCTTATGATAGTATATTGAGAGAAGTACTTTGAAAAGCCTTGAAAAAGAATGAAATATGGGATGCTTATGTTAGAGTTATACAAAATATGTATGAGAAGGCAATAACTAACATAATAACGTCTCACATTGAAACAAAGGACTTTCCTATACGCATTGTACTACATCAGAGATCATCGTTAAGTTCTTAGTTTTTTGACCTAATCCTATATGTTTTAATTGAGCATATTCAAGAAAAAACTTCCAGGTGCATGCTTTTTAATGATGATATAATTTTTATTGTGGAGATAAGAGAAGAAATAAATTGTAAACTTAGGTCATGGAGGAAGACATTAGAGTTAAAAAGTTTTTACCTGAGTAGGAGTATTATAATTTTGATAACAAGTTAGTCAACAATAACTTGAAAGTGAAATTGGAAGATTGGATTGTACCTTAAGTGAAAATGTTTATACATTTGAAAGTTATTATTCAACATAATGGAAAAATTGACAAGAACATTGCATGTAAGATACAAGCTAGGTGGTCTAAATAGAGAGATGCTAAAAATAGTTATTTGAGATTATAAGGTATCTAATTAGCTTAAATGGATGTTTTATCAAATTATTATAGAACCAACTATGCTATATAGTAATAAATGTTAGGTGTTAATGGAACAATAAGAGCATAAAGTTAGAGTATCAGATATGAGAATGTTGATATGAATGTGCAGGCATACGCGTAAAAATAAAATTTGAAATGAGCACATGTGAGAAAAAGTGAGTGTAACACTTATTGAGAGAAAAATGGTAGAAAATTATTTGAGATGATTTGGACATGTATAAAGAAGACTAATAAATGCACTAGCAAGCAGAATAAAAAGAAAATTTTTAACCCTGTTAAGAAGAGTGTAGGCAAATTAAAGAACATTTATGGAAGTTATGACCAAAACTTCTTAATTAAGAATATTTATAAAAACTTGATAAATAATATAATACAATGATATTATATAATTTATATAGTTGATTCTATTTAATAAAATAAAGTTTCTTGTTGTTGTATAGGAATTTTTCTTTTGTTGGGCTACAAAAAGGGTATTTTCGTTTTCGACTTCATTGAATTTGTAATTCCGTTCCTTTGAATCTACCTAGAAAATGGTACTACAGTATTTTCCGGAGCGGAACAAGCAGAATTTAATTTTAACTAATTTGAAGGCCTATCCTTCCCTGACAAAGAAGTACTAGGATTAAGTTCAAACGGAATTCGGTATCCGGAAAAAAGAAAGTCACACTGAACTGAATTAACGATTAAAAAAAAAAAGATGTCACTCTTTTGAATGCTCGTAACTTGGATGTTGGAAGTACTCTCTGGGATAATAAAATTAGTGTCCTTTCGTACTTGTTAACTGGGAGGAGGTGGCTTCTCAGTTACGAGTCTCAACATTCAATGCTTTGACCATGGAAACATCTTAATGGCTAAAATTCTTAATAATAATTAACAATATTTATTACTCTTTTTATCTTTAATATAAGACGAAGTCTTAAAAAGAAAAGAAAATAAAATAAAATTTATCCTGAATTT
This sequence comes from Prosopis cineraria, assembly GCF_029017545.1. NCBI lineage: Eukaryota > Viridiplantae > Streptophyta > Magnoliopsida > Fabales > Fabaceae > Prosopis > Prosopis cineraria. The sequence continues at coordinate 49,063,998 of NW_026555332.1, forward strand.
AGTAAAGCATCCGACCAGGATGGATGGCGCATGTTCAAAGAATTTTGGGATGCCAATGAGGCTGCAAGCATGCTTGCTAAAATGGCTCCATCTTGTATTGCTGGTTTCCATCCTTTGTTCTTCCCTTCCCTATGTAGTTTTGGAACATAACAAAGTTTTAGTTCTCTTTCCCTTGTTGGCAAAAAAAAACAGAAACAAAAACAAACAAACAAAGAAAATACGACACACGGGATGCCTTTTAAGGGGGCAATGCGTAAGGTAAGATTAAGGAGCGGCAACGTCTCACGGTCTTAATTGGTGGCGAAATCATTGTCAATCAAAAACGCAGACGGAGGACACGTGACAAATGTACGAGAACTATAAGCAGTAACTACATGGACTAGTCACTAGTCCATCTTAATTATTTAATTTGGTCAACAGTCTTAATTTGACTAATTAAGATTGATTGCACTTAATTTCCAGACAATAAACCCAAATAACACAGTAGCCCGTGTCTCGTTTATTACAATGTTGGTAAGATTAAGCATCTGTTTCCCCGTTTTATCTTCACACCTAAGTAACTAGCGCCTCGTCTAATATTGCGTTGCTCATTGCTCATGCAAAATCATTCAAAATATACTCTTGTCAATTATTATTTTTTATAAAACTAGGACTAAAATCAAAGTTAATTTTTTTGAAATTACATATGATCGACAATTGTCAATTTCGCATAATAGCAAGTTAAAAATAAATTTTAAATTTTTAAAAGAGATTAAAAAATTTTAATGATAAGAAATGTCCAAACCCGTCATAAAAATAATAGATAACTCCAAATTTAAAAACAATACTATAAAATAAATATTGTTTACCAAAAAAAATAAAAATGACATATTTGTGTTGGGTTAACCCCTTCCCAATGCTCAATTTGAGGTGCTTGAATGGCTCGAGCAGAGTTGGATTGAGTGAGCTCCCAGACAATATGAACAGCCTTAACTTGACATATACTAATCTGCTAGTCAAATTTTGGTTTTCTTATTGTTTTATTTTTTTAACAATATTGATAACCTTTGTTTAAAAAACAATCTTGATTTCCTATTTTCATTTAGCTTTGGAATAATATATGTAGTGTAGTAGTAGATGTCTGGTTGACAGGGTGGGGATGTAAGAGGCCGGTCACTTTCAACATCTTTCACCGATACTAAATTTTTTTTTTAAATTTATTAACTTTATTTAAAAATTTAATAAATTTTTAACTTTATTATATTAAATATACATACTTTAATAACTTATTTTTTCTCTGCGACAATCAATAAATGGTAAAAAAATAAAATTTATTGTGAAAATTTAATTATATGACTTATAAACAAGATTACAAGTATTTTATCTCTTTATTCTATAAATAAAATTAAAGAGAACATATATTTAAGAAAAAAAATAGAATTGCGAATCAGAACAAGTAAAAAAAAAAAAAAGATAACACCTTATGGTAACCCCGACCTTTTAGTTTTATCTCTTTTTAATATTTATTCCGTTTTTTTTTTTGTTTTTTGTTTTTTTTTATCGTTTTGAATCGTTACCTAACATTCTTTTCATTTCAAAATATATGTTTTCCAGAGAATTTTTTTTATTTCATTTTTATGTTGTTTTAGAAGTTCAAAGGAATATTATTAACATTTTTCGTAATACACCCTTATTTATTATAATAATTACAAAGAGTATTTATTAAATAGGAACAAATTTGATAATATAATCAATATTCCTATATAATAATTGCATGCCTTGATCAATGTGCAGAAATTTAAAATTTTATGTATTTTAAAAGTAGAGAAAGTAATTGATATTGTATGTTGAGTTAAGGGTTATTTTTTTCATCAACTTTACTTAAAGAATCGTTGGACACTTTAAATTCAACTACAAATTAATTTTATCTTTTAATATTAAAAATTCTTTTCGACCTTAACTTGCCATTACTTTACTATTAGTTGCCCCTATATTACATTTTTTATATTTTTATTACACAATATTTTAATTCAAAGCGCCTACTAACCCATTAAAATAAAATTAAAGGGAAAAAATAAATTTTAACCTAATACTATATAATAAAAATATTAAAAAATATAATGTGGGAGCCACAAACAATTCAAACAATGGCAAGTTAATGTTAAGATGGTGAGGGAGGAAGTCCCTAATTTAAAAAAATATAATTAATTTATAATTAAATTTATGATATTCAATGACCTTTTAAATAAAATTGAGATATAAATGAAGCTTAATTTTTAAATAATTGGCCATGCCATAACTATTTTAACCAACAGCTCGAAGATATGGAATAAATAAAAAGGTTAACTCAGGATAAGAAGGACCCCTTTGCTCAAAAAAAAAAAAAAAAGATAAGAAAGACCCCACATATTGATGCCAATGAGTTATGTACTTGTGTTCGTCGTTACTTGATTTTTATAAGCCGCCCTTTGCCTCGCCTTTAACATTTTTAAGTTTTGTTCCGCAGAGGACCGTCTTCAATTACTTTCCCGCTCTAGTTTCCTTACGTATACTCTACTATTTTATTAATGGCGCGGTTATTTGCGTGTGTATTGTTAGGTTTCAAATCTTCTCATCAGTTCAATTACATCATTGTTGTCAAATTTTTAAATTGTCACTCTAAATTTTTAAATTTATTATTTTTATATTTTTAACTTATAAAATTATATTATCTCATTTATTAACTCGGACTAAATGTAAATATAGCCGAGTTTGATAAATACTATGCATAATTTAATTTATAAAAATGGTAGGACCTTGATGAAAAAAAAAATCAAAAAGCAAATATGATATTAATAAATAAGAAAATCTGGAAATACCAAAATGTATATATTGAGTGTGATGATCTATCAATATGAATGAATTTAATTTCAATAATTTACATTTAAAATATATTTAAATTAAATTATGATTGTATTTTATATTTTTAGAATTTCACTTCCACTTTTATTTCTCCCATCCCGATTCCACTTTACCAAACAAACCAATAGAGCAGATGAAGTGAAAATGCCTTGACACTTTTTAGACGAAGTTTTATATTCTAAGAATATTTTGAACATTAAAGAAAATGAAAAAAACTTATATATTTAGTTTTATATATTTAATGTGTTTGTTTTTAATTAAATAAAGATATGCAAATTTTTTTATAGATTGTTTGTATTATAATAAATTCTCATTATTAATTTAATTAAGATATTAATATCTACTTGTTACGACTGACCAGGGGTAGATTTAAGGGGACAATCCATGTTACAATTTTTTTAAATAATGCTCTGTTTTTATTTGCAAAAATAGAAGAAGCTAAAACTAATTTTTTTTCCTCCCACTATTAAATACTTTTGTTTTTTGGCCCCATGGAAAATATATTAAGTATGTAAATTGTAAAGTTAAGCATCTAAATCTTATCCGAAGAAAATTATCTCGCGTCCTCGGGTACGCTACTAATTTAGGAAGGGAAAATACTCAAATTTAAATTGGCGCAACACTAAGAGAATGTTCGTGTGCGAACATTCAAATCCGATATCATTGGAGTAATTTTTTTTACTTATTTTTTATTACCGAAGACATCAGTTTGACCCAGTAATTAGGGAATTGTTTGACCAAGTTAAATGAAAACAGTACATTGAGCTAGCACGAGATCTTCTATATATGGTCTTAATTATTTAATTAATTTCTACACGTGACTCTCATGCACACTCGATCTCGTGTAATTGATTGAAACAGAATTTAGCACGGAACTTGGTAAATCGTACGAAACAATTAAAGTGAGCCAATGGCTAAATCGTACCTAACTCTGGAATTAAGTATAAATAATCTTCTTAAAATTCAGATAATAAACACTCCGATCGAATTTTTAAGATTTTTAATATATTTACACGTAATTTTATTCCCATCCCTTTAATATGGTTCTGTACCTTTGAATCAATCAATTTAAAATATTAGAAGGTAAGCATGAGTTTCAAAATATTTTAAGGAATCAGATCTTTTCCTCCTCTGGCCTTGGTGAAACAAATAGTACCTAGTTTGGATCTTCAGAAAAAGAGTGTCGTTTAGTTCGAGGTTCGGTGGTAATTTCTGTCGCACACGCATGATTCCTAGATTGTCTCATATTAGGTAGGTCAAGGCTTGATTTGACTCACTGAATAAAATATAAAACCCCACCCCCTCCTTATCCACAGAACGCAAGACCTACAGTTCGGTTTATTTTTTATTTTTTACCATAAATTAATACAATGCACCAGTAAATACTAAATACGTACAAATACACAATTATATAACACTGAGGAAAAGGCATAAGAAAACACAAATATAACTACATAGGACCCGTTCAGTTTTCTTACTTTTCACGTTCAAAAATTAAAATTTTATTTTTAAAAAGCTGCAAGTTGTTTGGGTAAATTATTTAACAAAAAAATACATTCTAAAAATACATTTAAATAATAATTAAAAGTAAATTTTCAAAACGTAACTATTTAAAATTTTTAAAAAATAAATTTAAAAAGTAAGATATTATTTGATCATATTATTTTAAATTTAATCTCTTATTTTTATTTAAAAATATTTAATTTATTAAAAATATAATTATTATTTCAATATAATAATTAGATATTAAGTTTTTAGCATTTTAAATTGAACAATTAATCATGTTAATTTTTTATATTAATATATAATAAAAATTATAAATTTTTATCATATTCTCTAAAATGACAAATTAAAAAAATACAAATAATAAGATATCAATTTTTTAGCTTTATAAGTCAAAATTTATGTTATTTAAAATTTTTATAACATTTTTTAAATATTTCAAATATATTACATTTGTATGATAAAAATTATAAATTATCATAAATCAATATCCTTTTTTATAATTATATATTCAAAAGCACATTTCATTATCACAAATCAAATAACTTTTAGTATACTAAATTAAATTTTGAAAAAATATATTCAAACACGAATTCCTATTATAACAACTGACTTTTACTAAATTGACTTTTATTAAATAAATTTTTGACAAATTAAAATCCAAACATACACACATAATCATTTCATTTTAGTTGTTTAGAAGGATGACAAATAAAAATCTTATAAGCAAATTAACATCATATTAAGATCTCATCGTAACTTAAGTTTTCAAATTCAGTACACATGCATCTTTTTAAGTTAATCTTCACCCAAAAAAAATTAACCTGGTATTAATCCTCTTGGAAAATTCTTAGACATGTCACTTTCCTCGGCTTGTGTTTCCCGTCGAGTAGCTCATCTTATGTTTCGAAAGTGTAAATGGGCAGGGTTACACGCTAATAATTACTTGGCAGGTAAATGGGTGGGCTCCACTCCACCCCGAGTCTCACTAATTTAATTAACTGCCACACTGATCCAACGTCCAGGAGCTAATCTGGAAGGTTACCCGTTACAGATGACTTGACCGACATCATGAATCTTTATATGTTGCTATAGCATATGGATTGGCAAGTGACGAGAGAGGCGAATATCCATTTGAGATTCCTGTAAATCTTGCTTCCTCGCTAAGGCTATAAAGATTAAAGGGGACAAGTTTTTATTTATAGTTAAACTTACACAGATAAACAAGGCAAGAGAGAATAGAGAACTTCCCTTTCCGGCTTTACCCAGTCTCAACAAAATCAACATCTTTTCTTAGAATTCAGTTGTCCCATATCAGGAAAAGGACATGCAGTGTGCCAGTTTCTAAAACAGTACATGTTCTGGTATCATGGGGCCCAATATATACCTCCTCTTTAAGAAACCTCATCACAGTAAAGCCCCCCTTTTTTTCTTTTTCTTTTTTTTTTGCCTTTAAGCTGTTCATTTTTAGTGTTTTTCCCCATTCAATAAAATAATGAAGAAAACCAAATCTGTATGCACCTTTTGTTCTCGATGAATTAGCTAGCTACGTGCACTTAATTCAGCACAAATAACCACAGGTTTGGATACATCGATAGATCTCTGCTAGTCTATTTGTTTTTTTTTTCCCTCTTTTATGTAATCATGAATGGACAAATTTTTTTTTTTCCTTGTACAAAAACCCGAGACAACTAAACTAATATCCAAATGAAAACAAATGAATGAATTGTTGAGGGCATTAGCGAGTGACGCGTGGAGGTGGAAAAGGAGGAGGAAGATCCAAGTGGGAATCTACCGTAAGGGCACGTACTAAAAAAAAAAAAAAGGCCAAGATTATTCGGGAGTTCCATTTGCAATCCATATCGACTGAGGACAAGATCCTCTCCTTTTTCTCTCATAATAACCCCATTAATTACTTAGCAGACCGCACCACCACCACTAGCTAGCACCACCATTCAGATAAATATATACATGCATACATACACGTGTATGTGAAGAGGGCTTTTTTACCTGTTTCCTTTTTGTGGGCTTTTTTATAAGCAGATATAGAGAGAGAGAGAGAGAGAGAGAGAGAGAAGCAGGTAGTGGTGGGTGGGGTGTGAACAGTGATGGAAAGAGACGTCCACGTTCAATAAATAAAGTTGGAGTAATTGCATCACCCTGTGAGTCTGTGGGACGCATCACTTTTAATTTGTTTCTGCACGCTTCAACGTCCCAAGTCCCCTGCAAAAATCTTCCTTTCTATGTATATCTTTATAAATTAGCTAACTAAAGATGGTAATCTAATCTGGATATATTTATATTTCTAAAAGTGTCGTCCTACAGCCAGCTACATGACTTCGTTTGTTAATGTTTTCAAGATAATTATAAATAATGGATCATAGAGATTGGCAACTCAATTAGCTAATCAAAGATGGTCATCTAACTGAATATATTATGTTAGATACATGGATCAGATCAACTAACTAGAGCACTTGGCGTGCGTGTTGGTAAAAGTAAAAACTCACAAGAGCTCCATAATCGTGATCCCAGCTAGTAGTACTGTCCGTCCGTACGTTATATGATAAGTAAATATTAAACCGTATTGTTCTTGGTTAATTAAACTAATGAGTTAAACAGTGAAAGTGAAAAGACTTTCCACTTGCAAACACATGAATATTCACCGCGAGCAGTCAGCGATGACACGTATTACGGCGACGATAAAGGTGGTATTGGTGATAGATCGAGGATGAGGACCGAGAGGAATTAGCTCCGTTGATTAATGTTTCACCGATTCTAAACACACAAACACACATCACTGTGAGTGATGATGTGTATCAACCAAGCAAGTCAACACAGTTGATTGTAACTCTCTCTCTCTCTCCCCCCCCCCCAAATCCGACTCTAACCCTCGAGATCTTGATCCTATTTTTTTAAATTTTTTTAATTTAAAATTATAAAAAATATATTTATAATCATAAAAAATTTATTATATATAAAATTAAGTTTAAGAAAATAAATTTAAATTAATTTACACTACAATAATAAAAAAAACTTAAACATTTAAGTTTAATATCAAATAGCAATATCAAAGTTAATACCAATAAAAATTAAACTTAGCTAACATTATCAGTTAAATCTTAATAAATGAATGAGGGATGGATGAATGTGTTTAATATGTTTATTTCTTTAAGTTATATATTCAATCTTTTATTTTTTTTATATTACAATTTAAAAATAATAATAAAAAGGCTGCCCGAATTATTGTTTTTCTTTTCAAAATAGCGGCTCGGCCCTAGTTATTTTTGAATTTAAAAAAACTGACCCAACAAGTTCAATCCTAATTGACAGCTCTATTAAGAACCTAGACTACTAACAATGTTGATCTAACCTATATATCAATTTAAACTACAAAATATATAACAAATTGTGAACTCAATTCGCTTGATCTTGAGATGCAATGCCGTCCTATAAACAATTTTTTTCCTCTTTTTTTATTTGTATAGATTTATTTATTCGCACGAGCCTCTCAGTGAATAGCGATCGGCCTTGATACATTACCTTATGCGAGTTTTCTTATTCATAAAATAAGCGTTTCAGTGTGACATAAACCGGAAAAAAATAAAATAACATTAATATTGTAGGCATGATTAACCTTTCGCCAAACGCAAAGCTTCTGCCATCGATGATTTAATAGGCGAGAAAGACAAATATTTCTTTTCACTTCCGATTGAAAAGCACATGCTATTTTTAATTTTTGCCCAGGATCCAGTGGAGTAGTCTAGAGTGCTCGTTAGTCTCTAGATTTCAAGATCTAAATCATTGAAGAATATACTGATATAAATCCTACAAGTAAGGCCCTTTTTGTAACTAGTGTATATTTTTAATCATTTAATTTTATATAAAATTTTAATTAAGTTTATTAATTTTATAATTTTTTTATTTTTTTAATCCTAATCCTGTTATGATTAAGGCTTCTTCTTGTTGTTGTTGTTTAACTCTAACAATGTTAGTTTTATGAATAAAAAATTTTAAATATTGACAAAACATTATTGACACATTAAATTTAATTTTTTAAAATAATAATAATAATTGACATATTATAAAATTAAGGAACTAAAATGAAATTTTATGTAATGTTAAAGGACTAAAAGTACACTTTAGTTATTTTTTTACTACTTATAGATATTCTTCTATTCAAAGCATGATTTAGAATAAAATAGGCTCTTCTTTTCATGAGAACTTGAATATTGGTTTACCATGTTGTTGGAGACTAATCTTTTTTGCTATATCCAATCTTTATTGATATTTAAAAGATTCTTCCGTCTAACAAATTAAATGTTTAGGATGAACTAATAGGATGCATTGTTATGAGCATGCATCAAGAAGTTTTAAAATTAAAGACAAATTTTATAAATTTAAATGACCCTCTCACCCAATATGCTGGTAATTATGTTGCACAGAAAATGTAGCTTTTAATTAAGCCTAGGGAATTAACATGAGGTGCAACTGCAGAGCTAGTGCAATGAATTGGAGTTTGGACTGGTTATCTCATAATTAATAAGCTTCAAATTAACAAAATTAACAAAACCAACAAAAAGTCAAATCAACTTTAACTTGGACACCAAAAATGCTATATAGTGGAAGCTTGTCGAAGCAAATGGAGTACATAACAAAACGCACTAGAAAATTCATAAAATGACACAGGGCAAAGGTGAGCGTGAAGAATTCATCTATTTGCTTCTACACTAAGCAACAAAGAAACGAGTTATTATAGATAAACATAACATATCAAAAACAGTAGTGAACTCTACTAATGCAAAAGTGAAAGATACAAAATTACACGGGGAAGCAAATCAATTAATAATAATCAAGAATCAATGGTTGTGCTTAAAGATGGTATTGACGACTATATATATATATATATATGGACAGATCAAAATGAAAATTTATTGGGGAAGATTCATGAAGATCCAAGGAAGGTGAAGGTGAAGTGAGTGAGGGTACGGAGTGATGAACACAAAAGAAGAAAAGGGAAGCATGCGTCCAAAATCACATCTTTAATCACAAGAAAAGGTGGTGGACATTATGACAAATCAACATCTTATAAACTCTCTGGCAACAATTGAGCTTCAGAGTTCAGACAAATCTACGTACAGCACCATCTCTTGAAAATTACTAATTATTAGGGTTTATGGAATTCAAGATAGATATCATTTGGTAGGATCGAGACAAATTTGAAAAATCAATATTTAAGTGGTTTTCTTGTTAGTTTCTGGAGTTGTTTTGCGTATCGATTCTTTTAGTAAGCGAACTTTATGTGGTCATGATATAGATAGGTAATGTTTCACATTATTGAAAATAGCCTTCCTTCGGTTCTCAAGTTTAGTCCTACCATAATTAATTAATCAAGGTTGGTTTGATAGCATTTTCGTTGCGAGAATTTTACTATTTAAAACTATTATTAAGAATGCATTAATTGTGATGTTTGGAGTTTGGAAAAAAAATAATTGAAATGCATTAATTCTTATATTTTCAAAAATAATTTATATTTTTTAATGAACAAAATAGTGTATATTCATGTATGAAAAAAATACATGGAAGTTTGTCATGGATATTGTGTATCTAGAGTTGCAAATTGGTTTATATCATTATATGTATCTAAACTGTGAGGCTACTAAAGTTTTATTTTATTTGAACAACTGTATGTATACGAAATACTTTTTTTGTTTTTTGGCCGACCATGCAAAATACTTTAGATCGTGTTAGGTACACAAAATTGAATATTACGAAGATGAAAAAGGAATGGTGACTGGGATGAAATTGCAATAAAAATAATCATTGGTGTAGCTTAAAATGGAAAGGTCAGATAGTTTAATGCTGTGATCATAAATACAGGGTAATTAAAATTATAATTCTAGTTGATTACCAAAAAAATACTACTTTCATTTTTTATTATTAGAAAAATTATCATTTTTTACTTTTTTTTATATAAGCAAAATCACCCATTTTAATAAACAGTTATTACACATTTCTAAATCACTCATTATAATTTACATTAATAAAAAATAATTAATACACACTTATGTTAATTAACATAAGGCATTTGAGTCTAATTTTTTTTATTTTTGAGACACAATTATTATAATTAATTAATTTTCTTAAACTGTGTGATATATATTTTTCCTTTTATATATAAAAATGGAGGGAGTATAGTTCTAATCAAGATACATTTTAAGAAAATCACTGAAAATTTTCCCTAAAATATACAAATGACAATGAAGTCCTACAAAATGTCATAATTCTTCTCAAGTTTATAGAGACATTTTTGAGATTAATGATTTTTGGTGCAATGATAAAAAATCTCCAAGTTAAAATAAAAAAATAGCTCTAGCTCTAAAAAAGTAAATATTAGTGATTAAATTAATTTAAATACCGAGTGAAATGAAACAAGCAATTTCCACGATGAAAATTTTTGATTTACTAAAATACAAGTGTTGTAAATATATACAACTACTTTAATTTAAGTAATAACTTCTTTTGTTTTGGTAATACTTGGAATGAGATGAGTAATTATATTTTTTTGTGTAAATTTTTTATTCAATGAAATTCAGTGAGGTAAATATCAGCTACTATTTTAGTTTAAACAACAATCACTTTTCTTCCATCAAAAACATGTAATTATAATTGTTCCTATACAATTTTGTACTTCACTGCAGTTAAATTATTGTAAATATTTATAACTATTTTAATTTAAATAATGACTACTTTTTTTCTAACAATAACTACAATGAAACAAATAATTACAATTTTCTTAATGCAATTTTTTGCTTCATTGAAGAAATTTGCATAGAGAAAGTTTTAATTAGTTGTTCCATTATAGTCATTGCTAAAAAAAAAATCATTGTTTAAACTAAAATAATTGTTATTATTTATTTTTTGAAGCCATAGCTGTTATCTTTTTTATTTTAAGCTAGGAATATTTTAATAATTGCACCAAAAATCATAAATCTCAAAAATATTTTAGAGATTTGAAAAAAATTATAACAATTATAAGACTTTATTATTATATGTATATTTTAAGAGAGTTTTTTTTTTGGTCATTTTTCCATACATTTTTGTCCCGAAAAAATTTCAAAAAAAGTTATGGGTGGGGAGAGTACTTTTGTCGACATAGAGTTGACTGTCATGGAAAAAACAATATCCCACCACTTTCCAGTGATTGTGTATTATATTATTTCATGATTTTTTTCAAGGTGCCATAATTCTTCTGCAAATACTTTTGGGACGAAGACACACTTTAACCGGTTACAGAAAAGGCCAAGCTACATTAATCAAACTTCCTATTATTGTAAACACAAAATAATTAGGGCCTGATTGTCAATCTATTCTTTTTACCATCCCACCGCTGGAAACGAAAGAGCTAACCAAACAAGCCAAGCAACTTCAGCAGATGGATTCTTATCAATTTGTAAACTTTCAAACAGAGCTTAAATCACCCGGCCAAAATCAAATAATTACATCCAGGTTAATCATGCCGCATTTTTAAAACTTTTTTCCTCATCTGTGGCAGAGTGAATCATAAAAAGTGCGATAGGTTTGGAAGTGGGGTAACAACAAAGCGTCAAACAAGTGGATAGCGTTTCGATATCCATGTCATTTCCATCCAGGGCTAATTTGACTTTATACAATCTGTTTGTCAAGCTATTACAAACAATTGTTCTTTTAATCTTCTTCGGATTATTACAAATTGAAAATTCTGGTCAACAATGTTCTGCAACTATATCTTCATAACTTAAATTCTTTGTGATGGAGGCACCACTGGAGCAAAAGTGGGATGTTTTATCATTGCGCGCTCACGAACTATATATAACTAATATGGTAAGACACTAAGAACAATTATTTAATATCAATGCGCATCTATTGTGGGTTAGGCAACCTTTTTTTAATTATAAGTTTCATGTGTTAGTGGAGATACATCAAACAAGTATATACTTGAATACCAAACTTGAAACAAAATTGAGATTTTAAGGGGAAGTTGACAATCTAGATAAGGCATTTACTAAATTAGTCTTGCACTCAGTTTACTAATCTTTAGATTTTTTAAAAAAAGAAAAATTTAATCTAGAGTAAACATTTCAAAAAAAAAATTGACCAAAATGTGACCATTTCAAAATTGAAGTGATCAAAATAAACTGGGCCTCACATTAAGCTCACATCCACAATTCGGCCCTAAAATCAAAACAACGACACAAATTAATTTGACTCCAAAAAGCAAAGGGCAGAGAGAATCTGACATGATTGAGAATGTTGCATCTACAAAAGCGAGCTTCCAGAAAAGGCAGGCAAGCAGGGAAGTTGAAGCAGGGGAAGGAGCTTAACATCCTGTGTGACGTGGAGACAAGTGCGATGATCATCCATGTTGAAGAAAAAGCAGAGGCGTGGCCCTCCACGAATGAAGCTAGAGAAATACTTGTGAGGTTACAGAATAGGAGAGATGAAACGATGCAGGAGGATGGCGAACTGAGAATTTATATGAAGGCGCGCACTAAAAAAATTCAATAAAAATCACTCAGCATCAAATAAGGGCAAAGTAAATATCTATCATACCCTCATGCACCATATCTTTCGAGACGGCAAATGAAATGGTTTTGGCCGGTTATGTGAATGAGCAAGTGAGGGAGGCTCTCAATAACAGGAGGCAAAAGGGCATTGATACGGTGCCTCAAGCCAGTTGGGAAGGAAACAATGATGGAAGTGCAGGAAGTTTTTTTCCACCCGGGAGCTCGAGAATTTAGGTTGGAGGAGATATCCCATCCCCAAAAATAAGTTCGAGAAGCCAATATGAAGCCGGCTTGCGCCGATTTCCAAACATTAATGGAATTATGGAAGCAATGGCGGAAGCTTTGCAAGTTGAGGTGGAGGAAGTAAAAACGTGTTGCCACCAGCAGGTACAGGACTATGGGAATTATGGCGGTGAAGATGATTGTGGTGCCACTTAGCCAGTTGTTGCCCAAAAAATGCCCTAAATCTTTTATCTGGTCAATAACTGATGTTTAGTAATTTTGTGTGCGTACCACAGGCATCCGCCAGACAGTCAAGAATTAATTCTTTTCAAAGCATAGAGATCACAGACGCACGTCTTGCCTCTCCCAACATAATCTTTTCCATACACATACCCATGAATCAACCCCCTGCCAAGAAATTTAAAGAACCATCTGCCTTGTTTGTTTAATATTTATCCTTTACATGATATACATTATTTAATGAACTCAGTTGCTCTTTCAAAACAATTGAGTTTTAACATGATTAATGTACGTGTGAAACAATGTTATCACAATGGCTGCCTATTTATCAAGTCATCAGTCATCTTCAATGCAAGTACCAATGTAAATATGCTTTAATATACAAATTTACAAACCAGGGTTCTCAGTTATCACAACCATATTTCGAATAGATTGGTGCATAATTATAAAAGCCAAAAATGGATGGTGCAAACAAACACATGAATCGCACCATAACAGCATAAATGAAATATACAGATCACTTAGAGAGTATCAAAGAAACTTGTTATACTGGCTAGTGAGGGAATCCCTCAGATTCGAATAAAGCGCATATAGTGAATATTGGCGAAGGTTTTCTACTTCATACCAGGAGTTGAGAACTGAAAGATGTTTATCTGTACCAGAGAACGCCGTTTGTATCCCAAGGCTGCAATCCACGGATCCTCCATGGCTCATGCAACTGGTAGTCTTCAGTGCACAATCTTGATTCCTGAGACAGACAAAGTCGGAAACTCCAGAGCATTTAGCACAACCATCTCTTTTCCAATATAAATTTTCCAGCCTGCCCTTTTTAAACTCAAGGACCTGCAACGCCACATTTCAATTGCTTCAAAATAAGGATAATGGTCTTCAAAAATCATATCGAAAGAAAAAAGACTGAAACGAAATTTTAATATCTCCTTACAAGAGTAAAACTAGTTACAGTATACGTGCTGTTTGCAACAAAAGCAGGAGGAGACCTTGCCGCATATTTTCTACCAGCAAACGCAACCATATAGCCATAGGAGTCCTGGCCACGTCAAAAACTTAAATGAATGCCCAGAGAGACAGAAAAATAGCCATATATAGGCTAATCCACAGAAGAAAGCTGACAGCCCAAAGAGTTCATCAAATAGAAAATATTAGAAGGGTACCGCACCCTACTTATGTAATAAAAAAACTAATCTATCAATAATGTTTGCAAGGAAAGTATAGGCAGCTGGATCAATGCCGTCGATGAGGGCAGGTACAAACATCATTAGTTTTATTGCCGTTAAAGGCCGGATGCGCAAGGTTGCATACTTGCACAAAACACCATAATCAAAGTTCTTTATTGATATCGCCAATAAAGAAGTCGCCATCGATTTCCAAATAACTCGCCTCAGCATCTGTAATCTTACAAAGGCAACAGCAACAACGGCAAATAGCAACGCTGAAAAACTCTACAAAACCCTAAGAAGTAAAATACCGCACTAATTTTCTTCAATCGAATTCAGTCCTGTAAACCTCCAGAGATTTTACTTACAAATTTAGAGAGAGAAAGAGAAGGAACGAACCGCAGTGAAAGAAGAGGAATTGACAGTAAGGAGTGAAATCTCATCGACCTTGGGCCTGAACACAGAGATCTGAGAGTTGGAAGACGAGAGGGCAAGCCTACTATCGCAAGGGGACAACTGAACAGTGTTGTTGTAGAAGAAATTTTCCTTCGATGCGAAAGCAATTCCAAAGCTGAATCCATCAGATCGCTCCACCGTAGAGTCCATGCAAGGAGAATACACTCCATTCGTGTCGCCTGCGTCCACGAACGCCGCCACCATCACGATTATCAACGACGTCGCTATCGCTCTGAGAACCGCCATGGTTTGCAAGGAAGTTGATTAGGCCAAGGGCTGTCACGGCAGAGAGGTCACACGACGCTGAATCGGTTGGCTTGTGCGGGAGGCATTGCCTTCCTTCCCTCCGTTTTTTTTTTTGGGCCTAAATTTGGGCCATGCTGTTCAATCGGTATCAAAGCCGATGTCGTTTATTCCTTTTAGGTCCCACTGCATTGAGCAAACACGTTATGAGTCAGCCCGTAAGCCAGTTTGTGCATAGAACTGAAAATATGAGTCGAATTTTGTAAATTAGCCAATAATCAATCATTAGGGTAAGGTTGGATTGAAAAAAAATTATTCAAATCAAAATAAATTTTTTCTGACTCAGACCATATAACCCATGAACCATATGAGTTAACTCTAATGAGTTAAGGATAGCCCGTTTAACTTATATAAACTATATTAAGCATGATATACTTAATTGTATCAATTTATATATTTTATACAAACATCATAAATTAATATTTTAATATACTTAGAATGAATCATAAAAAATATCAAATTAAAACTTATTGTTTAAGTACATTTTTAAAAAATTCATAAAAATAAAATAAAAAATAAAAAAAATGGGTTGGCGGGTTGGCTCATTTAGCCCGCCAACCCTTAAGGGTTGAGTTAGATTGAGATTTTTTCAACTCATATAAAATCGAGCTGAACCCAACTCAACTCAACTCATATTTCTCTCGATTCATATGGGTTGGGTTGATCCATATTTTCACCTCTACCTGCGAGAATTAACATTTTTGCAGGTTGGGTTGGGCCAACCCGTCAAATAAAACAAGTGAAAAAATCCAATCCAACCCATTTTCTGGTTGGCTGGCCTGCAAAAATTCACTAAAATTTTTCATTTAACAATTTAAAATTTATATAATATAAATGTATACATTTATTTCACATTTTAAGAAAAATTAGCAATTAAAAAACTTGTAAATAAATAAAATAAATATAAAATTCTATCAAGCAAATTCATTTTGCTAGATTTTTACTATTAATCATCTTCTCGTATAGGTGTGTTATCTTTCTTATTGAAAAAAAATTTAAATATAAACCCATAGTATTTTTCTCAATGAATTCATATTTATGATTTCAATCAATAAATTTTATGAGATTAATAAATAATATATATTCAAGATATTTCTACAAAAACTAATAAATCATTGACTTACAAACTATAAGAAAAATTACATTTGCAAAGATTAAGAAAGATTTACAATATCTTTCAAACATAAAGAATATATTTGGGAGTCATAAGTTATATATTTAAAAAATATTATCATTATTGTATATTTATAAAAAAAATAATGTGATTAAAAAATAAAAAAATATTTAAAAAATATGCTAGCCCGCGGGCTAGCCCATAAATTTTGCAAGTTGGACTAACCCAGCTTATTTTAAAAAATGAGTTAATTTGTTTAACTCAACCTGTTAAATTTGATAAGTTAAATGGGTTAACTCATGGACTTAACACATTTCTCAACTTTACTTTGTGCTGGCATTTTGGGGAACTAAATGCTTCAATGCTTTTTTTTTTTTTGTGAAAGCTTTTTTTATTTAAGGTAAAAGGACAAAATATTTATGAAATCATTGGCCAAGAGCATCTGGTAGCTTAAAGTGAGAAAAGGAATAAAAATACACATAACGTTACATAAATTCATGCAAGAGTAACTAATCTGTTAAATCCATCAAATGTATACCACTTAATTGACACTTAGTTGATGTTGACTATTCTTTTCACTAACGTGGACTACAAAAAGAGAAAAAATATCCATAAAATCGTTGGCCAGATGCACCCAGTAACCTGAGTAAGAAAAAGGGTATGAATACCCATAATGTTACTTTAATATGTGCAATAGTGGCCAATCTATCAAAATGGGGGAAGCAATGGTCTAAGGGTAAATGAAATGATTTTTGGTCAAGTCACTTCTCATGATTGGTAAGCATGGATCGCTTAAACATAGCCCTATTTTAACTATAGCCTACGATTTTAATCATAAAGTATAAGGAGGATTAATAAGGATGGTTGGATTGTGTTCTTTTATCCAACGTGTCACATGGTTATTAAGTTTGTGATAAATTGTAATATTTGCTTTTATTATTTTCACATAATTGTTATTATTATGGCAATGTGCATTGTCAAATGATGTGAAAAATGATAATGTAATTGTCTTGTGTATTGAGAAAATTGTATGTTTATGAATATTGATCATGTTATATTGTCAATTAATAAGCAAATACAAAAGATAGACATACTCTGATTACCAAGTGGCTGCACCCGCTCTTCTCTTTTAACATTTTACAAGTTTTTGCTTAGGTATTAACCAAAGGAAAGCTTTCGAGGCTTAGGGATTGACATTCCCACTGTATAGCGTTATTTTAATTAAGTTAATGCGTTATTTAAGATTATATTTGCCAACTAGAATTGCATTCATTTTACTATACTTGCACTAAGTGTTGATAGTGTTAAATTAGCATATTTTAGGTTCTATGTTTTACATATAATGATTGAAATGTTTATACATGGCCAAAATATTAGTGCAAGTAGAATATGCATGATTTGATTCATAGTAAAGCACATTAATGACTTCTAATGTTAATTATCTCCCTTTTTTGTTTGTAAGAATCGAGAGGTTGAGAAGTGAATTTGAGAAATATGTGTTATATGCTTGTGGCGGTGTGTTGCATAGGTAGTCTTGAGTCCACTTAGCATGATCTAGGTGCATTGTAGGCTTTTGGCACTTGGTTGGGGATTCAGATACCCATATTAGAGTTTTAAGTGTGAAATGTGTAGTTTTACAAATGAGTGTCTATCTCTTAATTAAGTAATAAATTAGGACTCAAACCAGTGCTATTGGCTAGAATTTGAAAAGATCTTTATGTAGATACTTAGATAGCTTTGATTGGACGTTAGATGGGGAATTGGGTAAAGCCGAAAGTTGGCCCCAATAGTAGCCATGCTGCAGAATGCATGCAACATGCTGCAACAAGTGGCACAACGAGGCCACATCGCAGCGTGTCTCTCATTATTGAGTTTATTGGTTTTTCAATTGTTTTTATTATTTTGAACCCATAGATTATATCTCATGCTTCCTTAACTCTTTCAAATGTCAAAATAAGTTTGATTAAGCTTCTTCTATCTTGTCTTCATATTAAAAACTTGGAATTTCAATTGTATAAATTTTACAAATTGAATTTTAAAAGATTCTTAGTTGGATAACATAATTGGTTTATCCTGTGAATTATCTATGAGATTATGGTTAAGAGTTGAATTAGTCAGGGCAATCTTACATATTATATCTTAAATGATTGTGCGAATAGTACCGTGGATATTGAACTCCTTAAATGTGTAAAAAAATATATTTAATTTCTAAATTCTAAACACCTAAAATCCCGTCATTAAGTTGAGGAAAACAATCATTATTTTTAAAAGTTAATATGAGTGTCATATCAGCATGTGACTGAGCCCTACAACTATAAAAGTAATAGCCGTTTCCTCCAATTTATTTATTTGTTTTTTATTATAAAAGGCAGTTGTCAACACAATAATAAGTACTAATGTTACAATGTTATTATTTATTTGTTTTTAGTTATTTACTTTACTTTTGTTGCATCACATAAGAGCTTAACTCAAGAGGTGTCAGCAAGTACTTTTATTGTTGATGAGGATATCTTAAAAAAGATATTAGAAAATACTGACCATCTCAATCATGTTCAAGGCATCAGTTTTAGCGTCACGAGGAAAGAATAATTTGGAGAGGGGTTAAAGCACAATAAAAGACTATTTCTTCTACCAAGGTTCAAGAATTAAGGTAAGAGCTAGCAAAATAGAAGTAATAGATACAAATACAATCACAATAAATACGAGAACAATCTGTACTCATTGATATGCTGCTGAATTGGTAAAGATTTGGGCTTCCATTAGGTGACACTAGCCCTAGTGTGAATGATAGCTATACAATCCTATATTAACTCCTACTTGAGGTAATGTTATTTATTTTACTAGCATTATTCATTTTAATGTTATTCATATTATACAATATTTTTTTCTTTTTTTAAGATGAGGTCGATGTTGATTGTTTAGAAGAAGACGATAGTATGATTATATTGGGACCTATGCATAAAGAAGTTATGCAAATTATGCTTCATAATGAGCCTATCCCTGAAAGGACAGTGAATGTTTGTTTGAAAATGGTTAAGAAGCCTTATTATAATCTGACTCACCCTACTAAAAATGCAAAGATGGTAATAGATGCAATTAGAAGCTTTATAGCATGGCCGGTTTGTCTCGTATGTAGTTTAACGCTATCTCCAAAGTTATAGTAATTAAATTCATAACAGAAATTTAACTTTCCTCTTGCATGCATTTATAGTTGATCTCTAATTACCTATATGTGAAAAAACTAGCACATAGGAAAGAAAGCACTAAAGGCTAAGAAAGTATCGGAGCCCATGAAAGCATAAATGAATAAGTAAAAAAAGGAAAATGATAAGAACTCTGCCAATAAATTTAAGGAGTCCATCATATTTCCCTATAAGGCACCAAAGGTCTCCTTTAAGATCATTCGCCTAAAGCCTATCAATCAACACCTAAGCGTGTATTAGTCACACCCGACATGTATTAGGAGTTGTTTATGACTTATGCCAAGATACAAGAAGGAACAATGCTCCCATTTCCTATGGAGATGTACGCAGATCCAGAGTATGTCTGTAAGGTCTCTCTTATAAATCCACAATTAACTCCATAATTGAGGTAATTATGGAACCAATCTAAGTAAATTATCAAGTTTGTAAAATTACATAAATGGGACCTAACCTTTTAAAATTTAAAATGCTATAAAATTATTTAAAATTATTTAAAAAAATAAAATCAGAACAAAATATATATACAAAAGTATGGATATCTTACAAGATAAGATAATATCAAATTAGGTCAACATAGTAAAAAAGGGATTTTGTGACAATTATGCTACAACATAAACTTCAGAATCCATGACAGTAAAAAGTTGTCATGGCAGATTTCTTACTCGGACTTTCGATGTGTATCAAATCTCTGTTTGACGTTTGATTGATGTGATCTATGTATCTATAGAAAGCTTTCTTCGAGTTTTAGCTAATGATACTAGTTTCACATTCAAATCATTTCTTAATCAAAAGTTAGACACCAAATTGCAAACTTACCCATTTATGCTTTCAAAACATAACAAGGATATCCAAAATCACAACCAAGTGTCATAAGCTCGTAACCACCCCTAGATCATACTCAACAAACTTTATAAAACTCATGCAATACACCATACTCAACTAAAAACACAAGCATCACAAATTCATTACTCAACCCTATAACACATAAAATACACGGGGAAAGAATTTCTTGTACAAAACAATCATTTTCACTCCAAGCTAGTCAAAATATATATATTCCTACTTGCATGAGTATTTTAGCCATATACTAAGATTTACAATCAAAACTCATTCACTCAGGGTACAAAATACATAAGTATGATACAATATAGTGCAAGTAGCACCAAAAATACTCATGCGATTTTTAGTTGGCAAGTTAACAATCTTAATACACATAAAACAACATAGAGAGGCACACAAAAGATTACTCTACAATCCTATGCCCCAGCTCGTTTTCCTCAGTCTTGACCCAATGAGCTAGGCCATGAAAATATTAAAAATTGAGGGATGAGTACAATCACTCAATAATCAAGTTTCACCTAATTTATACAGTTGTATATCAATCAAAAATAGATGCAATTGACAATAAACACACACTTGAACATGTAAGATGACGTATAGTCTCAGCCACAATAATAACAACTATGTGACTGGACTTCAAACAAATAATCATATATATATATATATATATATAATAATGCATAACTTGAGGTCACAATAATACTAACCATATGCCCCTTAACTGCACCAGACCATAATACTAACAATGATGTGACCAGGACTAAATACATGATCATATACCAACCTTATACTCTCTTGATTACCTCCGACATGAAATTAGTGGTTGTACCTTTCACGGGCTAACTCAACCTTCTACTTGTGATGAGCTATCTGGGCAGAGTCAACTCACTTACTTGTGTAATTTAATTTCCTCCAATATTAATAATCACGAAGTATCATACCCCCAATCTAGCCTCCTCATGAACCGATGGAGACTAGTTAGGTTCGAGTTCCTCATAAAACAAGTAGGACAGTCCTAAATCAACTATGAGACAAGTGTTACCTCTCGATTCCAACGGTCGGTGCCAAGGCAAACTCCCGATTCCAACGATTATTGCTAATACCATGTGCGTTTGGTCAACTACTCCTTTTCTTAGGCGAATTCTCGCTAATGATCATGCTATATACGTATATCATATATGTTTAGACATTTTCATTAACTATTCATACCATGAATCTACATATCCATACTTACACCCAACTCACTTCACACATCAATTAGTATATAATCACAATTTCTCATTCATTATCACTATTAATATGTGTATGAACTTACATATAATTTGCAACAATAATGTATCACCAACCATGCCAAATTTACATCATGAGTTTAAAAATACTAAACATGTTTCAAATCAACCATTTCAACAAATAATCAATTAATATTCAACTATAAAAAATTAGGTTTTTCCTGATTACCTCAAACCTTTGAGAGGTCAAAGGTTTATCCCTCAATAAAATTTCTTCACAAACTATATCAAAACTTAAATGATGCACAAGATAATTGATCTATAATTAATTATACCAATAATCATAAACACTCTTCCAACTTTCATATCAACACTTTAATTACCTAAAATTTCAATCTCCTGCACTTAAGCATAACTATTAGGTTTATTAATTTCTATTAACTCCATTTAGCTTTTATTAATTTAAATAATCACTAATATAACTTTAGAGGTTTAGGGTTCGTCTAAAATGGATGCCAAGTTTACAATCCTGTAAAAAATTTTTAAACTATATGTAGAACTTAAACAACTCCCATTAGTCCTATTTAGACCAGTGAGTTCAGATCAATAGCCTTAAATTTAAAAATCATCATTTTTCAACCTTGAATCTCACTTTCAAAATGTGTAGAGAGAAGAAGAATAAATAAAGAAGGCATACATAAGTGAAACTAAGCTTTAAACAGCTCTAATATATCCAACGGTTGATGCCCTTACAGAGAAAACACTCTCTTAATCGCCTTCTCTGTGTTTCAAGTATCACACTTCATTTTTCAAATTGATTTTCACATTTTAAAAATTGGTTCAGGAAATTATGCTGCGACATAAATTTTCATGTCGTAGCATAACACGCTGTGAGCTAAAAATCTAATTTCTCTTTACAATTTAAGTTCAAGTGACCTAATTCACTTCCGAACCTAATCCAAAAGCTAAAGCCAAACCCAATAGACATATCTAACTATCCTCAAACCCAATTATACTTAAACTTTTATAATTATCTTTTATTAAATTATAAATCATGGAAAAATTTTTAGGATGTTACAATGTTGACCAAGTCAACAAAAAGGTATTGATGGACCAATTCAATCATGCACAAGCTACTACTACCTTATGTAACTTATATATAAGGCATATTTCTAAAATTTTACATTAAATGTTCTGCTATATATATACTTTAGTCATTTATTAATCCACTTATTTTGGCATTTAAGAAACATGTACACCATCATGCTTGCTGGGGAGATGTAGTGCAGATGGTTATACTTGTCAATCTCCATCTAGTCTGTCTTTATGGCTGTGAGACAATAAGTCCTAAGCAAACATTGAAGTTGCTTAGAAGCTTTCTAAGTACTTCAAGCAATGTGGCACCAATAAGAACATAATATCTATAATGCCTTATTTAAAGAATAAGTTATTTTACGATACTTCATTTAAAAAACAAAGAAATTATGACACTTCCTAATTATAATCATTGTCATAAGGGCACTGGATATTACTTGTGATTGATTCAACCATAGAGAGAGTATGGTATCTTGACCATATTAATGGTGGCAATCCAAACACTAAGCTGCATATAGTAGATATGATTGGTCAGTAAGTTCACAAGTTTTATGCATATATCTATGTAATTCATTCTTTCTGTATGCATATATGTATGTAATTTATTCAGTACTATGAGGACACATATTGTGATATATATAATGAGGCTCAAACAGAAGAAATCATTGAAGAGCTAGCACGTAGTAGTTTTCAAGTGTCATTTAGCTATAACAACCAACAACAATGAATAAATACATCATATAAGTTTATATTTAAAGCTGACATATATATATGTATACTTGGCCAATTTTAGGGATTTGGAGCTTTATTTTAGCCATTAATTGGTTTAAGTTAAGCAACATTAAATTGTATATAGCTTGTGTAGGAATTCATGATATAAATTTCATGCATATGATTATTGTTGACTTCAAAGACTGTTCTGAGTGCTAGAATTGTATTTTATAAATGTTTATTATATGGGAATTGCTAGAAATATAGCCCTCAATTTAAACAAAATAAAATGGATACAATATTAAACAGGTTTGTTTAATATTGTGACTAAATCTATGGTGCAAGCATATTCAACGATTATTTGCTTTAAGCTGTTCAATATTCTGTAAATATTAAACAGTTATTTCACCAAAACCATTTAATATTGACAAAATATGCAACGGTTATAGGCAGAGGGCTGTTGAATATTTTGTTTCCCAATCAACAACGTTTAGACTTGAAATAAATGTTGAACAGTTTTTACCAAATAATTGTTAAATATTGTTAAAATATTTAATTGTTAAAAATCGTTGAATATATGCTTATAAAATATTCAGTGTTAAATTACTTAACAGTTCATGATTGTGTAATATTAACAAAAAAATAAGCATTTTATATACTTTTTTGTAGTAATGAAAATATTCATACCATAAATTTATTTAGATTTTGACCCAGTAAAGGTAGAAAAACTATCTCAGTCTCACTTTAGACTCGAAAGCCTTATCAAGTTAAACTATCTCAAACTTAAACAAATGTTATTTTTAATTTTTTATTATTGAAAGGCCCGATTCATGACAACCCGTTTTCGGTATGATACTGGAGAGGCAGCATATTTTAAGATTTTTATTGTTCTTCTTTTTCCGCCCGGCTTGGAAATGGGAATAAAATGTTTTACGAATCTTAATCGCATAAAAGCAGATATTGTTAGATCTTTGTATCTCAATTCATATAAATAAATAAAGTGATATATACGTACCTAAAAAATTCATAAATACTTGAAAAATCTCGATTATCTTGAGTGTAGACAGGTACACAACCCATAGGTCTTTAGAGCCTTCGGAGAGTTCAGAGATAATAGAGCAGAAGAAAATGAGTCGTGTGTCTTGCGGTTATCGACTAATTGTTTTATATAAATTAGATCGGTAACTGTCTTATTAAATAATAAATAATTATATATTTCATTATTTCTAACTCAGTTAGTTAAGAGATAAGAAATAAATGACAGCTATTGGGTTGTGGGTTGGGCCTCTGTTCATTATATATTAGTTATCGACTAATGGTCCTCTTATTACTGTCCACACAAGATCATAAATACCAATCTGTTTGGGCTTATTAATTAATGTTGATTCATAAATAAATAAATATTTCAACAGATATTATATATATATATATATATATATTAGAGAAAGACACGTTATGGACCCTTAATCGAACTAATGTTACTTTTATTATTGAAAGGCCTGATTGATGTCAGTTGTCATGCAACTCGTTTTCCGTATGATACTGGAGAGGCTGCATATTTTAAGATTTTTATTGTTCTTTTTTATTTTTTGGGTTGCCCTCGGCTGGAAATAAAATGTTTTAAGGATCTTAATCTCATAAAAACAGAGATTATATATTAGAGAAAGACACATTATGCACCCTTAATCCCATGACCATCCACTGCTTCCAAGAGCTTATCTTCTGGAACTGTGGTCCGGCCCACAAACACGTGCGTTTTGCCGCAGAGCCCCCAAAACAAGCATTAAGCACCATCACAAGTTTAATGACAATAAGTCATCTAGCTGGTTTTGCCTTATGTGTGCGCTTTGATCGCTATATGATTTAATCTGAACTTTCTTTATTTGCATATTCACTCGTGTGTGTGTGTGTGTGTGTGTCATGAAAACAAAGTTCATAGAAAACCATGTAGAAGACCCGCTTTTTGTTTCCATGCTTATTATTTCTTTCTTTTCATATCTTTATTGATACCCTTACATGTTCAGTACTGTGTGAATACAATTGAGGCATTTAGATAATACAAAAACTAAAATAAAATTATTCAATATAAGAATAAAATGAAATAGAAAATATCATATAATATAATGAATTAATGACCAGGGATGAACCACTCGGTGGCTAGGGGAGGCAATCGCTGCCCTGCAAAAATTTTTCATTTTTATTGTTTTTCAATTATTTAATACATGATGTGTGTATTTCTGGCAAAAAAAATTTACACGATATATATATTAAATACTACTATCATTTAATATATAATATTTCCACTCATGCCCGCATGTTTGTGTGTGTAAATGTTGCCTCATATCCTAAAATTTCTGTATTTGTCGCTGGTAATATAGCTAAGAAATCCCGTGTAATCAAAATCCAATAATTTAAAAATTTAAAATAAGCAAACATAAATGCATGCATGCATATGGGGCATACATCTTTTAAAATTAGACAAATCAAATTTAATCTCATCTTCAGCAATCAAATAGTTATTGGTTTTTTAGGTATAAATATATTTTTATTAAAAACAATCCTGTTAAAAGTAAAATCAGTCATTAAATGTGACCATTTTTTTCCAGCAGATCAAATGTAAACCTTTATTCATCCTGTTAAGCATAGTATCAAACCTTTTGTGGGAGACCGAAAATTAGAAAGCAGCGTGGGTCATGAATGCAGGGGCCAGGCTAGAAGAATAGATAAAGACTTGTTTGGAAAGCAGACACGAGAGTCAAATCAATTACCAATGATATGATCGCGGCAACGACGGGGTGACCTTGGCAAAACTCGATTGTGGCTGTTAGCACGCAACTATCATCTAAATTCCAATGCTGAGAAAAGCAAAGCACGTTCACAAGCAATCAAATCCCTCGTCGTGTCTCAGTTCCCTCCAACCAAATAATTTTATTACATATGTATCTGGCTTCGCCCCGGCCCTCCTTTCTATTCTTACCCCACCTTACTCCCAAATGCATCTTCTTCTTCTCCATCTCCCTCGCCGACATAGCTTCCTCTGAGTTCAATGTGTAGATGATGAGCGACGCCACAGGTTCGTCTGGGTTCATATCATCAGGGTTTTGGTATTTCGTTGGGGTTTCTATTGGGGTTCTGGTTATCATCACCGCTCTCACCATTGCTTCCTACTTGTGCGCTCGCTCACGCCTTCCCATTCCTCTGCCCCCACACAGGATTAATGCTCTCCATCACTCGCAGCCTCATCTTTCCGCAGTTGAAGTGCAAGGGATTGACGAGGCCACCATTCTGGGTTACCCCAAGCTGCTATTTTGTGAAGCCAATAAGCTCAAGGACTCTGACGGCCACGGACCCAACGCTGCCACTTGTTGCTCCATATGCCTGTCGGATTACAATGACACGGATACGGTTCGGGTACTGCCCGAATGTGACCACCTCTTCCACCTCCCCTGCGTAGATCCTTGGCTTAGAATGCATCCCACATATCCTAACTGCCGAACATCTCCCCTGTCAACCCCTCCGGCTCAGGTGGTTTACTCCACTGCTGACTCTGCTTCTTAGCTGTGGCTAAATTTGCATCTTGTTAAGTGTTTGAAAGAGAGATAGAGTTTGAAAGAGCTATACTATAAATAAGGCATTAGATCTCATCTCCGCATATGTGGGTTCTGCACTTCTGCTGTATGTTCCCTTTTCATCCCTTTCTAACTTCATCATCAAGCGCCGATCACTTAAATCATCTCTTTCCCTTGGCCACAACCGCTGCTTCCTAGGATTCTCTCAAGCACTTCATGGAAATAATGTCAGAGAAATACATGGATGTACCTTGCTAGAGTATTGTTCAATTTAATGTTTTGAACAAGTAGAGAGTATTGGGTGATTGCTGGTATACATTACAGAGAAGCGTTTTACCCTGTGGACTTGAACTCTGTTTGCTTACTCTTGTCTCGTGTTGTGATTTTTCTTCCAATATCTAGACCCTTCGTGTGAAGTTATCTCAAGGGGCAAAAACCCTTGTCATCAATAGTTCAATACATAGAACATTTTGACTTGGCATCTTCTGGGATTTGGTTACCACTTATCAACTTCTCTTAGGGGGGAAAATGCAGCGCCTCATAGTCTTTTTTTTTTAGAGGAAGCAGCTATCATTATCTGTTCCACACAAAAAAATCTTGAATTGCACAAGAACAGCTAAAATGACCTGAATTTATGAATTAATTTTGCTGAGTCCACCAATTTCATATATTGCACTGGTTCATCAATTTAAGGTGTGTTTGGTAAGTTTACTTTTCACATCCCAAATGTAGTTTTTAACTTTTGGAATGTGAGATGTTATTTGGAATATATTTTTAAAATGAAATGTGCTTTTCAAAAAGGCTTTTAAATGGGTATGAAACTAAGAAAATAGGAAGCTACTTTTGGGAGCTTTTCAAACGCAAATCATACATATTGAGCATTAATGATTGGTACCTAATATTATAAAAGATCATGATGTCCTCATTTTCTCCTTCTTCACGTGCACCAACAATGGCCTCTCTTTCATTCAGTATGTTCTCTTGCTCGCTCGCTCACTCACTGGTCAATCATTCATCCCTCGTTTGTCACTCCGTCGTCACTCCTCCATCTCTCCTTTGCCGTCTAGTCACAGATCCCAAGCTCCTCATCTCCAACGTCTAGGCACTAGTGGTGGCCCTCTCATAAGTCGCCTTTACTTGCTCCACGGCGGCAAATGTGTCTGGCTCTCTAGCTGGCTTGAAATTGGTGGATTCCCTGTCTGCCTCCTTTCCCTATTCATCTCTCTCATTTGTAGCCACCTCTCCCAACAAGCCAAGCCCCTTCATCTTCATCGATGCGCGCCTGTTCCTTTCAGCCTTAATCATTGGTGTTCTCACCTGCCTTGACGATTAGCTCGCCTCCTCGTCTTCACATCTACTTTGATCATTGTTGCCTAGCTAGCTTTCACCGCCGCCTTCCTTCTCGTCAGGCAAAAGTTCACCCTTTTCTCCATAAATGCCGTCATCTTGCTCACTACTGGAGTTGGTGTGTTGGCTCTTCATTCATCTAAAGATCGCCCCTGAGGCAAGTCCACCAAGCAACAAGTGTCACCGTTTGTGTTAACGCCGACAGCGATAGCCTTGTACAGTTTTTTGTTGCCTGAAGATAGAGCTTATGTATGGCAAGAGCAAGTAGAGAGCGATCATTGTTAATATAATAAATTTTATGACATAATTTTTTCCAAAATGAAATTTTATATTTTTTTTATTATTTAACATTTTAAATTTTATGTGATTTTAAATTTGTTTCAAATTTTTTAAACATCACTAATATATTATATTTGTATAATAAAAATTATAAATTATTATGAATTAATGTCCTTTTTGATCATTAAATGTTAAAAAATACATTTTAAAAGAATAAATTTTTATTAATTTAAATAATTTTTAGTTTATCAAACTGACTTTTAAAAAAATGTATTCAAATATAAATTTCATTACAAAAACTGACTTTCACTAAATTAATTTTTGCCAAATAAACTTTTATCAAACTGACTTTTAACAAACTAAAAACCAAACACACACTTAATCCTCAGCCAATAAATTAACCTGGAAGTACATGTATATTTTAAAAAGTTATCATCTTCAATTCTCAATCCATATTAGATTTGAAATTGTATTTTTTTTTGTTTTCTTTTATCTTTTGATGAAGTCAAATCCATAATTCATGTGAGATTCGATGAGATTTTATATTAATTGTCAAGAGTCTAATGTAATTTCTTTTTTCTTTATCTGATATTGGACTATAAAATATAAGCGCAAGCAATAGAGTTCAATAACAAGATACAATATATGTATCTGACCAACTTTGATTAATAAGATAAAACCTCTTGTTGTATCTTCTGATAAAGCCATCCTCCAACCACACTTTTGTTGCTAAGCAAGAAAAGGTCATTAACTTATGTGAATTCATAATAGAATCCTTTTAACTTATGCCACCAGGTTAGCTTTTAGCCACACCCGGGGACAAGGTTAATGTTGAGTAAGCAAGAAAAAAAACACCAACACTCCGTGAAAAAAAAAAAAAACCAACATCAAATTAAAAAGACGACGGAAAATGGCTATGATTGCAAATTAGATTTTAATGATTTATTTTTTAAAATGGGATTTTGATTATGTTTCAAGTTCAACGTTGTTGCTAACTATCAGTTTCATTGGTAAATTGAAGAGAATATATCAACTTAAAACATTAAAAATTTGATAAAATATTATTAAAAAAATATAACAAGTATAGGCAAGAGAGAGAGATAGGGAGACTACAATTACATATACAGAAAGGTTAATTGCACAAATCTTTCCTAAATTGAATCCTGTGTGAATCTCTCTAAACTTTTAAGCATGTTACAAAATGTGGAACCTCTACATTTTAATATCATAAAGTTTAGGAAAGTTTTATATGTGTGATTCAAAGTTTAGAAAAATTAAAAAAGAATGATAATGGAGAGGTATGGTGTGTGTTTAGATAACTCATAACCATTAATTATATACTTTCTCAAATTTTATTTTTACTTACATATAACCTCTCAAATTTTAATTTTATGTATATGACTTTCTTTTTTTTTTCTTTGTTTTTTGGATGAACTTTTTTAGTTTTATTATACAAATTTCTTAAATTTTAAGTTATGTACATATTAATAATTAATAAAATTAATTATAGGAGATTTATCCGCCTAAATGTAAAAATTTAAGAGGTTTATTGTGAAGTTTTAAAAGTTACGATTGAAGAAAATCATGGAAACTATGTATGATTCAGCCTTAAAAAAGGGGGGGAAACAATATTGAAGTCGGCGGTTACTTTGAAGACCAGAAGGAACCGCGCCAGGTTAGGAAAGCCTGTTGAGAAGATACCAAACGTTCTTCGGCCACCCACCACTCTATAACTTGAGCCGTCGGTCTCTCTTTGTTTCAGCACTGCTCTCTCCCTCTCCCCCTATATACCTCATCTTTCTGTGTTTGCCTGTGCTCATCACTCGTTGCTGAATCAGAAAATCCATGGAGATTTTGCCCGTTAAGCTCATGGTTCCCTTCTGTTTACTGCTCTGTCTGATTTCAGCGTTTGCCCACGCTACCGACGTCAAATACTGCGGTCGCTCTCTTTTACCCTTCCGCTTTTCGAATTTTTGCTTTGCCACATGACATTTTTTACATTAAACTGTCTGCTTCATGTTTCCATTTCAATATCTGATAGGTTTTTGGGCCCCCCGATTATGCGTTGGTTTCTCACTCGACTAAAGGATTCTTCCCGTTGGAATGAATGAATGGAACTTACCCCAGAAACTTAAATTTACACGCTTCATTTCCTATAGAGTTTTGTTTGTATCTTGTGATCTGGTGTTCATCTTGTCCAATATTATGATCTCTTTATTTGTTATCTGACATCAATGTTAGGTTTTGACGGATTGTATTGTAGAATCCGCACCCCCCGGCCTAATAGCTGAATTAGTGAAATGTTTTGCTGGCGGTTTTCATGCGTTACATTTTTTAAACAAATTCATACCTTATTTTACTTAGATTTTCATCATAATGCAGATAAGACTGATTATGATGTCAAAGTCAAAGGAGTTGAGATATCTCCTAACCCCATTGCAAGAGGCCACCCTGCCACATTCAGCATTGCTGCTACCACTGGTATTTCGGAATAGCACTATCACATCTTACTCGCTTGTTTTTTGGCTCATTGTTTCCTGTTTCTTTTAATTCAGCTGAACCTGTGTGCGCTTGGGAATTGAGTAATTGTAATTTTTAAGTATTAATTCCTATACGATGTTGAATTGGAAGTCTGAAGTTTTGTACCATTAATTGCTCTACCAATTGTACGAGGATTTTCAACATTATGAGGTCTTGGGAAGAACAGGATGTCCTTGTTTTTTCTTTAACCCAAGCTTTAAAACATATCACTATTTGAGGAGGGAAAATTGTAATTTGTACCTTACATTTTGTTGGCGCCCTTCTCTTTCCTTTCACATATCTCCTCTCTTTATATCAAAAACTATATGACAGGACTAAGATTGCGTAATTAACAAGTGGACAGTATTAAACTCTAGCAAGTATTTCTTTAGGTAACTAAAGATAAAGCCTTGAATTATGAATCTCACATCAAAACTCGTGTCCTGTCCCAGAGAAGGCAATATCTGGAGGGAAACTGGTGATCGATGTTGCATATTTTGGGTGGCACATACACAGTGAGACCCATGATCTTTGTGGAGAGACAACTTGCCCTGTTTCAGTTGGTGATTTTGTGGTTGCTCATACACAAGTTTTACCTGGATTCACTCCTCCTGTAAGTCATTGTTTTATAGATGCATGTTGTTTTGGGAGTACAAATGTTCAACTAGTCAATAGAAATTAGGTAATTAGCAGCATTGTTGCTTTGCTGGTTTGTTAGTTTCTTTTATATAAATTTTAAGAGAGCATCATCCTCATTTAGTGACCCAAATTTTATAATTACTTGTTCACATCTAAGGAAAGCATTGACTATGTAATTTCATTCGTTGGAACACAGCCGGACTCTGATGAAACTTTGTATTTCATCTTATCATTATTGAATGGTATCAGCATGATATTCAACTATAATTTGCAACATTTTTAATTGGTGCCTCCATCCTCGCATAGTCTTATCATTGTTTCACTTCCACCACATTCTTTACTAAAACTCTGCGAGTCGCCTATCAGCCTTGTTATGACAAGACAAAGTGCCTCCTTGAGCTCTTTCTAGCTCCATCCCTTGTGGCGAATGTGCGCACATTCTTGCTTGTCTCTTACACATTACTTCACTTTGGTTAACACATGGTACCGCTATTTCTATCACCTTTGTCACTTGTCCTGAATTAACCCTTGTGATACGGCTTAAATTTAGGCCCCTTATATTGGTTTGTAGTTGTCCTTTCCCTTGGCCAGGGACGATGGTAGTTTAAAGTTGATGTTTGGATTTAGATAATTAGATGTATCATTCAATCATTTAGGTCGCACTGTTCATTTTCAGTTTTCTCCATCTTGTCAGTTATCATTTCAGACTTGTGTTTTCCAATGGCTTACTTGTCCAATTGTCGAATATCCAAAGGGCATCCTTCATTGTGTTAAAGTTTCTAGACATTCTAGGTACATTTGATGAAAGATGGATTTTGTTGTTAGGAGGTAATTTGTTTCTGAATTATAAGGTTTTATTCGATCATCTCTTTATCTGACGTTCTATCAAGCGCTTGAAGTGTCACGTCAATTCGCTACATCATGGCTCTCACCATAGTTTCACATTTGCTGATTACAGGGTTCTTACTCTTTGAACATGAAGATGTACGATGGAAACAAAAATGAGCTGACTTGCATCCAATTCGGATTTACTATTGGATTTGTTTCTTCCGTGGCTGATATCTGAGTGAACTTCAGTGTTGATCCTGAAATATATTGTCGGTAACATGCATATAACCTATTTGTAACAATACTTGGATCCTTGTAAAATACTCTCAGACCAGCAGTTAGTGGTTCACAAACTATTATGACCGTACTCAAAGGATGTAGTGCGTGTTTGAATTAAAAAATTTACAATTAAAATTGGAAATCAATTAATGTTGGCAAACTGAGGTTTTGCAAAATTTTTGTAATTGTAACATAATTTATATTTAGATATATTTTTTTATAAGTCAATTGACCAAATTAAAATATGTTTGGGTGATCTAATTTGAAAGTCAATTGAGATGTATGATAAAAAAAAATGAATTTGAATTTTGTTATATAAATTTTTGTGATTAATTTGATATTTTTAGAAAAAATATTGGACTTAAAATTATAATTTTTTAAAAAAGTAGATTACAAATATAAAATAGTCAGGTATAGTAATTTTATGAATATCAATATATTTGTGTAAATATAAAATTTTGTTCTAACCTTATTGGTCAAAAAAATTGTATTACTCTAAATTATGAATGATGCGATGTGTACTGGGCTTGGCCATGGCATTTATTCTATTTTTATGTCCCGATTTGCATGTTTTATCATTTAAAAAGTGTTTTAAATTGTTCATCGGTTCGAGACTTAACAGATTTTTTGTTAAAAAAATCCAATGAATTAATTGCAAAAGAAGAAAAAAGGCATGTGGCATGTCAATTTGAAGAATGGAAGCGCAAAAAAGTTGTGATGAGAAATAGCGGAAAAAAAAACGTGTAGCAAGCACGGGATGAAAATGGAAGGATGAACGTCAGAAATAGGGAAGGAAAGCAACTTGAAAGGGCAACGAAGAGAGAGAAAATGAGAGGATGAAAAGTGAAAATGCACATTCTCCGTGAATGTTTGGTACAAAAGCTGCCTCATTTAACTTTGTCGAAAACTCTCATTCTCTTGATTGTTTAATTTTATTTTTATTTAAACAAGGCCTCATGAACTTCTGACATCCCAACTTAAATTTGAGCCACTCTAATTTAAAGTATATTTAAATTAAAAAAATTTATAATTAATATTAAAATCAACTTAAGTTAGCAAAATTGATGTTAAAGAGAAAAACCTGTGACTTTAATGGAATTTACATTGGAATATTTTTTTTTGTCATAAAAGTAAGTTGAATAAATTAAAATTTATTTGAATAATTTAATTTAAAAGTTAGTTAAGATGTATAAGAATAAAAATGACTAATTTAATATTTTAAGGGAAAAATATTAAACTGAAAATTACATTTTTTAACAGTAGATTATAGATATAAAATACATTGATAATTCAAAAATCTTAATCTTTAGAAAGATAGATTAAATAAAAAATTATAAAATATTCAATTATAAAAAACTAAAATAAATTCATAAATTACAAAATGTTTCATTCTAAAAAATAAAATAAAATTATAAAATATTCAATTTTAATAATGAATGACTAAATGTGTCTCAACTTTACATCACATGACTATACTATGACAAAAAATATATCAATTTTATTATATATGTGTTTATAAATAATTTGATATATTTAGGAATATTAAAATTTTAAATAATAATTTTCTTAAATAAGTAGAATAAATTTTTTTAAATAGATTGGTAAATTAAAAAATCTGAAATTTTAAATATTTCGTGACCAAGAAATTATCATACCCTTTTGTTTTACAATTTCTTACGCCAAAAGCTGAACTGCATTTGTAACATGGTCCCACAAATAATTCTTTGGAGGAGGAGGGATGACGGGCGAGGAGAGAGAAAAGCGCGTTGATCTTTGAGAAGCTCATTTTTGCCACTTTCGATTGAACACTCGTTTTGCTTGAAAGCTCTTTTCAATATTTTCTCATCTAAACAACATTAAAATGTTCTAATGAGCTTTTAAGTATCCCAACCGAGGTTAGAACAATTCTAACCTCGGTCGAAATATAAACCAATCACATACTTAGGTTGAAATGTTAACCAAACATAATCGTACTCTGCTCCAGTGGAACCGTGGAGAAGTTGGCGCCATATTCGATGTCCTCTGCTCTGCAACCGTTAAGCGCATCCATACCAGACATGATGTTAATACCTATTATCACAATCATGTTTCAAGTTTAAAATATTGGTTGGTTGTTAATGATGCGCTTTTGGGAATGGACGTACATTGACCATCATGATTGGTTTTTATTTTTATTTTTTTTTATTTACCATTTTTGCTTGCAAAACGATCTTTTGCGCGTGATAGTTGCATGTGATTGCGGATTTTAAGATTGGAAATCCGGTGATGCTTTGAGAAAGAAGGTTCGATCCGGTTTCTTAAATGCTCATCTCGAGGAAAGGATTCTAGTATGATAAAGGATGTAGCCATTTAACAAAACTGGGGCCTAATTATGGCCACTGGCACATTGTGTCTCCTTTGAATTAAGCAATGAGATGTGGACCTGGTGGTCCATGGGCTCCCTATGTGTTAGTGGGTACTTAACCCAGAGAACCATGTGCTACATTGTCATATTGAGCTTGAGACTAACTCGGTTCCTCATCATGGGGGAATTTTAGCCACTTGGTTTGTTTCTAGTTGACAAGTATCCTTCATGGATCATACCATGATTGAGGCACCAAATGGTAGGTAATAGGTCATGGCACTCTAATCAGATAAAAAAGAGGGGAGGGAGATAAGTCAGCTTTGTCCCCACACCATGCAGTGATAATTCATTACTTAGTAAAGCTACCCAACACTAAACAGCTTTTCAGTCTCCACTTTATATCACGGCCATTGGAAGGCTCAAAGGAGAGCTGATCGTCGATCTCCCATGTCCTCTATATAGTGTTTCACACGATCAGTCATTCTCACCTCTTCTTTTCTTCTTTCCTTTTAGTGGGCAACAACGCATGCCATCTCGGTTCGGAGAGCTAGAAGACATGAAAACAATGAGAGGCAGGTTCCTTAGGAAGTTGAAAGTCGCCCCAACCTTGAGCAACTTGAAACAAGGCCTGGCTTTTCAGCATAATCCTCCAGAGATATTCTGCACCCAGAAATATGCAACCCCACCACCTTTTTATGATGATCAAGATCTCAAGTGCAACCACCTGATTGAGCTGGATGCTACCCTTAATGGCAGTGAAGATGATAAGCATGCTGAGAAAGAAGAAATGGAATTGGAATTCAGTCCTAGTAACAGAGATAAGGTCACATCCACCATAAGGTCCAAGGAGACACAGCTTGAAAAGCAAAGCCTAGTGGCTCCTACCTTGCCAGAGACCAAAATGGAGAGTAATATCACTCAAGACAGTAAATTATACCCGTCTCTGACGGATTTTGAGGAGATATGCCCACCAGGGGGAACCCAATCGGTAATTCTCTACACTACAAGTCTGAGAGGCATAAGGAAAACCTATCAGGACTGCAAGACAGTCCATTTCTTGCTGAGAAGCTTTAAAGTATTATACTTTGAAAGGGATGTGTCTCTGCACTTGGAATACAGAGAGGAGCTTTGGAAGATCTTAGGCAGCAAAGTGATTCCTCCCAAGCTATTCATCAAAGGGAGATACATCGGAGGAGCTGACGAAGTGGTTGGGTTGCATGAGATGGGATGGCTCGGGAAGCTTCTGGAAGGAATACCAATTGACTCAGCCAATCGCCCTTGCACTGGCTGTGCTAACATGGGGTTTTCCATTTGCTCCAACTGCTGTGGAAGTTGCA
The DNA here is from genome assembly GCF_029017545.1 of Prosopis cineraria. NCBI lineage: Eukaryota > Viridiplantae > Streptophyta > Magnoliopsida > Fabales > Fabaceae > Prosopis > Prosopis cineraria. The sequence goes on from NW_026555332.1 coordinate 49,100,654, forward strand.
AAGTCTTCACCAGCAATGGCGAAAACGATGAATTGTGCCTCAGATGTCCAGAATGCAACGAGAATGGGCTTGTCAAATGCCCAATTTGCTGCTAGCTAGAATAACATTGTTCTAACTAGGATCATCTTGGTCTTGATCTCTGTATTGTATAACCGTCGTGTTCTATATTTATTAGTCTTCTATGTGTAATATTTGTAATCTAGCAGTCCCTAGAGTGGCATTGTACTGAAGTTATTTCAATGGATTGACTATAAGCCGATGCTAAGTATTTAAATAAACATGATACTTGGAGACATTAGTTCTGATTGCGGGTTACATAGATGATTGGTTTTGATATTTGCACTAGAAGATAGTGTCTTTTTGAATATCTGGGGCAGATAATAAGGTATAATAATCGTTTTAGGTTCTTGTCCATCACAAAAGAAAATGTAATTAGACGAAGATCACAGAAGATTGAAGCGCATAAAATGTTGTGGATAAAAGTTGGGGCAAGATGATTCTATCCGTTTCTGATAAATGCAACCAAGTTTGAGCTAAGCTAACTCTCTAGCTTGCGCATATAATTGCCTATTCATGGGCCGAAGTATGCACATGGCTCTCCTTGAATTTTGAAGAAAGCAAATATTTCGTATCGTAAAAAGGCTATGTACCATAAAGATGATAGGGGCATACGACCAAGTGTCCATGATTAATGCAAAAGCCATATGATGGCTTTTGAAAAGATGATACAAGACATTAATTCTTCAGCCTCTACATGGTACATACTTTTGCAAAAGATTGAACAGAATGCCCAACCAATAGTTACCTAAGCACTAATACCTAAATGAATCTGTGACGCCTTATCTTTCTTTAAAAACATGTTTGGTCTATCATTGTCGGTCTCTTTCAATATTGTCGTTTTGGGTTGCACGGAATAAAATTAGTGGCAAAGAATAAGTGTTTTATGATAGCATTTGTGAGATGTTTTCAAATGGTTCGTATAAGAAGTTCTGCTGCAAAAAAGTGATGGTTGATGTATCAACTAACTAGAGGTAATCAATCTAATCTTGTCAATCATCACGCTAGCTAGATGCTGAAAAGCAGAACGTGTATGATTGTAAATAATTAAAACGAAAAAGAAAAGTTGTTGCAATTAAAATTTGCAGAAAAAGAACAATTGAGATGTAGATGAGTTAAAAAGATGAGATGTAATTAACCGTTCTGGTGAAAATTAATCAGTCTTCAAAAGAATACAAGAAAAGGCAGATCATCCATGATTTTTATCTGATTAGCCAAAAGTGCCCTGTTAAATTTGCCAGACAAATTAAACTTTTAAATTATTACTGGCTTAAGTGCATTAGTCTAATCTGGTTTCTTGGAAGAAGAACTAGATTGTACGATAAGCTAATGAGAAGAATATAAGTACAAAGACTTCTAAGAGGTCCAATACAAAGGTGTGAAGGTGTAAGACAAATTAGATGATTTTTTTTTTTTTGGTGCATGCATAATTCAATTTCAGTTCTTTTGGATGTTAAGTTATAAGACATATTTATATCAGGTACGTGAAATCTTTAACATACTTTCATGTTGTTGAAGTCCTAGACAATATAAAATGTCTTCAATGTATGAAAAATTAATATTCAATGGCCAAGACATTATTCAAGGAGTGATAGTGAATTTTGCCATCACAAGTTCAAACCTTAATCGTGTAGGTTTCTTTTTTCGAAAATGATTTATTATTATTATTATTATTATTTTTGGTGGATAAGACTCCTTTTTCATTGATATATCTATCTATAATTACTGTTTACTATATATTGTTATTCCTAATGTATTGCTTCCTTTAAACCTATTTATCAGAAACAAATCATGGTTACAAATGAGCATGGAGAGAGTATCATTAACGATGTCATTTAAATATCCTCATGGGTTAGTGATTTGTGCAATTAATATATAGCAGTATACACTATACACTCGCTATAAATTTAAAAACAATATAATCAATAAAAATTGAATCTAACAAAAGAGGTTAAATCTTTTATTTCAAATAAATTTATTTTTAATAGAAGAATATCTGTAAGTAAAAAAAAAAAAACCACGATATAAATAGGTTCTAAAAGTCCATTTGACCAACGCATCTATCAAAGCCCATTTTTTGACCTCTTAACGAAGCCCATAAAGATAAAGTTTCTGAGGGGTGAGAACTGGGGATGTCTGCCGCGAAAAAGTCACTAATGCATCAAAAAGGAAAGAAAAAGAATTTGCCGTGAAACGAGCATTTTCTTTCTTTCTTTTTTTTTGGATATTAAGTTTTATTGAGTAAAATATGGAAAATTATGAAAAAAAAAGAAAGAAACAAGCATTGCTATCAATGGATCCCAAACGCACAATTTTGAATGTTGCTATTTTTTCGTCTTTAAGAAACATTTTTGGAGGTTCAAATCTTAAAGGGAGATGTGATTCAGCTTCGTTATCAAGATTGTTCTCCATTTGGAACAACATATTAGCAAATTTCATGAAATGTGGCCAATGAAATCCGTATCCCAAGCTTTTGTGCATTTTATTAGTTACTGTGGTTGAGAAAACCAAACTGAATACTTTGAAACAACAACAATCGGCTAAAAAATCAATGAAAACAATAAAAACCGGTTTAACTTTCAATTCTGTGCTTGTAAATTTATGGAGGAAACTTATTCACGCTTAAGAGTTTTATTTTACATAAATCTATCCTGGTGTGCATAATATTTTAAATTAATTTCATCTAATTTAAAATATTAAATGCAAAATTGTAAATATTATATAATTATAACTAGAGTGATCCTAAAGAGCTTCCATCTTGTGAACAATAGCACTTTCTATGCTTAGCATATTTTATGTCAATTGATTTTTTTATTTATTTAAAATATAATTCAGCTTAATGTTAAATCAAAATTTTATAATATAGACTTGTCTAACCAGTAACCAGTCTTCCAACACAAGGGGACAACAGACCTTTGAATGGGAAAAATTAGGCCGGGAGTACATGGGAGAAACTGAGAAAGCACCAAAGTAAACCCTATTCAGTTATAGAAAATTGAAATATTAAAATAAAAATTCCGGCCAGAAAGAGAAAAGGTGCAGAGCAGAGAGAACATGTGTTAAGAGGATACAAAAAGCTAAAAGCTTGAAGCTACTCACGAGTAGCATCTTTCCATTACTTGTTAGATGCCAAAAAGTTTGAGCTCACTTGAAAAGCAAATTAGAGAGTCATTTACATTTCATACTTACCAGGAAAACATTAGGGCAAATCACGGGCAAGGGCCAAGCCTATACCACCAAAAAGCTCAAACGGGGTTTCCCTTTGTTAATTTCAACTCACATCAGGGAACACCCATATTATTCAGAACATGTTAGAACAATCACACATTCACACTTGGAGTCAACAGTGAGAAGCTTATCTAGAAACCTCGCTTACTGTGACAGCAAAGAGTCTGTTGCTTCTTCGGCCACAGGAGTCACAAAATTCGACTTTAACAGCTGCGTGTAGTTAAACTCGATTTGCAGTCTATGATGAAGCGGTGCTGATGTTGCTAAACCTTTCTTCACATCTGTTTGCAATTCCCTGATAGGGATTGCAGCCAAAAAACTTTTGACATACTCTTTGCAAGCTTCTTTCCCTCTGCACACAACCTCCTCTTCATCCTTGTTCTTCAACTTCTTTTCAGCCTCCACCACAGGAACCACCTCTTGTCCATTAACTTGCTGCACCTGTTCATTATCCCGCTCTAATACTGCCGCAACAGTTTGCCGTTCACTGCCGGGTTTCTCTTCAGATGTCTGGGCAGCATCTTCTATTTTGTATATTACAGTGCTGCTGTCAAATTTCAGAATATATGCCTGGTTGCATCCTTCATAAAGCCTCTCCCCCAATGTGTCAATTATGTAATAAGCATCTGCTTCAACTTTGAGGATGAAAAAATGGTCGTTCCAGCTAACAATGTAAACACGGGGCTCACCATTGTTAGGGCACTCCAGTCCAGCTCGACAAATCTCATCCCAAATGTTATCAAAAGACATGGCACCATGAAGAAAGTCAAATCTATCCTCATCTACTCCTTCAGGGTGGAAGAAACCAATAAAGGACTTTTCAGGAACCACAGAAAGTGGACGAATTCTAGCTTGAATAACTGTTTCAAGATCAAAGTGCTTGTCAGGGAAGTGCTCCCTGTAGGTCTCATTTTCACACAGATTCCTCCATTCTAATGAGCCTTCACGAATTAGGCTATCAAATTGGGATTTTATAGGCATGAGTTCATGATTGTTTTGAAACCAATCTGCAATTACAGCAACAAGAGCTGTACATGCACTCTCACCAGCAGCCCGTTCACTACGCTGATCAATTGAGGCAAAAAAGACCTGGGTCTGAAGCTTCATAAGACCATCTCGGCTTATCACTTCTTTTTGCTCCCAACTTCCAATAGTAAAGTTGTCATCCCCAAACTCAGATACTGATGACCGGTTTGCACATGAGTCATCTTCAGTCTTGTACCACTGGCAGAAAGTGTGAAACAATATAATCATTGACAAACTTATCAACAACAGTATGCAAAGCAGAAAGGTTAAATTAATGCTACTGATATTTTTAAATGCAGGAGTATCTGGCGCATGTTGGTTTTCTAAAGATTAAGGTTACACAATGAAGATTCAGAAAACTTCATCACTACTTTTAAATGTGGAGACCTAGAAAATGAAGAACAAGTTGATTCTCTGAAGATTAAGATGGACAGGGTTGCAACTGAAGCTCAGAAAAATATATGATTCAAAACTTATTCCCCAGCCAAGTAGAAAAGAGCAAACATGTAATTTCTGGTCACCAATCACAATTGCAAAGTCCTCAGTGTCATTCAGAAATGCACATTTTTGTGACAGTAAAACAGATAGCTTACGGAGACAATTAAGAGGAAATAAGTTTGGAAGTAGATTCTCACCCCAAGAGAAAGTGATTCATCAGAGCTAAGTTGCCTACGATCAAAATCTATGTCATCACCACCTTCTTCTCCATAAGCCTTCTTTAACAAGGGTTCTCCCTTTGCTTTAGGAGACCTGAAACTCAACTTCCTTTTCCTCCAAGGAAGTATGCTGCGCTTTGAACTTTGTAATAAAGAAGGTTCCATGGCTGGCACAGTTAAATCCTCCATCTGCGAACACCCAACATCTGATTTGCGATTGCTGTAGTAAACCCAATCCTCATCATCACCATTTACCCTCAGGCTTGAATAAAATAATCCTTCAGCATTTGCATAGGCCAGCTTTCCATAACTGAATGACTTCCTGACACTGGAGCCATCTTTTCCCTCATCTGACTCTCCTTCCTCAAAATCATCAAGAGAGTCAGAGTCAAAAGGATAATTGTACTCGCCATCATCACTACGCACAGAGCACCTGCCTTCACTGCCCTCATCCTCACGGTATGCCTTTTTTGGTTTCCTAATAGATACATATTCTGTCAAAATCTTTACTTTCCTGAGTCCAGCTTTGATTGCAGAAAGGTCATCTTTTTCTGCCAATGTAGTTTCTCCTGACTGGGTTGGTGATGTTACTGGCACTATGGATCTTTGAACCATCTCTGTGTTTTCTTGAGCAGCTCTTCGCTCTACCAAGCTAATTGATATCTGCAGGATCAGGAAATGTCATCCATGATTTGAAAAATACAAAGAAGCACAAAACTGTGACCGATAATCCTAGCAGCCTATATGGAAAGATTACAAATTCTGCACATCGTCTAACTCAAGTGGGAGGAAAATCAGGTAAAAGGTGAGATGTACATACACAAAGTGAAGGAGAAGATTCGGCAGAACCTCCTGGGGGTGTGAGAGGGATGTTCAAATCAAAATCCTTTTGATCAGCTACAGATGCAAACTCAGCAACATTCAATAATGCGGTTCCAATGACAGGAACCTTGCTCTTTGGCTTTTGATTCAATCCCTGGTACACAAAATACATCCAAATTTTATTTTTGAGAATGAAACAGATCCTCTGCCCCCCTAAACCTGTCGAATTAGAGCAATATAGTTGCCATGTATATCAGACAAACAAACAGCATTGAAATTTTCTTGGGAGAAGAACTATCATGACCAAACATTCAACAAAATTCCGAAAATTCACTTCTAAAAAACCATGAAGCCTCCGATCATTTATTTTGCATTTAAAAGGACCTTAATAGGCATGTCCTCAGTAGCATCGTAGGAAAAATTAACACGACCCCATCAACATCCGACGAACAAGAGATAAATGAAAGAGATTGTCCTTTAAGGCTCATATGCACAAAAGCATCCCCAACCAAAAATCAAGACACAAGTAAAAAAGAAGGGGGGGGGGCGGTACAACCGATAAACCAAACCAAAAGTGAACAGCGGCCCGACCAAAAACAGAAAAAAAAAACATAATAAAACAAGAATTCTTCAATTTTGATTTGAGCAATACAACTCTTCATCAGAACTCAGTAAATATTTGAAACCGATAAATTAGGGGAAGTTAGAAAGGCGAGGAGATGGGAAGAGAAAGAAAGAGACTGACATTAAAAACGGTGAAAGCGATCTCCCAGGGATGAAACACATTGTCTTTATATGCCGATAGATTGCATAAGCTACGAAACTCCTCGTCCCAAACGACGACGGCGTCGGGGGCGACAACGTCGACGCCCACCTCCCTCGTGAAGTTCCTAACGACGGCAGTCCGGCGCAAGGAGCTGAGGGTCAATTTGGGACCTTTCCACCTAATCTCAACCGTCAATTTGCGAAGTCCATCAGACCCTTTCTCCAAAGAGTGCCGCAGCAGATCGCAACCCTCCAACCTCCTGACAATCAACGTGACCTCATACTTCCTGGAAACAAGAGGAGGCCAAGGCCTCCACTTCATCATCTTGACCACCATTTTGAGGTACCCTTGCGGGTTATTGGTCTCGGGGAGAAACTAGAAAGCAATCTTCAAAAGGGAAAGGGTTGCTAAAACAAAAAGAAATGGGGGATCCGGAAGAAATGACCGGATCTTGAGGAATCGGGAGAGAAGGGGATAGGTGGAGGAAGAGAATGGAAGGAACTAAGAAAAGCGTAACCAGAAAATCTCCACAGAAATCGAGGGGGAAAGGAGGGAGGGGATGAAGGAGAAGATGCCGTTAGAGAGTGTGAAATAGAGAGAACTGTTAAAGCAGGTAAGGGTAAGGGTAGGGGAGGGAGTTAACTTGGGTTAAACTTGCATATACCGCTCCGAGAAACCTGCCCCGGAGGGTGGATTCTACAATGGCCATAGGTTTGGGGTTGTTTGGTGTTCCCATCTTTGCTGCCCCACTTCGCTCTAAGTGCAACAAAGTTTCGTTACATCCCCGACCCCGTTGTGTGGATAGAATATAATAATAACATAAAAAGACTAAGACTTCACATTTTCTATGTCTATATATATTTTTTTAAAGAAGGTTGTTTTAAATTAATTTTATTTATTTAGAAAAATACCTTGTATAGAAATAATTTTTTAATTTTTTGTGTGCTTGTGTTAAAAAAAAAAAAAATCCATCTATTCCCTTTCCGGGCTACATTCCTTTTCCGTGAAAGAGGGAAGGGCAGTATATTTAGAGATTATCCTAACTGTCTTCGTTCGTTTTATTCTGCGAGAATCTTAGAGTAAACCATTTCACTTTTTTATATATTTTATATATTAATATTGAGGTCAAGATACAAATCAAAATTACATCTTCATTAGCTCATCATCTATCATTATTTCTTTCTTAGCCTGATTGATATCTAGCACGCGTTCCGCTTAGCGAGAGCAATGCATCTAATGAGGATTGAGCAACCTTTTCCCTTCGACTTTTTGTTAACAAGCATTGGGAAAGATCATAATGTCACGCTGTTACTTTTGAGGCTCTTTTTTCACTTGAGATATGGAAAGTAGTCAATAAACCTCTTCTAACTAAAATTATTATATAATATAATAGGATTATAATTTTAACCTCCAACTATAACTCACACAAACTTTAATTAGCAAATATACGTTATTTTTTAACTAGATCATTTAAAAAAAATGCCATATTAAATTTCTAAAAATATTAGAAAATAAAGGGTAGCACAAAAATCAGATTAAGAATCCGATCCAACTAGCAGGACATTTTTTTCCAAAAGGAGCAAGACTTTTTTGCAGAGCTGTCAATCATGATGGAGTCCATTAGGTTAGCCCTTTTAAGTTCGAAAAAAATTAGGGTCGAGCCTCTATTTTGAAAGAAAAAATAATAATTCAAACTTAAAAGGGTCGTTCCGAAATAAAAAGGCTAGCTCTTTAGGGTTAGAGCCGGCCCTTTTAAGCCTTTTTTTTTAATGTAATATAAAAAAATAAAAGATTAAATATATAACTAAAAGAAATGAACATATTAGACTCATTCATCCTTCGTTCATTCATTCATTAAGATTTAGCTAATAATGTTAGCTAAGTCTAATTTTTATTGGTATTAATTTTGATGTTATTATTTGATATTAGACCTGAATGTTTAAATTTTTTTATTTATTGTGATGTAAATTGATTTAAATTTATTTTTTTAAATTTAATTTTATGTATAATAACATTTTTTAGAATTATAAATATTTTTTTTAAAATTTTAAATTGAAAAAGGTATAAAAAAAGGATTGAGGCCCTGAGGGCTAGGGCCGACCCTTGTAAAATAAAATCCTACAGCATAATTGAGCTTATTAGGGCTATCTCATTTAAGCCCTGACTCTTCAAGAGCCGGTCCTAATTAATAACTCTACTTTTTTTGTACTAATATTTGAAGTGAGATGTATGCCAATAAAAAATGATGTTAACTATTGCATTCGTCTTAAGAACAACTATTCATGTAGTGATATTAAAAGATATTATTTTACTTGTTTATTTATTTCTTAGTTGTACAATCTAGATAGGATCAGATAATGCTTAGTTATAGCAAGATATTAGCTTCAGTTATTATTTTGTAAATTATGAGAAACTCGTTCAATGACAAAATGTATATATACATGTATCACAGATGAATAAATTGAGAGTTTTTCTACAAAATTTATTATGGTATTAGACCTCCAAGGTTACAAACCTGAACAAAAAACGTAAGTTTCAAACACTGAGAGAGAATGGCAAGCGATAATTTGAACGTCAGCCCCGATTCCAATTCACCTTACTACCTTAATGCATTAGACAACCCTGGATAAATTTTTGTTAGTGAACTTCTCAATGAGAACAACTATTCAAAATGGGTCAATGATGTGACTAATGTACTTGTAGCCAAGAATAAGCTTGGTTTTGTTGATAGACCTACAAAGTAATTGGGGGTCAATTCTGCAAACCTTTCATACTGGATCAGATTTGATGCCATGGTGAAAGGATGGCTTAAGAACAGTATGGATAAAGAGCTTCGAAAAACCATCAAGTATGAGAAGATGGCAAAGGAGATATGGAACGACCTATCTAAGTGATATAAGCAAGGCAGTACTCCACAAGCATACAAACTTTGACAAGAAATTATGTGTTAATGACAGAGCAAGTAGCCGATGGCCACATATTACACCAAACTGAAGGCACTCTTGGATGAATCATAACAAATAGCTCTTCTACTTAAGTGCTCATATGGTCATTGCACATGCAATGTAGGTAGGATCATTGAAGAAGCTAGAGACAAAGACTAACTATATGATTTTCTCATGAGACTTGATGACAAGTTTGCAATAGTGAAAACACACATCTTGAGCATGAAGCCCTTGATGACTTTCAAAGCAATGTATCATCTTGTTTTAAAAAGATGAGAAATAAAGGCAAGCATTGATCATACATAGAGGTAACCCTGAGACCATGGCATTCCAAGTTCAAGGTGAGAGAGCAGGCAGAGAAGTGGATGAGCAACAGGAAAAGCCCAAACATAAACACCGTAACAGTCCTCACCCTACCCTCCCAAGGGTCTCAATGGTACTAGACTTAACCTTAACTTTCTTAAGGTGGTAGACCTTAAGGGTTTAAGTTTAGAGAGGTTCCAAAAGACCCTCGTGAGGGTGGGGTGAGGAATAACTGTTGTACCGCTAGTGGGAAAGCTGGCGACCATCCCATAAGGGGAGGCACGCCCAGCATCAAGTTGAGGCCCAAGGGGTAACTCCGTGCTGTTACAAACACTGTAATAAGCTTGGGCATGTATAAGAAAAATGCTACAAGTTGATCGAGCAACCTCCAAATTAGAAGAAGTCTAACAGAGATTGAAGAGGAAATTATTGGAATGACAAATGAAATAGACCAAAAGCAGTATGTGTAAGTTCTAATAAAAGCCCAATTCCTAGTCTTATGCCTATGCAGTATGAGCATTTGCTGTAGATCCTGAGTAATAAAGTTAAGACATAAAATGTTTCACAAGGATCTAAGCAGTCGGTTATAAACATTGTAGGTAAATGCACAATTACCTTTGATAAAAATATGGGCAATAGACTCCGGTGCAAATGAGCATATAATTTGTGAAGATAGGCCTTTACTCAATGAAAAAAGGGTTAATCATCTACCCATGCAAATATTGAATGGTTAAGGTATTCATGTCAAAACATCAGGACACTTAAACTATAGACTACCATCTTACTTAAAGATGTTATAAGAATACTAAATTTTAAGTGCAATCTAATGTTAGTAAGTAGATTTACTCATGATAATGATTTTGCTATGAATTTTGTTAAGGACTTGTGCATAGTTATAGACCTGCATATAAACAAGGCAATTGGGATGGGGAGATACTATGATGGTCTTTACATCTTAAAATCAACATAAGGGAAAAGAATTGCCTTAATGGCAAAGAAACCTGAAGATTTAGAGCTGTGGCATTGGAAACTTGGGTATGCTTCAAGAAGAAAGATGAAGTTAATAAATCCAGATTTTGATAAGAACAAGCAAATTGATTTTTGTGATTCCTATAGCACACTAGATTGCCATTTGGGGATACTTCAATAAAAAGTAAACTTTGCTTTGATTTAATTCATTGTGATATGCGGGGACCATATCGAATACTTTTGATAATTGGTGCACAATTTTTTCTCACTATTGTTAATGATTTTAGCAAAACTAATTGGGTCTATTTAATGAAACACAAGTTTGAAGTTAGCAAATTGTTGATCTCTTTCATAAATATGGTTGAAATGCAATTCAATGGCAAAATTAAATAGATAAGAATGGATAATGGGATAGAGTTCAAGTCACTTGAGTTACTGAGATTCTATGAAGATAAAGGAATGATGATATAAACATCTTGTGCCTATACTTCACAACAAAATAGAGTGGCTGAGCTTAAACACAAACACAAAACTAAGATGGTTCAAACTATAAGAATTCATACAAGTATGCTAAAGCAATTCTGGAGCGAATGTGTCTTAGTTGCTATACATATCATTAACAGACTGCCAATGAAAGCAACAAGAAATAAAGAGCTATATGAATTACTGACTGGTAAGAAAGCTTGTTATAGTTATCTTAAAATGTTTGGGTGTCTTACTTATGCATAGGACTTAACAAATACTAATAAGTTCAAAGTGAGGGGGAGAAGGTATGCATTTATTGGGTATCCAACTAAACAAAAGGGATACAAGGTATTTGACATGGAAAAGAAGTAAGTAATCATTTCCAGAGATGTTACATTTTTTAAGCAATAGTTTTAGTTTGTGGAGCAGTTAAGACAACAAATGAAGATTTTAACTTGCAAAGGTCTTGAGTGTTAGATGCTCATGAGTTTGATGCTATTAGGCCATTAAGTAAAATTGGGCCAATAGATGAGAATGAACTGGATGATCATAATCAAGAAGAGACTTGTGTACGGGAAGTACAATAAAGCCAACGTACTGGAGAAGTTCCTAAACACTTCATTGATTATGAGGTAGAGTTGCCACATTCAATGTTTAGAAATAAAGATGAGTTGCCCATTGAAGATTGCACTACACACCTTATAGCAAATTTTGTCTCAAACAACAGGTTTTCTTCAAATCATAAGGCATTCTTAATCGTGATTGATAAAATAAGAGAGCCATAAAGTTTCAAAGAGGTAGTGCAACATGAACATTAGAGATAAGCAATAATAAAAGAGGTAGAAGAATTTAAGTAAAATGGGACATGGACTTTAGAAGAAATACCATTAGGTAGGAACATAATTGACTTAAAGTGGTCATTTAAAGTAAAATTCAGAGCATTAAAGATCTATACAAGTTTAAGGCATGTCTAGTGGTAAGCGATTTTACTCAAGAAGAAGGAGTGGATTATCGTGAGACTTTCTCACCAGTTGCAAAGTTAGTCATTCTGCGAACGTTATTGGTTGTAGTAGTGAAACAAAATTGGTTTATACGCCAACTTGACGTGAATAATGCATTTTTACATGGCGACTTAGAAAAGGAGATTTACATGCAGGTTCCAAAAGGATTTTTCAAGGAGGGTGACACTAGAGTATGTAGGCTGAGGAAGTCACTCTATGGCTTAAAGCAAGCTTCTCAAAATTGGTACCAAAAGTTTACAGTATCATTGTGAGACATTGGGTTAGTTCAATCACGGGTAGACCATTCAATGATGATATTTAATAGTGTTTTGTGTTTATTGTTGCGTTTATCTATATAGATGATGTGATTCTTACTGGAACTCATATTGAGAAAGTAATTGCAGTTAAGAAATATCTCGATGAGAGGTTCATGATCAAGGACCTAAGACCTAACATTAATCTGTGCTCCCTCACCCTTACTAATCTAGCTAGGTATCCTTAATTAGACGCTAATTCACCACTGCCTCAATCCAAAGCCACACACAAAATAACTTAACAACAAAACAAAAGTATATGTACTGGCCATGCTTGCCTTTTTATGGTCACAATGGAATTGCTTCCATCCATTGCCGTTTCTTGTAGCTTTCTTTGCCATTACATATCAAGTCACGAGGAGGACTCTCGACTTAATATTGGGTTTTTCTTGTAGAGAGAGCGAGGTCTAGCTTCATGTGCACCACATGGGTAGCGTGTGGAATTTGAAGTTAGAGATATTTAAAACTATGCGTGTAAAGTTGGATTGGGATCCTCTTGGCCGCACATTCCCTCTGTAAAAGACTCGCTCGTCGTTACGTTGTTCCTCCGTGGGACACCTGAACTTCCCTTTACAGCTTGGCCTCTCCTATCAACTTCCCTACACAGAAACAATCCTCACTTTCAAACCCCTTCATGCACCTTTCGTATTTGTCTTCATTTTTACACTCCATTTCATATCTGATCCCCTCTCTGTCGTTATTTCTGTTACTCAGATTATAGAATAATTAAGCATTTAGATGTTGTGATCAAACACGGGGAGACCCAGTTAGTTAATTAACAAGCTCTCATTTTTCAAGGATATGTATACTCTTGGTCGGAGACCTGCGAAAGTAATCAATAGTATCTCAAAACCGTGCCATAAAAGATCACATGTAGTGTATATATATCTTGACATGATGATGGGGTCCAGTGCTCACTAATTGTGGAGAAGTACGTTGATTAACTAACTAGCTAGACTGGATTTTGATTTAATTACAGCAAACCTAACAAGCTGTCTTTGATTGAGGCCATTAGTTATAACCTCCCCCGAATTTATACATATAGCTATGAGTCTTGACCCATCACTGGCAGGCGCAAAAACGTGCATCAATTGTAACAAATTGTGCGCCTACAATATGTACCTGTGTATATTCAGCTCGTATCACTAATATGCGGGACGTGATCGAGTTATTAAAGTTTCATTTTTCAACTTTCTGATGTATTCGATCTTTAATTTTTCAAGAGTTTGGTAATATAGTATGATTAATTTCCTTTTTTATTATGGCAAACAATAGCTCTTAGTAAACAAGCATACACAAAGCGTGTCGGGAAACCCTTCGCCTAGGGGTGTTACATGATGATGCGTTGCGTAGCCACACCTAGGGTGCTCTGAAAAGTCTCATTTTAACTGTTTCTTTAATTTGATTCGCTAGCCTCCTATCCAAGTCCCCCACTAGCCAATGTCGCACACGATATCAATAATTTTAATTTCCACGCGTGTTTAATTATAAGTAGTTTCCCCTTGAATATTAATCTGTATTATGTCATCTCTATACTAAACACAGACGTGCATAAAAATTGAAAGAATTTTCTTATCAACCCTTCAAGTCAAATAACGCCGTTTTCATTTTTGTCTCTCTAAATAGCTTACCTTTCTCGTCGGCATGTGTCTTGGGAATAATTGGGATGCATGGTGTAATTTGTTTTTTACAAGTAATTTTGAGGGGGGGGGGGGCGTGAAATTGAGTTAATTGAGATTGAGATTCCTTTCATTTTTAATAAGCAAATAGAAAGCTAACAGCGATGGAAATTAGATTCCTGGCATGTGGGTGGAATGATGATGCCATGGATGAGCTGAGGAGGATGTGGATATGTACAAATAGTCCAATCTAAACATTTCAAATTACACATATATCATATGCTGTCTTGGCCTGCCTGTGAATTGAAAAGGACGGAAAACTTTCGCAAGCCCCTTTTTGTCAAATGGTGGGCACTTTTAATTTATGCGGCGTTATTAGAAGTCAATGAATTCAATTGTGCAAATAAACAACGTAACTGCTCATGGATTTTCATTTTACATCATACCTGTCCCGAGTCCAACATCTGAGAGCGAAATCTTAGAATTTATCCCATTAAGACATACACACCCACTCGAGGGGAATATGTCAACGCGGCTTATTGCAGAATTATATTCCTTTTTTTTTTTTGTATTACCAATAGTGTAACAATATTACTTTTTCAATACATCATATAACGTAAAAAAATTGGAGTATAATTGTAACTTCACCAGATAAACTAACATTGCATGATGTGGTGGGTGGTGTTGTTGTTTTCAATCATAGCCATGCTACAATCAGTGAGACTGGTCTTTGAAGGAAAGCAGAGTAAACTCTTTACCTTCCTATCGAGGACAAAATCAAATTAAGTACACAATATCCTCACTCTTCATCCTCCGATAAAAGCTTAGATGTACTCTGATCATCTAAGAAGATTTTGCCCGAGGACACTGACCCCGGTCCATTTAAAATATATATATATATATATTGCATGTCTTGAGTATTAATTTACAAGTTAATTACCTAAACTAGTAAATGTTGGGTAATTTGTTTTTTCCTTTATGATCTTGTGCTAACCCGAACACATGTATGTAGTTTTGTTTTATTAATTAATTCGATTTAAAACAAGCGCACCATGTATAAGAGCATGAGCCATGAGGCATGAAAGACATCTCACAGGAGATTTGAGACCCTAATAATACATGTTGAGAATTAAAACCCACATGAAAGCAACGTGTGAAAAGATGGCCGCGGATAATTGAATAATAGAAGATAAAAGGTCTCCTGGACCCCACAGGAAGAAGAAAACTTCGAGCAAAGACGACCACACCCCACAATTCATAACGCCTGCGTTTTGCCACCCCATCACGGTTGCGCGTCGTTTTGAGGCCGTTAAACTCAAAGCAGACGTCGTTTTCCGCTAAACTCAAAGCAGTTACCCATCCCATTGCCGCGCAGCGTCTCACGGAATAAAGTTTCAAAATCCATTAAGATTAAGAAATAAGAACGATAAAATAAATGCTGTCAAATTCAAAACTGAACGGAGAACGATAAATATAATAGAGTAGTTAAAAAACACTACAAGTGCAAGTGCATTAGAATTGAGGTTTTGAAAATGTCACACGAGGGGTAAGTCGGTCATTTGGGGAATGATGCCAGCTGCAACAAGGGGAATGTGCTGACAGGCAAAACGACAACGAAGTCCAGCTGGGCACGAGCTCATGAGTCGCAGGGCTCTTACGGGAGCTTTATTGTCATTGACACGCCCTCTCTTTTAATTTAATTTTAATTTAAACGTAGTAACAAGTCGCCAAACATGCGCATTCACTTCACTAATTGTATGTCCGGGTCAGGTATGGAGTTCAAACACTCCTCCTATTGATCATGTCTTGATGTTTCCGTCAAAAAATCCAAGACCCTTGATAAGGCCGTGATTTGTCGCCAATCATTTTTTAAAAATTGATTATAATTAAGGATGAAGCATGCATATTATTATTGTTGGATCAGCTTGGTGGTCTCTTAGTCTCAAGATTCCGCACCACGCCAACCCCATCAACACATCTTGGACTGAAAACAAGAACGCAGGTGAGAACAGGGGAATAAAATAATGAGGGAGGAGAAAAGCGTGAATCTGGGGGGATTGGAATTCTGAGGGAAGAAACATGGATGATGTGAGGGAGAGGAATAGAGTAAGAAGGCACGTGACAAGTACGGGGGACGGGGAAGAAGAGAAAGGGATAGAGTGAAGGAAAGTAATATTCTTTGCAGCAAATCAACAGTTGGTGAGGGCACCTAATTTCTTTCATGGCCTCAGAATCCAAGAAATGTTATGTGCATGTGCCCATTTGCCGCTTCAAACCTTGTTTGGGTTGTCACTTGTCCGGTGAATGTGAGTTATCTTCATTGCGGGCAAAGGAAGGCGTGCGAGTGTAAATAAAAGAAAGAAAGAGCTCAAGTACAAAATATTTTAATTTGATATGGCTATATTGAAAAATAAAAATAAAATAACTGGATAATATCATAATACTGATTCTTGTAATATTATCCACCACGATTATAATGTACTCGTTAGTATAATCTAAAATAATATTTTACTGAATAGTAATTTTATACATATCCTAACAATGACAATAGCTCTTCATCGATTGAATTAATTTTTAATCGATATAAATAATACAGCAATAATAAGTCTTAATAGAATTGAAAAACATGTTTACTATGCTCAACAAACTTTAACCATTATTAATTTCGTCATGTATTTATTATTAAAAGAACTATAAGGTCGCTGAAAAAAAAAAAAATCTATCTCCTGTGCTTTTCACTTTTCCGTGATTCTAGCGGAAGGAATAGGGGAATGAACCCGGGACGAGAGTTGGAGTGAGAATTATTGGCATTTAAGGGTCAAGATTCTTAAGTGGTCAATTCTGCCTCATTCAAAATGTAGTCATATAATAAAATGTTGCTGTAACAAATTAGTGGCCAAACATATTACGAATCTCCGCTTTTAATGATGAATTTTCAGCCAAGACTTACTAATTGACAGTTTTGGATTGAGCCAGACTACCAGACCAGAGTACTCTTTATATTATGTTTTCCTTCCAGGGACAACAAGCTAAATTCCTTTTTTGTCGAACAAATTCATAAATATTTATTTATTTTTTGGGTGAAATGAGTACTTAAATTTCAATTTCACTAATTTCAACTAAGTGACATGTTGATTATATTAATTCTTAGCGAGGTTTCAAAACCGTAGCCTTACATTGATTTGATATATTTTAAAAACATTTTTCAAACGCAAATTTAATGATGGGAATCTTAATTTAAATGGTCAAAATGAATACGCCTCTCATGATTCATTAGACATTAATTTAGACTGATACATGCAAATTCCTCCTCCTCCTGTAAATAAAAACGTAGAGAGACGTGCACTATATTATTCCTGCACGGGATTGAAAGGTTTTGGGGAGATGAAATAAAAAATAAGTAATTGAATAAGATACTATCATGCAAACTTTGTTGTTTTCGCTTTACAAATAACAGAGAAGGGATTCGAATTATATTAAAGGACAAATCATTATCCATGGTCAGGCCGAGGCGTAGCAAAAGCTAAAGCTATTAAGGTAGAGATCGTAATTCTATAAAATACAGAGTGCGTGCGTGTCCGTGTGTTTATGGAAAAGGTGAGAGACATATTGAAAGCAACGGATAATGCAATTCCAATGGTGTCTTATTGAGAACCCAATAACCAAAGAAAGGGACGAAGTCCTAATTAAAGGGCAGGCCGAAAAATAATTAAACAATAAAGCAACAATTAATTTAACAATAATAAACAAATATATGTTACTCTCTCCATTTTAAATTATAAAACACTTTTAAATAAAATTTCACATATCAGTAGAGCTCATTAAATACATTTTACAACTTTATTTTTTTCAAATCAAAAATATAAACTTTTAAAAATATTATGTATTTCATATTTTATTGATAAAAGATTGTTGAAGAGGGAAAATGTACGAGAAGGATAATATTAAAAAAATATCATAAATAAAATTTTATTTTTATCAAAATATTTTTTATTTTAAGATTTTGAATTTTTTTAAAAGTGTCTTATAATTTAAAATAAAAGGATTACATTATATAATACATAATCTGGCCTGGGCCGTCTGCCATCTTAGGCCATCAAACCAAACACTGCGATGTTATTGCCCACCCATCCTAAAATTCGGTCTGCAAATCAATATTAATTAAGTATTGATGATTGATTAAGGTATATATATGTCAAGCATCATCGGTTGTGATAAGAAAACATTAAAGTAATTGGCCCTCAGCAGGCCAACTAATACCTCAACACCAAGTGTTGAATAATCCGACGGAATTTGTGCATTCAACTGAAAATTTCAAGGCTTGATTGGCAACCTATTTTTAAAATAATTTTTTATTGTTTAAAATAAAATTTTTTTCAAAAAACTGTTTGATAAGATATTTTTAAAAAGTATTTTTGAGAATAAAAAAACAAAAATATCTTTTTTATATTTTGTGATTATTATTTTGGAAAATAAGAAAGAATGTGAAAAACATTTGTTTTTATTATTTTTTATTTTTACAACATTCTACAAACATTAATTATGAAAATAATAAAATAAAAATAATTTAAACAAGCCTCTAGTCTATGAAAAATATGTTCGAACCGAATGAATTTGACAAGAAGTATTGAATTAAATTAAGAATTTTAAATGGGCTCTGTATTTTGTTGCAAATTCGGCATTTGCATTAGCCAAATGTGAGGTCAATAAATTTTAAATGTATATGGTCACTTAAATTCCCTTCATTTTAAAACGTCGGTTAATTTGATTTGATTTCTAAAATGTTGCTCTCAACGTATATAATTCACTATTTTAAATATATATTAAAAAATAATAATGACGATAAAATTAAATTAATTATGAATCTCATTTCACACACGCACTGGGAACTTTTAAACATAAAGGAAGTTTGGTTGAAAAGTTAATAAGTTACTTACCAGTTAAGTTCGATTTAACAGGTTTGATTTGATTTCTAAAATGTTGCTCTCAACGTATGTAATTCACTGTTTTAAATATATATTAAAAAAATAATAATGACGATAAAATTAAATCAATTATGAATCTCATTTCAAACACGCACTAGGAACTTTTAAACGTAAAGGAAGTTTGGTTGAAAAGTTAATTAAGTTACTTACCGGTTAAGTTCAATTTAACAGGTTTGTTGACTTTATAAATTGAGGATGCTGTTATATGTAGTATTTATTATCGATCACCAAGCGAGTCACAAGTTAAAATCCAACCGAACAGAACTTGCCAGCTCCGGGAATGGCTAATGCGGTGACTAATATCACACGAGAGGCACGCCAGATAAACCAATATTAGTGCGTGTAATCCAATGGTTGAGGAGAAGTGAATCAAACAATTACTAATTAAGTAATTAGTGAACGTAATTAACTTAAAGTAAAGGATTGAGAATGGAGAGGAACTGTTATGCGAGGGTGTGGAAATTTGGACATTCAAAATTCAAACGGAGACATGATGATAGTTGCCATTAAGTGTGGTGGAGAATGAGAAGGCATGGCCAGGTCCACAAGTTCCACTTTGAGTTTCCACACAGAAACTTTGCGAGGGAATCCCAGAAGCGATGCCCTCCCTATCAACGACATGTTCCTTTCATGCTCTTCCTGTTTCACACTCCATTTGCATTCTCCTTCTATCTCTGTACGACATCAGCTTTGTTAATAGCTATGTATCCACAATATGCATCTGCATGTGGGGCTTGGTTCTTGGAGCAATCAGAGACCAGCAAAATTATGTCAGCGGGGCTGAGTAGCTTGACCAATGGTTTTTGTGTGACAGTGAGATTTAACTTTACACTAGAAAGGAGGCGGAGGAATGAAGGAAGGCCATGAATAACGTTGATGATAAGCTTTATGAATTTGTTTTCCTAGGTGTCATGATTGGCAGCGAGCATTCGAACAAGTTTCAGAACACGTTATGATAAAGCGGCACGCACACCACTTGGGATAATACACCTGCATGTTGCACACTACACATGCAACGTCTCAGTCTATCTACTCTCCAGCATGCTTTAGCAGTAGTCTTGTCTCGTTAACAAAATGGACCTGTACTAATTCTACCCAAAAAAAAAAAAAATGGACCTGTACTATATCATTATCACATTCACTCCTGTTGCTCCAACAGCAATATTATCAACACAATTTTCTCTTCTTTCCTATCGTGCTCATGTGATCAGATTTGCTTCACTAAAGAGCGAACACGTGGCTTTAAGCGAATCTGTGCTGGACAAATCGAACTTCTTATCCCTATTGTTTGACTCAAACTTGGGTCTAGAGTATGAATGAGCGGTTCCTTTTTGTATAGTTGTGGACTAGAGAATCAGGGAAGCTAAGCTTGTTGATTGGGTTGGGACCTGGGAGTCAAGCCCAGACTTTGAAGGCATCAAGAAAAGGATAACGTGATGGACTTGACAGTTTGAGCACCACTTCGGGGGTTTTTTGACCTTGTAAGGACCTCTACTCTTTTCTGGCTTTTTAGCTGGGTATCGAATTAAGAGCATCCAGGCCCAGTTTTAGCACTCTCCCTTTTTTTTTTGAAAGCCCAGACCAAATATTTAGCCTGTTTGTAGTGAAAAATTTGTGCACAATATGTAACAAAAAGACATAGCAAATAATTTATATATATATATATATATAAAGTTAGTATATAATAATAATAATAATAATATCCCAATTCATATCCGCTCTTGCTATCAAATAAAAGGAAAATAGGTAATTAATATTTGCCTTTTTTTGGCAACTAAAGGAGATGGATCAAACCTTTTAATAGGACTGCTTGTTTAAACTTTTCTCATGAAAAGTACTCATTGTTTTAGAAAATATTCTTTTATCAAATTTTATGATTTTTTTGAACTTTTATAAATAACTAGAATATAAAAAACATTAAATTCATGATTATTTTAATAATTTACTTTAAATAATTTTTAAAAATAATTTAATATAGCAAATAAGAGATAATATTATAAAAATGTAAAGAAACATGAAAGTGCTATAAAATTTAAAAATAATTAAATATTAATCACTGTTCATTATTTTGAGTCAAAGTCAAATATATATATATATATTAAGTATCACTTTATTGTTTAAAATAAAAATATTTTTTAATAATTTAGAGATATATTTTGTAAAGATTTTATAAAAAAAACCCATATTATTTTGTATTTGTTTTTTTTTGAAAACGGATCCCATATCTGGGCAAAAAGCAACTTCAATTCAGCGTATCTATTGTATTTACTGACAATAAAAAATTATATTGATTGAATTAAAAATTATTAATCTATTTTAACTATTCAGTACAGCATTATTTCATATCAAATAATTACATATCGACAATGAAAATATAAATTTAAAAGGTTAAAAAACGTCCACACTCTGTTATCTTACCTAATATTATAATTGCTAAATTGATGGTTTGGCAGTGATTAGTCTTGTTGACAATTTATCTAGGAATGATAAAACTTTTGATCCATCCAACTTGTCTCGGGACTTAATCTTTAATGTTTAATCTTTATCATGCAGGCTTTTAAAGTTTTAAAAACACACACAATTAATTATTTTGATTTGAAGAGAAAACAATATCAGAATTCATAAAGATTAATTGTGTATAATTATAAAAATTTAAGAAATTTATTGATAAAAATTGAATTCAAAAGACCAAATCAACAGTGGAAACTTAATTCATGAAATAATCATCGTCTCATTATTTATTTATTGTTGGTCAGGGTCATTTTCAAAGTGATCCTGGTTTCCTTCTTTCGTTATAGGCCGGGCACAAAGGGCCATTGCCTTTTTCTGTTTAGGCAAAAAGCATCAAGCCCACTAACCCAATCAGAAAATAAACGGCCCACAGAGTCATCAGACCCGAGGCGTGTGTGAAATCTGTAACCGGAGGGCCACACCCACCATTGGAACCATCCAGATGAGATTTGTCCTGTCGTATCCACCCCCACTCGTCACACGCGTATTGCACGCTACTCTATCTCCACGCCACCTCCCAAGTTCGAGCCGTGCGGGTCCCATTTTTCCTCCAGTTAATTTTTTTTTTTTCCAATTTTTTGGGGCACCAGAGTTCTTAAACGTGCGGCCTGCGAGGCAACGGAGCTTAAAGGCTATGACCCGTTTCTCAGAGAAGATCCGCCTTTCTTCCCTGGTCGTCAAACCGACCCGTTTTCTCTCTCAGAGGCTTACTATCCTCTGTCTCTCCACCTTCGATCTCTGCAAGTCCCTTGCCCGATCCCTACTCTCCAAAACCCTCTCCTTCCTCACCATGGATAGTTTATTCTCGGATCACGACGATTACTTCTGGGACCTCGATTCCCGTCCCCAACGTCGCTTCGTTCGAGAACGAGAGCCTCAATTGGAGAATGAGCCCCTCTACTTGGTTCGTTACAGGTGATTCCCTTTTTATTGTATACTCGTCACCTCATTGCATGACTGCCAGGAATTGGATTAATTACATTGGAAAATCATTAGGGACTGAAATGCCATGCCGTTGTTTTGCTGTATTGCCGGCCTCGCCTTTCTAACGTTCTTCTGGGAGGGAGGGTATCCTGAGAGATTTAGTCAGGTCTCCGTGTCGATAAAGACGTGGTCAATGTGGGATCCTTGTCCCTTAAGCAACTGGAATACCAGTCGCCGGCGAAAACTTAATGCTGAACGAATTCGTAATTGATGTTCCTTTGCTTGCCCTAATTATTTTTTTAGCCTTTTCAACTGTCGTTTGAAGATTGATTTTTTCGCACTACAATCGTGCTATTCTATTTATGCTTCCTTCCCGGGATTGCAGGTGGTGGAAGGAAGTACAAGGGGATGCTGATCGAGAAGAACATGTCCTATACAGAGTGTCAACGAACTCTGATTTCGAGTCTGGCTCAGAAATTGTGCTTCAGTTGAGGAAGGAAGACAACCGGGAGGAAACGATGAAAAGTGAGGTGGGATCTTCAGGCCGTCAATATGCATTGGTTCCTGAAGGTTTGTGGTTGCGTGCTCTTAAACGGTGAGTCTTGAAATCACACACGTGCATGCGCGCGCACATTCTGCCTCTCCTTTTCCCTTTGAACTGATTTTCAGTTCGCTGTTTATTGAAAAGCAAAATGTTGACGACTTATTGAGTGCCTTCATCGTGGCCTTCTTTCTTTCTGTGTTCAAGGCGGTAATTTTCCAATGTAAGACTGTGCAGTAGGTGTGATTTCGAAATTATGACATATAAGAAACATTTTTTACTCAGAACACATTCCACAAACTGTGCCTTATTATTATTATTATTTATTTATTTTTATTTTTTTACCTGGCTGATTCGTAAATTTAACTGCTAAACATGTTACATATGCTGAGCACTGAACTGAACCTAATCAAATATTAAATCCCTCCCATAAAAGAAGGAGGCTGTAGCTGTTACCTTCTATAACTTCTGAATTGTTTGTTTAATTTGTTTTGAAAAGAAACGGTAAAAATGTTAATAATAAGCACAGGCACTTTATCATCATCGTTACCTCAATAAATTCTTAACTTTGCATTTAAGTGCCCTTTCGTCTGCCAGGAAAAACAGGAAATGTAACGATCAGCAGATTTCAGAACTGAAATATCGGAGAAAATGAATTATACAATCACAGCTTGGGTTTCTTGATAGCAGTAGCTCACTCGGTGCGCACACCTTTATAAAACTATAGTGCTATACTTGATGCATTGACCATCAGGCCCATTAGAATGGGAAGCCATAATGCTTTCATGTCCAGATTCTCTAGCCCCCATTTTCTGGTATCCTAATGGAAATTATGCAACGCCATTTTTTTATAGACAGCTCCATGTGTCCTCTTCCCAGACACTATCTGCATATTAATCTGAATTCTCTACTGAAGTTTAGAATTAGTGTTTATCTGCTGAGGATTTTATGATGAATTTCTTTTCATCACAAGTTACAATATTTTTCTGAATTGTCCTTCACAATGACATATTTTTGAGAAACTGAGTCTGGGTCCATTTCACTCTTCTTGTAGGTGTAGTGATTCTAATTATGCAGTGAAGGATTTTGGGAGCCTCTTCTATACAGATGATTGTTTGCCAGATTTGTTCTCCTTGCAAGTGAGGATATTTGTTTCATGGGAAACAAATTCATTGGTAGCAAAGATAAGCCAAAAGGTTTGATTTTAGTGTTGTTCTTGTTTTCTTCTTCTAGATGGAACTTGCCCTGCAGATGGCATTTGATTTTCTATGTATTCCTGAGTAGCTCTATGCTGCCAAAGGCTAATAATAGACATCATGGTATCAGGAAAATATGGCTTATGTCTACATGAAAGCTTGCAAAATTTTCATCTCTGAGTATGACCCGGTGAGTTATCCCACACTTAATTTTGCAAAAGGTTGTACGTGTCCCCATGTTAATTTTATTCTATAATACGGAATTTGCAGGTACAAATTTTGGACTTCTCAGGCCAAACAATTCAGTTTTTCAAAGACGATAATGAGTATTCTGAGAGCTTTGAAAAAGGGGTAAGTTGTGGACTCATCTCCCCCACACCCCCCCCCCCCCAAAAAAAAAAGCCTCCCCAGCTATTATGGGCCTGTGCCTTTGTATAGAGTTTGAGGTGATTTGTACAATATCGTACCAGCAATAAAGACTCAAAAAGCTTGGAAAATTGTCTAAATGACTTCAGTTTTTGAATGTCAACAAGCACTTCAGGTTAAAGTGTGCATAAAGCACAAGTCCATTGAACTTTGTGCGCAAAATTATTCTTAACTAATGTAAATGGGGTGGCAATGATGGATCTCTAGACCATTTGGTTATTAAGGGCTTTGTTACCATGTCATGGACCATTTCAACCAAAAAACTTGATTTTAATCAAGATAATCCAAGTATAAATTACTGTTTATTGAGAACTAGGACTGAAATATGTGAGAGTTAACTTAACTTACTTCTTGATGATCTATCTGACTTGTTATGTTCCAAAAATTTTGATAGTGGTATTTATTGTAGAAAAAATGGTCAATGTCCCGGGTTATTTTGCAGAGCATGCTTTGGGTTTTTGATTATGAATTCAGATGAACCCTAACAATATTATGGCATTTGATTTTTAAAAAAGTTCAGATATCTGTTTTAAATTTATTGATAGTTTGCAAAATAGGGAATCTCTTTTTATTCAGTCTTTCCATAGCATTCATGCTTCGTCTTATTCATGCAGGTTCTCTTGGAGCTGCAAGTTTATGGACTTTCTGATTCGATAAAGGTTAATGGAAGCAATGAGCTATTTGTAGATAGATCTACTATCGGATGCTCATCTCACAGTGGCTCTGTTATGATGAATGGAACCTCTCACAATGTGAATTCCAATGTGACAACTATCAACTCCTTTCGAAGGAGTAGCTGTAAAGCAGTTGTTTCTTTGGGCCTGACAGGATTACAGAATCTTGGAAACACTTGTTTTATGAACAGTGCCATCCAATGTTTGGTTCACACCCCCAAGCTTGTTGACTATTTCCTGGGAGATTACCGGAAAGAAATAAATTATGAAAATCCCTTGGGAATGAATGTATGTCAGAGATTTTCTTTATTGGCTTCACATGCTCATTTTTACCCCCTTTAAGTATCTTCCTTTTGGCATCCCTAAGTTTCTCTGTTTCTATTTGAAAAATTCTTCAGGGAGAACTTGCTTTAGCTTTTGGGGACTTGCTTAGAAAGTTGTGGTTTCCTGGAGCAAGGGCTGTGTCACCAAGAATGTTCAAGATGAAACTTGCTAATTTTGCCCCTCAGTTTAGTGGTTATAACCAGCATGATTCTCAAGTTAGTACCTTTTGTACACCATGTGATTTGCATGTTATGACAATGTTACTTTCCCCCAACTCACATCATCAATGAATTTTGGATAATTTTCAAGATAAAATAACTTCTTAAAATGTGAGGCATCTCTTGTGCAGGAACTTCTTGCTTTTTTGCTAGATGGACTCCATGAAGACCTTAATTGTGTAAAGCGCAAACCATATCACGAAGTTAAAGATGAAGATGGCCGTCCAGATGAAGAAGTGGCAGAAGAATATTGGCGTAATCACCTTGCCCGCAATGACTCCATAATAGTTGATTTGTTCCAAGTGAGTCTTCATTAATTGTTTCATCTATGTTATGTGAAAAATCTCGTATCCTCTTTGATTGCTCATTGGCTTTGATGTGTCCCTTAGTGTTCAATGGCATGTAGGTTTCTGTATCCAGGACAGATGGTAAATTGAGAGTCTTGATAGAAAAAATCCATCTATTTGTCCCTAGCAGGGTATTTCAGTACAATATGTTGGATTAGTGCTCATGAAGTTGGTGGGTGTAGTGGAAGAAGTTATGGCAATGTAAAACCGGCAATTAGTTAACACTGAACCACATTTTCCTATTAATAGGTTCAACATCAACTCCTGAAATTTTTGTGGTATTAAAGTGATTTATTGAAAACTGCATAATTGCCTGTGATTCGTATCAAGATTTGACTTTTCCAGAAATCTATGTAGCATTGATTTGAGGATAATTTTATTTATCTCATGGTTGATTTTGGATACTAAGCTCCTTTACATGGGATAGTTTCCTGTTTTAAAACTAAATTTATTTTGTTCCTTTTACTTATAGGGTCAGTTCCGTTCAACATTGGTTTGCCCTGATTGCAAGAAGGTTTCTATCACTTTTGACCCTTTTATGTACCTATCTTTGCCATTACCTTCTACAACAATGAGGATGATTACTTTGACTGTCCTTAACACTAATGGGATCAACCCGCCTTCCAAATTTACCATAACATTACCCAAGAGTGGATTCTTGAAGGATCTTATTGAGGCCTTAGGTGATGCATGTTCCTTAAGAGATGATGAGACCCTCTTGGTAGCTGAGGTAAGAAGTGGTATTTTTTAAAGTAGAATCGGATTTTAGAGGATCACTACGTCACTGGTGAAATGAAACATATTTGAGATACTTTAGTTTACTGGGCAAGTGCTAACAATTGTCAAGGACTTGCTTACTACAGATATACAGGAATTGCATCTGTCGTCTGTTGGAGGAACCATCTGATTCATTGGCCTTGATTAGAGATGAGGACAAACTAGTTGCTTATCGATTGCCAAAAGATGAGGCTGGCCTCTTGGTTGTTTTCATGCATCAGCAGGTGACGAAGTAAGCTTTCTTAGCATAATAATGATGTTTCAGTTAACTATAACTTATGTCAGTTTTGTTCCTACTGTATGTTTGTATGTCTGTCTCCAATCTAAGTCTGGAAATGAAGAACTCGAGGTTCTACTCTGCTTTGTTTGTGGATTTTACTATTTTAGATGATCAAAGAATCTAACAAGTTGCCCTAGGATGGTAACATGAATGACTTGTACTAAGTTAGAACTTGTTAACAATTCCCAGAGGGATTGCGTCTTAATTTCTCCATTATGCTCATTATGGATTTGCGAAGTACCAATCTTTCAAGAGAGGAAGTATTTGTGCAAGACATTAATGCTCAATTAGTTACTTTAAAACCTTTGTACAATACTCCTAAAAATTGAGTAGAACGGCTTTTTTATATTCAACGCTCAACTTTTGAAGACATTTTAACACATATTAGACATAACCTTAGGACCCTTCCATATTTTCTTTACATTGTCCTACTCATACATGCCATTGTATTCTTTCTGAGAGCTAATGTGTGCTGCTTGTGTCTCAAATAGAATGAAGTGAAACAGAATAAAATAATGGAGGATTCTTCTAGTATATTGTATAAATCTCCTTAATCATTGGTGTGTTTATCTGGTACATGATTGCATTTTTTGTAATATTCTACTGCTAGTCATTTACATGCTCCTTGCTGATCTTTGGAGTCTGCTTTATTTTCTGGGCAAATTTTTATCTTCAGACAATGCAATTTTGGGAGGGAGAAGCTGGTAGAAAGTCTGTTTGGCATTCCCATTGTGGCAAGGTTGCCCAATATTGCTTCTGGATGTGACATTCGTAGGGAGTTTCTGAAGTTAATTAATCCATTTCTGATGCCCTCTGAAGATTTATTATATGAGTATGATGATGGCAAAAAAGATGATATTGAGGTTAGTGAAGATAATGAGTTGGGTGATGCCACTAACTCTGCGTGCTTGGAAGGCGATTCTGATTCAGATTTAGAGGCTGACTTTAGATTCTACTTAACATCACCACTCCGAATGGAGACTATGGAGATAAAAATGAATGAACCATTACCGTTCACGCTGTTACCTAAAAAGCTGGAGGTTGCTGTCTTATGGTCAGATAAGATGATAAAAAAATATGATACATGCCTACTTAGCTCATTGCCTGAGGTTTTCAAGCCGCAGTTATTCTCCAAGAAAACACAAGAATCTGTTTCTGTTTACAAGTGCCTGGAAGCATTCTTGAAAGAGGAGCCTCTTGGGCCAGAGGACATGTGGTTAGTAGATAAATCGAGACTGTTATTTTATTTATGCATATGTTTTTTTTTTCACATATCAGTAGGGTTCAACCCTTTTATCATGTCTTTTTATAATTGTTAAATTGTGTTGTCTTTTTTTTTTTAATTAAGTTGTTATATCTCTGACATGACAACTGCCGGGCTGAAATTTTAATTTTATTAATCAAATCTGATTAATTGGCATTTAAAATTCACATAACAGGTTATTTCAATTTTCAAGCATAAAAATTTTTATGTTAATTTTTGTTCATTATGCCCAAAAGGCCAATGGTAATTCAGCTTGTCTCATGTTTTATATTGCAATATGGTGTGCTGATAGGTACTGTCCTAAATGCCAAAAACCTCAGCAAGCGACTAAAAAACTAGATCTTTGGAGATTACCTGAAATTCTTGTTGTTCATTTGAAGAGGTTTTCATTCAGTCGATACTTCAAGAACAAGTTAGAAACATTCGTTGATTTCCCAATCAATGATTTGGACCTCTCAACGTATGTTGCCCACAGAAATAGCCCCTCTTCCTGCCATTACGAGTTGTATGCAATCAGCTGTCATTATGGAGGCTTGGGAGGAGGTCATTATACAGCGTTTGTTCGTGTAAGTACCTTTTTATTGGAGATGGCGTTTAATTTAAAACATTATTTCTCTTCATTTTTAATTAAGTTTTTGATTGTTTACCTACCAAAAAACAAACTTAAATATTCATTAGCCTATCACATATTTAAGACTTGGACAATTACAATGAATGCTGTGGCACGTAATGACTGCAAAAAGTGGAACGTTTCTGCAGCATAGCTTATATGTTTTACTAGTTTTGTTCAAAAATTTGTTACATAAATTGTTTCTCGTCAGTTTCTGAATGAAATAGTAACACTTCATGTTATTTTGATTGTCACCTATTGTCATGCTAGTTGGCTAAATGTTCTTACTCATGGGCTGTATATCAAGTTATTTCTTTGGCACCCTTGGTTTTCCTTAATTTTTTTTCAGAAAAAGTCTATAAATTGAAGCTGTTGCTGGCACTCTTAATTATTTGGTGCTGTTGGCTCTATAGAATCATCTGTGCATATTGCTTATCAACGTTAAATTTATTTTTGGCATTTTGGTATATTCATTGAAATTGCTCTAATTCAACTGTATTTGACCATTTGATTGGATGCAGTATGGACATGATAAATGGTACGAGTTTGATGATAGCAGGGTTGTCCCTGCCAGTGAGGATGTGACAAAGACTTCTGCTGCATACGTTCTTTTCTACAGAAAAGTTTAGAAACCCGTAGGTTGGGATTCACCCAGTGTACAAGGAAGAAAAATGGATATAGTCTTGTACATACTTTAGAAGCCACAGGGGAAAGGGGTAGTTCTTAAAAAGTTTTTTCATTTATTGTTATGTCAGCATTGATCATTAAATCTTTTTGCTACCATGTATATAGACATAAACCATTTTTGAATATGAACCAATTTTTTCGGAGCAGATCCTGAAAGAGAGTTACAATGACGGGTGATTTGCTTTCCACTACAATACTCCCGATAACAACTCTTAAATTGGATTGTTATGCTGGGGAATTTGGCGTGTTTGGAGTAAATTTTACAAAACTGAAATTCACTGTGTGGAATTAAAACGGGTTAGAGCATACATACCTTCAATGTTTTCAATCAAGCGCACCTCATATCTTTGATGTTTTTTTTTCTTTTTTTGGTGCAATTTCGTGTCAACATTTTTCAATTTAGTATAACCTTGATTTGCCAGTAGGAATTGGCAAGTTGATTGTTAATTGCCTTGCTAGCATGTCACGGCCTCCACGTCTGCTACCTCACCTCTCTCTGAACCTAGATTGGGAATCCCAAACCAAACCCAGATATTCTTTGTGAACCCTCATCCTCTTCTTCCATGTCTTGCAAACGGAAGCATTTCTCTTGACTCTCTTGGCTATCTTCATTGCTTGAAAAAGAAGTTAATGACACCAACTTTTACATGATCAATTACAGGCCCAAGTGGAACCCACCCTAAAAAAAAACCAAAAAAAAATAAGATCTAAGAGAAATTATAGACAAATCAATAAACCATAAACTGGATCAATCAAAAATCAACAACTGAAAAATAAAAGTAATTAGATTAGTCGACAACTGTAATATCCTAAAATCTAACCCTTAATTAAATTAAACTAGATGGGGATAATTAAGTAAATTTAAGTGGACTCATATTAGGGGATAGTTAGAGAAGTCCAATGGGCCTTTGGGCTTGTAGTTGTCGCTTGAGAATCGGACCCGAAACAAAGTTGAACCACCTAAGCTTTGAAAAAGGCTTTGAAAAAGGAAAAAAACATTAGAGTCCTCTTACTGTACCATGCACTGCATCAAGTGTTGACGAGCCACGATACATTACATAGCAAAGGAAGAAGTTCCTCTTTGTGCCATTCATTGTGATGCATAGCTCATATTCTGAATAAGATAGAGTGTGAGACAACTTGAAAAACAAAAAGGAAAGTGAGAGGAATGAAGGAGCTCGACATTTACTCTGCTAAGGCTTAGAGTTTCTTAGCATTGGGAGTATTTTGGAGTTTTTGAACACCAAACGTGTAAGGTTACCTTTACTAATTTACAATTTACTCTCAAATCAAAGGTAATCGCAGGAATAATCTCAAGAGGATTACTGAGTTTGTAAAATTTTCATGAACGATATCCTAAGTTTTTGAAGTTCAAGACACTCCCATATACTTTTATCATTCACAAATCAAAGTACAGAATGTTCATGAAAGCATAGGATATTTATTTTTAACAAACATTTGCATTTTGAAAAAAAAAAAACATTATTTCTACACAAGTCACAGGGATGCGTCGTGGTGCATTGCACATTTCTTGACAGTAATCTAACTATCCTTTACATATCCTATTTCTCCATCCGATATCCGATTAAGGTGATCTAGGTGTTTATAAAAAACTCTCTCTTAACTCTAGCTAATGACACTAATTTCACAATCAAATCGTTTTTCAGTCAAAAGTTGGACACCCATTTTCAAACTCACTCCTTTACATAATATTACAAAACTTGGGCGTCCATTACACAATTCAAGTGCTAAAAGCTCAGAACAACCCTTAAATCACATTTAATGGACTACAATAGACTTGTGCAATGCACCATAACAACTCAATCACACATATAACACAATTTTAATGCTTAACCCTTGATCATAAAAATATAAAAGGGAGCCAAATACTCATAAATCAACATATAAGTCATCATGCTCATTCATTTACACATCTCCCTACTTGTACTAGTATTTTAATTCTATTTAAATGGTACAGCATCACATACTGCTCAAGGCATAAAATACACTTTCAAATCAATTCACAGTTAGTGCAAGTAGTCAAAATAAATCACATGATAACCTAGTTAGCAAACTATTAACAAAAATACACATAAATAAGCTATGGAGTCTACAAGTAAAATTTTCACAGAATCCTATACCTTTAGTAGTTTTTCTAAAACCTAATTCGATGAGCTAGTCCATGTAATATTGAAAAGTGAAAGGTGAGTATAACCACTCAATAATTAATATTACTATAGCCTATACAAATGCATGTAAATTAATTATATATATAAATAGAAATTACAAATCTTTCAAATACTCCATTTACTTTTCAAAGGTTGCCACAACAAAAATACTAACAACCATATCACCGAGTACAAACACAAATCATCTCACCTTATATTTAAACAAGTAAAACACATATGGGGTTATAATACTAACAATCACATGCCCCTTATCCAATCACACTTGACCATAATAATAACAACTATGTGACTAAAAAATAAAATGTATGATCAATGCCAATCTTATACCCTCCTGATACCTCTGACATGAAACTGATAACTATTTAGTGGTTATGTCCATGAATACAGACTAACAAAACTTTCTACTCATGAGAAGCTACCCGGTCGAGACTACTACACTCACTTGTGAGTTACGATTTCCTCTAATACTAACAATCATGAGATGTTATATCGTTAAGTTAGTCTCCTCATAAACTGGTGGATGCTAGTTAGGTTTGAGCTTCTTGAAGAACAAGTAGGGAAGTCCCTTATCAATCATAAGATAATAGCTATCTTCTAATTCCAACAGTCGACAACCAGGTTGGCTTCTAATTCCAACAGTAAGCCGCTATTACTATGTAGATTTAACATTACTCCTTTCTCTCATCAAACTCCCATCATAAATGATCATGCCATGCATACATTAACACATAGTATGCAAAACTATTAATAACCATCACATCATATCTTACTCATCACGATTCATCTCCAACATATTCCACATATCTCAATGTACACATCTTATGTTATTCGTTTTTCAAATATGTATATGCTCTTACTCTAACATCAAACATACATGTATAAACATACATTTTATTTTTCATGGATTCAAGCATTTTTCTTACTTATCACATAACTTCCACAATTTCATCAAATGAGTTTACAAATACCCAAGTTTCAAACAATTTATTTCAACAAATAATTAATTAACAAGCAATTATACAAACTAAATTCTTCCCTAGTTACCTCAAACTTTTAAAAGGTCAAAGACTCACCCCTTAAAACATGCACTTCTAAAGCTTCTCAATATCTTGAATGATGCCAATTTTGGTTAGCCTACAATTAAATCACAAGGATAATCATTAATATCCTATTAAGGTAAATTTCAACTTTAACTCAACCCTTCTAACTCACAAAAACACAATATCACACTTCCTAATATACTCATTGGGTTTACTAGCTTTCTTAGACTCACATTATCATTAATAAATCATTAATGGCATTTAACACCTCTACCTACCCTCATTTGTGACTCAAATTTGGCCATTAATGACCTCTACCAACCAAATACTTACAAAATCGTTAATAATACATTTAAATAATCTAAACAACTTTTATTAATTTTATTTAAATCCATGGGTTCGGCCATAGCCATTATGAACTTAAAATCACTTCCTCAACTCTAACTCTAACTCAACTCTTCAAGAAAATGAAAGAAAAATGGAGGAAATGGGTTTATAAACTTTACCTTAAATGTTTATTGGCTTAAAAAAAATGCCCCTAAACCTCCAATATAGCTAGCCCTAAAAGAGAAATTGCATGTCTTCATTTCCCTCTTTATTTTTCTTCTGTTTTAAAACTCTAATGCAATCTTATAACTATAAAACTCTAACCATACGCTGTAGCATATGATGCATAAAGGTCGGCTCTTCATGACTTGCCACATATGAGCTGTGGCAAAAGAGGTGCACATAGTGATAGGTGGCATAGAGCTTCCTTCCTTAGATTTTCTCAATTTTTTATATTTGAGTAACCCAACTTTACTTTGAACCTAAATTTAGGATTAAAATTACAGCCAAAAACACCTATTAGATTGCTTTAACCATATACCACATTAATTCACAATTTAATCTCAATTAACTTAACTTAATCTTGTTTAATGTTCTAGGATGTTACAAAATATAAGTTCTCCAAGCCTAATCTTCTTCCCTTTCCTATTTTGATAGATATTAGGGTTAATATTTGTTGTTTAAAGTGATTTTTAGTCCATAAGAGCTATGAGTCTGAATCTATTAACTTAAATAGAGTTAATAAGAATTGTTTAGGATATTCAAACCTAACATTTATGATTTTAGGTGTCTATGAGCTTGGACTTATAAATATAGACAAAAGTAGTGTTTGAAAAGCCATAAATGAGATTGTTGGGAAGTAACAACAGCCATTAATGGTTTTAAATGAGTTAATAAGGTTGGTTGAAATTGTTGGAAGTTAATATACCCAATGGGTGTGAGTAATTATGGGTAGTTGTGAGGTTAAGGTTGTTAAAGTGTTGAAATAGGAAGTTGAAAACCTATATACGATGATATTAATAGTGTTTGGTATTATTAATTGTAAAGTAATCATCTGTTTTCCTATTAGGCTTGGTAATAGCCTTGAAAGCAAGTTATAATTGAAGGGTAAACCTTTGATCTCTCAAAAGTTTAAAGTAATTAGGAGAAATCTACTTGTGTGCATTTGCTTGTTAGTTGATAATGATTTTAAATATGTATTTTACATGTGAAATTTAGTTGTAAACTAATTGACATTATGGCACATATATATATATATATATAAAATAAGGAAATGGTGAATAAGGGTTTTGCCTGACTATGGTCAGGTTAATTAAGCATATATTTTGTTATATGATAAAAAAGCTAATATGAATAATTGATTGCCATGATTGGCTAGAATAGGGTGAAATTCATTAGGAATTGTTATTACTTAGTATGAATTAATTGTGTATATGTCCCTTGAAACCCAACTAAATGAGAATTATGAAAAGATTGGTATATGTGATTTAGAATGCATTATGTATTGATAAGTGATTATAGGTGATGGGATAATGTTGAGATATATGAGATCCTCACATGATTGTAGATTATTGTATGCTAGTGATTAATGAGTACATTGTGAAGTATAACATGCTATATCTGTAAGCATGAATCATTACATGATTATATTGGCGGGAGTTTGCCTAATGAGGGGAGTAGGTAAATCCACGTGGTATGGCTGCCTTTCGATAACCAAAGACTAGCCTTTGTCTCACTGTTTGTTAAAGAACTGTCCCACTGTTTATCAAGGAATTTAAACCTAGCTTGTCTTCACTTGTTTATTAAAGAGACTAGCATAGGATTCATAACACTTCAGGAATTTGAGAATAGGGAAGATCATGGTTCAAGGGTGAGTGTAGTGACCTTTGACTAGATTACTCATCATAATTGGTGAACCTGAATAGTACATTCACACGAATAAAGCCCTATTTGGTTAAATAACTCATGGTTTCAATCGGAGGTATCAAGAGGATATAAAGATAGAGTTGATCGTGCATAATATTATACTTGTCACATGGTTGCTAAGTTTATGGCAAGCTTCAATTGTTCAATATTGTAATTGTCATATAGTTATTAATATTGTGATAATGAATATTTGTGATAAATTGTGAGAACCGTGATAGCTTGTGATCATTGGAGTTAATTGGCATGTGGTGATATTATGAATTGCATGATATTATATCATGGTTTGCATGTTTTATTATGTATGTCACATGTTTTTAAATATCAAATAATATGCATTTGTATAGAGTAGATGTACCTTTGGTCGCTGAGTAATCGTACATACCCCTCTCTCTCAATATATTACTTGCTTTAGCTTGGATCAAGATAAAAGAGAAATTTTCTAAGGCTTAAGAATCTACAATTCTTACTCTAAAACCTCTATACTTTGTTTTGGATATATGTGTAATTATAATGATATTGTCAGCTAAGAAAGCATTTTTGTTATACTTGCATTATGATTACACGTGAATGGGTTGTGTATTTTAGACCCTAAAGTCTTGATTATGTAATTGAATTATTTTCAAAAAGTCAAAATACTAGTTTAAATATGGTTTTAGTGTTATAGACTCATGAATATCTATTTTGAATATATGCAATGTATTGACCTCCCCCTCTTATTTTCGAGATTAAGAGGTCGAGGATTGAAAATGTAAATTATGTGCTTTACTATTGTGGTGGTATATTGCATATGTAGTTTTAGATCTATTGAATGCAGTCTATGTATTAGGTTGAATTTTTAGCACATAGTTTGGGTTTTGGACACTCTTGTGTTAAATTGTTAAAAAGTAATTTGAATGTGTTTAGGTGTCCAACTTTTTTATGTGAAATTATTTGAGATTGAAACTAGTGTCAATAGCTAATTTATGTTATGAGCTTTTTGTAGAAATCTAAATCACTTCAATTGAACGTCGAATGAAGAAATGAAGCACGCTAAAAGTCTATCCCTATATTATCAAATGATAATGCTAATGCTGTCAAAAATGTATAACGCGCCATAGCAAGAGGGATAGAGAGGATAGACTATGGCGCACCCTTTGTTTCTTTTGTGCTATTTATTTCTAACTGACTTTTAAAAGGCTTTAACTTTTAGATAATATTTCATGCTTTTGTACTTGATTTTACCTTGACTTAGATTTATTAAAATTATATTTAAATTGATTTAGACTTATTAAAATTATATTTAAATTGTTTTTGAAATGATAAATTTAGGATTCCAAATCTCGAAAAATTTACAATTTGATTTTGTAATGTTTCAAATTGTCATCCATGGCTGAGTGATCAATTTGAATTAGTCACATGATTACTAAGGAGATTGTGGTAATTATTGGCTTAGTTACGAACCTTACAACAACCTAGATAAAATTGAAACAAACCCAGAACAAATTTGGATCAGAAACAAAATAAAACAACATATCGATTTCAAACGCATACCCAGAACTCGAAATCTCGAAAAGCTTACTTGAATTAGAGAAAACTCAAAAAGCTTTCCGTGTATTAGAGAAAATAATCACAGCAACCTCGACGTCACAGAGAATAGCAAGTTCCTGAGCTTCTTAAGCAATCCATTACGCCTCTTGGAGAATTACACTTGACGGCTACTGTCTTTCTCAATCCTTTTGATTTCAATCTTCCCTCGACCCATTTCTCTAACTCCAAAAAGAAATCGTAGAGACCCAACTTATCAACACCCAGAAGCAGAAGCAGAATCAGAATCAATCCCGGGTGCAATCCAGAGATCTCTGTTTCAAGAAATTGATTGAGCTATCTGTTATCGTTCAAAATCTAGAGACGAAGACCAAGTCAAAGAACCCAACTCACCTTTGATCCAAGAGAACCGGAGCAGCCCAAGCGTCGGCATTGGTCAAGAAGCCCTTGACCCTTCTCTCCAGCTTTAGAAGACCCACCATCACCGCCGGAAGAGCCAAGTCCTAGAGGAGCTGCAAAGAGCTCGCCATCACCACAGCGATTCTAAGACAAGGAAGGGAAAAGGCGAAGGGGGCGAAGCTTTGAAATGGACCCCAGATTCATCGTTGGTGAAGCTCGCCTCAACCTTGACCTCGTTCTCATCGTCAACGCCAAAGGAGGAGGAGGAACGTACTCTTATGTTCTCATTTCCCTCATAGCTTTGCACAAAGAAGATAGGGAAGATGTGGAAGGGGAAGAGAGCAGCACAAAGAAGATGGGGAAGGGGGAAGGGTTCAGAGTAATGGATTCAGAAGGGCAGGTGAAGGAGAAAGTGAAGAATAGGAACGATGAAGGGGAGGGGAAGTGATTTCTGTGGAGCTTTCTTCTTTTTCTTTTTCTTTTTTTTTTTTACACACACATACGTGGAACATGAGGTGGCAGTCTAAGATAGCAGAAAGTGGTCAAAATTTCAAGGATAACAGGCAAACTAGCCAAGGGAAAACGCGATAATGTGTCTGAATAAAAGAACATTAGGGTAAAAAATATTTTAGGATATAAGGTGCGCTTACCTTAACCCAATTAAAATTTACACAACTAAAATCTCCTCACTATTGTATTTTGAGCCAGATGGTTAATGTGGTTCTACAGTAACCATTTGACCTTTATATATATATATAAATAAAAGATTATAAAAGTTTTGTAATAAGGTGGGTACCAGACTTACAATAAAAAAAAAAGAGTGGTCAATATGAAATAAATATAAAAAATATTCTTTCCAAATCATAATATAAAATATTATCTAAAAATCTTACTTAATTTAAAATGTAGGATATTGAGTAATTTTTATAATTGTATAGATAAGTGCGGTTTAAATTTTGCAAGTAATTTTATTTGCTTATTTCTTTTGCATTTTATCTATATTAAAAATTTTATTCTTTTACTCATTTTTAGAAATTGACCTCATTAAAATATTTTGTTCTCTCTACTTCTTATATTAAAACTGAAAGTTAATATCCCATATATCGCGTGGATATAAAATATAGTTTTTATAAATTAAAGTCAGGATAGAAGTTAAGTTATTGAGACTTGATTTGTGTTTGGAATTTTTTAAAAAAATCTTAGTTTAACAAATTAAAACTTGTTTCAAAACATGTTTCCATGTATAATGACAGGCAATGATATGAATTTTATTATATATTTATTTGCATAATTTGATCTCTTTAAGAAAAATAGCAAGCTTTGAATTACTATTTTAAAATAAGAGTCCATATATAATTAAAATAAACATTATTTATAAATTTTAAAAAGTTGAAATAAATTGATAAATAAGTAATAAAAGATAAAAGTCAATAATAATAATTAAAAAAAAAAAGGCTCTACCCTTGCCTTGAGTTTAAAATTTGGGTTTAAACCAAACATAGTTGGCCTCAATCTCAATAAACAAGATAGTAACTTTATTTGACTAGCAGGAGAGCGTGGAAGACTGTTGTCGAAAGCTATGATTTGAAGATGGCTCACTTTCCTTATCGGGATAGTAATCTTCCTTAACTAGAAACTAGTGAGGTGTACAAGTATATTACTCTATTCTATCTTTTTATAAATCATTTTTAATTAACGCCTCCTATTAATTTTTATTGGACGGACGTTACTTGGCCATAATTTGATCCAATCTCCATCTATGTGGCAACACATGTGGTGAAATTAATTTGCCTAATGTCTCAAGCAAATCCAGCCGCTCGCCTATCTCGTTTAGTTGCCTCACCTCCTTTCCGTCACCGATGTATCTCCTGCCAATGAACATGTATAGCAGTGTCACCTTCTTCACCCCCCATAATTGACTTCAACTCCCTTATGTACACCATGTCCATTGACACATCCCGCTTGTCCATTTTCACTCGAAACACCTATTGGTTCAAGCATCTAACTCTCTCCATATGACAATTTAGCAAAGACAAACTAATAAGGGGGATATTCTTCCATCATTTCAAGAACCTAAACAAACAACCAAAACTAGGATCTCAAACCCAAAACAACATCACAATTAAAGCCTTCATGTAGAAATATAAGTGTCTCCAACCCACCATTATAATGATTGGCAATACAAAGAATAGATATAGGAAGAGTGATAGTGAACTATGCATAGATGCCCATAAAAAAGTAGCCAAAATCAAGTACAAATTACAAATGAAAAAGAAAAATAAAGTCATGGAACATTCCACTTAGATCCATAATTAAAACTACCCATTCCACTTAGTCCTATTCAGGTGAATTGGCTTCGCGAACATGACAGGAGAAGGGTTGTGGTGGTTTGATGAGGCAGAGGGTTTGGATGTCTTTAAACGAGGAACAAATCTAAAGGTACCCACCATTACCCAATCCTGTGATTCATCTATGAAAGTACCCACCATCAGCAGAAGAAGAAGAAGAAGAAGAAGATAAGGAGAGGGAGAATATATACCGTCAGTCAATAGATTTAGTGTTACCCACTGTCACCCAAGCAATAATGAGAGCTATCATCCAACCTTCAAAATAGTTTTAGTTTTAACCTTAATATAGCAAAGGGTCAAACT
Organism: Prosopis cineraria; assembly: GCF_029017545.1. Lineage (NCBI taxonomy): Eukaryota > Viridiplantae > Streptophyta > Magnoliopsida > Fabales > Fabaceae > Prosopis > Prosopis cineraria. Next base: position 49,140,645 of record NW_026555332.1, read on the forward strand.
TATGTCATTTTCCTAGTGAGTGGCTCAATCTAATTATGAGGTTGCTTAGTGAAAAAAGTTAACCAAGTATTTGAGAGTGATTTCTAGCAACCTACAAAATAAGTACAAAAGATCTAGACTAAAATAAGTTGAGTAAAAATTCCCTTATGAATTATTGGAACCTTAGAGTTTGGTTAATGAAAGAATCATTATCTTCTTCTTGATTGAGGCTTCAATGCTTAGTAAATCCCCTTGACCGAATTGAAAGTGACTCGAGAAGATTATTCTAAACCACTGAACCTAGCTAGTTCAATTCCCTAAATCTTAATTTAAACTAAAGTCTTTAGGTGATTTCCCTGATTGATTTTAAGTATTGATCAAGTATGTTAATTAATTTCCCCTTATGACTCTCGGCCACGTGTTTAAATGAGAAAGCTACAAGACTATGTTAAGCCCTCTCAAGTGCCAAGCAACAACTTTATAAGACTATGCAAAATCAATGCAAGACAATCACTAAATGAAAAACACAATAGTATGTATTTAACAAGAGGTGGCATAAATTCACTAATAGTCAATAAGAGAGAAATCAATTACATAAGCTTCTTCTCCTTAAAAAATTACTCAATTCAAACTAGAATTGTATAGTCATGATGATAAAACTCTAAACTAAGGAATCTAATCATCAAGTCAAAAGAGAAGAGCTAGGAATTAGGAAACCTTAGCTAAGTGATGCGTGATTCATTCTACATCTCCCTCCATATGAGATTCCTTTAAGATGTCTAGCCTCTCATCTTTATCTTTATGAGCTCCTTGCTTCGCTTGACTTAACCTAATATGGAAGCCATTAGAATGGAAATTTAAGCTTTGGATTTTTGAGAAAATGGAAGGGATGGGACAGCCTTGAGGAGAGGAAGAAAATGGTGTATGATTTGAGGCTAAGTGAGATAGATGAAGAACGAGAGAGAAAATGAGAGAAAGTGAAAAAAAATTTATGAATGAGTGAGAAAAATGAGTTGAGATTTGAATGAGGGCTGTGTGATTGAATTATGTGAGATGAAAAATACAAGAAAATAAAATAAAAATTTGGGTCTTCTCCTTTCACATGCAATTGGCCAAATTGGTTAGGAATTTTTAGAGAGAATGGTGATAATTCCAATGCTTGTACCTTTAATCACATGCTTCACACCCCTTCATAACTTGTGTTGCACCTTAATGCCTTATAATTCACGACACTTGTAGCCCCTTTTGGTCATATTGAAGTTGCTTGGATCTACGCCTTCATGTCACATATGTCTTTTACATATGTCACACTTTATATAAAATCAGTCCACTATAGTGTGACATTAATTAATGGTAAAGTGCATAATATTAATGCAAATTATTTGAGAAAATGGTCAAGGATAAATTCAAATAAAGGCCTCACATTAAGCAAGTGTGTAAGTGCACATAAAAGAACACTAAAGTTAGGCCAAAATAAAAACTCCTTAGAGAGACAATATTAAATATTGTATTTTTTTTTAATTACTCTCAAATTAAGTTGAATTAATAAAAAATAATTATCCCAATAATCATCTTCCATCAAAAACATAATTTTAATGCATTACATATAAATTTTGAAAAGTACATTTTTAACCAAAATACCCCTTGTATATGAAATCTCAACACTCAAGCACATTTTTACTATGATTGCAATATGGATGCATTTTGACATGTATGAATGTGTAAAATGACCTTAATTAGCTAAGAAAAGTGTATAAATAATATATCTTATCAAGCGCCAAGTGAGGCTTCAATGATGACAACTCTAGCCTCTACTTTTGTTGGCAAAAGAAGAAGAAAAAGACAGGGATATGGAGGAGAGAAACGCAAGTAACAATGCCACATGTATAACCACATAAGGCAAGATTGAGTCAAAATATAGTCAACTAATATCCATCCAGTGACACTTAACAGGAGGCCCTGATGCTTTGTTTTTGAAAGCTTAAGATTTATTTTGCACTACCTCGTAGTATAGGCTAACAAACGCTTTTTAAAAAATAGTTGATGGCTAAATTTACACCTTTATTCAATTATCTTAGCTTGAATTTGAAGAAACCAAGATCACAACCATATGATATTTAAGTGAATTTTACACGGGGGACAGACCAAGCTTTAAATTCACAACATTGTTTTGAGGGGGATTAAACTTATATTCAGAAAAAAAAAATCATATATTTAATATTCAATTAGTAAAGATTTTATATATTTAATATTAAATTAGTAAAGATTTTATTTATACTTACTAGATTTTAAAAAATTAGTTGTATAGTTCATGACTCAAATATTAAAATTAATTAGTTTCTATTTTACATAGATTATAGATGTATAGAATTTCCGATTGAAATATGAAACACCCATGAGATGAGTAAGAAAATTGTTGGTTCAAATGTATCATTCTTTCTGTTCAGTCAAGATGGTTATCAACCAGAAATAAATTTAATTTTTTTTTCATGGTTCAATACAAATTCTAGTCAGGCAAAAGAATCACTCCACCATGCTCAGTCACTGAGCACCAGTGGAATATGGATTTATAATTTATTACCCATACTTTGCATAAGTTTCACAAGATTCAAGAAAACTGGCAACTGACGTCGAATGCTTAGTTCATGAATTACTCAGGACGAAGTTTTCTCATTAGCCATTTCTTCCTGAGATTAGTACCCAAGGCAAGAAACATTCTCGCTCTTCTCTCATCTTCCAAGAAATCACAGGCATCTAATATCAGATCGTCATCCATGTCTGGTATAGTCTGAAGCACGCTGATTACATTATCCATAGAAAACTTGTCCTCTTTCTTCGTTTTCTTTGCTAGTGAAGAGACCGAGATCGCAACCATCCGATGTTTCAGTGCATTTTGCAAGCTCCCATCACAATTTCTTGCCTTCTTAGACTCGCTCAAGTTCCGAGGCATTTCCCGCTTATGCCTTTTTTGATGACCAGGAACGTTCTTTTCACCACTTAAATGCGTTGCTTGTTTATCTGATTTAGAGAGCATCTGAGTTTCTCGTCTGAAGTTCTTGTCACAATTTATATGCTCTTCTCCTTTATTTGCATTAGGTTGCGGTTGAGCATCTCTGGTAGAATTCTTGTCCTCGGAAAATCCATTTTGAAGAGTAGTTTCATTCTGGCATATGATGCACATGGCAGGATAAAAGGGCATGCTTTTCATTTTGTATAGCCGGAAGTTGTGATGTGCCTGCAACAGTGACTGGGTAATCATAGTAGAATCATTCAAAAAAGAAATACGTAAGCTCAGAAACAATGACCGAAGGAACATGTACCTTGATGCATTTATGCCAAACTTGATCATCAGCCACCACTTTCTGTTGCGTCTTGTCCCAACTAAACCCTTCTTTGCCTAGGAGGACCTTTACGGAGCAGTAATGCCTCCTCAGGACGTTTAAAACGGTTTTTTAGGACCACCTTACCGTAATGACATTCAAATCTATCATTAAAAAGTGCTATCATGTCTGTCCATGATTTCTTCTTGAATGTACGACCAATCTTGCTCCCTTTCCGCACCTGGTCCAGCATAAGTTCAACAAAGAATTGGTCCATCACTGGAGACCAGTCAATTTTGGTGTGATTGGTCTGGCCATCGACTCTACTTGGAGAACTCTGGTCATCCATTTCTTTTGAAGCTTCTGATGATAGATCACAATAGTTCAAACTGAGTGCGATTCACAGTAATAATTTAAAACTGAACAAGAAATATTTCTTTTAGAACAGACATATAATTCATCATTGAGGCATTTGTTCCTACCTTCATGTTCGAAGTCTACATCAAAGCATGAAAGACTATATCTTCCGTCAGCAACTGCATGGCCACAAACTATGCACAATTCATTATAATAGGGCACGACTTTAGTTCTGTAAGCTTGCAAGTCAGGATGGGCCTGCATATATACTCACAAGCTAATTGCAACGTCAAGTTTATAAGCGTTTTTTGCAAATGTTTGATGAAAGTGTGTTGTACCTTAATATGTTCATCCCATGTTTTATCATCAGCTATCACCATGTTTAATGTTCCATCCCACCGAAAACCACTTTGACTGAGAAGCATTTTCATCTCATTGTATTGCTTCCTGAATCGTTTGAGTCGGTTCTTCAAGACATCCACGTCATACTTAAAACCAAATTTGATGTTAAATTTTTCAGTCATGTCTGCCCAGGCTTGTCTACTAAATGCCTTGGCAGTTTTATTCCCTTTGCGCACATGGGACAGCATAAGCTCAAGAAAATACTGGTCCTGAGATGGGGTCCAATTAGCCCTGAAGCAGTCCTCCATTTCATCACCGGCAATTCAAATGGATACGCCTGTAAGAAAAAAGAAGCACAACATCATGGCAAAAATAAAAATAAAAAGCAAGCACAGCGTTATTTACTTACCATAACCTAATCAACTACTTGCATTATCACTGTCCAGAAAATCCTTTTACTACATTGTTTTCTACCACCAATAGCTGTAATAATGCTAGCTATTCTTTTTACCCAGTACAGAAAAGAGAGAACAAAAAACAAACTTGATTATCAAATGCCCATCCTCTAAGCACACCATAGTTGCCACATCATTGAAGATTAAGGAGGGAGATGTACATCCAAAATTTTACGACAAACACATGTTTATTAGGTTGGTCAAATTATCAAGATAACATGTTCTGTTCCAAAATCAGTTTGACCGATATCGTAAAAATAGGTCTACAACCACAAGGACATCAGCTCATTTAAGGAGACAGTTCATTCCAGCTCCCAACAGCTAAATGGATTCAACTAAATGCGATCAAAATATCTGATCCAAACCCATCAATTCCTGCTGTATAAAAGCAAGATAATGAAGCAACGAAAAGGAAAATTAAAGCCTTCAGATCAGTTGGAAAGTTTAATTTCTTCAATTAGATCTGTTTTGAGTGAACTTAATGAGTACAGCCCTCGCCGGAAATTACAAATTTAAGGTTTGTTTTTCTTTTGGATTTTGATTACGCGACAATGTCAGAAGTCAAATGGAAGACAGAGCAAGAGATCATGAATAACAATCAAAACTCGTATCCTAAACATCAGACTGCTCCAAAAATTAGGGCGACGAAGACAGTGATATTTGACAGAATCTTAAATCTTTGTTTGGGAACCTGAGCAAGAGGAAGAAAGGGGGAAAATACAAGCTTTACCTAAATACTGAGGGGGCAAAAATAAAAAATAGAAGATGAAATAATTGAAAGAGAGTCGATAAAGCAACGGCGGTGGAAAATTGAGACTTACAAAAACAAACAGAGGCGAAGAATAGCAAGGCAAGCAACCCTTAGAAAAACAGGAGGAAGAGATAGAGCCCTAGCTTGGGACAAACGGCGGATAGAGTTATCCTGGAACGAAATTACCTCGAGTGATAGATGCCTTTGTTTGGTTCGTTGGACTTTGCTTTCCGCCTTGGCGTTCCCGACTTGTCTGCCACGTGGCATTATCAGAAATTCATTGAATAATAATACGCGCCTCAAAAATTATAAAACTTTTGCGTGCGAAGTGCTTGCTGGAGCATCATAAATATACACTCGCTTGACATTTATAAGATAAAAATAAAATTTTTTTTATTTTATTTATAAATCACATCATTAAATTTTTATTATAAATTTTTTTATCCTTTAATAAATATTAAAAAATATTATTAAAATATAAGTTGATAATTTATTAAATTTTTATATATAATTAATAAATTTTAAAATTTTTTTAGTTCAATAAAACATTTAGAGGATGACTTAAAAATATTAAAGTATTATTATTTTTATGGATTTAATCATTTGAAGTTGGGTTTGGTGAATTTAAGTAAAAATTTTTAAAAAAATTATATTTAAAAAAATTAAAATTTAAAAATTATATGCACGAAATATTATAAATAATTTTAAACTCAAATTATTTGTTTCCTCTTGATATAAAAGACTTTTTCTTTTACTGATGTTATCTTGTCCTGATGTTTGTTAGTGTGGGCTTAATTTTAAATTTTTTAACATTTAATTATAAAATATTACTTATGAGCTCGTGTTAGGTTTTTATATGTTTATCCTCTCTCTCTTCTCCCTCTCTTTGCAACTTGCCATCTGCTTTTGTTTTCTTCACCGTTCAACACGCCTCGATCCCTCCATTCTTCCCTGCTTCAAACTCTTCGTGTACCATCATGTTAAGATACAGATCATGGGTCCATTTTCTTGGTGCCACTGTCGATCTTTTCTTTGCTTTTGTTCTTGGTTAGTGATGCATCTTCTCCCTCCTCTGTTCTTATTGCTATGAAGGAGTAAATCGGGTCTCATTCTTTTGCTTAATGCAAAGCCACTACCTCCTCTTTTCCTCCGCTGCTCATGTCGACCTTCTCTACATGTTCCACCTTCTCCTCCATTCCTTCTCCCGTTCTCTGCATGTTTCTTCTCTCTCTCTACACACACACACACACACACACAGAGTTTTGGTTCGGGAGGGAGGTGGTGGGGCAGAGGGGGAGTCGAAAACGTAGTGCATGCGTGTGTGTTCAACTCGACCAAGGAGGCTAGTGGCAGTGCGAGCGAGTATCTGTGCATGTGTGTTCAACCCGACTAAGGAGGCATCCATGCTCATCGTGTCCAGCCCATCCACAGTAGTTATGGAGCTGTCATGGCGTTGGTGAGGATAAGGAGTAGAGAGAGGAGGGAGAGGATGAGAAGAGGGAGAGAGAGAGAAAGTGAAGAAGAGAGGGGGAGAGGGAGACTGAAGGGAGGATAGGAAGAGGGACGAGAGAGGGAGATGAATGGAGGAGAGAGAAAGTGGAGAGAGGAGGAAGGGGAGAAAGACGAGCAAGAGAGGGAGGGGACGATGGAACGAGAGATGGGGAGGGAGAGAGGAGAGAGAAGGAAAAATTAAAAAATTCATGTAAATTCAAGCAATATTTTATAATAAAAATATTAAAAAATTTATATATGAACTCACATAATGAATTTATTAGGTAAGTTAATGACAAGGTAATAGAGCAATGATTTTTTAAAGTTAAAAATTTTAAATAATTTATAGTTGAGTTTAGAGTTACTTGTAACTCTTTATGTACATTTTAGAAATATTTTTTGCCCTTAACTTTTAAAAAAATAACAAAATGAGCGAAGATACTTAAAAAAATACACCTAAATTCACTTAAATTTAACTTTAGATGATTTAAATCAAATTTTTATAACTTCAAATATGAACAAGTTTTTAAAGGAGGTAGATGAACACACCTTCATTGATTGATAAGCTTGTGAAAGTGTTTTCTTTGCCTTATTTTGTTATAAATTTTAGAGTTGATAATTTAAATAGACTAAACTTATTAGGGCGGGCTCAATTTAAATTGAGTTTAAAGGATTCTATGTTTTAAAAAAGCTAATATAATTAAGCTTGACCTTTAATTTTTTCAAACGAATTCGGGTTTAGCCTAAATTATCATTTAGATTTTATCCTATACACATTAACATAAATTATTAGTTAACTTTTGACCAAAAAAATATTAATTAATTATATAAATAATGCTAATATTTATGTTGTGAAGAATGAAAGCTGTGATGTAGTAGAGAGAAATAACATGAAGATGAAGAATACAAATAACAGAATTTAAAAAATATTATGAAATAATGCAAGATAATATAATATTATGACCTCATTCTATATGATAGAAAATTTTTTGATAGGAAAAAAATTAAATTCAAAATAAAATTGAGTTATAAAAATATATTTGATACGAAGATGGAATTATAATATAATTTTAATAAATACATGTATTTACAAAATAAGGAAGAGATAAAAATGATCCTATCAACAAAAAAATGGGAAAGCTCTCATTCATTCCTCCCTTTCATAGTCAATGGCAACCAACCATGTCCACCAATAGGGGTGAACAAAACCGAACCGAAACCAAAAATCGAATTGGATCGAATCGAATTTTTATTATTTGATTCGATCTATTTGATTTTTCGGTTCGATTCGGTTTTTTATTTAAAAATATTTTGGTTGATCGATTCAGTTCGGTTAATAAAATTTAAAATCGAATAGACCGAACCGACCGAATTATGTATTACTTATTAATTTATAAATTATTTTATTTTATTATTTTAATTTATATTTAAATAAAAATATGAAAGTTGAAAAAAACCCTAACCCATAAGTCATAACCCGCCTCACTGCCTCAGTCCGGACAGACGTAGACCGCAGCCTCACTCACCCTAACCCTGTCTCATCTCAAGTCTCAACCTCTCAGCTCTCAGACTCTCATCTCTCAGATCGCAACTCGCAAGTCGTCTCTCTCGCCGTCACATAGCCTCGCCAGTCGCTCTCTCTCATCACTCATCAGCCATCTCTCTCGCGGCTCAGGTCATCACAGATTCACAGCCTCACTCGATCGCTCTGTCTTAGCCTCTCAGACTCCCAACTCTCAGATCGCAAGTCATCTCCCTCAAGCCGTTGCCGTTCACATCTCTCGCATCTTGCCGTTCACATCTCTCACATCTCAGGCTGATTATTCACAGCTCAGATTTCCTATCTCTGTTCTGGCATCTCAATCTCTCTCTCTCTTGCCCTTGCTGTCACTAAACTCACGGAGACGCTGTTTGAAAGCGAGAGGCTGCTTAGATCTGTGAAACACAGAACCTTAAGCTCGAAGGACGATCTGCATAAAGCATTTTAATAGGTTTTTTGCTTCTTCCCTCGAAATGCAGCTCTTCCTCTCTCTCCCTTTGATTTGGTCGGTTCTTGTTGTCTTGATCTACCATGCCCAAGATCTAGTTGTTTCATAAGAGTTCTAATTGCTTCCTCTGTGAGTCCACACTATGAACTTTATGCTTGATTATGCATTGTTGAGGTTCTTTGAGATTCATGTCGTCATTAGCTGTGAAGTTCACTGTAGCTTGACAATGAGTTTTCTTTGGTTCATCTTCCGTCTATGTCCCTACTTCTTTGCTCTTTTTTGTTTATGTGGTGTGTTCCTTTCAAGCCAAAATACAACAAAGGAAAATGTTATTAAGAATTTAATTGACTGCTTTCGCGTTCTTTGCTGAGTTGCTCTGTCTCTACTTTGTATTTATTTATTTTTATTGCTATGCATTGTCACAGATGTCTTCTCAAACTGAAGCTATGGCTACAAACCAAACTGAAGTTAATGAAGAAAACAAAGCCCCAGTAGCATCAAGTGGAATTGAAGTAGTGAGTTCCTTGCAAAGGATGAAGAGGAAAGCCATGAGGCCAAGATCTGAGGTCTGGGATCATTTCACTAGATATGTGAATGAGCATGGGGAGACTAAAGGTAAGTGCAACTACTGTGAAAAAGAATTTTTTAGTGATCTTAAAAGAAATGGTACTACTGCACTAAAAAACTATATGACAATATGCAAGAAACGACCTGAACTAGAAGAGCCTAGGCAAACACATTTAAATTTTGGCATAGAAGATGATGCTATTGTTCTTGCTACTTGGAAATTTGATCAAGATGCTATTAGGAAAAGTTTGGCTGCTATGGTTGTGACTGATGAATTGCCATTTAAATTTATTATGGGGATAGGATTTAAGAGGTTTATGTCTCATGCTCAACCAAAATTTAAGATTCTTTCTAGATGGACTGTTGCTCGTGATTGTTTTCAACTTTACATTGATGAAAAAATCAAATTTAAGGATTATTTGATCAATAGTAAACAAATGATTTGCCTCACTACTGACACTTGGACTTCAATTCAAAGAATCAACTATATGTGTATTACAGCCCATTTCATTGATGCTGATTGGAATTTGGTTAAAAGGATTTTAAATTTTGTTCCAATATCTAGTCACAAGGAGAGGGATATTGGAATGGAAATAGAGAAATGTTTGCTTGAATGGGGGATTAAAAGAGTGCTTACTAGTACTGTGGATAATGCCTCTACTAATGATGTTGTTGTGTCTTACTTGAGAGAAAAAATTAATAATTGGGGCTATTCTGTTATGAGCTATTGGTTTTTACATATGAGATGTGTTGCTCACATTATTAATTTGATTGTGGTTAATGGGTTGAAAGAAATAGGAACTTCTGTAAAGAAAGTAAGGGGAGCTGTTCATTTTGTGAGGCAATCTCCACTTAGGATGAAAAAATTCAAAGAGAGTTGTGAAGATGAGAAAATCCCAAGTAAGCAATTGTTGTCTTTAGATGTCTCTACTAGGTGAAACTCCACCTATTTGATGTTGGAGATAGCTCAAAAGTTTGAGGCTGCCTTTAGGAGGTTTGAGGATAAGGACCCTTATTTTAGGATGGATCTTGAAAGTAGGGAGGGAGTGCCTAATGTTGAAGATTGGGCAAATGTAAGAAAGATGACAATGTTTCTAAGTCATTTCTATGAGTTGACTTTGCGTGTTTCTAGTTCTTCACTTGTCACATCTAATGAATTTTTTCATGAGATTTATATGTTATTCCGCCTTTTGGATGAGTGGAGAAAATGTGATGATTTGGAGTTTTCTTCAATGGCTTATAAAATGAAAGAAAAATTTGATAAGTATTGGGGAGATCCTTCAAAAATCAATAAATTGATGTTTGTGGCTGCTATTCTTGATCCTCGGTATAAGCTTGAGTGAGTGCAATATTCACTTGATAAGATGTATTCTAGTGAGGTTGGAAAGCAAGTTGGAGGGCAATTGAATGATTTGCTCATTTCTTTGTATAATGAATACAAAGAGCATGTCTCTCCTTCAAAGCAAGTTGAAAAGGAGCAATCATTTAATAGCTACGAATCTGATGAAGATGATGACCCAGCTATAAAAGTTAAAAAAATTCTTGAATATGAAAAGAAAAAATTCATGAGTGAAAGGCTTGGTGGGAGAACTAGTAGGACAAAAGTTGACAAGTATTTGGCTGAAGAAATTGAGATGGATAAGGATGATTTTAATATTTTAAGTTGGTGGAAGTTGAATGAGCCTAGATTTCCCATTCTCTCTCAATTGGCAAGGGATGTTTTGGTTGTCCCAATTTCTACTGTTGCTTCTGAGTCTACTTTCAGCACTGGAGGACGTGTGCTAGATTCATTTAGGAGCTCTTTAACTCCTAAAGTTGTGCAATCTCTTGTTTCTGGTCAAGACTGGCTTCGCCACTCACTTCCGATTCTAGTAGAAGAGAAGATAGATGACGCACAAAAGATTGAGAGAGGTGATTTATTATGTGTTATATTGTTTTAAATTTAATGTTGAGTCATTGGTTAAATGATATTAATATTAAATACTTTATTTATGTTTAGATCTTCAAAAAATTGCTATAGAAGCGAATGTGAATGTACTATGAGCCTTTGTTCTTAATGACTTGAGGTAATTGTTTATATGTTAGCTTTTTAATTTTTAAAATTAATGACTTGAGGCACTGTGGCTGTTTAATTTTAATATACTGTTATGTTTTAATTGTTATAGCTTGAGGCATTGTGGCTGTATATAGCTTTTTAATTGCTATACTATTATGTTTATTATTTGGTAGTTATGTAAGCTTTGTCGTCCAATTCTTTTCATGATGATCTGTAAATAATTCTTTGCATCTTCCAGTCATGGCAGCAACAGCACCTGAGGCTGAGGGATCACAATTTGATGCTTGTCAATATGACACCAAAATTAATGAATTGTAAGAACTATAATCTTGTTCTTTTAACAAGTTATAAGCATATTTAATCTAGATTTTGCTTATGATTTGTCTCTACATTAGGCAAATTATTGCAATTGAATGCTCATAATCTCTACTTGATATTGGTAACTTTTTGATTTCAGACTTTCAGCTGATGGGCAGGATTTCTTGGCTTCTTATATGATTTTTACTTGTGTAATGTAGGTTGCAAGATGCTAGTGCTATGGTACTCCATTTATGAAGGTTGCTCATTTTATTTTGTTTTACTAATTTGGATATTTGATTATTGTAATGGTTTAATTTTAATATTTTAAAGACTTGTTGGTTTCTATGACTGGATTATATAGTACTGTGGTTGTTTAATTTTAATATTTGAAGTTATCTTCTTCTCTTTATCAATATTATATAGCACTTGGCTGATAGGAATTCCCCATGTGGAATTGAACAGTGATGCGAGCTTTTTTTTTTGGTTTCTTTCTTATTCATTTTTTTTGGTAAACTTTTTTTGGACCAAACGGTGATGTGAGCCTGAGGAAGGATTCTTTATATGGCACTGGGCTGGATTAAAAATTCTGTTAGTAAGCACATGTTAAAATGGGCTTTATAATATTTGGGCTTTATGTCATATGGGTGTAATTAAAATGGACTCATTGAAAAAAATGAATAAAAAAGCCCAATTTTATAGTATTATTTTTTTAATATTTAAAAAAATGGGCCTAATTTCAAGTATCCCAATATGAAACTAAAAAATCAAATTAACCGACCGAACTAAATTATCAAATTTCGGTTTGGTCCTTGTTTGGTTTGATTGGTTTATTCGGTTTGATTCGATTTTTATTTTTAGTGTTATTCGATCGATCGATTCTGTATATTTTGAGATCGAACCGAATCGACCGATGCTCACCCCTATCCACCAAAATAGAACAAGAACCTCGGTGGACAACAAAATAAGAGCAAAAACATTGCAAGTAACTAATCACCTAGCAAAGAAAAAATTCACTAGAAATCAAAACTTGAAAAAATGAAAATGTCATTGTTGAACTAGTGGAGAGAAAAATGTAACACTTGCCCCGAGTGTTATCCAAAAATCACACAATTCAAATAAAATAAGTGTGGTTAAGGAATTAATCCTAAAACCAACTTAGGAAACAAACCATTTAAATCACTAAGCAAATACACAGTTGCAAATTAAACATTTAAAGCCTTTAAAAAATTTTATAGGTTTTACCTATAGCGCAAGGAAGCAAGATAGACGAAAGAAGGGTAAAAATATGCTGTCATGACAGCATTAAATTGTTGTCATGACAGCCCTCCTGAGTCAACTTCAGGGCGGCACCGTTTTATCTTCCGATCTCCGATCGAAGAAATTTTAAAGCTCACACATCACATTCAAAGGGTACTATAAGTGTACCAAATTTCAAAAAGATCCAAAGGTCAGATTAAAAATTAGACATGTTATAAATTTGATCAATTTTGCTGTCATGACAGCTAAAAGCACTTCCGAAGTGCACCATTTCATCATCCGACCTCCGATCGGAGTGATTTCAAAGCCCACATGTTACTTTTTAAGAATACTATTAGCATACCAAATTTTGAAAAGATCCAACAAACGGATTGAATTTTGTGCAAGTTACAATATAACTATTGTAGCTGTCATGACAGCATAACTACTGTAGCTGTCATGACAGCAATGAAATGCTGTCATGACAGCACCTCCAGACCAAATTCTAGAGTGCGCCATTTCTCCATCCGATATCCGATCGACATGATTCTAAATCCCACACGAAGCTTATAAAAGGTTTTACTTGCGACCCAAATTTTAGAGAAATCCAATGGTCGGATTAAGATTTAGACATCCGGATGCAAAAGTGCAGCCTTTTAGTAAAAACCATTTTCAAAATTATCCAAATCTCATCTTAATGGTCACAAACCTGTGGGAACACTTTGGACACGTCAAATAAGACTAAAAACACCTGATAGAACATTTAAATGATGGAAAACCCCTATACATCAAAATTTGACCACCCGGGTGCCATTTCCCAAAATGGACCATAAACCCCCAAAATGCACAAATCATACAAGAGTGGTCACAAATCAATCTAAATACTATGTATTTATATAAATACATATGCTAAATATTTTCACTTGGCTCAGAGCTCCTTGTGGGGCCCACGCACCCACTCTCTCTATTCAAGGTGTATGTTTGCTCATAGCATATCATTTGCAATGCAACCACTTTGCATTTGCTTATAAAATCACATATATATCAAAATAAATATCTACTTGTAATAGAAACTTGGTCTACTAAGTAAATCCATCAAAACCACACACCATAACTAAGTTTCTTAGCCACAAGTCTACAAACAGACAAAAATTCATACACAAGCACACAATCCACACATATTCACACACACATACATAATCATATCCTACTAGCACCCTAATCTTAAATACATTACAATATATTTGCTCAAAAGAAAGGGGTTGCAGTTCTTTACAAATTACAATTAAACCCCTAGCTTTGCTCTTTTCCTCGTCCACCACTGGATCCTTCGCCTGGACCTAGAATATTGAAAAGAAAGGGGTGAGACAACTACAGTCTCGGTAATAGCAAAATCTACATTGATTATTACAAAGTAAGCCATAATCAAATAAACGAATAATACATTTAACATAGTATATAATTTAGCCATTTAAAATGCATGAATGCATGACCTAGGCCGGTATGGCCTTTCATGACCAACAGAATGCCCCCTGGCACTCTTTAACTCGCAGGTAAATCTTATACCCACTTGTACCTCCACAGGCACAAAACATAATCTGAGGCATGATCTAATACACCGAACTGCCTATGCCCCTTCGACGTGAATCCTAAGTAGTCAAAGCTAACTCCCTCCCAGAGCCAGCCCGACTTACTCTCCATGTGAGGGCTACCTTGGCCTAGGCACTCAACCTCACACTTCATATGTCGGATTCCCTCCCCCACTGAGAGGTGTCGAACACTCAATACACTAACCACTTTAGTGCACTGAGTCCATAATACGTAAGACAACACTGAGTACTGACAGTGTGCCATAAAATATCAAAAATTCACACCTTCTCATTGGTGAACTCCCACTAAGATTATGCCTTTTATTCTTGTCTACCTTTCCTGAGTATTGACCACTTCAACACTCTAAGGTAGTATAACATTTATAAATCTCCCTTAAACGATTCCTTAGCCTATCTAAGGTACCTTACTTAGTTACACTTCCTTAAGTGCAACTTCTATTCCTTATGATTAAAATGCATGTAAACAAATCTTATTTCCATAAAAACATTGTTATTAAACAATTAGAAAACATATTTGCACTATAATCAAATTAGTACCCCATAACCCCTTATAAAGCACATTTAATCTTTTAAAACATGTAATGCATGATAGCTAGTAATATTTATTCAAAAATAGCTAAAACAGAGTAATAAAAAAATATAAATTTTCCCTATTACCTCAACCCTTTGGTACCAAAAGGGTTCCCCTTGTACAAAATAGGGCTCGGCTTTTTTCTTACTTCTCAATAAGTTCCACCAACAATTTCCTATAATATATAAGTGATCCACATCACTTATCATGACAAATAGCATTAATGAAGACTATAACTCATACCACACAACTTGGGTCAATGAGTCATAATTCACCCTAATGGTCCATATATTAAACCAAACATTCACATAGTATCACTTAACCACCAAAACCATTTATTAGCCATCATTAGGCTAATTTTCAATTTATATAATTTTTTATCAATTAAAAACCTTCACTTAGTGTCACCAACTTTCACCATTAGCCCTTATAATGAAAACCAAACCTTAATTTAAATCTTATTGGGCTTAAATAGAAAAATTATAACTAAATCAATAAGCTTAAACCATTGAAGAGAAAAAACTCAATTTCTCAAGGTTTATTTTGTGCCCAAAATACCTCTTTTCATCCAATTATCCACTCAAAACATTAGATCACTATATAGAAACTCAAAACATGCTCCCTAGGATCCAAAGAAATAAAAGCTTACAAGAATAACGCCTTTGGGATTAAAATCTAAAAATTTCCTCTTCCAAAAATTGAAGAAAATCAAGAGAAGAGGATTGAAGTAGGGAGTTTACCTATTTTTTTAAAGTATAAGCGAGCTAACCCACCAACTCGCAGGTTAGCCTGCTGTGTAACAGTCCTCACCCCACCCTCCCAAGGGTCTTTTGGACTAAGTCCACCCACATCACTGTAATGGAAGCTAGCTTTCCCCAATGTGATACTTGGGTTATTCCTCACCCTATCAAAAAGGTCTTTTAAAGCCTTTCTAAACTCGAACCTCCAACTTCTACCACTTGAAGGAAGTTGAGACTAAGTCTGGTACTATTGACATTAAGGTGGTAGAGGTTGGATGTTCGAGTCTGGAAAAGCTCCAAAAGACCTCTTTGGTGGGGTGAGGAATAACTCAAGTATCACATTGGGAAAAGCTAGCCTCTGTTGCAGTGATATGGGTGGGCCCAGTTCAAAAGACCTCCAGGAGGGTGAGGTAAGGGCTGTTACATGCTGCAAGTTCAAGTTAGCTCACCCCACATATAATTGAACCCATTTTTTTAACCCAACCCGTAATTTTTCTGTAGATTGGTGGGTTGAGCTTGCGGGACCAACTCATATTACCGGCTCTACTTCAAAAGATTCAAATTGAATAAAATCAATCAGGAGGGGAATTTTCAATAGGCTTTAAAAATTATAGAATTGGCTTCACATCTATACCTTAAGAACCCTCTTACAACATATTGCTTCGATTTCAAAGTATCCCTCATCAAGCTCGAGACAAACAACCTCTTGAGGCCCTTTATCCCTCCCTTTTCAATAACTTCCTCATGCAGGCAATGATGTCCTTAGAGTATAATGTCAATAATGTTTTTGTTTAGATGTCTATTAAAAGTATTGTGTTTTATTAAAAAGCAAAAGGGTAAAAATGTTTTAAATTTTTTTTGCAAAGGACGCTTGTTGTCTTAATTTTTTCTTAAAGCAATATCACCTCAAAACTTGTAAAAAAAAAGTACAGTATTACTTTGTTGTTAACCTATGCCAATGTTTAACCATTGAATTTTTATTTAGACTAGAAATTTACACTTGTCCTTCTCTCATTCTCTTTGCACTGTTCTTCCTCCTCAATCGTAAACCCAAAAATATTGCCATATTCAAATATTTCTAGAAATATTGACACGATGCTTCTTTCTCTCTAAATCTTCATGCTCACACACAAACACAAACACAAACCTAACTCCTTAATCCCATTGGCCCAGTAATCCATCTAACACCTCAAATCTGCATTTGTTTTCTTCTCTCTTCTTTCTTTTGAGTTATAATGGAGGAACCAAAGAAAGCCATGGATAAACATCATAGTACTACAATTTGAAACGAATTTAAAGCTACAGGTTGAAACAATAACTCGAGCAACAACAAAAGAATACCAAAAGTAAAAGCTATAGGTTGAAATGTTAAAATTAATCATAGCCTTTGTCATCATCTTCTTCACCACATACGTTCTAGCAGATCCGCTAGAGAAAAAAGAAATTATAATTCGAGCTAAGTTCAAAGGGCTAGTAGGATTTACTT
Source organism: Prosopis cineraria (assembly GCF_029017545.1). NCBI lineage: Eukaryota > Viridiplantae > Streptophyta > Magnoliopsida > Fabales > Fabaceae > Prosopis > Prosopis cineraria. Next base: position 49,157,894 of record NW_026555332.1, read on the forward strand.
AAAAAAATTTAGGGTTGAACTTAAAAAAATATGGTTTTGTTATGTTCGAACTTATTTGAGCTCAAAAAAATTCGAGCCAAGCCTGATACTGAATGGTCAAATAAAAATATTTTATTTTTACAAAATATATAAAATATAATAAATATTAGTTAACTTTTTAAGTTTTAAGTCATTTTATATTAAAATACTATATACTTGAGTCTTATACATCATTTAAGTATAAAAAAATATTTTATATTTTTATAAAATTAAATAATTAATTTTAAAGTAAAAATTTAATTAAAAATATTTTAAAAATAAAATTTGAGCATTCGAGCTGTCCGAAGGACTTTAGGCCAGCTTAGCTATTCAGGCTTTTCAAAAAATCAAGCCTGTTTGGGTTTAGATCCATTTTGATTAGGACTATCTGAATCCATTTGAATTTCTAGCTCTATCTGACCTCTATGCTTTTGAGTTTAAGCCTTATCCTAGAGGCATAAGATTCAGGGACTTTGCCCTGTCAAAGCTGAACCATGTTTTTGTGCTATGATAAGGATGATGGGGTGGAACTTCCCTGGCCTTTTATTCTTCATAGCCATCAGCGTCTTTATCTTCCTCCATGGGCAGGAAAGGCGTGGCTTTTAGGTTGGATCAGCTGTAGAAAGCTGATCTTCTGCACAACTTGGACACAATTAGAAGCTGCCTTTTCTTGTTGAAGGGATTCTCCTATTTCTTCAAGTCTTTGATGATGGTGATTTGAGATAAATCAGAGAATGACTTCTATTTACCATCGAAATGGCTAGACGATCCCCTCCTAAAACCAACTTGAATCAAAATTAGAACCCCTTATTATTCTTTAAAATGATTTATCTAAAAATTGAAACCTAAAAGTTAAAAGGATCAAGTGAAACTTTTTTAACTAGGGCATTAAAATCTTAGATAAGTCACATTAGATTCCATATGAGAGGAATCAAATCGGCAAAGATAAGGATAGAGGGAAAAAAAAGGAGAGAGGAGTCTATCCATTTCTTTCTCTCCATTTTCCTTCACTTACCCCATCTTAACCACTTATATTATTTTATTAATTTTTATTTTTAAGTTATGAAATTAATGAATGCTTGAGATAAGGAAAGTGAGGGGAAATGGGAGGAAATAAATGAAGAAACCCTCCTCCTTAAAGAAAGTGGGTGGGACTAGCTTTAGCTAGTACATTGTTTCCATTGGTTGGGTTCTTGAGGAATATTTTTTGGATTTTTTTTTTTTAGGAATGAAGCTTGCACGATCAAGGAAGAAAAACAATGCAGGGTGAAGGAGAGAACGACATGTGTAAGTTTTTGGTCAAAATAAAAATTTAATGACCAAATATTAGTATATTTAGGTTAATGTTTGGATAATATTACACTTTTTTTTAAGTTTAGGGGTGATATTATTTAAAAAAAAGTTTAAGACACTGAAAAAATTTCAGAATATTTTTTTTCATTTAGCCCTTTATTAAAACTTCACTAGTAAAAAGTAAAAATTTAATAAGACAAAAACTTACACGAGGAAAAATGATACACGATATGTTGATATTTATCGAAGCCATTGATTAAAAACTTTATCAATAAAATATAACAGGATAAAATCCCATCTCATTAAGCAAAAAAAGAGTGTAACATAACCTCCAGTTCTCTTAAAAATGATGTTTACTTGCTGTTCAAGTCAGGGTATTACGAGATTGTATATGGTTTTCTTCAATATTGTTATTGCGCGCGGGTGTTTTTGTGAGCCATTTTTTTTTCCTGTATGGATTATACATTAATCATTAATGTTCCCATATAGCACGTTGAAACATGTTTTTATATGTTGAATATAAACATATTTTCCATCTCCCTTGTGCTTTATAAGAGCAACAAAAATTATTCACGTATCTTCTTAATGGTGGTATTATTTCATGTGTATGAATAACTTCTTCAAAAAGTCTTCTTAGAAGTCGCTCTTGAAGACGAAGGTAAACATGCATATCACATATATACATAATCAATTAATTTTGATAATAGCCAAGCAGCAATTTATATCCTGTTGGAATTGGAAATATTATAGAGCATTTCCAGTGAGTTCTCTAGTATTTTTATAGTTACAATTTTAACTTTTAACTAAAGAATTACTCATTTGGTCAAGAAGAAAAAATTTAATCCTGTTTATAAAGCATTTTTTAATTTTTAATATTTTTAATATTTTTATCTTTATTAAATATTTTGAATAAAAAATAAGTAATAAAATTTTAGAATATTTCTTAAAAATAGAAGTAAAAATTTATTAAATTTTAAAATAAAATTTAAATTTTTTTTTAAATTTTAATTAAATATGATAAAAGTAATTTATAAATTACGATAAGAGAAAGTAAATAGCACTTATTAATCCTAATTTTTATGCGAGATATCGGTAAGATAGATCAACCCGCAGTAATGAAACTGGACATGGATATTAAGAGTTCAAAGTTCAGAGTCTTCGAAACTCGGTGCTGGTCAACAAAAGAAAAATACCATTCGACACATGGTGCTCTAATGTTCAAAGCCTCCATCGATGTGAAAAAAATATCCCCCTTTTTCCAAACACCCATGTCATTTTTTTTTTTATCATCAGGGCACCTATGTCAATTTATGCTATAGCAATTTATTCGCTTGAAGCATAAATTTTAAACATTGATATAAATTGAGATATTATTGTTATCACTCCACTTACAGTTCAAGACATGTATCAAGAACAAAAAGAAAAGATTGAAGCTTAACGGCAAGATATTTTTTTTTAAATTGAATTTTCAATTTTTAAAATTTCAAACTTTTTTATCGATGTGGGTAAAACTTAATTTCAATATAATTAAACTAATATATATTATAGGACACAGTTTTATAATCTTATGTGATCATTAATGCAGGACAAATATGTAATAATAATTATTTTTCAATGTTATTCCTCTTTAAAATTTGGATGCACTAAACTATATTTCCCAGATAAATTTTATTGTGATCATTAATTTTAGTGAAAGGTAAAATTAAAAATTCAAATATTTTTTTTAAAAGTGTTATGGCTTTATAATTAGGATTGGGAGTGTTTTTTTTTTAAATAAATAGTTTTATTATCCACGACGAACCTGGAGATCCATCGCGGCAGACTTGCAGAATTACTCATTTACTTACTGATCGGTAACAGCCTTTTAACCTTTTTGGTTGCTAAAGTATCTCCCTTGTACGGTCGGAAATAACCTATATTTGTACTGTATCAAATCCAAGATGAGTGAATCTAGCGGCATCGTTTCGCTTCCGCTGAAGCAGACGGCGAAGTCAGCGAAGCTCGTTGGGGGTTTATCAATGAAGACGATCCACGTGCCATGTCCCTTTCTCACTGATCGGTAATAAATCAGATGGGGTCCTGCTTCTTGATCCTTGTATTTAATTTTCATATTTTCCTTCCTTCGTCGCCCTGGCGTGTTCCCATGTAACTCTGACGCTTCAAGCTTGTTTTCAACTTAGCGCCACCTAATTCCAAAGTACACCGTTACTTTCCTATTTCTCCAGAACGATTATTCTTAACTATTTTAATTAATACCCTGTGTCTTCCCTTGTCTAATTTGGGATCTTTCATGTTGTCTGCAATACGTTTTCCTTCGTGCTTAACAAGAAAAGTTTTAATCCCACATTCCCCTCCCCTCTGGGAACTCTAGCTGTCTCCTCGTGGTGGTGACAGATGACTGATTTTAGATCGGAATTTTTGGTGGGTATTTCGCATCTCTGACTCTGGGTTCTATAATCTGTCCACACCAATTAAGAAGACACCTACCGAAGCATTCATGTTAGTGGGTTCCAATCAATTACATGTCAGCTTCACGTGGGTTCCATGATATCTCAAGCTTTGCTCCTTAATTATCTGCTTCCATGGGAAATTATACGCACTAACCTGGAACCATTTGTCTGGTTTTGGTTTTAGCCAGTCAATTTTATCGGAAAGTTCATCCTGGTTTCCTAACTTCTGCTAGTGATTCTTATTCAAGGCTTAAAGTTTATGGTAATTCTGTTTCTTGTCTCGAGGTGTTCTGTTAATTTTGTTGGTGTCCGCGAGCATGGTTTTGGATTTAAATTTTGCCCAGATCAATGGGGAGGAGCTGTAGTTTAGACTACAGAGCTTCATGGGAAGTGTTAATGTGAACATCGATTAGCTTTCTTGTTTTTCATGGTTCACTCGATGCTTCATTAACCTATATAGCCAAGAACTACTATTACTTGTCAATGAAGCGAATCCTTTAACGGCCAATCAGTAGCTGAAAAATGCTATGCTTGCAATGCCTTGTGCCTTGAGCCCTTAACAATTTCTGGTCACGATTCTTAAATTGTGCTTGCTATTCTTATCATAGGCATGGAATTTCTTATGGCTGTAGGCTTAGTCGGTGATTCAAAAACCAAGTGCTCTGGCCTCAGTTTCATTCATGACTTTTGAGACAAGGCTCTTTCAACTTTTCTTTTTCATGTAAAAATGGAAAAGAAACGAAAGATTGTGGAGTATAGGGAGAGGCTTGACAAGACACTTTCCTCACCTGATCTGACAAACGAGGAGGCACTAAAAGCCCTTGTCGAAAGGCAACTACATTCTTTAGGACAAGAAATAGAAGGTTACTATATTCTCTTATTTCCCTTCAAATCATTCAGGCTGCACGGGTAATAAGGGAAGTGAATTGCAAATATCATATCAGTTTATTAAATTCGTCTTCAATCATATTTGGTTTTTGCAGGGTATGAGCACCAGGAGAAAGCAGTGGAAACCAGGGCTGCTGAAGTGTCCAAGTTTCTTGATATGTTGAGGAGTGTTTCTGCAGATGGTAGTGGCAGGTCTAAAACATTACAAACGGATTGGAAAGTACGTTATCTAGTCTGTGCAGTTCTCTTCAAGTCGCTTTTGCTTGATTAAACCCCTTGCCACTTGCCAAATAACGTTCCGTTTCTCTAGTTCCTGGAGCTTCTTCTTCTGAGGGACCTGACCTCATTGGTTTTGTGGTTTTGGTCCAGAAGTACCCCATTGCTGAGAATTCAATGAATTAATGCTATTTCTATGAAGTTTATTTTATGAATTCTGATTATGCTTTGGATGGTAGATTCATGAATTTGCCAATAAAATCCTTGACACTTATTGCCATTCTTATTCCTTCAGTTGAAACAAGATAATGAAGAGTTTCGTGTTATGTATCGTGAAGGACCAGAGGGAACTCCTTTTCATACATTGCTAGCTGAAGGCTACGTTGATGGGCCTGTAGATGTTTGTGAGTCAAACTGGTGCAACCAACTTTTAGCATCAACCGTTTTGACAGCAGCTACTTTGAATGCAGCGTATTAAATTCAATGAGTTCTATTCCTTATTGCAGGTTTATGTATGTCATGGGAGACGCCCCTGTACAAGAAATGGTGGGTATCATGCTTTGTCATATTTATGTCTTTGATGAATGTTTGTACAAGGGTGGAAGTTATTTCTTTTTATACCTTTTGGAAGATCATCGAGTTATGGAAAGATTCTAGTTTCAAGATATCTTTATTTCATTCTTTTGATTTTTTATATTATGGTGATAAATGGATTCTCTCAATTTTGGAGAGATAGATGTAGAGTGCATAGGATACTATGTCTATTTGGGAAAGTTTAAATATGAGAAGTTATTAAAAATGATGGGGATGTTGCACAAGATAAAAGCTAAGTGGTTTAAATAGGGAAAGGTTAAAGGAGTTATTTATGATTAAAAAGCACCTAATAAACTTAAAGAAAAATTTTATTAAATTGCTATAAGACTATCTATATTATATGATAGTGAATGTTGAACTTTAAAGGGACAACAAGAGCATAAAGTTGGAGTAGTCGAGATGAGAATGTTGAGATGGATGTGTGAGCATATACGAAAAGATAAAATCTAAAATGAGTATATACGAGAAAAGGTGGGCGTGGCATCTATTAAGGGGGAAATAGTAGAAAATTATTTGAGATGGTTTGAACATGTATAGAAGAGGCCGTGGGAAACACCATGAGAAGAGTGAAACAGATAATTTTATGCCCTGTAAAAATGATAGAGGAAGATCAACGAGAATACTTATGGAAATTGTTGAATAAGACCTCTTGATTAACGATATTCCTTAGAGCTTGGTTGATGATACAACATAGTAGTGCCCCGCAATCCATGTAACCGACTCATCTAGTGGGATAAGGCTTCTACTGCTGCTGTTGTAGACGTAGACTGCATAGGGCCCAATCAAGTGGCAGGTTTCATATGAACGCCCATGACTCTCCAAAGTCAATATTGGAGAGAATTTATTTCTGTTATAATGTGATCCCAGAAGTTGTTATAGAATTGAGAGAATTCTAAGGAATGATTGTATATCTGTTTTCACCAAAAAGAAATGACTCTACTGTTGAATATCAATTGCCCTTTACTAATATGAAAATCTTCTTGATTCAACTTGGGTGTATTTTCAAACGAAGAGGTTGAAGTTTTCTACTGTTGCTTCTATGGTTGCCTTTCCTCTCATTCTTGTAAAATTTGATTATTTATATTATGACTTATGATGGGAAATGGATCATTTCAAATCTGAAGAGAGAGAGAGAGAGAGAGAGAGAGAGAGAGAGACATAAAGTGTGGGCCATTCCTTTGGTGGTTCCTCTTTAACCGTGGGGCTTTCTCCTAGTTGATATGATCGAGTTTGGAGAGGAATTTAGCAAATCCATTTCTGTTATGGTGTGATGCTATGTTGCTGTATAGTTTCTAAATGATTTGAATTTGCGCGGTTGCTTTTACCAAAAAAAATAAAGGGAAAGATTCTGTAGTTGGATATCGAGTACTTTTTACCTATATGAATGTCTCATTGATCTTTTTAAGCTGGGTGCATTTTTAACCAAAGAGGTTGAAGTTTTTTAATTTCACTTCTGCAATGTTGTCAACTTTTGTTGGACCAGGGATGAAAGCAGTAACTAAAAAGCCATCATCCTTGTCACATTTTTCATTTCTCAGGTGGCCTCAGTTTACTGTTCCCACTTTCAAAATCCTGGTGAGTGACTGTTTGCAGAGGGCCCGGATTGGGGAACAATTATCTCTAGTAAGGTTGGTTTCCTATCATCACTGATTTTTCTTTCTTTTCTTTTGTTTTCTTTTTGTTTTTTGTTTTTTAAAGAATTCACCTGCCCTCTGTTATACTATAGATCTTTACTTTCTAATGCTTATTTTACTTGAAATTTTGGAAGAAAGGGTGAAGCTTTCATGGCCACTTTCCACAAGGGAGGCTGTCATGCACTATTATCTGTTTGAGTACTTCCAGGATGACTTAATTGTTGTTATTATAAATACGGTAGTTGCCTGGACATTCCTTCTTCATTTTCTTTTTTTAAGTTAATTATAATCAAGATCTAAGCTTCTATAACCACGATGAATTTGGTTTCAGATTCCTGATTCAAAGAGCTTTGATGGGCTCCTTTATGGCTTCAACAATGAAGCAATTCCTGAAGCGACGGATGTGGTTAGAATTGATGTTGTGGGAGGCTTTGCTTTGCAAAAGGTGACATCAGAAAGAAGTTATTTTCGGTGAGTTTTTTGTGTAATTTGGATATGGAAAGGGCAACACAGGCAACAGAGTCACTTGACACAGTAAATTGTCAATTCATAGTAGATCGTACAGGATCTGCTTGATTTAAAAAAGAGTTTGTGTGTGTGTGTGTGTGTCAAGATTCAATATACAAGGTTTTATTTCTTTATCAATAACCCTAGAGAACTGAGTGCTTTTATAGTAACTTGGCAAATGAATATACCTAAAGTTAAAAGACTTTGGATTGTGGCTGAGATATGACGAGTGTCATATTGTTTTCAACAATAAGGGTCCTAAATCATTTTTTTAGTTTGTCTTGATTTTAAAATTTGTTGTTAGTTGTCCATCATTGGTAGTATGGGTTGCTTATATTAAAGTTATATATGTATAGGGGGCAAAAACTAGTATAAGAACGTCTAGTGGTCAGACAAAGGACTTTCCTATAAAGATTGGACTACATTAGGGATCATTTTTGAGTCCTTATCTATTTAACTTGGTATTAAATGTTTTGGTGGAACATATTCAAGAGGAAATTCTCAAATGTATGCTCTTCGCGGATGATATAATTTTTATAGCAGAGACAAGGAAAGAGATTAATTATAAACTTGAGTTATGGAGGAGGACATTGGAGTCGAAAAGTTTTCGTCTGAGTAGGAGTAAGACGGAATATTTATTTTGTAAATTTGGTAAGAGACTAGTCAACAGTAATTTGGAAGTGAAATTGGGAGATCAAATTATACCTCAAGTGGAAAAGTTTAGATGTTTGGGAGCCATCATTCAAAATAATGGCAAAATCAGTGGAAATATTTCACATAAGATTCAAGCTGGGTGGTTTAATTGGAGAAAAGCTAAAGGAGTTATTTGCGACCGTAAGGTGACTAATAAACTTAAAGAAAAATTTTATCGTACTGCTATCAGACCGGCTATGTTATATAGTAGTGAATGATGGGCTCTAACGGGACAGCAAGAGCATAAAGTTGGAATAGCAGAGATGAGAGTATTACGATGGATGTGTGGACATACACATAAAGATAAAATTCGAAATGAGCACGTACGTGAAAAAGTGAGGGTAGCACCTATTGAGGAAAAAATGGTAGAAAATCGTTTGAAATGGTTTGGGCATATACAAAGAAGACCGTGAGAGGCACCAGTGAGAAGAGTGGAACATATAACTTTGAGCCCTGTTAAGAGAGTAGAGGAAGACCTAAGAGAATACTTTTGGAAGTTGTTGAACATGATTTCTTAATTAATAATATTTCTAAAAGCTTGGTAAATGATAGAGCACAATGACATCTTGCAATCCATGTAACCAACCCCACCTAGTGGGATAAAGGCTTGTTGTTGTTGTCCATCATTGGTAGTAATAAAATTTCATCTATTTGTAGATTTTGAGTATGCTGGGTTTGAGGGTCAATTGGGGAATTTCAACTGTTCTCACTCTGATCATTTATTATGGTTTTTTGTTTGATATGGCTACCTGGTTTGACTGGCTTTTCTGATTGACTTCACTGGTTTTCAATGGTAGTGTTTCTTTTGTTACCTTTATATGGTTATAAAACTGGCTTTATCTGTAATGGCGTTAGACTAGGTATTTGGCGTGACTATCTAACTTCACGTGGGGAAAAGTGAAAAGCAGTGGCACAGAAAAGAATTTGAATCAGCAAAGCTGATTCAGAGTCCCTATCAAATTTTGTAGGACGATAGCAAACATGGATATAAAGTTGGATATTGTACCTCCATCACTTATCAACTTCATCTCAAGACAGCTCATTGGCAGTGGTTTCAGACTCTATCAGAAGGTTGGGGATTCTTTTTGTATTTATGTCCTTTATGTGGCATTAAATGAAGATTTACTTACTTATTTATGTTACTTCCTTTCACACAACAATGAGCTGACTCATTCTTTGATCCAGCTATGAAACCTATTTATGAATCCCGTGAGTTCCTTTGTTATATTAAGTTAAATTGTTGGATTCGTCATGCTGATTGGAGCTCACAGCCTTTAAAATATAGGATTTTAAATTCAATGGTTAGTCTGAATGTTGGGTTAGTGATTTGTCATTTTCAGCTTGCTCGTGGATATGAATCATCCTACCATTGCTATTTTGTTTATTGTTTTCCTTTTTAATCATCTTGGCACATTATCCTACCCATGATTTGGCTACAGTCAGTGGCTTCAATGATGGACCATGATGAAGCATTTATTAAAGCCTTGGAGGAGCCATTGTATTCGAGACTTCGTGAAGCGCTATACGTTATTGACGGGTCGAGGAAGGCTGTGGATGCTGGAGAGCTTAAGCAAGGTGTAAACATTCTCCCAGCTGAAGATGTTACTGAGAGCAAGCAAGATGAGACAAAAGATGTGCCTTGGGAGGAGGATAAGGGCAACTATCAGGCAGATGACTCCACATCAGTGAATGAAGTAGCACTAGATAACGGCAATGCCTATGGTGAGATTGTGGAGGCAGATGGGGAAGAAACTGAGCACACTGAAGAGGATGACGGGAAAGTAAAATATTTTCCAATTAAGGAAGATAATATGAGTCAGTTAAAGGGCAAAAGGAATGTACATATCAGAGCAGAGGTAGAGCAGGCTCTCGAAACATTGGAGAAGGCCATTTCAGTTGTTAGAGAGTATGGATTTCATTCCAACCAGCCCTCTCCTAGCTTCAACTTCACCTGTGAAAAGGATGACAAAGTTTATATATATTCCCGAGAACTTGGTCAGTTTTGTTCCAAAAAGGAGGTTAGTACTGTCAAAGTCCTAGACAAAGAGATACTGGAGGAAAATTCTCAAGAGGCACTTCGGAATAATCCTGACATTCACAGTTTAAGGTGATTATTACTGAATTGTGTTCGTGTGGGCCAAATAGCCAGAATGTTATTAATGATAAATAACATTTAATTTACAATCTGATTCTGTTTATTCCATTGCAGGCGTACTGGTACAAATTCTAATTTAAAGGAAGTAAACTACAACAAAGTAGTACCAGCTTCTCCAGAGCCAGAGCAGAATGTTTCATTCCCTATATGTTATTCGGAAAATGGGGCAACAGAGATCCCAACTTTGAACCAAAACACACTGGACAGTGGCAAGCAATCAGACGCTGTTACAATCCAAGATACGTCTTCAGATCAACCAAAGAAGTCGAGTAGGCTAAAAAAGCATCAATACTGTTGTTTTCTGCCTTCATCGAGTGGAAAACTTCGATGGCTAAGAGCAGAAGATAAGAAAATAGGGTAATTACTGGCTTATTGTCAACCTGCTATTCAAGAATCTAGTTGATGCCGGTATTGTAACATCATGGTGGTTATATATGCCACCCAGGTTCTTCCCTTTGTTTTCCTTGAATAATATTTTCCGCTGGAAATAGTATCTATGTAACATTAGGCTATTCTTGTTATCCACAGAGGCAATAGACTATTCTTTTGCTGATCAACTATATCTGTAATGCATACATGGATGCCGCTGATAAGAAGAAATAAAAAAAATGTCTCGCACTCGAGTAAAAAAGCATAAATTTTGATATGCAATATTGCTTTCCCTCCCTCCTTTTCCTGTGATCCTGTCATTAATTTTCTGAAAATAGGTATTAAGAATCTCGTCCTAACTTTTTCCTTGGTTCCTCTGTTAGTAGTTGTAGATTTTTATGCCAGGCGCAGGCTTCTCGTGAATCAGTAAACTTTACTTGAAATGCGTTAGTTGTAGTTTTTAACCCTTCCGTCAAACTGATTGTTATGCTGTACTTAAATGATACACTGAAAAGGAGAGTTGAAGGTTCGAGTAAGTAGCAAATATGAGGGATAGAAGATAGAGTGCCATTCTTAACTATTCGATTCTAATTGAAATGACGAGGGATTTTTAGCAAATCTGGTTCTGCCGTCTTACAAGTCACATACCACATGGAGCATATCTTGTTCAGGACCATTTTTCTCGGCCCGAATTGTCTCGGCGGGTTTACCCAATTGTATCTTTGAAAGAATTTGGACTGAAGATACATTTAAAAGTGCTAAAGTCGTTCACAATTGTTTAAATGGATCGACTTACGTTCGAGAGTCTTGTAGAAGTCCGTATATTCTTCTAAAAGAATTGATTGATACTATTATTGTATTCCCACCACCCATCACCTGTAGGCTAATGAATAAGGCATCTGCCTTCTAATCAGATTTAAAAGCTTTTTTCTTTTTTTTCTATTTTTTTGGTAATATAATCTTTACAAAAATTGGCCAAAATATTTTTTCCGCCGTTAAACTTTTGTAGCAACATTTCTTTACCCACCTTTTTTAAGGGTTATATTTCTTTGGCAAAAAAAAAGGGGGGGGGGGCTACATTTCAGTTGATTGAGAATTCTGGAACGTGCCGAACAAACGAATCGGCTATGGAATTAACCCTGGGTTTGGGTAAAAAGTTTACAGAAAATACGACGAAAAACTTCCAAATCCCCACATTTTTCTGTTTATTTATTTCTCCATCTAAAACAAACAGTAAAGATCGTAGCGCCACGTGGATTGGGCTTCTGTTTGCTTTCTTGGAGGGTAAGTTGGGGGGAGGGCTCTACCTATAGAGTTGAGAATTCGGGCGGGTCGAGTCTATTCGAGTTCGGCTCGAATAAGCCCGGTCCGAATAGGCACAAATTCGAACAGGCCCGTTTTTTTAAAAAGCTCGAATGATTAAGCCCGACCCGAATTTCTTCAGGCTTCGGGCGGCCCGAATACCCGAATTTTATTTTTAAAATTATTTTTAATTAATTTTTTTACTTTAAAATTAATTATTTTATTTTATAAAAAAATATAAAATATATATTTTTAATACTTAAATGATGTTTAGGACTCAAATATATGATATTTTAGTATAAAATAACCTAAAAATTAAAGAATTAATTAATATTTATTATATATTATATATTTTTAAAAATAAAAAAAATTATTCGGGTATTCAGGCCAAGCCCGATTCCGAATCGGGTTTGGCCCGAATTTTTTCGGGCCTATTCGGGCAAAACATCTCTTTTTTAAAGCCCGACTATAAAATTTTTCGAGCTTATTCGGGCTAACCCATCGAACTCGGCCCGAATTACCGTCTCTATCTATCTATCTATGTATATATAAACAGAGAAAACCACCAAGGAAACGTTCTAAACCGAGGGCTTGGAGCCAAACTGTAAGTTGTGGTTAAAATCTGCGGATACTGTATTTTGCGATTGCTTGAAGGATTCGAGAATGGGATGGGTGTGGAGGGACGACGATGACGACCAACAAATATCTTCTCGTGGCATTAGCGAATTTGGGAGATCTGACCATTCCGAGGAACGTTGTTCCACCAGAAAGGTCGTGAAATCCCAGTGCAGAACAGAGGAGGTCGAGCCTGGAAAATTCGTCAGGAAGTGCGAGAAAACAGAAGAGGTCCTCAGGGATTGTATTGGAAAGTAAGTATTCTATTTCTTCCTCCTTAGGGTCTCTATTTCAGTTTTTTTGTTTTTTTAATTTGAGTCTGTTCCGATGAGGAAATTGGGTGAATCGGTGTTTCTTCCCATGTTGCTCTATTTAAAATTTTTCACAGACGATTATAGCAACGTTTACATTGCGATATCGTATTTGTTTTCATTTCTGCGCTTCTTTTTCTTCTAAGACATGAAATAAAGTAAAAGTTGATGAAATTTTATTCATGGTATTGACTCCTCAACAATTCAGAATCTGAACTAGAAGCAGCAATGCTGTATTTTGTCTTGCCTTTGCCCTTGGTTGGGGGTGGGGGCGCAAAAAAAATAAAAAAAAAATAAAAAAAAATAAGAATAATGTGCGGTGGAGCGTCGCATGTTCCTACATGAACTACTAATCATTGTGAAAGAGACGTCAAATGCTGGCTTTTAAGTTACATAATAGATTTGCTATATTACCCGACCTAATTCCCCAAAATGAGAAATATCAGCATGTATACCCATTGAAATTCCACTGCTAGAGTTGTAAGCATGCAATCCGATGGTTTAAGTGGTGCAAATCGCTATCGCGTCTCATATTGGTGGCCAACATATTATTTTCTTGAATATAAATATGAAAATATCTGGTTGATTTGGTACCAAATTGATGCAAACCGCCATGTATTTTGTTCTTAGGTTACGTAGGTGTCGATATTTTTACTGATTTGATCTGTGTTTGAATGGAAATTTAGAATAGCAGAAACTGATTAGTAACTAGGCCGAGTGAAAATGTCTTGACATTTAAATGTAAGATTATAAAACTATGAATTCAAGTGAACAAGAACACCATATGAGAAAGACTTATGTAGAAATGAGGTCTAATGATGCCTCCTCGTAACAAATGGAAGTAGTGAAATGTCGTGTCAAATCTCCTTTCAGGAAATATATGTGAAACTAGCTTTTACTTGCTGTGCTTAGTTATGGGAGGGAAAGCTTCCTGTGCTTAGTTAACATCACATTCATTTTTCTTAGCCAAAAGTTAACATCACATTCTTTTTTCTTGGCCCAAAGTTAACATCACATTCAATATTCATTGATGTCCATAGTCCTCCCACGGAAGTTTCATTGTTACCATTCCATTGCATCCTTTGCTTCTTGTAATTGGCCATGAGATAAAGATGTTTACTGAGTTCCATTTTGAGTTTATCAACAAAACAATTATAAAACCAGCAAACTTGTGATATCTAAGAAAAAATGTAAGTTTCTTTTATCCTTCTTTATGACTTCTTTTTTGGAGGCCATATAATTCTCGGGTTGGGGTTAGTTTTATGTCCAGTTTTTAGATCCATGTTCAATATAATGTGAGACGGTACATTTTGAAGCACAAGAGAAACTGAACACTTCGTTTCTGGAGAAAAGAGAGATTTCAGTAAGTAGAGCATAGACGATTAGTGTTTTAGGTTGTTGGGGATTAAAATGATTGTCTGTCTTTGTTTCATAAAAGAAATTAGCTCTCGTTTTCTTGGTAGTGAAGCAGAAATGAATGGTAAGAAAATGATTAAGCTGTACATTTAAGGAATAAAATGGAAGGAAGTGATTTAGCTGTACAGTAAAGAAATGAATTACAAGAAAGATAGGGGGACTATGGCAGAGCATGTGCCTATGTGGTAGTGAAATGGAAAGCTCTTGAGCAATGATGGGCAAAGCTAAACATCGGTGGTGTGGCTTAGGGAGATCAAGGGATGGCAGTATAAGATGAGAAAAGGCAATGGGTGTGAGAATTTTGTCTTAACAGAGGGATATGTGATGCAGCATTCACAGAAATGTGGGGGCACTGGATGGTAAGATGATGTGCTGAGTGGTGGGACTTAGGAAAATTGAAGTAGAAAGTGATGTTATGAGCATCATTGATGCTATCAGAGACCATAGTAGCAACATATTGATGAATATTGAAGTGTTAAGGAACAGACTGAAGGACGGAGAAGTTTAAATCTTACACGTCTATGGGTAAAGAGATGAATTTGCTCACTAGCTCACCTCACGTAATCTGGGGATGAATCTTCATTTAATCATGTTAAGCTACACCACCCTCAAGGTTGGATATGCTCTTGCGAGGGAACATTGCAGGTGAAAATGTTCTACGCAGATTTTCTTTTGTTAGTAGGTGTGAGTTTATGATTTTACTTGTTTAATCTGGATCTTTGACCCTAACTACATACCCAAAATAATAATAATAATAATAATAATAAAATGTATGATAAACCATTTGCTTGCATGATAATTATTTTTAAAATATTACTCAAGACGTATCTATAAAGAAAAATGACAAAATCAGATGTTTTTAGTGGGTCCTAGATGAGTATTGGTCAAATCGGTCATATTTTGGCATTGTTCGGAGTCAGTTTTCAATGTTGTTAAATTTTAGTTCTCATTGAAGTAGATGCTTGGGCTTATCTAAATTTGAGAGCTTATGTCCGTTATCATGTGGCCTTTAATCTCTTAGCATAACAATAGCTATTAATGGCCTGCATGAGTTTTGCAGGCGATAAATTAGTCCTAAGATGATGTTTGATGGCTGACCAGCCATGCTTTTAGAGCTCATAGCAGCTTTAGCTTAAGTTTGCTTTGATGTTCCCAAGGGTTGGTTCTAGTTTCCTGCATCAGGCTCTGTCCAACATTGGGTAAACAGGAATAACCGTTGAAACATGTGTCTAATTCCTTGCTTCCTTTTGTCTGACCTCTTCTCTCTGGGTATACTGTGACTTGAAAAGTTTTAATTAATCTTGTTCTCACCGTCTACCCCTTACTTCTCTTCTCAGGCCCGTGGAAGTGATACAATCAAATAAGGAGGTCACTGAAGAAGATGTCACTGATGCGATTCAGAGGGGAGGGTCATTCATGTTTGGGTCATCAGGGCTGCAAAGTGACATTGAGGCAATTGAGCGTAACTTCTTTGGAGGTCTCAGTCGCTTTTTTGAAGCAGCTGAAGAAATGAGCAATGGCTTCTTTGACGTGTTTGCAAGGGCTCCACGAATCTTTGATGCGGACTCATCATCCTCCACGAGGAAGGGTATACCTATTGAAGAATTTCCTGTACGGGATGCCTTTCCTAAATCCAAACCCAAAGAGTACGTATCAATAGATGCCAATCTATCTGGATTGGCTAAAGACGTTTGAAGGGAGAAACTCACTGATAGTATATTGTGAAAGCGCAGACTTTACAAAAGAATGCACATTCCAATAACGTGTTTCTTCTGCGTTGATTTTTCACATTTTCAAGTAATATGGGAATTAGGGTTCCGATTTTATGAATGAACAGCTACCGAGTTCCTATCTTTTCCTTTAAATTGCTCATCAAGTACTGCATCATTTTTTAAATTAAAAAAACCGTAAATATTTGGATTGGCCATCACAACTTGCCTCATTTTCCAGACGATTGTGTCTGCGCCTTTCATGGAAATGGAGAAAAGGTTAGGTCAATTTACGTGCTCAAGAAGTCTGAATAAGGTAGTTCATAAATATTAATGTATAGGTGAAGACGTGCAAGATTATAATTATAAAATATAAAAATGGGCTACCGATATACACGTTTGAGTGGTCTTGACTTTCATTAGGAAGTGCTTGTCATGATGGGTGATTCCTCTAATCCCGTTTGCGGCATCGTGTTTCTAGTTCATTTGGTGGGAATTTGCTCCAACAGTAAATAAGTGCATGCAGTCAAGTCTTCCTTCCTCTCTTGTCAGAATTAGGGCGTGTTTGATCTGCAGATTGTTAGAAAATCATTTACTAAGATATCTTTACCAAACTAAAATTTGATAAAAAGTTAATTGTTGTAATATAATTTATATTTGAATATATTTTTAAGAAGTCAATTTGATAATCAGAAAATTAGTTTTTCCCAAACAGGAGCTGAGATTCCTGAATTGCTAATGCAACTTAGTAGGGCACTGCTTACCTTCTTTCTCATAAGATATTGTTTTATCTTATGCCTTGTTTTATATTTAGGATGAAAAGAGAATAACGGCTTTTGTTGCTCCCCATCTTTGTAAATTGTATATGTATGATCATCATAGCGTTGAAAGTTGAGTATATCAAGTAAAAGATATCAAGTTGTTCCTGTGTTATTTGCATTGAATGAGTAGACAATTTGCTGAATAAAAAGGACCAATTTCATTAAAATTACACGTTTACATTAACAAGTATAAACTTCTAGTTGACTGATTAATTAAGAGATTAAAAATGTCATTTTAAATGATCAAATAAACTATATCCTTTTACGAGGTCTAACCGCTGAAAATGGAACAGCTCATTGCTGCCGTAGTATTAGCTCACTAATTATCTGGTTTAATCGGGGAGAAATTTTTATATTGAACACAAGGCCCCAGGCAATTTCACCAACGTTAATTCTATGCTAGGTAGGGAAGGTTCTCATCTTTTTGGTTAATTCTCTGATAAAGTGAAATGTTAATTACCGAAAGATAGAAATGTGCGTCCACAACGTACCAAAAACAGATACAATAGATATGCATATTGAACTTAGCTCCAACGAGAACATAGATAACATAAGCCAGTAAAGCAATGAAAACAGATACAATACAATCTTAAAAGTTAAAACTAAGAAGTAAATAAATATGCATATTGAACAGGTGTAGCCGGCGGCCGGCGGTTTGGCGCATGCCAGTACCGCTGAGCCCTCACATATGACCGACTCAGCAACCTTATAGGAATCAGTTCATTAGAAAGGGAAAAAGAAAATCTGTGCCGTTTACTTAAACTGGGGGATCTACGAGAACCGTACGATTAGCTCGAGGCTTTGGCACGCGTCTTTTGAAACATTCTATGCAACAGTTAAACCGGCCACTCGCTTTCTGTTACTCCTTCTTTCCCTCCTCTTTCCTTTTTTCTTTTCACAATCGAAGATTTCATGCCTTATAATGTGACTTTTCCTCTTCTGACTATCTCTACCTCCCTTTCGCACTGTCTCTTGAACGAGGGTCACTTCTCCCTTATCTGTGAGCTTCTATCATCACAAAGTTTCTCTTTTACGCCGTCAAAATCCCCCCACTTCCGCGAAATCCTCCCATCTCGTCTCATTCCTCTTCTCACATAAACTTCTTTATATGTATTTCCCATTCCATGCTCTTCTTTGCCTACGTCCATGGAAGTTCCTCACCACAGTCGCGGATATTTATTTGCTTCGTTTGCACTTAAAATAGCGTATTGGGTTCTTTAGCATTCTTTCAGCTCTTGTTTGCGAACGCTCAGAACAAAAAAGTGATTCCTGTGAAATGGGAAACAACTGCGTTGGATCAAGAATCTCCAGGGATAAACTATTTCCCACCTTTTCCAGTTCACTCTGGTGGTCACGACCGACTGGGGATATGGTTTCTCCTAGCAGTAAATCATCGTCCAGAAGCGAAGGTCCAAATGTTTCAGAGACTGTTCAAAATAGCCCGCCGGAGATATTGAGAATCGAAAAGGTAGAGATGACACCAATACAGGAGATAAAACCGCCTCAACCTCAAAAACTGGACGAAGAGATTAAATCTTCCAAGCCACCAATGGAGGAATCACGACTGCCCCACTCGGTGACGCTGAGGCGTGCGGAAGAGGATGGACCGATTCCGACGAGTGTACAAAAGGAAGAGATTGTTCAACCAGTGGAACCTGCAAAACCAAAGAAGCCCCATAAGGTGAAGAGGCTCGCATCTGCTGGGCTGCAAGCAGATTCTGTCTTGCAAACAAAAACTGGTCATCTTAAAGAGTTCTATAAATTGGGGCGAAAGCTTGGACATGGGCAGTTTGGAACGAGTTTCCTTTGTGTTGAGAAAGCTACGGGTAAAGAGTATGCCTGCAAGTCCATTGCTAAGCGAAAATTGCTGGCATATGAAGATGTGGAGGATGTGAGGAGGGAGGTTCAGATAATGCATCACTTGTCAGGATGCCCAAATGTGATATCCATAAAAGGGGCTTATGAAGATCCTGTGGCAGTTCATGTTGTGATGGAACTATGTGCAGGGGGTGAGCTGTTTGATAGGATTGTGGAAAGAGGGCATTACACTGAAAGAAAAGCAGCAAAACTTGCCAGGACTATAGTTAGCGTTATAGAAGCTTGTCACTCCCTTGGAGTGATGCATCGTGATCTTAAGCCTGAGAATTTTCTTTTCGTTAGTAAGCATGAAGACTCCCCCCTTAAGGCCATCGATTTTGGATTGTCTACATTTTTCAAACCAGGTTTGATTAGATGCCTTTTTCCCTCTCATTTTGCAGTTAACTTCAATTTAAAACTTCTTACAGTTAGTTGTTCATCATCATTTTCTCCAGTAAAAAGCAAAGATGGATATCTTTTATAATTCTAGACGCCTGACTAATTTTACCCTACTCTTTTCCATAACATTTTCTTGTTGTTCTTAAGCCTCTTTTTCAGAAAAATGGGTAGTTGATAATTAATTTGTATCTTATGTTAGTGAAGATACGTTAGTGTTTATTTTCTTATATAGATAATTCCAATGATGCAGGAGAAACTTTCACAGACGTAGTAGGAAGTCCTTATTATGTTGCACCAGAAGTTCTGCGCAAGTGTTATGGTCCAGAAGCAGACGTGTGGAGTGCTGGTGTGATGATTTATATTCTGCTATGTGGGGTGCCTCCATTTTGGGCTGGTAATTATTTTCTTAAAATGTTTACCTCATGATGATGATCCAAATAGTCTTGCTTGATATGTACTGATCTAGTTTGTCACATTATGTTTTTCTCCTCGGCTCTAAAATTTATGTACATTTTCTATCGAGTGGCTCAGAAACAGAGGAGGATATATTCGATGAAGTTTTGCGTGGGAAGCTTGATTTCTCATCAGATCCTTGGCCTAAAATCTCAGAAAGTGCTAAAGACTTAGTGAGGAAGATGCTTAATAGAGATCCAAGAAAACGGATAACTGCTCATGAAGTTCTTTGTGAGTTTTTCTTCTCTAGCTTTTTCAGATGACTCAAAATAAGAATTGTTATGGGCTATTTCAGCTCACTATTACTGTGATAAATTTTTGCAAGATGGCACAGAATATTCTCTTTAGCAGTGTGTTTCTTGTTAAATCTCTTGCTGTTTAAACTAAAAACCAGAAGAAAGGAAGTCAAACTGATGTTAATGATGAAGCTATTTATTGTTGCAGGTCATCCTTGGATACGAATTAATGGAGAAGCTCTAGACAAACCTCTTGATCCGGCAGTCTTGAGTCGCCTGAAGCAGTTTTCTGCCATGAATAAGCTCAAGAAAATGGCTATAAGAGTATGTTATTTTCATGTCTTCCATCGATGATAACTAATATTATTGTTAAAAAAAAAAAATCTGTCAACTTCTTAATTAAGTGACAAGTCTAAAGCCATATTTTGAATTATCTTTGCAGGTGATTGCAGAGAAGCTCTCTGAAGAAGAAATTGCTGGATTGAAAGAAATTTTTAAGACGATAGACACGGACAACAGTGGTCAAATTACATTGGAAGAACTAAAGAATGGACTGAAAAAGTTCGGTGCTGATCTGAATGAATCAGAATTACAAAATGTAATGCAAGCTGTAAGTATTAGTCCACAGTGATCTTCTCTTCACTTGAGAAGATAATTTTTATTCTTCCGCTTCTGTTTGAGTATCTGATTTCACCACGAAGATGAATGCTGCTTCACATTCATATTTCCAATATGATAATAAACGAGATGGGCATTTAACGATGTTCTAACTCCATCCATGAAACCTGTGTTGGGAATACAGGCAGATGTAAATAACAGTGGAGCAATTGACTACAAAGAATTCATAGCTGCCACATTGCATTTAAATAAAATTGAGAAGGAAGACCACTTAGTTGCAGCTTTCTCATACTTCGATAAAGATGGAAGCGGCTACATCACACCAGATGAACTTCAACTAGCTTGCCAAGAATTTGGCATAGAAGATTTCCACTTAGAAGAAATTATCAGGGAGGCAGATCAAGATAACGTGAGTATATATTTTGCACTAGGTGAATCAAAATTATAAATGTGAGGTGACTTTCACAGATGAGATTTGATGTCAGAGCAATAAAATGAAACTCATGAGTGATGTATTTGTGTTGCAGGACGGGCAAATAGATTACAAGGAATTTGTTGCAATGATGCAGAGAGGCAACACAGAGATGGGGAAAAAGGGTCAAAGAGGTAGCAATAGATTCGAGATTGGATATAGGGAGGTGCTATCAGTCTATTAACCAAACTGGGGGGATAATTTTTTTGTTTGTTGATAGAATACCATCTTATCCGATGTTCATAGCAGGGTGGATTATTTTGTATACTTGTGGATAGGTTGCTTCATGGGCATTGTGATCCAAATATTATATTGTTCCTTATGAAGGAAAATATTTTCACCGCAACCTTTCATCTTTTGACAGTCTCATTCTATAGCTCTCACAATTATGAATCTCTCCACGCGCTGCTATTCTCTGTCATCATGCGGGATGAGAGAGGGGAGAGTGATTTGTTGGGTGATCAAGGAAGGAATACTACAGTTGGTGCCCAGCTTTATTAGTAAATTCTTTATCACGAAAACATCTGCAACGCTTTTTTTTTTTTTTAAATTATCGAATAACAGACAAGTCTGGCATAGTTTGACTTCTTCTGGCCGCATTTTCCAGAAATAATTAACCACACTTTGTGTGGCCAAAGTAACCATGTATTAAAGCAAGATAATTAATGATAACTACATTTTCAAGAAAAGACAGCCTTGGGCAAAAGAAGTAACCATGTATTACAGCAAGATAACTAATGACAACTACATTTTCAAGAAAAGACAGCCTTGACAAAAGAAAGTCTCCGAAAAGTACATTCTAACTTAAATTTTGGGGGGGGGGGGGGGGATTCAATTCGATTATAATATTAACGTCAAACTTTAAATTTAAAATTTTATATCTCTGTGAAAATAGTATCATAAACAAAAAGTGAAATTATTATTGAATTTAGCATCCTGTAAATATGACTAATTACATACTGAACTTGTGAAATAGTATTAACTTTCAAGTATTTCAATTTATATTTTCAACTGCAGAAATCTCTTCGAATGTAAGATCAACGGGCTCTCATTAATCTCATATTTAATTGAATATTTATTAAATACCGTAGCACATAAACGACCGCACACTTTTTTTTTTATATAATATATGATAGAAAACTCTCTGCGTCACAATTTTTTAAATAGTTTATTATATTTATTTATAAGTTATGAACAACATTGTTTGCGAGACAATTAATATTGACCTTTAGTTAAAAGTAACAAGCCGAAAGTCCAGTTCACGTTCCTAACTTGGCTCTTCTTACCCGCCATGCAAGGCATTAGCTGTGATGTCTTATTCAAGAATATGTACTCCTCAACAACTTCCCTCACTCTCACCATAAATATATATTGCTTTCAGTAATTACGTTCTCAACTCACAAGTCAATTTATATAAATATATATATATATATATATAACTATTTTTGCTTCCTTTTCTGTTCAGAAGTCAGTTTCACAATTAATCAACAAATCATTCTCAAACAATAGCGCCTAATAATAATAGGCCACAATAATATGGAAACATTGGAGAGGAGTTTCATGTAAAAATGGGAAGAGAGAATAGAATAGGAGTAGATTATGTATGAATGTAATTCACGCAGACAGTGAAAAAATTTTGCAATCTGGGATGGAGAGAAGTGTCGTATTTTCAAGGTTATTTATGCATACAAAGGGACAGAGGCAGAGACAGAATCAACACCAAAAAGAAAAGTAATAAAAAAATGGCATGTAATTACAGTATGTAAAGCAAAATGACAGAAAATTTTATCCTCTGAGATTTCCACGGAAATCCTGCCATCTTCATCGCTCTCTCCAATTGTAAATTCAAGATGCATCCTTTTGTATTGAACTGATTACTCCTACAACTGCATTACGTAGTTGAAAATAAACACTGTTACTTTAACTAAAATAATGAATGAGGCAAGATGTAAACCATGCAACGAAAAGTTAGTGAGCTTACCATATAACAATTTGTTTACATAAATTTACCCCTTTATTATTTTTTTAAATTTTAAATTTTTTTAAGCGATTTAATTAGCAGACTCGTCCAAAAGCTCCAAGCATGCTACAGGCTACTTCCAGCAACTTCCCTGCACATGAAATTAGGCAAATAAAATTGTAAGTCAACTGATAACGAGGTATTGGACAGCTCCCAACGTATTGAATAAGAAAATAATCACGATAGAAGCAAGTTGATTTTTGTATCTTTCAAAAGTGTGTATCAAATAACTAATCGTAGAAAAACAAAACAAGGCACTCAAGACTTGGAAGTTAAAAAAGAAACATGCCATTTGACCATAAATAAAATACATAAAAGATACGAAACAACAAAAACAAGGGGTGGATGATTTGCCTGACAGACTGTGTCGGCAGCTAAATTGAGGTGGGTGCAGAAATAAAACAAGGGTCACAGCTTAGCAGGCTGAATTATTTTTTACATGCAAACATGTTGAGACAAGGGAACAGAATCATGGAGGAATTTTAATGATCATTCAGAGATTAGAGATTCACGAGACAACACTTTCTTCTCAATCAGATGATTTGCCCTGCACCCCACAAACTACACCACCGTCTTGGGTCTTAACAGCTGTTTTAACTTTTAACTAAGCAGAACTTCTCCATTTATATTATGAAGACCAAACGCCTTAAAATTTAAAACCTACAAGTCTACTGTCGAGAATTCAATATAAATGCAATAAATTCACCATATAACCGGGTCACAAATTACACTTGATAACTAGACTACTAGTCTACAGTCAGGTAGTCCGCCATCACATGTTGTATTCCAGAATTGGCACCTGTACCGCGAAGCTATGCTGCTTCCAGCCTTCCCAGAAACCACTGTGCATACTAAAAGCTTTAACAAATTCAAAACCGAAAGTAAAATACAGCAGCAGCAATAAAAAATGGTACCAGGATCCCATCTTCCTTGCCACGCGGATGGTCAACATAGAAGTTGCCAAATTCTATGACCCAAATAACTTTTCCCATCTAGTTTCTATCGATCAGACTAACCCAGAAGATGCTAGATTTCCATTTTTGCCATTCACATAAACCCCCCCATCTCTTGAACTTTCTCATGTCAATTTGCAGCAGGTACTAAAAACATTCTATTGTTTTCTACCTCGGTCACTTTCCTAAATGCCTCAGCAAAGAACAATAACTGAGGGGACCAAAACCCTAAATTATCAATAAAGTTTCAAAATGGGCTTCCCCATGACCCCGGAGCCAAAAGCAATGAAGAACGTAACATAAATAGTTAAAAGATATTTAACAGCTGGTAGAAAATCTAATAGAGAGATGCATCATATCATACCTCTCCTTGGTTTGTTGGCAACTTTGACGACTGGTACTGTTTTTCGCTCAGTCTTTGGCTCCTCTTCGGCCGGGAAAAGAACTCCATCAATACCCTGTACTGAAATTCTCCCATCTGTATATATATCAGGATCAAACAGGTAAGCAGACCCTTCACCTTGCCCAAACTTCACTGACCCATCAGCCTCCTGAGCCACAACCTTATGTGGCAACCGCAGCGTGTCGTACCGTACTTTCCCGAACCTCCTCACAGCATTGTACATACTCTCCTCCGTCTGATACTCCGGTATGATATGGTAGTAGATTATTTGCTCCGGTGCACCCGGTTCACTCAATTGGTCCGTGGTCAGCTTCGCCATGGCCTCGTCATTGGGAGCCAACACCGTCAGGACATAACCCTCTGAGACTAGCCTTCCCATTTCGGTGGCCAAAGATGTGAGGTTAACCAGAATATCTGCCATTTCGTTGTAGCCACCGTAATGCAACAGTGTATGAATGAAGTCTTTCACCTGACGCATGCCATTGAAGTGACCGTGAGGACCACCGGGTCCGGGTGCCGGTGCCGGAGCGAGGGAAGGACCCGGGGCCATGGCATCGTAAATGGGCAACACAGGAGGAGCCCCAGCGGGCACAGGGGCCGGTTTCTTCAACCGGTGGGTCCGGGGATCCACCTCCGGCGCACCCTCTGGAAGTACCGCCGATATGTCCCGCAAATTCCTGCGGCGATTAAAATCCTCCTGCACCGATCGCGGAACCAAAAGCCGCTCAATGCCGTGAATCACACCGTCCGGACGGACGACGTCGTCGGGGCGAACGATGCCGGCCAGACCAACAATCTTATTATCAGGACCCTTGCTCGCCAAATGCAGGTGGTCGTTGCACAAGGTCTGGTGCGGGACGGCTCCAGAGCTCTCAGCTGGCCAGTCAGTGGAACCAATTCGTTTGGGCACAATGTGATACATGAGAAGGGTCTGTAAAGACCTGAGATTCCCGGGCTCGAGCAGGAATCGCTTAAACTCGGGGTCAAGCTGACGCTCCAGAGCTTCATTTCGGGGGGCGAAGATGGTAATATTGTGAGCGCCCACAGTGTCCTCAAGTTTTTGAAGAAGAAGCGCCTTCTCGACAAGCTCAGCGAGCTCAGTATAATGAGAATCGAGAAGAGCGACGAGAACAGAGTTGGAGTTAATCTGAACGGAGCCGGAAGAAGAAGATAATTTCTGGGCGGAGAGGAGAGGCAGAAGGGAAAGGAAGAGAAAAGCGGCGAGACAGAGGAAGAAGGAGCGGGAGGAGGGAACACCAGGGCAGAGAGGAGGCAGGGTGGCCATGGTGTTGAGGTTAGGGTGAGAGGAGGGCCTGAAGTGAATGGATGAATTATTGAGAGGCGAGTGAAGTGGGGGCGCTTGGTTTGGTGAGAAGGGAGGGAGATTGCTTAATGGCGGAGGAGGGAAAAGAGAAAGAGAAGACTTGGGGAGCAGTTTTTGCAGAGACTTAAAAAGCAATGAAAATGGAAGGCGCAGAGAGACAGACAGGGAGAGTTCGGACAGCCTGTGAGTGGGGACCACACGCTCGCACTCAAAGGTGAATGCCAGTTTTCAATCCCACCTCATTTATTCCTCAATCATTTATTCATTAGTTACTGCCAGTGCTAATCCTTCCCTGTCACAGTGTTAAGTGTTAATGGCTTCCCTTAACCTTCTGTTCACTGCATTTCTTTTTACATTATTTTTGTCTTGATAATAATATGAGAGAAAATCTTGAATTATGAATATTCCAGGCCAAACCACCCTGCCTTTTTGTTTGGTTAAATCCGCTTATTTAGTCTTTAAGTTACCTCTATCTATTATTAAAAATTAGTCGTAGAATAATACTCTATATTGGACTTTTCTTTTTTTTTTTACGTGTGATGATAAATCCATTGGCAAAGGTAAAAGGAGTGGGGGGAGAAATGAAGTGAAACGTGGGAGAATAGCGTCAGGCGAAGTGTCGGTGTTGGGAGAAATGAGAAATGAATAAAAATGGCCTCATTTCTACGCTAAGCTGCAAATCAATGTCTCGGCTCGCTTACGTCCTCCTCCAATCGCCCCTCTCCTGCGTGACGCTCACCTACCCTATGATTTGGTTCCTTCATCCTCCTCTGTTTGGACTTTAATTTAATGAGCCTCCAATAATGTATGCGTACACACTATATGAAATCATGAAATATCAAAACGGCGACGTCTCATCCGTCGGTGGTTCCTTTGTCCTCGTCCTCTCTCACCAGTTACCCCGTACCTGCCCTTTCCCTTGCATCTTTTTGGTTTATTTATTCCCCTTTCTAAACTATCTCACATTTTTATACTTCTTTCTTTATATATTTCCCAGAGCATGACCTCATGTCGAAAGACATTATTTTATGTCCAACCTACTTCGTCTGTGATTTTTCACCTCTTCTACTTTCACAAACAGTAACCCGGAAAAGGTCAGACTTTGAAGGATTTGCTTCACTTACTTTTCACGCACGTTCATTTCCTACTTTTACATTCGCCAGGTTATGAACTTACGTCATTATAGCCTTCGTTCCACAAAAGGAACTCTATCAATTAACGTCCATGCGGCGATTGCAAAACCAATCTAAACTGCTTGTGCTCTTTCACGATCGTCGTCGTGGCATTAATTTCATACTTGGATTGATTAAACCATTCATACAGTATTCGGGGGCCCGATTAATTCCTATTACAATCAAGTCAATATAGATTGACTTTGTGCCAACAGAGGGCGTGCTGGAAATAGCACAAGTGGAGTATATATCACAGCATAAGATAACAAAAGAAAGAGTACAGATTATGGACAAAAGACGCAGCGAATTGGGACGCCCCTCTTCAAGATAAAATCATGTTCAGGGTAGACGCCGATTCCTTAAATACGCAGTAATCATCAATTGCTGGTCGGCACCATTTTCTATAGCATATTTACATTTTATTTTTTAAAAAAAAAAATCAATCATACATAACTTGAAGCACAAGTGTCTTTCAGATACTAAATTCTATTGCAAATTAGAGCATATAATAGCCATGACTATGCCCAAATCATCTGCTCCTCAGCATGTCATGTCTGGAGTATTAGTTAGCCTGCAACATCACAAGGGCTTCAGTTAACAGGGTTTAAACCATGCTTCGTGCTTCATAGATGGAAATGAAAAGCAAATTATTAGAGACTCCTGCTAATACCCCATTAATAGTACTCCCACTAGAGTGCAAACATATCCCGGAGTGAAAAGACAGTGAACAGAAACATCGAATATGCATAACCATAACATTATCATCAAAAGCTAAGAGTACTCCTTAACTCACGGACACCAATGCTGTCTTGGCTGAAACTGGAAGGTGAAGGTCAAGAATCTTACCTTCAAATATGAGATGCTGAGGAAAGATGCAATAGCAGAAACACAACAGATCTCAGTCTGAACGTGGGCCAGCAGAACAAGCAGCTGGAGCGTTGTCACGCAGAGCATTAATCTCACGAGCTTCGGCATTGTTTGGGTTGCTTGTCTCTGCAGCCAAATGATTTGACAAAGAGCTATCCCCTGCCCTATCATTCTGTTCTCTTGTTTCAAGGCGCTCCATCAATCGGGACACACTAGCAATTCCAGCGTTCAACTCTCTCCTAACTTCTGAACCAATATCAGACATGGACGTACTACGAGAGAACAGCTTTTCCCTCCATCCCCTTGCGCCCTTTGAAATAGTCTCTTTGTATCTTTTGATAACAAGTTAATATCAGTTACGTTGATTTGATCAAAAACAAAAGTAGTTCATCCACAATGCGTGTTTTTTTATGTGTAGTACACTATACTATCACGAACAACATCCAAATAGTGGCTTCCAAAGTAATCGTACCTCATAGACACTGAACCAAGTCTGGATCGCAGAGACTCGGAAAATGACTGAAGTTCTGATGGTCCTGCTCTGCCCTGGTCAGGAGGCACAGAATGGACAGCGGAGCTGCTATATGCAAAGACATGCAACATGTATGAAAGTGTGTAACATCGCTAAAGCGCACAACTAGTAGTGTCCATTAGGAAATATGATGTTATAGTTACCGATCATTAAAAAGAATTCCTTGACGATTTGCCTCCGTGACAGTAGATCCAGCAGGTAAAGAACCCTGTGTTTGAAGGTTTGGGATCTGCTGTGATTGTTCATCTCTTTCAGATGTAAGAGGGGTGGACGGATTTATTACAGGAATTGCAGTTGGTTCGGTCCCCCCTCCAGCAGCAGAGACAGCACCAGGTGGAGGAGTTGAGAACACTATGAAGGGAGGACGACCATGAGGATATGATCTAGTCCTATTTCCTTCTCTCCGACCAAGGTGGCGAGCTCTTCCCATGGCTGTAGCAGCAGCTAAATGTTGCATTATCCTCTCTTCAATATCTGCTTCACTTACTCCCATGGATAACTACAGAAGGAGAAAGATCGCAAGAAATACATAATGATAGAATTGTGATGTGCAAAAGATAAGAGAGAATCAAATTAATTCGAATATTCATAAATAACTGACATGCTGCAAGTCAAAACCACCAAGACCCAGATGATGGAAAACAGCTGCATTTCTTGAAGAAGTAACTCTCAAATTCCTTTCCTGAACCACTGCCTCAAATAATTCTTGACTGATAATAATATACATCCAAGTTTGAAAGCCGTCCAAATATATATAAACACACAATAGATCTCCAAACAAAAGTCATAATCAAACCTGGTAGAATCCTTGAAACTAATAGACTGCCAACACATAGGGCACTGGGAGCTCCTCTGACACCTACAAATAATAGCACATCCTCTTCCATTTTTAGAAACATAAACATCTAAATAATTCACAAGCGTCAGCACTCAGCAGCTCAAAAGAGCCAGCTTTTAGAATTGAAAAATTGAAAAATTAATGTGCATGAAAATTGTAAATTACACAGAAATTTAACAGCAAGCTAGTAAGGGAGAAACAAAAATTTATTCATACAAAGTCAACCTATTTGGAAAGTTGTGCTTATTTCTATAGTTTCTTTTCTTTTCATAGGTTACAGCAATTTGTAGGTGGTATTCAGTTTATGGATAAATGACATGTAAGTTACAAAAAAGTGGCAACGGATTCATAATCACCATGTAGACTAGATTAAGAAGCCAGTGATACTATTAGATGAACTCGCTATGGTTCACGTGCATCTTAAAATATTAGTGACCAGTTACTTATAAATGGGTAATGGCATGCTGATAGTCTGGTGGTGATAAATTTAGGAGGTTACACCGTTATAGTAAATTTCTACCGGTTTGCTTGGTAAGATGAGACTCAGACATTTCGCACCAAAGAAAACTATAATTAGAAATTAAATAGTTGGCAAAATTATTGAATGGGATGTTCAAGGAAGTCAAATTTGGCTCCGTTTTGATAGCAAACCATTATACCAACCTTTTCACCCTTCCATGTCTAAACAATATGTTGATATGAAATATAAAATGTATACAACGTTGAACTACTCACAAGTCATAAATAATGTGTTATGTTACATCATTGTCATTGATACCCAGCACAAACAATAGGAATCATAAACCATCATTACATAAAATCCGAGACACACGCACACATATAAAAAGATGTACCATTCAAGAATGCACTGCAGGTGAAAGTCATGCTTGCAAGTAGTAACCTGAAAAACAAGAGAGCATAGAAGTAAACAAATGTTTTTGAAATAAAATCATACTTGCCACGTAACTGAATTTGTACAACGACAGTACACAACTAAAAATTACCGTTGAAGGATTGCTTTCACTAAAATCCTCAAGGCATATGCTGCAAGAGTCATCACATGCTTCTTGAATGCCCCCTTCCACGAATGCTGCAGCTGATGTCATACGACTTCCATTGTTCTTGTCTTCCATGTCCGGAACCTTCAATACATCAGCCCAGATTTCAGAGTCAGAAAATGTAATCCCTTGTTGCCCTTTGAATACATCATATTGACAACATAAACAAAAGGGAATGTATTCTAAGTCATTGTCCAAATTGGACAGAAGACTCCCAATTAGCTTATAGTCCCCCAGCATATTACTCCTTCAGAATCACTGAACCAAAATCCCCAACACAGATAATATCATCTTTTGCAAAGTAATTGGCGCAACTTACGTCAAAAGAGAGCCCACTAATACCGTTATAAACCCAATAAATGAATGTAGCATCCACCAGTAATGCATGCACTCTGATAAGATCGAAAATTCTTCATTATAGGTTTCCACAAGTTGAGTTAATAGCGTTAAAATTTGTATCGTTTCGCTAATGTAAATTCGTAATACAAACAAATGCTAGCCGCCTTGAAAATACTAGTACAAGCCACGATCCTCATATCAAAACTACGCCTCAAACAAGCTGTCATCCTCTAAAGTTATCCAGAAAAAGTTAGCTGTTATGAGGAATATCATCACAAGATTCAAGCTCAGAGGCAAAAAAAAAAAAAAAAACTTTTGGAGACAGAGAATTTATTGGAATCAACCCCGGTGAGAAACAAAGACCCTTTGGGATTGAATCCAAACACGGAGACAAAAAGAGAGGGGAGCCTTGATAGCTCTAAGGAGTTGGAATGCAAACAAAAATAATTAATGGGTTTACCTCCATTGATAATTGGCAAGCTCCAGAAAATAGATCAGGAAACGAAGGGAGCACACATCAAGAGGAGATCGAGCCTTGAATTCGCAGCCCAGAGAATGTAAGAGATAGAAAGCAAATGAAACGAAAACCCAAGAAATGAAAGGGAGAAATTATGACAAAAATGGAAAAAGAAGACGATAATGTAGAACACGAAAGAGAATGGGTCTTGTACCTTCAATCATGGGTTTATTTTCTAATTTTTTCTGTGAGCGTTGGAAAATGAAACAAACCCCTTCTTCGCCCCCACAGGCACAGCATCAAATGGGTACATCAAATGAAACAAACTCACCTGTTTGGCTTTCTTCGCCTTCAAATCACCCAATGCCTCCCTCCCCGCATATATTCTTTTCTTTTAAAAAAAACAATATTTTCTTCTTTTCCACCTCCTTAAACCTTTGATAAAAATTAGATGGTCCTACGCTCTCAATTATATCAAGATAAGATTCCGTTCTCCTGACAAATTAATTAATTAAGGTTCAAAAAATGGCAGGGTTTGTGAATTGCTCTGTTGTACTCCCGTCCTTACTATCAAATACTTTCAATTATTTTAAGTATTTAAAAAAAAATTTATATCAAAAAAATGTGAGATATATTTTTATTTTTACCCTTAACTTTAATAATACAACTATATTAATTATTATCAAATATAAAATTAAAAAAAGTGATCTAATTATCACAAAATATTTATATTTTAAACTAAAAATTACTTTTTAGAAGGTATTTTTATTGATTAATTAATTTTTTTGGTGCTTTTTTGGACCATAACTTTCTTTGTTGCTTAATTTTTGAGCCATGATTTTAACTGAAATTTTAAATAAACCTTTCAACTTAAAAGCATTAGATTTTTCGAATTTGGCCCCAGGTTAAGAGTCAAGTAGAGCATTGCCTCCACAAGAAGCAATTAATTAATGAAATAATATAAGGCACAAGCTGGAATGGAGGAAGGTGAGCTAACCTGCTCTGCGTTTTTTTTTTTTTTTTTCTATGTCAGGTAGCATACTATTCAGGCTAAAACATGATTTTTGTTCTAAACCCAACTATTTAGATTAAAAAGAGTAATTTTGACTCATGTCTATCAAAATCTTTTAAAATGAAGGAAGTTATAAAAAGACTTGGTGAAACACATATCACTTTAATGAGAAAATAAAGGTGAAAAAATATGGAAAGAGTTGTAATTAGTGGCCTTAAGAAAGTTAAGCATGAACTGTGAAAAAAGTCATCACTTGGCGCCTATGAAAAGAAGAAGAAGAAGAAAGCAGCCACAGACACACAAGACTCTTGAACTCTGGAGCACTATACATAAAACTCGAGCTTTGATTTTCTATTATTACTTATTTCACCATGAGCGACTCATTTTATCTTTTAGTAGAATCAACACAATGCTCTTAACATACCATGCATTTAGCATGGAACATTAAAGTTCTCCAACAACCAACAAAGCACAGCAAAACAACAATAATAGTGCCATTAGTAATTTTTTTTTAATTTTTTATCTTTTATTTCTTGCAATTTTTTTTATCATTATCAATATTATAGCTGCTCTCATCATGCAAGTTTCATTTTATTCCTCAATTCCTTTTATTTTTAAGAGCACCTGTATTTGAAAAAATTATAGTAAAGGATCTTGGGAATTCATCATTTAATTTCAGAAGGGAGGAACATTGCATCTCTTGAGGACATGTTCCTTTAACATGCATATACAAAACAATAACTGAAATGCTTGCAGCACAAGAATTATATATTTTTTAAGAAGACCTACATATAAATTTTTTTTATAAAAAACTAATTGTTTATAAGATTCATCTATTTGTAAATATTGAAATTTATCATCTAACTATAAAAATTTGATTTGTGAATAAATTGAAAAAATAATTAATTTTTCATATAAAATTCTCGCTACTTTATGGGCAATAACAACAAAATAAATAAATTCTTGCTGTACCAGGCCCCCCCAAAAAAAAAAACTCGCCGTACAGTTTACTTTGTTGAGATTTAAAACTTGTTTTTAGAGATTTTCGAAATTCTGGTTTTACATAATATAGCTCATCCTTCCTCCTCTTTTTTTCTCAACATGATAATAATTGGTTTATATTGATTGAAGGAGACATCTTAACCTAGAAAAAAAATCAACTTGCTGTGTGTTTGGATAAGGAAAAAAATCAATTTTTTTCTCTAATTTACTCAAACAATCAAAGAAGGATAAAAATCAATTTTGACACAGGACGTGCGTTTTCCTATAAGCTCTTCCATCCGTTTTTTGTCAAAAATTTGTCAAAAACATTGAAAAAAATTATAAAAACAGGCCCAAAAAAATTACAAAAAAAGTACCTAATTTAATAAAAATAAAATTAAACTCTCTTCTTTTCTCTTTTTTTTTCTCAATAAAATTTAAAGTTTATATTTTCAAAAAATTAATATTTGATATTTAAAAATTAAATTATATAGTAATTTATATAGCTAAAAATTAATTTTGATTAAATTATCCAAACATCTTTAATTCTGTTAAAATCAATTCTAAAAAACAACAGATTGCGTTATAATATAATTAATTATGATTAAAATCTATCATTTAATTAATTATTTTTATAATCTATTATACTTAACTGAAATCTAAACGAGCACTTGATATCTTAGCTATGTGTTTGGATTAGTCAAATAATCGATTTTTTGGGTTAAAAAAATTGATTTTGCAAAAAATTACCCAAACAGTCAAATTTGTTCATAATCAAGTATTTGACCCAAAATTGATTTTTGGCTTAAGTTGTGGGAGCATCTTTTGAATTTCAATTTTACTGTCACGTGTATTTATTATTTGTATGAGATACTCACCTATCAAATATACCCTTAAACATTATTATTATTCAGTAATGCCACGTTCTTTGGTTTTCTTTTCGATGTGAAAATAAAATTTTTCTTTCCGTCAAATATATGCTCTCACGTCTTACATAAACATGCCAAAATTGCCAAATTTTATTATTTATTTAGTGGTAGGTGTTGCTTGATTAAGGTATTTTTTATACAAAGATAATCATTAACTATAGGAGAAAACATAGATGTGTTATTAGAGATTAATTTATATATTATCATCATCATTAATTATTATATAATTAATGTCTGGTATATAAAAACTAAATCTTTCTCTTTTATTAAATTTATTTGAATTAAGATACATTGAGTTATTTATTTATATAAAATAAAATGTTAATGTTAATGTAATTTAAATTTTGATAATTAATAGATATATAATTTAAATAATATATTTTACTTCTTAAATAAAATTTAACAAATTTAATAATATTAAATATAAATTTATCAATAATTTAATTTTAAAAAAATAATATCATCTATGGTAATTTATATAATTAAAATTAATTCTAATTAAATTATTTAAATATCTTTAATTTTATTAAAATTAATTTAAAAAAGTATTCAAATAATTTACATTATAACATCATTAATTATAATTAAAATTAATTATATTAATAAATTATTTTTATAGTTAATTATATTCAATTAAAATTCAAACGAGTTTTAAGTTGGTGAACAAATGTTTTTACAAGAAACGACAAAAAAAGAAGTTTTTTCGCCCCACAACTTGGAATGAAAGGTGAATCGTTCATTGATTTGACCTTTTCTGTCTGTATAAGCGACTGAGCAAGTGGTGTGATGATGTTAGATAACAGAAATTAAAGAGACATTGGGGCCGTATGAATTTCAATTGAAAAAAAAAAATTGATTACAAGAAAAATTAATTACCAGAATATGATGATGTTTATATAAATTTTTAAAAATTAATTTTTTTATAATTGGGGTTTGAATTTGTAAATAAAACAAAATTTAACTTCTCCCAAATAAAAAATTTGAAAAACAAAATGGGATTTTAAAAAATTGAAGTGTTTGAATAAAAATTTGTAACAGCATTGGTTTGGAGACAAAATTGATTTTCAAAGTGTATGAAACAGGCCCATTGTCATGCAGACTTGCACAATGCGTAATGTTTTTTGCCCCAGAAAAAGGCCAGATATTTGAAAGGCTTAATTTTTTATACATGAAAACAGTGAACTGCATGATCATCCTAGTCGGAGAGGCTTTTGCATTTCAACTTGTTTCTTACTTAACCATCTCTTAATTATATCCTAATTCTATAGTCCTCTAATTTAGTATTATACAATAATTTACAGGGGCTTTTTCGGGATCCAAAAATCCCTAAAAAAGGTTGTTTTAAATACTTCGTCTAAAAATTTGTTTCCGAGAAAATTATATTTCGATGCCTTTGAGAAAAACAATTCAACTGATTATGGGCGTTTTTGAATTACCACGATGCTATAAACGTAGGTTGTGGTTACTAAGTACATATATTATTATACCTAA
Source organism: Prosopis cineraria (assembly GCF_029017545.1). Taxonomy (NCBI): domain Eukaryota; kingdom Viridiplantae; phylum Streptophyta; class Magnoliopsida; order Fabales; family Fabaceae; genus Prosopis; species Prosopis cineraria. Next base: position 49,193,296 of record NW_026555332.1, read on the forward strand.
ACAATATTCTATCTTGAGTGACAAGTTTCTGCGTGGTATGCAATACAATCAGGAACATTATTGCTTGGTACAAGGATATCCATTCCAGAGATTGACCCATTCTTCAAGTTTGGAACATTTTTAAGATATATGATAATAATTTGGGCATTATTCGTTTGTAAGGTATTTTATGTCAGGCAGAAATGTGCTCTTGGCTCCGCCAGCCCTTCAGGGTCTTTTTAACTAAGACCAAATGGTAAAAAATATATTGGGCCCAGGCACTTCAAATTCCTTGGGGAAAACACGCACAGTTAATTATCAATATTAATGTCGGTGTATAATATAAAATTTGTAAGAGTAAGAATATTGCCTGTTCATCTAGGACCATGTACCATGTATTAAAGAATAAGAGATTTATAAAAAGTAACATGCTTTTTTCAGATAGCAGATATGAGATAGGATGTGCGTAGTGGTTAAAGTGCAAATTCAAAAATCATTTGGATATGCATTTATTCATGTGAGGTTATGCATGTGTGAAGCTTCATACAGATTTTACATATTACTACTACATGCATTTCAAAATATTCCTAATTCAAGGTTGCCTGTAAAATGAGAAAAGCTATTGAGTAGCTTAATCTGCAGTCCTCCATCGTTATTTAACTTAAATTCTTTTATTTATGTTCTAATATTTTAGGCAACTACATGATTAACTGTCTATTACTTATTTTTTAATTCAAAATGTTAAATAATCGCAGCAAATATTAATTCAGTTGATAAAGATTGGACTTATGATTTACAAAATTATAGGTCCAAATTTTGTTGTTAACATAAGAACTTTGTTGATAGACAATCTATAAATATTCTTTTAAGCATTTTTTAAATTTTGAAACATGCCTTGATCCTAATATCAAAGCTTAACCGACCTAAATTTTTTGTTATACGAAATACAAGGATTAAACAGTAATTTGAATCTTAAACTATAAGTTTAAAAGTAATTTAAACCCTAAATTTATTTTTAAATACATTTTAATTTATAAACAATTACATTTGGGATAATTTGGCCACTCCGTTAATTTGGACTAAACTCTTATTACTTTAATTAGTGAGGCCCATATATGTATCTAACATGGTTGACTACCTCCCTCCTCCCTCCCCCTTCTCCATCTGACATGGCTGCATGAAGTTTGGTAAATGCCGATCTCTTATTATGTGCTCCTACTTCAACAATCTTCAACCCACCTCAATTTATCTCTCGCCAAGAAACAGAGCAAGCTCCTCGTCCCTCTCCTTCTCATTCTCTTTCTCCTTCCTCTACATCTCAAGGTACAACAAGTCCTCATCCCTCCTTCATCACCGTCTCTTTCGCCTCAACTTCTCCAGAACAAACGAGAGGTAGCATGTTCCTATGGAAACTCACAAAACCTGCATGGTATACACGGTGGCATTATTGTCAATTGAAACTCGCCTAATATATGGCGAGCTTGTTGTCAATGTATATGGTGCCCATCACAGTGGCGTTAATGACACCTGTCTTCGTGCTTACTTGGCTGTCATTGTAAGTTTTGACAAAGTTTGGGCCTTTTGGGGTCATCGTAAACCTAGGCCTTAACTAGGTTGGAAAGAGTACTGAATTTAAAGATGGAGATGAAGCAAGAGATGGTGTGGAACTATGAAAGCTCTACCTTTTACCGATCATTCAAAGAGTTCAAGAACCTAGGCTTGAGTTTAGAGAAAAGATTATCCTCAACAAGGGGAGACAGTGTGTGAGAGAGGGAGGGGGAGTGAGGTAGTCACGTGCATATATAAGGCCCACCATAAAGTTGAGTCCAAATTAAGTGTAAGGGCCAGATTGCCCTAAATTAATTGTTTGGAAGTTACAATGTACAAAAAATAAGTTCAAAGTTCAAATCACTATTAAATTTATAATTTAAGGTCTTAATTGTCATTTAACAAAAAATACAAAATAAAATAATCATGAAACTATCAAATACGTAATTGAAACTTTAAATTTAAGAAAGAGAACTTCAAAATAACATATAATGCCTTTTAAGTATAATATTGTTAAATAAAGTTTCTTTTATTTTTATTTTTGTCAAAGATAAAATTTCTTTTATTAAGCAAAGGAAGGGGAGAAAAATGAATATAGTTAAAAATAGGCAATGTAGGTATGGTATGAAGGCATAGACTTGTTGTATAAAAAGGGGAGGATTTCAATATAGGATCTTGGTAGCAATTTAATTAAAATTCAAGATCAAAGAAACATGATAATACACTGTAGGCATTTGAGACTCAAAGGACAATAATTTTATAAGGTAAATGACTAAATTACCCTTACTTTAAAATGGAGAGAGGAACATATACAAAAAAAAAACCTTTCCCCTACGATTGAGGGACAAACGAATTTTCTGCACACGACATCTCCTCTCACCATCAAACAAGATTTCTGGAAAGATTGAAACCGATTTCTTTTAACTTTGACAATGATTATGGATTGCTCAGCATTTGGTAATATTTTGCACACAACAAATTTTGATGTTTCAATGACCACAGGGCAAGTACTATAAAAAGGTAAGGTTTCAATTTTCTGCTTCCAAGTGAGATCATAATACAAGACAGGTTTATGAACAAAGAAACATAGAATTCATTCTTGAGAGTAATTTCATCAAACAGGTGGTGCGCAATGCAATGAATAAGTTGATCTGGATGATTAACAAGACTGGCACAATAGAATAACACGATATTAGAATTTGTGTGGTGAAGATTATTTAACAAGTGGAGATTCAATTGTGACAAGTTTTTGATAGAGGTGTGTGATTCAATGCTTTTATGTATGGAAAATTAATAAGCTCCTTTAGGAAATTAACAAGTAGTGTTATTTGATTGATAAGTGTACGTCTAATGAATAAAGGCTATGAAGGTTTTCTATCAAGTAATATTTTATACGTGACAAGTTGAGGATACAACATTAAAAAGTGAAATTTATCATGACAATAATAAATCTTATTAAGATACGATTTACAGGGCATGAAAGCGTGTAGTTGAATATTTTGGTGTATGGTATTAACAAGTTCCCTTATGAATTTAACAAGCATTGTCACTAAATTTACAAGTATTTAATTGATCAATGAAAACTATTAAGACTATCTGTTAACTCATATATTGTAAATGACAAATCCTTTATAGGAGATTAATAACTAAAATTTAATATGATCAATAAAAATAGCTAATGATAAGCTTCATGATAACCTTTATATTAATTTTGCAGGGCTAAAAAACGATGGAGAAGAACGAACAACAAAGGAAAGAAGAAGTTACTGGATTCAAAATTCATAAAAGAATTCCATGGAAAGAACAAATGAAAGTTTGAGAGCTTTGAAGAGGCCATTGATGGTGTGGGACAAGCATGATAGAAAATGAGTCATAAAAAATTCCACGTAGTTCAAGATTTATAACCATCCATTCGCTAATTTCACATGGTCAGTTAGGACAAAAAAAAAGAAGCAATGACATGCTCATTGCTATATTTTCATAGTGGAAGATTGTTTCATTTTGGCTCTCTCCCTTTTGTATTTAGAGAAGCGTATATATCATGAGCCTATATTTACAACTCTTACATGTAAATTGACAAGAAAGCTTTCATGGATTGACATGTATTTATAGCAAGATTTGCATATGTAAAAAATGTATGTATTTATGTGAAACAAGCATAAACAAGCTAAAATTTTAAAAGTTTCCTCCTTAATTATCCCAAGCATGATAATTAGTAACCAACATAGGTTAAATAATTTACAAGTAATATTAAGGATTTAACAAGTACTGTGAAGAATTTAACAAGCAAAAGTTATAAATTATGTACAATAACAAATTTGTTATTTTTTCAAAAACCCAATTGCAGTCCATCTGCCAACTTATACTTTTCAATATGTTAATAAACCTCATTAGCTCATAGGAAAAATGCAGGTTTCATTCTATTGACCATATCATATCTTATAAATTTACTTATGCATGCTTGTTAACCTATTAACAGTGACTTGTTAATAGATTAACAAGCATGCGTGAGAAGAATGAGGTAATGCCTGAACAAGATTTAACCTTCTCATTCTATAACAATACTAGTCATTCACTAGTCTTAACTTTCTCATTCTTTAAAAATGAGGTTAGAGTTTCAGAACAAAGAAGAAAACATTTGAGAAAACATTTATTGTGTATTCTGACAGGCCTATGATTTATAGTAAAACAGTGATCTATTTCAAGTATTGTACATCTCCAAATCTCTAACTCCACCTTCTTGTGCTAATGCCTTGCTTTCTTTATGACTGTAGTGATGCCAATGCATGTGAATCCTTTTGATTTCTCTATGCTTCAATGGATTTTTCACTTGTTTGAAAGAATTACTAATTGAAGACAACCTTTTGTATTCAAATTATATTGTAGTGACTTCTATTATTAATGATAATTGGCAGTCACTTGTCCTAGAATCTGAATCTCTTGTTTTGGGTGAATTCTTGGCCCCATGGTGTGGCCTCTACAGTATGATTCACTGCATAATTGATGAACAGGGAAAGTATGTTCGAACGATGTAAGTGCTACTAGCTTACAAAGCCATTTGGTCACTACACAATACGAGATCAGAAGTATCCTAACTCATCAGTTTTTGTTAAAGAAGGGTAAAACTATAGTACTAAGAAAGGAAAAGGATGAAAGGAGAATTATCAAAGGAGCAGAGCATGATTATGAAATTGGTTAAACATTGACAAGAGAATGTTTGACAGCCTCAATACCTCACTATCTTCCTTCTTTAGTTGGGATAAAGAGCCTCACTGATCGTTTTATGTATGCATGGCCTCACCTTCCAATCTACCTGACAACACCGTGATAGTTTTAATATTTAAACCAAAACTATTTGGGTCTTTTGATTATTAAGATTAATTTCATTTTAGTCTTCTTGAACTAAAGTGATATTTCATATTTCCATGAGTCTCGTTTATGATTATATCACATCCTTGGTTCCATATTGAAATTCTCCCAAAAAAAAGGACACGGATTCTTAATACCAACAGGGCACGTGGCATTAAAAAGCCTAACTTGATCCAAATTACCTTAAATACATATATATTCACCCATAGGCAAAAGAAAGAATATTGACTTTTCTTAGAAAAAAAATGACAGTTAATTCTCAAAAAGTAAAGTGAATGTTGATTTGGTTTTAGATAAAATTTTAAAAGAATAAATTATAAATATTGATTTAAATAATTATAAATTATGATATTTTAATTATAAATAGGACACTTAAATTTTAAATGTACGTGGCCAACAAAAATTTAATGCAACTCTTAGTTTTCAATTAAGATTTGAATCAATATTTATAATTTATTTTCTAGAAAATTTTGCTGGAGACTTAATTACTATTAATTTTTGATTAAAGTATATATTTAATCTTTTAACTTTATACAATGTTTCACTCTGATCTCTTAATTTTTTAAAAAATATTTTTAATCTTTTAACTCTAATATTATTAGTTTAGTTATAAACTTTTTTCACATTAAACGTTAAAATATTAAAAAAATTCTTAAATATTAACATATTAAGTTTAATATTTTTAAAATAACAATGATTACTACAAAAAAGTAATCATTTGAAACTAATAGTGTTGGGGTAAAAGAATTAATAAGTTACTTTATAATGAATACAAAAAAAAAGTTTATTTATAAAATTAAGTGACCAAAGTAAAACTTCATATAAAATTAAATAATTAAAAGTATGCCTTAACCTTTATTCTCCTTCAATAAAGCTTCATAAATACAAAGTTGTGTAGTTTTAAGAATTATTGCAATGTTGGGGTGGTGGTGGATAAATTCAATAGTACTTTTTTTTAACTTATCCAACATTTTCTCACAAGGGAAAGGACCCATACGCATATATCCTATATTGAAAACAAAAACTCTCTCTTATGGCACTCAAAAACACGGGACAAGGTAGAAGTTAATGCTCTTGCGATAAATGGCAAAGTGAAAATTTAAAATAAAATTTAATGCTTTCTTGAAAAAATAAAAATTGATTAAAATAAATAAAAAATAATAGTTGATAGTTCGTCGTTTGTTGATAGTTGATGATTGATAATTAATTCATATGTACATCTATCTAATTAAAATCCCCCACCTAATTTTGACAAGGATAGAACCCACAACTCTTTAATCAAGGGAAATTGTCCATGCCATTGAATCAAATAGTTGTTGGCATAAATTCTGAAGTACTTGTGGCAAGTGAAGGAATGAATATAGAAACAAAAGCATCATTTAAAGTTTCAAAATGTGTGTTTCCAAGGCCGAAGTGACTGAATTTGATGTGAAGAGGGAAGGGACCACTGAAGTATGGGTATGGGAAGCTCGGCATATATGTAGAATCAGCAGCTTTGATGCCCCCTGTTCACTAACTATCACTTGGAAAATCCCGCGAGTGAGTGCCTTGCAATAAGATTACAAATATTCCCAACAAATCCAACAGCAAGGAAGAGTGTCCCCACCTCCACATCGTACAGCGACTGTTTCCACACAGCCTTGCACAATGACTCGCCCCTCCTTTCTTCTCCAAACCTTCTTTTGTCTCTTTTCATTCCCAACATGCACATACCCTTCCATTCCTGCCCTCCCCCAAAAGGCCATGCCTCGTATCCCCATGCTCTCCAAATAATTCTCACTCCGTATATGTGATGACTCTATCAGTTCAGTCCATGACTTCTTTCATAGTGTCTTCTTCCGTAAAGAGTCAATGATCTTATAACTTAATGGCATATGCCTCATCATTGTTAGTGATGATCACAACACGTGCGATTTCACTGCTTATTTTAATCGTGAGTAACTTGCCCTTGTGCACTTTTTATGAATTTGTTTGGTACACTTATATAGTGACTGTATGAAATATAAAATAAACTTTTCAATAAGGTGATTTTTTTATTATTAATATTTTACAACATCTATTTGGTTTAAATGATTTGATGTTTATTAAGAAAAGCCTCGGGGTTCTATAATCATGTAAAAATAAAATGTTGCTGAAAAAACCTTTACAAATCCCATGTAGCTCGACCTTCATTAGTCAGTGCTCATGTAATTTTTAAATACTAGTTGGTATTAAACACACACCTAAATTTAGATTCGTAAATGGCTTAAGTACATTCACTCAATAAAAATTTTAACTATAATTATTTGATTTCATCAATAATTAAAATTATCAAGATATATTTTTTAAAAAAATCAAAACAATTATTACAATTTGAACATTTCTTATTTATGTCATCCCTTTTAAAAATTTGAGATTTGATTTTTTTAAAATATTATATGATAAAATTTTTTACAACCATTTGATTAAATTAAATTATTATTATCGTGATGTGAGACACTCATTGAGCGAGTATACTTAAACTCATTTGCCTTATTCAAATCTTGAGAATGTGAATATAATGCAATTTAAAGTGGAGAACTGGAGGTATCATCCAATTTAGAGTGTCTTAGTCTCATTCCAAAAGGTAAATAACCCGCAATTCATCTAGTCGTATTCAATTCATGAAGCGTAAAAGAACGATTAAATTGAGACATGATAAGGTTTAGATGCATCATGATTCCTTGAACAGGAAATGAACTGTGTTTCTGTGTTCCCTTCAAAAACACCCACCAATAATCCGCATCAATCTTTAGTTGAATCCACCATTCCACCTCACCACGAGGAAAGTCAGATATTTGCATTTCATTTGGGGCCTTAAAAATCCTCCTCTTCAATCAACGCAATCATGATACTGAGATTGACCCTTCGAACATGTCGAAATGCGTTTCAAAACCCCACTCCACGCCAATTGAGAATAAACCCTCATGGACACGACAATTCAATGGACAACAACAACACAAATCCCACAGAAAGGGGGCAGAAAAAACTTGTAGTTGCATCGAAGACGAGATGAAGAAGCTCTCAACGACAATCGGGCCGGGCAGAAGTGAGCTGGAAGAGGGAATCGGCGGAGTTAATAGAAGGAATCGGATTTCGAGGACATTCCCTGGCGGAAGGACTCCTCCAGAACCCAGTACTGGAAAACATATCCCACATCTCCTTCTCCAACTCCATCGCCTCCTTGTCCAACTCTTCAGATTTCTGCCACTCTATGTCCGACAAGGCGTCCTCGCGGCCTATCGGGTAAATCGGAATCTCGACCTCGTCGCACCGGCACTTGCAGCGCCGCAGCCTCTGAGGCAGAATTCCCTTGCCGATCATCCTGCGCCGCCGCTTGTTCCTCAGGGCTCGCCGGCACAGCCCCGCCGGCACCTTGAATGCGAGCACGAGCAGACTGATGAGCCCGCAGGGGCAGCAGCAGCACACGACGGCGCACTCCACCGCGGTGACTCCCACCACCTCGCTCAGCCGGGCGCTCCCGGAGGCTGCGGAATGGGTTCTGAGCAGGTGTTGGCGGGGGTTGGAGGCTGCCTGCTGGAGTTTGACCTGCCTGGCCCTCGACATAGGAAAGGAGAACCAAAAAAAAAAAAAAGTGACAAATTAAGGATATGGCGAGCGAAATTCAGTGGGGCGGGCCTAAAAAAATAAAAAACAGAGAATGAATTGAGAAATGAAGGAGCTTGGGATTTTGTTGGGAGAAGGAAGGAAAGCGATGGAAGAATGAAAGCGGGTTGGAGGAAGAGGGGAGCGGGAAATCAAGGGAAAGAAAAGGGAAGGGAGTGGAAAATGTATACAAGGAGAGGTGGGCAGAATATGAGGAGAAGCAGAAGAGCGAACAGGGTTACGGAAAGCCACGCAATATAATAATGAATAATGAAAGCAAGGATGGCCTGGAGGGGAGATTGTGGGGAAGGTGACGTGGGTATTGGCGTATCGGGGAGAGAGTTTGTACCTGTTGTTTAAAATTATTTTTATTTTATTATTTTAAAAATTAATATCTTATAAAATATATTTTGAGAATAAAAAATAATAAAAATATGTGTTTTTTTATTCTCTCTTATTCTCTAAAATAATGATTACATAATATTTAAAAAATATTTTTATTTTTCTATTTTTTAAAATAATATTTTATTTTTTTATTTTTTAGAATACTTTTTGAAAACACATTATTAAATAAATTTTTTTATTATCTTATTTTAAAAATATAAAACTGTTTTCAGAATAAATTTTTAAACACGCCGGTAATTTTGTTTGTTTTTTGTTTTGGGGTTATTGGAGGACAGCGGCTAAAGGCGTACAGATTAAAGACAACTAAGTAAAATCATTAGACAGGAGGTTGTGAGGATGATGGTGTAAGGATGCTTAATGTAGGGGTTATGACTCCTGGCCTCCTGTAAACGTGGCAACCAATGCAACCGCCTTTCATCAACACCTCTTCTTCCGCACTTAGATCATTGCATATGTGTGCTTAATAAGTACTCCTATGTTATTATTTATAAATTATTTTTAATATATTTTGTCAGTATTTAAAATAATTTTAAAATTTATTAAATTTTTTTTAAAATTTAATAAGTTTTAAACTTTATTCTCATTAAATTTACACATTTTAATGATATATTTTTTCTTTTTAACATTCAATGAAAAGTAAAATAAAAAAATTGTGATAAAAATTTAATGATATGATCTATAAATAGAATGAAAAAAATCTTCTTTCCTTACCTTATAAATAGGACTAGAGGGGATATGTACATGGAGAGGAAGAGAGGAAGTTGTGGTGAAATTAAGGATAGAGGTGAAAATAAGTCATGTCCTTAATAAGGACCTACAGTCTGACTTATTTAGGTTTAACTTAGACTATTTGCTAAATAAATTCAAGCAAAGTTCATGAGTGCAACAGGTTGCTCTATTTACTGAATAGGTCAGCTTATTTTTTTTAAAGCCTAATCTATGAGTGCAACGAGCTGCCCTACTTATGTGTGTGTGTGTATTATGTAATATACATATTAGTTTTATCATTTACTTTTTAATCAATCTATTCTTTTTTTCATTTCTAATTATATTAGACTTATATATTAATTTTAATGTTATTAATTTATTGTTATATTTTCTATAGTTGGTAAGTCCTTTCAATTATTATATATTATAATTGATAAATTAAATTATATATTGTATATTATAACAGTCTTTAAATGTATTTGAGATATTTACAACTAAAATATGAGCTTATTTTAAAAAAAATTAAATAAATTTTTAAATAAGCTTCTAAATCAGGTTAGGTTTTATGTAGAATCAAACCTAAAACGTGAAAAAAAAAAATTATATAAATTTTAAACCGAACGCTCAGTGATTGACCCGCCTCGACGCTTCATCCCACGCCGTGAACCCCAGCATCTGAAATCTCCCCCGCATCCATCTCATCTACTTCTCGTCTTATATACGTACGCGCAGAAAGAGACTTGTATCATCACCATCCCTGAGAGACGCAGAGAGGCTGATTTGTATCACCATACATACAAGCGCGGGCGTGGACATTGGAAGTAATTTGGGAGAATGATATAAAAATACCAAAAGGATTAATTAATTTAACTTATATTTTAAGTGTTAAATTTTAAAAATTTATAACTTAATTTTCCAATTTTATAACTGATAAGTTTACAATTTATATTCTAAATTTTAACATGAAAAATAATTTTTTTATTTTTCAATTATGTTAAAATTTAAAAAATAAGTTATAAATTTATCATAATATAATTACTAAATTGAGAGATTGAGTTATAAATTTTTAAAATTTGACACTTAAGACATAACTTGAATTACTCTTTTATCTTTCTCCCAAATAATTTTGGATGATATCATTAAAGTCTATTTGGGTTCATTTTTTGTTATTATTAAATGTTGAGTGAGGGATATAAAAATTGAAGTCAGGCCTTTTTTAGCCACTATAGGATATTAATCTTCATTTTTAAATTAAAATCAAATCAGGCTCATCATGCCAGTGGGAAGGAGGTGAGCTGTTTATTTTAATGAGCCAAAACTTCAACTTGCTACAGTACCCTCCTACCGTGACGACAAGAAGCATCGAATATGGCGGTGGATGAAGTTCAGAGAGTCAACCGTACAATCATTCGTGGGATTTCCTGGTCTTAATGTGGGATTTCATGTCCTTCGCAATAAGACTTGCACAGCACAGGAAACAGTGTGTGTGAGGAGAAACTTCCTTATCAATATATGTCTTTTGTTGAAATTAACTAATGAAAGGAGCTGTGATAACCGAAATAATGGTGAGGGCATTATATTGTGTGGGTGTGTAACATGCACGCACCTTCAATTGGTTAATCAATAACCAGTCCCCGGTGGACAACAGAAGTACTCTTTATATTCTCATTTCATAGGCATCAGTTATCTTCAATTTGGTCGCGCTCGCACATCCTGTGCGCTTCTTAACTCTCTCTCTCTCTCTCTCTCTCTCTCTCTCGTCCCCAAATTGGAACGCGTTGACCTACGATGCAACATAAATTAAAGTATAAATTTATATGGAATATAAAATCCTCCATTTACGTATCCAGTGTTAAAAAAATAAAAAAATAAAACAAGTTATTCAATAATGCAACTCATATCTCATACTACAAGTATTATACAAGGGGTAAAATCAACGAGTTTTTTGGATCCAAAAAAAAAAAAACCTATCAACTCTGTTTCATTAATTGACAATCGGCTGGGGGAGGGTTTTTTTTTTTAAACTACGAGAATGAGAAAAGAATTGAGGATTACTTGAGAGTTTTAAACAATAAAATTAAAATAGTGAAATATATTTTTTTTAAACTCATCATCATCTGATCATTACATGTTTCTCCTTATCGTGTCAATGAAAATAAAATAACAAATAAAATGGAGAACTCAAATGAGGCTCTTCCGTGGAACCCATTAGGAGTTGCGTGCATGGAAAACATATAGCATCATTAATCGCAAATGCTTAGCGGTCAACACAAACATGGCGGGATTATATATACTCCACCTTGTCCCTTTCACTTCTTCATGGGATCCTTTTGCTTGTCCATTCAATCTTAATTAGATTTTCAGAATAGAGAACTACACATGTATCATCTGAAATTTCATTCAGAGGAACGCGCACGTACACATATTAAATATAAGTCAGCACTGGATTTCCGACTTTTAATTGTATTGTGTATTTGTGTGTGTTTAATTTTGGCTCGAGGAAAAAAGGTGTGTTTATGTATATCTCAATGTTGTTAATAATATTGCCTTTGAAGTTATTGTTAATAATACTGCCTTTGAAGTTAGAACCAACTTATGAGAAACAAGTCGTAGAAATCTGAAATTAGTAGTTATAATAGCCCAATAGGCAACTTGGCTGGCCGCACCTGAATGGACAACGAAATGAGAGAGTGCCTCACACGTCCTTTTTTCGTGGGACATCGGCCGCGCATGTTAACTCTTGACTTATCCGTCTCAGCTCTGAATTTGCGTTCCTAATAACTTCGATAATCTCTAACTTAATATTATATTTGTGAAAATAAAAATTATAAAAAACTTAATATTAAATTTAAACTATCTTTGATACTCCAGACTTAATATTAAATTTATTTATAATTTTTATTTTCACAGATATTATATTAAAAATATTTAAAAAATTAATTTAAAATAAATATGAAAATTATTTTGAGATGAAATGAAATGTTAGCTAGGATCACTCAAAAAAACAAAATGAGCACGCGAACGATGAGCACCAATGCCGCTTGTGACATTGAGCAAAGCTTCTCTCTACCTGCTTTTTCTTCATGCGCACCTAATGTTGTGGGTTTATGTTCTCCTTTTTATTTTATTTTTAATCATTGATCAACACACTACCTAATTCATCAAAACCAACTTCACGGGATGGATCTGCACGCTCTTGAAATGAATGTGAAGTTAAATGAACCTTTTTTCTCCCCTTTAAATTTTCATGCCAAAGAGAAGTATAATTAACCTGAAATAACTATTATTATTTCACACTTTTTTTTTCTGACCCAAGTTCAAAATACAAGAGAATCATTACCTCAAATCTAAATTATAAGATATTTTTAAATAAAATTACATATACTAATAAAACTTGTTAAATATATTTTATAATTTTTTAAAAATTTCATTCATTTAGCATTTTATTTATAAAGGAATTTTAAAAAAAGATAATATAACAAAAATATCTATTTGGTTCAAGGAGAGGGGGGCTCCAATTTGAAAGAAGAGGTTTTGAAAAGAAGGGAAGGGAAAATTTTAAAATTTTTCCTTTCCTTTCTTCTCTTTACCCCAACCAAACATAGGGTGAAAAGGTATCGTTAATAAAACTTTAATTTTATAAAAATATTTTATATTTTAAGACATAAAATTTTTTTTAAAAATGTTTTACAGCGTGGGAGCAGGAGAGTATTTTATTAGTGTGTTAAATTTATGAGACAAGACTAAATGCAAAGATATATGATTATTACAACATGAAAATAAATATTATAAAAAAAACCGACACGGTGAATGAAAACCCTGCGCGCCAAAATTACAATTATTGCCTTTGTGATTACAATTATTGAGTCAAATCATAATGGACTGTTGGACTTGCATTAAAGTACTGAATGCACGAGGGATGCAAACCAAACAAAATATGTTTATTTGCTCTATTGCCATTTGTAATCCAATTCTAACATATCTTATCAAAATAAAAAAAATAAATTTTATTAATTTTATCTTAAAATTTAATATATTTTATTTTTTTTCTCTAATAAAAATTAAAAAATTATTTTTAATAATTTTTTTAACATTTAGCAAAAAGAAAAAAGTAAAAATAAACATAAAAAATACTGACATGACACAACTTCTTGTTCAGTAGCCTTCAATTCGAATATATATATATATATATATATATATATATCAACACATTATCATTTAAAAATAAAAGAAAAACACGCGAGCACGCCCGCGAATAGTGCTGAGACACATAAGTACCTCGTAGATAACAAAATGGTTTGCATCAAGATGGGGCAGTTTTTTCATGATACTAGTAGCTGGTTTATTGTGGTCGATGATGATTCTGGTTCTCTTTATATATAGGAGTGGAGCCATAAATTTTTATTAGAGGCAAAGATAACAAAGTAGATATATATATATATATATATGATAATAAAAATATTATATATATATATATATATCACAAACATAATATGAATATTAATTTCAACATATATATATATATATATATATATTTATATTTAATTTTATGAATACATAATAAAAATAAATATATATCTTCATTCATCAATTTTTCATGACACAGGTTATTAATTATTATGTCTGCGATAAACTTTTTAGTAATACCCTTCTAGATATAAACCATTATTAAATTGATAAAAAAATCATATTTTCTACAAGTATTGAATGATTTAAATGTATTATTGGGATCTAAAATTCTACTCAATTTACAAAACTTTATTACTTACTCATTAAATTTACTATTTAATTCTTTCAATTGATAATTATAATAAATAATTATATCAACATGTTAATGAGATCAAACATAACCTCTTAGCTTTTGAATAGGAAATTTTATAGTAGATTTTGAGCACATAACATTCAATATATGTTAAAGTTTTTGTTGCAATACTCGATAAATTTTGTTAGTAATAATTTTTATAATTTTTTTTATTAAATATAAATTGAAATAGTTTATTTTTTTTAGATATAAAATGAAAGCAAATATGTTGGGATTCTATGATAACAATATATCTCCAAGCTAATGAAATAGTTGTGCTATACATACATAAAAGACTATATATAAAATTAAAATGAAATTTTTATATAATGTCTTGAGGATTCTGTAATGTGCTAATTTAAGAGAGAGATAGTATATAATTTTTATATTTTACTAAAAAAATTAAAAAAATTAGGGGCGCCTGGTCATGACCTACCTTGGTCTCCCCTGTTTATGCGGAATATGATGCACGGAGATGATAAATCTACTATTTAGATAGCTGTTATTATTTACATAAGAATGGGACCGTTGGGATGGTTCTATGAACCCCCATCCCTATTTTTTTATGTGACTTTTAACCTCTTGGAATTTTTACATCAACAGAAGCATTTCTTGCTTCTTAGTTCTATTTCAAGGTTTGAGATGGTTTCGGTGGTGTCATTTCTTTCATTTCTTTGTGCCATTTTGTGTTGACTTTAGGGTTTTTATTTTTGGTTTTTCTCTTATTTGTATGTTTTTCTGTTGTATCTTATTTGTCTTTGTAAATCCTACGTTTTTGAATGATATTTCATGTTTCTATTAAAAAAGGAAAAAGAAAAAGTTGTTCATATTCATGGGAGATCTTTTCATTCCAAAAAAAGCTTATCTCTGTTAATTGAAAATAAAGACAGCTACAATTATGAATCCTTTGATTGACGATTTCGATAATTTAAAATTAATAGTTTTAAAAATATAAATTATTCTATATTATTGTTAAAAATCGATGATTCGAATTAGCTGTAAATAAAATTTTATACAGTATTTCCTGCCACTCGAGTTACTTTTGAATCAAAGTATAACCATGTATATTTTGTAAAGATTGAAGGACAGGCAACTTTTGAAGAAAAAGGAGAAGAATAGAAGAAATGGCTTGTGTCATATCAGGGTGCCTTACATGTTAAGGACTTGACCAGCCAAAATGAAGTTATTCTAGAATATGCTGAAGAATGTAAATAATACTAACATCAATCATATTAATTGCGACTTTCAACTACAAATCGTGCAAGGTCAGGATAAATACTCCACCCTTCACAGGATCAAAATAGTAATGATATTTTTTGGGGAAGATTTGAATTTACGGTTAGGTTTCGGGCCCCAAAAAAGAAAAGCCATGATTATGATTTCTAGAAAGCGTGCCCACGGGTGACGCGCTCATCCACCATTGACCATCCAGCCTTATCGTAGAAAAATTGGCAAAATCTGGCCCCCCCCCCCCCCCCAAAAAAAAGGCAAAATGAAACCAGGATCTCCTTTGACTCATTAATAGACTTGTTTTGATTCATATTATGCTGCAATGGAACTGGGAAATTAAAATACAGCATGTATTAAGGAATCCAAATCCAGTGGCAGACAAGCTAGCAAAGAATTAAAGGGATGTTCTTACTCGTCTTTATTTGAAGTTGCTCCAAAATTCTTAAGGAGATCAGTCTCTTCTCTTCCAATAGATTGGGATTTCAATTCCCTTCCGTGTAATTTCTTTTTAATGTAATAGAAGTAACCCTCTTCTTTATTGAAAAAAAAGAATTTTTTTAAAGTGATATATAAAATATTAAGAATGAAACAGTCAATGCACATTTTTAAAACTTCAAACTTCAAACTTAAAATTGCATGTTGATTGGCTTGCCAAACAAAGTATCAAGTAGATTGATAATAGCATGCTCGTGAACTACAGTTTACTAAAATCATTCTTTGAAAGCATTTCTATGTTGTTCAAAAACTTCAAGAAATGTTTTATTTTTTGAATTATAAGGCCATGATAAAACTGTGTAAAAAAATTAAGATCTAGTGATATCTAAAACTATGAGGTTTCTATATTCATGCGGTAGTTCATTAAAAATCATAATATTACAGGTATCATGCGGAGGCCAAAGGGCTAAAAGATCAATATATCTGTTATATTCTCTATGAACATTGTCAAATGTGACTATCCAATGTCTTACAGCAAGATCTCTGATCTTCTTGATAGTGTCAGAATAAGGGTGACTCTTACGGTAGGTACGGTTAATGAGTGACAACGCCTCCATCGAATTAGAGTAAAAATTAATTCTTGGTACACATCCCAACAAAATTTAAGTCCCTTGAATATTCTTATGAGTTCTATTGCTGTGATAGGTTGATATCCAAAAAACTTGAAAAATTCTTTAATTTAATTATCCTTATCATTTTTGATGATGCCTTCATAAGCTGCAGCACTATTAGTATTGACAAAATCATCAGTGTCAAGTCCAACCCATCCGTATTTAGGTGGGCCCATTTTCCTTCATTTGTGGAGTTGCTTTTGCCCAAGCGGTTAATCTTGGATAGAAGCTTCAAATCATTATTTATTTGTTGAGTGCTAGAAAAGGTAATATCGCTATTAAAAATGTCATCTGTCGAGTATAATATTTTGCATCTAATTTTTTAAATATTCCAACAAGCTTGTGCCTTGGCAAATGAGAAGAGTTTAAAATTGTATTAGTACCTATATGCAGCTCGGGGTGAGACGTGTTTTTCGAGAAAGCGACATACGTGCTGATTGGCTTGCAAATTTTAGTATTAAGCAAGGCCAGAAATGCAATGTTTGTTTGGAATCTCTTCATGAGCTCTAAAACTGTTTGTATCGAGACATTTTGGTGGTCTGTGTCCCTCGTTTTTCATCTAGTACAATAATATAGTTTTTTTTCATAAAAAAATTAATGCATGATCTAGTTTAATATTTTTTTAGTATATATCTACTCCCTTATTGACTAATTGGTAACATTTATTGGATCTATTAACAATAAAAAATTTCATAAAGACACTTTCTCAAATGGCATCAAAGCGTCAGATTTTAATTTGGTGAACATAATAAAGATACAATTTTCTTTTACTTTTTTAACTTTATTATTTGAAAATCTAACGAAAAGGAAATATCCTAAAATGGACCCCCCCCTCTGACACATACATGAAGTTAGCGATTGTTTTACGGTGTGTTTGGTAGAACAAGGTGGAAGGGATAGAATGGGAGAAAGGGGAAATGAAAGGAGAAGAATTCTAATTATCTCTTATTTGATTCAAGAGGAAGAGGAAGAAGGGGTAGCTAGTAATTAAATTGACCATTAAACCCTTATCAAATTTAAATTGTTTCCTACTTTTACTTTGCTTTTGTTTAAAAAATAGTTATATTCTAATATGTTAATTTATACATATGACATGTTATACAATCTCATTTTGTCGAGCCTCTATTGCAATTTTGAATTATGTAAATTAAATTTTAACAATATAAATTAATTTACGTTTTTAAAGGTCATTAAATTCATTTCAATGGTTTACCATATACAATGAACTGTCTAGTTAATAAATACAAGCCATCCATGACTAATACAAAGCACCTCAAAACTCAAATGAAGGGATAAGTAAAATAAAAATGAAAAAAAAAAGGAAGACAAAATTACAGATTCAGTTGGTAAAAACTGAGAAGCAGATGAAGATGCTAGGTTTAAACTCTAAACAACAATAAAGTCAGAAACGGAGTTGGGCATGGAAGGTCCTATGCTTAATAATCCCTCTATAAAGTGCTGCCCTATTGGGAGGCATTACGTCCTCTAATTTACGACCCTTCTCCTCCTCTTTCACCTCCGCTGCAACTTCTATCACTTTCTCTGCGAACCGCACCTTCTTCTTCTTCCCTTGTCCCTTCTCACAATTACCTTATATTCACAAACCTCACCACATTTTACCCAGAAATAAAATCCATATATATATATATATATATATATTTCGGGAAAGATAAATAAACTTGGAAAGGCAAAAAAGAAAAGAAAATTGTACCAGAGATTTGGAACTCCAACTTCCTCATGAAGTCAGACAGCAAGCGCTTTTGGAGGTGGTGAACCAAGAAAGCTATGCTTCCTGATACGGCAAAGACGGCCACCACTCCATACCTGCTGGGGCTCTCCATCATCATCATCATCGTCTCCGCTCTGCTGTTGGATTTTAAGGTCTCTGGACGTATTTGGATTACAGAGGGAGAAGCCAAATACTAGGCTTGTTCGAGAAAGAAAAAGGGCATGGAGAGAGGCATGAATTGGAAACTTAAAGACGAAGACAGGGGGAGAAGAATCATTGTTATTTCCGCGGTAGAAGAGGGAGGGAAGAAAATTATGAGACAAGAAAAAAAGTGAGTTTGGTTGTTGAAGTCTCTGTAGTTTATATATACATATATATATATATATATATACATGGAACGTGTGGAAACGGAATTAGGCTCTTTCTTTGTAAGGCAAACGGTCGCTTTTGTTTACCTATTTTATTTAACACGCTCAAAATTCTAACCTCAGGCATTGACACTAATTGGTTGGAGAAGACCTCAAATAGTGAATCTTCCTTTTTTTGGGGCCCCACTAAACGGCGACTCAATTTTTATGTGTCCAATATTTCTGTGTTCTGAATCTTTTACTTGTGTCTGTCTCTGGTTTATCCATGTCTTGGATACTATATGACCCACCCATTATATGAATCCCCCTATCCTTTGTGCCCCCACATTCGGGTTTTTATTTAGCTTCCCGAAAATAACATAACTGCAAAAGCACATAATTTTTTTTTTCTAAACATGGTGCCTTTTTTTTTTCTTTTTTTGGTAATCAGGAATTCAGTTTTGCTATTTATTCTTGAGGTCATCTTCCACGGCCCGTGTTACTCTTAGCAATATCTCAGTAAGGAAAAGGCTATGATATTAAATTATTAATTTTGAGCATAATTGTCAACAGAGGGTCCATAGCTCAGTGGTAGAGCATTTGACTGCAGATCAAGAGGTCACCGGTTCGAACCCGGTTGGGCCCTCTTATATGATCCTTTTTTTTTCATTTAACCAGTCTATTATTTTTCATTCTTCCTCCCGTTCCATAGGGAACCTTATTCTGATTGACAAACTTTTCAAGAATTGATATTCAAACATATAGTTATAATTATAACAAGTACTTGAAAGGAAGTTTTCTGTTAAGCCTGTTTGGGTCGGAAAGCAAGCCAGATAATTGAGGTTGTGCTGTTCGACGTTCAGCTGAAAGTAATCGGTTTTTGCATATGTTTGGCGTTCCCTGTATTTTGCTAATGATAAGAAGGTTGGATGCTGTTGAAGAGCCTCCCTTCCTAGTCCATCTATCAAATATACTAATTGTCCAATAAAATAGAGCATACGATCCATTGATTTCTCGGCCGAAAAATAAGTCAATTCTTAAAATTCCCTTCTATTCTAACACCCCCACACACGCAAAATTACACAAGCGCATGCTATTATTAATTTCAGCTTTTTTTTTTTTTTTAAAGGAAAACCAGTAACTTTAGGTCTGTTAGCTGTGGAAGATTTTAGACTAAGGAGAGTCGGAAAGAAAATTTTGCTTGGTGTGGGGTGGAAAGTAGAATGGGAGGGGAATAAATCTGATGCTCTATTTGTTTGGGTACATTTTTATGTGCATATCTTTCTTCATTATTAACACAGCATACATATTTTTCCCCATCTTCTATGCCCCCTTATTTTCCCCCCATTATTCGCATCTCCTTTTTATCAGTTAAAAAAACATATTACAAAATAAGGAATGCACTAGCGCATGCAAAGCCAATTTTCCAAAAAATGCCATGGTTAAATTAGCTTTCTAGACACAAGCCACCGGCAGTTTTCACTGTAGCAGTGACAAAAGAGCTTCGGAATCTAGAACTGCCATTATCTCAGCTCATTTTTCAAGTTGATCCAAAATTAAACTTAAAAATGATGTTACTTGAATCTCAGCTCATTTTAAATCCCATATTCCATTATTCAAATACACATTCCAAAACAAACGTCACATCTGAATTGCTTTTATTCTTTTTTTGACATACCAAGCGTACTATTTTAAAGTCCAGTTTCATTCCTTTTCTTGTTTTTATTTATAATTGCATTTCCTTTTCAGTTCCGCCAAGCAGGGCCTTGGTGGTTTGTACATTCAATGAATTAAGCAAACAACAAACCCCCTCTCCCCAAGAGAAAAAAAGGGTGAAAAGTGAAAACAGAGACTGGATTACTGCCAGCCTGAAGATCATACTTAAATCATCTATAATAAAGTCGGACAATTTCCCTTATGATAGTTTTTCAATTCCTCCTTTACCTTGCGATCTCACTCTTTGATTAATATAAATTGTCTTATTATTAAAAAAAAAGTGGGACAAAGGTTATCAAAATCATGTTGTGAGCAAGAGAATCAATCCTCGGCCAAAAAAAAAAAAAGCAAGAGACGAAATCCGGAGCTTCAAAGTATAATTACATATAATAAAAGACATCTTCACATGATCGATCTTGATACAGTTAATATTCAGAAATTAGTGGCATATCGAAGCAGATTTATTGCAGAACGAATCACAAGATACTCTAGAACTTAGAATTATGCCTCAGGAACCTGCTAAAGCAATTAAGCACCTTTCCCTGCTGGCTGTTCCAACCATGTCTGATGCACATGCACCCAGCTGAACTGGCCCGAATCCTGAAAGTCATATTCACTCTTCTCAGTAAACAAAAAAGGGACCTCATTAAAATTATTTAATGCATTTAATTGGGCTGAAAATTTGTTTGATGAATTAAACTTCACTGATCAACCTTTTTCCTTAGTATGACAGAATTCACACATCCTTGCAGCATCTCACCTACAAGGACAGCAAATTAGTAGTGGAAGGCAATATACACAAATAAAGTTTAACCCTAGGCTTCAAGGGAGATTTTCTAACAATCTTACAGATGTCCAGCCACAGTTCCACATAAATCGACTGTTGCACATAGTAAGGAGTCACAGCGCGCTTACATAACATGCTATGGCTTTTTCTTTCGGAGATAACGAGCAGAAGGAACTAAAGACCATGGTAGTCTAGTAATGTGAGAGGAGGAAAAAATTCTCACCACATGACTCCCACACATCAAACTTCACCAGCCAAGCATCTGAACTAAGCTGAGTAGCCAACACCCCGTCCACCCAAATCCTATATTGTTTTCCCTGCTTGTCCCCATAGGAATCTCTGAGAAATTTTACAAGCACCCCAATTTGATGTTCAGAACCAGAGGGATGAATAAAAGTGCCAGACGGATCCTGCATATTTGAAGAGAATGGTTGAGATAGATTTTAAGATGAATACTAAATAGTGTTCCATCATAACTCTCATAAGTAAATTAGTGTAAAATTGTAAAATGAAAGATATTAGAGATGTAAATAGAATGGACAAGATGCGATACAGTGTCCCGGGGACATGGAAGAGCAATAGCTATGCTTACTCAACCAAAACCAAATTATCATAATATTAGACAAACTCCTGGGGTCCAAAGATAGCAGACATACATAAACTGCTTCTAAACCTGCAAGGAACTGCTCAGACTTCTCAACTTCAGCACGTCTCCACTTTTCACTCAACAAATTAATTTTTACGATTTCATGTCCTGGAGATGCATTTTCAACATCTTTTGCAACGTCTGAAACATCTCTTGGAGTCTGGTTTGTGCCTAACTTAAAGTGACCAATGGCTTGTATAATCCCAGATGCACATCGCTCTGTGGCATGGATAATTTTGGGGTTGTCTTTGACATTTTTGGCATACCACTGCAATAACTCTTCTTGGGCATTGCTCACCTACATGATGAATGAAAATGGACTAAGTTAGCAAAAGATATTGTCACTGATAAATCCAAACCAACATTATTAGGAAAATTATGGCAACAAGCAAATTGAACCACCAACCATGACACCATAGACTCCTGGAATGCTGAATAACTCGGCATCATTTCCAGAGTCACCACAGACAAGTGTGTCAATGGGGCGCTTTCCCTCAGTCTCAAATTTTTTTAGCAGATATGCAAGAGCTTGACCTTTGCCAGCACCTTGTGGTAATATGTCCAAATCAATTCCTCCACTATATATAATTTTAACATCCAACTGCCAAAATGTGAAGTGCAATCACAAAACTATCTAATTTATTATATCAGAAAAACCAATTGTCAGTTTACTGCTGACAAGATGCACACAAAAATTAGTTGATAAGAAATGAGGATTCCTGTACTGGTGAAGACAACAATTACAAGAAAGGAAATATATCTTTACCCCACGCTTTTGCAATGTCTCAGAAAGAGCTTCTATCACATTTTGAGCCTTATCTTTTTTGATATAAAAACTTACTTTGTGGGGTCGCTGCTCTGATTCTGCCTGCAATACAGGACCTCCATTAATTATCAATTCATTTAATGATTCCATGCAAAGCGATTTTGTAGGGGAATCTAACAATTCATACTAGATATCAACAGCTGAACCACAAACAACAACCAATCAATCACACTGTGACTAACTATAAATTATACCTGACAAGTAAGTTCAGAAAATTTGCTTGCTTCCTTAATGACAATATTCCTGTCCCATTTCTGATTCAAAAATTCTTCCCACCCAACATCTGGCACCATTGATTTACCATAAGTTATCTCAGTTCCCACTGACATTATGGTTATATCAGGAGTTATCATGGGTTTCTCCTTCCTCAATTTTTTGTAAAGTGTAGGTGACCTTCCAGTTGAGAAAACTAGCAGAGAATCGTGACGATGGTAGGCTTCCCAGAGGGCATTAAAGCGGAGGAGGGAAAGGTTCTCAGCATCATGGTGATCAACCTACAAGCAGAACATATTCTCCAAAGAAATCATCATCTTCAAAACATAATAAAGCATCAAAGCTGCAAAGACAAACAAATATGAAACATACCATTGTGTGATCAAGATCTGAGACAATCATGAGACGAGCAGGAGATTTTAGCCTATCCATGTTGTCAATCAATCCCCGATTTAATCCTGTAAGCACACAATGCTTCAGTATTCATCTGAAAGTAAGCAAGCACCAAAAATTGCGAAAAAACAACAAAGTAACTTCATTCAAGATTGTATAGGCATCTTATTTTGCATAGACACATGCCTAAACTTTGCTATCCCCCTATTTTATATGTAACTTCGACTCTGGCATGGCAGAAGCACCAGATATCAGAAAATGGTAACAAATATCTTTCTTTTCCGTTTTGAATTAGAGAAGGATAATGAGTTATGAGGTTTTCTTTCTTTCTTTTTCCGAGCAAAAAAGATAATTTATCTGATAATCTTTATATCCTGATAGTAGACAAAAGAGAATGTTGAATATTTAGAGTAGAAAATTGCATGTTCATCTATATTAGAAAACATTGCCAGAACTTTCTTTAGAAGCAAAAATAGCAAAACCCTTAACATTTCCAAAACTAATAAAAAGTTCTATCACCAATGTAACATTTCGAAGGTAGTTTAAAAACATAAGCGTTGCGAAGACACTAACAATCTACGAGGAACCCATATCTATTACGGAAAATGAATCTCGTAAACCGCATCGACTCCGGTAAATCCTATAACTAAATTCGTTAACCTTGTAACTAAAGGGGCCTTCTAATTGTCCAAAAAAGAGGAAGTTATCCACTTTCGGAAGCCAAATTCACTTCTAGGACCTCCCATTCTACCTAGGTGCCGATAGAGAGAAACTGATAACAAAATAAATTGCCAAACTAGGGGAAGCGATCGAACTCAAATTCCAAATTCTACAGCAAATCGACAAGAATGCCATGAATTGAATCACAAAACAGAAGAGAATGGTGTTTGCAGGGAAATAAGTGGGGCTAGGATTACCTGCAAGTGTTTTAGATATTTGAGAAGACAAGAAGGATTGGGAGAAGGTAATTGAGATGCGGAAGATGAATGGAATGGGTAGAGATCAACCGAGAACGAAGAATCGGATCGAAATTCGTTGGCGCTTCTTTCATGGGAGAAGAGACGAGCACACATAAGCATAAAAAATACTCTCTTCAATAAAAAAATATAAAATATTTTTTAAATAATTAAATATTTAAACATATAAATATTTTTAATCTTTTAAAATATAATTATTATTTTTTAAAATTAATTTTATTAATAATGACTTTATATTTATTATAAAGTATTCAATAAAAATAAATATGAAAAGATAGAATTAATTAAAAAATGGGTAACTATTTTATTGGGAGTAAAATTTGGTTAAAAATTTATTATATTTTTAAACGGAAGGAGTATTAAATAAGTAAAAAGTAATATAAAATATAGAGAAAATTACATTAAAATCTCACACACACAAAAATAATTACGATAAAATTTATTGACAATTAAATTAAAAATATTAGAGATAATTATATTGAAATCTCATGCCAGAAAATTAATTATGGTAAAATTTATTGACAACTGAACTAAACTGCACAATTTAGTTCAGTTGTCAATGAACCTTATAGTAATAAATTTTTTTATATGAAATCTAATTATAATTCTTCTTATAATATATTCAAGCCAAAATTAAGTGTTTGGTTGCATGAGAGGGGGAGGCGAAGTGAGGGATTTTAATAAAGGGAGGGAGATGTTTCAATGTAACCTTGTTTGGTTTAGGACTGTGCAATTTACCCGATAACCTGTTTACCCGCTCATACCCGCCCGACCAGTATTTAAACGGGTCAACCCGTACCCGCTATTTGAGAAAAATAAATGGGTATGGGCAGGTATATACCCGTATATCAATAAACGGGCAGGTGACAGGTAAGGCTACGGGTGGCCCGTACTCGCCCATTTATATTTTTAAAAAAACATTTGTTGCCACTGGATCACTGGAGTCTGGACTGAGATTGGGATGCATCTTCTGGGCATCTAGCTTCTGGTTTCAAACTTTTAGACTCTGCAGACCGTTTGGGCCCATGCATTTAGTTCCATTCCAAACCTGCTACAGCGCTACCCATAAGGCCGTGAGTCTGTGACGTCTGATGTGAACCAGCTCTATTTTAGCTCAACTCTATTTTAGTTAGCCGTGAGTTCGTGACCCGTGACGCATTGTTGATGCCTTCCATGTGTGTGTCGGTGTGTCAGATAGTGAGTCTCAGCTGTGCGTGTGCCTTAAACAGGTCCTGACTCTTGAGTAGTGTGTTAAGTGCCGACAGCCGATTACAGAGCTGTAATCTTGTGAGCTGATCATCCTCTCGTCCTTGGTAGACTGCCACTGTGCTTCTCATCCTCTGATTTTTCATTTTCCTTCACCAATAGCCACGCCAGGTCGCCAGCCATAACCAGTCGCCCTTCTGCCCAGCTTCTTTCAGACAAATCAATCGTCTCCCCTCCTTTGTTAGTGACTTCACATCTGTCGATGAGTTTGATGGGCTAATGGCTCATAATCTCAAGTTTAAAATTTTAAGTTTTCTTCGTTCTAACAAGCTTCGTTGCTTCGGTGCTTCCTTTTCAGTTTTCATAGCCAGTCGAGTAAAGCTTGCTCGGGATTTCAACTTCTCTGAGCAGCATTCTTATTTGTTCGGGATTTCACTTCACGGCTTCAGTTTTACTGAATCACTGTACAACACTACAGCGTTCAGCTAATCAGCTATTCACCATTTTACATTCACTGATTTTATTTTCTCCTCTTTGGTTATATTTGTGCATTCTCGTCCTCTTCTTCGGCTCTCCAGTTATAATCTGTCGGTAATTTGGTCTGAACTTCTGGGTGAATGATACACTGATCATATTGAATTTTAGTTTGAACTCTCTGGACTCTGCCACTTTGGTTATATTATGTTGATAATTTGATTTGAACTCTTGATTCGACTCTCTGGTTCAACTCTGTGGTTATATTGAATTTTAAATTTATATGCATGTTTGAGTGTTTGGAAGATTCATGATTCTTTAGTTAATTAATCATATTTTTAAATTTTTCTGGCTGAGTGTTGTTGGTTTGGTATTCTACTATGTCTATAATTCTCACTGATAGCAAACAAAGGTTACAGAGCTATATATTTTAAGAAAATTCTTAGATAAATTTAGTCTATTAAAAATTCATAAAACTTCTACATTTGCTTTAATTTACTATTGGTGGCATATTTTTTTTAATGTTAAAGTTTGTCCTTTTTATTATTTTGATTTAGAGACTCTTTAGTCTTTCCCACAAGACATTGTTCATTTCCTAAGGCTTGTTGGTATTTGGTAATTGTATTTGTATTGTGTGTGATTGTTAATGTGATATACCTAACATTAAATATGTCTATGATTGTGGTTTTTTTTGGTTGTTATATAGTTTTTACTTTAAAATTCACTATGGAAAATGTGCAAGCTATGGGAGGGGACCATGAACCTAAAACACCATCACAGCACCCATTGAGTCTAAACCTACCTAAGCTGAAAAAGCACCATCCTCCAAACGTAAAAGGAGCACAACATTTGAAATGTGGAATCATTTTGAAAAGTTTATAAACAAAAAAGGTGAGCATTGAGCCAAATGCAACTATTGTGGAAAGGATTTTGCTGGCCATTCTTTTAAAACTAGGACTAAGAACCTTTGGCGGCATTTTGATTCTTGCCTAAAGAATCCAAATAAAGCTAAGGCGGGACAGTCCTTATTCTCTACTTCATTTGATAAATCAATGACTCATCACCCGTATAATGCATAACAGTGCAAAAAAGCAGTTGCTGAATTCATTATTTTGGATGAGATGCCATTTTGAGTTGGGAAGGGCAAGGTTTTAAAAAAATATTGGAAGTGTTTGAATCGAGATTTACATGCCCCTCTCGTACCACTATGGCTAAGTTCTGCTACAAGATATATTTATAAGAAGCGAAACGTTTGAAAAAGTATTTTAAGAAATCTAAAGTTTGTGTGTCACTCACTACAGATTGTTGGACTTCAATTCAAAATTCCAACTACATGTCTTTGACAGCTCATTGGATTGATAAGGAATGGACATAATAAAAACAAATTTTGAATTTTTGTATGGTGGAAAACCATAAAGGGGATACAATTGGCAATGAAATTGAGGGATGCTTATTCTATTGGAGTATTGAGAAAGTATTTGCAATTACAGTTGATAATGCTTCTTCTAATGATTCTGCTATTGTGTTTTTAAAAAAGCGTTTGAAGGATTTAGGAGGTTTAATGTGTGATGGAGAATTCTTGCAAATGCGGTGTGCTGCTCATATTTTGAATTTAATTGTTTCAGAAGGCCTTAAAGATATGAATCAATCTATTGAACTTATTCGGCATGCAATCAAGTTTGTTAGATCTTCTCCTGGTAGGCTTAAAAAATTTAAGGAGCTTGTTGAAAATTTGAGAATTGATTTAAAGAGTCTTCTTAACATGGATTGTCCCACTAGATAATTTACATAATTGTTAAATTATGATTGTTTGCATTATGATATGCAATTTTTTTTCTAACATTTAAATCTTTTGCTTATCTTAATAAGTAGAATTCCACATACATCATGTTGTAAAATGCTGTTAAGTTCACTAAGGTCTTTGATAGAATGGAAGATGAGGATCAAGATTACAAGAACTTCTTCAAAAAGGAAGTTAAACTATCTTCCAGCTTAACCTGTGTTGATAGGATGGAAGAGGAGGATGAAGATGAACTTGGCGATCATGATAGTGATGAAGGTACAGTTAAACCTCCTAATGTTTATGATTGGAGTATGGCAAAGGAATTTCTCACCTTTTTAGAGTTGTTTTATACTATGACTCTTCAATTTTCTAGATCAAATTATGTCACATTAAACATATGCTTTCAAAATATAGTTGCAATCAATACACGATTGGATTCAATTGCAGCTGAATTTAATTCTTTGTTGAGTGACATGGCAGAAAGGATGTAAAGTAAGTATGACAAGTGCTGGGAAAAGGCAGAAAACATGAATCCATTGTTAGTGACAGATGTGATTCTTGATCCTAGATATAAATTTTCTTATATTAAAGTTGCTTTTAAACATTTTATTGGTGATTACACGAAGAGGGAAATGATGAAAAAGAAGATTATAGGGCTTTTGCATCGCTTGTTTGATGAGTACTCTTCAACTCTTACAGCCAGTGGTAGTGAACCATCTGAAATTGGTACAGAGGTGGGGGATAGCAGTGCCAGTGGTGGGGGAAAGTAAGTTCTTCCATCTTCTAAAAAAATTATTGATGTGGCAATGCAAGATTTCTTAGCCACTGCAATGAATAAGCATCCAAAGAAACCAATTTCAAAAGTAGAAGAGTACCTAAATGCAAATTTAGTTGATGCTTGTGATGATAGTTTTGACATTTTGGCATGGTAGAAAGTGAATTCTTCCAAGTATAAAGTTCTGGGCTTGATTGCGGGTGATTTGTTGGCTATGCCTGTCTCCACAATGTCTTCAGAATCTGTTTTTAGTATCGGAGGTCGAGTGCTAGATACTTTCAAGAGTTCCTTATCTTCAAAAATGGCCGAGGCACTCATTTGCACCCAGAATTGGCTATCATCAACATCATGCACCTCATTGGAAGAGATTGATATTGACTATTTTGATGAGACTTTACGTGCTGTTGATGGTAATAATAATATGAATAAATTATTTTATTTATATTCATTTTAATTCTCCATATTATATAATATTTATTATTATTATTTACTAATCTAATTGTCTTAATTTGTCTTGTAAAGGAAGAGTCAATAGCTTAATCTTTTGCCATATTAAGTGACTTTGAAGAAAATAAATGAGGACCAATGAGACTAAATGGGTTTTCACTTTAAGAATTAGAAATATTGATCCATATTTATTTAGTATTTGTTGTTAAAGTATTTGTCCTTGTATTATTTAGAAATTTAAACTTTTAGAATGATGCTACTTAAATACTTATATTAAGTTATAGTGAGGTGAAAATCATATGTTTTGAACTTTTAATTCTTTCTTTTTTTTAAGAAAATGGGTATTATGGGTAAACGGGTGGCCCATACCCGCCCAAACCCATTTACACCCGTTTAAAAATGGGTGCAAATGGGCATAAGTGGGTACGGGCGGGTTGCCACCCGTTTATCCATAAACGGGTGAGTAACGGGTACAGCCACGGGTGGCCCGTACTCGCCCGTTTACACCCCTAGTTTGGTTTAAGAGAAGAGAAAAGGAAAAATAATTATATATATATATGTAAATAAATTTACTTTTATTTTATGAAAATTATTTTTTTAATAAACCATAGTTATGATTGTTTTTAACATGTAACTATAAGTATATAATTATCATTGTTAAATATATAAGATTATAATTATAATACATAATTATTATTTGCAATACACACACACATAATTTTATCTTTTATTTAAAAAGGGCATATTAGTCATTATGCAATAAAATTATATCCCTTTCTTCCTAATGCCCTTACCTTTTCAAACCAAACAAATCAAGGAGAGTAAAATCTCTTCCCTCCTTTTTCCCCAATCAAACAATACCTAAAATTCTATTGTGATCCCTTGTAGTGATAATATTTTTAAAATTCCATCTCTCAGGAATTGTTCCGTGTGTAGTAGCAATGGTAATGTTTTTCTAGTAATCTGTTTAAAATAAAAGTTAATTCCAATCTGTTCACCCCAAAAAAAAAAATTAAAGCCAACCTATTATTAATTTTGTATGGTGACATTGCATTATATTGGTAATAAGATATTATTAGTAATCATTTTATTTATAAACAGACTTAAATTAAAAATATTTATTTGTACTTATAAAAAATATATATTCGCAAAAAAGTGGCTGTTTTATTTTTTTATATAAAAACTAAAACAGAAAAGTTATTTTTATGAATAAGTAAATAAAAAATTATATATTAATAATAGGTGGCATGAAAATTTTAATCATATTCGAAGCATGGAATGAGGAGTGGGCCCTTAGCACTGTTAAGAAGGTGGGCAATTTTCTCTGGAAGCAGCACAGCATCGGACCCAAAAAAGGGTTTGCCTTTCAGTCTTTCATCGATTCACTGGTAAAAAGAAAAAAATCATTTGAGTTGAAGGTTTTTTTTTTTCCCCTCAATTATACTTAAAAAATTACTAGAGATCATAAATTTAACTTAAGATTAATTTTATCTCTTAACATATGAAATTTATTCTCTCATCATCATAATTAGAGTAAATAATTTGGATCAAACTCAAACTTTTACTTGCTTAAAAAATTTTAAGACTAGACCTAAAAATAATATTTTTTAAATGTTTGGGTTTATATAATCAAACCCAAATAGGCTCAAAAAATTCAAGCCAAGTCCAATCGAGTTTGAACTTAGCCTGAATATCCGAAAAAAAATTATTATTTTTAAAATTATAATAAATATTAATTAATTTTTTAAATTTTATGTCATTTTATATTAAAATATCATATAATTGAGTGCATTACTATTGTTATTTTTTAAAAAAATTAAAAATATTAATATTTCATATTTTATTAATTTTAATCAATAAAATGTCTCAAAATAATATTTAAATTATATTTTAATATTATTTTACATTTTATGACCCAATTATTTTTTAAATTTTTTTGAGCCCTATACATATTCAAAAAAATATATTTTATATTTTTTATAAAATAAGATAATTACTTTTAAAGAAAAAATTAAATTAAAAGTAAATTTAACAATAAAATTAGGGCATGTATGAATTCTCAATTCTACTATTAGATAAATATAATAAATAAAATAATATTTTTGAATAATTATTTTGTTATTGTCTAGGCCAGAGTTGGTTAAAAATTAAAAATAAACTATAATAAATACTCCTCATATATAAGGGTCAAAGAATATAAAAGATTAAAGAAAAATAATTTCAAAAAATAATATTTTACTCATAATTAAATAATTTTATTTTATAAAATATAATAATGAATATTTTTTTCATATTTTTAAAAATAAAAAATATAGTTTACTCAAAAGTTATTAAGAACTTTAAATTAATTGGGGCAATAATTTTAAATTAGTGATCTAATTATAATTAAATTGAAATCAACTTGATCATAATTAAAATATACAAAATATTTTTATATATAATCATAATAAGAGTAATATTTAAATAACTAAGACATTAACTTACAAATAAAAAAAGCATTTATGAATAAATTACACATGATAGATAACACAACAAAATAGTAACAGAATTGCTTAAATATAAAGTTAATAACTTATTATTATTTTTCTTTTATTCTTTTAAAGTTAAAACATTTTATACTTAACATAATTATTTAAAAATTAAAATTAATTTAAAGAATTAAAAAATATTTTTAAAAAATTATTAATATTTGAATTAGTTTAAATAAGTCTGAAATTTAAAGGTGTCAAAATTATAGTTGACTATATAAACTTTTAGACGTGATAAGATACCTTAACTTCATAACATTTGAATTACCACTCTAACGATGGCATTAAAAATGCCAAGCGTACATTTGTCAATCATGGGTTCCACCATTTTTTTTATTACCTAAAGCCTCCCTTTCTCCTCTTTGTGCTATTTACTTTGCCACTGCGAAAATGAAAGGGACATGCATGATGCAATGACTGTCTATCGTACTTGTTAAGGATGGTATGCCGGCACCGAGTTATGGTCCCATGGTGAAGATTAGAGGATCGCTGATTATGTTACATAGATGCTAATACGCACGTATCCCATACGTTCACAATTTTATTTTTAAAAATATAAGATATAATGCATTTTTTATACATGCAAATGTATTTATAAAAAAATTATAAAAACATTAAAAATATAATTTCAATCTAAAAAATATTCAACATAGCATATATATATATATATACTCCCTCCATTAAAAAATATAAGGTATTTTTTAAGGAGTTGAATGTTAAAAAATGTAAGGCATTTTTAATCTTTTGAAGTATAATTATTGCTTTTTTTTTTAAAGTGCCTCTATTTTTTTTAAAGTGCTTCTATTAATGAATGACTTTATATTTATTATAAGGTGTTTAATGGGAATATATATAAAAAAATAAGGTTAGTTTGAAAATATGTAACTACTTTATTAGGGATAAAATTCAATTAAAAATGCCTTATATTTTTTAACGGAGGAAATAGTTTTTTATAGTAATACCAAACAAAATGTAATTATTAATTATATGTTTATTCCATCTCTACCTAATTGCCTATGGTCTAGTCTCTACAAATAGTTTTATCCTAAGGATTTATGTGCCAAAAGATTATATTCTTACATTTTTATAATAAAAAAAAATATAATTTTTATCCTTTTATTATGTCTAAAACTTTTTTTAAGGAAAACATAATATTTGACTTTAAAAGAAAATCATGGAAATATATTAGAAACAAAAAAATTAATATCATGATATTTAATAAAATTTAATTTTTTAAAAACAATATTAAAATATCTACTTTTAAATATCAACTTAAAATTAAAAAGTATTGAATACATATTAAAAATTAATTTTTTTAAATTAAAAATAATATTTTGATGCTCTATTAATACATATATAAAAAAAATACCAACAAGTTTTGCTATCATAATATATGAGATAATTTAATGTATTGACGCTTCATAAATCGATGAGTCAATCTCATATCAAAACTTGCACGATACTGTTCATTATTTATTTGATATCTTTGACGTGCGAGTAGAAGATCCTCTAGACAATCCCCTGGCCTTGCAATGATGCCACCTCGAAGGTGGCGCCATGGAACAAAATTATGGCAGTTTTTGGTGATATTCAACTTTTCCTTTGAATTGGTACACAAGCATATGAATCATTTTTTAGGTGTGGAGATTCGATGTACCAAACATGGCATGTACATGCTCTAAAGTATACTAACAAAGAGTTGTTATTTTGTCTCAACTCGTTGGAGGTGGGTGGCCATTGGGGTGGCCGGTGATGCAATTTATGTAGGAGGAGGAAGAGAGGCGCGTGCTCATTGAGGTGGCATGTGAGAGAGGGAAGGAAGGAGGAAAGAAGGACACAGGAGGGAGAGTAGGGAAGGAAAGAGGAGAGAGAGGCATATTTTTTTATACTATAAAAGATATTCAAAATGATGGGACTCATATATAACAATAGAATTGAGGAAGTTAAAATGAAAGCCATGGAAACAAAAAAATTTGTAACTTAAGGGATAAATTGACTTCAACTTAAATTTAAAATCTCTATTAACTTTTCATGTATGGTTGAAAATCAAGAGGACCCTTAATTTTTTTTGTTTAGGTATATTAATGAACAAGCAACTGTCATGAGCAGTGGCATATTTAAGGGAGGTTTGGCAGCAAAGCTTTTACCAACACATAGAAGGAGAATATTTAGGTAAATTGGGTGTGTCACACTATTTATAATATGTTCAATTAAAATGCTTAAAGTAATATGAATAAAATTTCTTGCGATATTTTTTAATTGATTTTATGTTTACAACACAATGCACATTTGATTTACTGTTTTTTATTTCTTTACTATTATTAATATTATAATTAATTTATATTTAATATCATATAAATATTATATTTTTATTAAATAAATTATAAATGATATAATGCATATGATCTACTTAGAAATTTTTCCATGTAAAATAGCATATTCGTTGTTGTCACTTTTTTTTTGGGGTCCAACTTGTAATGTAAATTAGGAAATGTCGAATGGCCCAAGTTCAAGCCAAACCAAAATATTCAGCCGCAAGTTAGGCTTTCTTTTGCCAGCCCAGGAGAGACTTGCAATTGGACCTACTGAGGGTCCAGTGTGAAACACAAGTCTTTTTGGGTAAAGAGAGATCACTTGAACTTGAATATTTACCAACGAAAATTAACTTATGAATAATAAGGGGTCTCGTTACTTAACTAAATAATTAAAATTTTAACCTTTAATTTTTATGCATGTAACAATTTAATTGGAAGAGGTTTGTTTACTGCTCTCAATATCTTGGGGAAGCTATTCTCTACTCTCTGTGGAGGCTTATTTCTATTATGAAAAAAAAAACAAGAAATTAAGCATGCAAGTCTATAAAGCTTGATTTGAAATAACTCAATTTTTATATTAGTCCCTACATGTTTAAAAATAACTATAAAAAATTAAAGTTATTTTTGAATAGCGGAAGTCAATGCTTTAAATAATTAAAACTATAAGAATAAGGTATTATTAAAAAGAAAAGAAATCAATCATGCTAGCCTGTAAACCTTGATTCAGTATAATTCAATTTTTATGTTAGTCCCTACCTGCTTAAAAATAAAACTAAAAAGAATAAATTATTTTTGAATATTAAGGGTTAACATTTTAAATAATTAAAACTATAGAGATTGGGTTGCACAACATCAAAAACCAGAAACAAGTATTAATCAAGTCAAAACTATAAATATTAAATGATTAATTTTACACACACATAAAAGCTACATACTTTTATTTTTATATTTTTTGAGTTATTTCTAAATTTATATTGCGTAATTTATTATCTACCAATTATTATTGGTCCGTTTGAATAACTTTAAAAAGTATATTCAAATTATATTTGAGATGTGCTTTTATTAAATTCAACAAATAATTGGATACTCTAAATGGACTTTTGACAGATATAAGTTAAAAATTAAATACACAGTAATCACATGATCAAATTATTTTAAACTATTATTATTCATAAATATTAAAAAAAATACAAATAATAAAAATCCCATCAAGGAAAACAGGAAGCGGAGAAACCGAGGAAAGCTTCAAGTTGGATGTGGCAAGGCAACCTCGCGTTGGCTTATTAGGAATGATAATGATGGGTACAAATATATACAGGCAGTCAGGGACAAAGAGGCGAGGATGAAGCAAAAGCATGTCTGAAATTTCGCAGCCTCCAACGCCTATCTTGCTAGTTTAGTATTCCAAGTTTCAGCATCTTCGAAAATACATTACGTATAGAAAATTAAAGAGCATGAAGCTTCATTGACGCTCGGCATTTCAATCTATTTGATGAAAACCCTAGCAACTCAAACTATAAGTTATAACGTTCCTTCTAAACTCCGCATGGAAGTTTCATCCGCCGCAAGGAAAGGTAAGCCAATAATCGATAACCAAAAACCATTGCTATCAGAGCACCAACCTCCGTCCACCCATCGTCAATTCTCATCCCATTTATGCCTCGCGGCAGGCCTCCATGTTGCACTTTCAACAAAAGTTTATACGTGTGGTAGTTAAATGAAATGTACCGAATCCACGATATGAATTTCGGTACTTCCTGCCAAATTTAAGACCACGTAAATGGGTTAATCAAATGGATTGAAGATTTTGCAACCCAAGAAAACATAAAACAAAAAAAGGGGGTCAGCTTACCTTTACGAAAAATCCTCCGGCTAGCATGAAGGTCATCACAGTCACTGAAGCCAGAGTAGTTGCCTTCTTCAGGTCCATTAGTGTGGCCCCAATAGCCAGTCCAAGTCCCTGCTTCACCATCAGCCATGGTTAGAAATCTGTGTTTATTTTGGTTATTGTGTCGCCTCCTATGTATTTGCATATATGTGTACCTGAGCCGCCACAATGCAGAGGAAGACAGTGAGAATGCTGTAGAAAAAGGAGTCCGCACTTAGTCTCAGACCGGCCATGAAATAAACAACCAGCAGGAACAGTACTGGTAGTATCAAGTCCAACGGAACGTCACTTGTTGTCCTAGCCACAAAATATGCACTTAGTCTGTACATGTCAACTGCTCTCTCCTTTGCCAACATTGCTCTCTCTTGAGGAAATGTGAATATTGCTGTGAACACCGGAAAGAATCCCCAGAACACCGCTATGAAGAAAAGTAACCCTGCCTGTAAATGCAGAGAACTCAAGGTTTTAGAGAAGGAAAAATGGTCCATCTAGTACTGTAAGGTAAGAAGAATAGAAGACTCATATACGTGTTTACCTGGTCTTGAAGCCCTTTTGGATTGTTAGCATCTGATTGCCACCAAAGTAATCCTAAGATGACTGCAGTGGAGAGAACTTGGGTGATTCTTAACCAGCTGAAGTAGTCGTGCCTCCGTTCTTTAATTCCTCTGCAGAACAGTATGGAATATTGCTCACACCACCTTGCACCCCACTGTCTTTTAGGGGAACAAACCTTGGACTTCAGTGATTCATCAAGTGGGATGGGCACCATTAGCTTTCTCTTCTCTGTTTCTGAAACTCGAGTCTCGTATGCTTCTACTAGATACTGCATTTTGTGATTAATTCATTTAGAATCAAATGGAAAAGAAGCAGGGAAAATATCAATAAAGAACTGCCAGAAAAAATTTATATTAATAAAGGTTACTTATTGTCAAAATTTAAATGGATACTTGTTAATTTGTATTAGTCTTTTATTAATAAATATTCATTCAAGTTTTAACAATAATTTATTCTAAATTAATAATAGTTTATCCAAAAAAAATTTTCATTCATATTTTAATAATAACTAATCTTTAACTAACATAAATTTTCTTTAGCTATCCTTCTTCATCGATATTTTTCCAAAGAAGTAGTCTCAAGTGTTCCTTTCTAATAAGATGAAAACTCACCTCATGTACCATTGCTGGTGATGGTTTCCCATTCTTTGTTTTAACTTCTGCATTTCCCATGATCTGCACTTTATCCTCCAACTCGGACGGTACAGAAACATCATTTACGTTTCCATTGGCGAGGTCTAGCAAAAACTCTGCCGGATTCATGGCAATAAGAGGGGAGCATCCTATAGATTGGAAGTAAGGTATTGCTTCAGATGCCTTGCCAAAGTACAGCAAGCTGCCTTTTCCTAGCAGGATCAACTTATCGAATTTGTGAAACAGTCTGCTTGATGGTTGGTGAATTGTTGTCACCACTGTTTTACCAGCCTGCCGTCAAATTAGAGTATTCTGTTGATAAGTTGACACGAATTTGATCCCGAAGGGAAAGAATTAGAATTATATAATTAGTACCTCTGCTATGTCTTGTAGCATCTGAACGATCTTCAAGGCTGTTGTAGAATCCAAACCAGAAGTTGGTTCGTCCAGAAAAAGAAGCGAAGGATTGATTATAATCTCATTACCGATGCAAACTCTTTTCCTCTCTCCTCCAGATACCCCACGAACAAAGGAGCCACCGATCATAGTGTCTTTGCATCTAGGTTACATGAAAAGAGAGCATCCCTCACAGCCCATAATAATTAAATCATAAAGATAAACTTTCTTACCATGCACTTCATGGGAATTGTTACCTTTCTAAGCCAAGCTCATAGATGACATCCAAAGCTCGTTTTTCCTTTTGGTCCTTTGTGAATGTATCGGGAAGTCGCAGCCGGGCTGCGTATGTAAGTGTTTCTTTCACAGTAAGGTGAGGAAACAGAACATCATCTTGAGTCACAAAGCCTATCTTGCTTTTAAGATATTTGGTATACGGCTGGTCATTGTAAGTGATAGAACCACCAGCAGTGGACTGAATCAGCCGGCCTCCAAGCAGATTCAAAAGGGTAGTCTTTCCGCTCCCTGAGGGTCCCATCAGCGCCAAAACTTCTCCTGGATTCACAGAGCCAGTGATCCCATTCAAGATATCCTTCTCCTCATTTGCTGTCATGCCTTTGATCACCACCTTGTAGCTCACATCCTTGAACTGCGCATTACAGAAAAAGAATTTAGTTCGTTGAATTAATTAGCATCAAGGTTTAGCTCAATGCACCAAGATATCTTCAATTTTCTCGTGAACTAGCTATGCACACTACACAGTAAACACCCTTCTTTCTCAGCAAAACCATGTTTTGCACTTTCAAACCCGAACCAAGGTCTTTAAGGTATGCTAGAAATTAATGTGTGTGAACGTGCTGCTCGGCCCTGCTATATGCTCTAATTATTCAAGGTTAACAAAGAGGTAGTCTTGTACAATGCCATGAAATGAAACTCTGTACAAGACTCAACCTGACTATTCTATTATATTGGAGGCGTTGATTGCTAAATGATGTTTCGCCCTAAATTTCCTGCCCAAATACATAGCATAACACATTGAATCATACGCGCTATTTATAGAAGCCTTGAAGACCTAGCAGAGGGGTAGGTAGGTGCAGAGAGGAGAGGAGAGATGCTTACCTTGAGAAAAATCGGCAAAGTGGGTTCCGTTTGAAACTTGAGGTGGCAAGTTCCAGCTTCAATATCCTCCGCTGCAATATACATATGCAATCCTTTTTAAACAATACAACAAGGGAGAAGGAAGATCCTTCAGCAGAAGCCTTTCATTCTTTTCCAGGCAGCTAAGAGTTTTGCTCAGTACAGTGCGGGCGTACACATATGATATGATGCATGTTTTATAAGTATGCTTAATGAAATATGTGGTGGTATTCTCCTTAATTAGCAGGGAAAAAAAAATATTAGAGCATTAATGAGAGCATTCCGTTTCTCATGACTTCAATGCACAGTGCTAATGTATGTGTATGAATCAATGAAAAGTCAAAGAGACTGATCAAAAGACAAGAGACAATAAAAAGTTAAGAGCTTGTTTGGTTGGAGGAAGGAGAGAAAAAATTTTTCAATCCCCTCCACTTTATCAAACAAAAGGAGGATAACCCTTGTTTGAATGGGATAAGGGGAGGATTTGGTAAACTCCAAGGCCTCCCCCCAAATTGGGGGGAACTCTCCCTGCCCCTCTCCCTCTCCTTTTTTCTTCTTTTCTCAAATCAAACAAGGTTTAAGTGCGAAGGAGGCACGAAAGAAGTCAAACTTTAATTAGAATGAGGGGCCCATCATCGAGACAAAATGTTCTCCCGCAAAATAGGAATACAGAACGACAAACAATGAGAAGAACTTGAAAACAGAGGGGGCAGCTCCAATAATGGTGGTGACATGGAGCTCGGATATTCCCCTTAATTTTTTTAACACAGCTGTCTGTTATATTTTTACACCAAAAAATTTTAAGTGAGTCCAGTTTAAGGGTTCGCCAAGACTAAGCTATACCTAACTTTAACAAACGCTTACTAATTATCTAATATAATAAGGTACTCACATCAATAATAGCGAGATTTGAACACATCGCGGAGGGTTATAGGCCAACTGAACTAACACTGGTTGAGTAGTTGTCTGTTACTATTTAAAACTGACTTGTTCTTTTTTTTCATATTACAATAGCATACGAAATTACGAATAAAAACCACGAGGAGACAAGAAGTGCAACTTGCTCGTGTTTTTTTTTTTTTTTTTTTTTTGGGGTCCAGAGTGCAAGTGGTCGCTTGCTAGAGAAAAGTATGGAATAGGACAGAACATGATCCAACTGGTTTGATGTCTAGTTGACAAGAACGGAAACAATTTAATAGGAGGGGTCATTCCAAATCCGAATTCCCGTTTTCCACACCAGCAAATAGTTGAGATAATCACTCCTGGCTTTGATTGCTCTCTCAATGGTTGCCAAGTCCTCTCGTACTAAAGTGACTAGTGGATTAAATGCCAGTGGGTGGATCTAAATGTATTTTGGTAAATATATATCGCAACAAGAATTTTCAGGGCATTCGAAATATGCTAATTGCCCGTGACTCGCTAAGGAGAACACGCACACGCAAGTGGCATGGTGTAACCTATAACTGCACCACTCGCTTTTGTGCTGGGAGCAACCTGCACCACTCGCTTTTTGACCACCCAGGTCATGCTTTTTGTATATATTTTTTATTAAAAACCTATAACTTAACCTACTTTAAATCCAATTAAATTTATTTATTAAACGAACTCAAATTAAATTTAATTTTTTAATTAAATTTATATAATTAAATAAATCAAACTTATTTTTTAAAGATTTAGCCCATGAATTCAATAAGTTGGCCTATTTATACACATATATATTATGTAATAATATATCATAAATACATCAATTTTAATCATTCTATTTTTTTTTTATTTGTAGTTATGCTTTTGATCATATTGGGTCTGTATACTTTATTATTATATTGTATTATAGTTTGTAAGCGCTTTCAATTATTATATATTATAATTGATAAATTAAGTTATATATTGTAAACTATAACAATTTTAAAATATACTTAAAATATTTAAAATTAAAATATGAGTCTATTTAAAAATTTTATTTTTAAATAAATTTTCAGACCAAGTTAAATTTTAAATAGGCTCAGGCTTAAGCCGTAAAAAAATCCTTATACAAGCTTTTAATTAAGCTTAAGTATTTAATTTAACATATAGGCTTAGACATATGACCAAAGCCTAACTCGACCTAATCTGTTCCATCCCTAAATAGTATATTACAACACAGTTTTAAGCTAAACTAAATTTATAATTTTTGATGAAGATGCTTTTTAAATTAATTTTTTGATAAAAAATTATTATTATTATTAAAAATATACAGTCTATCTAATATATAAAAAAATATGACCTGATTCTACCGACAGAAGAATTACAAATTTGTAATTGAAGTTGATAAAAAAAAAAATATTGGGCACATGATAGTGAGTAGTGACTACTGACTAGCCAACCTATATATAACACATCAACCTCACGCATATAGCCAGTACCACTGGATTCATAGTGTACAGTGAAGGAGCAAAAACAAAAAAACAAAAAAAAAAGTCAGTTATTAAGAGTGCGTTTGAGAATTTAAAATTGAATGAAAATAAATAATCATTAATAAAATAAAATAGAGTGGAGTGGATCAGAGTGGAGTAAAACAAAAATCTTCATTATTTGGGAGTTTTTATAAAATAAATGGAATATAACTTTTTTTTTTCAATATTACTTATATGACTAATTAAAGAAAATAATAATGTCCATTAAATAATTATAATATTTGTCCAAAAAATAACAATAATAATAATTAAAATTAATAGTCAAACAAAATGCCCAATAATTAAAAATAAAAAAAAACAAGTAACATAATTACTGAAGCAAACATACATGTTGTACCAAAAAAAAACATAGTAGAATTGTAATGTTGAAAGGGGATAGAGAGAGAGATCACTGGAGCGAGAGAGATATGGTGGAATATAAGACTTTGCACTATGCTTGAATGCTCATCAGCTATCCCTACTTGAAGATTTGGGCACACTAGGTCGGGCATCGACTAGGGTCAAACCCTGCCTTACCTGAACATGCGTAAGTTTTTTATTTTTTTAAAAAAATTTTAATAAATAATATCTATCTTGTGGAATTATTTTTTGTTGAAATTTATCATGAATTATATTATTTTTATAATTTTTAAATATTTTTTATCATTATAATTTTCTAAATCTCTTTCAAAATTTAAAATTTATTTTTAACTTATTGTTATATAAAAATAATTGGCAAATGTTGTTCAATTAAACTTTTAAAATATTACTTTTGATTCTAATATTAATTTTATGAAGAATATATTTTAAGTAATAATAATGTTTTTTAAGGAAATTTTTTTATATCTTTATAAAAATATTTTCAAGTCAATCAAGTTAGTCTAACACTCGACTGCACATCAAACTAGGCACCGAGTAGTGATGATGTCTGACCCAACCTTGCCCATATGTGGCTCTAGCCAGAGGCGAGAGAAATGGTGGAAAAATAAAATAACATATGATATTTTTTTATTAAGATAGGAGGTTAAGAGTAATTTTATAAATAAAATAATAATATTATGTCACTTTATTCTTAACCTCCCAATTTAAAAAGGCAAAAAATATTAAACTGTAGATGACAAAGGAGGTCTCAAAGGCCCATTTTTGCTATTCCATCCCCTTAAAAAAAACATATAAACAATGATTTAAATTTCTTAGCTATCTCACTTCATTCTATTTTAATTTCCTATAAAAAAAACTTCTAAATATAGTGTAAGTGCTTTCTATTTCAGTTTGTATTTCTAAACATTACAATACGTTTTTGAAATTATTTTTCAAAACAAAACCAAAAAAAAATTTGGTTGTATTAATTTGAAGATAGTTTTTAAAATTAAATAATTGATCGATATTGATGGTTCCCTGTGATTAATGACAGTGATTTGTTGCAATTATTGGTTAAGATAATTGTAATTTTTAATGATTAAATATAGTATATTTTGAAAATAAGAAAAATAAAATAAAAATAACTTTAAAATGTTTTTATTTTAAAAAATAAAAAATGATAACCGTTTTGACATCTCTTCAGACCAGAGCCTTCTTCATTTTTCAATGTTCATCTGACGAGCACAATTTGATGAAATTTAGACCATTCAGCTGATTTAATTTGAATGGTTTAAATTTAAATTTTATTTTATATTTAATAAAATAAAAAATTATAAAATAATAAAAAATTTCAATAAATTTGTTTATTAGCAACCAGACAGTCTAGGTTTAATTTGAACTGTTCAATTTTAATATTAATTTTTTATAATTTTATAACTTGATTATCCATATTTATTTTGAATAGTCCAAATTTAAAATTTTTAACTAATAAATTTTTAAAAAAATATTTTGTAAAAGAAAAGTATTGTTAAGATATTATTTTTATTTTTAATATTGTATTTATTAAAATAAAAATTATAAAAAATTAATGTTAAATTTAGATTGTCCAGAATATATCTAGATAGATAATTTATAAAAATATTAAAATTAAATTGGGATAAATTATTGTTAAAAAGTTTGTAAATTTTAAAAATTAAAATTAAAATTAAAAAAACTTTAAATTTGGACCGTTCACGATGAAGAACGCATGAACACCTGATGAGCACGGTAGACGGACCCCTTCGGACCAGTTACTATGAATGAATAGATTTAGGTGCATGTGATTGATGAAAAACGAGTGAGGGCGAAGAAGAAAGGAACTTACGAATGTCTTCGTCCCTGAAAGGTTTAGAGTCAGTGGTTTCATCAGGAGTAATAGTGAAGCC
Organism: Prosopis cineraria; assembly: GCF_029017545.1. Lineage (NCBI taxonomy): Eukaryota > Viridiplantae > Streptophyta > Magnoliopsida > Fabales > Fabaceae > Prosopis > Prosopis cineraria. The sequence goes on from NW_026555332.1 coordinate 49,236,553, forward strand.
AGTGAAGGAGAAAGAGAGGCCCGAGCTGGCGCTGGAAGCTCGGCTGAGGGCGGCGCCGCTGCCTACGTCATCCAAATCCACCTTTATCTGAGCACTCCTACTCTTCCTTATGTGGCTGTTTTTCCCTCCCGGCGACATCCTCCTACTTGACTTCCGAGACAGTGTTCCTCCGCTTCCCCCACTATCCATTATTCCGTTCATCGACTCACTCGACGGCGCTGACTTCAGCGCTGCAACCACCTTCTCCACCAGCTGCTCGGATCTCGTCCTTGCCAACCCACTCGAATTTGCTTTCTCCATCTCTGACATGATATTACACAGCAAATGAATCCCATCTTTAGATTAAGTTGACCAATATATAACTGTTAATTTATTTACAGGGAAATCATATCATTTTTGCTCAGCATACACTTGAGTGGCAAGCATTTGTTTAGAGGTTTGATATTACCCTCCATCATTGTGATTGTCATTCCATATATTAATGCAAACAACTATACTGTAGATTTCTCGCAATAATTAAATCCATACCGGAATTTAAACTGATATATATGCTTTATAACTTGTTTCCTGCCAGGCGTATATATCTAGGGAGAGTTTTAAAGAAAAAAGAAAAAGAATGGGTCGGGAACGCTATTACTTCTGTAGAAGATAACACTTCTGACACGCTGGGAGCCAGAGATAGCCAATACGTGATGTGGCAGTCTCTACTACTCAAAATGTTATTGGTGGAGATGAAAGATATATATATATATATATATAACAATTATTTAAGAGACTTTTGAATGTTACGGATACATATAGGAGAACATCAGCGATAATACAAGAGGATAGCTGAGTTTGGCCATACCGCTTCAGGCGAAAAATAAAGTTGCGAAGAAGAAGACGATGAGGCGTCGACGACAAAGAGAGATGGCTATTTTTACTTTAGAGATCCTATACGGAATGGGAATTAACGTTGCTCCAAAACTAGCTATAAATTTAAAGAACCAGCTGCTCCATCCACGTGGACTTTATTTGGAGCACATTCATGACTCACCATCACACACCCTCTTACATACACGAAGCAATCAAGAGGCCCAGCCACAGTTACCAGAATACCCTTGTTCTATCCTATCACAGCAAGGCAAGTGTACATGAACCCCATAAAATTCAATTCTTGATAAGTACCGCACCTGTTAAATCCGTAGAGATATCTAATGGACATGCATTAATCACCTCACCTCATTCCTTCCGACCCATCAATCTTTGCCGTACACGTGTCCGGGATTTAACGTGTTTCTCGTTTCTCATTTTCCCAGTATTGTGATGACTGATGAGGATGGAGATGAATGATGTGAATACATGATTGACATTGGCATGCATGCACGCGTACTTTTGTTATTAATGAATTGCTTAATGCCAGTTTTAACCTTGTATATGTGCATGCAAGAGGGTGGCGGATGTGCCGGCTTGTGATCAAGTAGCCCAGTTGCAGACAAAAGCCATGAAGAAGGATGACGACCTCGCTGCTCCAAGGCTGCCCTGCACGGGAGGGAAGCTAGGTTCTTGGATTTTTGCGTCCAAAAAGATGTCTGCATCTTCCCTTCTAAGATAGATTCCTGATATTTCGTGTGTTTCCCATTCCATTTGTGTAAGTTCTTTGAATTTAATTAGCTATGTTGCTACTGCAAAAGGACAAACTCGTATAGTAGGTAGCTACAAGCTTACGTGCCTCGTCAAGTGTGCGTGTCGACTTCCTTTATTCCTTGTCCTTTCTATATATCTCTTTTATCATTTAAGCTCAGCACAGCTCCTTGTTATGAGAAATCTTCTTTGAAACTTTCATGAGAGGTATAATTCTGTTCTGTCCAAATTCTATCGTCGTTATGCTGGGCACTGCTAGACTTTCATGAAAAGTGTGTTGTATTACGAGCGAACAGGGCCAGTTTTAATTTAATTTTCAGAGTGATAAAAAGGTTGTGTTGCCTACGGCTACATGATATGATGATTGATTAAATATTCAATAGTTACACATGTTTCTCCATGTATTACACGGTCGTGATTAGAGAATATGGCTGGTTTTGTTATATATTTTATTGAAGGTATTGATTATATTGATATATATATATATATTGATAATTTTTATTAAATAATTGTCACTTGAAACATTATTTTCCCTTGGTAAATAATCACTCAAAGCATCAATCGCTCAGCCTGTTCAGAGAAAACTCGCGTGATCGGAATTTTCAATGCTCTAAATTATTACCCGTATATTGCTTAGGGCGTGTAGGTGGGGTTAAAGTAATAGTAATAAGTAATGAAGTGTACACTAATGATGTCATCTTATACTCATGCTCTCTTATCTCTCTGACGTGCATGTTTCTGCGTGCTTTTTACATTAGCCATCTAACTTTTCACAGAACGTACGTATACTCTGTCCCATTTTCCCACTATAATTTTTTTGGTGTTGATTTTAATTAATTAGCTAATAGATGTCAAGGAAATTAAATGCACATGCATGGGAAAAAACTAATTCTCAATATTTTTGTAGTCCAAACTAAATGCGATATTTTAAACGTGTGTTGGTAATAGTTGCCACGGAGTAATAGTTTTCTGCTGAGAGGAAGGGGACAAAAATTTCAGCTACGTACGTATCATTAGATGGGGCAGTTAGCCGGGCCAGAAGAAGAAGTATGACGGGGAAAATGATCTGCAAAATTCTTTTTTTTGGGACACGGCAAGAAGTTGTGTAACTGGGAAGAAAATGAACCGTCACTAACACTTTTTCCTGAGCAATGTCATATCTGGTGCAATACTAATGGGAAAGACGGCTTTATTGAGAAAAGGTAATTAGAGGGGAAGGAAAGGACAAAAGGGTACATTGACAATTTTGTGGTGTGGAAGAAGTGTGGGGACCAGAAGAATATGTTGGGTGGATGCCGAGTGATTGGCGGTAATAAAGGCCCCTGTCTCAAAGCTCGTGGATGGCTGGTCGTTCTTCCTCCATCGCTGCACCTAGTCATTCCCTCTTTGGTCTATTCACATTAATTAATTGATTATTATATTTCCTCCGCACTATATTAAGCCTTAATCTATATTTATGACATCATGACCTATGCTGATTAATTTACTTGACCAAACTTCTTGTCGTAGGCTCGTGGCATCAATCTTCCGATGATTACATACTCCCTCTGGTGTTATTAATTTATGGGGTGGGGAGAAGATTTTTTTTTATTTATAAATCATTTTATTAAATTTTCAATATAAATTTCTCCTTTTATTTTACATTAAGTGTTGAAAAAAATATTTTTAAAGTATATACATTTAATTAAAATAAATTTGAAAACTTGTTAAATTTGAAGATAAGGTTGATGGATTTTAAATTTTTTTTATTCCTATGAAACACGTTTAAATCAAGTTTTTTCAGATACTCAAGGCTCGAAGATTACTTAAGAACTTCTCTTTTTACCATAGTTTTTAAATATCTCTCAGTTTCAAATGATAAGGATTAAAGGGAGGAATCACACCAAAAAAAAAAAAAAGTAATTTAAGCATGTAGCATTGGAAAAGGCAGAGTATACGAAGAATCCAAGGGTCCACCTCTGCCACGAACTGTCCTACCCCAACCCCACAAAACCCCTCTCTCAACAACAACAAAAAATGGAGAGAAGAGAGATGGGGCGGTGCCCGGGGTGGAAGGGAAAGTCACGTGACGAGGATGTGGTCGTGACAGGTGGAGTGTCCATGTTAGGCCCCTAAGATAATGGCTCTCCCCCAACGGATTATTGTTGATTAATTTATTTGCATTTAATTTATAATATGTATAAAATTAAACATGATAAATTTAGAATTCTTTGATGCAAAATGATATACGTGGATATGCGTTTTTATAATTATTTTATTTTAAAAAATGACTTTTTTTTTTAATGTTGCTGTTAAGAGATCAGATATATGGTCAATGATTGGGAGCAAGATGCGGAGCTGAGTCGTGCTTACTCGCCACGTGTGCCTTCCAGAATCCACAGTGGACCGTTTAGATCTTTCTGTCTCTTGATGGATGCCGGTGACAAGCACTGCACATCATCTGACACGTGCTTACCATCTGGCCCTTCTTCCTCCATCTTGCTTCCACGTGTTTATACCGTCTCATAATTAGATCCCCAGCCCTCAGGGGCGCTGCCCCCACTTTTAGCTGGGATTGACTTCTCTTCACCTTGTCCTTTTCACTTTTCATCTCAGCTGTTAAATTTACTTTTAAATGATTAAAATTAATATTTTATTAAATTAATTAATTAATTATTTTCACATTTTAATATTTTATAAAATTTTATATTTTAATAATAATTTTATGCAACATTGAAACTTAATCATTTAAAAATAAATTTAATAATTAAAATAAAAACTGAAGAAAAAATAGAAAGAGAAAAAATAAAGAGGAATCAGCTTACTTTGACCTGGCTCTTAAAGTTTTAATGGAGATAATGAAATTTTTTATTTTTTAAATTTGTCAAGATTATTTATTTCCACCTCAAATTTTAAATCATATAATAAAATCTTTAAATTTTTATAACTTTGCTTAGTTCTCATGATTTAAAAGAAAAATAATAACAGTGTTATAATTGTACAGTGAAAATCACCCTATCAAAACATAGTCATCACCTCTTATTATTGGTTGGCCTTTTCATCATCATGTTCATCATTCTTTTGGCAAGTTTTTCGTTGTTGATTCATGGGAGAAATTCAGGTAAAGACCATTGTGGAGAATCAATTTTAAGCAGGTTCAAAAAAATTTTAAAATTTCAGTTTAGTTAAGGAAAGAAAAGTTAAAAAAATTTTGACAGTAAAAATATCAAAATATCCTTCACTTATTATGTAAAATTACTAGTTATTAATTTTTTACTGTACTTGTTAATTTATTAATATGAGTTGTAAATTATATGAATTGATATGTCAATAATTATATAAAATTTGACATCAATTTTTTAATCATAAGCAATAGTATCAGTTGTTAAATTGTTAATTTTACTTGTTAATTTATTAACATTAGTTGTAAATTACTATTAGGTCTTGTAATTTATAACTTATGTTAATAAATTAACAAGTAAAATAAATAAATTAAATACTAATATTACTGATTGTTTGACAAACGGATGTAATTTTTAAGTGATATTGATAAATTAACAAGTGCAGTAAGAAAATTAAAAACTAATAATCTTGCATAACAAGTGAAGAATATTTTGATATTTTTATTGTTGAAATTCTTTGGATTTTTTTTCTTGAATTGGATTAGAATTTTAAAATTTTTTTAGATCCACCTGAAATTAATTCTCTACGATGATCCTTAATTGAAATACTCCCTTGATTCATCATGTATATCACAGTTCCTTCATCTCAGAAGCTGAGATAAACTTGAAAAAACAAAAAGATATATAAAACAATCTTGAAGGATTTAATTGATAAATATTAAATTTTAAAAATAAAACTGATAATTGAAATAAATTTAAAGGAATAAAATTTTTATCATCATCTCATTCTAGAGTATAATAGCAGCAGGGCCGTGTGAAGATATTTTAAGGCCTTTGGCAAACATGTGTAATTATCCTTTAAAAAAAATCCACTGATCATTTTTCACAAAATTATATATTAAAATTTTATAGTATAGTAATTCTAATAAAATACTAAATTAATTTAATAGTTAAATAAAAATTAGTATTGACAAAATACTCCTACCCTATCTTATATATTGAGATAGAATATTAATACTAATATGGGATAGCAATACATTTTAACAAAAAAGATATAATTAAGACTAATAATATTAACACTTAGTGTGAAAAACTAATAACAATTATACAAATTATAAATAAGATTTTAGTAAGGCTTAAAAGTGTCGTATTGATAGTTTAAAATTATACAAAATCTTGATATTAATATTTGTCAATGTTTTAGGCTTTGGAATGAGAAAAGGAGAAAACAAAAAGTGAGACTGTGATAGGAATTTAAAGCAAGCTAATGTAACACAAATTAATGTATTATGAATCTCATTATTCTTTTGTTATGCAGATAATGAATTTAACTCAATAATTAATGTTATACTGGGAATGGTTGGAACTTTTCAATTGAAAAAACAATCAACACTTTTTATTCTTTTTCACTTACAATTAAATATATAATAATATGAATATCAATTACACATATATAATAGAGGTATTAATATATTTTTTTGGAGGCCTAAGGCAATTGTCTCACTTACCTTGTGGCTTCCATGGCCCTGAACAGTGGTGTGAGAAGTTACTCTAATGCGCGTAAATAGAGAAAGATTGTAAGTTTCATATTCAATGTGATGAATGATTGGGTTAAGTTTCCTAGCGAGGATATCTTGATCCTCATATCCCTATCTTTATGAGGACGAAACTCCTCCCCGTAAGAGAAATTTGATCTGTGGTGAATGTGCATGTTTACTCTTCTTGATTAAGAAATGGTTATTAGCCTTACCTATGAAAAAATTAGTAATTAAGTAAGGGCATGTGGCTGTTTGCGAATTTGATCCATTTAAAAAAAAAAAATCTGCAACAATTTTAATTTTGTCATTAATTAGAGATAAGGAAGTTTTAAGCGAATTTCAAAACTTCTTACTCCATGATTTAAGTTTATTGAATGGATGAATGATGATTAAAAAAAAAAAACGCGATGAAATATCGCACATGGGAAAGCAAAAAGCACGATGATTGTAAAAGACCGTCAAGGCTAGTAAATAATATACCAGGCGCGTGTTATTATGAAATAAATTTTCTCATTCATATAGTGCTTGTTCAATTTTGGCCACTTCAATGGTGGCATTTAAAACTTTCCTGAATTAATCACAAATTCAAAGAAAAGCATTGAAAGTAAATGCTCCCCTCGACTAGGCAGTGTAAAAATCATCCAATCCTATTTAATTTAAATAAACTTGGCCAGTCTGATCTGATTTTGTAAAAAAATTGATATAAAAAACTAAAAAGATCAATGAGATTAGACTTTATCTTTTAGCTAAATTGAATATGAGATCAAAATTTTATACCACTTAGCTTGATTTGGTCTTATAAAATTATTTTAATATAATTATAATTATTAGTTGAAGTTTGTTGTTAGCTTCTTGTTGCAAGGAAAGATAGCAATCAAGGATTATTGATTAAAATTAATATTAGTTAAGAATCAATTGTTGTCAAAACTCTAATAAAAAACAAGCTTGAATAATCTATTATTAATTTAAAATAAATTATTGCTAAAACTCGAATGAATACTTATTGATAAAAAATTAACCTGAAATAACAAATATCTATTCGGGTTTTGACAATAGATAACCTTTGATTAATATAAATTTCGATCAATAATCCTTGATTACTATTTTCCCTTGTTGTAATATAGTTTAGATATGTTGAACTTTGTTGAATTTTGTTATGAATTTGAATCCTTTAAGTTGTAATTGAAATGTTCTTTGTTTTTATTGGAGATTGTTATAAATTTATTATGGTTAGCTTTTAATGTTTTGTGATAACTTTTATATGATTATAAATATCTTTGTTATCATAATTAAGTTGATCAAATTGGAATGAATTATTGTCTCTTATAAGGAAAAAGGGGAAAAAAAAGCAAAGTGAGGTACTAGAATTATCAAGATGAGTCTTCCAATTTTATGAACTAATTTGGGTCCTATTTAACTTCAAGTTAAGCCTATACTAAATTAGATTATGTTATATTTTTTTCATTTATTAGTAAATGTGCTTGTTTTCTTTATTTTTTTATTCATTATCTTTAATGTAATTAATGAGGGTAGTTTAAACATTCTACTCAATGGCATAAGAGGGAAAATGTGAACATTTTTTAGAAAATCAAGTTGTAAATCAACTTTTTTTAAGACATATAAGTTAGTTAATTAATTATTTATAGTGTGGTCCGGAGAAATATGCTTACTTATTTAAATTATTGACTCAGTCTAACGGATATGAAAGAGAGAGGGAGAAGGTAAATGTGAAGGAGGGTGCTGAGTTTAGGGGTCACTATTCGTGTGCTAAGAACTATATCTATATACAAGAAATTATACCTAATTTGAAAAACAAGTTATATTATTTGTAATTGCTGAATGATGACATTGAATCAATTAATGAATAAATTATGTCCAAGCTTCATTATAGAACAAAACTGATCTTGAATGATTAAATATCAAACTTTTCCCTCGATAAACTCATACGATATGCTAGCATAATACAGATATCATCAATATAAAATATAGAGTCCATTTCATGCTATACTTACTATTTTTTTATGAAATCATGTTATACCATATTATTACTACATAAATAATATGGCCAATATTACGAAAATACATAATTGACAATTATTGAATAAGCAAATTGCTACACTACAGAACATGATGCCTTGCGCCCCCATTCGGCGTTTTCATTCACTGTTCACTACAATGATCCTTTTAAAACAGTTTAAATTTAAAGTTTTTAATTTGTATTGTATTTTTTTCACATGTTGGGAAAGTTTGATCAAAACAAAAAATGAAAGAAACATAAAATAAAATAAAATAAATTTTTTTTGGAATGGAAATTAAATTAAATTTAAACCGTTCACATCATATATCACACACACACACACACACACACAAAAAGATGAGAACCCAATGCTTGTAAGGTGAGTATTCTCCCCTCTCCTCTTTCCACCCTCTTTCATTCTTTTTATTTTTTCACTATTAAATCAAAATTAGATACTTCAAATTTGATCTACTAATTAGCATGAGATGCGGCTAGAGATTTTTTACATAAGTACATACATAAAGTGCCCTGATCTAACTTAGCCTCTTCCTGTCAGATTCCAGCAACTACGATTGAGTTCTGTTTGGACAACTATAAATAATATCATAACATGGAAATGCAAAGGCGAGTAATTGACCCATACGCACCAAGCTACGTGCCGGTGTCAACGATGGGCATACTTATTTAATTTTCCTGCATTTATTCGATTGTAGGATTTTTTAAATGAGACATCATCATATTTTAAAAGGAAATTTGGAATAGCAAGTAGCAACACACACACAAATGATATTAATAATAATAGAATGAATCAGTTCACTAGCTAAGATAAAGAAAATCCACCATTGACCAACAAATTAAGCCAAAACCAAACCAAAAAAGAAAGAGACAAGAAGTACATATTGTTTTTCGTCCACCAAAGCAGGACACATTTAGAAGTATAGACAGTTAATGCAACCCAGTTGGGCTTGGATAAGAAGTGGACGCCTGAGCCAGAAGTGACAAAATGAAGGTCCAGATCCGAGCAATAAATCTCAAATATTGACAGATCTAAGTAAAATGTCAAAAAAATACAGATTTCCAAAAACTACTAATAATCTCATCCTCAAAACGTCAGGGTCAGTTTTTCTGTGATCACAAAATTCTGGCACTTCATTTCAACACTACATGCACCTTATCAGACTAGTTGGACCGCATTATCAGCAAAAATGGAGATTTACAAAAAACAAAAAAGAAAGAAAGAAACAAAACAAAACAGAAGGTACAGTCAGGGAAGTGTATACCCTGGAAGTGGCAGTGCAGATAAACACATGAGAAGATACAACATGATACAGTGCACTCATACACACTGTTGGAGTTGCACGATGGCTAGGCAATGGCACCAAAGAGTAACACTGACCGAGGGAAGCACTTCGCTCCTTTTCTCTTTAGAGCATGTTCGGAGTGAGAAAAGTGCAAAAATTAGGAGGTTTTTAAAGAAAGGTTTTATTTACATTTAAATCAAGTGAAATGCGTAAATCCAAACTTTTCCTTTTTCCTTATCCTCCATTCTTTTCAATCCAAACAAACTCAAAAGCTTGAACTAAAATCCTATCCTCCGTTCTTATATGAAGAGCATCCGCTTACATGTGCAAGATAAGATGCCAGCCCAAAGCTGCGCAACAGATCCCTTATTTGCCAAGAGTTCACCGATGCTTAATTGAAAGCACCCCCAATTTTGCTCATAGTATTTTATAGTCCCTTTTTGCCAATACCAGCGTCTTCCATCATGGCAACAAACTCGCTGTAATCAATTCGCCCATCCAGAAATAAGCATAACATACAGGTTACAGCGTTACCCAAAAAAAAAAAAAAGGGCGAAAATGAAATGGCATCCATAATTTTTTTTTTTTCAGTTTTTGGGAGAAAGGAAGGGAAAACAAGATGGAAAAAATAAGTTCCTCTTTTATAAAGCACAGTCTCAATTTCCCTCACACAGCATATGAACATTTTTTATCATTCAATAAGACATCACTTTTTCAGAGAAATGGCATGCATAAAGTCTGCGTGCATCGTGTGAGAGAGACATAAAATTGCAAAGCCAGAGATCTACAACAAATATATATGGAGGATCCTCTATTTATGTAGCACACTGATATTGAGGTCCATGAGAAAAGATGTGAACTAGTAAAACATAATAAATTACATTATCCCGGTCAACTTCTTTTATCATGTCATCTAGTTGAACATCTAGCAGACCAAACTGTTCGCAGGCGTGTTCAAGTTCATCTCGTGCAATGTACCCACTCCCATCTTTGTCAAAGTAGTTGAAAGCTGAAAATAGATGTTCCTCCCTGTGAACCTTGTTTGCATTAAGCATGGCTGCTAAGAATTCACCATAGTCGATGGTACCACTGTTATCAATGTCTGCCTGAATTTTAAACAACAAAAGCCACAAGGTTAAACAGATGGAACACAAGACCAATCCTTTCAGTTGAACACAATAATGCATTATTTCATCCCACTGCAACTCAATGGTCCATAGGTGGTGTCAGGCAGGGTTCACGTCACAATAATACCAAGACTCAAGGTAGAGAGACAACACTCCACTCACAAAAATAATTCCACAGAATGATGGCCAAATTAGAACAGGAAGGGGAAGAATATGTTCTCCTTTCACATACTTCCTAGCACATGCCAGGAAAGAAGAAGAAAACAGCATCCTCCTTTTGCAGTGTATAACACGCTTACCGCTTGCAACAAGCTGGCAATTTCAGGTTCCTTGAGATTGGCACCCGCTCTCTCCAATCCATTTTTCAGTTCCTCTAGAGTAATGTGTCCGCTATTGTCTGCATCTATCATCTTGAACATTTCTTTCAGCCCTCCAATTTCCTCCTCAGACAGACTTTCAACAATTACCTTCCAAAGGAAAATACAGGGAGTCAAACCAGACAACCCAAGTGACAACATTAAATAGTAGTTCGGAACAAACTCTAACCCTGTTTACATGCAAATACAATATTACTCAAGCAAATAATTTCTTACATAATTTTTTCCATTTATAAACAGCTAAAACACTATCAGCCATAAAAAAGACCATGAAGCATAGGCATATGCATCACAAGGAAATAGGAAACAAACTCAAAACTAAATACTAGTTTTGCACCAGACCTGAACTTATATGCCCATTACAGATCTGAATATCAATGACAATTGGTAAAAACAGCATTAGTCTCACACCTCAGTCCAAGGTTGCAAAATTTTAATCCTTAGCTTGGAAATAAAATGAAGAGAGAAAGGGCTAAGGGCAATGAGAATGAGAAGGAAATGATTCTATCATTTGTTTGGATGTGATATAAATGAGGAGATAGGAATTAAGAAAATTTTAAATTACAAATGCATCCACTACTAATTTTTGTTGAGAAGGAATTTTAAGGGCACTTGTATAATTTAGAATACTTTCACCTAAAGTTATGATGCTATTCACTTTCTGTTCATCTATGTAGAGATATTTTGCCGCCATTTAGGTTATCACTTCCATTTCTATGATATTCCCCTTTGTTTTCCAAAGTACACCAAGAGACTTTTACTTTGAATCTCAATCCTCTCACGATCATCCCTAAACTCCCAATGCTTACAAAATGTAAATATCATAAACAATAAAAATCATGTTTGTGTTTGATTTTTAGAGAGAGATTTTCAGTAGATTCTGGGGTAAAAAAAGTCAAGAACAAACTGCCAGTGTCTTAATCCAAGAGTTACACTCGTAATTTGTGACACAGAAATCTTTCTTTGCACTCACACACAGAACAACATCACATAAGAAACATGTTAAATAACTTCCAAGTTGGACTTTCAATCTCAAGTTGATGATGGGTACTCACTCGAATGACCATCTTCTTAAGCTTGTTCATAGCAGAAAATTTTTTCAAACGAGATAAAACAGCAGAATCAAGAGGTTTGTCAGAAGCAACACTGTCAACTTGAACCCAAGGGTGGCCTGCACATCAAGAGCTCATTCTAATGGACTCGGGTATTTAAAGATAATTTTACTAGGCCTCAATGTATGGTATTCATTAAGAACAATCATATGAGTAGATCAATTGACCTAACTAGGATGAAAGCTTAGATTTAACATCAGGTTTGTTACAGATATAACCGGGAAAAAAAAAAAAACCGCAGGGTTCAATAATTATGCTTTCCTCTATATGCTTAATTGAACTGGCTAAATGCCAATATACTTCACATTCTTTGTAGCTGGGAATTGTATGAAATGCCAAATTTAATAAGAAATATGCTTTTGATCTCAACCAACCAGCTGGAACAAACCGTCAGAATCTGTTTTACCAAAAAAAAATTAGAATATGTTGCAGACAGCATCAACTCACTTTTTAGAGACTGTGATAAGTAGTTAACTAACAAGATAAACTTTCATATAAGGCTGTTAAATCTAAACTTAGGGAGAGTGTAAATTGTGAACTTTTCAAGGTTGCAACTTGGACAAATCATGTAAAAGAGCAACATGCATACGTACAAAGAACTTCATGTGCTGTCATCCTATTTTTAGGGTCCTTTATTAGCATTCTACGGATCCTTTGCACTTTCAGATATGCTAGGCCATGGTTCAGAGATAAAGTCAGGTTCTCCTCTCAAAATTTGCTCAAAAATTCCTTCCTCAGTCTCTGGTCCATCACAAAAGATTTTACAAATTTTTATGTGATTCATATACACCTCAAACACAAATAGATATTACAAAGAAATTAACACAACAAGGTCAGATGGTATATCTTTCTCACCATCCCAAAATGGCGGAACTCCACATAGTAATATATAAATGATCACCCCAGCACTCCAAACATCACATTCTTGACTATAGTGCTTCAGCACAACTTCAGGGGCCACATAATATGGGCTGCCAACTACATCGGTGAATGATTGACCTGAAAGGATAAATATTTTCCTAATTTGAATTGAAAAGTTCTTAATAAGCACAAGAAATTGCAAGAGCTGAAGTGTCAACAAGCTTAAAGACAATGGTACACAGTCTATCATGCAGCACCCAAGTAATCTGCTATGGACCTCAGGTCACATTGCATAGTCGTTCTAAACAATAGCTCTTAAGATCCAAGGATAATATGATTGAAAGTTTATTAATTACAATTGTTGTTTGCAACTTGAGTAAACGAACCCTGCATTGTGCTCACAAGTTTGATATCTAACCCATGTAAACAGGTTATCACTCTTTCTATCTGTAGAATTTACAAAAAATACTCCTACTAAAACAAATAGGTTCCTTTTGGGTCCTTTTGGGTACGTTGATTGAATTTGTTGAGCAAGACACTCAAGTAACAGAAGGCAGTTGTTTTTGACTGCTGATTGTCCTATTGTATCTACAAAATTTGCGGGGGGAAAATCTTCTCCCCATTCAACTAAAAATAAATTAGACATGAAAACAATTAACAATAGCTGCTTGGAGATTTTGAATAAAACAAAAATTAATTTGCAATTTTCCACAGAGAATTACTTGATTGGAAACATGGATTTTAAAATGGAACATTGGGGAGGTAGTCAAGAAAACAAATGGGAAAAGAAGCCATCTAACTTTGTTTCCCTTTTCTTTTTGAACTACGCATTGTAACATAAAGACTTTACTTAATTTGACCAGCATTTAAAGAATTAGAGGAGAACTTGGAATGTCTGACAACAAATGGCCCTGAAAGATTCTTGTTCATTGTTATTCAAAGAACTAAGACTAGATCAACACACAGAAAATTTAGCTTCATAAAACAGCTAAGCATTTCCTATTGAACAGTGACATAGGCTGAGTCTAGAAGCATGGATCACCAAAGTCAACGGATATGGTAAACAGATGAAAGGACTCGGATCAATGCTACTCACGGCTGTAATAATCATCTCAAATATACAAGAAGCTATACTGTTTACAGACCAGCCACCTCAGAGTCTAGTTATGACTATACCAGGTTGGAAGAACACAGAAAGCCCAAAATCTATTGTCTTGAGAAATGAATCTTCTTCCTGGCCGGAGAACAGAAAATTCTCTGGCTTCAAGTCCCGATGCATGACACCCAAAGAATGGCAGGCCTCCACAACACGGAGTAAACGGAGTATTACCCTTGCGAGCTCAGCAGCCTTCCTCTCAGTGTAGTGTCCTCTCTGTATGATCCTGTCAAAAAGCTCCCCACCAGAACAAAATTCCATAACAAGATTTACGGCAACGGCGTCCTCGTATACACCGACTATTTGTATCACATTGGGGTGACCAACCAAATGGCGCATTATCTGAATCTCCCTTCTAACATCTTCCACGTCCTCAAGAGTTGTCAATTTTCTCTTGGCGATCGTTTTACAAGCGAACTCTTTTCCAGTTGTCTTCTCTGTACAAAAGAATGTCGTCCCAAATTGCCCTTGTCCTAGCTTCCTCCCCAGATACACATCCTTCAAGTTTTGAGTTTTTCTTCCTAACACCGATTCAATTTGACGTCCAGCACTGGACGCTCTTTTAACGTGAATGAATTTGTCAGCTTTCGCTGCATCAGCGGGAGGCTTTTCAGGCTCCCATGGTTTGGATTCGACATCGGCAATCTCCATCGTTTCAGGTCGTCTACTCTGACCCGCACCTGAAGGGTCAGGACCCTCAGGAGCAGTGGAAACTTTGGAGGAATCAGGAGCTGCATTTGCCGGAGTTCTATCCGTGGAGGTGACATCCGGCCGAGGAAGCCTGCCGGCCGGAGGGCGGTCTCGCCAGACAGCGGCCGAAACAGATTGCAAGACACAGTTATTGCCCATCAAAATTTATGTTTTTAGCGCGTTCGCCACTGGCCCTTTAACATCAAATTGGGAGACAGTAAATATCATTTGAATCCGCTTCACAGAAGGGAGCCGCATCGATTCTAGGGATTTGGAATTGTCCCATGACCCAATAGGCCGGATTTTGTTTCCTATGAATGGTAAAATCAATTGATTGTTTAAAGAAAAAATAATTAATACTCCTATGTCACTCGTTCTTGGGATCTTTTCATATTTTTATGATCAATCGATATAAGACATTGTATCAGAGTCAGGGGTTAAATGTCCCTTCGGAACATCCGATAAAATTCGGGAGTTTGAAGAAAGAAAGAAAAAGAAACGAATCCATAGAAAGCGTTTGGATTTTATGCCCTTGATGAAAGATCATGTAACATCTTTCTTCGGCCTCACTCGTGCTCTCTTGACAAACAATATCCATGCACACATGCACATCCTACGGGTTGAGTTTCGGTACAAACCCCAATTGCGATGCCACGTAAAATTTTTTTCCGATCACCATACTTGAACAAAAATTAATATTATTCGTTCAAACGGATTTCTAGGTTTTTCCTTTTTGGTATTCTTTTTGAAACCGACTTCCATGTGAACAATACATCGCACATCCCCTTACAATTTCAACAATTCGCTGTCAGCACCTTGCCAGCTGAAGTTTAAATTTTCTGTAATTTTATGACGCCATTATTTAAAAGTTTACAACAATTCGTTCAAAATTCATAATAGCTGATGAAAATGTTTGAAAGTTATATATATATATATATTTATATATTTGCATTATATATTTTAAAGTACTTGTTGGTTCAATGATTTCCTACAATTTGAAAAACAAAGGATTGGCTTCTTATTGTCTTAAGTAGATTAATTTATAAGATTAATTATTATAAATAAATATATTTTCTCATATACATTATAAACAAAAAAGCCTATATATAGATCATTATAAAGTGGTTGTCAAAAATCAATCCAGCAATTGAAATGTCACAATTTAATTAAAATCTTGATATGATTTAATGTTAACAAAGGAGAGATAATAACAAATGAGTTTAATTAGTTACAATAACGGACTGAAAAGCATTTAGGGATAAAATTGTATTTTAATTCATAAAAAGTGAGTCTGAATACAAACGTTAACAACAAATAAATTCATTTTGAGGTCCCTCCCCCCAAAGTAAAATTCTCCTCATAAAAACTACTCTCCCAAATTATAACAAAATTTTTAAAGTATTTTGTTATTTCAAAATATGAGATAATTTAATAAAAATAAAATTTTATTAATAATAATTTTATAATACCATCTTTTAAGTAAAGAGAGAATTGCAATGATTTTTATATAACAATTAAATGTGTAAATTTAAATTTATATTAAATAAAAGGAATTTTTAAAAACTTATATTTTTGTTTTAAAAAATAAGTTTATAAAATGTTTTTATTAAATTTTATTAATATATATAATATTATTTTAAATTTTCTTATAATTAGACTAGCAACAATTTCTCTTATAGAATTTTGTACAATAGAAAAATCATGCTTTGATTTAGCAAAAAATATTATAAAAACTTTTAACGTTCCCAACGGCGTCAGAAACAGGCGGGAAATAAAATTCCGTTTCAAATGTAAGGTTATAATAAATGCAACAAACTTCATCGCCAAGTTCCCACCTGGGCTTAGCTTCACGCTTAACTCCTTACCTCATCCCCTTCTCCATCCGCTCTAACTCGTACTTCAGGCGCCATTGTGCTCGGGAAATTTCTTATTCTAAGAGGTTAGACCACACATATCAAATTCCTATCATTGGAATTGCCCTTTCTTTTCGCTTATTATAATGTTGACAGTGTGAATGGCCGTAAACCGAATTTCCTTCCCTCATTTCGTATACGCTAGAGTTTATGTTGCTTGTTCTCTGATTATGGAAATTATGTTCGGTGTCAAATCAGATGCAGCTCACTCGCTAAATCTGAATGTATCTTGATCAGTAATGAAGTTGCGGTTGCGGATCTCGACCGTCGCATGGCAAATGTCGCACCAACTTCTTTATCTCCCCTCTTTCATCGGGCTGACGCTGGCACAATGGTAAAAAGAGAGTCACCGTCAGAATTGAGAGTAAGTTTCATCAAGCTTTCATATCTTGGTTCTGATGGAAACGCGAATTTTTAAAATTAAGGATAGAATTGAAGAGACTAATATCGAGTTGTATGTATTTCATATGTTTTGCTTGGAGCTGACTATGTGTCATTCTATATTGAAATTATCCGGTGCAAGATTAAGGCTTGCTTGATCTCCTATCGATTAGCTTGTTGCATCCTGTTAAGCATTTTTGAAAGATCATGATGATTTTGAGTCAGCTGCATTGGAGTAAAATTTCATATAAGTTTCCTATTCTTTATGGGCAATGTTAACTGTCTCTGAACTCTGGTGCAGGGACAATTCTCATGTCTATATCATCTGTACCTTGACAGGGAGAGCAGTTGAAGAAGGAATATGCTGTAGACCTTGAGTGGTCCTACAAAGTAAGTTTCTGCTTCTCTTTCAAGTAGTTGTTTCACTAGACTAGATTTTAATGACTTGATTTGTTTATTTTTGCAACCTAGTGAGATGGATAACGGGATCAAAAGACGAGGATTATTAAGAAACCCAAGATACACTGACACACGTGTTGGTGAATTATTTCCTGCAAAGATATCCAGGTTTAAATTGTCCTCTGGAAAAGAAAATGCAAAGGTTATTATATTCTTTGAATTCATCATGAGACTTATCTTTAATTTGTCAGTTGACGTCTTGTTTAGATTATCACTGCTTCTAAATGGGTTGAGATTACCGTGTTACTTTATTCAGAAAATTCCACCTTCGAAGCAGGCCAGTAACCTGGAGAATCTTTCTTTCTTTCTTTTTCCTGATTCAACTGCCAAGAGACAGCAAGGAATTCCATGGTTTGTGGTGTTTATGCAATTTCTTTGCCTCAGTATATAAATTTTTCCCTGGTTTGATCCTATTCCTAATTAGCGTCAGGCTGTCAGCTTGAAAATTCTGTTGCTGAAATTCGCAACAACGGTATCTTGCAAGCCCGTCAAACAATTCAAAAGTGCAGCCAAGTTTTTCAGTGTTACTGAGCCTTCATCAGCTGCTGGTCAATCGTCTGCCTTGGCAGCTATTGACTCGGTACACACTAGCAAACCCTTTTTTCTTGGTATTTGCCCCATTACTTCTATTTTCCTTTTCCTGTTGTACTTAGATTCACTTATTTTATAGGGTAAAACATTGAAAGGACGAGCTGCCTTTGAACCTCAAGTTAGTAAAGTTAAAATACTCTAAAAAATAGCTAGCAAACAACATGAACAGTTAGTTATATATTAGCTAAACGTTCTTCGGACTCCGCTTACTGCCATGGATGTGAAGTTGATGTGGAGGACAGCATATAGGAGTTAAGAGACAATGATTGAAGCGTTTGAACATGGAACAAGCTTGCAAAGCCAAAGCTCAAAAGCGGCTGCAGTGTTCTATACCTGCCAAAATGGATACTAGTTAGTATTTAACCTTCCCCAAAACAGAGGAAGGAGAGATGGCGAAGGCTGAAACTTAACCTTCAAGGGTACTAGTTGAAAGTCTTGGGGAGAGGAAATGAACAAGTATTTGATGAAAACACCCACAACCCAAATAATCCAGCGAGCTTTATTCATAGATGTGTCAGCGAGCTCTTCAACACAGTTGACAAGTGCATAAATCATGAAATGTTAAGCCTCTCCCGAATATATATTATTCAAATCCAAGCGTGAGCATTTGGCGAATGAAAAAACGTTACAAAGCTCATCACCAATAATCCATGCAAGAACACAAGCCTTCTTTAAAATGGTGGAAACGGTTTCGATCTCTGACAATTAAGTCTACTTTGAAAACCTTTGAGATAAACTTTGTGGCCGTGTGGCAATCTTCACAGACTCGCAAGTTTTTCACTATGCGTATTGGAATGCAAGCTTTTGCCTTCAGAATTCCAAATGCAATGGCCAATTTTTCACTGTGCCTGTGAAGTGCATCTTCCTTTTCCTCTTCATCTATGTCAAACAATGCATCACCTGTACTTCCAACGTACCCTGCTAATCTGATTTTCTGGAGTATATCTTCCCACATTCTTTCTATCTGCTCTATTTCTGGGTGTGATTTATCTCCAACCATAAATTCATGAATCTTTCCATTCATCTCAATGAGACTACAACCAGGTGGCTTTCTAACTCCTCTGTTCTTCATCATTCGTCTCACGATGCTCGCATTTTCCCACTTGTTAGTGCGTGCATAAATGTTTGAAAGCAGCACGTAATATCCGCTGTGTTCTGGCTGCAGCTGTATCAAAAGCTTTCCCACCCTTTCTCCAAGTTCTACATTTTTGTGAATCCGGCAAGCTCCGAGCAATGCCCCCCACACTGCAGCATTTGGCTTCACTGGCATTTCGAGAACAAATTTCTCCGCCTCCTCCAGTTTCCCCGCTCGGCCAAGAAGGTCAACCATGCATCCATAGTGTTCCAACCTCGGTTCTATACTGTAAACCCTCTTCATACTTTCAAATATTTCCAAACCTCTTTCAACCAATCCTCCATGGCTGCAAGCTGCTAATACTGCTGTAAATGTGATATCTCTTGGCTTAAACCCTGCTTTCACCATTTCAGAAAAACAGTGAAGGGCTTTCTGCCCATAACCTTGCATGGCTAGTCCAGCAATCAAAGCTGTCCAACAAATTGTGTCCTTTTCTGAGAGCTGCTCAAAAACCTGAATAGCTTTCTCGATATTCCCACATTTTCCATACATTTCAACAATAGCTGTTCCAAGGATCAGATTCATAGTCAAGTTGTTTCTTATCACATACTCATGGGCTTTCGCCCCCGTTTCAAGAGCACCTAAATGGGCACATGAAGATATCACACTCACCATCACCACTTCATTTGCCCTCAGTCCTTCTTCCTGAAGAACTTGAAATAATGCGACTGCTTCATCAAAACAATTGTTCCGAGCATATCCACCGATCATAGTGCTCCACGTCACCAAATTTTTCTCCGGCATTCTATCAAACAGGTCGCGTGCAGATTCTACATCCCCGCATTTATTATAACCTGCGATCATGGAAGTCCAGGAGATTACATCAAATCGATGAGTTCTAAGGAAAATGCAGTTCGCTGCCTTAATGTCCCCAGCTGTTGAATACACATGAACAAGGGAATTCTGCACATAGACATCGTTTTCAAACCCATGCTTAATGATTTGACCATGCGCTTGAGCGGCCATAGCAGCAGACTCCAACTGGGCACATGACTTAACCAAAAATGGGAAAGTTAAATTATCAGGAAGAATGCCTGCGCGAAGCGCTTGTGTGTAGTAATGAAATGAATTTTCTGGATTTTCACTGCTTGAGCAGCCGCGGATCAACGCGTTGTAGACAAAGAGATTAGGATTCTGGATTTGGGAGAAGACCCTAACGGCATAATCCAGCAAGCTTGTTCCAACGGTGGTGTCTATACAGAAGGCAACCAAGCGACTGGCTACGAATACGTCGAAGAAGGCAAGGGTTCTTATCATATGAGCATGGATGATATTGAGATCACGAAGATTGGAGCAATATTCCAGAAGCAGAAGCTTGGGGTTCTTAAGCCTCAGCGTTTGCAGGATCAAACTACTGCCGGTCATTTTCGGAGGTTCATGTTTCGGTGGGCTAAGAATCTACAGAAACAAGGTTGAGCACTTCCACATGTTACTATGTTGTCGTATCAGAATTGAGGGATTCAAAGTCAGAGAGCTTTATGGCGGGCTTCTCCCCTATCTGGTCCCGCCTCAAAGTAGATGAGCCATCCTGCGCCCACAACGGCTTTGCTTAAATCCATGTAGAACACGCAAGTCGACCCCGACTTAGACTCAACACTATAAGAATGACTAATGAGGTGGGGTCGCGTCAAAGGATCTGTAGATTTCATACACGGGAGATTAATGAAATCGGTTTTATGATTTCAATGTACCAGATATTTCGCACATGCTTCGTAGACAGAAGGAAAGACCAAGACATCTGCTCTTTGGTAAATATATTTATATATATATTCATTTATAATTTTGTGTGACTTAAAATTCCAATTTTGTTAGCCATATGATTTAAATTTCGATTTCACCACGCAGCATGTGAAATTTCCTTGTATATATTGTCAAGTGCAATAGCTTATTTTTATATCAATCAAATACATACTTAATAATTATCTCACCATATGAAATCAATTTTCATAAAAATAAATATAATTGCAGTTCATCTTTTAATTTAGAGAAAGTTAACAAGGTATTATTCTTATTATTATTATTATTTTCAGCAGATAGATGAAAGAAGATGCTAACAAGGCATTTTTTTTTTCCAGCAGATAGATGAAAGAAGATGCATTTCGCAAATCTTCTAAAAGAGTTCGTAATTTATTCTAAAAAAATTGTTATGCTTTTTTAATAGCAAGAGGATTTAAACTTTTAATCATTATTTATATCACACCTTCGTCATTCCAAGCGGCTTGTCATGATCCATCTACTATTATGCCACTTAATATATTTCAATTGACGTAGCTACATAAACATCAATGTAATACGTCAAGGCTAAATGGATCAGTAGATTGTTTTCACCACAAAAATAGGGGTAACTGGATCGTTACTGTTACTCCGACGTCGTACCATTTTTAAATTATTTTTTTCTAATACAAAGCTAGGGAGAAACCATGTAAAAGAGAAATAAAAATTAAGTCATGTTAGATTTTATTAGAGATTTGTATTTTGAAGGTGGATAATTAAAAATTATTAGATCTAATTATTTTAGACAGTTTAGTAAGCAAACATGTCAGTGCATTTATTTATTTTTCTAAACATATAATCGGAGATGATGGTTCAATTTTCTATAATAAATTCTGACTTTTTTCAATAGCTTCCGAATTTTTCTGAATATTTTTTAATTACTTTAACTCCTTTTATTTTTACCCTCATTTTCTCCTATTTTCCTTAACTGTCCTGTATTTGTATTTTCAGAGTTATGAGCGTTACTTGACCATTTCAAAATCTCATCCTCAATTATCTAGTTGCAAATATAAATTTGAAGAAAATAACAACAAAATCTTGACAGTTTGATCTTTCAAAATACTATAACTTTATTGAGATCTTTAGAAACTTGTCAATCATAAATAAATTTATATAAATAACAAAATTACCTTTACAATAATATTAAAAATTTGACATGTAAAATTATAATTTCTGTTGTAATATTGTTAATATAAAAAAATTATAATCATTTAAATAAAATTTATAATCATTACTTGTTATTTTTAACACTTGTGACAATATAAAAAATTTAACATGTGAAAAATTATTTTACTGCTGCATTATTACAAATAAAAAAAATTATATTAATTTAAATAAAATTTATAATTATTATTTATTATTTTCAACGCATATAGCAATAATAAAAATTTAACATATAAAATTATAATTTATTATTATGAATACAAGAAAAAAATTATAATTATTTAAATAAAATTTGTGATCATTTTATTTTTAATAAAAATAATTTAATTATTTATATAAATTTATTAATAATATAAAAAATTTTAAAAACTTTAATGAAATCTTGACATTTCAACAAATTCAATTATAATTTATATAATTAGAAAAAATTATTGTCATCTTCCCTACAAGTTTCAATATCAGAATTTGGCTTCTTTTAGGATATAGCAGGTTATTGCTTAAATGGATATTAAAAAGAAAACCATGTTTTGCGTTCAAAATTCAAAAGATTTTACTAACTGCTTCAGAATTAATTTACATTCAGGCCCAAAAAAAAAAACAAAAGAACTAAATTGCCATCACTCATTATGCTCTCCGAAGCCAGTATAACTATTAACTAACCTATTCCTCAACTTCTATTAATTATCTCAAAATAAAAAATTATAGTCCCCCAACTTTTCAGGCCAATTACGTCCATCACACAAATTCACAATTTTCTTCTAAATAAAAAATTTAAATTCTTTCTAAAATCAGAAAACTACCAAATTCATACAACAAATGAAGTATTAAGTATAATTTGATTAATATAAAAATAAAAGTTTTTAAAATTAAGAGAAAATTAAATTTTTAACATTCAACACAACAAATATGAAATTTTTTGGTGTAAAATATGAAATAAATTTTTTAAAATATTATAAGCAATATTTATAAAAAAAAATTAGAGCAATTTTCACTTTAAGAATACTTTAAACACTATCAACTTTATGCTAAGGAAATAGAGAAATAAAATAAATAAATAAATGGTGTTCATGACTCTGTCAACAATGCAACTTTCAATACACTTATATTGGAATATTAAATTGAAATTCTATTCAGGCCAATCACATCGTCGTTAACCCAGTCGTACGTATCTACCTCATTTTAAGCCTAAGTATGGACAACATAACAGCACAACCTGCAAGGCCAGATTAGTTTTAAAATGATCAATCCAATCCATTATTACTCCAATTTAATTCTAATAGAACAATGAAAGAAAAATCCTTATCCCTTTGTTCATCTTTAAATGCAATCGACCTATTGCCCTACCTTTCTCCCTCTTATTATTTTTAAAAATTAGCTAATGAATCGTGTATGCCACTCGTGAATTGTCCTCAAAAGGTTCTAAGATAGACATGATGATCATGCAAATTCAGAGCAGCGTACCTCAAGCAAGCCTGTAATTCTCCAACATCTCCGAGTTGTCAACAATCAACTCAAAGCAAGTGGGGCCAGAGTGCAGCTGCAAATTCGTTTTGTCAAATATGACTTGGTCAACTTCTTGTTCTCCTTGCATGCCTGGTAGCCCAATCCCATTCACCGATTCAATTGGGACAAAAATAGCGGACCATCGGTAAACCACAAATTGTCACTGATACTTGATCAAATATACAATATGAATATTATACAAGCTTACATTATCAATACAGAAAGAGACGACATGGGCAAGAACCCACAATCAAACTAGTGGTAAGTGGTGAGATGGAGAAATGAAGTGGAACTACATAGTCCAATAAAGATGAAACTCGAAACATAGTGATGTACAGGAGAACTGTCAAAAGACGTATGCTACAATCTCAACTCAAACTAACCATATGAGCATGTATGCTCAAACCGCAAGTTTCACCAGTCACCCAACAAATTATATTCAATTTTATGCCAGAGGAATAATAGAAAACTGCATAGAACACCATTTTCTGTGTGTCACAATGATCCAGGCAGCAAGAAAGAGAGAGAGAAATCTCAAAGTGGTAGTAGTGTGATTAAAATTCAATCCGCGACTGGTATTCCCACATCTGAGCTTACCCTCTGTAAGCCAGTAAAGAAATTCAAGAATTAATCTCCCACCTGGGTGATTGAGACGCATCTCCGAGGCCTTCCACGTGGCCTCTTGTCCAAAAGCATTAGCAAGCCCACACCACTGGCTGGTAGCCCAAACATATACCTATTGTCAAAGAAATTTTGGAAGATAGATAATATCTGGTCAACGGATTATTCAAGGATACCGTCTCAACCCAATATTAAAAATATTAACACAAGTGGTTCCCAAAATATATGCTAGCATAAAAAGAAGACACCAACTCAATCAAATTGCCAATGTGCGTGTGCCTTGAAGTAATAGTATCAATATGAAGTCACCAATTCAGAGAGAATCCGAAAAGTTCTAGCATAGAATTATGTTAGCAGCTTCTATACCATTATGAGACTATATCTTCCGATAATTTTCAAAATATCCAAACTTAAGCCAATATGAATCAAGTATCATAAGGTCGAAGGAGGAGACTCTACATTGAATTTGTATGTTTCATAAGCATTAGCTGCGTGAATTCTGCAATTGTTCTCTCTTTAAAATAAATTCTTGTGCTAAAATGGTTGCAATTCATTCCTGATTCAGCACAAATTTCAGTAGCCTACTCAGTCATTAGTGACAAATAGAAATCAATTCATGCAAAGCAAAACTATCTTTTTAAGCTATTACAATGATATCTACTTACTTGCTTTGACCAGCTTTTTTCCTCCACAAAACCAACGATATCATCCACTGAATACAAAAAATGAGATAAAAAAATCATGAGTAACAGCACTGAATTTTGTCCTGATGAAAACAATAACACAACAATCATTAGCTTGATGATGCTCAAGACTTCGGGATTCTTTTATCCTTTATTTTGGGGGCCAGGGGGGAGCACTTGCCATTAAAGAATTAATTGAAATGTTTCATGCACTCACTTGATAAGTTAACCGCACCAATATTGAAAAACAAACTTGAAAAAAAAAAATTTGATTTCACTTGGCAATTGCCTGTAAGAAATTTTCAAAAATTTGGGAAATGGAAGTGGAAACCTCCAGCAAGAAACCTTTAAAACCTCAACTGAAGGGCATACAAATGATTAATAAAGAATAGATGAGTAATGGCACCAAAAAAATCAAATAAATAAAACATGGATAGACATGAGAAAGTCACATCCAAAATATGGTAAAAACACGTGTATCATGCCAGTAGATTTTTTTTTTTACCTTAAAAATTGACAAGAATGAAAAACTGCTAATAACAGACGGCTTCCTCATTGTCATTCTCCTTTGCGGTGACATCTCTTTGCACAAATGTTGAGCTATTTCCTTAAGCAGAAGAACCTGTGCTTTATCAGTGCGCATTGAAATGATAGCCTGCCTCATTGATTCCCTATCAGCCTCAAGAGCTTGAAGTCTCACGTAAAGCTTCTTTATGTCAGGATCTTCAAATTCAGCACGATTTAGTGTCTCCATTGGAGCAGTCGAATAATCTTCATGAACAACTCCACTTTTGGACTCTGAAATACCTTTGTCTGGTGTCACTGTATGAACAGAGTCAATAGTGTAAACTCTGTCACCCATATCATCACCAGCTTCTGATGCATAATCTACCCTTCTCAAATGGGAACGATCATCTGGTTGTGAGACATATTCCATCTTCCTAAAGCTCTTGGGAGAATCCACCGTAAATGAACTTGAGTCATTGGATATCTTTCTTGAATGTCTAATCCGCCTTGGAGACTGTCCAACTACCTCCTTCTCTAGAATTGTTTTCCCTGTCTTATTATCCTCATCCACCTGCTGATGAATAGAATTTCTCTCCATTTGGGAGATTCTATTTTCCAAGTTTCTCAACCTATCAGAAGGAGTTTCAACAAATGCATATTTCTCAATATCTGTCTCATCATTGTCAGCATCCATGGCAGTATGTCCACTGCATTTTAAAGGAGGGTAGTCATAGGAGGGCAATTCATATTGATCACTCAATTCCCCCATGTTCAGGCTCATTTCACCTGCAGCCTCTGATTCTGTGAGACCATAACTCATCATCCTGTGCTTATAAGCCTGAATTTCACATGTGAGCGCCTGTATTGTCAGCTCCCTCTTATACAACAAGTCCTCCAGTGCTAAAAGCTCCTCCTGGTCATGTGATGTCTTCTCCTCTGCAAATCGCTTGAACTGCCGGGCTTCCATTTGAATCTCTGCTTTCTCCCTCTGCAACCTCAATATCATAGACATGGCCTCATTTGCTGCCGTTGATGAAGCATTTCTCTCCTCTTCCAATTCAGCGTGTAGATCTTGTATTGCTTGTAGTTGCCTAGCAACTGTCTCCCGTAAGGCTTCACATTCATTTTCTATTTGGACCCGTGCAACTGAAAATGAATCCAACTCGGGTACAGAGAATTTGTCGTCCCGTTCAAACTCACCAAGCTTCCTTTTGACTGTACGAAGCCAGGTTGCCGAAGAATCAGCTGCCAATGAACAACTGCAGGCGCAGTCGCAACATTTTACTGAATTTGTGGAAGATGGAATTGCTCCCGAATCCATAAACCAAATCACATTCGAACTTCAACGAATTGAAAATCACCAAAGGTCTGACAAATCAATAATCTGAGAATAATATATTTCAAGCGAGCTATAGCATCTTCCCTTCGCGTCAACATCAGGCATTCTCTTACACTCACGCTATCCCAAGATCCTTCGTTGTTGTCCCTCACAGACCAAACAATCTCAGGAAAACCTACAAGAAAGAAGAGATAACGACATGAAACCAGATGATAAAACAGATTAACAACGCGAGCATGGTGGAAACGAGATTATTCCAGAGAACAAGGGTCAGTGCCGGCATTTTCGACTTGGAAATAAGCTCAAACCTTAACGAGAAATGAATTCGAGCAGAGTTAAATATTTCTAAAGCAGAGTATTATGAAAAATAAAAACAAAAACCAGAAATAGAAAGTTTAATTAGAAAAAAATAACCTTAAAGAATTAGCTGTGAGGAATCAAGAGCCGCCGGCTGAGGTCGTACGCAGCAGAAATTGAAGCTCAATTTCCTGGAAATTTCACCCTCAATTAGAGGTCCGAAGCAAAATTAAGAAGAGGCCACAAAACAACTAATCAAGAGAGGGGGAGAGGGAGAAAAAGACCAAAACATTCGTCCCCGCTTTCTTGTGAGAGAAGTATGCACAAGCGGGAACGGTGTTTGGAGGGAGGGAAAATAGAACAGGGAAAAAATAAAAGGGAGAGATGATTTGGAAACCCTAGAATGTGATTTTGTTTGTTTTACGTATAGATGCTGCGGGGTTTGTTTTTGTTTGTATCTATTCGTCAGGGCTAAGATTTCTTGAAAATCGTAGTAGTGCTTCTCTCAAATGTCAATGCTGTCCCCAGAGACCCAGAGAGAGAGAGAGAGGGTGCGTAGCTTGTAAGTCGTCACCTTGTATCATCCGCAATAGTGACCTGCCTGATGGCTCGTACTGCTTTCTTCGATTCCAACTTTGAACCTATTTACCGCGTTAGTTCAGTCGTTTAATCCCTCCTCAACTGCGATTTATATATTTTTACCATATAGTATTTCTTAAATTTTATATTGAGGACCAATATTATTCTATCTTTTTACTATTTATTAAGTAAAGATATGAAATTATGATTATTAAAAATTTTCATTTCTTCCTTTCTTTTCCATCTCTTTTAGTTTTTACTTCTAAATGATGAGTGACAATTCATGACTAATTAAAAAATTAATGTTACATAAGTATTTTCAGTTGTAAAAATACTCCAGTTGTCTAATTAGAGGTAAATTTTGTCATAGTGACGTCAAATGTTGATCTTATCTAGACACATATTATTATTGACCTTTTTTAAAAAAGGAAAGTTAGTTTGAGTAACAGATAATCCATTTTTAATATGTGGGCTGTGAAATAGTAGTGCATTTCGTTCCTTTAGCTTGAACGTAAAACGAGATGGATAATTATTTATTAAAAGAACTATATATATTTCATGTAAAAAAATTAATTACGCTAAAATTCATTAACAATTAATAACCTTAGTTTAATTATTAATAAACTAAATAATTAACCTTTTTTTAGGACTTAAATGTAATTTCCTCTTATTTATTTTACTTCCACTCCCTTCCAACACAGTTTTTGCCTTGATGGCATTAAAAAAAAGATTTCCCTCTGGCTGCCACGTAAAGGGAATGGGTATAAAACTGTTGAAGATCGACAGATAGAAAACACGAGCTGTATAAGCAATACGAGTAAATTGCAATTATTTTTCAACTATAAAATTATGTTCTTGCTTCCTTTTCAACCCACTCATAATTATAACTCATGATTCATGATGGGGTCTTGATTGGTAGATCGTGATTAATAATTAATGTTGCTTTAGCCAAAAAAATTAACTATTTTTAATTTACGCAAAAAAAAAAAAAGGCGAGCACCACAGGTGAGAAAGCTAAATTCGATTGCTCATCGCGGCAGGGGATAAGCATCACAAGTGAAAAAGCTAAATCCACGAGTACCGTCCCATCCACCGTCCGTACTGCTTCGCTAAAATTAGGCTTCGTGATCATCAAACACATCTATCCATTTGATTACAATCAGGAACATGGGTGAAAATATCTGTAAAATTATCAACTATAAATATCTAGTAGCTTAAAATAAAAAATAATAATAAAAATATTCATAACATTATTATAATAAGTGTAATAGTAATCAGTCAATTAAATCTCTCAAATATTAACCATTTAATTGATATTTAAATAAAAATTGATTATTTTTTTATGAACTAAAAAACATTAGGTAAAGAGACAAAAATGTTCACGAAATCATCATCTAAGAACATCTGATAGTTTAAAATAAAAAAAAATAAAAATACCTATAATATTACTATAATAAATGTAACAGTTACTAGCCCTTTAGAAATTTCTCCAAGCAATCTTTGCTGGAAAATGTTTGAAATCTTTGTTGTGAATATTGTTGTAAATGCCTTTTTTGCTTCCTGAATCAATTTCATCATTTTCAAGTTCACAATCTCATATAGCAGGAGTAGCGCCACAATTGGAGCATTACGGGGTGAAGCAGTAGCACAAAAAAGCCAATTAGGGATTTTGAACCTCACCGTGGATAATATTGCTCAAGGCTACGCCAATGTTCTTAGGTAGGTGAGGTAAGAAGTCCGTGCCACGAAGGCATTATGAGCAGAGAAAGCCTCCTTTGTGAAGTGCTTGCGTTCTTTGTAGCAAGTCATGGTCTCTTCATTCTCAATCTTTGATTGCATGCAACCCATTTTACTGTGTTGAATCTCAGGTTTTGCAAAAAAAAAAAAAAGTAAAAAGGGATGGAAGGAAGGGGTAGGATATGTGACAATGGGAAGAAATCACGTGGCATGAATTTTGAGGTTTAGGTAGAAAAGTAACAAATGTTGAGTAATTTTGACGGATTGATTACTATTACACCTACTAAAATAACACTATAGGTACTCCCATCTTTTTTTTTTACTCTAGGCTATTGAGTGCCCCTGATTGATGATTTTGTGAGTATTTTTGTCTCGTTGTTCTTACAATTATAATGAATTCATTACAAACCAAAGATTGATCACAATTTGACAGTTGTTGCAATTAAATGTCACCCTTAAAAGTTTGTAGCTAGGCCTTGTACCTCTTTCTTTTACCTAAAAAAAATTACTCTTAAGATCTTACCCAAAAAAATACCACTATAAGATAATTATTTTGGTACTAAAAAAAGTCATCCTAGAGCATGTGGCGATGTAGATCATATGGTTCCTTTTTTATCTTCTTTCCTTTTATTTTGAAGACATTGGTCATCCCTCTATGCTTTATATACATAAACAAAAAATGATGATTCATTCAAAAATGCTTTGGCTAGTAAAATCATTTATTTTTATATAAAAAATAAAATATCTTTTATGTAAAAAAATCATTTATGAATGCGCATAAAGAATAAAAAGTCCTAGCCCATAAATCAGGAGAAATTGGATACATAGGGCCTACTTGTTTGTACAGAGAATTGTCAAGCGAATTGTTTTGACTACAACTAGATGTGGATTGTGCATTTTACTCAAACAATGTATCTTTTAAGGGTTATGAAGAGAAAACACTCAAGAACAAATTGGAATACTTGTATGAATGTGAGGAGGTGATCTGGGCACAGTAGGCAAAGTTAACCTGGATGATTGATGGGGACCATAACATGAAATATTTCCACACAATTGTTAAGCAGAGGAAGGCAATCTATAGAGTAGATCGTATTTAGGATGACAATGGGGTATGTATGCAACTGGCTTGAATGGTTTTCATGCTCGTTCCTTCCAAATGCATTAGGATCCAATCAAGTAAGGAATTTTTGATATGATGTCTCACTTCTAAAATTCAAGCTTTTTGCTTAAGGACATGAATAAGTCTACCATTACCTTGCTATCAAAAGACTTTTGATCGATCAGTCTTTATAATGTCTGTTGTAAGATCATCTCAAAGGTCCTCTCTAATAGATTGAAAGATATTATTGATCCTTACATTACTTTTAATCAAAGTGCGTCAAAGGAAGACTCTTCTCTAATAATATTCTAATAACCTCAGAAGTTATGCATGAGGTTCGTTCTCTGAGAAAAGGAAAAATTCTTTGCTGAAATTAAAATTTGACTTCTCAAAAGCCTGTGACTCTATTAGCTTGAATTTCTTGAAAAGGTCTTGGCTAGAATGAATTTTCCTCATAAGTGGATTAACATGATAGTGCAATGTGTTATAACATTTTCATATAGTCTATTAGTAATCGGGGCTCTATTAAAACCTTTTGTGCTAGGAAAGGGAATTAGATAAGGAGATCCCTTCTCTCTATTTCTCTTTATAATATATGCCAATGTTTTATCATGCCACTACAAAATAAAGGCTATAGGAAGGAATTAACATAGGGAGGGATTCTATTAGTATGTCTTGTCTTATGTATGCTAATGATACAGTCTTCTTTTTCAAAGCCTTGATTAAGCAAGGCTAGCTAATTGACAAAGTCCTTCAAGAATTTAGTCTATTCCTTAGATTCACAATTAATAAGAAGAAATTTGAGCTAGTGTTTAGTCCTAATTCTTCTGGTTCCTTAAAGAAAGATATAATGGATGTTGTGGGGATTAAATTTCACCAAGATTAGGAAAATATCTAGCCATTTGGATAGACACAGGAAGAAGCAAGAAGGAGCTGTTTTAAGAACTACTAGATAAAGTTGTTGCACACTTATAGTCACAAAAGGCTGCTCTTTTTTCACAGGTAAGGAGACTAGCACTAATCAGATCCATTCTCTCTTCTTTTCTAGTTTACTAGTTGTCATGTATTAAGCTTCCTAAAGTATGGGCTAAACGGCTCGATAATATTTGTAGCATCTTCTTATAGGGTGAAAATAAGGATCATAATACAATACATCTTTTAAAATGAGGCACTTCTAGCTAAACACTTGTAGGGGATCTTGTCTAATAATTCATCTTTTTTTTATCACAAGAATATTTAAAAAGAAAGTTTTAGATTAACAGACACTTACCTTTAAGGCTCTGTCTTATATATCTTGGATGTGGAGAGGAGTGCCCCAAGTTAAGGATTTAAGCTCCAATCAACTTTTGTGGAAGGTTTACTTTGGATCTAACACACCTCTAAATCACCATTTACAATGGCTAATGTCGATTGGTTGAACCATGCTTAAAAGTTAGCCGGATCATGGATTTGCTATAGTATAATGGTTAAGATTGGAACCTAGGACTTCTTTAGTGGTTGCATTCTTTCGAACATCAATGGGCTATGCAAAACACTTTTTTTTCACTATTTGAATTAAAAGATAAAATATCTTGGGGAAGACGTTGTTATGGTTCTTATAGTGTGACAAAGGGTTAGGCTCTAGCAACCAGAATCATCGAAGAATAAGAGCCGCCACACATATAAGAAGCTTTATGAAGCCTTAAGATGCCTTACAGGATTATTATCATTATTATTATCATTATCATTATTATTATTATTAGGGTTTAGAGGTTGTTGAGGAATGCTCTTTTAGTAGCGGATATCTTAAGAAACCATCGCCTACCAGTCAATGTGGATTGTATGTTACGTAAGAAAGATCAAGAAGACTTGAATCATGTGTTTCTGGTTTGCCCCTTTGTGTGTGCAATATAGTTTGGATCTCTGTTAAGACTATGAATAAAGCAAATGTAGGCATGCGGGATTATATAATGGCTGAAAGGATGGCTTGTTAATTTAATCAATAAAGACCCAAATGCGGTTTTTACAATGGTAATAATTGTTTGTCATTTGTAAAATTTGGGAATACAATAATGAAAGGGTCCATTTATGGCAATAACACAAGCCTAACCACAGTTCTAGCTCAATTGAGGGCAATTTTAAACATCAGGTAGCTAACAAATTTGGATAAAAGGAAGGTGAAGGATCCTATTCTTAAGCCACCTTGGATTTAATTTATATATTTTCCATACAGGAGCCTAGGTTTTAGCAGTTGGTGATTATTTTGGAACGAAGTAAGGAAGGTGAACAATGACAAAACTATTAATACCATAGTTTTCATTGCTCTGGAAGGTTCTTTCCCAAAAAAGATTATTTAGCCTATTCCTCTGAAACAAAATGTATGCATATCCATTTTTTGGTTTTTGCATAATATTCTATGGCAGATCATCTCTTCTGGATTGTTCATTGATTCTCAAGGTATTTTCATACCCTCCAATAGAAGGAGGTTAATTTGGGTGTCAACAACAAGGCAGAGTTTTTGCATCATCAGCAATGCCATTGATTAGCTTCTTGCACATTTCTCCTATTGTAATTGTCTTTCGGTATGTCATGATAGGTTTAGAAATTTTATGTAGAAGACACCAATTGAAATGTTATTTTGACCGAAACTTTTTGTACCTTCATCCCTTTTTCAATAAATTGATCCTTTATCTAAAAACACAAAATTATATTTGTGATTTATGAACAAGGTAGGGATAAGGTTGATATTATTATGCCCATATATTTATCTATTGAAGATAAAGATTCTGTTGAAAATTATACCTTAAGGTCAATTATTATATTATGAACATTGTTATTTAATAAATTTCTCTTTTGTTATCATATCAATATGTTCATTATGATAACTGTATCCTTGGATAAATTATAATAATTATCCTAAATGTAAAGAAGACTAATATGACTTTGATTAATTATAGAGATATAAATCAAAGTCGTAGTCGCTTGAACGTACAAAATGCTGGACCAACCCTCTATGAAAAAGCTTCATGGTATAAGCTACAAGCTTATCTCATGTAACCATGTTACTAAGCCCTTTGACCTGGGATTATCATGAATTCCTACATGATGATTATTGAAATTTGACCTAGATAAAAGTTAACTTTGATTGGGTGATCATAAAGGTTACGATTGAGTTTAGTAATATTCAAACAGAGGAATATGAGCGATCAAGATTGAATTTGTTCCTCACATTAATTAAGAGACATTACTTGGCCCCTCGATGAGTAAGGCTAAAAAATGTATAGTCATACTATAATGAAAAGAGTTTTTTTCTTATTATAGTCAGTCCACTCAGAGATTGAGAAAGTAATGGTCAAGTAAAGGAGAATGACAATTCCATGTCTCATACTTAATTAAAATATTACATGACAAAAGAGATGTGATACGATTATAGATAGATTACATCGGATAATCAATTCTCGTATGAATTAGGTAGTTGCAATATCGTACTAGAAGCCATTTGTAATTTGTAGGCTAGTAGCGTAATTAGCTTACTACCAACTTCATATGGGCCTATAAAATTACATACAAGAATAGCCCAACTTGAGCTATAATGTTCAAGTTTATTAAACCTTGAATACGTCTAGATTCAATGAATGTAATGCTTTATCTAAGATGAACAAATTATATAAATATATATATATATTTTATGAAATATAAAATTTAAAATATAATTTTATATATGTATATTGTTCAAAATATATATATATTCGTGTATGTACATACATACATGTGTGGATGTATCTGATATATAAAATTTAAAATATAATATATATATATATATATATATTTTGAAATATATATGCATTTGTGTGTGTGTATTTTTGTGTATACACATACATACATATTATATTATATTATATTGTATTGTACTGTACTGTATTATAGTATGTTATGTTATGTTAGTTTTAAATTTAATTTTATATGATAGATTAAATTTAATAATTAACATGATATGAGAGAATATGATATCAATTTTATAATTTAAATTTACAAGACAAATTCAAATAATATATAATATAATAAATTTCATTTATAAGGTAAATTAAGTTTTATTTTTACTGGCTCAAGATATTATTTTTAAAATAATTATGATTATTTTTGAAAATGTAAAAGAAAGGCAAAAACCCTAATATAAAAGGGATGTGCTTCAAAAGTTAATCAAGAGTCTCTTGACAGCAAAAATATTTGAGAGCCATAAAATACCTCAGAAAGAGAAGGAGCGTCTAACTGAGGCTAGAAGATCAGATCCTCTAAGACTTTTGTACGTACGTATGTTAGATATTGGGAGCGTTAGCATGCCATTCGTGTGGATATCAGTAGGGAGAGCTAATCACTTTGTCAACTCATGAGATCCACACACACTGAAGAAAGCTCGAAAGTTTAACATCTAAAAGGTAATTTTTTATCTATCTTAATTTAAATAAGTTCGATTGATCTACGTTCGTGATTGGAGTTTTAAATTTTAATCTTCTGCTATACCTTTCAATCCGACAGATTCCACAGCCTTCAACGCATCCCAGTGGAGGATATTTTTGTACGTGAAGCTTCTCAACGGCTACCTGGATATGGGATAATTACAGTGCGGAGTTGCCGTTGCAAAACGGAGAGCCGAAAAAGTCCTTCATAAAAGGAGATACCAAAGACGCATAGCTCTTTCCCTTTTACCTACGTACCAACAGAGCACTGAGGGATGAAGGGCAGAGAGAGCCCTGTCATAATAATTCACAAAATTCGAATTCGAATTTGTGTCAGTGATCTTTTAGTTTCATATATTTATACATTTTTTTTTTTAAAAAAGACATATACTTAGTTTGTCGGTACGTAAAGAACGAACCAATAAATCCCAACAACCTGCAACTTAAATTTCATGATTTCATCATCGCATATTATTTCTGCGATTTTGATTTTTTTTTTTTAACTTAAAGTCCACTAGCAAACGTCACCTCAGTTTGGTATCAAGTATTTGTCGAGGGTTCTTTTCTTTTCTTTTTCTTTTTTTTGACATAAGGTTCTCGCTTTTGTAGATTGATAACTTCAGGCTAACAAGGCATTCAATGTTTTACTCCTTATGGTGAGCTGGTGACTGGTGGCTTGATTTCAAAGAATTAATTTCCATTTAAACTTAAACTTCAAACCCCTATACTGAAGGATCTCAACCTGCTTATTTAATTGGTCACATTGAAATGAAGCCAACAAAATGCACTGATGCAACATTGTCAAACGCCCTAGCTACAATAAGAATCCTTGCGATAATGCAGCTTAAAATGGTACGAAGAATTATGTATTGAACAAGTTCGCGTGGTATGGGAAAAAAATATTTAACAGTTAAGGAAGAGAAGGTAACTCAACTCGATCCTCGTCTCCCAGTAGCTAGCTGTGGAATTTGGTTGGGAAACAGCGATTAATTAAACTATTACTTGCAAACGCTAAATGAGTTGTTGTAATCGATCCAAAGCTCACTTTATCATGAAAAGTAAGCAATCTATTGTTAACATGGCCCAGAAACCCCCTTTCCAAAAAGATGTATAGTTGGCATCAGTATGATTTAAGCTTTCTTTTTTTGTGTCATTATGAATATTTTGTTCAAGATATTTATATATAAGAGATGATTTGAGACCAGGCCTACAGCAGTTCTGGATATTTGGCTTTTGGCTCTGGCTCTCGTGAAGGAACTTGATACAAGTGACTTTAATCCAGAATGAACCAGACAAGGCTCAAAAGAATTAAAAAGAGACATGCCTTCTGAACTGACATTATTATTCACTTTCCTTCCTGCTGGAAAGCGATTAAGAGCTAGCAAGCAGGGGGAAAAGAGGGAAATTGGATTGCATATTATGCTTGTGAAGCTAACTTTGTTGGCTGTATCACGTAACTAATCTCTTTCTTAACTTTTCTGATGACTAGTGAATCTCCCCGCATTCGTATAGTAGTGTGTATATTTACCGCCTTGTTTAATTAGTAAGTGAGTTGTGCACTCCCGATTTGGGTCAATCCAAACGTGTTATTAAAATGATTTATAATACATGGGACGCTTGGAATAGTAAAATCTATAACAAAACATGTATAGAGTAAAAAAAAAAAAAATCGTTACAGATTTTGAAAAAAACTTATTATTAAATTTATTACTAAAAATTCAATCCATATATATTTACACACTCTAGCTAGATGTTACTTCCTCCATCTTAATTTATAAAACATTTTTAAATGAAATTATATATATCAATAAAACTTATTAAATATGAGGTTAAGTAGCAAAAAATTTTTAAAAGTGTTTTGAAAAGTACTCTTATATTTTATTTAAAGCAATTTTGGCTTGAAACTTTTAAAAATGGATAAATTTTACCTTATCCTTAACTCACAATCGCACTGATCATTAAATATTTGTGTTGACAAAAAAATTTCCAGTAGAGTTAATCTTCTTCCTCAATTCCCTTCTTCACTCTACTCTTCCTCTCTCTCTCCCGTTAACTTTCCTACCCAGAACTGCCCTAGCTAGAGTCCTCCATGTTAGCAACATAAAGAATGTTGTTTAAAATCACCCCCGGAAGACAACATGAACCCACTGAAGCAATCTGATGATAAATTCTGAACCTGCTTACTTTGGAGAAAGGCTAATAGATGGCTGGTGATAAAACGGTAAGCTTCGGTCCCGCTGTGCCCGTCATATATCCGGACATGAGTTGTAGAAGGAAATGTAAACACTTGACCTTGGTCTTCCAGAGGCGAGTTAGCTTGAACTATGGCAATTGAAATCACCTAAAGCGTGGGGCTTCAAGTTCGCAAGCCAGAGAGGTTCATCGTTGCCTCCTCTGCCAAATCATGTCCCTTACGGCCTCCAACAGAATTCCAACATCTTTCTCTCAATCGTTGTGAATGTATACTGAAATCAAGACTTTTGCCAGTGTCACTGAATGGGACGGTTCAATCAGCAAGCTAAGCGCATGAGAAAAAGCGCTAGTTGTGGTGCATGGTTGATGAAAAGGAGGAAGATTTGTTGGTGAATAGTGAAGAAATTCTTAATGGAGAAAAATGAATGAAGGTGACGTGTGAGCACTGCATGAGGAACCTGGTGAGAGGGTACGCAAGCGCATGAGAAGGAGGGGCATCCCATATGTTCTGGTTGCAGAAAATTTTTTTATCAACGCAAATATTTAATGGTCAGGCTGATTGTCGGTCAACGACAAGGTAAAATTACTTCTTTGAAAGTTATTTGATAAAATTGCGTGAATTAAAAGGTATGGATACTCGTATTTTTTTTTTTGTCTCAAAAAAAAATTTATGAAACAGTTTTACCCCTTAACTCTTAAATATAATTTACGACTTTATTTTTTTAAATAAAAATCTAAACTTTTAAAAATATTAAAATATTCTCTGTTTAATACTTTGCCTGTAAAAAAATATTAAAGAGAGAAAATATAATAAAAATGATAATATTAAAAATATACCATTAATAAAATTTTATTTTTATTAAAATATTTTATATTTTGATGTTAAATATTTCCCAAAGATATCTAATTATAATGTAAAATGAAGGTAGTATTTTTTTTTATGAAATTATCAAATGAAAATTTACTCCATATTTTGCTCTCATTGATTTTTATGATTTGTTTGGTTGGAGGATGAGGGAAAGATAGAGGGAAAGAAGAGATTTTTAATGAATTCGATTTTAAAAAGTAGAGAAATATAGTTAAAAGTTTTAAAGGACTGCTTTTCTACCCTTGCATCTTTTCTCTATTAAAATTTTGTAACCTACTTGTCATTTCTTTTTAAATGAACTCATTAAATTTTTTCTTCCCTTCTTCATTTCCCTCAAACCAAATAGAAGGTTAATGTTTTTTTTTTATTTATATAAACAAGGTTAATGTATCTGATTGCATGGCGTTGGTGTGTGGCTATGCGTAACTGAATTCGCACGAGGCCAAGGCCCATGAACCAAGGTAGTCCAAAACTAAATGGGATCAGTAAGCCCACATCCCGAGAGCCAGGCCCCCAATCCTTTCCTTTAGGTCAAAAGCTGACTCATGAATCAATCAAGCAAATCCTCAAGATGCACGTCGAGACTGAAGCTGGGCCAGAGTCTCGGGATCACAGTGTTTAACCACATCTGCTTTTCAAATCTTCAAAGGCTCATGACTGATGAGTTATATGTGATCTTAATTTACGAATTATGATTATGATCACCAGGCCGTCCAAATCCAAGCAAAGCCAGTTGTTTTCGGGGGAGTCCATTTTGGTTTAAAGAACTTTACACGAGACAAGGGTCTCGCACTCTCCAGTTGTAGCCATACATGCTAAGTTCTATTTAAGATATATCACTTATCAGGCAAGCATGATCATATATATTAATGTCAACTTCTCTTTTTCATATAGTCCATCAATTGAAGACACGACAATTCCTAGCCTAGGTCTTCAGCACCATATGATACAGTCCAGATCATTTACAGCACTTCAGGTTGTTTTCTCCCCTGCTTAAACAACGCTTTCTAACAGAATCCAACATTTGCTTATGTGATTATGGTTTTGAGGGTCCATGAAATGATTTTACCAGAGATTCTTTGCTGTCTTGAATGGTAGGCAACACCAAATTCAGTGAAATGTTGTTGGACCATATTAATATTTATGTTTGGGCTTAAAATGAAATGCTAGTCCAAAATAATAAAGAAAAAGCTAAACAAAATGACAAGCTCAATATTTAAATGAAGACAACGCTGGGTTCATTTTCATAAAAAGATTCATGCCGCACACATACTCAATGTGACCCATAAGATTCAAAATAACTTAACGCAAGGGCAAAGCCAGGAATTTTTATTAAGAAGGACCAAGATGATGAAATGTATATGGTAATTAAAAAGAAGCTATATATATATATATATATATATCACTGACATAATATAAATATTTCAACATATATTTATATTTAATTTCACACACATATAACAATACACACCCACATATTAAGTTTTGCTCATCGATTTTTTATGATATAAAAATCATTAGTAATTATGCCTACAATAAATGTTTTAACAATTTTCTTCTTAATATGAATTATCATTAATTGGTGAAAAATTTATCATCTCTATGAGCATTAAATGATTTAAATATATTATTAGAATCTAAAATTCTATTTAATATAATAAGCTATATTACTTATTTATTAAATTTATTATTTAATTTTTTTTAATTGATAATTATAGTAAACAAATATATCAATATATTAATAATACTCAATTGTCATAAAATATTTATGTCAATGAGATCAAATTGTATTGGAATAAAAACCATTCACATCATAAATTTTAATACCCTGATTATTTTTTTAGAAGAACATTTTTACTAAATCTCTTAACTTTTGGATAAGTAATTTTATAATAGATATCAAGCACATGGCATTCAATATATTTTAAAATTTTTGTTACAATATTTAACAAGGTTTGTTAATGATAATTCTCACAATTTTTTCATTAAATATAAAATGAAAGCAAAATAAAATGATATCAATACTTAAATAGCACATATAGCATTATCTTGTTGAAAATAAGTAAATTTTACAATAATCATATCTTTAAATTACTAAAATAGTTGCTCTATACATATTTAAGGGACTACATATAAAATTAGAATGAAAATTTAATCTAGTATTTTATAATTTTTAATGTGCCAATTTAGAGGAGTAAAAAATATATAATCCTTATATTTTATTAAAAATTTAAAAGGTTAAAGAGGCTGTGGCTTCTATTGGTCCTCCGTTTCTCTCTA
The DNA here is from genome assembly GCF_029017545.1 of Prosopis cineraria. Classification (NCBI taxonomy): domain Eukaryota; kingdom Viridiplantae; phylum Streptophyta; class Magnoliopsida; order Fabales; family Fabaceae; genus Prosopis; species Prosopis cineraria. The sequence goes on from NW_026555332.1 coordinate 49,277,014, forward strand.
CCCCTCAAGAAGTTAAGGACCATTGAGTGGATAAGATATTGTTATATAACATGTCATGAATCTCATGAGAGCACGTGTGGTCTCATGTGAATGGTAACTAATATTCTGTGCACGGGTTCCGGATCTTTTAGGCATAATGACTTTAGCCAAACGCTTATAAAGGACTTCAAATTAATGACCAGAAAGAAAGTACACCGACCAAATAATTAGCTTTCCTTGTATTATTTTTCTTGTATTCCCAGTTTAGATCTAGATTATTTCCAATTCTCTAGTTGTAATCAGTACAACTCTTGCATTATTTTCCTAATTAATTAAAAAACCTTTTATTTCAATCTTTTTGTATTTTTACATTTGGGTAAACAAGATAAGGGAGCTCAGAATCCCTCTTGTTATATCTAAAACTCTGCATCTTTGACACATTCGATTTTCAAAACAGTTTATTTACTTCCCAGCACCCTCACAGACTGGCTGGCCCCAACAATATCGAATCTTTTTCAATGCCAGAATCCTGGGCAATCTAGTGAACTTTTTTTTTTCTACTCCGTATAAATTTAGCCTGTTACATTTTCGAATATTATTTTTGGATAAAAATCCAAGGCTTTTATGGGGCCATCATATGTATGTTTTGCTCCGCACTGTGTCAAGTACGCACGCCAATGCCTTCATTTCATCATGGCTCGACTGTTCGAGTATAGTGAAAACGATGAGAAGCTTGGGCCCAGAAACCAAGGATGTTTTCCCCAAAAGTTGCTTACCATCTTTTCAAGCACCAACCCTTTATGGTTTGGAAAGTGAAGAGCAATTCATGTTAAAAAAAAAAAATGGAGGGAATCAGGAAGGTCAATGCTAATATGCTATCTCTGAACGCCATCAACCTGATCTCGAGGGACTCACAAACAAGCCATCCTTTTTAAGACATTACTCAGGAAGTTAGATGAATTTTTGGTGGAGATTGAATTGTTAATCTTAATTTTATCCATGACGACTTCATTAGAAACGCACATGTTTTAGCCAAGCATGCGAGCACCCCATCTTTTGAAAGTGATTTTTTTAACCATCCTCCATCTTTTATAAGGCAAGAGTAGAAAGAGATGAGAAATGACCAGATTAATCTATTCTGAATATTAATCTTTTGATTATATTGAAGCATTTTCCATTAAAAAAAAAAGGAGAGTATTTTATTTATTTTATTATTTATTTATATTTTTTTTTTGTAAAATACTTAAATTGATCTAAATTTTTTGGTAGTTAGCTCGGCTAGGTTCGATTATGCGAAGGAGATCGGGGATGCGGACCCACCAAATCGTCATAAAAAGATTTTGATGCGAGACATGATCTCTCCCTCCCTCCCTCCCTCCCTCTCTCTCTTTTCCCCTGAAAATAAGACATCAATATTATGGGCATAGGTTACTGTGTCCGTGTGTTGTTTGTCTTTTTTTGGTATATTGGAGCAATTATATATTTTTTAATAGGTGGGTTGTGGTTGATTCGAGGCCGGCATTCCCTCCCAGTGACATTCCATTTTGGCCCCTCCCATCCTCACAAATCACAATGCGAGAAGATGTGGGTCCCATGCTCATATTGTCAGGGCAGAAGAGACTAGAAAGGGTTCTCTCCTGCATTCATACCTCACATGAGTTAAAACCAAGTTTCATGATTAATACAGGAGAGAAATAGTGAGGGGGAGAGGAAAGTGAGAGGAAATATCCTTTTCTATTGCTTGGGTATAGAAAAAAAGAAAAAAGAAAAAAAATAATAAATAAGATTTATATATTTTAACCTCCAATTTTTCTCTTTGAATATAAAGAGAAATTTTTATTCTCAAATTTACCTATTAATTGTCAAAATTTCATATTTGTAATGTAATTATATTTTGATTATGGATTTTTTGTTAAACAAAAAATAAATTTAATTTTTAGATTAATTAGGAAAATGCTAATTTTAAATTTTTAGTTAAGTTTCTTATATTTAATTGTAGTTTCAAAAATTTAATATTATTACATATTTAGTAATTTAATAAATAAAATTATAAATTGAATAAAATAATTTTTTATTAGTATTAGATAAAATAATTTATAATTATGTTTTTATTCAATCAATAATATGATAGAAATTATTATATATATATAATATTATGTTAAATTTTATTATATATAAATATTTTTATAAATAATAATATTAATATTGTCTATATAAAATTAATAATTTTTTCCCGTCCCTATTTTTTTCTTGTTTAGCTAAGTACAATGGGATAAAATTGTATTTCTCTTTTCTTTATTTTCTCTCCTTCCTAGTTTTTCTTGCAAGCCAAACACAATAAAAGAGTTCTTATAAAAAGATATTTGTTAAATTATTAATGAATCATGTTGACGAACTTATTAAATCTGCATTTTTATAAGATATGAGTCATATTCTTAATAATTAGACTAATTTTTGTTGATATTAATTATATTATAACTAGATATCGATCATCTTTTCGCCAAAAAAACTAGAAATTTGTCATATGTGTTACACAAAGTTTAATAAATAAATTATATTGTTTACGATAACATAGTTTGTTGGAGATTGTATAGTTTTTTGTCAAAAGGAAAAATAAACACTTCTCACCGCTGTGGAGTGCATTGAGTATTTTAATCCAATCAGATGGAAATTTATTGTCAATCACTCCAGACAAATACAAGATTAAAGTTTATGTTTTCGATCAAAGTATACATTAATTTCGTTCACTAAGCTTGTTATATATTTCATAATAAGAAAACTTGATCGATAATATTTATAATATAAACCAATCCTTACAAAGGTAGTTAATTTTTTTTTTCCCGGTGAAAAAAACGACTGATTTCACAATAGCTGACAAGCGTAAGCCTATGGTAGAAGATAATTGATGACAATAATTATCACAAAATCATATTAGTTTAGTAACATTACCACATTCAATGCACAGGATTTTGAAGATGAATAATTTACATATCATATTCCTCCAATTTTATTTATATGGTAGAGAGAGAATATTAATTTTAGCTATATTTACATAACACATCACTATTTTTTATATTCATCTTTACATTTTTGTCTTTAATATATGTTAAAAAATATTAAAAATAGTTTATTTTGTCTTTATTAAGAGATATATAGATGTAGAAACTTATTAAATATAATTAATAAAGTTTAATTTTTTTTTTCATTTTAGTGTTTAAATGTGTTGAAAGTGATTTATAAATATTACCTCCATTCTTATATATTGTATTTTTAATCAAATTTTACTAATTAATAAAAGTTTATCATTTAATTAAAATTATAATAATTTTTTAATTTTACCTCCAATCATATTAATTAATATTATGATGATAATAAGTACTACACACACTTAATTTCTCTTCTTTTTTTAACAAGACAAGAATAGAATTATTTTATTATTAAAAAATATTACCATGTTCTTTGTGTGTACACGGGGAGTAGAACCAGAGGAAAAAAATGACATTTGATTGGACCCAACTCAATAACCTCGCTCTTCGATCCCTGTCTTGTCTATCTTTCTACGTCCCACTCGTTACTACAAATAAAATATTATTTATATTGACACCAATAATGGCAACCCCATTTCCTCCTGCGGCACAACACACACACAGTGACACCCACAAACAAGCTATGAGCATCACTCCATTAATCTTATTCACAAACTACTATATACCAATCTTATTAAAATCCTAAAGATCGACTCTTGTTTTAACGTTAAAATTATGAGCAATACAATCATACATATATGAAAGAGAGAAGATTTTTCAAGCAGAATTTTGAAGCATGAATCCTTGAATGATTTGCACGACCTCTTCTGCAACTTGTGAGTAGGAATCATGCGAGAAAAAGCCATGTTGTCTTCCCTCAAACTCAAAGTAGTCAATATTCTTGCCTAGTTCTTTTAGCTTTGCTGCATAATCTTTTGCCCTATCCTTCAGCAATTCTCTTCCTCCTACGATCACCAGAATAGGGCCGAGCTGCACTTGTCCCAGATCTGGACTCTCTGGTCCGAATGGGTTGGCCAATGGATGGTCTCTGTTTTTTCCAACAGGCAGGGAAAGCCTCCAAAATCTGTTTCAATATCAACAATATTATCAGCAACAACCTTGTTGGACCATATTTATTCATGCACTAGCTAGCTAGTGGGATTTCGTTGTGAAAAGAAAGGGAAAAAAAGGTTTCAACTTTAAAAGAAAAGAACATCGTTTATGTTGGATTAGGCGTACCCTCACTTGAGAAAAGTATGCGAATTAATTATTTTGTTTGTTGAAATAATTAAGAAAGTGAAATTTGAATTAGTGGGTCGATATTGGATGATTCAATCATCCTTGGTGTTTTGCATGTGCGGGAGGGTGCACCGGCTTTTTCTTTTTCATACGGTGAGGAAGTGACGCAACTTGAAATTAGAATCTTGTATGAATTCAAATGTTTATCTGCCACATAGTCTATATTAGTTAGGTTTAAGTGAAGTGGCACTATCATTTTGCTTAGAATATGATATATTAAATCATATAGTTATATTAAGAGGTCCGTAATCTAGCTAGTTCATATTCTTACACAGAACTAAAGTAGCATGTGCAAAATGTATGGCAGGAATATGATGCCACTTGCTATGTGGAGGATCTGACCCATAAAATTGGGAAATAAAATAATTGCGAAAGCAATATAATTGATGTGGAAAAGGAATAGGAATCCCAAAAGCAAAATTCCTTTTAAAAACAACCAGCAAAAAAGCTAATGATAAATACGTTTACCCATCTCCATAATTAATTGGTCGAGGTGTTTTGACGTGGAAGTTGTGGTGGCGCCACGAGGGTGACATAATATAATGAAGAGGTCCAACATGGAACTGACAAGTGTTATTCTCCGCATGGCAGAGGATGTGCATAGATTTAAAAATCTAATTAGCTAAAAGAGCCGGGTCCAAGTGAGATAAAAAAACAAAAAAAATTAGGATAGTGTTGAGGGTCAACATCAACATACAACATGCTTTGACGACGTGGTTATTTCAAAAATTACCTTTCATGAAATTTAATATTAATCAGAGAATGTGGTGGTTCACGTTTTTTACGAGGTTAGCTTGTGGGAGAGAGAAGAGCTAAGAGTGAATGGATCTCTCTGAAGGAAAGGAAAATAGTACGTGGTTGTCATATTCAAGTGTGTAAACATATGGAGGAAACAAACAAGCGAAGTGAAGAGTGACACATAGTGATTTTCATGAGAGGGAGGTCACGCACGCTCCCATTTGCATTATTTTCACAGCACACCCATCCACTACCCTCCACCCCCCACCGCCCTTCGTGTCCCTTTCCCTCACCTTCGTATCCCACTCCTTCCAATCATTTTATTTTGAATTTATTCTTCCTTCTCCTATATATTATGATGTGGTCCATGTTTACTATGTTTTTTAGGGCACAAAAAAGGCTACGCCTGTATTTTAATAGTGATTTATTAAATATGTATGTTTTTTATCAGCTGGCCCCCAGAAAAAAAAATGCATGAAAATGACCCGCATGAAAATGTTTTATTAATACTATATTTTATGAAATAATGATTTTTATGCGCTAAAACGTGTGAAGTTTTAGCATTGTAATTTGTAATTATATCGTTATTTCATCCTAAATGATAGCAAGGATAGTAATTTTCAAGCTTTACTTTTAATATGGATGTGAACTGTATTCACTGTTTATTCTCTAATGTTTTTATATTATTTTTGCCTGGGTCTAGAGTTTTTATATTTCAAGTAATTCACTAATATATATATATATATGCATATGATCTCACCACAAGCATACACAAATTGAGGGATTTAAATCTTTTAAAATTGGGATTGGTAAATTTCTGTAAAATTTTCCGTTTTAAGAAAGGTAGGGAGCTTTTTTATTTTTAAAAATAATAAGATAAATAAAGGTACCAGAAATTTTTTTTTACAGAAATGCATTAATCCCAACTTTAGAATATTTAAATCCCAGATTAAGTTGTAACTTTACTTAACGTGTCGTTAAAATTGTTTAGAGTCACTAATTAACTGCATATATAAAATGCAAAAAAAAAAAAAGAATGAAAATGTAAAGAATATTGACCTGTCTCACCCTACATATGCACGTCTCCCCTCCAACAAAAAGAACAAGACAAAGAACACAACTGGACTTTAGACTAATGCAGTGGAACACTTACTAACACGCAAATTATCACAGAGTAGAGGATAAGATAGTGGGAGAGGAAAATGTGGGGGAAGTCTGTATAATTACGCAACAATTAATAGTAACTATTACCTGTTGGCCAAAAAAAAAATTCATTATTACCTGTCCAGGACAAAGGAAAAAAAAACGACAAAAAAAATACCTGTCGAGAATTTCTAGGCTCAAAACCTCTTCCCAGGGACCGTCCTCTGAGTGGGTGCGAACCTCCCCACCGAAAAATGGCGCCAACAGTACATAACCTCGTACGCGAATCGGATCCAAATATCTTGATTCGGATCCAAACCGAACCGCCAAATGATGCGCAATATTACCCCCGGACGAGTCTCCCACAATAAACACGCGGTCAAATCCAATGTCGTCACCATTCAGCCATGCATCCTCCCCCGTGGACGCCACCCTCTGAACCCACCTCAGTGCCTCCACAGCGTCGTCCAACGCCGCCGGGAGCCGGTGCTCCGGAGCCAGCCGGTAGTCGGGCGCCACCACCACCGCCCGGAGTCCAGAAGCGAGGCGGACGCAGCAGTTATGAACGTGGGGCCAAACACGCGAGCCAAAGCAGAAGCCTCCGCCGTGGAAGAACATTACCAGAGGCATTTTGGTGAGATCAGAATCAGAGGATGGTTGGGGCTTGTAAATTCGAAGATAAAGATTGAAACTTTGGTGAAAAAGAGAGTCCTTAAAGAGGACGGAGTGATCTTCAACGATAGAATCCTTGAATTTGATGTCATTGCTGCGGAAAATGGAGCCATCGCTGTAGAGTTGGAGGAAGCCCATGCAGTCCTCGACTATATGGGGAAGAGAACCCATAGGTCTAAACTCTAATGGGTTATAGTTCTAGTTGATTGGTAAATTCGATTACCTTGAGAGAGGATTCATACATAGATTGGTATATATAGAGGGAATGAGCTGAGGAGGGTGGTTGTGTAATTTCACGATATAGTGGCAGGGGCACATGCATGCGGAGCCATTGGTTTGTCCTTTTTATAATTCGTAATTTTCTGTTGGTTGGTTTATTAATTTTGTTCTTTGAATATCAACTTCGCAGATGGGATGAGCTTTGGGAATGGGTGGCTCTTGATCATACGTGATGCAGTTTTTGTTATTTTGGAGAATTGGTTTGGGTTTCTCTTTTTTCTTATACGCTGTCATTTTATAAAGATCCTGTATGTAAAATATATATGCTCGTGGAATTTTTATTTATAAATGTGATATGGTCTTGGATTTTGAAAAGTTCACTTGAAATATAACATTTTTTACATCAACTCACGTAAGTAATAAAATTTTATAAAATATGGTTATGCCTTTAATTTTAAGCGTATTTCATTAATTATAATCTAGGATGAGATATCGGTGTGGTACTTACATGCCTGTATAACATAATCTTGATTTGGATTCTATGCATATTTAGTTAATAAATTAATTTATTGGACGTGATTGTGATCATCTCCAATAATGTGTCATATATGCAAATTTAAGAGACGATGCGATGGTAACAAAAAGTCAGTCAAAATATGTGTATACGTATGTATGTGTGGAAGTCACCTCCTTAACAAGTCACTTCGTTTTACTTGCCCTTCTTTCACTTTATTTTTTTCTAAATACAGTCAGTCGTCTAAATTTGAATTTTCTGCATTTAGCCAATAAACACGATATGTAAATTTTAAAGAAGTATAAATTAACAAGTGGAAAAATGCATGAACAAATATATTGGTCTGATCGATTTTTAAAAAGAAAAGGTCCATATACCAAATAACGTAAATTAAATCTTTTGTTCACATAAGAGTTATATTCGAGTATATATATCACTTAGAAGTGAATCCTTTATCTAACCATGGGAATATGAAAATTGAACATGACGATACTTTATATTGTTTCCCCTTTCTTTGTCTATTTCAGACAAACAAAAAGTCGTATATGTTCATTGGATCTTGGAAATTTATTAGAGTCAAAGTAAATTTCACAATTTAAAAAATAGCTACACATAGGTATTTATAAGTTACCCATAAAAAGGTTCTTCAAATCTACATTATCGTGAGGCATAAATCATATCCTTTTCAACTATATCGATTTTTGTTTGCTGCATGCTTCGTATTTTCTATTTTCACACTGTATGAACTTGACTGAACGAGGGTCACTAGTAAACTTGGACTCTATTAATGGGGAATTTCTTATATCATAATCATGTCGGTTGGTCAAAAAAAAAAAATCATATCGATCAGAATTCTTAGAATTAGTGTCGCACGGTTGACCACATGCAACTCCAGCGAATTTGACTCATCATTTAAATATGTAGAACCAGACAAAGATATATATTTTTTGAAGGAATCATGAGACTCACCCATGTTTTTTGTTTTTTGGGGTTCTTTAAGATGGCGTTTGAAAAACTGCTCGATGGTTTCGAGGGAAGAAACCAGGCCATCAGGATAATAATGCTCCAAAATAGCGTCGATACGAACATTAAAATATTTAGTCAGCATAAATAAACAAACAAGGAAGAAGCTAATCTAGTTCCAGTCCAAGAAGTATCTTGGTTCTTGGGTGTGAATGCATATTTATGTCCTTTTTTTTTTTTTTTGGAAGAAACGTCGTGTGTTGGTCTTGGTCTTGGTCCTACTAATAATAGTGGTGGTACCACGAATAAAGCCACGTTTGGCTAGTGGCCGAGCATTTTCATTTTGATTATAAGCAATATGATTACGTGTTAATTAGGTAATGGCTTACGTGTTACGGTGTTAGGCCACTAATCTCACGCCATATGGCATTAGATGAGTTCGAAAAGGAGCATATAATATGGTAGCAAAACAAAGCTCGTATGTGTATACTATATAGTACAGTAGCATATTTCTAAAATAAAATTAACCAACATTTTTTCAGCATTAAACAGACAAATAATAATTAAAAGGAACAAAGTTGATATAATTTTTGAGCCATGTTAACATATACTTCCTCTATCCCAAATTATAAAATATTTAAAAAAAAATTCAGCATTTCAAAATCTAAGACACTTTAATAAAAATAAAATTTTATTAATGATATTTTTTTAATATTATTCTTTTCATATATTATCAATAGAGTGTTAAATAAAAATTATTTTTAAAAATTTATATTTTTTTAAAAAATAAAATTATAAAGTGTATTTGGTGATTTTTTATTAATACATAAAATTTTATCTAAAGTATCTTTTGAGATAAAAAGAGTACCAAATAATCTCTTATATTTAATAATGGAAAGGAATTGATGCTATATGAAAATTAGTATGACTGTGATATATACACGTGGATTACATTTAATTGCAGTGCTGTCAGGCATCCGTATGAATAAATTAATCTCGTTAATCTAGGTTTTAAATCTGAGATCAGACAGCAATTAACTACAGTCGTTTTGTTGCTTCTTTTGACGAGGCTAATCATAATCCTAATCATATGTTAACGAGCATGCGATGACAAAACTTAAAAGCGTAGTGGAGAATCGTGCATGGCTTTACAGTTTACACCCCTAATCCTATTTATAAAATAAGAAAAGAAGATTTTTTTTTTATTTATAAATCACCTCGTTAAATTTTTATTGTAAATTTTATTGACCTCTATTAATTGTTGGAAAAATAAAATATATTTTTAAATTATACATATTTAATAAGAATAAAATTAAAAAATTATTAAATTTTTAGACATAATTATTGAGTCTTAAAGTTTTTTTTAATTATAATAAAACATGTTGAAAGTACTTTATAAATAAAACTAGACTAATATATGAATAGAAGACAAATGCATTTTGTTGCTTAAGGCATAAGCCTTAAACAAGTGATTAATTTAAAAGCAGTTGTAACACTACTAGAAAAATTGAATTTAGCGCGTTAAATGTCATTTTTCGTAGCTAAATTGCATTTTAGCTACGAATTTTATCCCTTGCTAAATTCGTAATTAAAAAAAAGCTCGTTAAATTTAGCGAGGAATTATATTTTCCTCGCTAATTAGTAAGGAATTTAACAGGGGATTCAATCCCTCGCTAAAATTAGCTAGGGACTGAATCCCTCACTAAATATATTTATATTTAAAAATAATTATGCCACATCACCCGACATGTGTGATGTCAACTTGTGACATGTCATCAACAATCTCATGCTTTGTCAACCATTATGTCACCTATCATCTCGTGCCCTATCACTTACTACATGTGCGACAACTCATGACACGTCATTGTTCACCTTACGTCATGTCACTTGCTCCTTACCAAATCATATATTCATCATGTTTATACTAAAAGCTAAGGTTTGAACCCTTGACCTCATACCTTCCAAGCTTTATACTCTCCTTCTTTGTTAGTTGAACTGAAAGGCACCTATAAGCATTATATGATAAATTTAATATATATATTATATTTAACTACATAAATATATCAAATAATATATTATAAAAATACACACATATACATATTAAATTTTATTTTCAATTATTAATATGTTAAAAATATTTATATTTTATTTAAATTATTCTTTATATTATATTTTTAATAAAATATTATTTTATTAATGAAAATCAACTTAAAATAAAGAAAATATTAAATAATTTTATTATGAATATTTTAGTTAATTTTTAAATTTAATTATTATTTTTAAATGGAAACAATTAAATGTATAATTAAAATTCATTGTCAAAAGATAATTTTTTTTTGTAGTAATTAGCTAGAGATAGAATCCCTCGCTAAATCCCTCATTGATTATCTTATTTCAGAGAGGGATTGACAGTCCCTCACTATTTTTCTCGCTAATTCTCTTATTTTAGAGAGGGATTGACAGTCCCTTACTAATTGTCTCCCTAATTTTAAGTCAAGTTACGAAATCAACATCCTTCGTTAATTTTCTCGCTAACTTAGTATTTTAGAGAGGAATAGATGATCCCTCGCTAAATTATATTTTTCTAGTAGTGTAATGATCTGAACGGATTTGAGAAGAAGCTATCAAATCAAATCTTTCATGCCCATTTTTAAATCTTCCGTGTCTATCTTGTTGCATATATTGTGAGCGTTTGTTGATTTGTTCATTACACTAACATTTCTATGACCATAAAAAAAATGGAGTTGTAATATCACATTACATTGAGTGATTAGATAATTAATCACATCTATAAAATATGTGACAAGTCTTTCCAAACTAATTTAAGTTATTTTGATGTAAGTGACAAGTTTTGGTTTATGATTAATATAAAACTTTAATAGGTAAAAAAAAGAGCCGAGACTTAAAAAAGACAAAAAATTAACTGATATTAAAAAGAAATGAAAAGAAATGAAAAAAAAAGTAGGGGAAATATTAGATGTTGATAGTCTAATTAAGTCATTAGAAAATTAATCACGGTTATATAAATGTATATGGTGAATCCTTCTAAAATAATTTAAGTTATTTTGTGTGTAAGTGGCAAGTTTCATGTAATGTAAAATTTTAATACCAAGTATTACTACAAAAAAAAAAAAAAAACTTTCAATGGCAACTTTCAACACCTACCCTATATAGTCCGTTGAAAGTATGACTTTTTTACATCATCACTAATAAATTTAGGTTTCAATGACAATATAAAAGTTACCTATGAAAGTTTATAATTGACATTGACTTTACTTTCGATAGCAACTTTGACAATTCTCACATAAGGTCATACTTTTAAAATAATTACCTTCAAAAGAATGATAATCAATAGTAATTAAATATCACTGTCCTAATTTTTTATTTTTGTTTAATGTAATATTTAATATTTTAAAACATTAATTTGGTTGTATTTCAACTAATCTAACTTTTCAATTCAAATTCATTAAATTTTGGAGCTTGATGTTCGTTTAAAAGTTTCCTATTCAATTACTAGAAAGGAGGAGGAAGATGAGAAGAAGATCATGAATGGGATATTAAAAAATTCTGCATTTAATTTTTAGAATATATGAAATAAATCTATGTGATGCTACATGATTATTTGTTTGATACTATCTTGGGACATAAATACAAAAAAAATAGATAATAGTGTGCATAATTTTCTTATAAAATTATCATTTTAAAAAGGAAAAATATCAATCAATGACCGTTGAAGGAAATTTATATTAATTAAGAATTATTTACTGTTAAAATTTAAATAGATACTTATCAATTTAGATTAGTCTTTTTTTAGCATGTATTTATTCAGTTTTAACAATAATTTATTTTAAATTAACAACAGTTCATTTAGATCTTTTTCATTCAAATTTTAATAATAATTAGTTATTAATTGATATAAATTTCCTTCAACAGTCCTTCATTGCTATTTTCCCTTTAAAAAATAAAAATAATAATTTAAAAATAAAATGCACTGTAAAAATAAGTCAATAACTTTACTTAAGAGTTATTGTTAATTGAAAGTAAACTTGAAAGCCATAGATAAACTCATAACATAAACACATAGCACAATTTTACCTAAACATATAGGCAAGATTCATATATTTCGCTTTATATACATAAAATACTTTTTGTATAATCAAATCAAAACATGTGGACTTTAATATGTTAATAATATCAAGAAGAATTTATTGTAGAATAAATAATATATAAAAGATACACATGTTTGATTTAGTTAGAAAAAAGTACCTTAAATACATAAGACTAAACATATAAGATTTTTCCTAAACATAATTTAGATGGTAATATTATCTATTATAATTATTTGTATTTTTAGTTGATTTTTTTAAAAAAATTTCATTTCAATAACTTGATATTATGCTAAAAATTTGCATATATTTATTTTCATTCAAACTAGTAAGTAAAGTTTAACTAATATCTTAAAATGTTAAATACTTCCTCTTTTTTTAAAATATAAGATATTTTTAATTGAATCTTACCTTTAATAAAGTAGTTACTTATTTTTAAACTAATCATATCTTTTTATATTTACTCCTATTTAAAAAGGTGTTTTATTCTAAAATAAATATAAAGTAATTTATTCAATGGGAATACTTTTAAAAATAGGTAATGATTACACCTTAAAATACTAAAATTGTCTTACATTTTTGAACATCTAACCTCTCAAAAAATACTTTATTTTTTTGAATGGAGGGAGTATGTTTTTTGAATATGTTATTACTTGAGTATATTATAATTATTTAATATTATTCAACTATGTCTAAATACACAAGCACGAACAATATTAAATTTAAATTAAGAAAATTTCTAAATATGTTTTTTGAATAATTCACTTTGACCCAAAAACAGGATCCAAGATGACCTAAATTTGGCTTTAATGAAAATAACTATAAAAGAGTAACACAGCTAGGCGATGGAAAAGGCTTTTTTTTTTTTTTTGGTGGTGGGGGTGGATTTTGTGAGTGTAAAAAATGTACTTCCGTTATTTTTACATATTATACATCAGCCACGGTTGAGAACAAATAAATGATGCTACTCTTCTTATCTTACTTAAAAGTTACTTTTATCATATTTTATTGAAACTTAAAAAAATCTTAAAACTTATATTAATTCTATTTAAAAATTTAATAATTTTTTAGCCTCATCCCTATTAAATATATATATTTTAATAATATATTTTCTCTCTCTAACATTTCATAGAGAGCAAATGAGAGAATTTGTGATGAAAATTTAAGGAAGTTACTTATAAATATGATAAAAAAGGAAAAATATTATTTTTTAAAATACCCTTGTTAAAATTTACTTTTTAAAAAATTCATGATTTTAAATAAGGATAAATTTAGAAATTTAATTTTAAAAATTATTTCAATAATTTAACGACGATGTAGTTGAAAGTCATCATCATATTTAAGACAAGAAGGAAATACGCATGAAGTTGGGTCGGAGCCAGCAAAAGCAGAATTGAAGAGATGAGCCAACGTTTTTAATGAAATTGAGACAGGAGTTGGTGGAGAAATATGTGGATCATAGATTAGAACCTAACTCATGGTCTTATCTCTTATGTTGGGAATGGGGTCGCTTTTACACCTTAAAGCAAGTGAGGAAGCCGGAACGAGACAGACAAAGTCCTAATGCCCTTTCCCCATGTCATGGGTCAGTTGTTCCATTGGCCAACTCATTATACTTTTTTTAATTACAAATTTATGAAATTGGATTCTCATATATTTTAAAACGATAAAGCCAGAGAGAAATATGAATAAGATAGTGACTCTCACTTAAGATCCGTAAAAAATAAGACCTATTTCATTCTTCCCATCTTCTGCTAAATCATACCACCGAGCTCAATCATGCTAGACCCCCCTGTTTTGTCTGTTACTCTCCTTTTGTTTCCCCGACCATATTTGAATCACTTCTGTTGCACACTTATCTCCTATATAGTAGTTAGTAAAAGAGAACAGAAAAAGAATGTTGTCAGGATTAGTGAAGGAAAGAAGAAAAGGACCAATGATCAAGTGAACATCGCTGAACATGGTTCAATTTGAGTATATCCTAACAGCAGCACATCCCAATGACCAATGGAGGTCACTCTCTTTGTCATCACTGAGGAACGGTATCTCTGATACCTGGTCCCCAATTAGCTAATTACTTAGAAAAATGCCTCATCTCACCACCTTTCAAAAATTTATGACGTCTAATTTTAACTAATTTTCTTAATCTCAGAAAAGTAGTTAACAAGGCCTTACAAAAAGGACAGGAAAGAGTATATATGACATTATGTACATCTCATTTTCTTAGATGTTAGGAAAATCAAAATTTCCGCATTCCAAACATCACCAATTTTGCTGAAGTGAAAAATGAACTTGTGAACATATATAATCTTTACACTACATCCAATCAACAGTAACCTCAAGTTGAGAAGAGGCTAGCCTGGATAATCAAGGGGTGAATATATCAGTATATTATACAGACAACAAAAAGAAAGCCGCCTTATGTAGGTTCAAACTTCATAGGCAGGAAGAGGCCAGAAAATCTGAACTGGCCCGAGTCATTTCTATGCACTGAATTTGTGTGGTACAGTGTGACTATCTTCAGATAACACAAAGCAGATTCCGAACAAGGTTAGACACTGCAATGACAACCACCAGCAACATGCTTCACGGTTCTCGCATTTCATGGGCAATTACAAACAAACATGGGGAGGAATCAGCTTTCCAGGATTCATAATATTGTTGGGATCCAAGACTGTTTTTATTTTCTTCATTGTCCTCAATGCTTCCACTCCTAGTTCTTCTTCCAGGTACTTGACAAAGCAATCAGGATGAGGATTTGATTACCAAAAGGGTAAAAATTTTATATCTAAAAAGTAAAGGCATCATACAAACTTGACCACAAAGTACTATTTAAATTCTGAAAAATAGAAGCAAGAAGCATTCAATTATGATCTGTTGCCAACCTCCACAAGGCAAATTTTCTAGAAGAAAAAGAATAATTAGCAATTTAAAATTCCCATGTCTTCTTCATGCGTATGATTGTATGGTGTTCTAAGATTGTATGGTGTTCTAAAATCTAAATACACCTTCTCATTTAGGTACTTTTAATGCTGCTGCTAGACATGTCACAATTAATGCAGGAAAGCAGGTTCCTAGATCTAAACTTTAAGCAATATACATCGTAATATATCCGGGGTTTAAAACTTTAACTTGCCAATGCATCATTAAAAATTGCACGAGTAACTGATCATCTGGAAATTAAAAACTAAAAAATATTAATGAAGCACCTTCATTTTCCCGGTGCCAACTCCATGTTCACCAGTACAAGTTCCTGATTGAAAGTTGCAAGAAAACAATTTTTAGGATAATTTATCAACAAAGGATGAGAGAAAGCAACATATCGTAAAAGGCAAAGGGAAAAATACCCAAGAAGTTGTTGGCTAATAGCATCCAGTAGCCTAAAGTGAGAAAAAGTGCATGAGTGCCCATAAAGTTATTTTTTTGGTGCATCTATGAACAAACCGTCAAAGGTCAACAATGTTGACCATTATGTTGTGGAAATGAAATTTAATGATTTGGTCATAGATGCACCAAAAAATAATTTCATGGGCATTCATGCACTTTTCCTCAATTCAAACTACTAGATGTTCCTAGCTAATGACTTCTTGAATATTGTTTCCCCTTCGCCCTACTGTAAACTTAAGATTTCTAAGCATAGTGACATATGAACCAAAAAGCATAGAGATACATCAAACCACTGATTGCTCCAGAGAACCAGAAGCATCACACTAGCAGCATATTTCAATAATTTTATTCCATCAAGCGCGTAACTCAAGATGAACTGTACCTTCCAATGACAAGGCAGCATGAACCATAAATTGGTTCAGTCTCTCTGCCTCCTGCCGTTGCTCTTCTTGGGTAGGGTCAAACAGAATAACGGTGTGGAAATTACCATCACCGGCATGGGCAATTACAGTGCTGGCAATAAGACAGCAACAAACGGAACGTGCATTATGAGCACTAGTTCATTTGTTCATTCATCATCATCCAACAACATGGATCTTAAAATTTAATCCAAGTTCAATAGCCAGAACAAAAAATCACCCTGATCAGACATACCAAACCAGTGAAGAAGCATCCAGTTCCTTTTTAGACCTTGAAATTAAATCTGCAAGGTGCGATAGAGGCACACATACATCCTGCAAAACCAGGGAATGGTGCCCTTAGCAAGGCTTAAAGAAATGGCAAATCAATTACAATTAGAACTCAACTCATTTGGAAATGCCGAGCAAGTGTGAGCACATCAAGATACCCATATAATAGTCAGGCAAAGCAAAAGTTATTGATTCACATGCTACTAGCCTCTGCAGACATTCTTTACACTGTTTTGATCTCGGGGGCAACAAGGGCAGACATTTTAAGATTGGAAGCTTCCCTCATAGGCAAGAGGAATATATTGAAATAAAACCCATTTTGTCATTCTAATTGTTTATGTTGACATCTATAAGCACTATAAAATCCAAATTGAATAAGTAGACACATATTTTTAAAATATGGGTTCAAATGCATTTATTAGGATTAAATGAAAATTTTTAGTTGTTTCATAGAAACTCGTTTTGTCACCCAATCTGAGATTATCTGAACAAAAACACATTAGAGATAGAAATATAAAATTTCAAAACTAACTGAAATCATTGCCTCCAAATCAGGCTTCAATGCAAAGCACGCCCAAAGGGCCTCCTTCCTTATCTGCACATAAAGAAGAAATTGACCTGAATACATAAGTTACAAGCCTGACAGAAAACAAAAAATTGGGTTGCAATGGGGTAACTTAAAAAAGAAGCCAACCACAATCTAATACTTTTAACCACAGATGATCTATACTATAATTTGCAGTTCACCAGTTTAACTTTCTTTTGCTGTTTGCCTGTGCATAAATAATGAGATTCCCAATATCTTCTTTTGCGATTTTCTTCTTAACAATAAAGATAGAGGGGAAGTTGGTAACTTATTTGATTTCAATTAGAAGAAAAAAGGATAAACAAACTACTCAAGCTTTATTTAATTATTTATTTTTAAAACACGTGATTAAGAAGTCTATGCCTAGGCTCCAGTGTTAAAAGAAAAAAAAAGCAAGAATCTTGAGCATTGAGAATAATGTTCTATGCCAGGCAAGTAACAGTAAACTAACTGTAAGCTTAATTTTTGGTTAAAAAGAGCTAGAGATAGCGGCATCTAAATTGCATAACAATAGTAGGCCTCAGCCCACAAGTATTGGCTCAAGTGGTAAGCAAGTTTGAACGAAACAGTTGAGGGGCCTTGACAATGTCAAGGGCTTGAGTCTGGCGTCTGCAAACACTTGTAGGAAAGGGTGACCTCCGCTCCCAAGCAATGTTGGTCCCCCACCCAAAAGGTGTGAGATATTCATGGTCAAAAAGAAAAAACAAAACAGGCATCAGGAGTAACTTCCTTCCAAGATTGGAAGACGTTATTCATCCATCAAAAAACACATTCAAAACAATAACCACCCATAGTTTGCCTCCTCGGTAGTGTAATAAGTTAAAAGGAACAAGCCCAGCAGCAAGAGTATTCACAGAACAAACTCAGATTGGAAAGAGTGGATTGCAAAATATTATAAAGGAATAAATACTACCTTCCAAAGTTCTTTTTTAGCTGCAGGTTCTTCTGCCAATACAAAATCTGAGCCACTGTGTTCAGAAACAATTCTCTGAACAATTTGCGTTTGTTCACGAGCATATGCCTCTGAAAATATATAACAGTAAGTCAGGTATATCAATTACTATAAAACTTAAGAAGCATTTATCAAAAACTGCAACAACATCTTCGAAAGCAATGTGAATAATACATGTAAGTGATTTTATAACCATTTTTATATTCTTTATTTTTTCATCATGACATATATTAAATAAACAGACCCATCTAAGCAGATTTCCTTTCTTACCCTTATTCCTCTGTGGACTCTTGTGGTCCAGCATATTACATCCTCATTCAGTTTTTTATGATCTATTCTTTCTTCTTATGCATTATTATTGTCAGTATGAGTTCTTGTGCTCATCTTGTACAATCACCAAAATCATCGGCAGACAATAAAGCTGAAAAATGATATCTGAAGAAAATTTCCTGATTTTTATGTTCTTTATTTTGTTCTCATTTCTGTCTTCTGGGATTAGCTTATCAACACAAATTTTCTCCAATTACACAATGCATGAAGGCGACATACAAATATGCATCGTAAATTCTGGTCAAGGGAAAAAAGAGGCAAAAGAAATTCATCTTTCACCTGTCCCTATAAATTCAAACATTAATGTTGGAGATTCAGGCAAATTCTTCCCATTAGCAATATTGATAGCTTTCATTTGAACCTCATCCAATAGCTCTACCCTTGAAACCTAACAAGCAATAAATTTAAAATTATGATTGAAGAGAAAGAGACTGATGGGTACCTAAGTGGGATGGGGAACCTACTCCAAGAGCTAGCTGTTGAAGTGGGAGAACCAACCCACTTATATACCCTATTGAACATCCCATACTATTCAATGTGGGACTTGATATCCCATACTATCAAGTCTCCTCAGAGACCAAATTTAAGGCCAGAGTCCCACCTGTATACCAGACATCATGGTGGCAATAGCAACATCTGCTGCATCCTTTACAGAAGGAAAATTGCACATTGCAACCTGTAGTTCAACAACTTAGACAATCCATGGGTATAGCAACAACCCAAAACAAGAACTTACAGCAAGCAGATGTCATATAAATGAGTTATCCAGAGAAATATTTGCTACATGTAAAAAGAATGGAGTTGTCACCAAAAACAGATTTTGCATCTTACTTAGCTATAATTAAAATTATGTATGGTACAAAAGGAAGTGCCTGAAGATATTCGATGAGAAAATGATAATTTGATAGAAGCAGCAATTGAGATTTAAAATAATAAACCCTTTCTCATCCAATTTAGCAAGGGATGGCATGATGACTTAAATAAAATTATAGTATATTGACAGCTGAATGCGCCTCCAAATAATTTGAAAGATTATATTATACTATATCTTGTTAGGATGTAGGAGCATATTAGAGACGGATATAAATAGATGAAGGGCAACTTGTACTTAATCATTTTAAGGATTGCATATATGGAGATGAATACATGTAAATTAAGAGCTACGAAGAAAATTGATATCATAAGTTAGTGAGAGAATAACTAAGTTATTTATAGGAATAACCAAGTGAAAAAAGGTAGAGATGTCCTAAAGGTACAAGCACAATCAACTATGATGAGCTGCTTCCAAACCAACAACTTTCTCGGGCAGGAACCAGAAATAGGTGACCATCCCACCAAAGCTTAAAATTTGGATGACACAACTTCCACTAAAACATGCCATTCAAGTTAAATCTCTTATCACATTACGACGGCATAGACACATATGTGCAATAAATTGATCACAACTATAGGTCAGTGGACCAGAGAAAAGTTGGAGAGAAAAAACAAATTCAACGAATGAAATAAAATAACAACATAGTCATACCACTGAATGTTGGGGAACTTTCTGAAGCCTCAGTGTTACTTCTGTTATTACACCAAGAGTTCCTTCACTTCCAATCATCAGGCGGGTCAAATCATACCTAAGATGTATAATTTAATACCATTAATATTAGAGTCACAAAACATGAAACAACTAACATCACATTGCAATTAAATCAAAATTAAAACTAATCACACATTTTCTATATTGAAGTCCAACTAATCATGCTAATCTATGCTAAGGGTTATCTTATCCACTGTCTTTGTACTTTCTTGATCATTACAGATAAGTTTGACTTTAACAGATTCCAACCCCCTGATGCCGCCCCCTTTCTTGTCTATATATTATCTTGTGATAGAGAATAAAATTTACCATTTCATATCCCCCTTTCTTGTTTCCTCATTTACTCACATTCTTTCTTTTGTCTATGTCTCAAAAGGAACAAATTGGGGGGGAAAAAATAGAAGTAAAATTAATGGATAAAGACTAAAATGCATAAAACCCTCCACAATTTTGAAGCAGTTACACGACTCCCTTCACCTTTAAAAATTTAAAATTAACCCCTTACCCTTTAATTTTGTTTTTTAAAACCCCCTGCTGTTAATTATATTATTTTTTCATAAAGGTTAAAATGTCATTTAACTAAAAAATATTATTAAACAAAATGTTATATCGTAGAACTATGGCTAATCAATTTCTTATATTTTTTTTGAATGGTTTAGGTATTGATAATAAAAGAATATTATCATCACTATAAAATTTTAAATATTTACTTTTGTATTAGTTTTATCCATTTTTTTGTTATCAATGATGTAAAATTTTCTTGTATTAAAGGATAAATTAATCTAACATGATAATATTTAAAATTTTAAATATTATAGCCATGTGCATTACATTAATTTAACATGAAAATATAAATAAAAATTTATTCTTTAAAACAATAAAACTATACACTATTGAAAACAAAAAAAATTGATAAAGCTAACGTAAACATAAAAATTTAAAATTTTTTATAGTGATAATAACATTTGTTTGGCTATCAATGCTTTAACTATATAAAAAATATAAGAAATTGATTATAAATAATTCTACAATATAATATTTTTGTTTAATAACTTTTTTTAGTTAAATGACATTTTAATCCTTATAAAAAAAATAATAAAATTAACAGTAGGGACTTTGAAAAACAAAATTAAAGGTTAAGGGAGTTAATTTTAAACTTTTAAAAGTGAAAGGAGTTATATGCACTTCGCTCAAAATTCAAGGGAGTTTTATGTATTTTAGCCATAGAGAAATGGAATAAAACAAACCCAGCTGCACTCTTCCTTGCACGAGAGGCTGTCTTAACAATATCTCCATTGGCAAGAACTACCTGGAACACATGTAGCATAATAAATACAAAATTACATCGATGCATCAGAAACCAAAGATTGGGTTTAACAAACCTTGAGACTGATGACATTGTCACGCATAGTTCCATACCTGCAAATTAGTGAGGCGAACCAAACCATTATGCCTAGCATCATAAATTTAATTTTACCATTTTCTGATTTTATCCCCATTGTAAATTTAATTTTATGGCTCATCGTATATTGTGCATCTCTCTCTTTCTATTTTTAAATAAAGGCTAGATTTTTTTCATTTTAAGGCATATTTAATGAGTTAACTATCATTCTTTGGTTTTAGTAAAGTAGTTGAAAACACATTATAATAGGGACTAAGGGAGTGCATGATAACAAAAGGTGAAAGTAGAAATGGTACAATGACAAACAAGGCATTTGAAACAAATAAAAACAGAAGTAGAAGTTTGAATTATAATGTCAGGCGTCCTAAAGAGATTATGATGTAACAAAGAGGAATTTAACCATGATTCTATACATGGAAAAAGAGTTTAAAAAGTCAAAAAATAAGGATGATAAGTGCAAATTCATCTGTAAAACAAAAATAAAACTGAAAAGTAGGCATAGGGCTAGATTATAACGTACAGCTGAATCAATGAAGGACACCCACATTCTAAAGTATGAAGTAGCTAAAAAAAAGCCATTTTTCAGTATAAAATTTTATAATTATGTGATTAAATTCACACTAATTGTTCCAAAAAAACCAAAGAAATAAAAAGTAAAAAGTGAAGAAAGATTGGCTGATGTAAATTCGCCTTATATATGTGCACTTGTGCGGGTATGCATATGAGTAGAAACTAGAAAGGAAACAGCAAGGCATCTATGCAAATCCTACAAAAGGCTAAATGACAACAGTACGCGATTGCACAGATTGGTGACTAAAGAGTAATAGAAACTGTGATGTATGCCAAAGCCAGAACACAACAGCGTTTATCAACATTATATGAAATACTATAGAAACAGAGGAAAGTGACCACCTGACAGCCAATGAACCAGAACAGCGGGTGGCACACATGCCTCCAATGCTTGCACCAGGGCCTACACATAACATGTAGAAATTTCACTATTCAAGGGATATGCAATTGAAACTATTGATTTCTTCCAGTTTTTCCACCAAATATAGGAAATAAATATTCTACGCAAATTGTCTTACAATGACATTCAACTAACCTGGATCAAGTGGAAAAAATAGACCATAAGGTTCTAAGTACTCATTAAGCTCAATCCATCCAATTCCAGGCTCAACAACCACATCCATGTCTTCAACATGTAATGCTTTCACTCTCTATTAATTGAACAGGCATTATAATCTAAAGATGACATCTCAAGAAAGTTTCATCTTTAATGTTTAACACGTATGCATTGTATTTATGCTGCAAATTTGAATAAATGCATGCAAATGTTTTGTCAACACATGGGTACAAGCATTAATGAATCAAGTTATTGAAATGGTAATCTTACTGAAAATGCTTCAGTCATTTGGAGGTTAGCTGCTTCCTAGCACAACTTTCTCATAGTACATATTCAATTCAGTTCCTTGTGAAAGGAAGCAAGTAATGAAAGCAAAAATGTGGCTTCAGTTTTTTGATGCAATCAAACAAAAGCCACTAGTTTATTACAATGACCGAAGGGGAAGGAAAATCCTTTCTAACTTTTTAAAGCTGTCCCTCATTCTTCTGCCCACCTCTCCAATACGACCTTGAGAACATACTTCAGCTTGAGATCACTTTCCCCCTCTTGCCTTTGATGCCCCTCCTTGTCCCCCAAAAAACATGACTTTCTTTATCCTCAAAAAAGTTGAAACATAACCCTTCTCAAGGAAAAATATTTAATCCTCCTAGAAGTATAACACGCCTGATTTATGGAGATATGTGAAGACAGGGATTGTAACTAAAAGATGTCAGACCAATTCCACAGAAAAAAAGGACGGATTTAATAATTGAAATAACTACATTTAGATATTTCACTATCATAGAAAATAAACAGGTACAGACTTTCATTAATGACATGTCAATGCAAACCCCTCCATTAGGGGATAAGGTGTGACCCTCGATCGATGTAGCACCACCATAGGGTACAATAGGAACCTGTTATAAATAGAAGGAAAACCTAGGTCAGCAGTTTCTGAGAAACATAACCAATATGAGCATTATACCTCTAGCAAGCACAAAGCTAAACTAAGAACAGAAATGAAGTTTGTGAGATCTGAAGTAACATGGAAATTGCAATTTAGTGGGCAGGATTGCAAAAGATGTATCAAGGATATAGACTTGGCCAGATCCTATAAAAATTTATGCTACAAATTCTAGAAGGCAAATCAATAAGCTTAAACTTGCTTAGAATTGTGGGTTAAGTTGAAGATACTCAAACCTTATAATTGTTACATGCTTGAACAATTTTGGAGACTTCCTCTTCAGATCTGCAAATATGATTAATATCACCACATGAGAGAAAAAATATGTGAAGACCTTACCATTAACTCCAAGAACATATCTAGCGAATCAATAATCTCCCCTACTTTCTTGGGCTTAACCATGTCCATTCTTGATATCGTATGAAGTATGGAAATTTTTTTTATCTTTTGGTCAAAATTATAGAGAAAATACATGCATAATTGAAATCAATAGTACGAAATATAAAAAATCGAATATCACATTAGCATGGGTGACCTTATAATGTTTCTCTTATAAAACTTTAATGTATGCTACAGAAGTCGTTGCATCACCTTTCAATAAAATAAGTAAAAAGCATCAGGTGTGCACAAAGGAAAGGATTGGAAATAGAAAAATGATGTTCCGTGGGATTCAGAGACCAAATGTAAATGAAAGCATACTTTGACTATTAATTTATCTATATAATCATTTAACAAAGAAATCAACTAGATTTCATCAGTTTTGTCTATTTTCAAACAACCTTTCAGCCAAAAAAGCAAAGGGAAAACTGCTTCATAGCTCATTAGGCATAAATCAATATCACAAGCAAACTGCAGTGGCCATAAATATCTCAGTTGAAAGTAAACAGTTAGTCTCACCTCGGATAAACAATTACATCAGGTATGTTAACAGCTTTGTGAAAGCTATTCTGTGGTTTTCCATGGATATATCTCTCATCGTAATCAAGTGTCATGTTATCCTGTCGAATTATAAAGGACTCAAACCATTAACCATGAGATTGAAGTTTTAAACCCAACCTATTTGAACAGTACAATCCATCTAGGCATTTTGAGGCATTCATTTCTTCTCTTTATTTAAGTCTATGAGTTCCTTGCAATTAAATTGAATCCCGCACCTGACAGATGGCTTCCAACTCCTTGAGAAGAACCTGTGGAATTTCTTTTTGTGATCCCTTAACCACAAACTGGGTGCTATCTTTCCCCCCCAGTCTATCATCCATATAAGAATATCCATGTCATTCACATTATAAATAACTTGCCTCTTTGAGGCACGCAAATGTGCAATTTCACCGTTTGCTCGGTTACTATAATTGGCGTAAAGAGGGGAGGAGAAAATTTTGATCCAAAAAAAGTCAACAGTTCCCAAAAAAATCAAGAGAATTAGTTGCAATATAGCAGTACAGGGAAGGATCAGAGCTTATGCAAGCTAGTATCATCATTGAAAAACATATTATATGTCCAAAATTTACTTTGCATTCAACATTATTGCAATAAGGGGCAAAAAAAAAAAAAGATGAAATGAAACATAGCTATGAAATAAGTTACTTATCGACTTAGAGCGACATGGCGACAGTTTGAAAGAATAAACAGTGGCAATATGCTAACACATCTAGCAGATGGCACTTGAAACAGTGATTTGCCGTAGAACAATATAAAGGAGTTGAGCAAAAAGAGTGAAGAAAGAATATATAGAGATAACATTCAACCTTCTCCCTTTCCATTTCCCCCAGCTTAATTTCCACTGAGGATAACCAGCTGTATTTGCATAATCTATTCGTCTTCTTGTTCCATAAACGCGTTTAAAGAGTCCATCGCCTCAGAGTGTTCAAAACAGATACTTTATGACATGCTGAAACGGATTGGTGAGCCGAAAGAAAAACTCACCGACTATTGGAATTAGGAGCGTCACATAATGAAGGATTGAACTGGGGTTTTAAAGCAAGTGATCCGGCAGAAAATGCGAGAGCCAAAGGAAGCACGGAGCTTGACCATGTCATCCATGGCTTCTTTGCTCTCTCGAAGTCCATAACATTTCTAGCGTGTGCATTTTTCTGGGTCCTGAAGTTATGGAAATTTAGGGTTCTCAGATTCTCGTAGAAACACTTCGACGAAGAGCGCAGACGGGAAAACCGGGAGAAGAAATAAGCCATTGTCGAAAACAATTCAACGGAGGGACAAAGAGTGAAGAAGTGGGGGAAGAGCTATCCGATGAGGAGCCAACAGCTTCGCCCTTCACTCCTTGCTTCCACGACGATAGTATAGAGGAAGCTCGAGAGTCGATCCTCAAATGACCAGATTAGTTAGAGCCACTTACTGCCCGCGCTAGTGCATGTTTGCAGTTTTTTTTAAGCACAATTTTAGTTTTAGAACGGCCCAAGACGTCTTCAAGAAAGCACAGTTGATATTCTTATGTTTTTAAAAGTATAATATCATCCCAATATTTTTCAAAATCATATAATTTTGCCCTAATCTAATAGTTTAACTGCATTGACAAGTACTTCTTCTTTTTTTTTTATAAGTCATTTCTATCAATCTATCAATATTCATGTAAAAAAATTTATAAAGAATAAGAATGTATAAAATTTCAAATATGTACATATATAATAAATTCAAAAAGTAATGTCATATTATTTTTTCTCTCTCATGAAGGATAATTTTAAAAATATTTTTCAAATATTACTTACAAAATCACACCGTGACTCATAAAAGGAATCAAATAGACATTTTAGAAAGTACCTTAAAAAGGAAACCAAATGGAGTAACTCTTAATTTTAACTGTTAAATGCCTAATCGGCAAGTCAAGTGGAGGTTCATGTTTGATAATGGGACCCATTTTTAATATGTTTTATTCAATTCATTTTTTCCCCTACCTTCATTTTTTAAATTTCAGTAGCCATAAACATTCCTTAAATAATCTCACAAATGCATAACCCAATTCTCATAGACAAAAAAAAATGTTGAATCGAATTAACCCTGTTTGATTGTAAGATGTTTATTTTGGTTGTCAGTAAAGGAAGAAAAATATTGAAGATGGAACAAATTGTCTAGAGAATGCATAAGCAACCATGAGATATAATAATACCCTGCAATAAATCAATCATGAAACATAAATTTCTTCTTTGATTCATAAGCAATTTCAGCTAAAGAACAAACTAAATAAAAAAGCATATAAAATCTAGAAAGAACACCCAGCACACAACATATACAATAATATCCAACAAAATCCAACGAGCATTATAAAATCTAGAAAGAACACCCAACACAAAACATATACAATAATATCCAACAAAATTCAGCAAGCATTCTTATGTTTTCAATGACAAATTTCAGCAAGCAATTATCTTGCCCTTTTATATTTGATTTCAATCAAAATTGTTAAACCAGATGATAAAATCAATGAATCCATACTCTAAACCTAAAAACCCCTAATCATCGCTACTTTATGTTGCTTGAGATCAACCCCAAAAACCTACAATTGAAGGTTCTAAAACACACACAGAGCTTTAGTCACCACCTTCCCATCGCCTCCATCCTTGTGAGGTTGTTTGAGATTAAACTTGAAAACTGAAGAGAGACATTATTTTTTATTCATATCAAGTTTATATGAAAACACAGTCAATTTTGTTAATCTAAAAACACCTCGTTGATCTCGTCAGTTTGGGTTTAGATCAAGTCATGAACTGTCAACCAACTCTTCTCTAACGATAAGCTTGCCCCTTTTCACCCACTTTACTAATCTCACAAACCCGAAAGCCTCTTCATCCCCCTAAACTTTACCTTGATGTAAGTCTAGTTGGGTTTATGAATAAGTTTGTGAAGCAGACAAAGCCCCATTTCCAAAAAGCTTTATGAACGATGGAGGAACTAGAAAAGGGATTGATTGCAAATCTTAATAAAGGTAGTTTGGTCAGACACTATTGGCTGAGGGATCTTAAACGTGTGCCATGTAATATCTCGCTTCACTAAACATATTTAATAAATCAAGCTCATGGTAATCAAGGGATTATCTCCGAAGAGTGATTACCAAATTTTTAATTCAAAAATAAAGGATCCCAAGTTTTTCTAAATAAAAACAAATTCATATCGATAAAAATCTTTCACAACATAGTAAAGAAAACTTTCAAAAGCATGGGATACCTCAGGGGAGTGAAAGACGTTAAAAACGGTGAAGAATAAATCATGTGCTGAAAAACAAAGCAGTGCGCCACGGCGGGCGCACTCTGCGCCATAGCGTATTGCTTTCTGTGCCATGCGCCACGGTGTGTTGCACAAATTTTCACTGGTTTTGCTATCAAAATGATAGTAGAATCGGAGAACTTTCGCCCCACCCCAATTCTTCATCCGACGTCTTATTAACATTATTTAGGTGTCCACGAAAAGCTATTTTCCTATACTAACTAATGGCATGGGTTTTACTTTTAAAATATATCACACCAGGAAGTTGGATAACCAAACACAATTTAACCACTTTTTAACACTTTTATACAAAATGGGTGTTAAAAACCCTCAACAAATGCCAAAAACTTTTCCTAACACCTAGATCATGTCCAATGAACCTAAAACTACCAGTACAACACGTCACAAGCCTTGTAACATTATTATAATTGAAATTCGCTCATCAACCCCAATTTATCAAAAATAAAGGGGGAGGTAAAAATAACATTACATTCTACTCAGAATATTCAAAACATGCCCAAATCTTTATTTCTATACTTGCATTAGTATTATGGCCCTATGAGCATATATATATGACAAAAATACACAAAGGCTAAAGGCTTAAAATATAATTTTAACATTTTCAAACCAAAATAGTGCAAATATGGGTAATATGCATTCTAGAATTGACAAACATATGTTATTACACAACTACATCAAAAACCAGAGGCATACAGGAAGGTACTAATTCCTTGCCTCTTTAGTTTTCTCCCTCTCAACACTAGAGCTAAAGCCTGAAAAGTATTAAAGAAGAGGGGTGAGTCTAGTCACTCAGTAACCAAGGTTAAACCTACTCTATATAATTATATACCAATTATAAAGCAAAAACAGGCATAAGGAAATCAAATTTCTAAAACAAATACCCATATATCACATTTTATCACTTATCACACTATAGCTTCATTACTTATATAACCAAGTGCATTATCCCCATATTCTCAGATATGAGACAAGACCCATACTCTTGCGACTTGCTACCACTTAGCATGTGTGACACATTATGTATTTACTTAGGCAATGATCAACTAACCTTATATCCTTCTTATTTCTTTAGACCGAAATCGTGAGTTATAACATCGATCAAGGCTCCGTTCGTGTGACTGGACTACCCAGGCTCACCAATTGTGAGGTGTGACCCGGCCAAAGATCACAAGACTCACTCTTGAACCACGACTTCCTCTATTCTCGAATCCCTAGTGTGTCTCATACCCTAGGTTATTCTCCTCATTGAACCAGTGGAGATGGCTAGGTTCTAATCTCTTGACAAACTATGGGACAGTCCCTTGATAGACAATAGGACAAGGCTATAGCCCCTATACACCGGAGGGCAGCCTAATTACCATATGAATTTTCCCTACTCCCAAATTCCTAGACGAACTCCCGCCATTGATCATCTCTTAATCATTACTCACTTATTCTCACTTTTCATTTTCATATACCCACTATTACAACAATCACGTTAGGCTTACGACCTTGCGCTATTCAAGTGTGTATTCTTATCTTTTCTCAAATTCATTTCATGACTAACACACAATTATCTCTACTCATCATTGTATTCATTTTCAAAACATAAGCATTTTCATAATAAAATCCTCTTGACTTTGCATTTTGCATTTTGAGCCAAAATAGCATTGTGCTCAATCAAATGTTCATACACTTAATGAAAACTAATGCATAGTGTTAGATAAAAATCAATCTCATGCATGTAATATCCACCATTAGCATTCAAACAATCAATTAACACACAACTACCTAAGGTAGAGTTTTCCCTCAGTTACCTTAAAACCTGAGAGGTCAAAGATTTACCCTTTAATTCACTAGCTTCGAAGCTTGAATTTCCACTCCAAAAGGTGACCAAGAGCCAAAGCTATAATCAATCAATTTGAATTCTATCAACATAACAAATTCAACCATTTGAACCCCTCAATCTCTACTTTTAAATTGCCTAACCTTCACCTTACAAGAAGTGGAGCCTAACCATTGGGTTTAATAATTACCTTTAGCTCCTTATAGCATTAATGAGCCATCAAATTCTCATTAATGGCATTACAAACTTTTAACCACCATAATAAATGGGATTTTTTGGGTATTTATGGTGCCCAACAATCTAAAACACCAAAACTCATCATACCTAGATTTAAATACTCTAATATACCCCTATTAACTCCATTTAAATCAATAAATTCAGACACATGACCTATATGGACCGAAATTCCACTTCAACTATCAAACCCTAACCATAATCTTATAAATGTGGAAGAAAAGGGGAAATTAATGAGTATGATACTTATCTTCGGTGTTTGTAACCTTCAAAATACTCTTAAAGTGATCCCCAAGTAAACCCTAGCAGAGCTTAGACGTGCCTTTTCTTTCTCTCTTTTTCTCTTCTTTCTTTTTCTATCTCAATTTGCGTATAATAAAGTACAGAAAATGGCCATGCGCTGTGGCGGACACACAAACACCGCGGTGCATGGCACAGAGAGGTTCTCCCTCACTTAGAGATGGCTGTGAGTCGCGGTGTATGGCACAACAGCTTTAACTCTTTTTTTTCCTCTCCTTTCGATGCCCGAGTAACCTGTCTCAATACCGGACATACAACTAGGGCTGAAATAACATCAAACAAGATTATTAGACCTCTCCGACCACACACCACTCCAATTTACTTAATTACCCTAATTAAATTTAATTAATCAGGAAATTAAAACTCGAGATGTTACATGCCAAACTCTTTCCTCAAGATGCAGATTATACTCTTTGCCAATCTCACAAACCTAAAGCCTCTTCAACCTCGTCAGCATTTTAGTTTGTGTTTTAATTTTTATAATAGCCACATTAAATGTGGCAAATAAAGTAGCAAAGTATGTTGGTCAAATAATAAATGTTAATAATCAACATGAACCTTCTGTCGCATTGTGCGATTATAAAAGATGTCAAGGCAACATTACGTCTTTGAAAGCATTAGGATATCAGTTGTGCCTCCTTGAAAATGTATGGACCAGGTTTGTACTTTACTCTATATTTTTATACAAAAACATAGCATAATCTTATGAGGAAATGACATTTGAAGATTTTATAAAACAATTAACTATAATTAGATATTCCAAATTATTGATATTTTAATAATAGACCATGGTCACTAATTAGAAGTAAAAAATATGAGTTTAAAATTAAAAAAGATACAATTAAAATTACTATTATGAGTTAAAATTATTGTTAATCTTAATTGGAAAAAGTAAGAATCATGTTTGAGAATTGGTTTTTCCTCATCATAAAATTAAAATTCACTTATAAAACTTTTAAAAGGAATTTGTGAACACACAATAGTCATTTGAAAATTTACATTCACTTCTAAATATGAAGCAAATCACTTATAAAAT
This sequence comes from Prosopis cineraria, assembly GCF_029017545.1. Taxonomy (NCBI): domain Eukaryota; kingdom Viridiplantae; phylum Streptophyta; class Magnoliopsida; order Fabales; family Fabaceae; genus Prosopis; species Prosopis cineraria. Next base: position 49,308,304 of record NW_026555332.1, read on the forward strand.
TTTATATTTGTCAATACATACACAAACCACTTAAAAAAAAAAAAGAAAAGGCACTATTAAAATTACTATCATTAGTTGAGATTATTGTTAATTTCAGTTGGGAAAGCTAGGATCTTAAGTGTGATGTAGAGATGTTCAGCCTATACTCGTCCTGATATTATCTCAGCTTGAAAACAATCAAAATGGGACAAAAAAGGGATTCAGGACAGGATGGGACATTAGATTACTATTGGGACGTCTCGCTTGCACAAATATCATATATATACATATATTATTTTTAATCTTAAAAAACATTAAATATATTAATTATTTTAATATAATTTATCTTTATATTAATTATATTGATTATAATTTCAATAATTGCAATTCTTATATAAAACTAAAGTTTTTTATATTGATAATTTTAATGATATGGAGTGAATAGGATGATATCTTTTTTATAATATATTAATTATATCAATATAATTTATTTTTATATCTACTCCGTGTGTTAAAAAATGTAAAGCTTTTTAATCAAATCTCACCTCAATAAAGTAGTTGTCTGCTTTCAAACCAATCCTATCTTTTTATATTTACCTCTATTAAATACCTTACAATAAATATAAAGTTATTCTTTAATAGGAACACTTTTGAAAAAAAGCAACAATTACACTTCAAAAGACTAAAAATGTCTTACATTTTTTAACATTCAATTTCTTAAAAATGCCTTACATTTTTAAATGAAGGGAGTATCTATTTAATAATTTTTATTTATATTGCATTTTTTTACTTTTTTTTGGAAGAGTAATTAACTTAGTATATTTCAATTAAAGTAAAAAAATAATGATTTAATGTTGTGCTTGATTGTTTGTTGTTGCTACTCTTATAACTTAGAGATTACTTATAATTACTATCATAATATAGAGTTGTAATTAATGTAATTCAATAATTAATTTTAAATTGTTGTGATTTATGTACTTGTGTTGTTTTTTATTTTAAACTTAATAAATTATATAATTTAAAATTTTAATGAATCTTATTATTCAAATCTTTCTTTAACATTCTCTGATTTATTAGGACAGTTGCACATCTCGATTCCAAATGAGATGAGACTACTTTTGAGACTGGACGAAACACAAGATAAAAATTCAATCTTAATCTTTTTTTTAGGATGAGACATGAGACAAGGGTGTCCTGATTTTGTCATGTCCCATGAATATCGTTAATATTATTAATTCTATTCCTAAGTGTGCATTTTGATTTTTCCAACTAATATTAACAACAGTTTCGATTCATAATATTAATTTTAATAATGTTTTTTTAATTCTAAAATCACATGTTTTTTTATTTCAAATAAAAATATTGAGATTTCAATAATTTAAAATTTTTAATTATAATTAATAGTTTTATAGCGTCTTTAGTTGTCATTTCCCTAATTTTATTTAGTTATTTTAATTTAATTATTAAATTTATAGCACTGTATCATATTTTTCCTAAGGTACAAATTCAAAAAATAAATTAAACGGAATTGTACGATTTTTTTTTTTTTTTAACCAGCAAGTATAATTTATTATACAATTATGACGACAGAACGATTTTATGATTGTATCTTTCAGCCAACTCGACTCAACGATCAAGAAAAAAGGGGAAATTCCCGCGATAATCAGTTCACGGTCTGGCAGGGCAAGGTCCTTCAGAGAGAGAGAGAGAGAGAGGAGGAACGCACATCCATGACTAGGATCCAAGTTAGTCTTGTCGATTGCTGAAATCGAGATTGACGCTGCACTGTTGTTATCCTTAGAACTCCAGGTCTCTTCTCTATTTCATTACCATTTAATATTTTTCCACTGCGTTGTTGATTGCACTAGGTTTTCTATTCATATCTGGATTTCGTGTTATAAATCAATGCTATTTGTTTAAGAGAATTAGGACAACATTGAGGGTCAATGCATAACTTAGATTGGAATCTCGAAGAAGGTTCTTCATACCGACTCAGTGCCAGAAATGTTCATGGGCAGTAATCATGATAAACGTAGCAAGTGAAATTTGCTCCAGTGAAATTGCTGCAATTATTTTTATTGTGGTCACTGAAGTGGCTTTTTTAGTGGTGATATCGGTGACTTATTCACATATATGCAGTATTCGAAATTGTGTGGAACTATTTGTTGCAGTGTTTTCTGTGCTATCCTGTATCCTATCTTGAATTATAGTTACTCTAGATTATTATGATTTATATATTGGAAAGCCTCAAAATAATGCAAGTCCATTTCTTTTGAATGTTTTGAAATATGATTAGGCTGAAATACAGAGTCGTGGCATTATCATGTATGGTTAGATTGGTGAAGTTTCTCCCAAATCGCTGAGTCCATGTAAGTTCGGTTGTTGCAGGATGATCATGACCTTAAAAAGCCTCTGGATTTTTTGGTTGTGAGGAAATAAATCAATTTTAAAACATAGAGAATTTGGTTTGAGATCTATTTTTTTAATCATGCTAATGAAAACAACCACTAACAAACTGGGGTATCTTTTGAGCAACTTACTACCTAAATACCTGTTTTTTTTTTTTTTTAACCCCATCTCCTTACATTCAAAAGGTCTGTGATGAGTAGAGAGGAGAAGAACAGGAAAGATAGGATAGAGAAAGGAGAGTAAGGAAAGATTGAGAACTAGAGCGAGAGATTCTAGAAATACTTGGGAGATATCATTATGCCAATTTTTGTATAAGGTACATCTACATCTTAAGCCTATTTATACATTTAGACCCATTAACCTTCTAACTAACTACCCACTAATGATTTCCACTTATTCTAATAATGATGTGTAATAATGATTACACATTGATACCCCCCTTAAGAACCCTTGTCCTCAAGGGTTAGAAATTACAAAAGAAGAGTGCTGCTGTTGCAGCTGGAATAAAGGAACCCAGCTTGCTTCTTTATCTGGAAGGCCCTTCCATTGCACCACTATTTCAGAAATAATTCTCCCCTTCCTTCTTCCCATTCTTTTGTTCGAAATTGTCTTTGGAATAAGAGTTGGAGGAGGCTCAGGCCAATCTACAGGTGGTTGCCGTGGCTTTACAAATGGATCAGGACGGAGCTTAAGCAAAGACACATGAAAAGCAGGATGCACTCTAGATTCTGGAGGTAACTCTACTTTGTACGCTACTGGACCTATTCGTTGACAAATTCTATAAGGTCCAAGTACCTTGGAGCCAATTTCTGAGAGCTCCTTGATGCTGCAGAAATTTAACTAAGGTTGAAGCTTGACAAACATCCACTGTCCTTCCTCAAATTCTCTACCACTCCTATGCAACTCTGCCTATTGTTTCATTCTGTTAACTGCCTGATTGAGATGATATTTTGCCATCCCTAAAGCTTCCTCTCGTGCTGTAAATGTTCTATTAATGGCTTCCACGGTAACATCTCTTGGAAAATGAGGAATATGTAAAGGAGGAGCTTGCCTCTACAGCAATTCATGGGGAGTAGTTTTTGTAGAGATGTTGTAAGAAGTGTTATACCACTGTTCAGCCAAAGAAAGCCATTTATGCCACTCCTTAGGTTTTTCCCAACATACACCTGAAATAATTTTCTGGACGGCGTTTAAGAACTTTTGATTGCCCATTTGTTTATGGATGGTAAGAGGAGGTAAGCTTCTGTTCAACCCCCAAAACTTTCAAAAACTCCTTCCAAAAATGATTGATAAATGGGGGGTTTCTATCACTTATAATCTCAACAGGAACTCCATGTAACTTATAAATATGATCAAGGAACTGCTGTGCTAAAGTAGAGGTTGTAAAAGGATGAGATAAATACAAAAAATGTGCATACTTGCTAAAACGATCAATAATCACCCAAATTGTGTCCTTACCATTGGATTTGGGTAAGCCTTCAATAAAATCCATGGCGACACTTTCCCAAACCTTGCTTGGAATAGCAAGAGGCTGTAATAACCCAGGATAAGCCATTGATTCAGATTTACACTGAGCAAATGTATCACAATGCTTCGCAAAATCTTTAATATCCTCAAATAATTTTGGCCACCCAAATAGCTTCTTGACTCTTTGATAAGTAGCTTGCACACCAGAATGTCCCCCTTATGGACTAGCATGAAGCCATTCCAGGATCTTAAGTCTCACACTTGGAATGTTTCCAACAACTGGCTTGCCATTTTTCCTTAAAAACTGACCATCTCAAGTGTATTTGTCTTCTAAACCACCATGCTATTGCAAATGAGCCTTTAAAGCTTTGAAATCTACATCATCATCCCAACTTAGCTGGATTTCCAAGAAAAGAAAATCTGAACAAATATGAAGAGAAACTCAAAAAACCTCATTTTTAGGCATCCTAGAAATAGCATCAGCTGTACTATTATCATTGTTCCTTTTGTAATGAATTTCATAGTCATACCTCATGAGTTTAGTAACCTAATACATCTGAAATGTTGTCTTTAATTTGTGATCCAACAAATATTTGAGACTTTGCTGACCAGTTTTAATAATAAAGTGCCTCCCTTCAAGATATTGATGCCAATGCCCCATGGCTTGTACTACACCAACTAACTCTTTCTCATAGACAGAAAGATTTAGGTGATGAGGAGCTAAGGCCTTGCTGGAAAAAGCTATAGGTTGACCTTGTTGCATCAGAACAACCCCAATGCCTGAATTGCAAGCATCAGTTTCAACCATAAATTCCTTAAAAAAATTTGGAAGAGCAAGGATAGGTGTTGCCACTAAAGTTTCCTTCAATTTCCTGAATGTGGCAGCAGCTGTTTCTGACCACTGAAAACTATTCTTCTGTAGCAAGTCAGTGAGAGGTCTAGTTAGGGGCCCATACCCTCTAATAAACCTCCTATATTAGCCTGCAAGTCTTAAAAATGACCTAAGTTGCTTTATTGTAGTTGGTTTTGGCCATTCCATGACTGCCTTGATCTTCTTTGGGTCAGTTGAGACTACTCCTTGTATGATGTGACCCAAATATTTCACTTGTTTGGCAGTGAAGGCACACTTGCTGTCCTTCCAAAAAAAAAAAAATGTTTTCTCAGAATTTTCAGAGCTAAACGCAAGTGTTGTGTGTGAAAATCTAAGCAGGGCCTATAAATTAAAATATCATTAAAGAAAACTAAGACATCTTTCCTTAAATACTCCCTAAATATATTATTCGTAGCACCTTAAAAAGTTGTAGGTGCATTAGCAAACCTAAACGGCATCACTAACCACTCATAGTGGCCCGAATGAGTGTGAAAAGCTGTCTTGTAGATATCATTTGGCTCCATTCTGATCTGATGGTAACTAGCCCTTAGATCTAGTATCTAGCATCCTTTAATTCGTCCAAAAGCTCTTCCACAAGAGGAATAGGATAGTTATTCATAGTTGTCCTCTTATTAAGTTCTCTATAATCAATGCACATGCACCATGGCCCATCTTTCTTTTTCACCAACACAATTGGTGAAGTAGAGGGTGAACTACTTTCCTGGATAACTGTGATTGCAGTAGATCCTTACCATGTCTTCAATAGCATTATTTTGAACAGCTAGATACCTATAGGGCCTTAGATTAATTGGGTTTGACCCTTTTTGCAGAATAATAGGGTGATTATGACCTTCTCTCAATGGGGGAAGAGACTTAGGTTCTTTAAAAACCCATGAAAATTCATATAATAACTCTGTCACAGCTTCAGCAGAACTATTATCTCCTTGTACTTTCGAGCAATGAAGATCCCCATCATCATTCTCTACTAAATGCAACATGAACATCTGCCCTCCTACATCTAAATCTCCTTCAATCTTTTTAAAATCAACAATCCTATATCTTGGTAGTTCTTGAGGTTGTAAATGACACTTTCTTCCATTATACCAGAAGGTCATAGATAACTTGTCATAATCCCAATGAGCTTGATGAATAGTCTTAAGCCAAGATAAACCCAGAACCATATCATAGGTTTTGACTTCCAAAATTTGAAAATCTGATTAAAACTCTTCTCCTTGCATCCTCAACTTAACACCTTTTAAGAACCCCAAAAACCTTCAACCTCCCACCTCTAGCAACTTCAAATTTTGCCATTGAATAAGAACATTCCTCCCAACCCAATTTCTTTGCTAAACCATGGTCAATATAAGCATGTGAGGCCCTATTATCAATGAGAATCTGAATCTGCCTCCTTCCCACATACCCTCGTGTTCTCATAGCCAAAGGTCCAACATTTCCTTGAAGAGCATGAAGAGAGATTTGAAAACACTCTAATTGTTCTGGTATGCCCTCAAATTTTTCAAGGACTTCTAAATCTTGTCCCATGTCATCTTCACCCTCCTCCACGCCTTTTTCTTCTAATTCAATGAGCTGTGACTGCATCTTATGCATTTGGGCACATACATGGTCTCTAGAGAAGGGCTATCGGCAATAAAAGCAAAGGTTCTTGGCTCGCAATTTCTTCACCTCGTCTGGGCTTAAGGTTTTAAAGCTTCTGGTGTTGTTGCATGAAGACCTAGTTCCTGAAATAGAAGAAACAGGGCCGGTAGAGCTAGTCTTTGGTGTAAAAGAATTATAAGATTGGACATTTTTACCCTTAAAAGTGTGCGACCTAGAATTTCCAGATGGAGCTTTTGTATTACCCCACCTGGTTGTCTCCTTTTGCCTACGTGGATAAGGATCAAAGGAATGGTCTTTTTGCCCAACTTAGTTTCTTGCGCACTGGACTGTGCAACTGCATGAGTCACTGCCATGCGTTTGGAATCTTGCTTTTTAATGATTAATCTCATGGGTTCTTGCAATAACTCATACGTTTCTCTCGGTCCTCGATTTGAACATACGTACATGCGCTGTGAACTCTTGGTGCAGACTAGCTGTATATGTTTGCACCAAATAGTTTTTGGAGAGCTTGACTTTGCAGGCTGTGGTGTCGAATTCATCTAGAGACCTTGTTTACTGGAGATTCATCAAATCTTCCATTAGTGCTTCATATTGAGAGCCAAAGCAAGTCTTCAAGGCTTTGGCATATTAAGCCCAAGTCCATTATGTGTACTCATCCCCCAAGACCACAACTTGATGTCATTGAAAGGCTTTTTCATCTAAATGGGTGCCTGCTATGGTAACCTTCCAGTCTTCTGGTGCGTTGTCAATTTAGAAGTAATATTCACACTCTAGAATCCACCCCAAGATATCGTCTTTTTGAAATTAGGGAAATTCCATTTTGGTAAAGCATGTGCGAGGTTGGTATTTGGGTGCCTCTGTTCGTGGTTGATGATGATGGTGACGGTCATTGCTTGCATGGCTTCTATCTGGATATTCTTGGCGATGGTCTTTGATTATATGGGCTACTTGATTGGCAAGTGCTTGCACATTTGCTAGAAGACTTGCCAACTTTGAGGAGGCATCCTCTAAGGCACGAATACGGCCATTGTTCTGATTTGTTATGATTTTTTGTTGTTTCTTTGATCGAGTTTCTTGCATACAGGCCGAGCATGAACGACTCCAATACCACTAATGAATAAAGAAGAAAAGAACAGGAAAGATAGGATAGAGAAAGGAGAGTAAGGAAAGGATTGAGAACTAGAGAGGGAGATTTTGGAAATACTGGGGAGACTTCATTATGCCAATTTTCATATCAGATACATCTACATCTTTGGCCTATTTATACATTTAGACCTAGTAACCTTCTAACTAATTACCCACTAATGATTTCCACTTATTATAATTATGATCACACATTAGTCTGCTTTGAAATGAAGTGCCTTTTCTGTGGCCTTACCAGATAAACTTGTCCTAGATGTTTTTGGTGGTATCCTTGCAAGCATCAAGGCTAGTAATGCTTATAGAGTTGGAAAAGCTTAAAGAAACTTGGTTGGGCTTCAGATTTCTATTTATGGATCTGCAGCTCAAAGTGTTTAAGGGGACAACCAATTGTTGGTTATGCTTATATATGGAGTTTAACGGCTTCCGTCATGTTAGGGATAAAGTCAAGCATGATGTTTTGCAGTTGAATTTTGGGAAAATAGTTTGTGGTTGAATGATGTTTTATGTTGAGCTCTTAGATTGTTAATGTAGGTCTGATTTGAAGGGAAACTCTAGAACATCACCAGAAATTGAAGTTTCTATTAGGGTACTTAATTCACTTTTTGTCTCTTTTCCTGGATCTCTTTTTCCTACAAGTCTAGAGGCTTGTCTTTATTTCAATGATGTTTAGTGTTTAATCTAGTGTAATCAAGTCTTAATTTTGATCCTAGTAGGAATTTTTTTTTTTTTAAGTTCATCATAAAAAGGTTGGCAGTAAAAGCACTGAGATCCCTGGAAGCATGGTAATAATAGATATGAGAAAACCATCACAGATAAGCTAAAATAAATACAGATGTAATATGCTTGATTATGCTTCTTTGCTGTAGATAGTGCTGTGTTGCTTTTCTACTAAATACTTTCATACCTATGAATTAGATTCTCTGCTAGCTTACAACAGTAAGTTATAATATGTTTTACTGCCCCCTTTTTCTGCACTTATCTCAGACGCCATCAACTTTAAGAGACTGTCATCCACCAGTTTAAGCTATAAGTTAGTTAGAGTAGGCTTCTAGAGTTCCTTAACTAATGCAACACAAGAAATGGATTGCCATATCAAATGGCGTTTTTTCTTGGGAGGGGATTAGTGTGGAGGTCTGAAGAGTTTAATGAATTATTACGTGAGATACAAGAGTATGTAGCAAACACACTGATTGACAGAAAACAGGATTAAAACTGGAGATTTCAAGCCTTACTCACATCTAATGTTTTGTTTGACTCCGTGAAATGACAATAAGCATCTTTGCTTTATTCATTAGCATTTATGGTACTTTTAGACGGACCAGAGCATAAAATTTCACGGCTCAATTCAGCGCACGCTTTTATGGAAGTCATGTTTTCAAAACAAAGCACTTCGATTTTGTAGCAGTTATTTTTGCGACAAAGAGATTTTCCATTGATGAATTCTCTGTAAATATGTACACTGTCACATAGAAAATTTACTTTTCTTTTATCTTTTCAGTGCTTGCTTTGCATTGATTGGTTATTTGTGTAGGCCATGGGGGAACTGCCATATTTTGATTTTGATCTGAGAAAATTGTTATGTCAATCGTTGTTTTGTAAAAAGGAATTTGACTAGCATGTCTTTGTAGATTTTTGTTCCATGTGCACCTCATGTGCTGGGTTCTTATGCATTTCATTTTAATTGAGTTCCAAAACATGAATTTTGCACTTATTATGTCTATTATTTGGAAATACTGTAATTTGGTTAATGATTGTATTTTGCACCGTTCATCTGAGGAAACTCTTATTATATATAGGGCAGAGTAATCTGCATTTACTTTCAACATCACGCTGATCTTTTATGTATTGTTTTTTTTTTTTTTTTTAGCTTTTGATCAAAGGAAAATTTGGTTGATCTAGTGGCTTTTTGCTATAACCAAGTATATGACGAACAGGTCCTAAGCTCATGGTGAAAACAAAGCTAAGACACCCAGGAATTGCTGCTGGCAGGAAAAGTGGTACTCCATCCTGCCTTATTGACACCTCAGAGTCTGGTCAACAACATGACAAAGATGATTGGATTATTGTAAAAAAGCAGCGAGTGACCATTCTAATCCCTGCTGTTCCCCTTTCCACTAAAATATCCATAGCAGCACCCCATGGGCCGTCCAACATGGCCAGCAGCAACTGTCAACTTCAAATGGGGACATCTACAGCACTTTCTTCAGTGAATGAACTAGAGAAGACAATATGGGCTGCCCAAAAGGAGATTCAGGTAACTAGAAAAGCCCTTCCTCTACGTAATCCAACTTCAGCCAAGATTGCAAGGATAGATCGAAGAATAGAATTAGAAATTCCACAGCAAGTCAGTAATTTAAAGTCACAGAGATTACTTGGGATCTCTAAGATATCCAAAGCTATAAAGCAGCCAAGACTACTACTTGCACCTAGTAGCTATCCAAACTTGGGCACAAGTCTAAATCAAGGTCTGCGGGCATCGAATCTAGAAAGGAAGCTTGAAAGAGCTGGTGGGTTGAGCAAGTGGCTGACGTCACTTGGACTGGGGCAGTTTGTGAGAATTTTTCAGGGGAAGAGGCTAAATAAGTATCAGTTGGTAAATCTAACCATGAAGAAGCTCAAGGATATGGGTGCCAATGCAGTCGGGCCTCGCAGGAAACTGATCCATGCCATAGACTGTGTTTGCCAGCCACATTGTTTTGAGGCACTGTAGAAGTTTATAGGCTTTTGTGAGTAAACACAAGACATTACCCAAAGGCAAAACCTGGTTTCTGGGAGCTCTTAAGCGCCAGCTTGTAGTGTAACAGAGAACAAGACTCAAGCACCACAATAGTAGATGCACGAGGTTGGCTTCTTAGAGGTTTCTACTTTCACGTGGTTTAATGGACACTTGTACAATATGAGACATTGTTATACAACATGCACACCATGATTTCTTTTTCTTTCTGTTTTCTGTATTTTTTGTTACAAACGGGGCAAGCAAAAGCCCTTAAGCCCGTACAAAGCGAAAGGCAACTGCGTGCTTTAATTCTTTAACGCGTACGGTGAGATTGTACCCTGCTTCGGGTGATTCTGGCCACGCCGATTCTCATTGAGCGCCAAACTGGTTCGTGCTGGTTTCAGCTGGCAGTAGGACATTGTTAGGATGAAAGCTGTTATAATTGGGTTTCTTTCATGATGAAAATTATTGTTATTTTTTGTGTTAGGCATTTGTTAAATCTCTAATTTTTCATTTAGCCTATAGAAAGTCAAATTTGTTCCTAATCCTTTTCTTTTATTTTTATTCTTATTAATTTGGGTAGTTCCTATTAAATTTATGGGTTAAAGAGCACAATGAACTTTCAAATGTTGCACGGAAAGGGCTTTTAACCTTAAATCCTTAAAAAGTACAAAATAAATTATATATTTTTAAATTCGTAATAAATTAAATTTTACCGTTAATTTTTTGTTAATGCCATAACTATTACAGTGGGCCTTAATCAAATGCTGACGTAATTGTCCCTTGCTGATGTGTCATTGATTAATTAGCATCACAAATTCTAAATTACTATGCAAGTAGCGACTTAGATCTTAATTTTTGAAATTTCGAGCAAATTACTTTTAATGTTTATGCTTGGAGTATTTACTTAACAGTAAACAAAATTAGCCTTAGCATGATCTGCCATTATGAATGCATTGTGGGCCATGACAAATGATTCATAATTTTGTGAAATGATATTTTTTGCCATTTTTTTGTAATGTTTTCCAAACGATTGGTGTCTCGTACTTTTATATACTCTATAACTCTAGTTTAATTTTATTTTGAATAGTGTTTATTTATTTAATGGTGAAAACTTGAGATCCTATTAGAAAAAAAGTTTAAATATCAAATGATTTTAATTAACTGATTAATTTGGGTTTTAAATTTGTTTATGAAGTTGTCGACTTTCGCTGTTATCATCTGTAAAATCCTATAATATTTAAATTTTTTTTCAAACAGGATTCCAAGTTTTCACTATTAAATAAATAAACATTATTCAAAATAAGACTAAATTAGAGTTATAGAGTATGCGGAAGTATGGAATACCAATTGTTTGAAAAATATTATAAAAAAAGGCAAAAAATATTATTTCACAAAATTATATATTGTTTGCCACGGTCAATGATGCGTTCACCGTAGTGGATCACACTAAGTCTAATTTGGTCTATATAATATTCAATGTTTTATACATAAACGATGAGGTTAATTTACTTGAAATTTTAAAAGTTAAGTCTAGGAAGCTATTCGTATAATAGTTTAGGATCTGTGATGCTAATTAATAAATGACGTATCAGTAAGGGACTGCCACGATAGCATTTAACTAGGGCTCACAGTGAACAATAACACGCGTTAACAAAAAGATAATGATAGGGTTTAATTTACTATGAATTTAAAAGTTTAGAGTCCATTTTGCAAATTTTAAGAGTTTAGAATTTTGGGCACTTTTCATGTAATTTCAAGGTCCATTTTGTTTATTAATCCTAAATCTAAATAGTTTCAAGTTCAAATTTAAAAAATAAATAAATAAGCTCAAATTTGTAAAATTTATTTAAACTATCTCAAGGAGAAAGTTTCATTGGAATAAATAAATAATGCATGAGAAACATATTCTAATTCCTAGTTAATGCATGAAAAGATCTTGTCAGTTACCATATTAATTTTATTAGTGGTTTAAAATACTTAAAATTTATCAGTTAAATGAAAGAAAGGAAGAGAATGAAAAAAAATGCCCCTTTGGTACGGGGAAATGATTTTAGTGAAGAAAAATATAAATAAAATTAGAAATAAAAGTGGAAATGGAAGTGAAATTGAAGTATAAAAATATGTTTGATATATATATGAAAGTGGGATATGAATTATATTTAATGAACATAGAAATATTCTGAAAAAACAAAAATATCCCTAAAATTAAAAAAATTAGTCATCTTCATATTCATCATTTGTCTTCATTGTTCATCTCTACTAGTAAACACTCTACTGGATCTCAAAATGTCTAAACAACAAAACCACCAAATCTCAAAATTTGTTTCCAAAAAATTGTTAAAAATGGAGAATCAAAAAATCTAAGTCGAAGATAAACACCAAGGTCAAAGAATAAAAAATCAAAGACTTGTAAAATTTTGTGATGAAGCAGACACAATTTCTTCTAATAGCATTATAGATGCGCACATCTTTTCATTCAATTAATCTGCAGCCTTTGCTATCAATAGACTTGAAAGAGTAGTTCTAGACTTGCAAAACACATGCTAATCATTCCTTCTCTATCAAATCAAACAAAGAAAAATTAGAGACTTGTTTGTAGAAGTAGAATTAGATTCAAAAGCAAAAGTTGTGAATCAAAAATAGAAATAAAAGTATTAGTTGAAAGTGTGAAACTTTTAAATAGAAGTTTTAATTGAAACAAAAAATCAAGAATCTTGAACCAAAAATCAAATTGAGAAGCAAAGTCGAATTATGCTTGAATGTGTCAAACCCAGATCATGGAGAAGAAAACAAAACAAAAACTGAATCATGCTTGAAAGTTGTCAAACTCAAATTGAGAAATAAAAATTGAATCAAAAAATAATTTGTGCTTGGAATTGAATCCAAAATCAAATCGTGCCATTTTTGCCTTCATTGCAGACATTCATTGGAACCAAAAAATTGAATCATGTTTGATGGGCAAAAGAATCCAATGAGTTGACTCAAAAAAGTCAATAGCCATCGTTGTGGCTGTGATGCACTATCGTCGATCAAGCACTGTCGCATTTAGGTCATGAGTTGAGAAGCTTGAAGGGCAAAGATGGTTAATGAGAAAGGAAGTGAGGAGAGAACATAGTTCTATAAGCATGAGCTAGGAACCGAGTCTTATCATTTTTTATGGAATTGAGTTTCATGGAGAATTGGGTTTTATGGTACGAAACAGATAAAAATATTGATTTCACTTTCACTTCTCCTATCTCAATTCCTTGTTGCCAAACGAGCTATGAATTAGTTGCTGTATTTTGTTAAAATAAAACGAAGTTGCCTGTTTAAAGTTAATGAATCAATCTCTCTCTCTCTCTCACTCATTATTGGCCAAAATAAAATCTCTCCTTTTATTTTATTATTATTTTCTTTGGGGGCCCAAAATGAATCTCTTCCTAAACAGATGATATTATACGTAAAATTTTTTTTAAAGACAATAATCAAGATTTTAAATTAGATTTTGTTCTCATCCTTTCAAATATTGATTGACTGATTCACTTCTATTAGTAAAATTTAAAATTGTTTGACTGAATAAATTAAATTATCACACACACATATAAGTTATTAATTTATAAATTATATTTAGTTTATTAATTACTTTGCTTTATTTTATTATTTTTAATTTTATTCTTAAATAAAACTAAATATATCATTTAATAAGTTAAAATTTTAACCCTTAATTAAAATGAACTATTATTATTTTATAAACTTAATTTTATATATAAGTTTGGTTTGTTTTAATAAAAAAATAATAAAATTGGTTGAAGTCCAAATACCTGACTCAAAATTGAATTAATCAAAAATTGGTTCAATATTTGTTTAGTTCGATAACCTTATTCAATTCGATTTATATTTTTAATATTGTTTGATCAATTAAATGTATACATTTTGAGACCAAATCGAATCAAACCGACCAACGTTTGCAAGATCCGTCAATGAAAAGCGGGATTAAGAATCTCTGATCTCCTTCATTCTGTATTATGAATTGTCATATCATGAACGTAAACTCCTCAAGATTCAAGCAACGCCTTAGCAGGATGGCGGCTCATAATGGCGGCAACTGGTAATTTCCGTGCCAACAAATTACCAGAATCAACGTGTACCAAGTAGCAAAATGTTCCTTTTACTGGTTTCCTGTTTCCAGAGGGCCATTCATCATGATTTGGAAAATGCATCTCTTATACCAAAATTGAATCCCAAACCCCAATAATACTCGAATCCAGAGAAGAGTTAGGTATTCATGGCAGATCGGCGAGCGGTCGTTAACTCGTGGCTGAGGATCAGAAGACGATGGAGCAAGACACAAAAAGCTACGCAACCCCTCTGCTGGAATCGCCTCTTTCTGGAACAACGTCAAAGCTTCAAACCCTGGGAAATATCATAGTCTCTATAGTTGGTACCGGTGTACTGGGATTGCCTTTTGCTTTTCGGATCGCTGGTTGGCTTGCTGGTTCACTGGGAGTTTCTATCGTTGGCATAACCACCTACTATTGCATGCTCCTTCTTGTGAGTGAGCATCCCTTCTCTTAGTTTTTCTTCTTAAATTGGTCTAGCACATAAGTTTGAATACGTTTGATTCACCGAGGTGTTAATTGGGGAACGATTAATTTCTGCGGGAACTAGTTGACCTATTTCTGTGACTCAGGTCCTATAGGAATTAGCTGAGAGAACCTTTCCGTCCTTTCCTTGGAAGTCAGCTAGTGTCTTGTTATTGAAAAGTTGCATTTAATTTTCCTTGCCACAGGTTTTGTGCAGAGAGAAGTTGGCAGCAGATGGATCATCAGTCGAAGCAAAAACGTATGGGGATCTGGGCTATCAGAGCTTTGGATCCATTGGTCGTTATCTGTCAGAATTTCTTATCTTGGTAGCACAGAGTGGAGGTTCCGTTGCATATTTGGTATTCATTGGCCAAAACCTCCAATCTATTTTCCTAAACCACGGTCTCGCATTCACATCCTATATATTTTTGTTAGTGCCAGTTGAAATTGGATTATCATGGATAAAGAGCTTATCTACTTTAGCACCATTTAGCATTTTTGCTGATATTTGCAATGTCCTAGCGATGGGAATTGTGGCGAAGGAAGATATACGGCAAGCATTAAGGGGTGAATTCTCATTTGAACAGAGAACTGCAATCACATCCAATTTAGGTGGACTGCCTTTTGCAGGAGGCATGGCGGTCTTTTGTTTTGAAGGGTTTGGGATGACATTGGCCTTGGAGAATTCGATGCAGGACAGGGCTAAGTTCCCAAGCTTGCTGGCTCAGACCTTTGGTGGGATAACACTTGTGTACATTCTTTTTGGGTTTTTTGGTTACATGGCTTATGGTGATGAAACTAGAGATATCGTGACCCTCAATCTCCCCAGGAATTGGTCATCTATGGTAGTACAGGTAATATGGTTAAGACACTAAGTTATGGAATGTTGTATTGCCCTTTTGGTTTGACGTATTACTCTCTCGTGGTTTTCTCACTTAGCATATCAATATCCTGCATTTCCCCCCTTTCTTTTTCTCGGCTAGTTGGTTCTGGATTTATAATGATATATATCTTGTGTTATCTTGCTCCTGGTGTATCCTGGACATGAATAAACATTGAAATTATATTATTTGATAAAAGCCAAAAGACGAGCAAAAGTCATTAAGCAAATGTACCATTGCATGAATCAGATCTTGAGAAAATTTTAGTGACTTGCAGTCTCCCACTTTCCAAGAATGCAGACCAACCGGGCTAGATATCTTACGATCAGATATGATTGGTTGGATACGATTGAAATGGTTGGATATCCTTTTGAGGGCACTAGCGGAAGCAGCTGGCTCTTGAAGATGATTTAGTATTTGATATTTATTAGGCTTGTCACCTAAATTGTGTTGTACATGTGATCTGTTTAGTCGGCGTATTTGCATGTGTATGCCAGCATGTGTATCTCTCTGCCTCTGTGTGCGTGGTTCACATTATATTCATAGACATGATCGATTTGTGCTTATACATGGTTTATGAAATCCACTTTTAAGGTAAATGTTTCAAATTTTAAGCATTATAAGTAGCAGATAAAGCAGCCAATTAACAGTTCTTTTGCCGCCAACTTTCATATTTTATCTTCTTAACATTGTTTGTTTCTGATTATTCATTGAGATCTCGAATTGCTATTATGACAGATCGGATTATGCTTAGGGTTGGTGTTCACATTCCCAATCATGGTCCACCCTATTAATGAAATTGTGGAGGGAAAGCTGAAAAGGCTCAAATGGTTTTACAGGCCTTGCCACTGGGACAATAATGATTCAACAACCAGATTAGGAAAGACTTGGATCTATATAAGTCGAGCAATTGTGGTGGTTGTGTTGGCTATCTTGGCCTCATGCGTGCCAGCTTTTGGCGTATTTGCCTCATTTGTGGGGAGTACTGTGTGTGCATTGATCTCATTTGTTTTGCCAGCCACATTTCACCTAAAGCTATTTGGTTCTTCTCTACATCTTTGGCAGAAAGCCTTGGATTTTATTGTACTGTTCTGTGGTTTATTTTTTGCTGTTTATGGCACACACAATACCATAGTTGGAGTTTAAATGCTTCTGAACCTGCATCCTACTCAGTAAAAGCCTTTCTAGAAAACAAATCGGTATTTTTCATGTAATACAACAAGTGCTTACTGTGAATATGTCATGCGGGCTGCACAAGATGCTGTTTTTCCCCCCTTCATTGTTGCATGAGCCTTCCCAATTTGGTTAATTAAGTTATACGGAACCGTGATTTCCCGCAACCTCAAATTTGGACTACATCAGCTTCCTCTTGTCAGTGATGAGCCCCAAAACTTGTCTATTGCTTCTTTGCATTTGTCAGGTCGTTAATCTTTTGAATTTGTGGCCTTGGCCTGCACAACATATCGAGCTACAGAACTGACTTGAGTTGATACAGTGAAAGGTAATAATCAGTAAGTTCATGTTTATCCCCGCCACCTTGCTTGGTCTTGTCTGCATCCCGGTGGAGACCATAGCACCACTGATGTATTGAGAAGATCATTATCATGTCAAAATTGTAGCTTTTAAATCCTTTTGATTTTCATTTCTCTTGTCAATGAAATCGAGTTATGTGGCAAATTGAAATTCCCTATAAAAAAAATAAAAATAAATCCGTGCTAGTACTCAGCGATAATCACGCCCCTTTCACATAGTCCAAACCCGAGCTTATCTACTTATGTGGGCCTTGCATGAAGCCCCTGGATCTTTCTCCAACCATTTTGTTATTGTACATGTTCATAACAGGGACTTCGATAAAGGATCAATAATGCGGCCCAGCCTGTGATTTTGATGCAATTGACACGACACTGCCCAATAACAAGATGGCAAGTAGTAAATCCTTTTTCAGTCCGGAAAAGGGGAAATCCTTGAAGTCCAGGTTTGAAGTCCAGGTGGAGACATGTGTTTGGACTTTGAGAATCTTATGGGAACAGCTGGGTCTACCTTGAGTTCCTCTGCTCCGTGAAAGGATATTATAATGATTACACGTTTATGCTGGCATATATCTTTTGATGTGTACTAACATTTTTGGATACTCGAGAGCCTAATGCTCTCTCCACTTACCCTGCTTTTGGCTTGGATCTTAGAGGAAATGAAAAAGACAGGGCTGAAACAAACAAGACATGGGTTCTCATTCTTTTTTCATATAGCAGACAGAGGTGAATAAAAAAATCGATCAAAAGGCGATAGCTATCACGTCTGCTTCTTCAGCCATGCTAGCAGGGGGCTGCTTTAGTATGGATTTGTAGCCACAAATTGGGTTTATTCTTAGTATCTATAAAAGAAGATGTTCCTGGAAAATAACCAAGATATTCATGTGAGGAGTGGCAGGAAGTGCTGATTTAGTTTCATAATTATAATGCGACTTAAAATCCCCACCGTTCATGAACACAAGACAAACCTCCTGCTGTCATCCACCTCTTCACATTTTAATAATGAATGCATCTCCTTTTCCTCATGAAAGACCATTACCACTTTCTTCCACTAGCATTTTCTCTATATTTTCCTATTATTCGCCGTATCTGAGCTACTCAACTCTCTTCCATTAAAACTTTCTCTGTAATTTCCTCTTATTCGCAGGATCTGAGGTAATCAACTTCCTCTTATTCGCAGGATCTTATGTAATTTAATAAACAGGTTCTATTTTCCCCTCCTCTGTTTTTTTTTTTAAAGGCAGCACGTATGACCCTTAGAGAAGGTTTGCTCTCTTTCATGTCATTTAATGCAAGATGGCTATTCATTGGCTAGGTAATTTGATTGAACTTTGAATCTCATTCTAGTTCTTTTCATTTATTTATGCGCGTAACTACATTCTCGGTTTAGAATATTCAACATTTGAAAGCTGAGCGAAGGGTACTAAACTTGCATGGTTTCTGGAGCCTGGAGGAAGTTACGCTGATGTTGGTTTCTTCACGTGAAACTCCAGTTGTTCACGTGTTTTATATTTTCTTTCGAAGCAAGGCGTTTTTATGCTTAATTGGTTACCGTTTTCGGGTTTTTCTTCTTCGAAAAGGAATGAGCCGGTTACTACAGGGTAATTTATTAGATGTTAATTATAATATTTTTTTCGACTTTGCTTTTTTTTTTTTTAAATATCAATATATATAAAAAGAAACAAAGAATTCATCAAGTGGTAACGTGTTAAATTTTACCTTTTTTAGATTTTTTTTTAAAGATGATGTAAGGTGGAGAGTTTTTCTTTTTTCGACAATATATCTTTATATTTTGATTGCAATTTTATAGTCTTTATAATTTTATTTTATTGTTTTCAATTTTTTTTTAGTTTGATTCATTTGCAATGCTAATTATATAATTTTTAAAAATGCATGTAAGAATCGCGTAGTTGGTATCAATAGAGTTAATTTTACTTATATATATTGAACTATATTAATTTCTTTGCTTTAAGTATTATCTTCGTCTTCTGCATTTTGTTGAAATCAAATATAAAAAAAATTCCATTTATATTTTATTTTTAGTCATATTAGAGATAAGTATATGTCAACAAATTTTGCTAATACAAGTTCATAGTTTTTTAGTACAATTTTGAAAAATCAACGTTGAAACCGATCTAGTTAAAGGGATTAAAAACAATAAAATCAAATTATGAGAACTAGAAACAAAAAGAGATCAAAGTATAAAATCTTATATTGTGTTTTTCCTCTCTTTTTCATACAAACCAGAGGGAGTAGTTTTCAGGGAGACGTATAATTACTAAGGATTCGGATTCAAATCCTAACTTTAATAATCAGCTTGTATGCTCTAATTATAGTATAACATCCTGATTGGACGAAATTATCTTAGTCTACTCCAAATGAAGAAGGAGCAGGAGTTGTTCTATGCAACGATAGGATCGTCGCGCTGGGTTTCGCGGAACGCTTTCGCAAGACCCTGCGATCCGATCACATCCAAAAAGCAAGCATCATTTTTTAGTGGGATGAAGCAGACAGGAAAAAAGCCTTCGCTCATATATTTTTTTGGGAAAAAATCCAAAATGCATCATCATTGCATTCTCCTCGAAAGTAGTAGTAACTGCCGCAGAAAATCAGTTCCTTTTCTCAACAAAACCTGCTTTGCTTCTTCATTTTTTCCCCTCAAGTCTCACTACTCGACCCCTTTCTCTCTTCTCCAATCATTGCTTCCCAGGTTATTCAGAAAATGGTTCAGTGTTTGTCAAAGCCGAAGACCATGTTCACTGCAAAACCCTCTCCTCTGGGTGCCTTCGTTCTGGTTCTCATCCTCTGCATTCTGGGCTTTTATACCCTGTATTTCCCTCACTCTTTTTCGCCCTCTTTCACTTCCCATAATGCGTCTCACTTCCGCCAAGTTTTCCTTTCCTCTTCCTCAAATTCCACCATCGCCTCCTACCTCCGTGACCTCACCCTGCACCCGCACCTCGCCGGAACAAAACTTGGCTCCGACACCGCCCGTTATGTTCTCGACCATTTCAGAGACCTGGGCCTTCAGACCCACACTGTGAACTACAAAGCCCTCCTCTCTTATCCCCTCCACTCCTCCATCTCCGCGCATTTTAGCGACGGATCCTGCTCGGAGTTTCCCTTGGGTGAAATGGTTCGATCCAATAAGTTTGACGAGGACGTGGTGCCACCATACCATGCTTACTCGCCATCTGGGTCGGCGTATGCGATGGCGGTTTTCGTGAATTATGGGAGGGACGAGGATTACCGGGCGCTGAGGGTGCTAGGAGTGAACGTTAGCGGATGCATAGTGTTAGCGAGGAAAGGCAGCGGTTTGACCAGAGGCGCCGTGGTGGAGAAGGCGGAGACGTACGGTGCAGTGGCGGTGCTAATATATACCGATGGGGACAGGTTTGGAAATGGGTTTGAGAGGGGACATGTCATGAGAGGCATTGGGGACCCACTAAGCCCTGGGTGGGCTGGGGTTGATGGCGGCGAGAGCTTGGATTTGGAAGATAGTGAGGTTTTGAAAAGGTTTCCCAAAATTCCATCCATGCCCCTTTCTACTGAGATTGCTGAGACCATTTTGCACTCACTAGTAGGCGCTGAGGTGCCACAGGAATGGAAGAGTTCGCTAGGGTCCAAGGTACTCAGGCATGTTGGTCCTGGCCCGACAATGCTCAATTTCACGTACCAGGTTGGTGATGGGATCATTTGAGCCATATTGGAATCTAAGTTTTGTGACTTTCATCTGAGTGTGGGTATGTCTGTGTCTCATCTTCTTCATTTTAGTGGTCGAATTGTTGTTGTTATTATTATTATTATTATGTCGGAGCCTATAGAGGCGTCTTTGACTTTTGACCTTGTCCTTTGTTGTTATATTTTGTGGATAACCTCTTTAGACGTTCACTAAATTTGACGGCATATGTATATGGAAATATGTACATGGGCAGGATACATGCGTGCATGTGTATGTGAGTGACTTTTGCTGAGTATTTGGCACTTAGACTGAGAGATAATTGGAACAGTTCGAAATCCTAAATTTATAATTCAGAGAGGAAAATATAAAAAGAGAAGTTGGTGAAGGGTCATGATGAGTCTGAAAGTTGCCTAATTTGCCTTCACGTCTTCGCCTTTATGGTTGAGCTAGAAGGTTTTTTTTTTCCCCCTGATGTGAAACATTGTAGATGCTAGAAAGTGCTTATTTGATGATTGAAGGAATTGGGTGAGATAATAACATATGTGAAGATGTAAATGATATGATTCTTCTTGCCATTCAAATATCATTGATGCTGAACCTAAAGATGCAATGTTTTATCATTTACAACATGCATAGAAGATCAAGCATATCTTAGCATGTCTGACATGGAGTGAAAATATGGCTGTAAAGTTGAAAAGAGAAGAGTCATTAAGCTGGTTCTTAGGTCATTGCTTCATTATGTCTTGCTTGTCTGATCTTTAGGGGGAAAAGAAGGTGGTTGGCATTCAAAATGTTTTTGCGGTTATAAAGGGATCAGAAGAACCCGACAGACTTGTCCTGCTCGGTAACCACAGGGATGCCTGGACTTATGGTGCTGTAGACCCCAGCAGTGGGACTGCAGCCTTACTTGACATTGCTCGGCGATTTTCTCTTCTATTGCACATTGGGTGGACTCCACGAAGGACAATTATCCTCTGTAGTTGGGATGCAGAGGAGTTTGGAATGGTAGGCAGCAATTCATCTTCATTTTTGAACTTATTTTTGTGGTTCCGGAAAATGGACAGACTGTAAATTTAATATTTTTCCTTCCTTTTAATTTTCCTTAGTTCTACTTCTGTTGTAATAATCTGGTAAAAGAGATTATCATGGACTTATGAAGGCAAATAATTAAATGTCTATGCCTTCGTCAACGGGATTTTGGTTTGCCTTGCTGAAATTTTATTTCTTGGACATTTCAGCTTTTGACTGGCTTTATGCTTGTATGTTTTCAAATTTTTTCCTAGCACTGTCAGTTGCTCCTGTAGAGGAAAAATCCTCACATTTCAGTTTGCTCAACTGCAATTATGGCAACAATTCTTGTAACATGCTCTCTAATCAAGTTTATTTAATTATGTAGATTGGATCCACTGAGTGGGTGGAACAGAACCTAATCAATCTTGGTTCTAAAGCGATCGCATATCTAAATGTAGACTGTGCTGTGCAGGGATCTGGTTTCTTTGCCAGCTCCACTCCTCAGCTTGATAGTCTCATCCTTGAGGTTTCAAAAAAGGTAAGTTGTGTATATAAATGTGTGTGTGTGTGTGTGTATTTCATGTTTTAATTAAATGTCGATGAGCAGCCCTTTAGCATCCTTTGTAATTCACTGCTTTGACTAGTTTAAATTTAATGAATTTCTCAAGGAAAAAATTGTATTATAACATTCAAAAATTAGTCTGAAGGGTGTGGGAGATTTATTTTTTTACATCATTTTCGTTTTTTATGGTTCAAGGTCTGTATGGCACAATACATTGTGTTTACTTTGGGTTTCTTACTAATGCTGAAAATCAACTACAATGTGTGTCAAATTCAGGTCAAGGATCCTGACTCCACGAGTACAACTGTATATGAAAATTGGGCAGCTGTTAGTGGAAATTATAATGTACTGCTTCTTTTACCTCTATCTATTGAATAGCATTTAATGTAACATTTGTTTAGATATGTTTAAAGCATTTCAATTATATAGTTGTTTACCAGAGTCTGCATAGAAAGTAAATATTCTCAATTCATCTATCATACTATCTCTTTTGTGCAGTTAGTAGTGCCAATTTAGATTTATAGTCTGTGAGGCAATTGGCGCAATATATTTTTTGTTGCTTACCAGTGTTTGTCCTGGTTGATTACAGATTTTGAGGCTCAGTGGACTGGATTCTGATTTTGCTCCCTTTGTGCAACATGCGGGGGTTCCATCTATTGATGTATATTATGGAAGAGGTACATTACTTCATTCATATGAACAAAAATGTTTTCAAAAAGCAAACCAGCGATGTAAGTGAATGATTGAAA
The DNA here is from genome assembly GCF_029017545.1 of Prosopis cineraria. NCBI lineage: Eukaryota > Viridiplantae > Streptophyta > Magnoliopsida > Fabales > Fabaceae > Prosopis > Prosopis cineraria. Next base: position 49,331,485 of record NW_026555332.1, read on the forward strand.
AGCCAAGCCAATGGGAAATTTTACATATGAAGGCACTTACTCTGGTTGTGCACTGTAATATTATTATTATTATTTTTAATACACTGTAATATTATTTTGTTATTGGCTTTTTTGTGCATGTTAGAGGTTAGTTTGGGAGCCGGAAGTGTAATGATCAATCTCTAGTTCTTTTAAGCAAGAATTGTGATGGAATCTCTTTTGCTGCACGAACCTATAAGAGGAGAAATAAGAAGCTACAAACCTATAAGAGGAGAAATAGGAAAATGCAAGAAAAAGGAACAGCACCTTTAGGAGGGGCTGGATGCTGACTTTGCTATTCTTACTCTTAAAAGGAAAGCTATACTGACTTAGTGTTGGCGGGGAGTTTTTAGGTCTGTCTTAGCAAAAAATGATGATGGAGATTGTGCAAGATACTTTTGAAATTATGGTAGTCACTAGTGTCTTTTAGGAGAAGTAAGTTATATTTTGTATTTTGAAAAAGAGTCGAGACTGGCTCTCGAAAATCAAAATGCATGCTTGATGGCATTGCGTGCTGACTGTTCTGTTGGATATTTTGGTTGTTGTAGGGAATAGGGTTGGTTCTGAATCAGTGGAGTGTCTTTGGAACACTGATTTAGTCTTTTGGAATCATTATATCAAACCTTAGCATTTTCCTTGACCTGCTGGCTGTTTTATTGTTGTTATCTCTGTATTTTTAGTGTTGAACAGCAGGGTTCCATCAAATTGTAACATGACAACTAATTCTGTCTCAGGCATGCTGTTTATGCTAATGAGAATAATCTGTCCGATAGTCTTGGGTGTTAAATGAATTTAGATTATTGAACTTTTTCTGTAGATTTTCCTGTCTATCACACTGCTTTTGACTCCTACGACTGGATGATACAATATGGAGATCCGTTCTTTCTGCGCCATGTGGCTGGTTAGACTGATTCTTTTCTACTTACTGTTAATATGATATGAATTTTTTCCATCAATAAATTGGAAACATAAGATGATTTTTCTTTTCTGTTCCATGTTGATTAGTAACTGGAGTTTGGGGACTTTTAGCACTTCACCTGGCTGATGATCTAATTCTTCCTTTTAATTACCACTCTTATGTAGATCAGTTACAGGTATGTTTTCGTCTTCACTGAGTTGATATTTCTTGCTAAATCATGGCTTTCAGGAAAGGAAATTATATAGTCGAGTCAATTACGAGATTTTACTCCAAAACTTAATTGCGTTACTATTTTCTACTGGGTGCTATTTTTGAGGCCACAACTTTTTGAAACCTGTTTTGAGCTTTCTAGAACATAGATATCAACTAGCCTTAAATAATTAAACAATGATTTCGTGAATTAAATGTGCATGCCGTGCGCATGCACGCACATGATTGATTACCTTGAAGTCTTGAACAGATGACAAAAAAGAAAAGCTTGAAATCATGGGATGGGATGCTCACAATTAGGTGCACAAGGTTTAGTTCACAATAAATAGTGGTTTTCATCCGTTACGGAAGAACAAATGAAATTTGCTGGGTGGGGAGGGGGGGGAGAGAGAGATTGGGGCAACGTGAAATAAGTTATAGTGATGTTGGAGTTGCAGAGTAAACACTTCCCTCATTTCTGCTGTAACATTCATATATCTTAATGGATTGTGTAACTTTCATCTGTTTTGGCCAGGTGTACAAGAACAGGCTGAGCAACTTTTTAGACCAATCAATCTCTCTGCACCCATTAACTGCCTCGATACAAGACTTTGCATCAGCTGTCGAAGAATTTGATGATGAATTAAATGTAAAGCGATAGTACCCTATTGATTTGATTACTATATAAAGCTGCTATGATTGCTCCTATTTTTTATTTATTGTCTCTTATCTAGTTATGCATCTTTGTTTTGAAGTGCAGGCACTGAGATTGCAAGAAACCGTTGATTGTTCCATGCATTTAAAAAGGCGAGCTTTAAATGATAGATTAATGCTTGCTGAAAAAGGCTTCCTGGATCCAGATGGGCTTAGAGAAAGGAACTGGTTCAAGCATCTTGTGAGTGTGTTGCCTTCTAAACCTTGACTCGTGTTCATCATTGTTTCAACTATAATAGTATGGATGGATCGATTTGAAAAATATGTTTTACCCTGACTGCTAGACTGGTATAGGCAGATGTCAAACCACATAATACAAACCAAAACTGAATCTGTTATTACCCCTTAAGGACAGGCCCCGGACCTTTCATACGTCCCATCATAATCTTGGTTCATAGTGGCAATCTACTGGATAATTAGTTATTACCCCTTGAAAGCCCTGACTGTATCTCAAGTTTCAGATGAGTAGCTGCTCACTATCCAGAGTAGTTAGACTCGCAACTAGGTATTGGAAAGGGATTAAGTTTAACAACTAAATTTATTGAACTGGGATATAGGTCTGTAAATGAGGAAAATATATCTTTACAAGATCGGGGACGAGGATCATATCCCCCTATCCATGATCATTACTTTCATTAGACGTCATTTTCAAAGATTCTTAATCATAAACCTGATTATGTGTATTCTTGCAAAGGTGTTTGGACCTCCAAGAGATCATGAAAGTATGATGGATTTCTTCCCCGGAGTTGCTGATTCTATCGCTTGCTCGGCCAGAAGTGGTGAAAAAGAAGGGCAGGCAGATATTCAACATGAGATCTGGAGGGTTGCCAGAGCCATCAAAAGAGCTGCTTCAGCACTGAGGGGAGAGTTCATGTAAAATCTATGGGAAGCTTCAACCTATGTGTGGGTTGGCCCTTTCTTTACTGGCCATTGAATGAGTCAGCCCTTAAGTTTTGTGTTCTTTTTCAATTTTTTCTTTTTTGGCTGGAAAGTAAATGCGAGTAGTTTAGATTAGCCCTTATTTTTTTTAATATATAAAATGATAACTTAGCAGAAGAATCATTTTCAAATACTATGAAGAAAATTAAGGGATTATTTTAAAATATTGAATGAAGTTATTTAATAAATATAATCCAAATTGAAAAATAAATTAAATATCCAATAATTAAATTAAAGCAAACAGATAATTTGAAGTATTATAATAAGAATTAAGCCAGGTCAATGGGATAAATTCAAGTTAATGAGAACTGGATAAGAGTAGGAAAGATATTGAAGGAGAGTTTGCTGATCAAAGAGACGGATCAATTCATAGCATGGCAGGCCTTTCCTAGAGCCTTCAGCTAACTAACAATATAAAACTAAATTATTGTCTAAAACATGCCATAGCCTAGTTGAGCATCCATGTTAATCTTTTCAAAACCCTTCTCTTCATCTGCCAAGCGTTCCCTTTCTGTGTTAATTTCAACTTCTGCAACAGCCAAATTAGCCCTCAGCTTCTTCATTTCAATCTCCAAACCAGCCACTTTCTCCTTCAGTGATCTCACTTGCTCTGCCCTGTCTAAATAAGCTTTCATACCCAAGGCAGATTGAACATGAACCTCCAACCAAGTTAAGTCAAAACCAAATATCTGAAGCTCCTCCCACAAACCCTGGAGCCGCCTACAAGTACTTTCATCATCCATATTTCTCACCTTCATTGTCTTGAGAAAATATAGAACTTGACCCAAAGCTATGAATGCCCAGCGAATGAACCTTGAAGTTCTTTTCCTCTGACTCTCAATCAGTGAAGGTTTCCATGAACACACCTCCTCCAGCAATGGAACAAGAGCCAGTTCTTCTGCTTCTAAACTTCTGAAATCTATAATCTCACTAAGAGGAGGGGATAAGGGCACTCCCTCAGGTTCATCATCTATGGTAGGATACAAAGGGCGATCCCTATGTAAAGAGCACACTTCTGTAAAACTATGATTCCCGTTGGAAGGACTTGCAGATACTTGATCTTCCATCTCTAGGAGTTCTAGATTTGTTTGACTGGCATGATTCCATGTAGACTCTAGGGATGTGAAACTCAAGGTGTCATCCGAAGAATCTATTCCTTGATCTCCAAGCTGTGTTGTTACCTCCATGTTTGTCGGAGATTCATGGGTTTGGACAACATTTTGAGTCCTTGCGTTGTCTTGAAGGTTAAAAGGACCATGAGATATGTATAGTTCCGCTTCTATGATGCATGTGTTGTTCACAAGGTAGCCTCTCGTAGTATTATAGAACTCACTGAGATTCACGAATGGTGTACCCCAGGCTTTATATCCGGCATTAAACCTCTGTTCAGTCTCTGCAAATGTACAGTTATAAGGTGGGGGGGGGGGGAATCAAGAGATTGATCTAAAGACAACATCATTACAATTTCAAGTGAGAAATAATAAAGATAAATTACCCTTTTCAATGGACATGTTCCGATCCATCTGATTAACAAGAATCATCTTGATGCGAGCAAATTTTCTCCATCTCAATGGTAACAAAGTATTTGCAACCCTCAAAATCACTCGCAAATATTGCTCCCCGTTCCTTTCTACTTGATTCACAACGATTCGCCTGAGCATTGGGAAACGACCCACATCGAATGCTTAAGAAATCACGTGAAGGAAAGTAGAAGTTCATACTTAAATACACACACACAAAGCGAGATATATATATATATATATATATAAAAATTGGGAATTCACCAAGTAAGTACCATCTACAATCGCCAGCTTCGAAAGATTGGGAGCGTAGTTCCTTGGTTATCCTCTCTGAGAGATCTTGAATTGTCCAAGTGAATCTATGAAAAGCAATATTAGTTCTCAGATGATCTTCCAGTACAATAGCTATCATGCAAACCCAGAGGAACAAGTCAATGAATATTTTGAAACCCTAGAAAGTAAGAATGGTTGATAGAATCAAAAGATGGTGAATAAAGAATACAACTTGTTGCAGACAAACTAGGAGGACTGCGGCAAACGTGCCCACCTAAAAAGTCAACTGGGTATCCGCTGTCAATCTCATAAGAAATTCCAAATTGATCGTAATAAAAAGTTTAAATCAATTACTTGCTAAATGTATTGGAAATTGCCTTCCTCTTTGTGCTCTATTACTTTATTTTGTTTTTTTTTTTTAAATTAATAAACTTGTGATATCAGATCTTCGAAGTTAGTTGAGTTTTGTAAGATTGATTAGAACGTTTCATCTCTGCGTACACCGTATATATCATAATGACGACCAAAATGACGATGATAGAAAGTCAACTGTAGGTTGCTTTCCAGTTCATCAAGTACCAAATTTGTCTTACTCAACTATCGACATTTTTTAAAAATATTTTGAAATTCTTCCTCAACTAACACTTCTGATTAATTTCCCTCCACTTAGAACCTCGTAGCATAACCGAAGTCTCGCATACAAAACCTGCGGGCAAGAAGCATGACTAGCATCGGTAAATACTTGCTAGTTTGTATCATGAATATCTACCCCAGTAAGCTGGAATTTTCACTAGCAACAGAGATCACGGTCAGATCCCACACTTAATTTTCCGGATTCGAGAATGAAGATGCTAATGCCATGACACACCCTTGTATCTTAGAATTACAAACAATGACACATAATTGTAGTTACCTCATTACAACACAGGAATTTTCAAATACAATTTACACGGATACATTTTAGTCACCGCATCTAACTCTAGATATATTAGTACACATCAAACTCTGATGCGTTTCTTCATGATAACGCACTACCAAGATGGAATTAAATTGCGGTTTATGGCCTCCCATATCCTAGTTCAGCATCCAGATCCTTCTCTTCGAACCCTTCTTCTGCTTGCACCAAGTCTCTTTTTGCTATTTCAAGATCTATCTCTGCAGCAGCAAGCTTTGCTTTAAGCCTCTTCATTTCCATCTCCAGAGCACTCACATTCTCCCTCAACTTTTTCACCCGCATTGCCTTCTCCAAATAGTTTTTCATGCCTAAGGCTGATTGAACATGAGGCTCCAGCCAACTCAAATCAAATCTGAAAGTCTCGAGTTCCTCCCCTAAAATTTGAAGATGCTCACAAGCCTCATCATTCATGTCTTTCACCCTCTTAGTCTTCAGGAAATGTAGGACTCTGCCCAAAGATGTGAACGCCCATTCAACAAATCGTTGACTTCTCTTCCGCTGACATTCAATAAGTGATGAGTGCTTCGAACATACTTCCTCCAGGAGTGGAACAAAAACATTTTCTATTTTCCCAAGACCCCAGAAATCCACAAGCTCATCCATTGGGTTTGAGGTCAGTCCTGCAGGCAATGAAGGATTACCAGTATGCTGCGCAGGCTCAACGGAAACACATGCAGAAAGTGGGGGAGTTTTCATTTCTCGCTCTCGATCTTGCAGTGAACTTTCCACTTCCATTTGTCCAGTTTGATCTCCAGATTCCAGGGATACCGGGCCAGCTGCTTGATTCTCTTTTCCAGACTTGGGAATAGAAATCTCAGCATCAATTATACATGTATCCTCTATGATATAACCCCTCCTAGGGTCATAAAGTTCACTTAGAGGCATAAATGATGTGTAGCCCCAGTCACTGTCTCTTGAATTGAACAAATGATGAGTCTCTGCAAAATTCAAACATGAAGGTTCAAGAGTCAATTGTGTCCAAAAAGAGTTGACATTATATGATTACTAAGTTGGTGTCATATTAGTGAACATGGGAATCCCAACTCTCAGTTACTATAGTAGTATCGAAAATGATATAGAAAGGTATGGCTAGAGAGCGCAAGTTTTAGTTGTCTTAACTTTTAAGCACATGAATCAGCAGTAGCGTGAAATATTTCAGCTCCCCAACAGCAGATTTGCTCGATTAAATGAACTTCTAATGATTTTATCTTATTCGGGCACCATTGAACCAAATGAGCTAAATGGTGAACCTTGTTAAATTAAATAGCATTCATTCAGTCAGTACTCAGTAGATTCTCAATCTCATATGCTTAATTACTATATCACTCGTGATTACAGATTTCATCAGATAATTTCAATTTTCCAGCACTTCTAAATGACAATCATCTGGGACGGTAGATTACACCACTAAAGATGACAATGATAGAAATAGGCCAGACAGGAATTGAAGGGTGGGTGTAGCAAAAATTTGAATAGCACATTACTTACTATATTAAATGGCAAATAAGGCTGTCAGGTGTTAACCATGATACCACCTACTGGGAATGCAAATAGATTCAATCCAATACTTCTTTATAAAACATGTTAAGAAACACACCTTCCATCCAAAAACTTGATAACAAAACCAAAGCGGACTATGGCAGATGAGAAAAGAAATTCCCAAACTAAAGGTACCTTTCTTGACCGTTTTCTTCACGCTTACTTGATTAATTACAGCCAAGCTGAAACATGCATGTCTGGACCAACCAGCAGGTAAATTGATGGAATCCGCAACATCCAAATATAAAGACAAGTAGTCCACTTTGTTCCCCTTAGGAAACATGAGAATTCTCCTGATAGCAAGCCAAAATAAAATCAAATTCAAAACACATGAAAATAATGTCAGAGAGGACATAGACATTCAGTAAATTCCAACCAAAGGAAATACCATGGATAACCGGCCATAATGAAAGTCTCGGAGTAAAGCTTAACAGAGTTCAACCTAGAGAAGTTTTCAATTCTCCATGTGAATTTCTCACTGGGCAAATGACTTGTTCGTTTATTATCCATTTGTAGTTATGCGCAGCCCACCAATTCCTACACCAAAACTGGAATATACAACAAGCCTTGGGGGTTGGCAACAGTAAAACTGAAAAGTAAACCCATTAAATTTCCATATTTAGAAAAATAAAAAATTAAAATGATACAACATGCCTTAGGGGTTGGCAACGGTAAAACTGAAAAGTAAACCCATTAAATTTCCATATTTAGAAAAATAAAAAATTAAAATGATGATTTACGAACCTTAACAGAATAATTTGTGGTGAAGCTATTCTCGGCCCCCTGTTCAGCCCTGAATGAAGAAACACGAAAACTCAGACTCAAAGAAACACAACATAAAGCACATTAAATATTAGAATACGTATATGAAATCTGATCTCCCAAAACAGAGCGTCATCAACAAAGTAGAATCCAGAATCCAAAAAGTGAACACCCACACCCACACACAATGACAGCTTCAAACTCGGAAGCTCTGAGTCAGATGGGAACTAGATGATGGATGTCACGATAACGAAACAGCAAGAATAAGTAAGGATGTAGGCAACAAAGTTACCAGAAAGAGACATACCGGAGCTGGGGAGTTTCTACGCAAGGGGGAACCGCGGAGGGCGGAGAAAGTCAGAGGTATAAAAGACGAGTCAGCAAGCCAAGAGGACGAAGGCTATGTTTGGATTAACTTCAAACTAAAATTGAAATGGCCCAAATCTTAATAAAAGCTCATTACAAAATAAAAATTATGTTTGAATTGAAAAAAAAATTTCAACTAAAATTAAGATTCAAATGAATTTTTTTCTCAAAGCTCATTTTCATAACTCCTGCATCGGTGTTGAGCAGCGTTGGAACCATTTAATCCATTTAAATTTTCTATTATTATTTATTTCTGCATCAACATTCAGTGTGAGAGGGAAAGCTTTTTCTTATTTTTCACTAACAAAAGCAGTAGAGAGGTTGAAGAAGAATCTCCAATTGATTAACCTGTTTAATATATATTAATTTATTTTAGATTTCTTAACTCTATTTTTTAAAATAAAATTATAATTTAAAGTTTGATTTTTTAAAACAAAATGTTGGTTAATCACAAAGTTTAATATTTTTTTAAAAAACCTAAATTAATCACAAAAATATATAATAAAATTTATGTCCTTTTTTATCATTATATTTCTAAACTGATTTTAAAAAAAAAGTATTCAAATAAAAATCACGTTAAAATTACAAACATTTTTCCTAACCTTAGTTTGCTAACTTCAATTGAATCCTAACCTCAGTTACAAATTTTTTAATCCAAATATACACGAAAGCACAAGCATCGCACCAGACGCCGAAAAGATAAAAGAAAAATGACAATTAAAGGTCTCATAAAATTATTAATTACAATTAAAAATTTAAATTATTGAAATTCTAACAACAAACATGATCCTACTTGAAATTAAAAATATATATGAGTTTATAAAATTATTCTCAATTGAAAAATAAAAAAAAGAAAATGCTGAAATTACTATGATGGGTTGAGACCATTATTATCAAACTCTCAAGGTGATTTTACGAGTTTATCATTCGTAAGTTTATAACTTATAAAATCATATTATCTCACTTATAAATTTAAATTAGATAAAATTTATGAGTTGACTCTTCAAGTTTATCGTTTTTGAATTTTTAGTTTATAAAATCATACTAATCTACTCATAAACTCGTTAAGCAAGATAAGTATATATCGTTTACAACTTAATTTAGAAAAGCAGTAGGATCCATTTTAATTGAAACTAAAACTAAAAAAAATATCAATAAAAAATAAAGCAAAAAATACCAAAAAAAATTGCCATATTTTGAAATTTTTATATTGAGCATAATAATCTATGAGTGTAGATAGATTTGATTTTAATCATTTATATTTGAAATCTATTTAAATTTAATTATGGTCACATTTTATATTTTAATTATTTAATTATGTACTTTTATAAAATATTTATTAATAGAGGTTCTTATGAGTTTATAATCTGAGTTTATGTTTTAAATTTACATCCATATTATGAGTTCACTTAAACTCATAAGTTTAACAACCTTAGTTGGGGCTATTGTTAGTTTTAATATGGAAAATCAAGATTCACACTCAGGAATGAGTTGCTTTTCAATATAAAATAAAATTTCACTTATAAAATTTTCAAAAGGTACTTATAAATATACAATAATCACTTAAAAATTTATTAAAATTATTTCTAAAATTTTTATATTTGTCAATATATAGATAAGTCACTTGAAAAATCAAGAAAAAACATTATTGAAATTACTCTCATGAATTAGAACTATTGTTAATTTTAATTAAAAAACCAAGATCCCAAATATTATAGTTTGAGACTATTAAAATTATTATTATGTTGGAACTATTGTCAATCAAATTCTCATGTATGGATCTTAGTTTTTTCAATTAAAATTAACAATAGTTTCAATCCATAATAATAATTTTAATACTAAAAAATAATTTTATAAATTTATATATATGTTTAATTCTAAATAAGAACGATGACCTATTATTGATATTACAATAATTTAAAATTTTTAATTATAATTAATAGTCTTATGAAATTTTTAATTGTCATTTTCCAAAGACAAATAAGGAAAATATTCACGGGAACAAATATCTTGCTAGTTAAGAATGATGGCATAAGTTTTTTTTTTATGCCAAATGATGAGCATAGATGGGATATTAACAAACCTGAACGATTAAATTTAAATTTAGTGAAGTTAATCTAATTTTATTATGTTTAAATATTTTTATTTAAATAAGTGAAAAAATTAAAATAACAATAATATTTTACGTATCACTTTTTTTTTTTACGAAAATCTTTTACTTATCACTTAAAAATAGATTATATATTACCGCAACAATAAACATAATGCTTATCACTGTGTGACGCCGTATAAGATGTGATGATGCGTTCGGCGAGGAAGAAGAAGATAAAGAAATTTGGACGAAGCATTGTAACATTTCATTACTTGTTTGGCTTGGTTGATGAATGAGAAAATGAATTCTAATGCGGTTTGCTTAGGGAGGAAAGTAGAGGAATAATTTCACTTTAGTGCCTGTTTGCATTGAGGAGTTAATCAATTTTTTGGACAAAAAAATGAATTAAAGCATAATTGACCCAAACATCAATTATCCAAAAAAAATTTTTTTTGGGAAAAAGTCGATATTTTACCCAAGCTGCAAGATTCAGCTTCTGCATTTTTAATTACAAAGTTATGTGAAAAAATTACATAAAAAGCCTAAAAAAAATAAAAAAAAGCATATAAAATTTAATGAAAATAAAATAAAACCCTCTTCTCTTCTTTTTTTTCTCAATAAAATTCAAAGTTTGAATTTTTAATAAAATTATTAGTATAAGTTTCTGCCAACCACCATTTACCACTTGCTATAAATTTAAATAAAATAATAATTGGTAGATGAAAATTAATTTAATTTAATTTAAAATTAAAGGTTATTATAAAAATTATTGTAAAAGTTCACAGAGAGAGGCTTTGTGTTATTTGTTATATTGCTTTTTTTTTTTGTTGCCAAATTTTTAAGCAGTGCTTAACATCTTTATCAAATATAGTTTATATTTGTGATATCATTAAAGATCGACTTGTATATTATCATCTTCATTAATTATTGTAAAATTGATGTTTGGTATTTAAGAATTAAATTTTTCTCTTTTATTAAATTTATTTAAACTAAGATATATTGAAGTTATTTATTTATGTAAATTAAAATTATTAATATTAATATAATTTAAATTTTTATAATTAATCATATATATAATTTAAATAATATATTTTATTTTTTAAATATTAGATATAAATTTAACAATAATTTAATTTTGAAAAGCAATATCTTTTATAATAATTTATACAGTTAAAATTAATTATGAATAAATTATCCAAACTCTTCAATTATGTTAAAATTAATTTTAAAAAAATAGTATTCAAACAGATTGAATTATAACATAATTAATTATGATTAAAATTTATTATTTAATCAATTATTTTCATAATCTATTATATCTAACCGACTTACTCATTACACAAATATCATGTTTATAATATTTTTTATTAACGTGGTTTTTAAAAAAATATTTTATTCATTTAAAAATCAAGGAAATTAGTGAGGATAATTGATTATTATATATATAAAAAAAAAAGTTGGGTGCTCTTATTGCCTGTATCAGCTCAAGAAGATGACTTATGCTACGTAGTCGCATACAACTGCTTTGGAGAGGGAAAAAAACAGAGATTATGAATTCATACTTAGTTTGAGTTTTTTTTTTAATACATTTAGTTAAGATTAATTGGATAACAAGAAATCAATAAAGACCAAAAATCAAAAATTAAAAACCAAATAATACCATGGGAAAATTAACCCGTATCCGTAATTATCGTGCAGTGCAAATCTAAATTATGCCATAGTCCAATATAGCGTCCACGTCTTTCTCCTCAAATCCCTTCTCTTCCCCTCTCAAGTGTCTCCTTTCTATATTAAGGTCAACTTCCGTGGCTGCCAAACATGCCCTCAGCTTCTTCATTTCATTCTCTAAAGCAACCACTTCCTCCTCCAGTTTTTTCACTTTCTTTGCCCTTTCCAAATAATCCTTCATTCCCAAGGCATACTGCACATGAGGCTCCAACCAAGTCAAGTCAAATCCAAATAACTGAACTTCTTCCCATAGACCTTGGAAGTAGTTACAAGCAGATTCATCCATATTTTTCGCCTTCGTAGTCTTCAGAAAATGCAGAACTTGACCTAGAGCTATGAATGCCCAGTGTGTGAACTTGGGACTTCTCTTCTTTTGGCTCTCTATCAGTGAAGGATTCCGTGAACAAACATCCTCTAGTAATAGAACAAAACCTACTTCCTCTGGCTTTAAACTCTGATAATCTATAAGATCACTAAGAGGGCTTAAGGGTATTTCCACGGGTGATACATCTACACGAGGATATAAAGGCGGAGCAGTTGGTTCATAATGCCCTGGTTTATTAGGACTTGGTGTCTCAGCTGGTGCCCCAACAATATCTTGTTTTTCTTGTTTCTGTGGGATTTCTGATTCTGCTTGACTTGACTGATTCCATATGTATTCATCAGAGGATTTGTAACTAGGCGTCCCATCCGAGAAATATATGCATTGATGATCTTCAAGCTGTTCTGTGGATTCTTCTGTTTTGTCTTGTTCCTCGTGTGTTTGGTTACTGATTTTGTCTGGAATCTTAAAAGCAACATATGAGACGGATATTTGAGCTTCTATGATGCATGAATCGTTCGCAAGATAACCTTTTATGGTATTATAGAAGTCACTGAGAAGCAAGAATGATGCACCCCAGCTACTATGTCCTGCATTGAACTTCTGTTGAGTCTCTGAAAAGGAAACACACATGTTAATAAGTAATAACTTGAAGCATGCAGTAACATTCTTAGCTGTTCTAAATTCTACTAATGGCAACATAAACTCATTAATTATATCTGACATAGTTGATTAAAGCCAAATCTCTTGGAAGCTGAACTGAGCACATTTTGCTGGGGAACTCGGCTGTATATCCAATATTAATTGCGTCATTCACTTGAAAATTTCGAGTGTTCCGTGAAGAAAAATGCAGGTTTCCCATCATGATCATAGTTTCTGAGAACACAAGAAAACAAAGAGAAATGCATAATAAAAGCCGAACTGAATTTAGACGACACGAATATATACCTCTTGAAATGGACCTCTCGCTGTCGATCTGATTGACGAGAGACAGCTTGAAATAGACATATCTGGTCCAACCATATAATGGTAAAGAATTTGCAGCCTTCAGAAACAAGGACAAATATTCCTCACCCTTCCCAATTGGATTCACAAGGATTCGCCTGAGATTGAGGCGCATGTTGTTAATTACTTGTCTGGTAATCATAATTAATAAATCATTTGGCCATTGCAGAAATTATTGACTGACTTAGAACTTTATCTCTTCTAGTGATTAGTCATGGGAAAGCAGGAAACTAACTAGCAGATCTGAAATTCAACAAGTACCTACCATTTACAACCACCAGCTTCAAAAGCCTTGGAGCGTTGTTTCTTGGTCTTGTTTTTCGAGAAATCTTGTACTACCCACGTGAATTTCTTGAAAACGATGCCCTTTCCTTGCTGGTTCTCCATCCTCGCTATCACCCACCAAGAAAAAAGATAGATACTTGAGAATTGATGGCGTCAAAAGCTTGAAACCTATCTGCGTATTGCATGTATATGTAAAATATAACTAAGAGTATTGTGATTGAATGCCAGAACTTTATATAGACACTTACGTTTAAACTCGGTGGAATTTGGAAGAATTAATGAACGGAAATCCCAGTTGATGAAGGAAGCTAAAGAACGAATGAGTTGAAGATTAATGGACCCTTTTGCTTGCCACTGGCTAAGAGAAGAAGCGGAGAAACACGCTAGCGATCGAGAGTAGGTCGTTGAATCTCAAAAGTCAACCTGAAAATTGGAAAAAGACAGATAGCACAATTAATAATCAACTCAAACTCATGGACTGGATTAGAATGTGTAAATTGCAATGAAGCTGCTCAGAAATTTCAACGCCAGCACACGTTAAGCAGATCTATTCGATTAAAGTTTCAAGGAATAAGAAACCAGCTTTAATCTATTCACTTAAAGAATATCCTGGCCTCTATTGCTCTCTGCGGTCTGTTACTCTAACTGTTTTTTTTAATGTTAACGAACTTCAGATGAATTTCAAATAACTAGTTTGGAACTTTGGAAATGTGGTTTCTGCATGAACTGAATATTTGAAAAGTTCGTTGCATTCAAAATCGTCATTGCACTTTCTTTATTTATTGTCGAAAATAATTTTGTAAATCTCTCTCCTAACATGACTGATGATTACAGCCGATCACTTGTTTAGAACCTTGTGACATAAGTAAGTCTTCCGGCATGAAAATATACTGCATTGGAGAGGGTATCTTATATTTAATCATATTTTTAATATAAGCTGAAAGAGTCGTCCCACCAAAACAAAACGAAAAAAATGAAAGAGTCGAAACGCGGAAGCAATCAGCAATATAGACAGAATTATTTACACATTTTTAAAGAACCTTAATCTCGTCCATTCTCACACCTTTACGCGGTTATTATATTAATTACATTTTTAATAATCCAAGTGTCAACCTTCAACATCTTTACGCGGAGTCCCACTACCATCTTCATGAGCGCACGGTAGCTCCTATATGTGCGTGCGTGCGTGCGTGCGTGTGTGTGTTAAAACATGGCATAATCTAATCCAGCGTTCAAATCCAACTCATGGAAACTTGTTTTGATTTCGACCAACTCTCTTCTTGCTAATTCATGCTCCAGTTCAGCAACAGCCAATTCTCCCTTCAGCTTCTTCGCTCTAATCTCCAAATCAGTCACTTTCCGCGTAGCTTTCTCCACTTCCTCGGCTTTTACCAAATTACTCTTCGCGCTCAACGCCGATTGAACATAAGGCTCTAGCCAGCTCAAGTTAAACCCAGACGACTTCACAAGCTCGTCCCATAAACCTTGAAGGTACTTGCACCCATCTTCGTCCATGTCTTTAACTCGTTTTGTCTTGAGAAAGTACAGAACTTGGCCTAAAGACGTGAATGCCCATAGTTTGAACCAGCGAGTTCTGTCCCTTTGTGAGGATATCAGTTGAGGATGCCACGTGCATGCTTCTTCCAATAAAGGGACGAAAGCTGCTTCATCTGGTCCAAAACTGCTCACATCTATGAGGTCTCGTAGAGTTAAATCTGAGCATTGGACTTCGTCAAGCTCTGGATGGCTGGACACGCTAGTCAGGGAACTAGGTCTGTCGCTAATTTCGTCGGAATATTGATCTGATGTTGTTTGATCTTCGTTCTGTATGGTGGGTTCTGTGCTTTGTTGTTCACCTTCTATTGTTGGAAGGATATTGGTCGTTTTGGTGGCTTGAATTTTGGGGACAACGTCGGGAACACAAACGTGGGCTTCGATGATACATGTGTTCTTGAGGAGATATCCTTGTTTGGGGTCGTAGAAGTCTTTGAGAGTGACGAAGAATGAGCCCCAGCTACGATGTCCTCCTTTGAATTTCTGCTGTGTTTCTGGGGAATCAAAGCGCATTTATGTATCAGCCGAAGTAGGTGTATGATGGCAAATATCCCAAAATTTTCCTCCTCTTTTTAACTGTCTTGTAATTTGGGGGAAAATGTTTTTATTAAAGTTCGAGATCAACATAAATTGTTGTTGTTGTAATTATTATATTATCTTTATCAACTTTAATTATGGAATAAGAAAGATAATTATGGAGATAATAAATAAAATAAATTCAATTAAATTTTTAAAAATTGGAAAATAATTTTTACATAGTAATTCTTAATCAATGTATTCTTAAAGAAAAAAATAGGAAAACGAGGAAGTGTTAAAAACGTACATTTAAATCTATTATTAGCAAATATCCCAAGATTGTTGGAATAAAAAAAAATCCCAACATTATACTGCTATGTAAGAGATCAGTTACCGTGCTTTTAAGGGTCCATTTGTTTTAACTTATTTTTTTAAAAAATCACTTATTTTAAAAAAATCTATTTTATAAGTTTTATGATATTTGTTTAAACTTTTAAAAATAATCTGAATAAAAAAAGCATATTTATGATTATTTTAAAAAGCTACTTTGAGTAGCTTTTGAAAAATAATCTCATGCGATAGATAAAAGAGAATGTTTTAAAGAGATAAATACATAAATATATTATAAAATTTTAAAATGATAAAATAATAAATTATTTTTATAAAATAAAAATTAAGGAAAATATTATAAAATTTAAAAATAATATCTGATTTTTATAAAATCTTTATAAAATAAATCTTTTTTATAAAATCTCTAAACTACTTGAAAATTATTTATTTTTTAATCTTAAATAAAAGGATACTAAATCTATTTAATTAGGCTATGTTCTCTTTGCTCATCTAAACAACTCATTGTTAGCCAACAAAAGCAAAGTCATTAAGGAAGCACAAATGCGAAATGCGCATGGCAATTAACCGCAATAACGTTCAACTTTTAAAGGAAACAAGGAATACTGCTTTTTATTTCAAGGAAATTAATTTGAGATTGCTTCTCTTAATATTAGTGATCATTTACAATATCTTCTTTATATAAAATTTTTTAATTACGATATAGCAATTGTTATTTTGGAGTTTCATACTATTTAAAAATACCTGTCCCTATAAAATGTTTTAAAAGGAAGCATTATTCTTTTGTTATTTTTCGTTAATTTCTCAACCTACTCCAATAATTTATTCAAGAGATCTTCAAGTCAAGAGTATCTTGATAAAATACTATCATTAATTCATCAAATTAAATTTTATTATAGTTTAGGTTATTCAAAGAAAATGACAGACTATTTGTCATATAATTAATATGGAGTTATGAAAAATAACCAACAAGATTGACGAAGAGAGAGACAGACAGACAGAGAGCTACCCTTGATGACGGACTTGTTGGGGTCGATCTGATTAACGAGGACCAGCTTGAAATGTGTGTTTCTGCTCCATCCATATGGCGGTAATGAATCCGCAACCGTCAAATACACAGAAAAATGGTCCACGTCCCTCCTCAGCGGATGCACATGGATCTTCCTGTATGTGAAGATTAAGGAAGGAAATTAATTAATTAAGGAGGATCAAAATATTAGGGTGAGATAAATCATAAATTTGAAGCATTATTAATTTGGTCAGTCCAGAAAGAAGGTGAGTACCATTTAAAACCGTAGATTTTGAAGGGCTTGGAGCGCAGATTGGTGGCGTTTTGTTTCGAGAAATTCTCAATCTTCCATGTGAATTTGTCGAAAGCAACCACCTTATTGATCCCCTGCTGATTCTCCATTCTGCTTGACTTCAAAACATAGCATGTATAAGAAAGACGACGAAGCGATAATTTAGAAAATTAAACCCAGTGGATTGCGAAGACAAGCTCACAGGTTGTTCCCGCGATATTGAAAACGAATCAAGATGACAGTTACCTATATATAGGGATTTAAGAATATCTATACATATACTAGAGAGATTCCTGTAATTGGGAGATAAGGAATGAGGATATTTAGGAGACTTGGAAGTTGTACTTGGTGGCCGAGGTTGCCAGACGATGAAGAGAGGCTTGGCTTACTCTAGAGAAGATCGTGGAATCCACGAATCTGAAATGAAAGCAAACTAAAGAAATGAGCAAGAATTGGAGAAGACGAAGAAGTAGAAGCGAAGGTGAAAACCCGAGTCAAGTCAACACTTTTTGTCCAACGAGGAAATTTCAAACTTTTTTTCTCCACCTCTCAGCTAGTAATTCATTAAGGTCCTTGTTGTGAATTTTCACATATACAACCTGGCGGGACCCTGCACAATTCTTTCATTTAATTCATGGACAAAACAGCCAAAAAAATTGACCATTATAGATAGCCAAACACTGAAATTTCTATTTTTACTTTAATTATGCTAGATTTGTTTCGATATGCATATTTGAGGTCCATATTCACAGAATACAAGTCATCAAAATAAAATGAGTCAACGAGATTGTGTTTTCCTGCCGAGAGAGAGAGAGAGAGAGAGAGAGCCAACGAGAAGGGTATATACCTATAATCATATTATTTATCGTCAATAACGTGTGCCTTTCAAAATAAAATTAATATCACGCAGAAATAAACCAAGCAAAACAAGAAACTAATTAGCTGTTTAATTATTTGCAATATGCATTAACAATTTTCACTGGTGGGGCCCTCTAGAACGTGTGAAACAATCGTGTGGCAGAACCTTAGATCTTAATATAAGCAATTGTTTTTCGAGAAGAGTAAGTTGTATGTATTAGAAGAGACGAAAAAGCAATATTTTGAATGCTGACGCTGGAAGCAAAATTTAGAGAATTGGGAGAATCAGTACTCAAAAATCAAAACTGACACGTTGAATCTTGACAAAGAAAAAGCACTCGCATTTACGTCCTGTCGTCTTTATTGCCCAACACCCAAAAAAAAAAAAAAACACATACACACACACAAAATTTGCCAGTACCAGCCACTTTTGGAGGGCCAAAAAAACTGTGTATACTGACAAGAAAAGCCTGGATGGAGTGAACGAATTAAAGGCTATTTTTAGGAACAGATGTTGGTCGATCGATGTTTCTAATTTTCGGATTATGCAATGCAAAACCCTTCCATGTCGGACTCGTAAAAGCTGAAAGTTCACATTCCAAGTTAAAATTAAAACTCCGGCTACTCACCATGTCAGTGTAATGACTATCTTGCTCTATCCCTTAAATATATGGTAGAACATTCGATCCCTCACTCATGCAAATGAAGAACTCTTCATAATCAACCGTTAGTATTGTATAAAGTGTCTCTCTTTCCCTCTTTGACGTGCATGGCCTAATTGAAATTTTATATTTATACATTTCAAAAAAAAAACAACATCGAAGAATATACTAGGATACTAATAACTTCTGGTGATCAATTTTTCGACATTACGTTAACGACAATATCGAGTTGGAGAAGGGCGGGAGAATCACATTGCTCATTCAGATTGTTTAACGACCTTAATAAAAATGAATGCATGGAAATATTCAAAATAGAAAATTAATGGACATAAAGGTAAAACTAGATATCTTTTCCCCACATAAATTTTTTTAAATAGTTAGAATTATTTTTCCTAATATCAAAACCGTGTTAAAATGTGTTGTTTTATTGAATGAATAAAAAATGCACAGGACCTTATTTTTTAAAGTACCAGAAATCCAGAATGGCCCCGGTTTATTACTTATTTTTTAATAGCTGAGTTTCTTATAAATTTTATATTTGATAGGATATGAATTTTTCAGTCACATCTTTTAATTTTTAAAATTATAATACATAAAAAATATTTAATTTGTTTATTCTAGATATCGGTAGCGCGTAGAGTTATGTAAATCGGTAGATGACGAGTGATTGGAAATTTAAAACTTATCTTGTCTTTCTTATATTCTTACTCTTATTTCTTATGTATATTGTAAAATGTGTCATTTGTTACTGTTCATCTAAGTTGGATGAACAGTAAGAATTTTTGTTTGTACCTTTGTCTGTTTAAAGATGGATGAACAGTAACGATTTTTGTTTGTACTTTTATCTGTTTAAAGATCACGTGGGACTTGCAATGAAAATTAATTGTGAGACTCACAATAAAAAAAATGGTAGTGGATATAAAAGTCATGTTAAAATGATATGCATGAGACGTTGTTGGTTGCTTCTAATAAATTATATAATAAAATGCAAATAATATTTTCAAATGAAAGATTATTTTTTATTTTTGTGGCTTTTAATGATATAACCCATGTTATATAGGACAAAACCAAACCAACAATTCAAAAATTATTATATTTTGTATTATGATCATTTTATTATATTTATTAATGATATATTATTGTATATCAATGATAAATTTTTTATAAATTTTTAATAATAAATTTTGTATATTGTCAATATAAATTGATCATATTCTTAAATTTTAAAAAATTTAGTTCATATTTTCTGCACACAATTTTTTTTATTAGTGGGCCAATTTATCCTTTATTTTTTGATATACATGGGTAAAAAATTATAAACTATGTAGACATAATGTAAAGTCTAATGGGATTTACTGTTCATCAACACTCTTTTGAACAGTAACCCCCTTCTTAAACTTTTTTAAAAAATATTTTTTCTGTTTTTTTTTTTACTTTTATAGTTGAAAAGATTTGAGAAACTGTGAGAAATGCGATTCGTGCACTTTCTTTATTAAGAAATATAAAATATTTTTTTAAAGATTGGATGTTTATTTTTAATTTTTTAAAATATAATTATTATCTCTTTTTCAAAGTACTCTTATTAAATAAATTATTTTATATTTATTTTAGAATGAAATGTGCTATTAAATTGAAATAAATGTTAAAAAAATAGGATTAATTTAAAAATAAATAATTATTTTATTGAGAATGAAATTCAATTAAAAATAATTTATATTTTTTAATAAAAACGGTGATTGATAAATAGCACCACCACCAATCTCATACTTGAATCACTTTTTATAGGTAATTGATGGTTTTTTGAAAAAGTATTTTTATATAGAAAGCGGGCTGTTAATTTTTATTTTCAAATTTTTTATAAATAGAGAAAAGAGTTACATATAAAAAAATTATCTTTTAAATATGATACATTTAATAAAGGTAAATTAATTTTTTTCTTTTTTAAACAAAACTAATTATTTAACTATATTTTCTTAATTACGGTGAGACAATTAAAAGTGATAGGAGGACATAGTATAATATAGGCTATGTTATTTGCTTAATTTAAAATTATTATATATATATATATATATATTAGTTTTGGCTATAATTTTAATTTAAAAATGCTATTATCATATAAATTTAAAATAAAATAAAATTTACATCTTTTAATATACATGATTCTCTTACGTATATTAAAAAGCTACCCTTTATGAAGAGAATAACACGTTTCAAAATAGAAATTACTGCTTAGATTTTTATTTATATGGGACCAAGAATGATGGATTTAGGAATACTTTTTAAGGGTAAGTTTTTTTCTTCAACTAACTATGGGGAAGAACATAATAGGAATTATATTTTTTAACTTGATTTTAAAATTTTCCCACATACTAATAGAAGAAAAAGTGCAAATGTACATACTTTAAGAAAAGATAAGTAATTATTTTTATCTTTGATACATATGAGCAAAAAAAATTTAATATAGATTAAATTATTATTTAAAGTTTAATTTATGTAAATTAACAAAATATGATATTTTGAACACATAAAAATAAATTATTTTCTCAATTGGTTAAATTAGATATGTAATTTTTTAATCTTATATAAGGTATTATTTTTATCTTTTAATTTTATAAAGGTTCTTTTTAATTCCTTAATTTTAACACTGTTAGTTTTATTAATAAAAAAAATTTTGTATTGAACTTTTAAATATTAATAAAATATCTTTAAATGTTGACATCCTAAGTTTAATTTTTTAAAATAATAATTATTAATATAATAAATAATCATTTAAAATTAATAATATTAGGAGTTAGAAGAATGAAAATATACTTCATAAAATTTAAAGACCAAACTGAAAATTTTATATAAAATTAGAAGATTAAAAGAAAATTTTAGCCTTTTAAATTATATATTTTGTTTTTATCTTTCAAATATTAAAATATCCTGTGCAAATGAATCTAGTTTCTTAGAATGATCATTGGGCAAGAAAATATCTTAGAATCATCGCTGTTTCTATCCGAACAGTCTAAGACTTGCTGGGTTTGGAAGTTACTCGAGGAGCACGTGCTGGCGTTGGATGACTTATTTGCTTTGTTATCTTAACCTGCTTGACTCTTTTTTTGTCGTTTTGTGCTTGTTCCATGATCGTCCACTTTCAATGAAATTTGAAATGAATTATCTTTTGGCCGGGGGGGAAAATATCTAGCCTCCACTGTCCATTAAAATGAACAGTGCTTTATTATTATTCTTCAAAAAAGAATTGAAAATATCAATAAGATTTAAGTATATTAAGTTAATAATTAAAGGACCATGGTAAGCTATTCCTTTTTATTTGTCATGCCATTACAACTACAGAAATTGGCAACAAGATTGGGATTACGAAACAAAAAGAATTGGTCTCTCTCACAACGTACGAATCCTGGTTCAAATCTCACTGGAAAATACTCCCTTAATTTTAAATTATAAAATATTTTTAAATAAAATTTTATATATTAATAAATCTCAAAATACACTTAACAACCTTATCCTTTCAAACAAAAATATAAATTTTTAAAAATATCAATCATTTAATATATTAAAAAAAAAGAAATAGAAATTAATTATAGAAAAAGAGAAAGGATAATATTAAAATTAATGTATTTAATAAAACCTTAATTTACTAAAGTATCTTAGATTTTGAGATGAAAAATCTCCTTTAAAAGTGTCATATAGTTTGCGACAGAAGGAGTATATTTATATTTAATGTCCAATCTTGTCTTAAACATGATGGTTTATGATTAAAAGTTCATGAACTCATAAAAGTTTACTTCTGTTAATAAATAATTATTAAAATATAATTATAATATAATTTAAATATGTTAAAAATATAAATAATTAAAATTAAACTCATCTATATTGATAAATTATCATATACAAGACATAAAAATTTTAAAATAGGAGAATTTATTTTTGGTATTTTTGTTTTCTTTTATATTAATATTAGTTTTTGCATTTCAAGTTTTTTTTTCCTTTGAACCATATCCTATAAATTTTAAAAATTAAATTCTTTATAATATATACTTAATTCGTTCAACTAAAAAAAATTGACAAACTTAACAAGTTTAATCAGGCTTGCATCTAATCTAAGTTTATAAATTAGTCGATACAAGTTCATAAGTTAGAAACGTTAAAAATGATAAACTTGAAAATAAACTTGCTAGTTTAATTGAATTTATATTTAGTTTAAGTTTATGAATGAGTTAACACAATTTTATAAATTGAAAATGTAAAAACGTTATTCATAGAGTCAATTTGAGACTTTGACAACTATACCTATATGAGTAATAAAAAAAAATACATAGGTTGGCACATACTAAAATATACAAAAAGTGATTATTTTTTGCTTGATGTGTAAAAATTTCTTTTTTTCCCCTTAAGTATGCTATCTGATCTTATTTATAACTCATTTTTAACATGTTTTACTAGAATTAAGAAAAACTTTAATTTTATTAACTTTGTTTTAAAATTTAATAAGTTTTCACCTTCACCCCTAATAAATATTTTTAAATCTCATTACTAATATTTTTATTCAAAGTATTTAATAAGGATAAAAATATAAATAGGAGCACTGAAAATTAGCAAGTGTCCTTTTTATAGAACAATATTTTTTCTCTTCCTACCCTATAAATAGAACTAGAGGAGTAATGTGTAAAATTTTATTGTTAAAAGATCATACTCAATTTTTATTTCTGTGATTATTTTATTATTAAAATAAAAAAATAGAGATAAAAGAATACTAATTACATGTTTAGTATTCTTTTCGTCCTAAATTACAGGGTACTTTTAAATGAATTTTTTCTTTTAAAAATATAAGATAATTTAGGTAAATTAAGATTTTATTAAATGTATAAATTTTAATATTACTATTTCTCTCTTTATAATTAATTTATATCCCTTCTCCTTTAATATATTAAATTATAAATATTTTTAAATTTTTTATTTTTATTTTTAAAAAATAAAGCTGTTAAAAATTTTTAATAAAATTTATTGATATGTTAAATTTTATTTAAAAATATTTTATAATTTAAAATGAAGAGGGTATATTTTAAAAAATAAGACAGATGCTTTTTTTTTTAAATACTTTTCTACCTCTTAATAAATGATCATACTTTATACTCATGTGAACAAAAATGCATGCTAATTAACTGTACGAGAGAATCCACCGTGGCCATCCTTAGTGCATGAGGCCTCTGGTGACATACAGGAGGAGGACTAACACGTGTAATGCTCTAAAAACAACGGATAGCTGCGGTGGTGCCACGCGTCAGAAGGATCGAAAGAATGAAAGGAACGCAAAAACAAAGGGAAGCTAATCTAATCAAATCAAAGGGTCATAGTAAGCAGCGTGAGCCCGTGAGAGGTAGATGACAATGGAGCCGAGGGTTGGGGATCAGGTAGAGCGAGGGATGAAGATGAAGGTGATGGTGGCCATTGACGAGAGTGATGGGAGCTTCTACGCGCTTAAGTGGGCCCTTGATAACCTCTTTGTCCCCATGGCTGCCGTGGAGCCGCTCACGCCAGATCCAGGCCCCCAAGGGAACCACAGCTCGCTGTTTCTCGTTCATGTTCAGCCCACCCTTTACCCCCCAGTCTACCCCGTCGGACCGGGTTTGTTTCTCCTTAATTTTTCCTTACCTTTTTTTTTCGTAATTTAAGTAAGACCCTTAAAAAAAAAAATTCTAGTTTAGCCTCCAAGTTGTGGCTCCCATTTTAATTTTGTTCCTTTTGCCTCTAAGAGATTTGGATTTTTAAAAAAAGAAATCGTTAAGAAATTGTTTAAGCAAGAACTATTTGAAGAGTCATTAATGGATTTGAATTGAAGTGAAAGTGTGGTGTTGTTGGAGGGATGAACAGCAGCGTATGTGGCGCCTGCAGTGATGGACGCGGTGAAGAAAGCTCAGGAAGAAATATCTGCCAGGATACTGACCCAGGCATTACAAATGTGCAAGGACAAGCAAGTAATTTCATTAATCACTGAAAAATGATACACAGATTAGTGGATATTAAAAATTTAAGATAAATATTGGATAAAAACGTGTATTGATAATGAGCAGGTGAGAGCAGAGAGCGTTATTATGAACGGAGATCCGAGAGAAATGATATGTCAAGCTGCAGAGAAAATGCAAGTTGATATGCTCGTCATGGGTAGCCGCGGCCTCGGCACCTTCAAGAGGTTAAGTATCTCATATACTATATTGTATATGTAGTTCAATTGCGATTGATTACCCAACAAAAAAAAGGGGGGGGGGTTATAATGAATTTGATTGGGTGGGATGGCAGGGCAATTCTGGGAAGTGTGAGCGACTATTGTGCACATCATGCAAAAACTCCAATCCTGATAGTGAAGCCTCACATGGAGCTTCACCACAAGCACTAGTCCCGTCTCATGGGTCATTCCCGAATCAGCGGTGCATGTGTACCCCTTTTTCTTCCAGACATACTTTTTTTTTTTAATAATTTCCCTATATAATGTGTGTGTGTGTGTGTGTGTGTGTGTGTGTGAATTCACAATATTAGCTGTTGTGTGTATATACTGCCGAATACATTAGATTAAAAGAATAAAGGCAGGCTTGGGAGGAAGTTTTTCCGTGTCATTCGATGTTGCCACAATATTAGAATTGCCAAACGTAGGCATTATACCAGAAAGTCCAAATGCAACACATAAACACTCTTGTCTTGGAACAGCAAGAAGTAAATTAATCATGTAGTCTTTATATCTCTACAAACTTTTTGTTTTTAATGTCTGCTTTTGTAAATAGATGTATTTTTTGGTGCAGAGTTTGAAAAATAAGCCACAATGTTACAATTTATTATAGATTGTACACGTACGTTTTAAAAAAGTTGACAATTTTAAAATGTTAATGCACTTGTTCTCATCTAAGTCCCCCCCCCCCCAAAAAAAAAAAAATCCGACCTCAATTTGGGTGCTATGAAATGACTGATGTGGCAGACGGAATTTTGAATTGGAAGTAAGAATTTGGTGGTAAACCTCCTCTTACTAACGGTCACGTTTACATGTTAAAATAAAATAGATTGAAAAAAATAAAACCAAAAACAAAATAATTAAAAGAAATAAGTGAGAACATTTATAAAAAGATGAGTAATCTAGTTTATATAATTGAGAATCATAATTCATGAAATTTTCAAAAGGTGTGATGATTTTTATATTTGTAATATATATTAATAAATTTTATCATATTTATCATAAGGAAAAGAGTATTGTTAGCTTATTTTGATTTTGATTTTTTCAATCTAATCTATTCTATTAACTAAATGGGACCAAATGGACCCGCACATGGATTGTTTGATAAAATCAAATGGTCGTTAACCCCTCTTTCTCTGTATAATTATTAATTTTCAAAATGAGATGACGATAATGAAGAAGAAATTAAATTGGTCTTAAGATCTCCATGTTTTGGGCGTTCCATCCGTACTTGATGCTCGTTATATAGAGACATAGGATAGATTTTTTGTTTAATTCTGAGACTCACACGAATTTAACAAGCCCAAACTGAATTTCCTCCCTAAGCATATTACTGTTGGCCCCTGGTGGAAAATCAAAAGCTGCTTGAATCATGCAAAAAAATATTGTCTTTAAAAACTATTTTAATAATATTGAGACTGTCCTTAAAAACTATTTTAATAACATCGAGACAACAGGTCGATAATTTTTCAAGATTAAACATGCACATCCTACACAAGCAAGGCAACAGAATAACAACACTCATAGAAAAGAAACTCATATGAACACAGGACATAGTCAAGGCAAGGGAGGGAAGAAGTAACTCAAAAACTCAAGGGCCTAGCACTTTATTCTATCTACACCCATGCCTATATATAGGTTGAAACCATAGACATAAACATTGGACTAATAATCATCTGATTAAACATCATTAAGCCTCGATTATGCACACATAAAATGTCATTAATTTAGAGTTGTTGGGGAACAAACAAGTTTAAGAAATTTGGTTAAAGCCAGAAAATGGTTGTGGTTCAAATCTAAATTTCAATCAATCAAAAAACAAGGTTTTGAGCTCATTTAAATAAATAATTATTTATTTTTCAAAAATAATTTAATAAAAGAAACCTAATGCCTCTTGAGCTCGTACGCAAGGGGCAAATCAACTATTCTCAACTATAATTGTCCTAAATTGTCCTGTTTCGTGAGCATAAACTCACTATTCTTTCATTTTATTTTTTTAATATTTATATGCTAAGAATTTTTTTCATTTTGAAAATTTAAACAATGTGAGACTTTTTTTGACAAATACAATTACTACGATAATTACTTGATATAAAGTTTACATTTTTTTTATTAATGCATACTAATACATCGATATTGACATTTTATAAATTTTTAAGATTATCTCATCATCTGGCGCTTCATCCCCGGCAGTCGTGCACCGCAAGGGTAAGGTCTACACGTATTTGCAATGGATATACCAGCACAGCCCAAATCCTGGCACGTGTCCAACATTTTACCACGCGAAAAAATACAATTTATGGATCCGGGGCGGTGAACCGGAAGGAGTTAGTTGGTGGCAAAGCAAAGCGAGCGATCATTCCAAGCAGCTCCATCTTCTTAATAATAATAGAGAACCGCATATATCCAAGAGAAATGGAGGCGGCTGCAGCGGTTAGCGGTGATCAGGTGAGTGCAGGTACAGGGAAGGATGGGGTGGAGAGGAGGACGCAGATGAAAGTGGTGGTGGCCATTGACGACTCTGACGGTAGCTTCTACGGCCTGAAGCGGGCCCTCGATAACCTCTTCATCCCCATAGCTACTGTGGGCTCCGCCACTCCTAAAGCCACCCTTGAGAGCTCGGGTATGGTGTTTCTGGTTCACGTGCAACCCAAGTTCTTAGAAGAATATGGACACCCCATTGAAGCCGGCGGAACCGGTTCGTATATCCTCTTGTCTTCCCCTATCATCACCTTTTCTTTCTCGGATTCAATATTCGCGGCAAACTATATATATGATTTCAAAAACAGCGGAAATTTGGCATGAACAGTATTTGATGCAACGGCAGCAGAGCTGGATACGGTGAAGAAAGCACAGGAAGAAGCATCTGAGGCCTTACTGTGTCGAGCATTACAGATGTGCATGGATAAACTGGTATTGACGAACCCAGTCATCTTCCAAGTTGAATCGTTGGGCCCTTGAATTTGAATCATTAGATATTGATGAGGATATACAACAGGTGAAAGCAGAGACCATAATTGTTAGAGGAGATATGTCAAGCTGCGGAGCAAGTGCATGCTGATCTCCTGGTTGTGGGCAGCCGTGGCCTTGGCCCGGTTTTCAGGTAATTAATTTTTCCAATTCTGCAGCACTTGACCCCTTTGAATGCCAGTGATTTTTCAATTAATACACAAGTCATTACATGTATAGTTTCATACTATCAATACAGAAGATTCATAAGCGAATATTTTTCGGTTCAAAGATGGCTGGAAGCTGGGATGAGCTGATAGAAAATAATATTTATAACCAGCCAATCACTTGTACTGTGTATTGTCGGGCATTTCTAGGAAGTGTAAGCGATTACTGCGCTAATCAAGCGAAAACTCCAGTCCTCATAGTGAAACCACCGACGGAGCAGTTACCACCCTCCTGATTTATATGAAAGCAGAGTGCAGTTGGGCTACTGTGCACCGAGATAAATAATAGGTCCTTTTTCGCATTGTACATATTGCATGGACTTGATTGTGTGACCCTTGCACCATGACGAGGTTGTTTATTCCCCTTCACAATATCGTGACGAGCTTTCATTTGTGGGGAAAACGACAAGAGTTGCAGAGAATTATTTTGGTTCTTTTTGCAAATAACGGGCCTAAACTTCTGCAAGTTGTAAATTTACCCGAACTAACCATGAAATTATTGTCAATTAAATGATCTCCTAATACTCGTCGTACAGACTGCTGAAATGAAACCTCCCATACTTGCCATCCTCATGGTACTCTATTTATGAGAAGAAAAAGGGCTAAAATTTACCCCTCAATTATTTCTTCCTCGGACACTCCACTATTAAAAAAATTCAATTTAATCTTCAGTTGACTTAAAAAAAAATTTAAAACAAGAAGACAAAAAATTTCAAAACAAGACCCCTAAAATTACAAGTATCTTATAAACAAATTAATATCAACTAACTTTTTAAAATAATGATTGATCAAACATTTTGGAAATAACGTTTGTATCCCCATATTTATATGTTATTTAAAAGATTTAATTGATATTAATTTTCTTATAAAATAGTTATGTATAATTTTGTGTCATTTCTATAATTTTTAAGTCCTTTTTGCAATTTTCTGTACTATATGTGCAATTTTATGTCATTTTAAGTCCTTTTTGTAATTTTATGTGTCATTTTCTATACTAAATGCTCCTAAAAAAATAATTATGGAACAAAAATATCCTTTAACCCAAGAAAAATATTTCAGGCAAAGATTGAGCATGGACGCATTACTTCTTCGTGCATCATAGCGAGCATGGAACTTTCAGAATACCCGTACTGAAGTTAACACTATGTTGCATTAGTTCAATTTATTGTGTTTGGAAACTGGGAACGGAAGGTCAAGCGAACAAGTTAAAAATATCTCGTTCGGCCTAAAGTCAAAATTAATCATTTTTGATTGAGACATAGAATCAGAGGCAACAGAGCTCACAACGAAGTGACAGTTAACTGACAGACAAGATAGTCCAATCACTCCACCATCATATCTGCAATCGAATTTTAACACAACTAAATTATTCAAGACATTTTACTGCCACCGTATGGTAGATTTAAAACCAATGAAAAGAAACTACCTATTTTTCCCACCCGCCTAATCTCGTCCCTGGGTCATAGTTTGTGAACAGCCGGAACTCATTTCCAAGTTTGCTGGTGTGATGAGGTCTAAATCCACAAGGATGCAAACCCAGGACCTCAGCCGCCCTTTCCTTCTGCACTTCACCTGCAATCAAATGGAATAAAGCAATTTAAAAGGCCCAAATATTGTTTTAGCAAAAGTAATACCTTACATTATCTCAGGACAAAGACAGGGGATATGCCCTCCTCAGACAGACTTAACTCTTTGGCTTGTAATTTCTAGCTTTTAGCTAGCCTTCTCCAATCAACCAAAAAAAAAAAAAAAAACTTACATTCACTGGCCTCACTACGCACATTCTTTTAGCAATATGTAATCATTCAGCGCAATGATTCAGTCCACAATAAAACATTAGATAGCTGTGAAGGAGAATTTTACCGGTGAGTAGTAGCATATATGACTCTCCACGTTGTTTGAGGAAAGAAATCGTTTGAGCAACTTTCTCCAAGCACTCTTTGCTCTATCACCAAAAAAGTATTCACAAGTCGTAACAATGAATTTCAATCATTTACTGAAGGTGCTTCTACAACAATAATTATGAGGGGATATGCAGAAAGTTTCGCATGAATCACAATGAAACGCAGCAAAACCTCAAGAAATATCATAGCTTTGGATGCATCGACTAATGGAAAAGCAAGTTTTTCAGTTTTTATATCATATGCAGCTCAACTCAATGAACAGTGCTAAATATCCCCTGTTTTGTCAATTTGTCCAGCCCATTAGATCTTGTACTGCAGAAAAAACAAACTTTCTACGATATGTAAAACAACAGCGCCTCAATCATTTCTAGTCTTCTACAGAGTTCGTGCACAACTGAAAATAATGGAAGTAGAATAAAGTAATAACAGGAAAAGGTTAAGAAGCATAGCAATTTACTGTAAGTAAACTTTCAGCAGTAAATTCTCACCAAATAAGGAGGATCCGCAACTACAACTTTGAAGACGCTCTTCAATCCCGAAGGTAACTCTTCAGGTTTGTTGTAGTCATAATATGTGTAATCACTGCCGTATCGCTCAAAACGTTTGTCATACTCAAGAAGTTGAAGGGAAATATTCGGATGCATTTTCTAAACATAAAAGAAAAATCGGATGAGTCAACATATTGGACAATGAACCACTTTTCATTACATAATTTAATTTAATATCGGTAAAAATGAAGCTTGCGTTCGTATTGTAATAGTAAAACTGTAGTATATCCAACGTGAAATTCAAAAGGCCCTGCTAACATTAGGAGGGGGAAAATTTTCTCGATGAAAGTTGTTATGTATGAGCACAAGTCTTAAAGTCAAGACAACTCTATTTGAAAGATAAAAGTTCACTTCCAGTAAGTCCACTTCGGCCAACTGCCAGTTACAACCCTCCGTGGGTCGCCTTCTCTCTAGTGTCCTCAGTCTTTCAATGGAAGAAACAATGTTATGAATCTACACTGAGAGTGAACTTATAAAGCCCACTTCTCTAGCCAGATATAAAGACTCATAACAAAAACCTCTTAGACTAATCGCTGAAAATATCAAATCTAATCAGATAAAGCCAAAAGAATAGTCACGACTCTCCAATTTCATTGGACAAGTAGCATTAAAACAGGAACACACTCGCAGCCGGAAGGAAAAGAAATAAGTTAAAATCGGGAATGACCTTAAGATAGGCATAAAGAGTAGGACAAGCAATGCAAGCAACTCGAGAATCGTCGCTGCCATGGCAGAGAGTAATAACCTCCTCAGCTAACGTCGTTGCGGTTTCTGCACTGTACCAGAACTGGCTCAACCTCCAATCTTCGGATACCAAAGTAACCTCCGAGTCTCCTTCAGTTGCCACATTGGAATCGGCGACGGAGTGGTTCTGGTCGGCGAGAAATTCTTTGAGGGCGGCTAGGGCATGAGAGCTCAAAACCGGTGGGTCGTCGTCGTCGTCGACCGAGGGGGAGGAGGACTCGCTGAGTTTATTGACAGAATTAGGGTTCAGTTCAAGTTGCTCCATCCCTGTAACCTTCGAAGCTCTGGCCAAAAACAAAGAAACCTTCGAAGCGAGAAATGTTGTATTTTACCATATTGAGTAGCCGCCAGCAGAAGTCCGGCTTTAAGGGTGGCTAGCAAGAGTCGAGGGAAAAAATGGAATAGAAAGTTCCTTTTTTCATTTTCTATATAGAATATTAAAAATTTAATTAGACATAAACACTGAACAGTATAATTGCCCCTCAGGTTCACAAGATCCACTATTTTCATCGGTGTTCGGTAGCATGGTCCACTAGAGTCAGGATGGTGTTTGACTTCTCAAGTGGTAGAAAGCATGGTATTGAAACCCGGACCGGACCGGCCGGATCAACCCGGAAACTGGTGATCCGGTCCCTTGTCCGGTCTGGGTTTACTCCTAAACCGGTAACGAAATAAACCGGTGTAACCTGGTCAACTCGGGTTCAACCCGGTATAACCCGGTGGGTTGACTGGGTTAACCGGGTTATTTTTTTTTTGAGTTTTTTTTTCATTTTTTATTTTTCAGAGTACTGAATTTAGAAATAAGATAACAAAAAAAAAGTACAACTAAAGTCAAAAAATAAAAAATTAGAGATAGAGCACGCTAAGTCCAATTCAGATTTTCAGACAGCATTTATTTTGGCCTTTCATTTGTGTCTCTCCTCTCTCACCCTAATCTAATCAGTGTCTCTTCTCTAGCTTAGTCCCCGTCTCTTCTTCAGGCTCCAGCTCTATCTCCATCTTTTCTCCAACTCTATCTCTGTCTTTGCTATCTTCATCTCTTCTCCAACTTAGTCTCTGACTCTTTGTCTTTTTTCTAGCTCAATCTCCGTCTCTTCTCCAACTCTATTTCCATCTCTTCTCTAGACTTTTGAGATTGAAGAGTTGTAAGTGTAATAAATCATGATAGATATTTAAAATATTATATTTTATTACTGTTAGACTTTTGAGTGGTTGAATTTAGTTGAATATTTTTATAATTAATGTCTTTTTATTTAAATTGTATTATTTTAATCATGACCGGTTTGCCACCGATTCAACCTCCAGTTCAACTCTAATTGAACCACTAACCCGTGACCCAGTGCCATAACCGGTTCAATGACCGCTCCGGTTTTACGTACCTTGGTGGAAAGAACAGAAAGGGATTCCAGGACTTCTAGATTATAATGATCAATATTGATATATCATAATATCAAAATACTATGTCATAGTTATATTCATCCGTCAAACTAATATTCATACCAATTTTTTTGATTTCATTTTTATATTTTAAATGACTAAATTAAAATGATTTGGTTTATTGGCTGTGCATCAATTTCATTCTTACTATGTATCACACAATACGCTTTTCCATCTATTCAAATAGGACCTGCGGTTACACAAGTTTTCGAGGTTTCGAGGGTTTTACTTCTGCTCGCAGATGTAGCTTGGCACCTCTTCCGTTTCTCCGTGTTTGAATGAACTTTTCAACGGCAGACAACTTTCAATATGGTGAGATATCATGTACTTTCATTCTCCCAAAACTCAGCCCGAGCACCTACTCATCACCGTTGTCAATCCAGAATTTCACAGGCCATTGACCACTATCAATGCGATAGAGCCCCGATGGTAAAAGATCCAAAACCAAGCTTGGGTGGCGTTCACCTTATAACT
This sequence comes from Prosopis cineraria, assembly GCF_029017545.1. NCBI lineage: Eukaryota > Viridiplantae > Streptophyta > Magnoliopsida > Fabales > Fabaceae > Prosopis > Prosopis cineraria. Next base: position 49,364,856 of record NW_026555332.1, read on the forward strand.
CAAGCCACAAACCAGGATAAACACTACGGTTAACAGCAAAGGCATTTCTCCCTCGACCTAACCGAGCGATCCAAGATAACAGTAGAGAAATGCACTATATTTATATAGATCAAACCATAAACTAGCAAAATTCGAAAGTTTCATTTCAATATTAAAGCTTAAAGAAAAGGCATCAAAACTGCAGTCATAATAGGAAAGACATTTTACGACGGAAAAGCTACAATTATGATTGGTTCCACTACCACAAAAAAGCAGTCTTTATCAGGATATTCAAAGCACCAAAAAGCCCCAAGGAAGAACCCTCTCTAGCGCAACCTCCTTGCTTCTCTTTCAGACTCAAGAAGGGTGAGAATATCTCCTTCTCTCACTGGTCCTTTCACATTCCTCATGATGTACCGGTTGTGATCATCCAAAAACTTGACTCTAACCTGAGTTACCTGCCCTCTGGATCCAGTACGACCCATAACTTTAACGACCACGGCATGCTTCGCCTGAGACTCCATCCTGCCCGACACAATTAACAATCACGATGGGAAACAGAACAAGGATTAGGAGATATATCAAACATTGCACAGGTGAGAAAAATGAAAAGTGGAAGGACATGTCACAATCTAAAACAACTCAATCATGGCTCTTCCATGATCAGTATTCAAAATAACATATTCAGCAGCTGACCAAGATATCCAAAGGACAGGGCAATAAAAATCAATTTCTACCAAAAATGCCTACAGCTCCCATGGTTAATAGTTAACGTGAGAACCAACAGTATCCTCACGAGAGCTATGACCTCATGTCAGTATGTACATTCCTCGGCACAAACATCCAAGCTCATTGAACTATGATATAAAAAATCATTAATGACTGAACATTAAAGCAAACATCCATGATCCATCAGCAATTAAGCAGCTCTTTTAAAAAGACAAAACCCCGTATAAAGTATTGATTATCGAGAGAACCGCATACAAAATAAATTATTGTGTTCCCAGACTTGGAAGATATTTTTTATTTAATTTTCCTCAACACCAGCATAGCCCAAGTCAAAAGCGAGCACACCCTGATTTCCCCCATCTACAAAAATCTGACGCCACTCAAACAGCAACTGTTTTCTACAGAGAAAGATCCCAAAATCGCCACGAACTCTAAAGACATTTCAGTTCGACTTAACAGTAACCATAATCAGAATGAAAATACATGCACACGGCATGTTACAGTAAGTCAAAAACAGAAATTGGATGCATTAAAAAAAACAGAAATTGGAAGAGTTGTTGAACGCATTCAGATTAATATTTCGAATGAAAAAGATCACCTAGGCAGCGGTAATAGGACTCATAACACACCTGATCCAGTAAACGTGAGGGATGCGAGGCACGGAAAAGTGTGGGCGGCGCTACTTCGATTTCACCTGCAAACGAGAATCGAGCTGCAAAACCCTGATTGAAATTTATAAGGGCCCTTCGTTCATCAAATTACGATTTTGCCCTCCTATTTGTTATTTTTTCATCTTTCCACTGGGCCGAGCGCATTTTGCATCTAGCCCGGTGTGTTTTCTGGAGTAAAAGTTGCATTCATACATCATAAAAAAATGATTAAAGCTTATTTTAATTAAAGGTGTTAATTAGAACGGGTCCTTTAAGACTCAAGAGTCAGGGCCTAAGCAGGTTAATCTTTTTAAATTTAATTATATCTTAAGACTTTATTTTTAGCAGTTTGGCCCTGACCTTTAAGGCTGAAGGGCCGACCCTCAGGGCCTCGGTCCTAATTATTTTTTAATTTTTAATTTTAAAATTAAAAAAATATATTTAAAATATTAAAAATTAAAAAAATTATCTTTAGAATTCAAACAAAGTTTTACACATCACATTAAATCTAGAAAAATAAAATAAAATTAATTCACACAACAAAACTTTTAAGTCTGATAAAAAAATAACATCTCAAAATTAACTCCGACATCAATTACAAGTTGGTAGCATTATCATCTAAATTTTGATGATTTTTATCATCATCAATATCAATATAATTTGATCGTTCTCCTTGTAGATCCTCATCTATAACAAATATGTTAAGCTTTTCACATCTTCTTTCTCCATTCTCGTTATTTGCAATAAATAATAAACCAAAATCATAATTTCAAGGCATTTAAAGAATGCAAAAATATTCAAAGTAAGTAAATAATAATGTGTGTTTTTACTTTCTAGATTAGAGAGTGAGTGTTAAGCTTGAGTGATGTGATGTCTTCTTTTTGTTTATTTTTTTTATGTTGTTTTTTTCAAAAAAAAAATATTAGGGCTTAAAAGGGCCAACCCTGACCCTAAAGGGTTGACCCTTTTATTTTTAGACTTAAAAGGATCAGTCCTTTTAAGCTTGATTTACTTTTTTAAAAACTAAAATAACGACCTGGATCTCAATTTTTTTTGGACTTAAAAGGCCTGTAGGGGCTCGACCCTAATTGATAACTTTAATTTTAATCCTTCAGTTATCCAAAAGGTTGTGGAGTATCATAAACTCAATTGTAAGTTAATTCTATCTCTCAATATTAAAAATTCTTACTTCTATCACTCTACCATTCTCCTCCTCATTAGTTAGTGGGCTCCATAATTATTTTTTAATATTTTTTTCACCTTCTCCCCCTTATCTCCTCTCTCAACTTCCTCTTTATGTCTTTCATCTCCCTCTCACACGCTCATGAAGATGGCATGCTTGGTGGTTTTAGGTGTGGCCCTAGTTGGAGCACCCATGGCCAATGCCATCACTTGCGATCAAATCATGAGCAACATTATACCATGTCTCACTTACCTCTCGACACCTCACTTGTGGTTAAGTAAACCTCATCACCTTTTTTCTCTCTCGCATTCTCTCTCCTCTCCCCCCCCTCTACCCAAGTTGCTTGCTTCAGAACCAGAGCAAGAAAGTCTTGAAGGCAATAAGTGTGGCGTTCTGTTAAGGATAAAGCCGATAATTTGGATCAAACTCAATGAGACAACCTAAATTTACTTAAAAAATTTAGGGTTGGGGCATAAAAAATAATATTTTTTTAATATTAGGGCCAAGCCCAATTGAGTTCGAGCTTTGCTTGAATACTTGAATAAAACATATTTTTATAAAATATAATAAATATTAATTAATTATTTAAGTTTCATATTATTTTATACTAAAAGACCATATTTTTATTATTAATAATCAATAAATATCAAAAAAATTTTAAAATATATTTTATCATTTATTTTTATAGTTTAAGACCCACTTAATTTTATAAAAAAATTAAGTCCTATACATCATTTGAGTATCAAAAAATATGTATTTTATATTTTTTTATAAAATTAGATAATTAATTTTAAAGTAAAAAATAAATTAAAAATAAAATTTGAGCATGTATGAATTATCGACCCTGCTATTAGACAAGCATAATAAATATAATAATGTCCTTGGATAATTATTTTATTATCATTCGCACTAGACTTGATTAAAAATTAAGAATAATAAAGTAAATACTCTTTATACGCAGGGGTTAAATAATATAAAAAATTTAAAAAAATAATTTTATGAAGAAGTAATATTTTACTCAAAATTTAATTATTTTTTATAAAATACAATGATGATTACTTTTCTCATATTCTTAAAAGCGAAAAATACATTTTATCTAAAAGTTATTAAAAACTTTAAATTAATTGAGGCAATGATTTTAAATTAATAATCTAATCATAATTGAATTGAAGTCAACTTGATCATAATTAAAATATATAAAATACTTATACGTGACCATTGTATAAATTGATTCAAGAAATATAGAAAAAATATTTTTAAAAAATTTTGGATATTCATACTAGCCCAAGTAAGCCCGAAGATATTAAGGTCGAGCTTGACTATGTATGCTTTTTATATAATGTATGATGTTTTATGCCTAATTCGAATAAACCCAACCTACTTGAATTACTAACTCTAGATGAGGACGTTGATAAGCACTATGTCTACTGTAATATTGCCATTTAAGGGAGAGTCCACGTTGGAAGACCTGTAATCCAAAGCATCTAAAGCTTATATTGTTTTTTGCCCTATTTTAATAATAATTTTAAAAAAGAGTAAAATTGCAAAAGGACAAACCTACAAAGATGAGCACAAGCATGAGTGAGAAGCAAAATCAAAGGAGATGAAGTTGAAGAAGTGTTCAAATAAAGGAGAAGGAGAACAACGAGTTTAGACTAAAGAAGCTTTTGAATGAAGGAGGCGAGAGGCATTCAAATGATCACAAAATCAGGACTGGAGTAGTGAAAGCAACTAAAGAGTTATATGAAAGGAGATATGGAGAGTGGAGATTAGAGAACAGCGATGGAAGACAAGACAATTCGAGAGAATGGAAGACAAGACGTCATATTTTGTAAGCCACCAAATTACAAAAATTAAATTTTAGGGCACGAGAGGAAAATGGAACTAGCTACCATTGGATTAAAAATATATAATATAATATATAAATACAATACAATATATATAAAAATTTAAATATATAATAATATATAAGTATAATACACACACATACTCTTAAATGAGGCAATCTTTAAAATTTTAAGCCTGATTTGCTTGGGTATATAGGCCTTTAAACAGGCCAACTCAGGCTAGGCCTCTTTATACCAAGCCCAAGCCAAGCTAGGTTATAGGTTGCCTGAAAGAGGCCTATCTTGTTCTCAGCCTATTTGTGTCCCGTGCTTTTATATTGTTTTTTATGCATTTTTCTTCTTTTTTGATTTTAAACAACTTTCAAAATGGTCTCTTGGAATTTCAAAATTTTCCATCATTTTTATAAAATATGATTTTGTGTTTAACTCTTTTATATTATGGTAATCTAACCTGAAGACTTGTCTAATCTTAGTTATCGTGATAGCGTATCATATGTTGTGTTTTCTGGTAATATTAAGACGGGCATTGCATTAGGGGTTGAAAATGAGAAAAATTGTGGTTTTTTATGTGGTGCATTGCACAAGCTTTCCCAAGTCCCTTGCTGGTCTAGGTGTGGTTATGGGCTATTAGCACTTCAATTGGGTTTTGGACACTTTTGATGGTTTAAAAGTGTGAAAATGTGGTTACCATGGTTCCAAGTATCCAACCTAGTGATATGGTTTAATTTTGAAATGAAATCAATGCCGTTAATTAGCACACTAAGCAATCTATATGTGTGCACCTATATCATTTCAACTAGGTGTTGGGTGAAGATTTAAGCTGCGTTAGAAGTTTAGCCTTTGAATCTGGTTTGTGGTAGCAAAGTTGCTATCATGGATTTGTGTAGTGTCTCATGATAAATGGTGCCTATGTCACAATACGACATAGAAACAAGTTGGTTGTAGTGTAGTAAGTCTTAAACTCTTAGTTGTGGACTTATGGTGTGTTGCATTTCTATTGTTAGCCATAACAAACACCCTAGTAGTTGCAATAGATTTCTTAGATTTTGGAAAATGACATTTTAAAACTCATTTTCAATTGATTTTCAAATCTTTTGGACATCCCATGCTTTCATATATTTTATAACTCAAATCTTTATAACTTTTTAGTCTTAGAAAGTTAGAGTATCTTACACCATGGGTTACTCGGGATGAGTTATTCCCAAATTATCATGATAGATTGTAATTGATATGGTTAATTATGTGAAGTAATTTGGTGATATTTCATTAACCTTATAGAAAATGACTCATTTATTACTAGGATCTATTATTATTATTAATAAGCTTTAATCCTAGTGAAAATGATTGCAATCACTTAAGAGTAAAATTTAGGTTTGTAACCTTATATATTTGATATATTTTTATTTAATCAAATCAAACAAATGAACTTTAATATATTAATAATATCAATAAAAATAATTTATTATAAACTAAATAATTTTTAAAAGATTCATACGCCTTGATTTAATTAAATACAAGTATGTTAATTATATAAGACTAAATATTTTTTTTTCCAACATATAAATTTAAGTATAAAAGTGTATTCCCATCACTTATACATAGATTTCGTGTTTGAATTATATGATATCTCAAATATATATATATATATATATATATGTTATATTTCATTCATTTTTTATTATAAGAAAAAATATCATCTATTTTAATTTTTCTCGTAAGTAAAATTATAAATTTGAAGAAATATTTTTTATATATTTTTAAATTAAAGCTCATAAATGAATAATACCATTGAATAAAAAATAATCATTAACGACGAGGACATTTTGATCGAAATTTTTTAATTTTAGACATAGACATAATTAAAATTAACCATTAATCAACATTTTTAAATTGTGTGAATTTATTAAAATTTACTTATATTTAAAAATAGAGGATTGATATTTATCAACAAAATATTCACACAAATAATAGGATTCAAAATCATTAGTTTTGTACGTTATTTATCATGTCTTGTCATTGCTGCACTGTTAAACAAAAAAAATCCAGCAATGTTCAATATAAATATACAATCAGGGGTGATTAAATTTAAAATTCATATATTTTACCATTAATTTTATTTTTCCTATAAAATTAATATACAATTTGAATATTAAATTATAGGTTTAGAGGTCACTTAAACTCTAAATTTGTATTTAATACATTTTAAACTCTAAATAATTAAATTTAGAGTAATTTACTCTCAAAATTAAATTAAACTAAACATTTATTATTATTTTTTTAAAATTAAAAGTTGATGTACAATTTCTCTTAAAAGATAGTAGGGACTAGAGAGAGAGTAAAATTTGAGAAAATCATACATTAGATTTTATTTTATTTTTTAAAGTAACATACATTTGATTTAATTTAATAGTGGGTTTAGGATTTAAATTTTTTATAAATTTATAATTCACAATTTAAATTGCATATTAATATTTATTTTGATTTTTTTAAAAAAATAATTATGAATAATATTTTACTCCTTCATCATGCATTCCCGTTTTTAACCCGAATTACCCCTTCATTTAAAAGACGCTGACGAACAATGTTTTGAAGTGCAGGCGCTGGGAAAGGGTGACCCCACATTTGTGACCGCCCTTATGTGGCGTGTTTGTTGCTAGCTATACCACACAACTATTTTGCCATTTGCTTTGCTTCGGTGCCTGTGAGTGTTGATATTCCCTGCTCCGCATGGAGCTTTCATCTTGTTCCACTTCAATTCGGGTTCCTGCTATAGTTCCTAGGTGGAATTCTTCGTATTGCGTGAAAATACCGTGTCAGGCAACACCTATAATCTCGAATTTGTTCTTGGGATTTTCCAGAAACTCGCATTCCGTTGGCCTATTCGATAACACAAGCTGTTCTAAGCCTGTTTCAAAGAGACAACAGAGACCCAATTCCATCAGGGTTAGTATTTCTTTCCGCATCCTATTAGAATTTTGTTTCAACTATCCGTGCTTTGCTGGATATACTTGGGTTTTGCCTGGCATTTCGTTACAAAGTGAGGTCTAAGGGTGACCAAGAACACAATATCCTTGGACTGAGTCGTTAAGTAGTCAAATTGAGTTTGCATCAATGGCGCCACTAATTTTGCATGCCAGTAGTTCGCGTACAAGCACGCTATTTAGTCTTGAGATGCTCTGATTAGGAAATGATATAATTTGGCAACATGTTTCTAATGGAAGCAACTTGTAATAACGGACTAACTGTGGTATCCTGGACATGCCATGATGCTGAGAGGGTGCAACGACGAAGATAATGTCAACAGTCGGGTCTGGTTGTTAAGCAGGTAATGCGTCAAATGAAAGAGTTAAGTGGCCGTGTAGGATAAGAACTCACGACCCTGTGGCATGGCAAGTTGATGAGCATTGACACTGACTGTCGCGGATCGCGGAACTTTCAAAATTGGTGGAAGACTAGTACTAGTACACTGCAGTAGGGCAATAACATTGAGTGTTACATCTCATAACGGGCCCGGACCACCTGGTAATTGTCGTTATAACATTGCAATAACGAAGTTGGACTGATTCCAATGATAATATCAATGATCATAGATGACAATCTAACTGGCCAAGTTGGTGACAGTGGCAACGTGGTGTTTGCAGTGATGGTGCAGGTCGATAGCATGGTACGGTGAGGTGGCAATAAATAGGCAGTTAGAATGAACTGAAAAATAATTAGGGGACAGCTATAGTGTTAGTGAATTTAAGATTGTCACTGGCACACTTATCCTGAGTGTTGTCAATTAGATTAACTTTATATTTCCATGGCTTTTTAATACATTTTGAAGAGATTGCAGATACATTACAAATAACACATATTTCCATGGCTTTTTAATGGAAATAACTGTTCACCTTAAGCACATGTTTTGCTGTTCAATTTTCCCTTGGCCTGTAAATGTTTATATTGGTTTCAAAGAAGTGATTTTTCATGAAGTTTGATTTTGATGTACGTGATTTGAGTCTATTTTATCACCATTCTCTGGTGAATCTGTTGTATCACTTTAATTGAACTGAATGCTCCCAGGCCTGTAGTCAAGCTGGAGCTGCTGGACCTGATCATGCAATTGCAGACAGAATTTCAGCTTTCAAAGATGCATGTTGGAGATTTTTACGACCCCATACTATACGTGGTACAGCTTTAGGTTCTGTGTGAGTAACATCAAACCTTGATGCTAATGTTTTTTCTTCTTCCGTTTTATGGATTTTTTTGCTACTTCATGCCAAGCATACTTAATCTCATTTTCACTTTCTGTGCCTACAGCGCTTTGGTGGCAAGAGCTTTAGTTGAGAATTCAAATTTGATAAAGTGGTCGCTTTTGCTCAAGGCATTCTCAGGTCTTTTTGCCTTGATATGCGGGAATGGCTATATAGTTGGCATCAATCAAATTTATGATGTTAGTATTGACAAGTATGACGCAGATGTATACAGTTTGTCCTCTTCCTATCTTCTTATTTCCTGGTCATTGCTTATTTATTGCTAAGTTGCAATATATCTTTTAAAGCTGCATCAACTCCAGAACAGTTGTATTCTGAGATTCCATTCCTCGGATTTCAACTTTTTCATGCTTCTAGTAGACTTCCTTGCCAAGTGCATCTAAGTTAGCTTTATGTTTGTTTTCAGGGTAAACAAACCCTATTTACCTATAGCTGCAGGAGATCTTTCAGTTCAATCTGCTTGGTTCTTGGTAATATTTTTTGCTGCAGCTGGCTTGTTGATTGTTGGATTGAACTTTGGGCCCTTTATTTTTTCTCTTTACACTCTTGGCCTTCTTCTTGGCACCATTTACTCTGTTCCTCCTTTTAGAATGAAAAGGTTTCCTGTGGCAGCATTTCTTATTATTGCCACGGTAAGAGTTCTTCTTCTTTTCCATCAGTCTTTGCATGTATTAACTGTTGATTTATTGATTTTTCTTAAAATCTAAAAGGGATTCTACTTTGATTTAGTTGCAATTCTTTTGGTTGAATTCATTTTTTATATGATCTGTATGTTCATTAGTTCATACTATTGTACAAAGATTGACAGAATTAGCATGTGCAGGTACGGGGTTTTCTTCTTAACTTTGGCGTGTATTACGCTACTAGAGCTGCTCTTGGACTTACCTTTCAGTGGAGGTTTGTTGGAGTTTAGCATTTGTATATTCATATTCGTAACTGGACGATGTGAAAAAAAAAAAAGGTTGTAGGTGCCTAATGTTCAAACATAGGGCTCCTTGAAGACCACAGTAGTTATGAATGTATGGTGTTCCGATAGAAAAGGTTATAAATGAAAAGAAACTGTGAAAGTTAGGTTCTCTTAATGAAGGACACGAGCAATGACGGGCTCCACCTTGAAATGGTTGAGTCAGTCAATTGTGTTTTTCAAGTAAATCTATGCTTCCTTAGTATGCCAATAAAGTTCAGGATGACATTAGCTTTTCATTCAAATTTTTTTCATTATCGCAGCAATGCAGTTTATATTTTGATAACTTATTGCGTACTTATTCATATTTCCCTTGCTGCAGCTCTCCTGTGGTTTTCATCACAACATTTGTAACGTTGTTTGCGCTGGTAATTGCCATAACAAAAGATCTTCCAGATGTTGAGGGGGATCGCAAGTGAGTTTTTTAATGCTGTAGATCTATAATCTATTTATCTCAATCAGCTGACTTGCAGATACCGTGCCTTTTTTCCCCCTATGATAAAACAGTATTTTCTTTTAACTGGGGTGAATCCTGTGCATTGCATAAAGTTTGAAAAACAAGTCATTATTTGTGAGCCTTGTGTAGTGTGATTTGTTAGAGCTTTTATATTATATATAGATATGTATTATATTAGGTGTACATGCACGTGTGTGTATTTAATGCATATTCACTCTGTGAGTAATTTCATATTTCATCTGATGATGAATTGAATGTAATAACTATTTTAGGTATCAGATCTCAACCTTTGCTACTAAACTAGGAGTTCGTAATATTGCTTTCCTTGGTTCTGGAATTTTGCTGATGAACTATATCGTTTCCATACTGGCAGCAATATATTTACCACAGGTGAATACAAACTTGCGTTATTTACCAGTCACTTGCATTAAGTTATTTATATTGTCTTCCATGAAAACAAAACCATGTGTAAAGTTGGCCACATGTTACAGGCTTTCAGGCGCTGGCTGTTGATACCAGCTCATTTGTTATTTGCATCAAGCCTGGTTTTTCAGGTTTGTTTCTTTGGGTTCATAACTTTTGTGGCTGTCATTATTGTCCAGGTGGATTTTCAGGCATGCTTCACGCTGTTTCTTTTTATTTTATATTCTTGATTTTGCTCTTCCCCTTTATTATATAAATCCATAGGCCAAACAAAGTATGCTTCTTCTTTTTTCTTTTGCCCCGTTTATACTTGTTTACAGAAAGTGGTTACTGATATATTTCATATTGTGGGTATTCAACTGAATATATTTAGGCATATGTCAAGTTCTTAAAGAATGTTATCACAATTTGGAAGTGCTTCTTCCTTTAACTTTCCATTTTTTTTCCCTTTTAAGCCGTGTTTGTTCTGAGAGAAAATCTGCTTGTTTTGCCAGAAAGGAAAATTTTCTTCCCAGAATTTTTCTGCCATCCAAAATTTTTTTCTTTTCAAAGGAAGATTTTTCTTTGAAAAAAAAAAAAAAGAAGTATGGAAAGCGTTTATATTGTATCGACAACTAGCTATTATGACAGCTTACTACCATACGTTCATACACTTCATGTTTAAACATGCAAGTACCCATGCACATATGCAAGGATATAGAAACACTCTGCATTCGTATGAAAGCTAATTGCACATACATATATAAACATGCAACTACACCCCTTTTGTTCACATGGCATTACACTCATTCAAACACACACACAAGTACACATATACACCCACATGTTAGTACAAATGCATACATATCTACACTTGTATGGTCACACATGTAAACATGCCAAATATATACAAACTAGCATGCAAATGGGTACGCTCTTGTATGGATGGGCACATGTGTTGGGTGCTCAAAATAATAAAAGGACGCGATGAGAATAAATCTATCAAGATAATATAGAACAAGATTCTTGTTCTATACTTCTCTCAATAGTCACGCTTAGGAGAATTTTCAAAGGGTTTGAAAGACTGTTTTATTAATTTTTTGATATCCTAGCTTTTGAGTTGCTAGTTCTATTTATGATGCTAAATATAATTTAAAATAATAAATAAAATCTAGATAACAAGATCCATAAATAGACTCTCCTAAAATCTAAAATATTGAATAAAATCTAAATAGATAAAATATTGAAACTGAATAAGATTTAAAGAATCTTAATAACTAACTAAAATCTGAAAAAATATCTAAAAACTAAATAAAATACTAAATCAAATAAAAAATGAAATCTAAATCAAATAAAAATGAAATCAATCCTAATTTATCTTTTGTCGCTTCCTTCTTGAATAAATCTGAATTTTATCTGGGATCTTATTATCATTACCCCCTTGAAAACTTAACTTGTCCTCAAGTTGAAAAGAAGGGAATTGAGCATGCAATAGGTCGTAGTCCTCCCAGCTTGCCTCTTCCACAGGTCACTTGTGCCGTTCCACTAAGAGTTCAAGTGAATGATGACAAGTTTGTCGATGATCTAAGACTCAGTGAGGCCTTACGTGTAACTCAAAATCAACTGATAGTGGTAAGGGAGCTGGTGTAAGTGGCGGATCCATCCCATGAGCTTGGCGCAATAGAGATACATGGAAAATAGGGTGAATACGAGCATCTTTTGGTAAATCTAATTCATAAGTTACTTTGCCAATCCTTCAAAGAATCTTGTAGGGCCTAAAAAACGAGGTAATAATTTTTCAAACTTTTGCTTGGTAAGGGATTGTTAACGAAAAGGCTGTATTCGCAACCACACAATATCGCCCACAGCATACTCGGCTTCTCTTCTATGCTTGTCAACACAAGCCTTCATCCGGTCCTGAGCCTTGCATAGATCATCCTTTAGAAGTCGGATCATTGCATGTTTGGTCTCAAGTTGATCTTCCAAGTCAGCTACAGGTGTTTATCCATTCATGTAAGGTAGTAGGGGAGGAGGATTTCTCCCGTATATCAGCTTGAAAGGTGAATGGTTGGTTGATGTATGATAACCAGTGTTGTATGAGTACTTTGCCCAACAAAGAAACTTGTGCCACGACTTAGGTTGCTCGTGTGCAAAATAGCACAAATACGCTTTAAGACAGTGGTTGACCACTTCTGTTTGACCATTTGTTTGGGGATGGTAAGTAGTACTAATCTTCAACTTGGTTTGGCTTAATTGGAATAATTCTTGCCAAGAGGAACTCATGAATATAGGGCCCATATCAGAGACGATCAAGTGAGGTACCCCATGTAGGCGGATAATTTCCTCACAAAAGACCGTGGCAACTTTCTTTGCTGTGTAAGGATGCGAAAGGGCCAGGAAATGGGCATACTTACTCAAATGATCCACTACTACTAAAATGACCTCAAACCTACTAGACTTTGGAAGACCATTGATAAAATCAAGTGAGATGTCCTCCTAAATGTGAGAGGGCATAGGTAAGGGTTGAAGAAGTTTCGTTGGTGCCAAAGTTTGATACTTATTTTGCTAACAAGTAACATAATGTCGTACATAGGCCTTCACATTTGTTTTCATTGCTGGCCAATAAAAATTCTGTGAGAGACATTTAAATGTTTTGAGAAACCCATCGTGTCCTCCAATAGTCGTAGAGTGAGCTTGGGCTAGTAACTTTGGTCGCAATTGTGATGAATAAGGGATGACTATTCTATGATCATAGAAAAGTTTGTTATTAACCGGATGGAATCTAGGTCGAGATGTTGGATTTTTTAGCAAATCTTGCATTATTTCATTAGTGAAGGGATCTAATGCCAATTCAGAGGAGAGGTCATGTAGCTTAGATGCGAAGGGGATTGCCAGTTGAAAAAAAATCAGCATGTTGTGGTCATCTTGACAATACATCGGCCCCTTTATTTTCCATTCTTGCCTTATGGATAATAGTGAAATTAAATGGTAAGAGTTTGATGATCAACCTTTGTTGGGTGTTGGTGGTGAAACGCTATTGTAGTAAATATTGGAGATTGGCATGATTGGTTTTGACAAAGAAATGCCTTCCGAGTAGGTAATGGCGCCATTTTTGTACTGCAAGCACTAACGCAAGGAGTTTACAATCGTAAGTGGACTTGAAGCGGTTAGAGAAAGAAAACCTTTTATTGAAGTAAGTAATAGGATGGTTGTTTTGCACCAGTATAGCTTCAATCCCTTCTGTGGATGCATCGCATTCAATTGTAAATTCCTCCTCAAAATTTGGCAATTGTAAGACAGGTGCCATCATCAATGCAAGTTTAAGGCGATTAAAGGCTTTCTGAGCTGGTTCAGACTAGAAGGCATCCTTCTTAGTCAACTCAGTGAAGAGTTGCACAATAATCCTGAAATTCTTCACAAAACATCGGTAATGTCCTGCAAGGCCTAAAAACCTGCGTAACTCTTTTACATTTTTTGGAATAGGCCATTCTCGTACTGCCTTCAGCTTTTCATCTTCCACTTCAACTCCCTAGGCAGAAATTTTGTGCCCTAAAAAGGGAACCCTTGGCCTCCCAATGAAGCATTTTTTTAAATTAACACAGAACACATTTTTTTGTAGTGTCTGTAAGACGATTTGCAATTGATCTTGGTGTTGTTGGAAAGAGGAACTGTAGATCAAAATATCATCAAAAAAGACCAAATAAATTGTTCATAGTTGCTTGAAAAGTGGCTGGAGCATTAGTTAAGCTGAAGGGCATGATTGTGAATTCATAGTACCCAAAGTAGTTTGAAATGCCGTTTTGTAAATATCATCAGGTGACATCCTAATTTGGTGGTATCCTGATCGCAAATCCAATTTGGAGAAATAAACTGCCCTGTGTAACTCATCAATGTTGGGGATTGGATATTTGTCTAGAATCGTGATGCTATTCAATTTTCGATAATCTACGCAAAGACGCCATGAATCATCCTTTTTTGTAACCAATAATACTGGGCTGGCAAATAGACTGGAATTAGGCTGAATAAACCCCTTTTGTAGTAATTCTTTGAGTTGCTTCTCAATCTCAATTTTTTGATAATGAGGATACCTATATGGTCATAAATTTAGAGGGTTGCCCCTGGTAGTACGGGTGTAAATGGGTGGCCACCCACCCTTATCCGTTTATACCCGTTTGTGCCCATTTTTAAACGGGTACAAATGGGTATGGGCAGGTCTAGGCCACCCATTTTCTTAAGAAAAAAAAAAGAATAAAAACATATGCTTCTCATCCCGTTCTAAATTAACATAAGTACTTAAGTAGCATCATTCATAAAGTTTAAATATCTGGATAATACAAGGATAAATATTTTAACAAAAAATACTAAATAAATAAGGATCAATAATTCTAATTTCTAAAGTCATAACCCATTTAGCCTTATGGATCCTTATTCAATGATTGTTTTCTTCGGAGTCACTTGATACGGTAGAAGATTGAGCTATTGATTCCTCCTCTACAAAACAAATTAAGACAGCTAGATTAGTAAGTAATAATATATATATATATATATATATTATAAATCAAAATGAATATAAATCAAATAACTTATTCAGATTACCATCAACAGCACGTAAAGTCTCATCAAAATAATCAATATTAATCTCTTCCACCGGGGTGCATGATGTTGATGATAGCTAGTTTGAGTGCAAATGAGTGCCTCGACCATTGTTGAAGATAAAGAACTCCTGAAAGCATCTAGCATTCGACCCCTAATATTAAAAACAGATTCTGAAGACGCTCTGGAGATAGGTATAGCTAACAAATCACATGCAATCAAACCCAGAACTTTATACTTAGAAGAATTCACCTTCCACCATGCCAAAATGTCAAAATTATCATCACAAGCATCTACTAACTCTGCATTTAAATACCCTCCCACCTCTGAAATTGGTTTCTTCGAACGCTTACTCATTGTAATGGTTAAGAAATTTTGCATTATCATATCAATAATTTTTTTAGAAGATGGAGGAACTTGCTTCCCCCTACTACTGGCACTGCTATCCCCTACCTCTGTGCCAGTTCTAGATGGTTCACTCCCACTGATTGTAAGAGTTGCAGAGTACTCATCAAATAAGTGATGCAGGAGCCCTATAATCTTCTTTTTCAGCATTTCTCTTTTTGTGTAATCACTAATAAAATGCTTGAAAGCAACTTCAACATAAGAAAATTTGTATCTAGGGTCAAGAATCACAGCTATCACCAACAATGGATTCATGTTTTTTGCCTTTCCCCTAATACTTGTCATACTTACTTTGCATCCTTTCTACCATGTCACTCAACAAAGAATTGGATTCACCTCCAATTGAATCTAATCGTGTCTTGATTACAACTATATTTTGAAAACATGTGTTTGATGTGACATAATTTGATCCAGAAAAATGAAGAGCCATGTTGTAGAACAATTCTAAAAAGGTGAGAAATTCTTTTGCAACACTCCAGTCATAGGCATTAGGAGGTTTAACTGTACCTCCATCACCATCATAATCACCAAGTTCCTCTTCATCCTCCATTCCTATCCTATCATCCACATAGCTTAAGCTTAAAGACAGCTTAACTTTTTTTTTTTGAAATAGTTCTTGTAATCTTGATCTTCATCCTCCATCCTATCAAAGACCTTAGTGAACTTAATGGCATTTTGCAACATAAGATATGTTGAATTCCACCTATTAAGATGAGCCAAAAACAAATGTTAAGAAAAATTACATATCACAATGAAAACAATCACAATGTAACAATAATGTAAATTTTCTAGTTGGACAATCCATGCTAAGTAGACTCTCTGAAACAAACAATGCAACAATCCATGCTAAGCCTGCATGTGAAAGATCTAACAAACTTGATTGCATGCTGAATGAGTTCAATAGATTGATTCATATGTTTAAGGCCCTCTAAAATAATTAAATTTAAAATATGAGCAGTACACTGCATCTACAAGAACTTCACATGCTAGACCTCCTAAATCTTCTAATTTTTTTTTTAAAAGCACAACAGCAGAATCATTAGAAGAAGTATTATCAACTGTAATGGCAAATACTTTCTCAATACCCTAATAGAATAAGCATCCTTCAATTTCATTGCCAATGGTATCCCCTTTATGGTTTTCAACCACACAAAAATTTAAAATTCATTTATGTAATGTCCATTTCTCTTCAATTTAATGAGCTGTTAGACACATATAGTTGGAATTTGTATTGAAGTCTAACAATCTGTGGTGAGGGACACACAAACTTTAGATTTCTTAAAATACCTTTTCAAATGTTTAGCTTCTTCTAGATATATCTTGTAGTACTACTTAGCCATGGTGGTGGTATGGGAAGGGCTTGTAAATCTCGGTTCAAGCACTACCAACATTTTTCTAAAACTTTGCCCTTTCACAACTCGAAATGGCATCTCATCCAAGGTGATAAATTCAGCAGTTGCTTTTTTGCATCGTTATGCATTATACGGCTGATGAGTCATTGATTTACCAAAAGAAGTAGAGAACAAGGATTGTCCTGCCTTGGCTTTGTTTGGCCTCTTCAGGCAAGAATCAAAATGTCGCCAAAGGTTCTTAGTCCCAGTTTTAGAAGAAGGGTTAGCAAAATTCTTTCCGCAATAGTTGCATTTGGCCCTATGCTCACCTTTATTATTTATAAACTTTTCATAATGATTCCACATTTCAGTTGTTGCACTCCTCTTTCGTGTGGAGGGAGGCACTTCTTCAGCTTAGGTAGCTTTAGATTCAGTGGGTGTTGGGATGGTGGTGGTAGCTTTAGACTCATGTTCCCTTTTAGTAGCGTGCACATTTTTCATAATTAATTTGAAAATAAAAATTATACAACAGCCAAACCAAACCAATCACAAACCCATTTGGTCTATGGCACAACACATTAACTAAACTATAAACAAAATTACAAGTTCACAACAATATAGGTAGATTCTAAACAGTAATGGCATTATGGCATAAGCACTCCCCTTCAACCAACCTATAAAATGGTTCAATTTGATTACACTATGGCTTGTGGATCAGCCAGGCTTCGATGAGAAAAGGGGGAGAAAACAATCCCAGCACAATTTTTTTAAAAGTGTATGACAAGTAAATTTAATTTCAATTACCACAAATTATCATTGACAAGCAAATCATTCAATTTGAAGATTACAACAAATCATCATGGTTACATTGTTGGTTTTGTCTTAGATTACTAAGATATGCATTATGGTGAAATACTTAAATATAAACAAGAATTACATTTAAATTCTCCAACAGTTATAGACAAATGCAAAATGTTGTTTATTTCACAGCAACTCAACATGTAGACCACATAGCAACTCAACATGTAAACCAAAGACAATTGATACATAGTAGCATTCAAAGAATTCATCGTCACTAAACATTAATTACTTCATCATTAGCCAAAGTCATTAATTACAAAATGCTTTTAGACTCTACAAAAAATTGATAAAAGACAAGAACAGGATTATACAGAAAATTGTGGAGGGAGTAAGCAAGAGCAATAACCTTAGATTCTGGGATGAGAAGAAGGTAGCTAACTAGCTGGTGCATGTGATGGTGTAAGGAGCTGTTCAACTAGATGCAACTTGTAAGTGCAATAGTGCGTGGTTGCGTGGTGCGACTGCTACAAATGAGATCAATGACAGAGGTGATAGAATCTCAAGCTGAAGCTGAAGTTGACTTGGTGATGGCCGAATAGGGGAATGGTCTAGTCACGCACTGAGTGAACAGTGAGCGTGAACAGAGTGAGTGAAGGTCGAAGCCTCGAAGGCAACAGTGGTGATTGGTGAAGGGCAAAGATGAAAGAGCTCAGGCAGTCGCAGCTCAATACTTAGGCAGCTGCAGCTTTGCCGCTCATGATCACTGTAACACACCAAAATTTTTTTAAAAAAATAATTTAACTCAACCATAGTTGGGTTATAGCCACCCAACACATTTTTATATCAATAATTTCAATATAAAATATTTTATAATTGGCTTCAACTCACACACTATAACATTTCAGATAAGTTTTTACCTCCCACATGCCATTAGGCTAAATCACATTTGTCCATCCTTATACTCCCAACAAGTAAACTAAATCACATTTGTCCATCCTTATACTCCCAACAAGTAAAATAAGCAATTTAGTCAATTTTCAACACAAGCCAGTTATTTGGCCTTATAATCATGCCATTTTAACCAATTTAAAGTAAACCAAATATTAAAATTACAGTAATTCAAATTGTACCAAAAATAAAAATAGTTTGAAAGGCATGATTACATTTATATATTCATATAATTGACAATAAACAAAAAGCCCTAATATTGACAATATAACACATTATAAATCATAAATTAAATACCCAAAAGAGACAGTGGATCTATACCACTAAGTCTCTGGGACTCCTTCACGTGTCACTCGTGGCTCTTCTCCTGAAAATTGTTAACCACATAATGAGACTCAAAAGTCCCAGTAACCAAAGCTAATTTATGATAGTGTATACAAACAGTTAAGTGTGTGCTTACTAAGTGAGAATTAAAAATAATATAATTCCAACAAATATAAAAAATATTACAATACACACAAACAACCATCCTTATATCCCTCTATTAACCTCGAGCAGTAGCCCTCACTCGGTGCTAAATTACCTGGCCAAAGGTAGATTAGCCCGAGCCCTTACAAGCTACCTATTGAGCTCCAATAGGGGCGTACCATGTGGCACATAAATACAACAATAATAGCAAGTCTCCCAACACCTCCCACAATAATTAAACAAATTCATAATAATATTGCACAATTATACAATATTACAAAATTCATAATTTTCTCAATAATCACCCAATTAACATGAAGTAACACTAATCACAAATTAAAAGCATGGTTACCTTGTGGCTTTTTCAATAAATTATTCCTTAAAATTTCTCTCTCACCACAATCTTCACCAGTAATACAATCTACAAATAACATATTATTTATAAATATTAGTTTCAATTTTTGAAACTAATAAAATAATTCTAATAATAGAATTAAAAATATAACATAATTCCTAATCTCAATCTTAATACAAATCTAGAGTTAATACTATTAAGTAAAATTTTTAACTCTTCTTTTAATTATCAATAAACATTAATAATCTAAAAATCAACTTCTAAACTAATTTTTATTATCAAAATTTTCTTTTTATTTCATAAATTCGTACCTAAAATATTCAAAAATTAAAAATTGAGTCTCTAGCTTAGAATCATAATCCTATAGCCATAATAATTCATTTCTCATCCCAAATAATCATCTAAACCTCAATAAATCAACATATATTTTCAGATCTAGTTTAGAATTTGATCCATAAGCCACAAATTCAAAGATCATCAACAAATTTATACTCGAGAACATTTATTATACTACTGACTACCTCAAAAACCATATTTATTCAACATAAATTCATCCCTCTTCAAGATTTTAAATTTTCTACCACTACAAACTCAGAAACCAAAGAAGAAGGATGACTAAGAAAAATTTTTAGAACACTTACTTAGTCTTGAAAAGCTTAAAATTACACCCTAAATATCCTATTAAAAACTCTTACCTTGAAAATTTAGATATTTCGCACCTGCGACTCGCGTTCTCTCCGCCTCAGCTCGCGCATAGGAAAAGAATTAAAGAAACGAAAGGAAACGGGTGAGTTTTTATAAAAATTCAGTGGGTCCCACATTTTTTTAATTATTTCTTCTTTCCTCTCTCTCCCTTTTTTTATTATTATTATTATATATACGTAATGATTGCAGCACGCGGCGCCGAAAGCAAACTCATTCTTCTTCTTCTTCTTCCCTTTTTTTTTTATTCACACCTTTTCTCTGTTTTTTTAATAATAATAATTTAATAATATTTTTAATTAATTAATTAATTAATAATAATTTTTTTTAAAAAAAATTTAATTTAGAATTATATCCTAAGTTAGATTTAATAATTATTTTCTACTAATTTGCTTACCTCTAAATATTTTTCAAAATTTCTATTAACCAAAATTAATTATTAAAATTTAAATTGGGATGTTACAATCACGAGTCACGAAAGGCTAGGGCACACAAGCACAATGCATACACTGGTCTGTAGGTCAGGGGTTTGGCGTCTAACAATGTTTGAGACTTGAGAGTTGAGATTGAGAGCACGGATGAGGGACCCCAAACACTTTTGGTTTGGGCTTGAGAGTTGAGAGTTGGGTCTTTTTTTTTTTTTTGCCTTACAGACCGCGTGACTGATAGCCCATCTCCACTTATCTTTTTTTTAAATAATAAATATAAACGGGCAGGTATGGACCACCCGAGGCTGTACCCATTAGCCGCCCATTTATTCACATACGAGTATATACCCGCCCGTACCTGTTTAACTTCCTTTGATGTTGGGTGTGGGTTGACCCATTTACCAACGGATTGGGCGGGTAAAATGAACACCCCTACCTGGTAGTAAGGGAATGGTATGTGAGTGATTTCTAAATGGTGGCAAGTGTGTGGGTTCTTCAAAAACATATGGGAATGCTGTAAATAGAGGTTTCAAGTTGAATTATTGAAAAGGTTTGGAGTCAGCGAAAGCTTGCATTGAATTAAATTGGGCACCTCTAGTAGGATTGGGGACTCTTTGTAGCTTATACCTTTTACCGTTTACCGAAAAAATCATAAAGAGTTTATTCCAATTAGCCTGCATCGTATTGAGTGATGTTAACCATTTAATACCTAGAACTAGATCAGCCCCTTCAAGTGTAAAGGGGAAAAAAAATCTTCCTTGATGGTTATCCCAGTAAGTTGGACTTCAACCCCTTTACATATATGGTTGCAGCGAACTATGCTACTATCACCAATTTGGACCCCAAAAGAGGACATGGACTGGGTTGGCAGATGAATTTCTTGCACTAATGAATATGAAATAAAATTGTGAGCGGATCCACTATCCACTAATAAAAGGACCTCATGTCTCTCTAATGTCCCTTTTAACTTCATCGCAGACCCATTATTACTTCCCAAAATAGCATTTAAAGATATTTCGGCCTGATATTCCTGCATCGTCCCTGTTTGTTTGATGCCACACAAATATCCATCTGGGTTTTGGTATTTTGGTGGCCCAAAGTTCTCTTGTAGCGATTTAACAAGCTCTTCCCAGTACAGAATGGCTCGCTCATTATTAACCCAAGCGAATAAATCTAACGCCTCTCCTTCTAAAGACATAGATGCAGTATCCACCTTTTGCTCTTCAGGTGTTATAGTATCTATTTTTTTTTTAATACCCAACCTCGTGGGTCTCTTTCGTTGAATTTTGGGAAGTCAATTTTTGTGTAAGGAAATCTCTTGCATTTGTAATTCTCTTGGTCATTGTCACTTTCTTCTTCTTCTTCTTCATAATAGTGCTTGCAATGCGTATCTTTAGACTTCTTGTCTTTATTGATGGTAAATGCTTCACGTGCCTCTGCCTTCTCTTTTAATAAATCAAGAGTTTCAAGTTTCTGAGCAATTGTGGCTGAATGATTTGATGCGAGTGTGTTGGGATTTTCTAGGTCATTATTGGATGTGTTGTCAGATGGGTGGGTATCTTGGCTAGTACGAGTGGTAACTATGGCTTTGATGCCAAATTGTTAGGTGCTCAAAATAATATAAGGAAATGATGAGAATAAATCTATCAAGATGATATAGAGTAAGAATTTCACTCTATACTTCACTTAATAGCCATGCTTAGGAGAATCTCCAAAGGGTTTGAAAGACTGTTTTATTAATTTTCTGATATCCTAGCTTTTGAATTGCCAGTCATATTTATAATGCTAAATACTATTTAAAATAATAAATAAAATCTAGATAACAAGATCACTAAATAAACTCTTGTAAATCTAAATAGATAAAATACTGAATCTAAATAAAATTTAAAGAATCTTATAACTAACTAAAATCTGAAGAAATATCTAAAACTAAATACAATACTAAATCAAATAAAAATGAAATCAATTCTAATTTATCTTTTGTTGCTTTCTTCTTGAATAAATCTGAATTTTATCCGGGATCTTATCAACATGCCTACATGCATGTGCATATGCAAGCAGACACAACATGCCTACATGCCTATATGCATGTTGCAGGCTTATGCATACATATATACATGAAGACATGCCCCCTTGTGTTGTGTAACCATTTGCTTGGCCACCATCTACCATTTCCCACCCTTTTGTTTTCATGCAACCCAACCAAAAAAAAAAAAAAAATTGAGGAAAAACTTTTATTATAACAAACAGCAGAAAATTTTGTTGTAGAATTGAGTTTAGGAAGAAAAAAATCTCTTAAAGGATGTCATTTTCCTGTAACATAACCTTAACGAAAGAAGACTTGTTAAGACTTGACAGAGAAGAGGAATGATATCACAAGAGGATGAGGAATCCTCCTAGAACAATGATAATTTGACAAAAAAGAAAACAGAAGCATTGGCTTAAGATATTACTTCAATCCCTTTGCGTGTTTGATATGTAAACCCTTTTGAAATCCCCTGAGCTGAATCCCGCATTACACTCAAACCAAATGAACCGTTATACAATTAAAGGAGCTCAACTCCAGCACCTTTTATACCCCTTCCTGAACTCAAAACCTTTCAACTAAATGGAGGAAAGTTCCAGGGGACCTACATTTTACTTTTCAAGTTTGTAGTTCTTTGTAAGGACACATTTAGTTTTTCCTGTCCATGCTGCCAAAACTTTTGACCTTTATTTTGGTCCTTTGTGGATAATCGTTGATTAACTACTGACCGAATGTTTTAGAAGAGATGGACATAAACAAACAAGAAAAAGAAGGAAGAGATTCCCGAATTCTTTTCCCTCCATTATATCCTTCAGTAGAAAGCAACTTGCTTTTAAGTTTGCAATACTGGAAGTTGGCATGCAATATATTTTAGTGCTATATGGACTTCAAGTCCTTGGTGATATCACTAGAACCTGCTGTGGTTGAAATTTTCGTGAAAATGACATTGATTAGAATGCATTCACTTTTGGTAGTTCTTACTAATGTATGCTAATCGGAACCTAAATGTCTGTGAAAGCTTATTGTCTGGTGTTTTATTATACTCTTTTTTCCCTATGAAACTCAGGCGCACACAAAATATGAAATTACTTAATTGTCATAACAGATTTTTCTTCTTCTTATATTTCAGACTTGGGTATTAGAACAAGCTAATTATACCAAGGTAACAGTTCTCGCCGTTTGCCTTGAAAATAATTGTAGTCGTTTTTCCAATACATTCATCATGTTAGTCCAATACACTTAGAATGAAGTGGTAAAACTTTCAAAATCTGGATCTTTCTCTCCATCTTTTGTAACATCATGAATTGTTTTCTGCAGGAAGGAATTTCAGGGTTCTATCGATTTATATGGAATCTTTTTTATGCTGAATATGCCTTATTTCCGTTCATCTAACGAATGCTGTACATTTGGTGTCGGGAGATAAGTATGCTGGCATTGTTAGATAATATTTTGTTGTTGTATCAAGTAAATGTTTTTTTTTTTTTTAGCCTTTTGGTAGTTATGATTCACTACAACATCTTGTAATAAGACGTAATGCCATAGGAACTCTGCCCTAAGCTTAAAATTTATGTTGATGCATGCCCAAATATACTGATTGGACATATCAGTAATTCATCCTATAGATCTTTACAAATGGTCATAATACGCGTTCCTTAACCTGGTATACTGAACACCTTCAGTGACCAATCGATCATCTAAAGAGGACATCAGTTGTCACTATAGCCGACACATTTCACATTCGGCTACCGTATAGGAGTCTTTTGCGCTTCTAATTTCCACCTAGTTATCCTCACAGGAGTGCGTTATTTCAAGGATGGATCAAAAGGGCTTAACCACCCTCTTAGAAAGTTTTGGCACAACTATCTTGCTAGTTCATTGATTTCGACGATGCCTTCTTTTTCTTTTTCCATTTGGAATCAGAGCTTGCAAAATTCTTCTGGTTCTTGTACCCGCTACTCGACCTACGAAAACTTTTTGGGTAGGAGAACAGCCATCGGAAGCATTGCGGAGTGTGGACGAACGTCAGTTTGGTTTTCTGGACTCCAAGAGAAGCGCAGGATCACTCAGTTTGACCTTCACTGTATACTGCCAGTTGATTGGCTTGCTGTACAAAACACTGCCCCTACCTGAAGAAAATGATCGGCTAGGGTGAATAAAGCTATGGTTTTTGGGCGAAACGTGAGATTGAAGGGACCCTGGGAGATGGAAATGGAGAAAGAGATCTAGTCCTTGGAGACAAGTTTTGATGTTCCAGAATTCGAAATTGTAGTTCTGAAGGGTAGTCTCTCATGCAACCAATCCTCGGGCCAGCACCTGTTGTCCATTTGGTAGATAATTGATGGGCCAACTGATATGACATCATGGATTTGTGTAAATCTATCCTCTTGATTATTTTGTCTCTCGGAATAGGATCCTTATCACCTTCCCCTTGATCTTCAACAAACAAGTTCGATTTAGAAACCGTGAATTCTGACTCATCAATGTATGATTCTTCTGCCGTCTCATCTTCTGCTGTCTCATAACCAGCTGATAAGGAATCTGGAGCCAAAAAACAAACACTTGACGGATATGATTGTTGCCTCCCAAATATGTCTGATACATTGTCTCGTCTTGTTATTTCGAGTGTGGATAATTTTGACCTGACTCCTCCAGACAATCTTGACAAGGGCGGATGGGAATTGCACATGGCATTATAATCCTCATTTCTCAAGTCAGATATCACCTTAGCTGCAGTGCCAGAACTTCCGGGATCATTGTCGTGAGGCAACTCTGCCAATGAAGAATTGCCTCGGGAGATGAGATCCTTTTCCTCCCGGGTCATTTCTCCTGCGTCATCTATAGGGTTTTCCTGGATTTAACATAAAAAAGGAAGTGAGGAACTTGCCTTCAATTGTTCTCCTGTTTTGTATTGAAATGTCTTTTTCTTTACATCTGACGAAGGCTCTAGTCAAGTTCCTAAGCAGAATAGCATGGCCAGCAGCCATCTCCGTTTTGGCAGAGGATATCTTATACGGAAACAAGATCTCGTTTCTTTTACCTCTACATCTGTAAGATCCACGCCGTGTTCTTTGAGGAATGACAAGAATGCCTGAAAATTTTCTTCTGTCGGAAGATAATGACCACTGTGAGCCCAAACAGCCTTCGGAGTGAAGAAATATTAATGTCAGCATAACGAACAGAGTTAAATAGGAAAGGAATGCAGGGAAATCAGTCTAATAGTCTATTCCAGAAATCTTATGTTTTTTCCTATTCGTACTTTAATGACACCACCTTCCACCACCAATCTTCCGGCAGACGAAGTGGCTCCCCCTGCCAGGAAACTTGAATGTTGAAATTTGCCCTTAATCTTCTGTCCAACATATAAAGTTTTGGATGTGCCGAGCACAAAAATCCACTTAGCATCTCCTGTAGTTTCAACAAGTTTCCCACTCTGCTTGTAGAAGAGTCGCCCATTCTCTATCACGACTTCATAAGCTTTTCTTTCCACCTTAACAACAAAAAATATAAAATTTTGTGTTACCATGTTGCTTGACAACTGAGCTACCCACAAGTTATGGGATTTTACTTTAACTCTGGCCTTCTTACGAAATAGTGTATGACCAATTCCTCTCCATCTCTGGCTGGGGTTAGACGAGATTGATATTCTCAATGAAACATTTAATGAGATGTCAAAGGACAAGAAAACTTACTGGACCCAGATATCTGATGCATTGCAGTTGAAGCTTTGATCTTGGGCACCTTTCGTGATTGATTTCCTTGCCTTCTCCAATATCAAGCCTGCATTTTGAAGTTTAATTAATTTACATCAATCATTTAGTATGATTGTTTCCCCTGCTTTCGGGACCAGTGTATGCTTACCAATAGAAGAAAGGTTGACCACTGCCACAACGGAGCCATCTGGCATAGTAAAATTGAAGATTATGGCCATAACGATGCCGAGGATCAATCTGACATTGAAAGAGTAGCAAGTAGTCAGAAAAACTAACATTTTAATTATTTTGCACTGCTTTAGCTGCGAGACTCACTGCTTCTAGCCAGTGCTGTAAAGCAAGTTTACGGGCCTTCCCGTCCTTTGATAACCCCTTTCCGACCTGCCAAATAATAAAAAGAGAACCTCAGCAGCTCATAAAACGTAAATGACAATAGGACACGTCAACGTTATGATTCAAAAGTTACTTTGGCAGCTCTCGTTCTTGCCCTTGACCAACGGGAATGAGCAGTCTCTGGCTTATCGATGTCAAAAAAAGATACTGAACTCCGCCTTAGCTCAGCAAAATCCAACACCTTCCACCTGTAAGGGTTTTATTTGAATTTAAAACAAATTTTTACAGAGAATGAGGGATATAGGAATATGATTTTTTTTTTACAATTTTTTAATCTTAAAATTTGACGGTTAACTACACTCCTTCGATATCGTTCTAAGTAAAAACTCTAAAGTCTGAAAATGTAAAAGGCTAATGATTTCTTAAATATGAGATTCTACCCCCACCATTATAAATAAAATTCTTAAACAATGCGCTCAGATCAAGGAGAATAATAGGGCTTTTTTTTTTCGGTTTTACCTTGAAAGGAGACTAATAAAGCTAAAGTATGTCTATTTGAGAAGGCAAATGATAAATACTAACCATCTCTGCTCTGCAAGAACTGCACAATCTGCTAGCCGCCTCCTAGTTCGGAAACTTTTGTAAACTTTCTGCAATTTGGTTGCTGCTTCGTCTCTTGGCGTAGCATAGGGAGTCTGTGGCAAAGGTGAGTGGAGCATGCTGTCGGAGAAGTGATTAGTTGATATTGACAGATTATCAAATTTTTCTTCATTCTTTATGCTTATTTATTTACATGAGATGTCATTCTCCACATCTCCTCTGGGACTATTGAAAGAAAAAACAGCCTTTAACTCCCGCCCCTTTAAGTTAAGAGCGCTTTCAAGTATCATCTTCTAACGATTTGATTTCTCAGTGACTGTTACTGAGACACTGCCTTTGACTCTTATTGATATCTCCCTGCCCAAAAATTTTATTTTCAGAGAATAGCTTCCAAGGAGGGACTATTAACCATTTATATCAGAAAATGGTCCGGAAAAAGTCTAATTCCCCAAATTAACAAGTTTTATAAACAAAATGTATGCTTATAAAAAAAGAAAAACAAAAAGGTCGGAACACGCATCAAACTTTGGCACTATGGCTATTATTAGATGGAATCTTCACCAACAAAAGGATGTGCCAGACATCCAGGTAAATTACTGATGGTTTGCGAAAAAGGAAGCAAATTGCTCCATAGATAAAACTCAGTTTAATAAAAAAACTTTGCTTTCAGACAATGCCAGACAAAATGTAAAGTGCATGTGCATGAAAGATGTGGTTAAAGAAGATTATTGAAAAGGTATGGAGCACTTGTAAGATTCTTCCGTCTCAAAAATATGGATTTTGACGTCTCGAACTCACTAATGGAGCAATCACTGAAGCACAATGAAGTTATTTTTCTGAAGTTCAAGCAGTGTTGTTATTTTCTTAGACACACTTTTAATCATTTCAGCTGATTTTAAAATATAGAGAAGAAAGCGTGCTGATTGCTAATAGAGATTGTAGGAAACTTACATTTCAGTCAATGCACTGAAAGGAAACTAGGTTTGATTACCATTGCCTTTATTACGTAAAACTTGATTTCAAAAACTCATACAGAAACTTCTCGGTTATTTCAGGCAGATAGGAAAGCTAAAACCAGCATCGTAATAGATTCTATAAAATCCAATTATGCACTGGAAGCAAGTAAACGATCAAATCTAAAAGAATTACGCGCGCGCGCATGTTTTAAGCATTTCGAGAGAAGCAGGGTCACGAGACAATGCCATGATCGGAGTAATTATTTGATTTATTCCTCTGAGAACGTCTCCTTGAATCAGTTATAATTTTTTATACATACATTTCAAATTTTAACCTCAAATCATTTTAACATATTCCTGAAATTTTAGCATGGCTCAAAAATTAATGATCTGGAAACAAACATTGAGTTTTTATAGTAGAGGAATGAACAAGAGGAAGGGTTTGCGATTGACGAGCCTACCTTATCCTGTGATTGTGACACCGGACAAGAAGAAAGGCTTCAAAGCGAGGTTGGGCAGTGGCAGGAAGAGCCAACAAAAAGTATAGAGAGAGAGAAAACGAAGAGAAGCAGAAGAAATGAGAGAGAGAGAGAGCGAACAATGAGGAAGATGAAGAGATTGATCGGCCTCTTATCTTCAGAGGCTCTGAAGGTTAATTACAGGGTGGCTCCCTTCAAGCTTTTGTAGAGTGCAGTGTCCGATGCCCAACACGTTGGCCCTCTACTATTCTTAGGAGGTGAATGTCATATTGAACGAAAAAACGTTTTCCCTTTACAATGTAAACTTACCCAAAAAAAAAAAAAAATTGTAATTACAGATAAACAAAAATAATTAATAATTAATTGAAAACAAGTTGTTAAGAGTTACTCTTCCCGTTTCAAAACACGTCTTTCAAAATTTTTGCACTCATATTAAGAAATATAATTATTTTATTAAAATATTGATCACATTGTCAAGTTAATGCATTAAAAAAAGGATATAATGATCACGTATTAAGAAATATTGATCACATTGTCAATTTTACTCATAATTTAATGCATCAAAATAGTTTTAGATTATTCATATAATTAAGGAGTAATGAGAAAAAAAATATAAATGTTATGAAAGTATTGACATTATGAAATCGAAGGAGTAATAATTATACATACTTGATTGTTTTTATATAGCTCTTATCAATATCAATATGCAGGTAAAAAATCAATATCAACGCGTTATATATAAAGGTATAATAGCTAGATAAATACCTACTTTATTATTTGTTAGTGTTAATATGTTTGTTAGTTTGCTAATCCGTTTTGTTAATATAAATGCAGGTAAAAATTATGAATCTACATGGAAGTGCGTGAAGTTAAAACTAGCTAGGTAAAACAATTTTGTTTCGTTGAAAGTTAGGTAAATTTCATTTAATTAAATTCAAGTTTTCTTTTAATCGTTTCCTCATTTCTTCATTTTGTTGCGTTTTATTTGTTTTGTCGGGTAAATTGACCTTCTTTTTTTTTTTAAGTTTTTTTTATAACTTTTTTTGCCACCTTATCTTGTCATTGCAATTCAGTCCCGAGGTTACTAGTGGGCCTTATATTTGATGAAGATATGGGCTCATTGGACCCCTGTATGTCGGCAACGGATTGGTTTTGTTGGATGTTTGAGCAAGTTGCAGCCGGTTCATTGGACCCTTAATGGTTTCAATTGCCCAAAATTCAACCTAATTCTAAAACCCAACCCTTAAATGCAAGGTTTAGAGCTATACCCGTAAGTTCTCTTTTTTAAAAAATAAAATCTAACATTTGAGTTTAACAAAAATTTAAAAGTCTAAATTTAACATAAAATAAATTAAAATCTCACATAAAATTCAATAAAAATTTAAAAGTTTGAATTTAAGATGAAGATTTATAAATCTAAATTCTCATAATTAATCTTAAGATCAAAATTCACCACACCTCAAAAATATCAATTGAACAAACTTAAAATGATAATAGCACTATCAAGAGATCACTATTAAATTGGTCCCTCTAATAAACAAGTCAAAATACAATGATTGAGAAGGAGATAATATAGTGACTTTGTGTGAATGCAAAAACTAAATGCGAGAGGTGAGAAGGAGAGTAGAATCTAGTTCGTTAGAGAGACGAGATGCAAGATGGTGAGAGAGAGACGAGGAACAAGAGGCATGAGATTGAGTGGTTGAATGGCTATGGCTAAGGGCATGAGGTAGTGAGGGAGATATGAGTAAGGAGAAGTAAGAGGTGATCACAGGGTTCAAAAAGTTGAGTGATTAAAAATTTGATGTTTAGCAATAGAGTCTCTTCTTCAAACCAATCAAATGCAATAAAAATTTTAAAAAAATAATAATAAAATAACAGGGCTTGAAGGGCTGTCCAAGTCTAAACCTTTTTTTACAGGATTTATTTCCTTAAGCTTGGTTATTTTAAAAAAAATAATTTTAAAAGCTTAAATCCTTATTTAAATAGAGCATCTAAATCTAATCCTTATTCCTGACTTTATCCAAAAACAAGTTACTGTCTTATAGAGGAATTAGGTGCGTTACTCTCTGCACAAATTAATGTTGAGATAGGTTATATTGTTAATAACTTGTCAATAATATAAATTCTTTTTATAAATATGCGAAGATTTCTTATTTTAAAATATATGAATCATTCTCTATCTTTCTTCAGTTTTTATGAAATCGCTAGCACAAATTTTGCATTTGCTAACGTATGGAATCTTTAGCAGAGCTTCGATGCAACAAGTATTTACATGGCATCGAATGGTGGCATTTTTCATCAAACTTGAGTTTTACTTTGATATTGAAAGTATTTCTTGTAATATCCAATCCAATGCTATGATTTTGGTCAGCTTCACTAAATTGGCGGTGCTTTGTCAATGGATTTTAATCCGTCAAAAGCAAAACATAGCCATAGAAAAGGTATGCTACAGCCCACAGCAAGATTCCTACTTAGCTGCCACTTAGGTTTCATACACAAATTCCCAAGAACAAAATGGAGTTATTTGTAACACAGCAACACTCTGTCTGTTAGCACGTCAGTATTAAGATTAATTCATCCAAAAAAAAAAAAGATGCGGTATGCAAAGTAGCCAATGATGAAAATGCCCAACGTCACTCTAAAACTTTTGGGAATTAGAGAACAAATCCGATGGAAAAGGCTAGTTAACATAAAGGGAATATCTGTATGTATGTATGTATGTATGTATGTATGAATGATGGTAAAGCGTGCTAAATTAGAGTAATCGGAATGTATATAGGTTACTTGCAAAGTGAGACACCTCTTTAGCAAGTAAAGATTTAGTAAGAGTTCATTAGACAAGCTCTCAAATTTTGCCTTCAGCTTTTTATCTAATGAGTTTGGCGCACCAGAACTATCTCTCTTTTTTTTCACTGGCCTTTGCTTTTCCGTATCATCATCCTCTTTCAATGCACTGACCTCAGCTGGATCTGATAAATTTTAATTTCCACTGTGGATACCTAAATGCATCCTTCACTACCCTTGTCTTCTAATGTATCGTCTCCAACATTTGTTCTTTTCAGTATTATCGGCCTATGCCACTACCCTTATCTTCTAACGTATCCTCGTCTTGATTCTTTTAATCTTTAGCATCTGCGTCCTTGATGTTTCTCACAACAGCATCTTCATGTGCAGTAGTGACTTCAACTTTTTGTTTATGCACTTTTCATTTGGCTTTTGTGCTCTCTTCATTGCCCTCGGGTTTTAAACTACCATCTGCAGCATTCTTGCTCTTATTGTCGACATGTGCAGTATTCAAGTCGTTGACTTCTGCTTCCTTTAACGAATTTGCTCCCTTTGAAGTCTCTATGCTTTTTGCGTTGCCCTTATTGTTGCCATTATCTTCCTTATTGGTCCTATCCTCAACACTGTCCTGATTTATGAAGGCACGGACTTCTACTTTATCGGATGAATTTTTCATACTCGACATCTGTGTACTCTGCTCATCGTCCTTTTCCTTTGTGTAGCTATCTTCGTTCTTTTTGTCATTTTCTGCAGCATTTTCCATCTCAACAGTGATTTCAACTTCATTTGATGAGTTTTCCTCAATTGGCGTCTGTGTATTCTTTTCAGTGTCCTTTTCTTTGATATTACTATCTTCATTCACGGCATCATTTTTTGCCTCCACATTGCCTTCAGTTTTATCCGACGAATTTTCCTTACTTGATGTCTGTATGCTTTGTTGACTGTCATTTTCTTTTAGGCTACTGTCTCCATTTTCTGCATTATTACTTTCCTTGACATTACTATCTTCCTTCACGGCATCACCTTTTGCCTCCACAGTGACTTCAGTTTTATCCAATGGACTTTCCTCATTTGATGTCTGCATGCTTTGTTGACTGTCCTTTTCTTTTATGCTACTATCTCCATTCTCCGCATAATTCTCCGCGTCATTTTCTGTCTTCACAGTGATCACCAGAGGCTCTAGCTTTGAATCAAGATCCTTGACAACAGCAGTAAAAAATCTCACATCTCGAGCTTCTGCTAATCTGCTGTTTGATGATTCCTATAACAAGAGATTAAAAATCTGAATATAAAAGATGAGAAAGATATTGGCAAATCCCTATCTTCAAATAATATGGCGAAATACAGTTTTCGAAAGAAAGTAATATTGAGAACTTACAAATTCGTATCTTTATATGAGTATCTGAACCCTCAATTTAATCATATTAACTGCATGAGGATGTCAAATTCATTCTTTCCTACTCTCAGTAATGCCATTTTTCTCTGCCTAAAAAGCATTTTCTAATGATCACCTTCAAAGCTAACTAAATTTCGTTACCAAAGGTTTCAAAGTATATCAAACACTAGCCATAACCACTAAACAGACACTTACCTGCACAAGTTGATCCACTCGTGATTTAAGATCTTTTTCAGATGCTTCTTTGTAGATGCCTTTCAGAACGCAGAGGACATGAAAATGAAGCTCATCAGAACGATGTTTATCAACCAAACATTGTGCAATAGGGGTCCGACAACCCACAGCATAGAAAGGACAGTTCACAAGCTTCATGGGACATTTAGTTATGCAGTGTCTGTCCATCTCACGTCTCATAATGAGGTCTGGGCACTTCTGTTCACAAGGAATTATCTTGGAAGGACATTCTGAATCATGCTTTTCCAAATGACTTGCACAGAATCTAGCCTCACACCCTTGGTTATGACAGATGATAGGCCTAAAGCCGCAATTATGAGCGTGGTTGGAAAGTTCTTCCAAGGAGGTGAACTTCATGTCGCAATGAAACAAGTTCTTGAAGTCAACATTCTTAACTAAAGCTCCAGCAATTGCTTGTCTTCGCTCTAGTGTCCAAAACCCATTCATTTCCATCTCCTGAACGATATCATCTATTCTGTCTTCCCTTCTTTCACTTAGCAGCCAACCAGAAAAGCGACTGAAAAGATTCCTCTTTTCAATTGCAAAGTCATCCACAAAAACTGAAATGATCTCAAAAGGGTTATCCAGAAGTTCATTATCTGGCCCTCCTTCTAACACAACCAGCTCTGCAACAAAGGACTCGCTCCTCATGGTAAGGTACTCTATCATTTCCTTTCTCAAATCTGCAGCAACTGAACCAGGAGTGATGAAGAGACCTCCTGCTGTGTTATCAACACATGCCGTGGCTAACCCAGGAAGGAGTGCCTCAGCCACCTTGTGAACTATTTCTGTATCATAAAGATCACAATGGAACGCGGGACCACCTTCTTTCTCTTCCTCAATCTTCTTAGGTCCAAGGTCCACCTCTGTTGTAGGGCCTTCCAAGCTTGAGAGCTCCTGCAAATTGCAGCCACAGATTGTGATAAAAATTCCCAAGTGGTTCGTTAAGGATGGTAGCACTTCTTCCTAATATTATTCCATATAGTCAAGCCTTTGAAGTTGATGTGGGAAACATCGTTACATGCCCTCTCATATCTATGGAAATTGTTTTACACCTTCCACTTGGCAACTTTCCCGGTTCTGTGTGAGAGATAAGACAGATTTCACAATTGAAGATCCATTCAGCTGAAAAATTGAAAGATTTCACGGTGCGCCTTATGCTCAAGGATCAGAATTAGATCATATATGTGTCAAATGCGGTTGACTTTTTTTACCCATTTGTGAATTATGTTCAAACAGTCTTAGAGTGTGTCTCTAATTATAGCTTTGGAAAAGTTGAAATTTATTGATCGCGTGCATTTTCCAGATCCAGTTTATTATAAGATAAATTTTCTCATAGTTAAACGTAACTGAGATCTGGTTAAATCAAATCATATATGTCATTATAAAAGGTGAAAACAATCAAAACCAATGCAGTACTCAATTTCTCAACAAACAAAATTACTGGTAATGGAAAAAAAATTAAAAAACTTACTGCCATTGCTTTTGAGATTTAACACATCACTCGCTTCGTCCTAGAAATGGATGAAACCTTCAAAATTTTAGAAGTAAATCTCACAAAGAGTAAGAAAATGCAGGTGCAAAAAAGGGCAGAGGCTCTCATACAAGTTTTAGAGAAACATTGCGATGTATATGAGTGTATCCCTGTCAATGAAAGCCGACGCAGGAGAAAGATAGCAGCATCAGATATCGCTAATTTTAAGGTGCGAAGTCGAAGCTCCATACCTTTGTTCTATAGCTAACTGTTCTAACGGTCCCATATTGCTTTGGCAGGATCTCCGGCCACTTCATTGCTCGACCTGAAATCTCGTTTAGACCTATTAAACTTTTCAAGGCCATGCACCACCTTTTTTTTTTTTGGTTTTACATTAGGACATCGGATTTGGATTAGACTACGGCCCATTTATCGTTGAAATGGAAGTTCCAAATCCAATTGCGATCTGAAACATCCAAAATAGTTCGAATCCAAATTCGACGAAAATAATTATATTCACGTAATTGAGTTAACGGACCCAACTCTTACGAAAAACTCTTGGACTCCCTCCTCGTGTTATTGACATGAGGCAAAATATTTTGCGGGGTGAGGGAAATTGCCTTAAAATAAGATAAGGTTCAGACGCAAATAAAAAATAGCGTAAAATAAAGTTAAAATAATTAATTTATTTATTATCCTTTCAATTGCTAAATAATAATTTTTTTTGACAATTTTTTTTATCCTAACCTATTCCTTGACTCAGATATATATCATTTGAGAGTTTAATCCCACAACATTCCCCTTCAAGGGGAGGGTGAGGTGCAATTGAGCTGCAAGGCTCTTGCCAATTTGTTTTGACTATTAATTTGAAAGCAAGGTGAAATTAAAAAAATTATATTTTTTATGATTTAGAAGTTTTAGTTAATATTTTTTTAACAAGTATAAAATTAGTTAACTTTCCCATAAATTAAGGACTCTGAGTGTATTATTTAAATCTAACTTCTAGTTTTTTACCTGAAAAGTTGTTTTCAGGCCTACAGCGACAATCTCTTTTATTTTTTTCCCCCCCTACGATCTTGCGTTGGAGAGGATATTGTAATCACGTTAGTTTTCACTTTCCCTTTTTTCGGTTTTTGGAACTGAAGTCTCAACTTTTCATGAAAACATAAAAAGTGATATCATCAACAAAAATAAATAAATAAAATGCTATGGCTGAAACTTAACAAATTAATATCATATATGCATGAGAAAAACAAAACAAAATAATATCATCAAGAAAACACACTGCAAATTGTATAAAAAAAAAAATTACACTGCAAAGTTCTAAGTTTTGAAGCGAAGACCATTCTAATCCATACGTTTGTTCACTTTCACTCCATTATAATAACCTAAACATTTGAACATCAACATATATATATATATATATATATATATACGAGAAAAATATAATTCTTGGTCTTTACTCTCTCTGTTAAAAAATATGAAATATTTTTAACTGAATTTTATCCCCAAATTTTTTATATTTATCTCTATTTAATAAGATATTTCACCCTAAACTAAATGTAAAATTATTTATTTAATTTGGGCACTTTAAAAAAAAGATAATTATTACAACTTGAAAGGTTAAGAATTTTTTATATTTTTTAACATCTAATCTTTCAAATTTGAATGAAATGAGAATAATTTTATTAATGTTTTGTTATTAGTTCCTTTTCTTTGTTTTTGCTGCATTAGATCCCTATATTATTCTAATATGTTACATTAATCCCTTTATTTTTAAATATGCCCAAAATGATGAAGATATAGAGCTAACAGTATTATGTTATCTAACATGTAACCAATAGTATCAATTGAATGTTAAAATGAGAAAGAAAAAGACAAAGCAATCACAAAATACAAACTAATGAAGATTAATTAGCACAACAAATGAAACCAAAGTAAAAGTGAAGAGATGAGTTTGAAGTCTTGTAAACAGAAAGAGAATAAAACATAACTTTCAGTTGATGCCCAGTAAAATAATATTAGTTACACGTAAGGTAATTTAATATTACTAGTGTTACATCATCATCCCTTGGGTATATTTCAAAGTAGAGGAACTAACATTACAAACAAACAAAAAATAAGAATATGGAATAATGAAAAAAAGGATAAAAATCAATAACAAAACATTATAAATTCATAGGCACTAATCCTTCTGTTTTCCGATATAAATTCTGAATAACATTAGTTACTTATTGACTAGCTTTAGGCCTTTATCTGCCCATACACACTTGAATTTTCAATCTATCAGCTTTTGTAATATCTTCAACAACAGCAGCAGATCAGTAGATGTGTTGTGACTCGGTTGACATGGATTTGGCCGATAACAAACTTTATAAATCATATTCAATGTAACTTATTTCTTTCATTCCATTATAACACATCTAATATTACCAATTAAAACCTACCGCCAATGGCACAAAAAAAATCTGGTTGATCGTTAAAACCTGCAATTGATGCCCACCATTTATTAGACGACCCCACCAAAGTACCAAGTAATGACTTATGAGGCGTCGTTGGCGGCATCTTATAGCTACGGACCCGGCAATGTTCAGATTATGTCATTTGTAAATAAATTTGCCTATAGAAGGACACTTATCCTCTTGATCTTGTATAGTTGTCACGTTACTTGATGCTTCCCTTGCGGTGACTTCCACACTGGGATTATGGTCCCATGCATTCTACTGAGTAATTATATGTCTTGATGAGTCATGTCATTTTATTTTGAAAATTTTACTTTCAAATCTCAGGGAAGAAATTTAAATACAAAAAAGTCTTGTAAAATTACAAAATCATTTTAAAGTCTCGCATATTTACTAAAGTTGTCAATTACTTCTGTATAATTATTAGTGGAGTTATTTGATTGACAATAAAGCAGTGACAATAATCAACAACTATCCTGTAATAATTCGACAACTTGAATGAAGAAATATAAAACTTCAAAGTAAGTCTGTGATTTGATGAAACTTTTCTGTTGCTAGACTTGGGAGTGGTTTTTCTTTTATTTCCTCCTCCACTTCTCCAATAGAAGATAGCTAGCCTCAATTTATATATGCCCCGTTTCAGATTTATATATAAAAAAGAAGAAGCAGCAAAGACGTCCATGAAAAGAATTTAGCATACGTAAAGGACCAAGTTGTTGCAACAAATCAGGCTTGTGTTTGTGTAGCCCTTTGTCATGATTACGCTCATGACCTCAGGCTGCATCAGCTTCTTCGTATAAAAACCCCAACCCCTCCAGAACAGAGGAATCCGGGGTCATATGTTTCATAATCACGCTGTCTTTCTCAACCCGTCAATGCATATATAATCTTGTTGAGTAGCATTATTTTTATTACCTGGGCCAAGCGTCACTCACACTTCATCGCCATAATTATTATCTTCACTGTCTCTTTTAGGATTTCCAACGTGGTATGATTCCAACTTGTGCACTTTCTTTTACCTCTTTGCCTTTTTTACTTAAAGCTATGATCATTCTAACTTTCTGATGTCTTGCAAGTTCCGCTAACTTATCTTACATTTATTCTCGATACTGTTTCATAATTTTACGGAACACTCACTGATGATTTAGGCCCCAGTGTTTGTCTACCATCATAACTACTAGTTCACCATCAACACACATCATAGTTTTCAGGTTCCTATATATCACTACTTCATGGGGATCTCCTTGCTGTGCCAATATCATCGTCTTAATACGTGTGTCACTGAATTCATGGGCTTACCCTTGCTACCCAGTAGCTGATAAAAACTTGCCTGTTCTGTTCTCATGTTTTGACAAG
The DNA here is from genome assembly GCF_029017545.1 of Prosopis cineraria. NCBI lineage: Eukaryota > Viridiplantae > Streptophyta > Magnoliopsida > Fabales > Fabaceae > Prosopis > Prosopis cineraria. The sequence continues at coordinate 49,403,164 of NW_026555332.1, forward strand.
CACATAAAATACCTATAATTGCTAAGTGGGTGCGGGCACAGATGATAATACTCAAATTTTTTGAGAGGTTAGTCTTATGCAGTTACGAATTCGGGGGGGGGGGGGGGGCTAGCAAGGCTGTAGCCCCCATTACAAATGAAATTTTGTTTATAAAAAATGATAAAATTAATTTTAGCTTCCCCACTTTTTGATAAAATTTCATTTATAGTCACAATCATTTTTGGATTCATCCCTGGTCTTATGGCTGTCAATTGTAGGAATAGCTTGAGAAAAAGTACAATTTACTCATAGGTAAACGTTTTCAGTTTGAACTATCCATGCATAAATAAGCAAACATGCTAGTTAGATTTTTCAATACACATACATCCAACTTATTTGCGTTTGTGATTAAAAAATGGAATTTGCATATCTTGGCAAATCAAAGAAGCGGGTTCGTCAACTTTTACAATCATTTATATTATCTAAAATATTCTCTAAATATTCCATCATTATTATTTATATATCTCACTCAATCATCATTATTAAAAGATATTATTTAATATTATTACATAATTATTAGCCATTATTAGGCTGTCTATTATCTAGTATATGTAATGCACATTTTAACCTAGTAATATGTAACATTCCAAAAAAAAATTTCATGATTTATTAATTTAATGAAGGATAATTATGAAAATTTAAATATAATTGGGTTTGAAGATAGTTAGAGACATCTATTGGGTTTGGATTTAGTTTTTTGATTGGGTTTGAAAGTGAATTGGGTCAACCGAGCTTAAATTGTAGAGAGAAATTAGATTTTTAGGTCACAATGCGTTATGCCGCAGCATAAAAAATTATGCCACAGCATAATTTTCTAAACCAATTTTTAAAACACAAAAATCAGTTCGAAAAATAGAGTGTGAGATTTGAAACAAATAGGTGGTGATCAAGAGAGTGTTTTCTCTACTAAAACATCAACTCTTGAGCATTTTTGAGGTGTTTAAAGCTTGTGTTCACCTAGGTATGCCTTCTTTATATCTTTTTCTTCCCTCTACACATTTTGGAAGTGAGATTCAAGGTTAGAAAAAGATAATTTTTAAATTTGAGGCTATAAGTCTAAACCAATTAGTCTAAATGAGACTAATGAGAGTTGTTTAAGTATTCTACAAATAGTTTAAAAATTTTTACAAGGCTGTAAGCTTGGGTCATCCATTTTGAACAAACCCTAGACCTCCAAAGTGTGATTTTGAATGGTTGGGTGTTATATTAATAATTATTTAAGTTAATGGAAGCTAAATAGAGTTAATAAAAATTAATAAACCTAATGGTTATGTTTGAGTGCAAAAGATTGGAATTTTGAATAATTAAAATGTTAATTTGTGAAAGTCGAAAGAGTATTTATAATTATTTTAATGATGATTGACATAATTAATTGTAGGTCAATCATCTTGTGCACCATTCAAATTTTGGTATAGCTTGTAAAAAACTTTTATTAAGGAGTAAACCTTTGATCTCTTAAAGACTTGAGGTAATTGGGGGAAACCTAGTTTATATAGTTAAATGTTAATGGATTCTTATTGAAATGAATGATTTAAAATATCTTTGCTATTTTAAACTCTTGATGCAAAATTGGTATATTTGAGAATGTGATATTATTGAAGTATTGTGTCCACTTACATATAAATAATGATAACGATTGAGATTATATGAGTATTTATTATTTGTTTTGTGGTATTTGGTACGTGAAGTGGATTATGTGAGTATGGATATATGAATCTATGTTATGTGACTGATGATTGAGATGCATGAATATGTGGAATACGTCCATAGCATGAACATTGATGGGAGTTCGCTTAGGGAGATGAGTAGATTGGTAAATTCACATGGTGTTGGTAGTGATCGTTGGAATCGAAAACTTGCCTTGGCACCGACCGTTATAATTGAGAGGTAGCTCTTATCTTATAATTGATTCAGGACTGTTCTACTTGTTTTATGAGGGACTCGAACCTAAATAGTCTTCACCGATTTATGAGGAGTTTAGATTAGGGATATAACACCATATGGTTGTTAGTATTGGGAGAAATTAGATTACACAAGTGAGTGAGATGACCCTGACCTAGTAGCTCCTTACAAGTAAAATGCTAGGTTAGTTCGTGAAGGGCGTAGCCATCAAATAGCTATCATTTTTATGTCGGAGGTAATTAGGAGGGTATAAGGTTGGCATATAATCATGCATTTAGGCCTAGTCACATGATTATTAATATTGTGGTCTGATGCAGTTTAGAGGCGCATGGTTAGTATTATTATGATCCCAAGTTGTGCATTATGTGTTTGAAACCCGATCACATGGTTGTTATTTCTATGGCCAAAGCTATGCATTATCTTACATGTTTTATATGTGTATTTATTGCCAATTACATTCGTTTTTGATTGATATGTAACTGTATAGATTATGTGAAACTTAGTTACTGAGTAGTTGTACTCACCCCTCAATTCTTAATATTTTTAGTACGTAACTCATCGGGTCAAGACTAGGAAAAATGAGCTGAGATATAGGATTGTAAAGTAATCCTTTGTATGCCTCTTTATATTGTTTTATGTGTATTAAGATTGTTAACTTGTTAACTAGGAATCACATAAATATTTTTGATACTACTTGCATTATTATTGTATCACATTTGTATATTTTATGCCCTGAGTTAGTGAGTTTTAATTATAAATCCTAGTATAAAGCCAAAATACTTGTGTAAATAGGAATATATGTATTTGACTGGTTTTGGTGTGAAAATGATTGTTTTATATGTTATGAGGTTAAGTGGTGAATTTGTGACATATGTGTTTTTGGTTAAGTATGGTGTATTGCACGAGTCCTATAGATTTATTGAGTGTGATCTAAGAATGGTTATTAGCTTATGACACTTGGTTGTGATTTTAGACACTCTTGTATGTTTTGAAAGCATAAATAGATAAGTTTACATTTTGGTATCTAGCTTTTGAATGAGAAATAATTTGAATGTGAAACCAATGCCATTAACTAGAGCTTGGAGAAATCTTTCTGTAGACACCTAAATCACCTCAATCAAACGTCAGACAAAGATTTGGTGTATGTCGAAAGTCTAAGCAGGAAATCTACAATGTAATAGCTGTCATGGATTCTACAGTTTATTATGCTACAATGTAATTGTCTCAGAATTTTTTTTTTGCTATGTTGACCCCAATTTGATGTTATCTTACCTTGTAAGATATCCATACTTTCGTATACATGTTTTGTTTTGATTTTATTTTTTTAAAAAAATAATTTTATAGCATTTTAAGTTTTGAAAACTTGGAATCCTATTTATGTAAATTTTACAAACTTGATAATTTAATTGGGTTAGTCCCGTAATTACCTTAATTATGGATTAGTAAGAAAGATCTTACATAATACATACAACATTTTTTATATCTCTCTGACTTGTTTTATCTAGTATGTTTTATAGCACCAGAGCTATCCTATTTCTTTTTATCTTTTTGTTATACAGTTTTTGAAGGCAGATATTCAATGTTGTTTTTCTGTCCCAAAACCTTTAGATTTCATATGCATTCTTTAGGATATTTGATGCACTATAAAGCTTGTTCCTCCTCCTCCTTCTTCGTAAGCATCAAACTTGTCTTCTTTCATCAAGTTGTAAGGATTTCGAAACACATGACTGTATGCTGTAGCATTGAAACTAGACGCTTTAACTCAAATGGAACCACTCTCCACACAAATCAAGATATGCCCATCAACTTTGGGATTCTAACTCTAAAGTGGCAGTTGCTATCTCCTCTTGGCCATTGTTTTATTTAACAAATGTTGTTGTGTTGTTTTTTTATTCTTAGACAAGACAGGTTATCGAGGCTGAGCATAAGGTTGGTCAAATGTTTAAGCTTAATTCCCTGCATCTCCTTGAAGTCATTTCTCTTAAATTGTGTGCTACCTCTACCTTTACTTTCTTGATTTATTACATCACTATCTTTACTCATCTGTCTTTAACTGCTTTGCATCCTTTACTCTCAGATGGTCTTTTAGATCAAGTTGACATTTAGTCTTTGTATTGTATTCTTATCATATTGCTAAGCAGCCTACTTTATCATTTAATAAAAATAACTCTATTACTGATGAGTCTTTTAATTTAGTTCATTATGATATTTAGAGCCCAGCACTTGCTCCTTCTATAAGATGCCTATGATATTTTGTGATCTTTGTTAATGATTTTTGTTATTATACTTGGATTTACATGATGAACAGTTGATACGAGCTTCCTTTACACTCAATTCTCTAAAATTATACAAGTTTTTTTATCACATTAATGCCTTAAAATATCATGATTCTAAACTGCTCAAATTTTTTGATGCTCAAGGTACAATCTCTTAATACTCTTATCCCTATAACTCTTAGTAAAATGGGTCGAGCTAAATGAAAACATCATCATATTATTAATTTAGTCTAGGCCCTCCTCATTTCTTCTCTTTATCCCGAATGCTTCTACAGAGAAGCAGCCTTAATTATTGCCTACTGCATAAATAAAGTTCCTACCCTAGTTCTTGATAATATTTTTTTTAGTGCCTTCATGGTATTTCTCCTGATAGCCTTCTGAAAGTATCTACCTGTGTTTGTTTTGTTGTTATGAATCCACATGAAACTGCCAAATTATAATCCTATACTTGTGTCTATTATTTTCTCAGTTATGACCCTGAACATAAGTGTTATTATTGATGGGATTCCATATCTAATTGCATTTGAATCTCTTATCATGTTGTTTTTAACGACATATGATGTTTTCATGCTTAATTGATTTGTCCTCTATTTCTCCTCCTTCACCTTCTGTTTTCATAGATATTTCGATCATTTTCCAAGTGACTTAGATGCATATTCCCCTATAAAGCTCCCGATTGATGCTGTGACTACTCTTAATATGCTTACTATTATGCCTTATGATGTTTTTATACAAGTCACACCTCCTAAGCCCATGTCATCCAACAATACTCGACCCTATGGTGTAAGAAATTGTCCCTCATACTTAAGTAATTACCACTGCTTTTTCATTCTAGTTACAAAAACTCAAATCATTTAAGGAAGCCTCTTGTGATCCTTTATGGCAAAAAGCTATAAATGAAGACTTGCATGCTTTAAAGAAAATGCATACTTAAGATCTTGTTAGTTTTCCCCTTGGTAAGGCTCTAGTTGGACATTGATGGGGGGACAAAAACAAAATTCATTCCTAAGGCTCTTTGAAGTAATGTAAGGCCTATGATGTTGTTGATTATGAGGAATTTTTTGCACTTTTTGCACTCATGACTTCTGTTTATAGTCTTCTAGACATTGTTGCTGTTAAGTACAAGTTACTTCATCAAATGAAGTTAAAAATGCATTTTTGAATGAACATCTAGAGGAAAAAGTATATATAAAACCTTCACCCAGGTGTTAGCATTCGAAAGACAAGGTGTATCATCTTCGTTGAGCTCTATATGGGCTCAAGTAGGCTCATCATGTATGGTTTGCTAAGTTCAGCAACACTATGAATTAGCTAGGTTTTACTCATAGTCCTTACGACTCAACTCTATTTGTTCGATGTACTACTTGTGGTATTGTTCTATTGTTGTTGTATGTTGATGACACGATTATCATATGCAATGATGATAAGGGAGTCTAGGTGCTTAAGACATACTTGAGCCAATAATTTAAAATGAAGGATCTTAGAATATTGAACTATTTTCTTGGGTTTGAGATACACCATGAGAGAAAAGGTATGTGTATCTCTCAAGTCAAATACTCTACTGATTTGATATCTTAAGCACATCTTTGTGACAAGAAAATTGTGAATACTCCTATTGAGCTGCATGTTCATTATACTTTCATTGATGGCACATTGTTGGATAATCCTAGTAGTATAGCCAACCGGTTAGGGCCTTGTTTATCTATATGTGACCCATCCTGATATTGCTTATGTAATCCAGATTGTCAACTAGTTTATATTAAACCCTTGAACTACCCATTATGCAGGAATTCTTTAAATTATTTGGTATAATAGGGGAACTCTATATCATATGGGCTTCACTTTTCAACTAACTCTTCTCTTGCGCTTTGAGTTTACTTTAATGATAATTGGGCCAATGATCATGATTATTAATAGTCTACGACTTGTTTATATACATTCCATGACCATTCTTTTGTTTCTTGGAAAAGCAAAAAATAAACACTAGCCTCCCGCTCTAGTGTTGAATTAGAATACCATGCACTAGTAGATACGACTGCAATGTACTTTAGCTTTCTTGGTTACTTGATCAGCAGGGAGCATTTCAGGGTTCTTCAATAGACATCTATTGTGATAGTCAAACTGCAATCAAGACTGCTTACAATAATGTATTTCATAAGTGAACCAAACACATTAGGATTGACTATCACTTTAATCAACAACATGTTATTTAGGGTACCATTTGAATTATGTTCTAATTTGAATAAAGAATCAGCTGGCTGATTTGTTTATGAAGTTTTTTTAATCTATGTCGCTTCTAGCTAGTTCCTGGTAAATAAACTCAAGTTACTCTCTGTTAACCTATATTGTGTTTGAGGGGGGATGTTATCTAAAATATTCTCTAAATATGCTACTATTATTGTGTACATATCTCAGCTATTGTTATGAGATATTATTTGATATTATTACATAATTATTAGTCATTATTAAGTTGTATATTTTTTGGTATATATAATGTACCATTCAGCACAGTAATATACACAACATTTTTCATATCTCTCTTGCATGTTTCAATTTATATTGTTGGATTACTTTTTTTATTCCACCTCTCGATATCCTAGGAAATTCGGGGTATTACCGTCTCCTAAACTAATATGAACCCTTACTATGAGGGACTGTTATTACCAACGACAATCTCACGGTTACCTCGAAAGCGTCTTTGACATATTTATTTAATACAATTGCTACTTATCAAAGGATGAAGAATTTGAAACTATGGGATAAGTTGATTTAATTTTCTCAATTAGTTGAATCAAGCGCTCCTCATCTATGTTGTCAAATTATTTTCATTAACTAACATATCAAGCGAAAGTGGCTGACAAATCTCTACCCAAGATAAAACTGAAATGATTTGTAATCATTATTATCATTTTAGTTTTTAGGACGTACAACCGAAGCCAAGCATAAAAGAAATCCATGATGTCAAAATGACCACTAAAAGATTTGTTGTAAGATAACAAAAAAACTAAATATAAGTATGCATATATGTTGCATGGAATTTGACGTACAATAATATCTTATGAATATTGTGATTTATTTTATATTTTTTATGTATTAATGATATTGGTTAATATGTTGATGTCGATTTTGCTTTGCGTCGTCAAAAGCAAGTTTACCTTTTTAGCGTAGTTTGTGGAATTTTCAGGTTTTAAAATAGTTGTGGAGAGTTTGGCCAAAAAAATAAACTTGTGTAGAGGATCTATGATAGACATTGATGAAAGAAAGATATGAGACTAATAATTTACCTTGTATTATAAACAAGTTATGAGAGACAATCTACCGTAGAATACTTCCTCTAAGTAATTAACAGCTTCACAAATTTCCCACTTGAAACAAAAATGTACTGCTCTCTTTTCATGTCTGTGAATAGTTCTTCGCATTGTGATTATTGTGTGGATGCTTTAAGAAAAGATGCAGAGCACGTGACATGCAAAGTTGGATGTGGGGTGGCAAAGTGTAATGCATGTGGTTGGCCATTTTTCCGAAAAGAAGGATAATAAGTAAGTCAGAGGACTTTGTTCTTCGTAGTAATGTTCTTCTCTGTTTTGAGAATATGTGAGGACTAATATGTCCCTTATTCGATCACACTCCCACGCACGTACCTCCCATAGTTTTTAATAAAAATAAAAAGTGTTAACAAGGTATGGACCAACTTTGGAACAACCCCTAAAAAGCTGTTCACCCAACATCACCCAGATTTGAATCTCAAACCCCAAAAGATGCTCATGCCTTTCCAGTGCTTTTAATTTCTTCCATACCTGCCTTTCTCATCTAATTTTGTTAATATCAAGCTTGCTTTTGGAAATAATACTTGAATTATATGTTAGATTTTTACGAATCATCACGAAATTAACAACTGATTTCTTTAACAGTGTTCTTTCTAAGGTGTAATTTAATATTGATCCATTAAACGAAAATGCATTTCATATCAAAATTACATTTCTATATGAATTTTTCCAATACACTGCAATTTAATTTGAAGGATAAAAAAGTTGATTACAAAACTGTAAGCTCAATTTTTGTTTGATTAAAGTAACGTGACTAATTTAAATTTAAACTCAAATGATATACAATCAAAGTGAAAAACACTTGCGCAAATCTGCAATCAAAGTACTTTGAAATTTTGATTATCACATTATATATATATATATATATAAAGAATAACTGCAAATAAGTTAACATTAAAAGAGTTTATCGTTAATTAATTAATAACTAGTTGTGTAATCAGTTTAATTAATATTTATTAATAGATAAAATATAAACAAATTAAAAATAATAATATCTTTTTAGCCGGGTCATAAAGACATAGTAGCTTAGTTAGCAAGATGACTAATGATAAGTCAACATGGGCGGTAAAGGCCAAAAAGTTACAAGTTGTATTGGGAATTAGTACATCCATAATTTTTTCCCCAGTATTATTCTCGCTGCAATGTGAGGCAGGCGCTCGCTGCCTGCGTGTTCTTAAAGCAAACCCACATCAGCGATCAGACTTCGCTTTTGACCCCAAAAAATATATATATATATATATGTCAGACTAAGACTTCACTACATATAGAGTGTGTCGTTCCACTCATTCCGCTCTGCAACCAGCACTTTCCAGTCCTCACTTTCTTCTGCGTGTCGCTACTTCCAAGTCTTCAGCACAAGTTCGATGGGTCAACTTGCTCCCTTATCAGAAGAACCCATCAATGAAGACGACCTTGTGAGCACCAAGAGACGAAGTCGCCACCAGGCATGGCGTCTCTGGATCAAGACCCACCTCTCCCTCCTCTTCTCTAAGAAGTCTCACCACCTCAACGTCCTCCTCAGCGTTCTGGGTTGTCCTCTCTTCCCTCTTCCTCTTCATCATCCCCAACCACATCTTTCCCTCCATCATCAGGCAAGCATTTAATTTTCTCACAAAATCCTTTCTCAAATTATATAGTATATATGGTGAAGTATATTCTACACTCTGTTTCCTTGGATCAAAGAATCACTGGCTTAAAGTTGAGCAAAAAGTGTTGTTATGGGTTCTCTTTTGACACTTTAATTATGCATTGTCATTCATACCCCACTCTAAAGGTTTTTCTTTTCTCGTTTTCGGGCCGGCCTAAAGGCGCTCGTCCCTCTATGCTACCATGTGCATGATCTGGTTTCCTCTAACCACACCGTTAAGAAAATCAAAAGGGTAAAGAAAAAAAGGGAGGAAAGGAGAGGGAAATTAAAGGCAGATAAATGTAATGTGATGTGTTGTGACGTTTATAGGTGTCATCGTCAGCTCAGTATATAATACAGCACTTTACGGCAGCGACGGGTTGCCGGAAGTTGGAGGGGAGGGTGAAAAATGTGTTTGTGACGGGGAAGGTGGCGATGGGTGTGGTGGGTGATGCGGGGATGGGATCTAACGGAGTGTCGGAAAGAGGATGCTTTGTCATGTGGCAAATGGTTCCCGATATGTGGCTCATTGAGCTCGTCGTCGGCGCTCACAAGGTCGTCGCCGGAAGTGACGGCACCGTCGCCTGGCGCCACACTCCGTGGCTCGGAGCCCACGCTGCTAAAGGTGGCGTCCGTCCTCTCCGTCGTGCTCTCCAGGCAAGTCATCGGTCATCACTCCTTTATTCCAACTTTATTAATATGTTTTATAATTCGGCTTTCATTCTCTTGGGTCAAAGTCAATCAGTCAAGGCTCCTTTGCAAATTGTTCTCCAAGACTTTTATGATTCTTAATTTAGCAATTTCCGCTTACAGTTCCCTTACTCTTTCTTTACATAACAGCCAGTTTCAAATTACTATCGTGCATATGACAGCTAAATTCGGTTATTAAAATTGACCTTAACCGTGTCAAACAGTGGAAGGTATGTTAAATTAAGTTTTCTACCGAACCCTACGCTCTCCATTCATAACCAATTCAATCTTTCTACTCTCGAAAGTCGAAAACGAGTGAAGTAATGAACCCTTTGCTAATGGGGTCAGGAACGTCAAAAACATTATTATTAAAGGGATGTTCAAATCTTATACACGAATATTGATATAGATTCCTGATTATTTATTTTTATTCATATATAATGGTGGGTCTACTGATTGTTTATACGTTCAATCTTAATAAATAATGACATTGAACAAATCCCATTTGTTCAACCTTAATAAATTCTCATGTGGTCCATCTAACTGTACTCTTCTGTTTACCATTGTTTGCTTGTTTTCCCCCAACGTTTTGGACGATGTAACGAGCCATCACATTTTTTTTTTTTTTAAGATTTCGGTCCACTAATATAACCATCGTGTCTTATTATTTGTATGATTTTTTTGGCTTAAATTAATCTTCTAATTCAACGTTACTAAAAAAATTCCTCTGAAGTTCGTGGGGACAAAAAAAGTTCCTCTGGAATATGCTTCCTGGGGAAAATGATGGTTCAGACTTGAGGCCTCAGGGGTTCTGGCCCAGGCCCACTATGAAAAACAGTGGAGTGACTTGATCAGCATCTCTGCGGGTTGTCGCTGCACAGAATGATACAAAGAGACTGATTTTTTACTCTGCTTGAACGACGCTGCGGTTTGTACCTTGCAGGGATTAGACCCTTTGGCCGTGTCTGTCGTATTTTCTGCATCGCAGTACACGGGAGAGAAGCAAATCTCAGGCGACGATTGCTTCGCGTTAAAACTGTCAGCCGATCAGAAGAACCTCACGGACCGCAGCGACAGTACTGCAGAGATGATCAAGCACGTTACGTACGGTTACTTCAGCCAACGAAGCGGCCTCCTCGTGTACCTCGAGGACTCCTACCTCACGAGGATCCAATCCCCTGGGACGTACCCCATGTATTGGGAGATCACCATATCGACCAAGATCGAGGATTATCGGGCGGTGGAGGGTGTGATGATAGCTCACGCGGGGAAGTCAACGGCGGTGATTACTAGGTTTGGGGATCGTCTAAAGGCAGGTCCGGCCATCACGCGCTTGGAAGAATCGTGGACCATAGATGATGTTGCCTTCAACGTGCCTGGATTATCCGTGGACTGTTTCATACCACCAAAGGAGCTGCAGACAGAGTGTCCACTACAGGAAGATCTAGATTGGAGATCACCCTTGCATGGATGACTCTTTTTCCCCCCTTTTTTGATGCTAATCCAAAAATGCTAAATTTGATTTGGAACTAAATAGATGTGAGCAACTTCTTGTGCGATGTGTATACGTACATGTTATTTGCTCTGATTTGCTTCTTCATGTATGCTTGGATCGTTCATGGTTCCTGGGAGAACCTCCAAATTTTAAGAGAGGCCCCACAAGAAAAAAAAAAAGAAAAAAGGAGTGGAGTAGAGGCACGTCGACCGTGAAAATCGATGTTATGTGATTTTTTTTTTTTTTAATTGGTTGCTCGTGTGTATCTTTTTCTACGCTTCTATTACAGACTATTAAATATGAGCATTTTTTTTAATAAAAATTCAAATCATATTCATCATGTTATAAGGAATTTTTTTTTTAAATCTAACTTTTATTGGTTGTGATCTGTTTTTTCAGTACATGATTATATGTGATTTTGCTTCATTGATAAGCCACTTCATGGTATATGAGCTTTCGGTGCACCATTTCATTTCCATTTTTAACATTTTTAATAGTTGTTTTTTCAATCACCAATAATCCAGTTCAAGTATGAGGCAATGAGATAAGTCAATATCCTAGTGAGGTTAAATATTTTCAATAATAAAGTTAAATAATTTCATATCCCAGTTGTGATGATCAAATTATTTTAAAAGAAACAATTTTTTTGAAAACAAGGTTTTTCACCCAGAAAGAAAGTGACATTTACTGACAAGTCTTCTAATAAAAACCCACCATGACGCCACGACTGAATGGCCACCGGAATCGTCTGGTCGCTACCGACGAGTCTGGACACTGAGTCTCTCAAACTGAAAAATTATTGGGAGAATTTCAACAAAAGACCAAGCAAGGATGTGACATTATAATAAACCAGGCTCATTAAAATCCGAAATTTCAATTAACTTTAAGAGTACTGGAATGAAATTAATTTAAATAATAAAAAGATCAAAATAATTTGAATTTAAATATTAAAAAAATAGTGGTCAAATTTATATGCAATGTTGAAGAACTAACGATTAAAGTTAGAGAATTAGTAATTAAGGTTATTTCACAAATTTAAATAAATTAATTGAATAAATCTTTTCATTTTTTCAAAGATCAACAAGTCAAGTAAAATAATTTAAAAGTGATGTTGGAGAATTAACATGTAAAATTGTCATATAATATATGATGTTGCTTCATAAGTCCAAATAAATTGATTAAACAAATTAAGGACTGTCAAATCAAGTTGCGGTAGAGCCAAAACCTAAAGTCAGGGAGTGTGAGATAATTAATAAAAAATAAATATTTTTTAAAAATAATAATTATATTATAGGATTAAAATTATAGTAACATAAATAGATTGGTTATTATTTTTTTCTTAAAAATTATAATGACCAAGTTAATATGATCTCTTATGTAAATAAACTCTTCATATGTTATATAAATCATTAAACTATTTTATATTTAATAAATTTTTGAGTTTAAATATTTTTCATTTAGTCTAGGCAAAGGATTGAGAATAAGAGATGTAAAAATATAAAATTTATATACCATACTTGTAACATTTCCTAAAGTGAGGGGGTGCATTTGTCCCCTCACTATTATGTGGCTCCGGCGCTCCATCGTTGAAGTCAAGTAATTTACAAGTAATGGTAAGAAATTAATAAGTAAAGTTAAAAAGTTAACAAATGATGTTACTTTATAAACTCAAATAAATTGACTGAACAAGTAAATTATAAAGAAATTTTAATTATTAATTTTCTAATTTTAATTATTAATTTTTAAATGCTATATATAAATCTTATCATTATTTTTTTAATATTTATAGAAAAGTTATTTTGATTTTTGTAAGTTAATTTTATTTTAATTTTTTTAAATTGAACTGAAATTTTAAATTTTAATGGATTTTTCACATCCTTTGTACTATGCTTCAATTCTCTCAAAATTATTTCACTTATTTGAGGGTCTAAATTGTAATTGCCTTCTTATATGTCGTTTATTATAGGATGCTTTGAAATTTTCGCTTTTCTTTTCTGACCACAACGGCACAACGCTCCTGCGAGTGTGAAATTTCAGTGAAAGGTGCCAAGGTCGTCAATTAGAACTTGAAGTAGATGTCACGGTCACTGTGTAAGCATTGGAGCAGGTTGGTTACGCCATTCAGAATAGCAAATTGTGGCGAGAGACTTCAACTCACGGCATTCTCCTCTTCCACAACCTCAGCGGAGCATGACAGTCCCAGTCGACCCGGTCCGCCTCCGATTCGGGTGGGCTTCACCGAATCAGCTGGGCGTGGTGTATTTGCCACTCGAGCCATCGGAGCCGGAGATCTCATCCACACCTCCAAACCCTTTCTGTGCCACCCTTCTCCCTCATGTATCCACGCTGTTTGTTACTTTTGCCTCAGAGAGCTTCGAAATTCGACCAACCCGGTAGATGCGGGCGCATCATTTTGTAGTGAAGAATGCAAAGAATGTTCTAAGGTGCATTGGTGTTACTTATTCCACCTATTTGTATGGTTTGAATTTATTTCAAGTAATGCTTACAACATGTTTGAGGTTTAGACTGTGAGAAGTATATTTGAAATTTTTTTGGCTGACTGCTCATAAGAAGGAAAAAAAAAATTGCATATAGAAGTGTGCTTTGTGTGTCATGATTATCCATGTGCCTCTCCTTTCACCATGTAAAGCGGCGTCATATGATGTATCAGTTGAAATTTTATTGTTGTCCTTGAGTTTATTTCGAACTGATCATTAATGGATTCACTGTTGCTTAGTGAGAGTTCACGATTAATAACTGATAACATACAATTTAATGCAATATGTTTCTGACGAAGAAAGTAGTCCATAGACTATAGGTGTAGATGTGACAGCATGAACGCTATATCGTATCGCAGCTTTTATAGACCTGATAATTTGTGCGTTCAATTTAAAGCATCATGTAATATAATAAAAAGAAACCGCATAAGATAAGTAGAGGCAGCATCTAGTATATCAGATAATCACGAAGATTTGATACTTGTGATATGTAATGAGTCTCATATTGAGAAGCTTGACGAGTTGAGTAAGATTCATAAGTGTGAGGGATTTTCTCATTAAAGAGACTGATCTTTTGGGATAAGATTTTCTTTTAGACTCGTACTCATGACATGATATCAAATTTTATTCAAAGGGTAAAAAATCTTATGATTACTATTAATGCATGGAACATTTGGTTTGTGGTTATTATTACATATCTTATTTTTTGTTCGGTTTTGTGTTTTAAATAATTACATCAAGTTGGTTTTGCTTCATATTATTTCACTGAAACAGAGTGATGATTTATTCTATTGTTTTATTTTTTTTTTTTGTAGGAGTTTTATGATGTTGAAATGAAAGCGAATTGGATGGCTTTTGATGCTTATTGCCAGTATGGAGTTTTGTTTTCTAGCATTAAAAAATAAAATCTTCTTGTTTCAGTGGTGATAGATTCCTCCCATCTTTTCAACTTCCTCATAGGAATTAAGCTCAATATACCATTTCATTTCCTTAATGCTACGTTGATGGGTCTAACTTGTTCTTTAATTAAGTTGGTTTCTGATGTTTCATGATTATGCTCAAAATGGAAGTAAAAGATTCATCTCTAATGTAAATTTCCATAATTTCAGCTATCAGTTTACCAGAAAATTATGATTCTGACAATACAGTGGAAAGGGGAGAATGATAAAAGGAGCTATTTTTCATCCGCAGTTGGCTTGAGAACTTCAGCCAAAGCATGATTTAGTTCTGAAACATAATGTCGGTTATACTCATAGACACATACACACATGCAATTTAATCAGAAGAATCACATATACATCATCTAACTATCTGATCTGTACGTCTATTTAGAATAATAGAAATTCTTGAACTTCAATCCATAGAACTGTTAAGGACACACTCCTTTTAAATTATTGACACTATTCATTTATTTATTTAATGTTAATTGATAAAAGTGATCTGATCTCTTTGCCAAGGACCCATGGTTTGAAATATCCATTTCTGGTAAAACGTTTGGCTTGCATGATCATATCAGGAGTTGCCAGTATTGACAGTCTTGACATACTTCAACCTGCCAGCTTGACACCTGAGATGATACTAGAGGTGAGGGATCTATTATTTACTGATAACAACAATAGGAACTTGCAGAGTAAGGTTAGCAGATTTCTTCGAGAAATGAAAGTTGACTTTCCTATCTAAATTGGCTTGAAATCAATTAATTTTCTCGTAAAAATTGTTATGCAAATTCCTATATACCAGTTAATTTCCGTTAAAGCTTCTTTTAATGAAACATTTATTGGTGTGTAAGTTAAAATTTGATCAGCATTAATCACACAGCCTTGACATCAAGATGTGGCTGCTACAGACATGATCTGTCTATCCTTGTTTCATTTTCAGTTGGAAGAGGGTTTTGCCTTGTTAAGGAATGCCTTGACGAAGACACTTATTGCGTATGAAGATATTGCTTGTATCCTTCACGTGTTAGAATCCTTTTGTGCAGACAAGCACACACGTACACACTAAGACAAATCAATATTAGTTGAGGGACTTCTTATCTTGACATTTTTAAGTTTTAAGCAAGCAATGGTACATTAGTGTTCTGGCACGAATTCGTATCAATGCATTTCGAGTTGAACTGGCTAGAGGCTTGTATGAAGATCTGCTATCATCTGCAGTTGCATCTGTAGAAGCCGAAGCTTCTGTTGGAAATGCTGTCTACATACTTCCATCTTTCTACAATCATGACTGTGGTAATTGTTGTTTTTTCCTTTACTTTCCTTGATTCTGTCCTCAAAATGGACATAAAACACGATTGGATGATTGCCGGGGATGTTCAATTCTAAGAATATGTTCTCTTTACGTTGAGAACTGATGAAGCTAAACTTTTGTTACTGTAGATCCTAATGCACATATTATATGGATAGATAATGCAGATGCAAAATTGAAGGCCCTCCGTAACATTGAGGAAGGTTTGTCTCAGATTGCAATTTAGTTAATTAGTTGTTTATTCCCCTTTTGGAAGGTTTTAGGTTGACTTTCCAATAAGTAATGCGTTTGATGCTTTAATTTTGCTTAGTAAATCTACTCATTTTGATGTATTTATCAATTGACTCCTTAAAGTCAGGCAATTCTGATATTCTTGTTTTGTTACAATCATCCCAGGACCATTTGGCTTTCGTGAGATCAATGGCTATATGATGAAGTTTTTTTTCTTTTGTTTTTTTGGGCACATCTCAGGTGAAGAACTCAGAATCTGCTACATTGATGCCAGCATGGACCGTGATGCTCGACAAGAACTTCTGCTTGGAGGATTTGGTTTTCAATGCAATTGCAATAGATGCTCACAAGGCGACTAGGTTGTGATTTCGTTTGATTGACAGCATGATCTGGGCTGGAACTGTCGATATTTGTCTAGTCATTTCTCAGCATGTTACGAAATTCCTTTTTGATAAAAAGATAATTAGACCATGCACACTTTTTTCATGTATTATGCATATTGACACAGACGTTACAACTATAATTTTTTTTCCAGTAAAATACTTTTTATATCTATTAATTTTCTATTTTGAACGGAGAAAATGCATAAGCATCAAACAAGTGGATTAAAAAGAATCTAATTATTATTGTGAATATTTTCAGTTTTGCCCCTGTAGTTTGGCTTGATGACCACAAATTTCCTAATGCATTAACGATTAAGCGAAAAAAAAAGCAGAGAGAGAGAGAGAGAGAGAGAGAGAGAGAGAGAGAGAGAGAGAGAGTTGCATATGTAACTCATAAATCGAGGGATTTTATTTCGGAGCACACTTGGTTTGATTAAACATCGCCTCTAGCTCAACTGATTCTCTTATGAAAATGCACTCGATTTCCATCAATGTAACATTTGGAAAATCTGTATCAACTTTGTCAATCCTCGTAAAACTTGCTGTTTTGGCATATCACTTTTACGACAAAAGTTAATACTTGTGGTTGCCGCGCTCTAGTTAGCGGACCACCAGTTGGAGAACCCATTTCTTTTTCACACCCTTTCTTCGCCAGCATTTCTCTACGAAAGAATATCACAAAGAAAACATTTAACTAACAAAGATCATTACTAACTAATCAGTGAGGTGAAATAAAGAGAGCTCCCGCCATCTCAGATGACGGTGCCTCTATGGGAGGTGTGACTGTGAGGCAAAAAGAGAGCTGTTAAGAGAGAAATACTCAGATTTATTAAATTAAACCAATATTAAAACTACCTAACACTTATCTCCTTCTTCCTTAAATCCTCCCCACTTTTCTTTGTCCTTCATACTCCTCTCATTCTCTTTTAAAAATCAAACCAAACCCCTTCTCTTATAGAGTTGGGTTTGTTTACTTGCTTTTCTTTTTCGTTCAGTAAGAAATTAGCTGGGTTTTCAAGTCAACAATATTTTTAACTGCACACCCCCTTTAGTTACCATCCTTTTCTCTTGACCTGGACTCTCATTATTCTTGCTAGCTAATCATGGGAGTCTTTTCCCTTAGTTCATCTTCGTCTTGGTTACCAGGTAAGCTCGTTAGAGTGCCTGAAAATAATGACTTGTGTCCTTCAAGGAGGAAGGCAATCGTTGTGTGTTGCCAAGGAGGTGGAAATCTGAAGTCCAGTGGGGTTTCTTCTGTTTTGACAGAGAGATCACCATTGGTGAGCACAGACCATACTGCAACTGTAATGGATGCAGGAAGCTTGGTCTTGTCTCCAAATGGGAAAAGCCAGGCAGAGATTGTAGTCAACGATTTGATGCCTTGTGCTGGGCCATCACCCACCACTTCCATAGGATTGAAAGATGGAATAGGCATCGTCAAGTTTCTCAGAGGAAAGAAGTTTTTCATTACTGGTGCAACCGGGTTTCTAGCTAAAGGTTCTTCATTTCTCCTTTTTCTTTTCATGCACCGTTAGGTTTCCTAGATGATTCGTTCATAAAAATGGTGTGTGACTAATATGTATTTATGGTCCATTCAGTTCTTATCGAGAAGATTTTGAGGACTGAGCCTGATGTGGGCAAAATGTACCTTTTGATCAAGGCAAAGAATAAGCAAGCTGCAATGGAGAGACTGCAGAATGAAGTATGCTTTCAGTGATACTCTCCTTCAATATGCATTGGTTAAATTTGGTGTTTTCATTCATTCATTGGTCATGGATTGAAATTTTACTCTTTCTTTCTTTGTGA
Source organism: Prosopis cineraria (assembly GCF_029017545.1). Taxonomy (NCBI): domain Eukaryota; kingdom Viridiplantae; phylum Streptophyta; class Magnoliopsida; order Fabales; family Fabaceae; genus Prosopis; species Prosopis cineraria. The sequence goes on from NW_026555332.1 coordinate 49,421,684, forward strand.
TTTTAGATCATAAATACAGAGCTTTTCAAAAGCCTTAGGCAAAACCATGGAAAATCCTACCAAGCCTTCATGTTGAGCAAGCTGGTTCCTGTTGTAGGCAATATTTGTGAATCCGGTCTTGGATTAGAGGAAGATTTGTCTGATATTATTGCAGACGAAGTGGATGTAATTGTAAATTCTGCTGCTAATACAACATTTGATGAAAGGTTAGCCTCGAAGTCTGTAAGAGTTTCTACATTTTCTTGTTTGAGTTTGCCAGGTAATTATTTGAGTTGTTTGAAATCTCAGATATGACACTGCTGTCAACATAAACACTAGAGGACCCTGCCGCCTTACAGGCTTTGCGAAAAAGTGCAAGAACCTTAAGCTCTTTCTGCATGTTTCAACAGGTAGAAAGAATAAAAAGGATGATACATATGACCTGAGTGAAAAGTTCCTAGAATCAATTCTTGGCAAAGGCAGGTTTTGATTAAGTTCCTTGTGTGTATTGTGCAGCATATGTTAATGGACAAAGGCAAGGTAAAATCACCGAGAGGCCATTTATCATTGGAGATAGTATAGCTAGAGAGAAGTTTGTACCTGAAGTTCCAACAGAAGCCTTGCCCATATTGGACATTGAAGGGGAAATGAAGCTGATTTCATATTACAGGGGAAAATTTGAAGGGAACTTGTTAGCTCAAAAGATGAAGGAGTTGGGTCTTGAGAGGTATCGAGTGTCTCTATCTTTCAATCTTTCAGATTTCCAAGAAAGATAATAGATGCAAAGTCCTTCAGCTTTGTAGTGTCAAATTTCATGATTTGATGTCAAATTATTGTTTGAAACAGGGCAAGACTCTATGGGTGGCAAGATACTTACGTGTTCACAAAGGCTATGGGAGAGATGATGATGGATAAACTGAGAGAGGATCTTCCAGTTGTTATAATTAGACCTAGTGTTATAGAGAGCACTTTCAGAGAGCCATTTCCTGGATGGATGGAAGGAAATAGGTATGCCAACACCACTATAACAAAGAACAAGAACTTGTTATGACCAATCAACAAACTGCAATAAGACCCCACACCCCTTGGATAATAATTGCTCGAGATCATATGATAGAACTGAAAAGCCTTCATTTTAACTTGCAGGATGATGGATCCAATAGTTCTATGCTATGGAAAAGGGCAGCTCACAGGTTTCTTAGTAGATCCAAATGGAGTATTGGATGTGGTAAGTGACATGCATTTCCCATTCAGATTCTTTCAAACAGTTCAGTGTTATTATCAACCATAATGCAAGGCCAGGAAAGTAAATCAGAAGCATTTGATAGCTTGATTAAAGGTTCTGACACTAACATTTTCTCTCTTAAACTGAGTAATTTATAGGTACCAGTAGACATGGTTGTTAATGCAACCATGGCAGCGATGGCAAAGCATGGAACGGCTCAAAAGCCAGAGATCAAAGTGTACCATGTTGCCTCATCTGTGGTGAACCCTCTGGTGTTCCAAGATCTGGCAAGACTGCTCTATCAACACTACACTTCTTCACCCTGCATTGACTCAAAGGGAAGGCCAATTGAAGTCCCATTCATGAAGTTGTTCAGCTCCACAGAAGAATTCTCTGCTCACCTCTGGACAGATGCAATTCAGAAAAGTGGCCTCACAGCCATGGACAAGCTGCCCCACAGACTCGAAACTCTATGCAGAAAATCAGTGGAGCAAGCAAAGTATTTGGCCAACATATATGAGCCCTATACATTCTATGGTGGAAGGTAAACATGCTAACCATCCAAGAACCGAAGATATTGACAGTTTTAAGGAATAAGTTATTAACTGAGAAGTGTTAATGTGATGCAGGTTTGATAACAGTAATACTGAGAGATTAAGGGAAATGATGTCAGAAGAAGAGAAGAGGGAATTTGGGTTTGATGTAAAGGGTATAGATTGGGAAGATTACATAAAGAATGTGCACATACCAGGTCTAAGAAGACATGTGATGAGGGGAAGAGGGATGGGTGGCTGGTGACTCTTTGAATCTTGTGACAACTAAACAAACACCACTCTGTCTCCTCCAACCATCTGTAATAAGTTACGTTCTTCTCTTTCAACCTAAGGAATTTGGCCCTGCCACGAGTATAGTTTATATATATTATCCATATTGTAATTTATCAATAATTCAAACTATAATGAATTGATCCTTTCGCCTATTTATGTATGTCTCTCAGTGCTGATATAAACAGCTTAAATCTTAGCATATTTTGAGTTTTTAAAAATAATAAAAACGAAGTATTTTATGACAATATCCATTTCTTTTAAATAAAACTTAAAAAAAGGAACAAATTTTGAAAAAAAAAATCCACAACAGTTAGTTTTATTAGAACATGAAATAAAATTTCACTTAATATAAAGCAATAATTATTTGAAGTTCAATCTTTGAAAGTAATTAACATTATCATTTATATTTTTTGAAGTTATCAATGATTCTTTGGGTTGTAACTCAGCCGCGAAATTAGATCATTACATCTATACATTTATGTATTTAGAAAAAAACTTGCCCACCAAACGACTTGAGGAAGCTCCTACAAGACGATGCTCTTGGTGTTAATTAGCTTTGCATTTGTAATAATAGGTCCTAGTTGGATCCCTCCCTTTTCTGAACAAGAAAAAAATATATTTCGAAAAAAAAAAACATCAATAAAAATATGACAGGGTATGAGATTCGTAGTACTTATTCATTACAAGGATATTTTATATTAATAACTTTACAACATATAAAAAGGGAAAACCATTTTGCTAGTGCCCATAATTTCTCTCAATTTTTAATTTGGTACCTTTACTTTTTTTTTCCTTTTTATTCCCTCCTTCAACTTTCCTCCGTTAAAGGTGTTAGCCACTGTAGATTGCAAAATTGCTTGAGGGACGAACGGCAGAGAAACGACGTTAAACCAAGTTCAAGCTTCTCCGCACTATGGTCGCTCCTCCTCCTTATTGTTCATCCTTGGCCTTCATGCTTTGACTCAAGCTTCTTTGCAATGTTGAGGACCTGTACCAGAAAAACAGAGACACCATGCATCAAAAGCTTTGCATCTTCATAAACATATAAACACCTTTTTCTTGGTGTAGCATTGTTATCAAAGCTAAGTGAACAAGCTGTGAACCAAAGATTTTATTGCATTTTACATTTAACCATTGCTACAGGACAAGCCTCTAAGCCAAAGTCAACTCAGAGTATCTATGCAAATGTGAGTCAAAACAAGATACAAAATTGGTTAAGGCAAAAAACAAAATGTTGACTATCTTTGTTGGAAGAAGAAGAGAGATCAAGTGAGTAGGCCTCCCAAAGACACGCACAATGATGTGAGGCAATAAAGACATGAGAGAGTCGTAAAGTTTATGAATGGGCTTTTTCTCCTAGCAAAAAGCCATCGAGCGAGAGGCATTGATGGCCTCGTTTTAGACTTGTTTGGAGAAGGAGGAGCCTCTATGGGTAAGTGAAGCACAAGCAGGAGGACTCGCGAATTTCACGTATCTTTTCTTACACAAGTCTATAGCATCCTTTAGGCAAGCGCATTCGCAATGAACTCGAGGTCTTCAGTCTCCGGATCATCCCTCTTATTTCAGTAACCTTGACTTTCTCCCCTTCACCTCCTGCAATTCTTTCTTAGTGCGCTGGGGCTCATCTTTCAGTGACTGGATGCAATGAAACAGAGCTTTCTCCAGGCTCTCTTTTGCTTCTTCGATCTCAGCCCTCGAATCGGCTTCCCTGGACTGAACCCTCCCAGTCTCACTCTGGGCTGCTTGCATCTAGTCAGCTAAGATGAAATGAAGTTGAATGAGCGAGCAAGGAGACAGAAAGAAAAATGAGGGAGGGGATGGGAGAGAACCTGTTGACACTTGGGAGCGTAGAGTTGCCTTCCTCGTGATTGTAAATTGCCCGGTTGCATGAACAAAGATCCAAAATCGCCCTATCTCCAGTTGCACACGAACCCTCCCCCTTCTAGGCTTTTTGGTTTAACGTCATCTTCTCCTCCGTTCACCCTCAAGCAATTTTCCAACTACAAGGGCTAACATCTTTAATGGAGGAAAGTTAAAGGAGGACATAAAAGGAGAAAAAGGGCGGAGGCACCAAATTAAAATTTGAGAGAAACTATAGTTACCAACAAAATGGTTTTTCCATATAAAAAGAAAAAAATTGGTAAAAAAGATTTAGTTAAAAGAAAAATTACGTCTAAAAATCACGTTAAATTCAAGGATCAAACTAAATATTTTATTCATTAAATTATATAAACAAATGATCAAAATACTCGTCTATGTAAACAGACAAAAATTAAAAGAAAAAAAAAGTTGTCTGTTTAACAAGTGCATTTCAAGTCAAAAGTATGCACCAAAGCCAGAAGCCTTACACTTAAATTGGAAATCATGTACCACAAGCTAGAAAGTCTTACACCTATAATAATAAAAACTATAACTTACTTTTCTGGCTTCTAGCTTCTGGCTTAAAATGCAAGGTTTCTAGTTTAGATGCAAGGTTTCTGGCTTGAAGTGTAATGCTAGGGGTGAAAAGCTTCTAACTTAAGGTGTAAGGCTTTTAATTTCTGGTGCATGTGTTGAATAAACAATCTTTCTTTTTTTCCAATTTTGTTTGTTTAAACAAAAAGGCATTTTGGTTATTTGTTCATATTATTTAATGAATAAAATATTTAATTTGGTCCTTGAATTTAACTTGATCCTTTTCACCAATTTTTCATAAAAATAATTTTAAATAAATATATATAATATAAGAAAAATATAATAAATTGTCCCAACATAAATAATTCGACTCATTTTTTAAGTCTCGGTGCAATATGCAAAACATATACTAGTTATTAATGATAACAGCAAAAAATAAATAAATAATTATAAATTTTTAAAACTTTAAAAATAACTATTAAATCACTAATTTTTAATTTAAAATTAAAGTATATTTTTCCAGATATAAATCTCCCTCTCAATGATAATAACTGTTTTAAATTTGGTTATGAAGCTACTGGTGACTGCCCCTCATTGGTCATCCCATGCTATTTGCATTGTCCCTTCCCGGCCATCAGATTTTTTTTTTTTTAAAAAGCTAATTACATTTGTTTTATGTATAATATAAAATTTATAAGACATCACATGAGATACATGACTTATTTTAAACTATCCGTGTAAAGCACAAATAGTGCTTAGTTTTAATTATACTTGAAAACATTTTTTTTTTTTTTCACCCCAGTATCGGGTATGCCCGCCAACCTGTCGCTTGTCAACTAGAAAAGGCAATTTGTTAATTATCCGGATGTTGACATAAAACGAACTGGAGGATTTTAACTAATCTTCTTTTTTCCTTTTTTGTTAACATTCACAAGAGTTTTTCTTTTTTTGTTTGCATCTTCCCGCAATATCTCACTTGCCAATTGCTATCTTGTAGACGTATCTATTCTTACCACAGTACTCAATAAGCCCGCATCTTGATGAGGGTGGAATTGCTGGATTTCATGTTCACAATTTTACATCAGAGCAAAGAATTTGAATAAAAATTAATTTAATCTGTTAAAAATAAGGATAAATCAATAAAATAAAGGAAGAATGATAATTAAATTCCAAATGAATAAATTAATAACATTTAAATTTTTAATAAATTTTTTTACAAAATAAATTATAAATATTAATTTAAAAAGTCACAGACAAAATTTTCTGATATAATCTAAAAGTTATATTTAATATTAAAATGTTTATTTATAATTAAAACTCCTAAATGTATAATAATTTAAATTGATATTTTTTATTTATTTTTTAAAAAAATAACCAAAATCTCACTATTATTAATTCATTCTTTTGAAATCCAATTATTATTAATTAATTTTTTTGTTATCTAACTATCATTCTTTTTAAAAATAAAAAAAATAATAACGCAGAGGTCAGTCGTCGGAAGACGTTCAAGTGCGTGGGCCCAGAAGTTACGACCCTTAGCTTCAGGGTCATTGTAAGCTCGTTCACATGGCTTGGGACCTGGGAGCGTTAATGTGCGACCCGATTATTTTTCGGCCAATTAATGTGCGACCTGATAAGTTGCTCTCATGAGGCCACTTCTCGTACAAAAATCATAAATGCGGCTTTCCACGCCATGAGCTGTTCATAACGCGATTATATTTAAAACATTTGAATTTTATATAAAAACATTTAAGAAAAAAAATGAAAAAACATGAATTTTATATTACATAGTGACTGCTTATTGATAAAACAACTCAACTTTTTAAGGAATACAACTTCCTTCAACTACAATTTGCTTGAGCCTATGAGAAGAATAGTGTCGTTATTTTTCGTTTTCATGTGGAATCACTATTCAAGAGGCGTGGAAAAAAAGGTTGTCCAGGCTTTTTGCCACCACAATCTCTGCCAGCAAAACCCAACGACGACGAATCTGAGGACCCACACCAAAATCCTTTTACTGACGATTATAATAAATTATTTATAGAATAGAAAAATATCTTTGTTTAAATTAAAACTCGCTATTTTTGCCTTGAGGGGATCCTTGCCAGTATCAAGCCCTGCAAGTCCCAATCTTCCATCGGCTTTCTGGTTGTAATTTATTTCTTTTCTTCGTCTTTCTTTTCTTTCTTTCTTTGTTTTTTTTTTTTTTGACTCACTGCTCTTTGTTCGGTTCTAACGTTCCAAAGCGGGGAGAGAGAGAATGATGGAGGGTTCGGCGGCAGTGTGGCAAGGAGCAGCTCTCGGGGGATTATTCTTCTGGATTGTATCGTCGTCATACCTCAACGTGACTTGCAGGCTTAGATCTTTTCTTCAACCCTGGGTAATTGACCACGTCGTGTCTGGAACCTCCATTGTCCTTCAGATCCAGGTAGGCAACAAGTTATGATTATAAAAAGCAAAAGAAAAGAAAAGAAAAGAAAAGAGTTGAACAAACAAAAAACTCGGATTCTTATTCTGGAAACATTCTATCTTTTTTGAACGTCGATAATGACGAATTGCTTCGGTAATTTTTGCGGTTTCTTATTTGGCGGGATTTTGCAGAGTTACAGGCTTGGAATTCTGGATGCTTTTTTCTGTGGATTGTCTTGCGTTGTTTCTGTTTCCTTTTACACAGCTTTTCTTCCTCTGGTATTTTGGGTAAGGGTGTCTTTTCTGTGGCTTCAGTAGAGCTCTAGACTGCGTTTCATTTGACTGGTAAATGTGATTTTCTTTTTTGGTTGAAAAGAGAGTCTCGAGAATTCATGTGTGGTAGGTTTCCATGCCTGTGTAGAGTGGACATAGCAAATTGGCAAGGCAACTGACGTTGCTGATCGCGTTTTGTGATTATGTAGGCAATTGTGTAAAGGTATGTACGTACGTACTATCTCCCCTAAATCAGACTACACTTCGTCTGTATTTTTTTCGTATTATAAAGGTGCTTACCTGCCTTCGGTATCTATTGTTCAATAGGATGTGGTATCAGCGCCAAGGCCTGCTTCTCCGCCTGTTCGGAGACTAACAGCTACAAAAGATGAGGAAGACAATGCGTTAGAATATGGCCTGCCTTCATCTCACACGCTTAATACAGTCTGCTTCTCTGGGTATTTTTCCTTGTTTGTTTTTATGGCAAGTTTTATAATTTATGTGGTATTATTTTAAAGTTGTCAATGTGTCACGTGTGCCGTTGAGACTACATCCATGGCTCCAGATTGAGTAAATTGACATGCTTAATCAAGTTTCACACAGGTTTAACTCATGAAAAAGTAAAATTTAATGCATTATATTTTCTATCAATTGTCTGTAATGGCCGAGGTTTAAACTTCAAAAAAAAAAAAAATTGGGGGGTGGGGGTGGGGGTTAAGGTTTCTAGATACATTGCACAAATTATTGAATATTCCTTTGTTTAGGACCTAAAGTCAATACAATATGGTTGATAATTAAGAAGGCATATGATTCTCTCGAGCAGTTTCAGAGTTTTTCCCTGCACTCTTGTCAATAATGATTGTTTCTCCCTGAAAACATTTTTTACAGCTACATTGTGCATTATGTCCTGACTCATACTCAAATTCAAGGTGCTTATGTCATTGTCCTGGGAATTTTCTTTGCCAGCTTACTCGTGGCTTTCATTGGTTTGGGTAAGTGTATCTTGCTTTTACGTCGTGAGCAATTTCCTTCTGTTGGATTAATGGACAGTAGAAGTGTGACAAATATCTGGTCTCTCTTGCAGGAAGAATTTATCTTGGCATGCACAGTTTGGTCGATGTCATTGGTGGTCTTCTTATTGGACTTGGAACCCTTGCATTTTGGCTTCACATTGATGAATACCTAGACAGTTTTCTGATCTCCGGACGAAATGGTATCCTTAGTTTATAATATGTTGAGCATAATGGAACTTTAACTGTTGCAACATATGGTGGAAATCAATTTATTTATTAGTTTTTTTTTTTTTTGTAATTTTCATTGTAAAATATGTAGTCTTGAAGAGCTCATTTTGACTGAGAATATAGTTTTTTTGGGAAACTATCTTGATATTCTATCTTGTGATCAATAATCATCCATTTTTGTTGCAGTCACGTCATTCTGGATTGCATTGAGCATACTCTTGCTCTTTGCTTACCCAACTCCCGAACTTCCAACTCCAAGCTTTGAGTTTCATACTGCATTCAACGGTGTTGCATTGGGAATTGTGAGTACTTGTCCATCATTTGGCATTATTTGAGCATCTTGTTTCATCATCCTTCTCCTTTGGTAAGATTAATCTAATATCCGCACTAACGAGTCAGATTTGTCTGTCCAAATAGAGGTACCTGTGACAACGTGACTGTTTCCATCTTCAAAGTTCAATTCAAATTTAAAACCTTGTCCAAAGCGTACTGAGTCCCCTTTGCTCGACCTAACACATAATTACATAAGATTTATCAATTTTTCATATAATTTAAGTGGCCTCTCTGTATTCAGAGGGTTCAAAATGAGTCACTGTCCATGATTTATGAACAATGCAGCTTCTTTTATAGCATGAAGAAACACAATGTGAAGATCCTTGTTATAAGCAACTTCATGTGGGTGCTCTTGTTCATGCTTAAGAGTAATGGATTATCAAACTGCAGAAATAAATACATTAAAATTGATGTCGAAGGTGAGAATGTTGAATATATATTTATCCAATAACCAAGATCACAGGCATATTGATGTATGAGATTAACTATGGAACTCTCCTTAAAGTCCATAGCTGGAGATGCCGCGGTTAAAAGCCAGGCAAAGTCTGTAATGTAGGAGCAATGCATTTAACACCATACACTATCACAAGTTCGATGCATAGTAACTTTCGTTAAAATTATGGATTCCAAAAGGTTTTTGTCTTGGATGAAGAGCTTTATTCAGCTACTGGTTTCTCAAATAACTGCTCTCCTGTTTCCAAATCCAGGGACCGATTCTATTGCCTTAGAATTTTGTAATGTGTGCTTATCTGAACATTGTTTCATTGCCCCAGTCCTATATTGTGTTATGTATAATCGGCCTCTGCTGAAGGTAGAGGTATTTGGTATATGGTGCATAGTAATCTGCATTTATAAATCTCAATATGCGGTGCAGGTCGCAGGAGTACAGCAGACATACCATCAATTTCACCATGAATATGTACCTCGTGTGTTCTCTCCTGAACTCGCAATCACGATACCTGGATTTATAGGAAGAATGCTTGTCGGAATACCAACAATCCTGATCGTGAAATTCTGTAGCAAGGCTCTTGCAAAATGGACTCTTCCTGTGGTATCAAACACCTTGGGCATCCCAATAAAATCAACGAGTTATATCCCAACATTGAAAGGATCTTTCCAGGGAAAGAAGTCTGACAAGCTCAAACAGGCTTACTTGCAAAAGCTGCTTTCCCGGTACCAGGTATTTGATATTGATACCGGAATTAGATTTCTTCAATATGCTGGTCTTGCATGGTCTGTGGTTGACCTTGTGCCGTCGCTTTTTTCATACCTGAACTTGTGAGCGAAGATTTGCTTTTAGCGCATTTCAACCACTCATTGCAAAATGATCGTCTACGTAAAATTAGTTCTAAAATAATAGATGATTCCATTTTTTCACATTTCAAGAGTGACTTGGTTTTAATATTAGCTCAATTACCGTGTGCGTCGTCAACAATCGGCAAAACATCACTTTCCTAAATGGTACCAGTTTAGTGACTACAATTTGACTTTCATAAATGTATTACAACTCTTCCAAAGTGTGAGCGCTAATAAAATTGAATCAAGAATATTGCAAGGCATCCATAGGATATTTTGAGGGGAAAAAAAACACATTCATTGTTGCCTGCTAAAGGGCGTGAAACATGAGAAATTGAGAATAAATGAGGGGAAAAGTCTAAATATCAACACTTTGAATGATACATATCCTGATAAAGCCATCAATCTATGCAACTTTAACAAGACGTCCACCAAGTTCTTGTGCGGAACAAATCAGTCGAATGTTACCTGCCTGTATAATACATCAAAGCGATATCCACACCATTAAAGCATCGGAAGTCTTGTATCCGCCATGGCTTTAAATGCTCAGAAATCTCAGACACGGATGCGCAACTACCAGATACCCGAGGCAGAAGTAGGCTTAACCATGATATCAGCATGATTGAGCAGCTAAATTAAAGGAAGTAATCAGGTGTTCTACGGGTAACATCTGGCTCTCCCCTCCTAGGAGCAGGTTCAAACTGCAACATTCTCTTCAAATTTAGGCATGGACAATACAAGGCAAAGGACAAACAAACAATATCTTCACCAGTTAGAAGAGCAAATTATGGTGAATATGAGAGACCTGGATGAAAGTGTGGTCCTTGCAATCATCAACTTCCAAAATGGAAGCCATGTTCCCGCATCGATAACAGTAATTAGGGGCACTAAAGATGGTAACCACCTTTTGTTCCTGTTTCAACAAAACAGTAAATATCCACAACTATACCCTCTTAAGTTTAAAGCAGGAAACATGAGGAGGACATTACGTGAGCCCAGTTAAATCCATCCATAACCAGCTGATGAGCTCTAGCGATCAACTTAAGGTTGTTTGTGTGATTGAATTGCTCAGATATGTCCTGAGAGACAGTGAGTTTAAGTAAATAACTGATAAAAATTCAACAGAGGGCAGGATTCAGAAATTAAATTCAAGTTTACCTGGCCAAAAGTATATCCTGCACCGCGAGGAGAAATTCCCCAACCACATCTGTCATCTGGGTCGGACCATAATAGATCACACATGGGCCCTTCATGAGGAACCTCCTGAACACGATCGAAGTTCCTCACATTATCAAGAGTCTCAATGGAAGGAGATAGTCCACCATGCAGACAAAATATCTCTGACTCAACCTGGAAGAGTTTTAAATTAGAAGTTGAATGCTTTTAGACCAAAAACTCAACACTAGCTACCAATTTCCCGTCCAGCTTTTGTGGCGACCATAAGGTTGTTTGCCAATCAATCTAACATCTCAAGTAAGCATCACTATAAAGACGGCTTCATTTGAACTAAGCACATGAAAATTTTAACACAAAAACATGGGTAAATTATATTACAAGCCCTCAGGTTCAGTGAAGTTACGAGTGCATCAGGTTTGAAATGCACACTTCTGATTACTCTATTTACTTTACTTTTTACTTTTTCGCCATGGATTACAAACTCTAGTATTGTGTTTTAATCTTTTTTCTGTAGATATAATCTTTGTTTCTCCTCCCAAAAAATAAAAGTTTGAAATGTACAAGTTTCCTTCAAAAGACAGAGAGCTTATATCTAGAAATAAATTATTACCTTTTTAATGCTCATACAAACCAGAGGCCACAATTAAAACTAATCACTACTCCTTTTAGTCCAAAGTGTACGATACCTTGTAATAGTTAAACCACTTTTTTCAATTTTACTCTTTCTAGATTAATATAAAGATATTTAATACAGTTATATCATGATTTAAAACCAATAGTAAAAATGAAAGTACGTCTCTTTCTTACGATATCAAGAAAAAAAAATTTTCTCAAGATGCATGAAACAGTTGAAAGTGTCCTACAATAAACACCAGAAAGAGTATTTCACATTTCCACTTAACCTTGATATGTAATTTGCCCCACGAACCTCTTCCCTTCCCCGTTCAGTTAAAATCAATTTAATATGTTTTCCACAAATATAATCCCTTCAACATAAAATCGAAAACAAAAAGTATGTACTATGTACGAAGTACTTACCAATGCAGTCAATGGAAAGTAATCAAAAAGGTCTGTGAAGATCTTCCAAACATTAGCATTACCATACCTGCAAATAGATAATCAAAAGTATTACATGGACTAGAAAGAAATTGCATTGCTTATGCGCAGGAATCAAAACCAATCAACAATAAGAACAGCTCAGATCAACTAATCCAGAAACCCATGCAACTGCAATCGCTCAATTTCCTATTCATGAGGAATTACCCCCCTGCATAGAAGGGTCGGTGAATTTCAAATAGTTTAGGGCACTAGTCCCATGTTGTATATCAGGACCCCCCCCCCCAAAAAAAAAAACGGGAAAAAGAAAAGAAAAGGAAAGAAAAAGAAAACTCATGGAACTGGACGAATTTAGAGTTGAATCATCCACTGCAAACTAAATCGCATCTATGTCCATATCCAACTACGTGTAGTATTAATTAAAATAAGGTTTCAGTTTACGCATGCGAGCGTGAGCAACACTAACAAAATCCTAAATCTCAAATCTGAAGTGCCTTCATGAAGCACAACTGATCTGAATCCAGGGTCAGATTTTTTTCTAAAAACATCAGACACCATCAATGTAATTTGCATCATAACATCAGATCATGCAACCTCGCATCAAATCCACCATAGCATACACAGCTAAGGAAGTTCACTAATCAAAACCGTACAAACCATTACTTTTGACAGTATAATCTACTAGAATTTGCAAAGGATTCCCCAAATTCCAACAGAACAGGCACCCCAAAGACAGTGTCAAGGTGCTACGTCTACCGTAACCAATCCAAACACATACCCTGATTTTCTCCTCTTTCTGCTTCATTGTAAACCGGCATTTCTGTATGAATATATTTCCATGCTCTTTAACTATTTTAACTAATCACAAAGATCCTCTTTTTTTTTTTCAAGGGTCAGCACAACTTCCATGACTATCACATTGCCACAATCATGTGAAAATGTCAGATATCCATCAATACATCAACATCAAAAATATGAAACTCTCAAAAACGAGCATCTCAAAATCAAAATGATTTCTAACTTCTAAGCCTCAATTCAACAGCATGATTCAGATGCTCACCAAAGACCTGAACTTTAGTAAATGTAAGTGGCGAGAAAATAGCCAACCAAAACCTAATACTGAAATTCTACAAATGTACAATACAATAGGGGGAAATTACGTTATTTTATTTAAAAAATCAAATAGTTCATCAAATCTGAAAAGAAAATTTTCTCACTAAACCACAAGTAAAATAAATAAATAAACTGCGCATTAGTAATTAACAAACAAAAGTTTGTAGAAACAATTACAATTTATGAACATGCAGAACTTTCTTGTTCTAGGACCGGTAAATAAAAGGTATTGAAAACTCACTTCCTTAGGCATTCATCATAAAATCCATATACTTGAGTGATCTGCACAAATAATTAAAGATGGAGCAAAAGTTAAATAACTATTACATAAATCTGCAAATCAAAGCCAATATAATTTTCTAAAACTAGCTATTGATTACACCACTCGAGAATAAAATCACTAAGAACTACAGGAATAAATACCAAAAGAAACCTGAGGAAAAGTGTAATAATATATACTTACAATAAGAAAATATTATTTTAAATGAAAGAAAATTATAAAAACACACCTGGCGACTTTCATGGTTCCCACGAAGAATAGTTATCCGCTGGGGATACCTCACTTTTAGTGCCACAAGAAGCTGGATAAAATAACTAATTAGCTTGTAGTATCTTTCCTCTAACATATACTTACTTCAATCAAAAGTGAAATAAAAAAGTAATAAAAATCCATGCACTTCACCACCATTCACTGTTCCAAAAATGACCAAAACAAAGATGTCATTCAAGGATTTGACACGTTTCTATCTCTATTAACATAATTATAAGATGATTTCTAAAATCTAGCAATCCTTTAAGCTCGATAGGCCTTCCAAATGCGAACAAACAGAAAAGTCAATAATAATGATGAAGATTTTAATATAAACTAAACAGTTTATTTATTGGTGAACAACTGTTCCTTTATTTACATATGAATGAGTTCTAGAAACCTATAAGATAAGGTATCATCATCAACCTATTGTGGAGAGTCCAATTTCTTGTTTTATCCTCTTAGTAAAAGACAATTTGAATGACGCTCACACTCACACTTAATAAACTACCTCTTTAAGGGGAAAAAAAACCTCAGCCTGAACCTTTTTTCATTCTGAACATGAACTAAGTAACAAAATTATCAAAATGCACACAAAATAGGGGGGAATTAAACTAGGGAAAAAAATCAGATGAATTTATATTGGTAGTACTTACTGTTACAGTTTCAACTGAATAATAACCCCGGTCCACATAATCTCCCATAAACAAGTAGTTAGTATCTGGACACTGTCAAATAAAACAAGATTTTCTCAGAATTCAGATGTAAGCTTCATGAAGGAGTTTTTCACAATAAAACCATTAAAATTTTAAGCAATGGCTAAAAGGTAAAAGTCATACCATACGAATCATTTTGCAAAACCTAAATAGTGTAGGAGCTGTAGCATGATAATATTAAGGTTACAGTGAGTTTAATGAGTACTTCCTGATCTTGCAATTTAGTTCACAATACCTCTGATGCACTTCAAGCTTCAAAAGCTTTTTCTTTGGCAGGTCACAATTAGTTAGTTAAGACATTCCCCAGCTGAAACAGAAGAATTAGATACAACAATAAAGTCATGGTCAGAAATGATACCTTCCCTCCAATTCGAAATAGTTCAGCAAGATCATGAAACTGCCCGTGAATATCGCCACATATTGTCACAGGGCTTTTCACAGGCTGTGGTACAGGAGAGATACGAAAATTAACGCTTCATATTTAAGATAAGAGAACTTAAAATGATCTCACAAGGGATGCAAATATTCAATGAAAATAAAAATGAAATGTTGGGATTTAAAAGGCGACTTCTTCTTACTCCAGACAGGCTCAGAAGTAAATGACTCCAGAGTACGGGGCCCAAATAAGAAAACAAAATTAAAAACATCAGATAGAATTAGTTGAACAACTCATTTCTCACTCAACAATGAATCACTGATGCAAAACAAGCAGCTTTAGCAACAGGATCGACAGCGTCCTCCGAAATGAAAAATGCAACATTGAAAAGACCAGACGTAAAAAGACAAGCGAACAGGACTGCACCTGGACGTTGCTCTCGTCCATTAAAATGTCCCTCGCCTTCTCGCACAGAACTCTAACCTACAGGTAGGGCAGAAAAAAAGAGCATTAGTTTGTACTTATGTTTCCTAATAATAATAGCAGGAGTAGTAACAGACATTGGAGGTAACTCCAAATAAAAGGAATGCGACAAAGAAAGTGAGGATTATCAATATAACGTCCAGTTTCAAGGTAATTAATACTGAAGGACAAACCATGTTCGAAGTTAGATCGCTCAGATAAGAACAAAACGTTAATTGCATATCAACAAGCATTCATTGACGAGACAGATCTTAGCCATCAAGATTAAAGAAATCAAACCTGTTGCTCCCCGAGTGGCTTGCACTGCATGAGCTGTGAGATCTGCTCGTCAAGATCAGAGCTCGATTCCAATGATAACGAATCCACACCCATCTTGCTCGGTGCTCGATAAGAACCTGGTGAACAGAATCCGGCTTAGGGCAAGCCCTAACCCTTGGTGAAATTCTGCGATGCCCTTTTCTCGCAGCTCGCAGCTCGCAGCTCGCAGCGTCCAGACTGTGAAGGGGACGATCTAGGAAGTTAGAACAAGGAAGGGCTCGTGTAATAATGAATCATCCAAAATGCGATTGGACATCAAATGATTTGCGCGCAAGCAAAATACTTCTCCCTCCTTCCCAGCTTTTTTATTTAAAACCCTCCTTCAAGAATTTTGTTTAACCTTTATTTTTTTTTAAGAATTTTTTTTTAACCTTTAAAAACAAGAGCTTACTCTCTCCTGATTAAAATATAAAGTATTAATAATTAATTTATAATTTATAAAAAATATTAGTTAAAATTTTAATTTTTTAAAAAATGTATGTTTTTTAAATTTTATTTTTATTAAATATTTTATATAAGTGTTCTGATAGTAATAATTAAAATTTTAATATATTATTTTAAAAAAAGAATAATAAATAAATTAGAGGTATAAAACAATTCAATATGTCATTTTTTTCACAAAAAAAAGAAATGAATAAAGTAAGGATATAATTAAAAAATAATTATAAAAGCTACTCAATACACTATATTATGGACCAAGCAAGACTTCTAAAATATGTTTTATATCCTATCTGAAGAGAGTGTTTGTTTATGTTTTTTAAACGATACAATAAAATAAATTTTAGTAAAGCACATTTAAGGTGATAAAAATGAAAGGTGAAAGAATGACTTACTATATTAATATAATATAATTATTATTAATATAAACATGATATGTATTTTTTTCTAATTTTGTATGGCAAAAAATTGGAAGATATTTTTAAAAAAAAGTTATGATTTTTGGTTTTTTTTCAATTTTTCATTTTACAAAAGAAAAATTATTTTTTGAAAATAAGATATAAAAAAGTCGTGTTCTCCCTGTAAGATTTTAATACTAGTTACATGCAATCCAGTATTTAAATGAACTGGACATAAATTTGTGCACTAGTACTTGTAAATGTATTAATATCAATAAAGTTCAATGTAAACTGTTGATAAAAAATGCATTTTTCACAAATCATGTGTTTCTCTGGCTCTATCTATAGGGCAGAAAAAATAAGAAAAATTATAAGGCACTTGTCAATTTGCAAATGTTTCTCTTTATATTTTTGCTCTTATACTTTGAATAAAAATACTAATAATAAAATTTAAGAATATTTATTAGGAATAAAGGTAAAAATTTATTAAATTTTAAAATAAAATTAATGAGATTTAAAATTTTTCATAATTTCGATGAAACATGCTAAAAGTAATTTATAAATAAGATCAAATGGAGTACATGATTAGTTCATCCTGTAATGCATTGGGACCACGTTTAGTTATTTATAATTAATAAATAATTTTATATTTATTACTCCCTCCCTCTCTTTATATAAGATGTTTTTAACCAAATCACCCAACTTAATAAAATTTAATTATCTAATTAAAAGCACAACAATATTTTGATTTTGTCCCTAATTATTGTAAACAAAAAATAAATTTCTTTTTTAAACTAAATTAATGAGAATACTTATTTTTTCTCTTTCTAATTTAATAAGGATATAATAGTCTATTTATTAAAAAATATGCTGATAACTTTTTATATTTAGAGATAAAAAAAATTATAAGAGATTTTTTAGATGCAAGGATGCAGGGAGGATGTTTTATTTCTCTTGACAGTATCATGTTTATTATATTCCATGTGGAATGGATTCATACTCGTACATTAATTAAAGTATCATGAAGCCTAAAATGGATCTCGTCATCTTTACTCTGCGGGAATCTTTATATTATCTCGTTTGGTGGAAACGTGAGGGGTTTTGAGAAAGAGAAAGATTTTAATATCATCTTCTTTAGGGCATGATTGGTCCGCATGAAAAGGGCAAAAGAAAGAGAATGGAAAAGCTCATTTTCGTTGGTTTGAAGGGCATGCATACAAATTCTTGGAACCTAATTTTTCCTCCTCGATCCAGAATTTAATTTCTTTAGCTAGACCAAAGGAAAATGAAAAATATTTCATCATCGCTAGCATTCATCCTCCACTGTGCTCGAGTTCGTCTTTGTTGATTCTCAATGTTGCTGCTTAATCTCACCATCATCATCCATCTTGCTTTAGTCGCCCTTCCTCTATTCAATCTTGTTATGGCCATCTACATCACACTGTTCATTCATTAGGTTCAAGCCCTTCCGAGTCTCTCCCTCCAAGTTTGCGTCATCGTGTCGCATTTCTCTCGGAGCTGTTGATGCCATCTGTCACCATTTGCATCCTCCCCATTCAAGCTCGTCACATCATGCCATTTCTTCTTATTCAACTCTTCAGATTCCTCTACTAAAAGCTGCTACCCAAGTTCTTGTTTTGGCTGCATGATTTTAGATTGTGTATATTTTGGTGTGTTGTGTGGACTGTGGTGTCACCAATGACCAGTCAAGTAGAGAGGAAGGGATAGAAGAATGGAGTAAAAGCTTCCAAGCGCAATGGTGTATTTTCACATTTTAAAATCAATTTGTCTAGAAGGATTATACTTATTTTTTAAACAATACCGAACATACTTTTTAAATTAAGTTTTCTTTTCTAGCTCCATTTCTATCAAAATGATTCCAATGAATCAAATGGGCCCTTAGTTTACAAGAGAAGGAAATGGAAAATAAGTAATGACAATACATTGACTGTGAGTCTATTACTTCCTAAGTTTTTATTTGTTAGAGAAACTGTTGCTTTTAATTTGTTTTTTTATAAGCAATATCGAATATCTTAATAAGCATTTATTATATATTTTTTAAAATACTCATTATAATTTATATTAATAAAAAAATAATTAATGCATACTTATGTTAATTGATACAAGGTGTTTTAGTCTTTTTTAATTTTCAGATATGATTATTATAGCGTACCAATCTTTTTAAATTATGTGATATAATTTTTTTCTTTTTATATATGGAAACAAGGAGAGTGTGCTCTTAACTATTTTATATTTATATATGCTTATTAATAAATCCATTATATCAAAATTAATTTTTATTTTTTTTTAAGTGTTGGTGGAAGGTCTAGCATAATGTGAACTTTGTACTCACTTCACTTTTATTTATAAGTTACATTTTATAAAGAATTTTTAGTCACTTTGCATAAAAAAATAGATCATTAATCACTTTCTACCCATTCTACCCTTTCACAATTTTCAATAAGTAAAATAACAAGTCACACAAGAGAGAAAGTGTTTTAAAAAAATGATGCATTTAATAAGAATAAATTGAGTTTTATACAACATCAATAATCTAATTATGTGTGCGTTTGGTTTTTAATTTGTCAAAAGTTCATTTGGTGAAAGTCCACCTGGTAAAAGTTAGTTTAGTAAAAGTCAGTTGTTATAACGAAATTTGTGTTTGAATATATTTTTTTAAAAGTTAGTTTGATACATTAAAAGTTGTTTGGTTTATGATAGTGAAATGTGCTTTTAAATGTACAATTACTAAAAAGGACATTGATTTATAATGATTTATAATTTTTATTATACAAATATAATATATTTGAAATATTTAAAAAATATAATAAATATTTTAAATAACATAAATTTTGATCTATAATGCTAAAAATTTAATTTCTAGTTATTTGTATTTTTTTAAATTTGTAATTTTAAAAGACGTAATAAAGATTTGTAATTTTTATTATATATTAATGCTAAAAATTAACATGATTAATTACTCGATTTATAATACTAAAAAAATTGATATCTAATTATTATTATTAAAATAATAATTATATTTTTAATGAATTAACTATTTTTTAAATAAAAGAATAAGAAATTAAACTTATGATAATATGGTCAAATAATATTTTACTTTTCAAATCCACTTTTCAAAAGTTTTAAATAGTTACATTTTAGAAATTCACTTTCAGCTACTGTTTGAATGTACTTTCAGGATGTGCTTTTTTATAAAATATTTAACACAAACAACTTTTAACTTTCTGAAAGTAAAATTTTGTTTTCTGAACGTGAAACAGAGAAAAACCAAACAGACCCTACATCTCTTTGATTTGATGAAGTCATTAGAAATAACTTATAAATAAAACTAGAAAGAGTATTATTAATAATGAACCATACAACCTTCCTTAATCTTTGGCCAAAAAGTTAGGGAAAAATTAACCATAGGACTATGGATGTGACATTATTACAAATAAGGCCTAATTAAACCTAACATGTCAATACAAGTTGGGAGGACTAAAATGAAATAAATTTTCATGGTTAGGTTATCAAAGTTCCCTTAATATAGAAGAAGAAAGAGAATATAAATTATTGCTTGACAAGACTTGTTAAATTCCTTGAATTACTTGTAAATTTATTAGGCTTCATTTAAACCCGTAACCTATTAATATGTCATCTTAACTCGCGCTTGTTAAAAACATTACATTACTTGTTAATTTTCTAAAGTTACCTGAAGAGTCAATTGCATTGCTTAGCTTGTTAATTGTTTAACTTACATTAAATCTAGTATGGTTTGTTAAATTAAGAGCCTAACTTGCAAAATCCATCATGTCACTCGTCAACAAAATAGTATTACTTGTTAAATCCCCAACAGCACTTGTGTAGTCCTTGACATGCGAGTATTTAAATTATATTAGTAATTAACCATACCAACACTTCATGAATACTCAACAAAGCGTGAAAAATAATTAACATAAATATCAAAACAATTATAAATATATTTTAGTACAAAGAATTTTTGTTGTCGGTTTACATTTCAAGCTTAATATGGTAAATCTTTTTTTATTCTTTCTCCTCCACCACTTTCTCATTGCTACAAAAGCTTACACTAAAGTTATTGTCAAGCTAATTACTAAGTACACATTTTTGTCATGTTTAATTTCAATTGCTACTTTTTTATAATAAACTTGTCATTTACAATACATAATTTGATAGTTTTCATTCATCAAACGTTCACTTGTCAATACACCAATAATACTTATTAGTTTCACAAAAGTACTTGTTATTTCACTGTACTAAACTCAACAACCCATCACAATTAAGCTATTACTTGTTTGTGGAATTGTCTTCGTTACACTTATTCTAATACCATGTCGATTACCCAAGCCTGCTATTAACAAGTGTGCAAAAAGTCATTATGTAAAAATGCTTGTTAATTTAGCATAGTTACTTGTTATTATGTGCCCTAATATTTGTTAATTTCTATAACTTCACTTTTGAATCTCGTAAGAATTCCTTCATATTATATTAAATCTCACTTGTTAGTGCTTTATGTTCAAGTTGTCATTTACAAACTATTATTTAACAAACAATCTTAATAAATTTCAGTAATCAAGCATTCTCTAAACGGTCCATTTGAAATAAGTAAGCCAACTTGTTATTTCATCATACTAAAAAACTATATTTGATCACACGAGAAGGTTTTAGTATATAAAAGATAAAAATAAAAATAGTTGTGAAAAATTAAAAATTATTTCAGAGTACTCATAATTTAAAATAAAATATCTTGTCCTCCCTCTATTTTTTCTTAATTGCAAATACACTTTTTATATTTATAAAATTTATATAAATCTCTCTTAAAATTAATAGATACAAAATACAAATGTTCCTCTTACTTTTAAATTTTCATTTTCATCCATTCAACTATTAGTTGACAACCAGGTCACATATATTATATCTAAATGACTTTCCTTAAATATAAGTGTTGTTTGAAGATTATTCATGTTACACTCAAAACATTTAAATGATATATCTTTTTAAATTTTATTCATTTTTTAAACTTACTAGTTATAAAACTTATCTATTTTTTATTTTAAAAAATAAATATATAAGTTTGATAAAATAATATTTCAAACATGCATGTAAAAAATTTAATGAAATATGAATTTTTTTGTTAATTAATGGAATATGAATTTAATATAATAAGAGATGGGCAAGTCACTATAAGTTGTGCTTATTTTTATTTATAATTTTAAATTATTTTTAAAACACTTGTGTTTATTAAATAACAGCTTGCTTTATTTTAGAATTTGTAATCCCTGTGCATGATAAACACACAAATAACGTACTCATATATATTATGAATATATACAACAAATTGTTTTATTGTTAAACAAATAACTTAAAAATTTGTTACTCCATGAATTTTAAAATACAAAGAATAATTTATTATTCCAAAACATTTTTCATCCTCTAATTTAAAAAATAAAATATTTTATTTTATAATTTGTTACTTACTATGATATTTTATTCTATAATTTATTATCTTATACAGATAAAATTTAAAAGTAATAAAATATTTTATTTATAAATTATTATTTTGAGAAAATTGAATTTGAAAATAAAACTCGTGAGCTGAACTATGTACTTTTTATGCCTTGTCTTTTATTGTATATTTAACAACTATACATTATTTTTATCAAGAATTTTACATTCACCCCTAATTTTTACTATAGATTTTATATGGACTTTTAAAATATAAAAATCTCATTATTTCTTACATACTGTGTAAATTTTTAAAATTTATAAATAAATAAATAAATAAATATTTATTTATTTATTTTAATGGTACGTCTCATACGCACTTTTCTTTACTATGGTCTCATGCACACTCACTTTTCTTTTAAATTTAAGGAACAATTTCTATTTCTTTCCTCTCCTTTATCTTTTTTTAATTTCATGTATCTCTCATTTATTTTTAAAAATAGGCTAAAGTAGTTCTTTAATTCTTTAACTTTGCACAAGTTTTTATTTTAGTCCCCTTTTAAATACACTCATCTTGTTCTATTGATAAGTCAATTCTAACATATTTAATTAAAATTAAAAAAAATTAAAACCTATTAACTCTGTCTAAAAATTTAATATTTTTTAAATATATACACTTTAACAATCTATTTTCTCCTACAAACACCAATACTTTAAATTGTCTCACATATCCATACTGACTAATATTTCTTCGATATGTGTCCATAAAATATCTAAATAATATTTTTTAATTTTAAAAAATTTTAATTTTTGACACATATCCCATACTTTTAAATTGTTAATCAATACTTAAAAAAATTTAAAAAATTAAATTTATTAAAGCTTGTAGTATTAAACTTTTTATTATTAATATCATTTTTTAATTTTCTTTTAAAGTCAAAGATTATATTTTTCTTAAAAAATAAGTTTTGGATGTAATAAAAGAATAAATATTATATTTTTTAAATTATAAAAATAAGACAAATGTAATTTTATGATGGTCGAGAAGGAGGAGATATTGATACTATACCTATTAGTAAATATCATGTGGTAGGCAAGTTGGTATAGATAAAATAAAACTACAATTAATAATTATATTTTACTTAGAGTTATTATAAAAGATAATATATGTATGCTAATTTAAATATTTTCTAAATTAAAATTATATTTTTAATATTTTTTAGAAATATATATACATGTATAAAAAACATGCCATATCTTATATTTTTAAAAATTAAAGTATCTATGTATTGAATACGTATACACGTATCAACATTCATGCAAACTAAATTTTCTCTCTCCAACAGGTTGAAAAAAAGTTGTGATAAAAATTTAATTATATAACTTATAAATAAGATTAAAAAAACTTCTCTCTTTACCTCGTAAATAAAACCATAAGGACTAAGCATTTGAAAACTGTTTAAATTATTCTCAAAATATTTAAAGGATATATTCTTTTAAAGTTAAAATTAAAATACCAAAAAAGTTTTTAAAAAAATTAAAATTAAAGGATAGTATTCAATGTTTTGTTATCATCTACATATAAAATTAACTTGTTGCTTAGTTTTATATTTTATTCTACATTTTATTATACTATACATATAAAATTAAAAGTAACAAATTATTTTATTTAGAATTTGTTATTTTGCGAAGAGTAATTTGGTTTAGAATTTTTTATTTTAAGTAAATTAAATTTTGAGGTGAAACCCGTTAGATTACCTACCAATTTTTTATTCTCTATATAAATAAAATACATAATTTTATTGTATATCTAATACATATTATTGTTATTACCCGCTATCAATTGTTAGAGTAGGGGAAGAAAGGAAAGGGGTTTTCAATGTGATGACAAAGCAACAATATTCCAACACCAAGAAGTGGAGCAGGGAAGAACAAATCGTGGGCATTAAGCAAATTGAATTAACCATAAATTTACCAGATTATAATGAGTGGACAGCCTTGAATGCTCAACATATGAGTCAGATGATTGCTGAAGCAGTAGATCGCCAGCATTGAATTTGCACTGATCAACAACTAACTAGAAATTAATGTGAAAAAGATTGTTCACACTCAAGAGAAAAAATCCACTCATAATCTCCACGATTGTTGGTCCGAGCAAGCTTTGCATTCTCAAGTCTCTCCTCGTACATCGAACAAGCTCTTCATTTCCAACCCAAAATTCCTATCTATCAAACATAAAATCAATGTATGGTGGTGTGAAAAGAAGAGATCATTCCCTAATGACAAAGAAAAAAAGATATAAATTTCTATCGGGAAGGCACATAATCGATGATGATTCATGGGGCAACCAATCCATAATCCTTTAGCTCCTCACAAACCATAGTGATCCAAAGTCAATTTCTCGAAGGCACTGATTATGTTTAATGCCACATGAAGTAAGCATAATAATATCAGTGAAGGTCTTCAGAACATATAGTCCCAAGCATATTACCATTTAAGAAGAACATTAAAAATATTGATCAAGCAGACAATGAATCTGAAAAGAGTCAGGGGGGAGAGAGAGCTTACCGCTGCCAAGATGAGAAAAGGAAAGGCATCGAGGAGGGCTGTAGGAAGAAAGGGAAGGGAAGAATGATCGATTAACTTGAAGGGTGAGAGATAAGGTCGCTATGGGAATTACTCTCACCATCTCCCAGCCTCCTGGGGTAGCCAAAATTGGGATTTCTCACAGAGGCTCTTTTCTTTTTTTGAAATCAACCGCAGTTCAATCATTTACTATATAAAATTATTTTCATTTTAGCCCCAAATGCCTACACTCCTATGGTGTATTATTAGATTTTTTTTATCCTGAATTTTAATCAATTTGCTAATAAGGCCCTATATTGAAATTCTCTAGAAAAGAAGAAGGAAAAAAAATACAATCTGCCTTAGTCAATAGCAATCTAAAGCACAGAGAAATGTAAAAATCTCAAAAATACAAATGATCCAAAATGAACATATTCATTTTTATAGAATAAAGGAACAAATTGACTAAACTCAGGGTCTTAAATTTATTTTTTGTGCACTATTTCAATTAACTATTAAAAATGGCACAATCTAATAATGTTTTAACGAAAGTTATATTTAATGGTTAGTTGACAAAAAAAACTAACAAAAAGAAATATCAAAATGATAGAAAATGACAAAAAAATTATATTAAAAGACCTAAAAATTATAGAAAATGATTGGAAAAATTTTATTGCACATTTTCTGTTATTTTTTATATTACTTTCTATTATTTTTCAATCAACTAATAATTAAAGTTGACTTTTGTTAACAACAAGAGTCAAATTGTACCATTTTTAATAATTGAAGGGACTATACAAAACATATGTTCAGGTCCCATATGTGTTTAGACCCATAGTTTAAGAATCAATTTATTTTTTTACCCTATTTTTTTATTTATATGATTTTAAAAAAAAGTTCAACATTTTTTTACTAAACTGATTAAACAAATCTCGCATGCCATTCATTGAAATTTTTCATTAACATGTTTTTTTTTTTTAAAAGACGAACTTTATGCCTAATCCCAAATACTGGATTAACGTTGACTCCGTAGAAAGCACAAGAGCAGGGGGTTAACCGTGAATTTGTTGATAGCGAAATAAGGGAGTGTTTTTCTTTTTACTCGATAGTTAATTTTTTATATATAGGCATTTTTTAAAGCTTATAAACTTATCAAGGGTTAAACTTTGTTTTTAATAACACGAAGCTCTATAGTCTGTTAATCCGAAAAAGGGATACAAGCTATTAGAGATATTCAACTTGTACCCTTTTTGATTAGCTTGATTTCGTCCTGATCAAAGCTGGGCGAGTTTTATTTCAACCTGAAAATAATTGAAATGAGACGGGACATAGATTATTCTCGAGATGTCCCATCTTGTCCCGAATATTACATATATATATATATATATATTATTTGTTATTTTAAAAATATATATTAATTATATTAATATAATCTATACTTATATTGATTATATCAATTATAATTTCAATATGTGCAAATCTTTTAAAACTAAAATTTTTTATATTAATAATTTCAATGATATAGAGTAAGCAATACAAGGTAATATATTTTTTATAATATATTAAGTATATTAATACAATTTATTTTTATATCTATCTATTTAATAACTTTTATTTATATTATATTTCTTGCTTTAATTTTATAAGAGTAATTAACTTAACACATCTCAACTAAAGAAATGAAAAATGACTTAATGTTGTGCCTAGTTTGTATGCTATTATTACCATTATAATCCAAAGATTGCTTATAATTGTTATCATAATATATTATATAATTATAGTTGTGATTGATATAATTTAATAATTGACTTTAAATTATTGTAATTTATGTAGTCAGGTTGTTTTGATTTTAAACTTAATAAATTATATGATTTAAAATTTAATAAATATTATTATCTAAACCTTTCTATCACATTGTTTAATTTATCAGGATAGTAGGATGTTCTAATCTTGTCTTGATCCTGTCTCAATTCTTAACGGGAAATGACGAGATATATGATAAAAATTTAATCGCGATCTTTTTTTCAGATGAGACATGGGATATGGGTGTCTCAATCCCGCCCCGTCCCATGAATACTCTTACAAGCTACATTAATTTACTCAATAAGACTTAAACTTTTCATAATCTACCACCTCTTAACAAAGAAGTGGTGGTTAATCAAAAGTGCACAAGCTATCAATGAAATTTAAAAGTAAGCAAAATTTGGATTGTAACATTCCATTCATTGTTTCAGTCAGACGAAAGGAAGCAAAATCTCCCCTCTAAAATCCTTACAATTAAATACTCATTTATTTCAACTTATTTTATAAAAAAATTACTTGTTTTAAAAAATTTATTTTGTGAGTTTTTGTAATATTTGTTTAAGTTTTTGGAAATAATCAAAGTAAAAACATATTTCTAATTATTTTTATAATTTACTTTAGATAAATTTTGAAATTAATACGATACGGTGGATGAGAGATAATGTTTTAAAATATTAAAAATATCATAAAATTTTAAAATAATAAAATAATATATAATCTCTCTAAAATACAAACCTAAGAAGATATCATAGAATTTAAAAATAATTAATTAGTAATTACACTTTTTATTATTACAAACAAACACAAAAATATTTGTTTTTTATAAAATATACTCCCTTCATTTTTATTTATAGAAAAAAATATTATTTTTAATTTATTTTTTTATATAAGAAAAATTACATTTTTCAATAAGTAATTATTGCAAACTTTTGAAATTGCCCCTCATAACTTTATCATTCATAATTATAAGAAACAATTAATGAATGTTTAATTAACATAATTAATAAAAAGTATTGTAATCTAATTCTTTTATTTTTAGATACAATTAATATAGTTAACTGATCTACTTAAATTGTATGATATAGCTTTTTCTCCTACAAATAAAAACGAAGGAAGTATACAAAGTTTCTTCTCAAAATACTCCTTTTGACCTTATTATAAGGCACATTCTAGAAAGTTTATTTAATCCTATTTATAAGTTATAGTGTTACTTTTTGGATAATAGTTGAAAAATATTTTTAAAATTACCCTTCACAATAGAAAAAAAGTAATATGATATCACTTTTTAAAATTATTATGAAGGGGTATATTTGGAATTCTATAAGATTTTATTCTTTGTATTTTTTCTGTATTAGTATTGGTGAGATTGATATAAATGATTTATAAAAATGGATCAGATAAATATCTCTTAACTACCTAAAACTTAATTATTTTTTAATCTCAAGCAAACAAGCCCTAAATGAGGAGTAGGACCTCATTTGATACATTAAGAATTTAGGACCAGTTTGCTTGAGCTTATTTTATTAAAAATATGTATTTTTTTAAAATTATTTTACAAGTTTTTATGATATTTGTTTAAACTTTTAAAGTAATTAAAATGTGATAAAAAAAGAAAATTTTTGATTATTTTAAAAAACTACTTTCAATAGTTTTTAAAAATAATTTAATGCAATAGATGAAAGAGAATATTTTAAAAACATAGGACATGTGAAGGTATTATAAAATTTTAAAATAATTTAAAAATAAATTGTTTTAAAAAAATTAATGATGATATCATAAA
This sequence comes from Prosopis cineraria, assembly GCF_029017545.1. Classification (NCBI taxonomy): domain Eukaryota; kingdom Viridiplantae; phylum Streptophyta; class Magnoliopsida; order Fabales; family Fabaceae; genus Prosopis; species Prosopis cineraria. The sequence continues at coordinate 49,449,878 of NW_026555332.1, forward strand.
ATTTAAAAGTAACTAACTAATAATTACTTTTTTATTATTATAGCCAAGCATAAAATAATATATGTCTTCCATAAAATCTTTACAAACTAAATCTTTTTTTATAAAATATCAAAATTATCTAAAAATCACTTTTTTTAGGGATAAATAAGTAAATTATTACTTGAACTTTAGGTCTAGTAACACCATAGACCATCAACTCCTTTAATATGCCAATTATTCTCTCAACCTTTAAAAACAAAGCAACCTGACCATTTCCATTAACAAATATTAACTTCTATAACTTTTTTGTCTTTACCTATAATTTTTGGATTATTTATGATAATTTTGTAATCATTTTTTTAATTTTTGAGGTCATTTCTTGTTATTTTATAGTCAACTAAAAGTTAAAATTAACTTTTATCAATAACAAAGGTCAAATGGTAATGTTTTCAAAAGGTGAGAGAATAATTTGCTTGATACAATAGTTTAGGATTTATTATGTTAATGAACTTAAAATTTAAGACTAAGTGTGTGTTTAAATAGCATCCTAACCTAGGTTGGGATGTTAAAAGTTTAGATAATCATGTTTGGATGACAAAAAAATATCAATTGACATTATGATTCGAATAAATGTTTTTGACAAAAAGGTCGTTCAAATTTCAGTTAAGTATAATTGATTATAAAAATAATTGATTAATATGATTAATTTGAATTATAATTTATTATATTATAACGCAATTTGTTTGGATATTGAAATTAATTTTAACTATATAAATTACCATAAAGAATATTACTTTTTTAAAATTAAATTATTGATAAAATTGTACTTAATATTATTAAATTTTTTAAACTTTATTTAAGAAATAAATATATTATTTAACAGTAAAATTAAATTTATAAGCAACATCCTAGAGTTTATTTCAAAACATGATTTTGGTTTAATATTCATTTATCAAATTTTTTTTTTTTACAATTTGAGTAATTTTCCCAAAAATTAATTATATTGTCAATCCAAACACGTTGAAATTGACTACCCTAACTTTTGCAACAAGCATTAGTGGGTAATGTAACACACCAAAATTTTTTTTTTTATAATTTAACTCAACCATAGTTGGGTTACAGCCACCCAATATATTTTTATATCAATAATTTCGATATAAAATATTTTATAATTGGCTTCAACTCACACACTATAACATTTCAGATAAATTTTTACCTCCCACATGCCATTAGGCTAAATCACATTTGTCCATCCTTATACTCCCAACAAGTAAACTAAATTACATTTATCCATCCTTATACTCCCAACAAATAAAATAAGCAATTTAGTCAATTTTCAACACAAGCCAGTTATTTGGCCTTATAATCATGCCATTTTAACCAATCCAAAGTAAACCAAATATTAAAATTACAGTCATCCAAATTGTACCAAAAATAGAAATAGTTTGAAAGACATGATTACATTTATATATTCATATAATTGACAATAAACAAAAAGCCCTAATATTAGCAATATAACACATTATAAATCATAAATTAAATACCCAAAAGAGACAGTGGATCTATACCACTAAGCCTCTGGGACTCCTCCACGTGTCACTCGTGGCTCTTCTCCTGAAAATTGTTAACCACATAATGAGACTCAAAAGTCCCAGTAACCAAAGCCAATTTATGATAGTGTATACAAACAGTTAAGTGTGTGCTTACTAAGTGAGAATTAAAAATAATATAATTCCAACAAATATAAGAAATATTATAATAAACACAAACAACCATCCTTATATCCCTCCATTAACCTCGAGTCGTAGCCCTCACTCGGTGCTAAATTACCCGGCCAAAGGTAGATTAGCCCGAGCCCTTACAAGCCACCTATTGAGCTCCAATAGGGGCGTACCACGTGGCATATAAATACAACAACAATAGCAAGTCTCCCAACACCTCCCACAATAATCAAACAAATTCATAATAATATTGCACAATTATACAATATTACAAAATTCATAATTTTCTCAATAATCACCCAATTAACATGAAGTAACACTAATCACAAATTAAAAGCATGGTTACCTTGTGGCTTTTTCAATAAATTATTCCTTAAAATTTCTCTCTCACCACAATCTTCACCAGTAATACAATCTACAAATAACATATTATTTATAAATATTAGTTTCAATTTTTGAAACTAATAAAATAATTCTAATAATAGAATTAAAAATATAACATAATTCCTAATCTCAATCTTAATACAAATCTATAGTTAATACTATTAAGTATAATTTTTAACTCCTCTTTTAATTATCAATAAACATTAATAATCTAAAAATCAACTTCTAAACTAATTTTTATTATCAAAATTTTCTTTTTATTTCATAAATTCGTACCTAAAATACCCAAAAATTAAAAATTAAGTCTCTAGTTTAGAATCATAATCCTATAACCATAATAATTCATTTCTCATCCCAAATAATCATCTAAACCTCAATAAATCAACATATATTTTCAGATCCAGTTTAAATTTTGATCCATAAGCCACAGATTCAAAGATCATCAATAAATTTATACTCTAGAACATTTATTATACTACTGACAACCTCAAAAATCATATTTATTCAACATAAATTCATCCCTCTTCCAGATCTTAAATTTTCTACCACTACAAACTCAGAAACTAAATAAGAAGGATGACTAAGAAAAATTTTTAGAACACTTACTTAGTCTTGAAAAGCTTAAAATCACACCCTAAATATCCTATTAAAAACTCTTACCTTAAAAATTTAGATATTTCACACCGGTGACTCGCGTTCTCTCTGCCTCAGCTCGCGTGCAGGAATGAATGAGGAAATGAAGGAAGGTGAGTTTTTATAAAAATTTAGTGGGTCCCACACATTTTTTTTATTATTTCTTCTTCTCTCTCCCCCTTTTTTTTTTTATTATTTTATATTTACTATTCATGCGGCGCCGAAAGCAAATTCGTTTTCTCTTCTTCTTCCTTTTTTTTTTTGGCATACCTTTTCCCCTTTTTTTTATTATAATAATAATTTAATAATTTTTTTAATAAATTTATTTTTTTAATTTTTTTTAAATTTAGAATTATATCCTAAATTAGATTTAATAATCATTTTCTACTAATTTTCTTACCTCTAAATATTATTTTTTTTTTAATTTCTATTAACCTAAATTAACTATTAAAATTTAAATTGGGATGTTACAGGTAATGGGTGTTGAGGGAGCATTTAACACTGAATTTGTCTCTTTTGTCCTCACCCACTACATTGCGTGATAACTCTTCACCTCTGTCTTCAAGAAATGGAAATATGTTGCTTGACTTGCATCTGTATCTCCTGGTCATCATTGCGTCCCGTTTCTCCGATCATCATCGTCGTCATCTGTGGAGGTCGTGGGTTCAATCGACGTTGTTGTCATGACTACTCCATCAATATTGGGTTTCATTTGTTCGGTGAAGGATTGAGGGGAAAAAATTAAAAATAAAAGAAAATAAAGAAGGAAAACCTGATGAGCTTGAGTAAAAATTGATTACCTGGATGGGACATTCTATGGCCAAGACTAGTGTTTCTAGATCAAAAGGCATAACCTTGGCTTTTAATTTTTATTTTATATTTTACAATTCTATCTTTTTAAAATATAACTGTAATAATTTAAAGTTTAATATTTATTTCTTAAAAATGTTAAATTAATCATAAAAATATACTCAATCTGTTAAAAAATGTAAGGCATTTTTTGAGGAGTTAGATGTTTAAAAATGTAAGATATTTTTAGTTTTTCAAGTTATAATCATTGTCTTTTTTTTAAAGTATTCCTATTGATGAATGACTTTATATTCATTGTAGGGTATTGAATAGGAGTAAATATAAAAAGATATAGTTAGTTTAAAAATAGATAACTACTTTATTGAGGCAAGATTGAGTTAAAAATACTTTACATTTTTAAACAGAGAGAGTACCTCGTAAAATTTATATTCTTGTTTGTCATTGTGGATCTAAACTAATTTTTAAATTATATCATTTAAGCTAATTTTTATTCTAGATTTGTTGATTTTACCTTTTTTAAATAAAATTGTAGCTCATATGAATGGAATATTTTGTAATTTATGAATTTATTTTAGATTTTCAATAATTAAATATTTTAAATTTTATCATTTAATTCTACCTAGTCAGAAATTAATATTTTTGGTTTATTAGTGCATTTTATAGTTGTAGTTTATTTTTGAATTATTTTTTAAATTTAATATTTTTCCTAAAAATATCAAATTAGTCACACTATATATATATATATATATATATATTCATGTTTATTTTTGTCATTATATAATTCAATTAGCTTTTAAAACAAATTATTCAAACAAATGTTAGCTTGTTCAACTAACTTTTATAAAAAAAATATCCAAATCCAAATTATGTGAAGTCACAAACTTTTTTCATAACTTCAATTGTGAATTTTTTAATTCAAACACACACTAATTTACTTTTTTATAATTTTTAAATCTTAAATAAACAGCTTCCATGTTAGAAATGACCTTTGATAGAATGAGTTTGAGAGTAGCGTTAGTGGAGATATGAAGAAGGAAGAAAATGAAAAAGGGGTTTAAACTAATATATATCTGTCACGTCCAAAAGATCTATGGATTTTGCTATTTAAGTTTAACTTGGTTAAAGACGTGGAAAGATCAGAATAACACGACGATATAAGAGCTGTGTTAAAAAAAAAAAAAGACAGATTTTAAAAACACGATGAGATCTACCAACAGCTTTTTGGCGAAGACATGAATCGAGATATTTGTTCAACAAACTAAAACAGGCACATGGCGACGACAGATAGGAGCCAGCGGGCACATGACGAAGGGAATGAACCAAACGACGAGGAATCGAGGAAGGATTATGGAGCATAAGACACAACGTGAGGAGGAGGGAGTTGAGATGGATGTCGTGTGGACGAAAGAGGACAAATCTGTTATTGCCCAAGATAGGAAATTTAAAGAATGTTGAGGGCTAGATGGTCTTTTAGCTCTCATTCCAGGGCGGCCCAACTTTTTCCGTCAGTGGGCGCCGAGGGAATTCATTCGATCATTTGGATGGAAGCATGTCGAGCTTAAAACGCTGAACATATAAAAAAAATTACATTCAATCAAGTTTAATCACAATATCTTGCATTTATTTTTAATCAATTTTTATTTTTATTTTACAAGTTAAGATTTTTCGAAATAATATAACATCACAAAACATATTTTTTTTAACCCTTACTAATGTGAAATCAAGTATTGGAGAAGTAAAAATGAAAGTATATACATAAATTGTTTTTTATTTATTTTTCCTTAATATTTTTTTTAAAAAATCTAAACAATTAATTGCTGGAGCATTGAAATTTGAAATTTTACAGTTTTGAATTTTATTATCTGTTTTTTTAATAATTTGACATCTTAGGAGTAATTTTATAGAAGATTAAATTTAAATTATCTAAATCTTAATTTAATAATTTAAAAAAAAGAAAATAAAAGAATAGAGGCAGGTGATGAGAAGGGAAGAGATAGGTTTCTCTCCCGTAGAATATTAACAACTTGATATATTTACATAGACAAAGTACCCAATTCATGATCCACGAGATTGATAAAATATCAATTACTGGAGCACTGAAATTTGAAATTTTAACGGTTTGAATTTTATTATTTGTTTTTTTTATAATTTAACATCTTAGTGGTAATTTTATAGAAGATTAAATTTAAACTATATAAAATTTTGACTTAATGATTTAAAAAAAAAAAGAACAGAGGCAGGTGATGGGAAAGGAAGAGATGGGATTTCTCTCCCGTAGTATATTAACAACCTGATATATTTACATTGACAAAGTATCTGATTCATGATCCACGAGATTGATAAAAAATCAATTACCGAAGCACTAAAATTTGAAATTTTACCAGTTTGAATTTTATTATATGTATTCTTATAATTTAACATATTAGTAGTAATTTTATAAAATATTAAATTTAAACTATTTAAATCTTGATTTAATGATTAAAAAAGAGGTTAAAGTATACATTGAGTCCTTTAACTTTATATAATATTTTATTTTAATCATTTAACTTTATAAAATATCTTTTTAATTCTTTAATTATAATATTATTAGTTTTATCCTAACAAATTTTTACGTTTAACTTTCAAATATTAACATATTAAATTTATTTTTTAAAATGACAATAATTGATATAAAAAATAATTATTTAAAACTAATTATGTTAAGGTTAAATGATTTAAAAGATGTTTTATAGAATTTAAATATTAAAGTAAAATTTTATATAGAGTTAGAAGATGAGAAATATATTTTAACCCAAAAAAAGGATAACAGCGGCAGGTGATGGGAAAGGAAGAGATAGGATTTCTCTCCCGTAGTATTTTGACGACATGATATATTCACATAGACAAAGAATCCAATTCATAAATGATAAAATATTAATTACTGGAGCACTGAAATTTGAAATTTTAACGGTTTGAATTTTATTATCTGTTTTTTAATAATTTAACATCTTAGCGGTAATTTTATAGAAGATTGAATTTAAACTATATAAATTTTGATTTAATGCTTAAGAAAAAGAACAGAGGCAGGTGATGGGAAAGGAAGAGATAGGATTTCTCTCCTGTAATATATTAACAACCTGATATATTTACATAGACAAAGTATCCAATTCATGACCCACAAGATTGATAATTCAAGGATTACGCGGTGTAGCATATCCTCCACTAATATTTCAAACATATTAGAATATCCTCCACCGATTCTGTGATGTTATTTATAAATATTTCATAAAAATATCTCAATATGTGACATGTTAGTAAAAATAAGAAAGAATTAGCATTGGAGTCAAGATGTTCAATTTATATCTATCATGATTAGCTTGGTTTTGCCTTGGTCATATCAGGATGGATTTTGTTTCAATTTAAAAATAATTGAAACGAGACCTTGAAAGATGAGATAAAAAAGGAGCTCGAAACGGAACATAGAATTGCCCACGAAAAGTTTCACCTTGTCCTGAATATTTTATATGTGTATCATTTTTCATTTTGAAAATATATATTAGATATATTAAATATATTAATATAATTTATATTTATATTAATTATATCAATTATAATTTGAATAAATACAATTCTTATCTAAAACTAAGTTTTTTATATTAATAAATTTAATAATATAAAATAAGTAGTACATGGTAATATATTTTTATATATTAATATAATTTATTCTTATATCTATCTATTTAATAACTTTTGTTGTATCATATTTTTTGCCTTATTTTTAAAAAAGTAATTAGTTTAGCATATTTCAACTAAAAAAAAAGAACAATAATGTGGTGTTGTGCCTAACTTGTCTATTGTTGTTCCTCTTATAGCTTGGGTATAATTTATAATTGCTATCATAATGTTATACACTTATAGTTGTGATTGATGTAATTCAATAATTGACTTTAAATTATTGTGATTTATGTATTATTTTAATTTTAAACTTAATAAATTATGTTATTTAAAATTTTAATAAATGTTATTATCCAAATCTTTTTCCCATATTGATCAATTTATCGAGCAGTGGGACGTCTTAATCTCATCCCGATCCCATCTCGATTCTTAATAAAATGGGACAATTTTTAAGACAGGATGGAACATGAAAAAAAAAAATCAATCCAGTCTTTTTTTGGGATGAGACACGAGATAGGGTGTCTTAATTTTGTCCAATTCCTTAAACACCCCTAGTTGCAAGTCCGAACCCTTCCTGTCACAGCGGAAAAAAATAATATGAATTTTGATATAATTATATAAATTTTTTATTTTGAAGAGTACACGGGCTAGATTTTTTTTTTTTTTAAGTCTTGCCGGTTAAACATTTCTCATGAATGCTTTGTTTATCAAAACATTAGAATTAAATTAAAAACATAGATATTATTTTCTTTTAAAACATGTATATTTTTTAAAATAGTTATAATTGGAATATTACACTACATTTATAATTACAATTCTAGAAAAATAAAAAACACTCTGTAAGTCTACTCTCTCCAAATCATAATATAGATAATTTTCTATAAAGTTTACTTAATCCAAAATATATTACATTTAATTGGTGTAATGTATTTTTTTTCAATGACAACTTTACTTTACTGAATAATTAATGAAGGTGTTTTAAATTAATCAAATATTATGTTTATTATAGTCAAGGTCACGGTTAGAAAGATGTGAAATTTTTTCAAAAATGAAGATCTTGATCAACTTTTTTTGTAAAACAAAAAATAACTAACAATAACTTATATCATTAGTTCAGAAGATTATTTAGTTTATATAATCTAAAATAAAACCAAGGGAAGTGGCAATTAGGGACCCCTTAAGGCTATGAATTATAATTGGAGATCCTAAATTATTGAAATCATAAGTGTGGAGGGGGGATCAATCGGAGCCACAGTATTTGCTAATTTTTTTAATTTTTTTTAGTAAAATGTAAGGGTTATATACTTTTAGCTCTATAAATTGACACATTATAGAATCTTTAGGACACTAGATGAGATGCTCATTTCAATTTTACAGTAATCTTTTATGCATATATAGTTTAACTGTTTCGATGGTTTGAATATATAATTGTCATAAAATCTATTTATTTTTAACAAGATGGTGTTGCGGTTGCTCTTAAAGCATTGATATCATTTGATTTTGTTTTATATTTGATGAAATAAATTATAAAAATTATTACTAATAAACTTTGTCAAACACTGCAACAAAAGTCTCAAGATATATTGAATGCTACGTACTCAATATTAATCATAAAATCATTGATTCAAAAGTTACGAGATCGTGATTGAGATATCTTATTCTAAAAAAAAATTACTTTTTTCTATAATAATAAAGCTATTAAAATTTATTATATAGATGATTTTTACTATGATGTACCTATTTCTCATCGACATATAGAATTCATGACAAATGAGTATCATTATTGTGTTGATATATTTATTTACAATAATTATTAATTAAAAAAATTAAATAGTGAATTCAGCAAATAAGTAATGTATTTTTTAGATCGAATAAACTTCGGATCCCAATTATGTATTTAAATGATTCAATGTTTAAAGGAAAGATAAAATGTTCACCAATTTAATAATAATCTCTATTGAAAAAGAAATTGCTAAAAATTTTACCATAGACATGATAATTAATTATCCTCGTGCCTATGAAAAATTGATGAGTAAAACTTTAAAAATGAAGATATATATTTAATTTTGTAGTATATATGTAAAATTGAATATAAATATATATTTTAAAATATTTATGTTATGTCAATGATATATAGATTTAACCTTCTTTCAATTGTTATTTATACTTTATCATCTCGGCCTCATAGTAAAATTTTCTAGCTCCTTCCTTGATTGAAATCCTAATAGTAAATAACAATCTTTACTTAAAATTAAAAATAGAATAACTTAAAATGCCTTTCAGAAGTGACTTTAGTAAATTTTCAAACAATCATTATATTTTTACAAGTGTTCCTAAAAAGTTTTAAAAGTGAATTTTAATTTCATGTTGAGAAACAATTCATTTACAACTATTGTTCATTTGTTTTTCAATTGATATTAACAATATTCTTACTTGATGATAGTAATTTCAATGATGTTAATTTTTTTTTTATTTTTCAAGTAATCTACCTATATACTAACAAGTATACAAATTTACAAGTGATTAGGTTTATAATTATAAGTTTTTGAGTCACTATTTATTTTAATTTTATATTGGGCAATAATACATTCCCAAATCCCAACTATTATTCCTTAGATTTAGATTAACAATATTTTTATCTCACGATAGTAATTTTAACAGTATTATTTTTTTTATTTTTAGACAGCCTACTTATATATCAACAAGCATAAAATTTATAAGTGATTAGAATCATATTCAAAATTGACTTTAGTAAATTTTTAGTGGTTGTTGTATATTTACAAGTGTCATTAAAAAGTTTAAATGGTAAATTTTAGTTTCATATTGAACAAAAATTCATTCTTAACTATTATTTCTCAATTTTTCACCCAAGGTTAATAATATTTACATCTCATAATAGTAATTTCAGCAATGTTATTTTTTTATTTGTTAAATGAAGGGTAATTTTATAAACTTATGCACATTTTTAATTTTAAATAAGGACAACAGTTTATTATTAAGATTTTAATAATTTGAGATTCCCGATGATAATTAATGGTCCCGGGGTTCCTAATTGTCATTGTCCCATAAAACCGAGCCTGCCATCATCGCAGCATATCAACGGGCAGTATAAAAAGCAAGAAAAAAAAAAAAGTAAATAAACTAATTTAACCAGTAATCGGAAATAGAATTTTCACACCCAAGCTCATTTTTGGCCAGCCCAAAAGTGTACGGAAGCCAGTGGCTTTGATAATGGTACCAAGAAGAGAAGAGTATTGATACCGCTGAGAAATCTGAATAATATCCTTTGACAAAAAGGGGGGAGAGAGCGATATCTTCGCAAGGGGTTCAACCCGATTTCAAAGTTCCTCTGGCTTTCAATCGTGCTACAATCGAAGCTCGTTTCCATACATCATTCATTCAGGTAGTTCGCTTGCTTTCTCTTCCTGATAGTTATTATCTGTTCGCTTTGTCTATTGGCGAGAAACTTATCACCATCTATTCGTTTTCCGTTTTATCGCTCACCTGATGTTGAATTTCATATAACTCGATGCTCTCAGAAATCTGATTCACTCTTTCATTCGCAAGATATAACGCATTTTCTTCATACTCCGATGCTTAATTTGATCTGTTTGCCTGCAGGTTACAAATTTTTTTCTTTTAACATTTTGATTTAGTAGGATCTTCCATCTTCCGATAGCTTTTTTTCAATTTTGTTTTTCCTCCAAAGTTCTGTGCTGGATGGATTTCCTGCTCATAACCCCCTTTCCCTATATTATTCAAGTTCAAGACCTCCCCCCCGGGGGAACCTCCTTGCTTTCTAGATAGCTTGATCATCTGTGCATGATGCTTTCTGTATAGCTTGTTCATCTGTGCATTATGATTGATCAGGGTTATGGTCTGTGCATAAAGTGCACGCATAGTAGTATTGTCAATCAGGAAGCCGAGTTGGTCTTTACCATTTCCTTGTAAACAACGAAGTCAAATATCTGCAGCGATGAGAACTTCGTGGGCAGATTCTGTCGACAACTCAGCAATTGGTTCTTCAAATGCCAATGCCGCGCGTCCTTCTCGGTCAACGTATGTTCCACCACATCTTCGTAATAAGCAGCCATCTTCAGAACCCCCTTTGACATCACAGCCATCTTCGTTACCGGCTAATGATCGGGTAAATTTTAGTGGGTCGACTGCTGGGTATCGCGGAGGCAGTTTCTTTGATAAAACTGATTATGGAAGGCAGGACCATGGTTCTAGTGGTCGAATTGGTGGGGGTTGGAACAATAGAGGCGGAGGGTGGGACCGTGGAAGGGAGCGTGAGGTTAACCCATTTGAGAATGATGAAGCCACAGATCATACTTTTAGTGAGCAAGAAAACACAGGCATTAACTTTGACGCTTATGATGATATCCCTGTGGACACTAGCGGGGAGAATGTGCCTCCTGCTGTAAATACTTTTGCAGAAATAGACTTGGGTGAGGCATTGAATCAAAATATAAGGAGGTGCAAATACGTCAAACCAACTCCAGTTCAGAGGTACGCCATACCAATTTCTCTTGCGGGGCGAGATCTGATGGCTTGCGCTCAGACAGGATCAGGCAAGACAGCTGCCTTCTGTTTTCCTATTATAAGTGGAATCCTGAGGATGCCACATGTTCAAAGACCACGTGTAGCTCGAACTGCTTTCCCTCTAGCTCTTATCCTATCTCCTACCCGGGAGCTTTCATGTCAGGTGGGATTCTATTTTTATTTTCTACTTTCCTTTGCTTCTGTAATGTATATTGTCTTAAAGACCGCAATATGAGTGCGTGCGTGTGTTTTTAATTCCTGGTTTCATCCCCTTGCAGATACATGATGAGGCTAAAAAGTTTTCCTATCAAACTGGTGTCAAGGTGGTAGTTGCTTATGGAGGAGCACCAATAAACCAACAGGTTCTTTTTACCATCTAATGTTCATGTCATGCTGATTTCTTGATGTATTTATTGCTACTGTATTATTTCTTTTACTTGTTTAATTTTCCATCGCCTACTTGACAATAGATCTATACCACTGCATGCATTGTGCATGTGTATTTATAGAAATGATTTTGTATGATTCTTGGATGCAAGGGAAAATCTCGATCTTGGGACTTCGTAAAATAGTATGATATCATTTTAATTTCTATAATGGCAGGGGTGTGGAGAAACATGGTGTAAAACATGGTCTGAATTCTGAAACATATTGGGCATGGAAATGGAGATGAGAGTGATTATAAAGAAGCCAGTTATGTTGATTTTTGGTGTATATAGCAGATAAATATATTCTTGAAAGGATTGGCTCATACATAAAAGTTAGAAACAGTGTATTCAAAATGTTGAATAACTTCTGACCGATGATGGGAATTTCATTTGATTCCAGCATGTCAATAGTATTGCTATGATGTTGTTTGGCATAGGCTTTGTTAAATTATTTCCCAGAAAAACCTGCCTTATAACCTAAATACACTCCTGTGGCTGTTGCTGGAAATAAGCTTTGTGTTGGTTTCCAAATTGGAGGGAAATCCATATAAATTCAACAAAACAACGGATCGTGAAAGTAATTTATTCTTCTTAATTAAAGAGTAGACAATTGTTTCTTTATTATTTTCCAAACCATTTCCTCAGATTCCATTTCTAAATATATTTATAATGTTTTTTTTTTAAAGAATGTGGATGAATTAACAAGTGTTGAATGTTTCATACACTTGCTTCCAAATGCCTAATATGTTGGGCTAAGAAGCAGAGTGATCAGAAAGTAGTCTATTGTCCTAGTGAGTTCGAAGGTGTGATAGGATTAAAAGCCACCAGCAATTCTCTCAAATAAAATTTTACAGCAATATTTGCATTCCTCTAGAATGATTAGACTGGACGAAGAATTTGGTTATTTCTAGAGTCTAATGCTTAGTGATGAACAAAATAAAAAAGATTTACCAGGCTAGTCCTAAGTCCTAACTGGAGCTTTATTTTGGACAATAATAATTTGGAGCATTAAGATTAATGGATATTCCATTTTTGTAAGGCTATTCGAAAGGAATTAATAAAAGTGCAGATGTTTTCCTTCAATCAAGTAAAATGCTGGGATGATTGACAGTCGGCCGATTATGATAAATTAATAAGAGTAATCTTACAGGGACTGGCAGGAGCAGATGTGGTCCTTTTCCCCAGTTCTTTTATTTTATTTTTATCATATTATGATAGTCAATGTGTCTGTCATTAATGGTAAGCTTTGTTTGTATCGTAAATCAAGTAAGTGATAGCATTATTGCAGTTTAAATTTCTTTAAAATCATATATCCTGTCTGGGTAGTGGTAACCTAATGTGTCATGATTATGTCTTCACTCGTTATGCTTGGAAGTTTTTGTAGTTTTCTTCTCTTCAGCTTGTGTTACTAGTTCAGTGGTTTGGAATTGTGAACACTTGCCCCCTTTTAATACTATAACGGTTATTATATTGTTCAGTTGCGGGAGCTTGAGAGAGGAGTTGATATTCTTGTGGCAACTCCAGGACGTCTGGTAGATTTGTTAGAGAGGGCTAGGGTGTCACTGCAAATGATCAGATATTTAGCTCTTGATGAAGCAGATCGGATGCTGGATATGGGTTTTGAGCCTCAAATAAGAAAAATAGTTGAACAAATGGACATGCCTCTTCAAGGCTTGAGACAAACAATGCTGTTTAGTGCCACTTTTCCCAAAGAGATACAGGTAGGTCGTGGCTTTTAATCAGGTTCTCAAGCTTCTCGTGTGTATTCTTGGAAAAAAAAAATTCACATTTCATTCGTGTATTTTGTGTTTGCTATCATATGTCATGGTTGTCTTGATGATGCTAGAATGAGAGGGAAGAGTTCTTGATAGCAGCTGTTCCAATTTCATTTCGCTGCTGGGTGCCTATTTTAAATTGTCAGATTGTTTTGCGCTGCTGTTGTACTTGCAAAATTTCTTACTGCTTCAATTAAGGTGCCCGATCAATTGCTTCACATGTAAAGGCCGAAGGCTACATAACATAATTATAACAAGGTTGGAAGTAAGGAAATTCGGATTTGTTTAAGAAATAGGAGCTGACTTTATATTTCATTACCTTTTCAGTTAGTCTCATGCACGTACTTTAAATGTTGATAACTTGTGGAAAGTCTGGTATTTATGTGGACAGATGCGGAGCTATTTCTTCATGTTTTAGAGTAGTTGATTTTAAATCATAAGTAATAATTTTGGATGAATGGCTTTGCTATTGTAATTTAAAGGTTTACCAGAGAAGATTATGTGATTGGTGCTTTTAGATATGGCAATAGTTATAATGGCGAGGGTGAAGTGATGGTGATGTAACTGTGGGAGACATACAAGACTTGAAAGATGATATACTACCATTGTGGCTGAGATAGTTGAGTTTGGCTATGAAATGTGTCATTTGTTGTTTATGCTGAGGGTAATATTGTATTGCAAGTTAAATATGAAGGTTGAATTAATAGATCTTGTACTATTTAGAACAGCGCTGTAATCAATGAGCAAGCTAGAATTAGCAAATATGACCTTCCTCTCGCAATGTTCATGTGTATGCAGAGACTTGCATCGGATTTCCTTGACAATTATGTGTTTCTGGCTGTTGGAAGGGTTGGTTCAAGTACTGACCTTATTGCTCAACGAGTGGAATATGTCCTTGAATCTGACAAAAGAAGCCATCTCATGGACCTTCTTCACGCCCAGAGAGAAAATGGAATTTATGGCAAGGTAATTTGACTACGCTGCAAACTGTCTCTCTATGCAAACTTAGCTATTTTTTGACATTGTGCTGCATTTTAAGTTCGAACTTCTTGTTTAAGAATATGCATGTGTGATTTACAGATTTATGATTTATCATATTCAGCTCTCTGCTAAACATCTTTGGGTGGAATTTGCAGCAAGGTCTTACATTAGTTTTTGTGGAAACAAAGAAAGGAGCTGATGCATTGGAACACTGGTTGTGCATTAATGGGTTTCCTGCAACTAGCATTCATGGTGACAGATCACAGCAGGTGACTATCTTTGGCTAAATAAAATCATGTCGGAGTTTTAAACGCGTCAATATCATGATTTTCATTCAAACAACATACCTATATCTATTTTTATGTTATAAACAGATATGCTGTTTTAATGGGCTAGAAGGGGAGTTGAATTGGATTTTCATTTTATCGTAGTCAGTTGATAAATTGAGAATTTTAAGGATCAAAATTGGGCTAGGGGTCTTGGATATGCCTTTCTTAATATCTCTTGTAATGCCCCAACTTTCATTTTTGTTTTTTATAAGAGATATTTCGATATTTTAAAATCCCGAAACAGTAAACTTCTGTATTTTTGACAATTTTTCAAAAATAAAAGAGTGTAATTGTGATATTTTTCTTTAAAAAATCTTAAAAAAAATACAAAACTTCACCGTTTTGAGACTTTTAAGATATCAAAATGTTTCCTATTTTATGTAGAAGCTAATGATTCAAAGAAAAACAAAAATGAGAAGTTGGAGCATTATAAGGGATATTAAAGAAAAGTCCATTAGAGGTCCTTAGCCCATGCTTACAATTCTCATCAACTATCATAATGCCTCGTGCAATTAGAACAGCTGGGTAGTTGCGTGCTCTGAATATTTCTTTTTCGGGCAACCATGGATTGTGGTCATTTTCCTGATATTTGGATCTGGTCTACTGGTGCAGCATTTAATTGATGCCCACACCTTTATTTGTTGAAGCTGAAGTAGGAATTTAACTAGTTCTTGTATATGTCTCTTCCATGGTTTTTTTTTTTTTTTTGGGTACAAATCACGCCATATGGGCATATACTTCATAATTGCTGCTATAAATGTGTGTTGTGTTATGTCTCTGTGCAGGAAAGGGAACTAGCATTGAGGTCGTTCAAGAGCGGAAACACGCCAATTTTAGTGGCAACGGATGTTGCAGCACGTGGTCTTGATATTCCACGTGTAGCTCATGTGGTAAATTTTGATCTTCCCAATGACATTGATGATTATGTGCATCGGATAGGAAGAACAGGGAGGGCTGGTAAAATGGGTTTAGCAACAGCTTTCTTCAATGACAATAATCTGTCATTGGCTAAGCCATTGGCTGATCTGATGCAAGAGGCAAATCAAGAAGTACCTGCGTGGCTCACACGTTATGCAGCTAGAGCTTCCTACGGTGGCGGCAACAGAAATCGGCGTTCTGGGGGGGCCCGTTTTGGTGGCCGTGATTATAGGAGGGATAGCCAACATAATAAAGGAGCCGACTACTATGGCGGAGCAAGTGGATACGGGGTTCCTGCCACTTTTGGTGGAGGGTATGGTCCTCCAGGTGTTACTAGTGCCTGGGATTAGTCGCCTTTTATCAATTCGTTCAAACTGCTGCTGATTGTATATAATTTCAGACTTCGTTTATGATAGTTCAATCTTAGCCCTTGGTCTAGCTAGATTCATGCATTCCCTAGTGCTGGAAATCTTGTGTCTAATATTAGAGGGCTACTGATTTCCTGTGAGATTGATGTACTGTCGTTCTGCTGTTGGATATTTTTTTAATGGATAGATTTTCCGGTTTAGCTGTCATAATTTTGTCTGATTATGGTCTGTATACTGTCTGGTTTATCGTGATACGAAAATCATGGTACGTTATATTGAAAGATCACGAGAATTGCAAGGCCTGCAAATCAAGTTTTCTAAAACTAATTCAACGTTGCATGTGTGGCTTCCATTTGTACATGAAAAGATTATTATGTAATTCGACGGACATTTATATTCAGATGCAACTGTGATCCAATGAATTATGAAAATAACTATTAAATTACATAAATAACTTTATAAAACTTATCAACACGATATAACATGTTACCTCCGGCTCTTATTATAATTCAACTATCAAGAAAAAGCAGTTGACTCAGAGATCTTAAATATATATATTTTTTTCAACTTTACTGCTATTTAAGATCATAAACAAACACTACATTTAGAATTCTAAGTCTCCTAGATGATATTAATACAGGACTATAACATGTCAATTCTTTTTAAAAGACATCTTATTACCTATATAAATGATTGAAGGCATTATATTTTTTTAAGTTAAAGTACAAGTTTGTCTTTAATATTTCCAACCAAATGCATCTCATATCTTAAAGTATTTTCTAATGCAATGTTGCCTCAACATTTTTCAAAATGGTATAGTATTTATCTATCATTTGGTTTGACTCGTTTGACTATTAATTTGATCGTTAATTCTAATTTTAGTAGCCATGTGGCATATTTTTTTAAAATTTAAAAAAAAGACCAACACCCAAGTGGCTTGCCACATTAGCCATCTCTCCTCTACCCCTTCCACTTCCCTCAAAAATAATTGGAAAAAAAAAATGGTTACATGGACTTCCATGTGACTACCATTGAGGTACAAAATGATCAAATTTTTAAAGTTGGCAGTCATGGTGGTTAAAGAGTGACAACGGGATGACATTGTACTAAAATAAAAAAAACATTAGGATTTTAAGACATGGGGCATGTCTGGCTCAATACTTTAAGGAAAGATTTGCACCTTAACCTTATTTTTTTAGTTGTATAGATTTTTTTTATTGAAAATAATTTTATGTGAAGCATGATCGGCATTAAATAGAAACACCTATCAATAATAATAAGGGTAACAACTAAGGAAAACAAGTATTCCTTCTGATTTTTATCGTAAAACACTTTCAATTGTTTCACACATGTTAAGAAAAAATAATATATACTTTCATTTTTATCCTTGACTTTAAATCATGATAAAACTATATTAAATATCTCTACGTTAATCAAGAAAGGATAAAATTTAAAAAAAGTGATTTAATTATTACAATATATTTCATATTTTGGATCAAAATTTACTCTTAAAAAGTGTCCTATAAATAAGACGAATATATACTTTCTTTATTAACAAATGTAAGACATTTTTAACAGAATCTTACCCTCCAATAAAGTAATTACATACTTTCAAACTAACCCTATCTTTTCATATTTATCTTTATTAAATACCTTGCAATAAATATAAAATTATTGTCAATAGGTATACTTTTGAAAAAATGATAATGATTACACCTTAAAAAATTAAAAATGCCTTATATTTTTTTTACATTCAAGTCATTAAAAAATACCTTATATTTTTTAATAGGGGGTAGAAGATTGTTAACTAAAAGCATGGAGTCAATAATTCTCTTAATCCTTTGAGTTGAAAGAAGTACCCATTGGCCCCATTTGGTACACATATATGAATTTTGAGAGATTGGGATTAGGGTTAAGACTTTAATATGTTTGGTATGAATTAATATTTAGAGGGAAAACTTTAATTAATTTTTTTAATTCATCAAAAATGAGCAAAATACCATAACGCCCATTATTATTAATTAAAAAAATAGCCATGAAGATGAACAGTGCACAGTTTAGAGGATGAGCTCTGAGCTCCAGATCTAGAGCTTCTCAACAGTGAATGCAGCAGAGCTGGAGAAGAAGGCGGCGAGTGAGAAGGAGGTGGAAGAGAAAGAAGGAGAAAGGAAGGCAAAGAAGATATGATCAAAAATCAACAAAATCTGAAACCGCATCTTCATCATCTTCATCGTAAATTTTGAAACCCAAATCTGCTTTCGTCTTCAACTTGAACCCAGATTTGCTGCTTGCTAGCTATTGCTTCTGTCCAAGTCATCATGGGTAAGGGTGGAAGTCACTGTTGATAATGGAGGAGGTCATCCATGGTGAACGTGCTCGAGCTGTGAAGGAGAAGGGAGTCCAAGATTTTTTCCTTTTTAGAAGGGTATTTTGGTAAGAAAAATTTCAATTCCAGGATTAATTTTAGTAGGATTGAACAATACTATGGGGGATAGTGGGTTTCAGTATTCCCATTTAAGTGGGACTGAGCAATCCCAAATATTGATGAATCACTCATACCAAACATGTAAAAGGTGATATTACTCTGACATAATTTCAATCCTTACCTTCTAGTGCTGCATACCAAACAAGCCCATAAGCTATAAATTAACAAGTGAGAGGACAAAGAGACAATTTCTAGGCATTTACTCCTTTGCAATTACAAAAAAAAAAAAAAAAAAGAAGGGACAACTATCATCAATGTAAAATTACATTTTTCAAGACCCGTCTATACATTACTCCTTTAAAAATTAGACGTACGCATGGTCTAAAAATCTTATCTATGACAGTGATAAAAAAGCGAGGAGTGCTACAAACAATGTGGTCTATAAATTTTCCAATACTTGCAATAGGTAAATTATTTACACTTTAACATTCCTATTCTTTCCTGCCGTTGTTTTCCAATGTTCTCGTGATCTTTTGCTGTATGATTTTCATGTTCACAGATCCCTTCAGTTGGGACTATATCGCTTGTAGCCAATTTCTTGACAAGGTAAAATTACTCCGATTATCTTTCTCTGCTGCAACAAATAATAATACAAAAAGTATCATAGTATTTGTTCTTTCTTAACCATGATAACATTCTCATCATTTGCTTCTTCGCAGAAACATGGTTTCAAACTTAGCACCTTATTACAGAGCCATCTCTCACTTCTTCCTCATCATAGGCATATGCGACATTTACTTCAACGGTATCTCTCTATATCCTTTAAGAGCTTATAATGTTCATATTTTTAATGCCAACTACCATTTCATTCCGTTTTCCGTTCCGCTATCCATTCCTTCAATTTTTTTTTTCATCATGCAAAACATGCCGCTAGCTTCATCGATTAAATATCATGGTCAAGGCAATTTGCCACTTCATAAGAGAATTTGTGACATTTGTCGACACTAGCTTCTTTTTCACACTATCATGTCGAATTGTCGATGGTCACAACAATCCTTCTCGGTAGGCTCAGGTGCTCATCTATCAGTATGCAATCTGAGGTATGGAGGACATGGCCGAGGTTCGGGCACCTGCTCCTGCAGGCAGCGTACGATAATTCTCCAAACAGGAGATATAACCCCAAACGAACCCACCATCGTCAACAGCTAGAAAGGAGCTTAAAATTAAGAGTTGTTGAATAATTGGCATAATTGCTATAAACTAGACATCAATCATTTCCTACAATTTGTGTGTCAACAAAATTTTGTAATAACCAAGTATGAAGAATTCTGATAGAAAACTTGCTGAAGGGAGCCGTAAAGTAGACCAGACCTATGATGTTATCAGTAGACATAGCAGACAAACGAGGCTGACGATTCATGAGGCATTCAAGCTTCAATTGTTTGAGTGATCTCCAAACGTGCTCATGAAACTCAATATGTTAGTCCCAGACAAGAAAGAATATTGCTAAATACACTAATTTTTTATTCACACTGCACAAATGGGCAATAACTGCATTAGTTCTTACGGCTCCACTTCACCTTTTATGTGTCAAATGGATCTTATAAAGTTCAGAATGGTGAATTTGAGTTAAGTCTTCTAAATTAAAAACGAGGGAGAATAAATAGCTTACTTTTACCTTCTCTCTCTCTCTCTCTCTCTCTCTCTCTCTCTCTCTTAATCTGATAAACTTCATCCATTTTCACCATTCTGAACTTCAGAGAACCTAGATTCGTCAAACTAGGGCAGAACCACATCTATAGGCAACTTAACCAAGTTGACTTGTCCCAATTTTTCAGGCTCAAATTTCACCAGAATGTCATTTAGATCATTATATGTAATCCTCAGACTATTACCCGTCTACACCCAACAGCCTTTAACAGAAATGGTGCAGACAGTAATAAAAATCAATATCTGCAAGCGATTTGAAAATGCAAGCAAATTATGTTCAAAGGTGGTACTGGTAACTGATGAGAAGAATTCGCTGCATACAAACTAATCAGCATCACTGTGGTCATCTGGAGAACTGATGACAATCCTAACAGGACAACAAATTTCGGCCGGGGTAATTTTGTTGAATTTCACATCTAATTATGTGTCAACCTAAAGCAGACAAACATTTCCCATGTCCGAGCACCGCTGTTTTTTTACAAGATCTTTATAATTCCTAGATGTTAACTTACCAGATCTTAGTGTCCCACTTACTCACATTATAGGAAACAAGGTGGAAAATCATTTAAAACTGCAAATTATGTTTTTTAATACGAAACTTATTTTCCAGATATCTAGCATCTCAACAAAGCATAATTAACAAATGTTGGAGAATATCCCCCTTAATAATCGAAGCATCTGTGGAACAAAAGCAGAATCAAAGCATGCAGTATTACAGTCCTTTAATTCTCCCTCCTATAAGATTAATAGCACATCCCACTATCCCTTTAGGGAAGTAAGAACATGAAAGAAGGAAAGAAAGTATAAAACAGCAATTGTTAAAGAATATGTCATGGTTGCACTGGCAAGACAAATCAAATAATATAACCAGTAGACTCATCCAAGCTTGGATATTTGATGAGAGAATAATCAAAAGTGTATTATATTGTAATAAAGCTACGCTAGGGGAGAGCAAATTATTTTCTTTCTTACTTGTAAGTGGCTGTAATGCTACTTCTGTCATATGAACACTACTCTCCATCAGATGCTCCATCTAGATCTGAATCTTCAACTTCATAGAATTCATCACCTGTTCCAGACCCTCCCTCCTCAGATTCTCCCAGCCCTATTTCATCCATTGTATCATTTAGTAATAAGTCTTCTTGATCCATAAAGTTTGCACCTTTACCACGATGAAGAAGCCCCGTCCTCATCACATGATAAAACTTCTCTCTAAGCCGAGCAATAGGATGCGGATCTACTAGTTTTCCACGCTGATACCCTTCTCTAAGAGTAACGGTCGTTGTTTTACATTTCAATGAGAGGTAAAATATGCCAGGATATCTTGTGAAGATTCGAGTAAACTTGTGGGGAAGATTCAACTCCTCCCTCAAGCTCCTCAAGTAGTTCCTCTTTGTTTTCTTGTGCATGGTTAAACTTAGGAATTCATGCAGAACTCCAACCACTCGTTTCTCCATCAATTCACTATTTGGATCAATTTGTCTAGAGTCCTCGTAAGGAGAAATGTAAGGCAATTTTTGGAATTCCTCCATCCATGCCCTTACTTTCTTCTGCGCTCCATACCCCCTTGGGAAATTCATGGGGAAAACCAGAGCTGCCTGCCCTCTCTTGAATTGCCTGTACTCATCCCCAGATGTACTGCTTTCATTGTTCTTCTGTAATGCTGAAACTGCAAATTCCTCACACCAATTTGCTAGTCGCAGGCAGGTGACTCCATTTGAGGCCTTCACAAATCGAAAATGATCTGGATATTTTGGAACCAGTGTTTTCTCAAAACAATCCGGTAAACCCAGATCCCATTTCAAAGGATGAAGGGACTGCAGCGGCACAGTTCGAGTCTTCATCATCATAAGTACCTTACAAAGCCGTTCGACAATATCACTCTCACGGACCTCGTAAATGCTTTGTTCTTGCGAGTCCAACAGTATTGAAGTATCTGTCAAACGGAAGCAAGGCAAACTAGGCCAACGAGGATGTGGAAATTCATCAAAGAGAGTGGGGTACCTACGCATGAAACGAAGAACCGGGACTGTAAGGCCAAGCATTTTTTGCCAGTCAGCTACAGATTTTGCTGTGAGAAAACCAGTGGACGAGCGCTTAATCGCGTCCTTTAGGAGACAAGCAGCCTTCAAATCCGTTTCCTTGTCAATTATGTGATCAATACTTCGGTTTTTCACCCACTTGAGCCGGACCTTCACTATGCCTCGGCACTGGAGGTATTGATGGCACTGGCAGAGTTTGAGAGTCTCGTATAGAGCGTAATGTTTCAACTTTAGCAAAGAAATATCTCTTATATAATTCATCTTTACGGGGAAAAATAATAATTAGCAATACCCAGACAGAGATTTGGAAGTTCCGAATCAGACGCAGACTGCAAAAGCTAACTTGATGATAATTGAAATAAAAGTGAATGGCTTTGGATAGGGCAAAAAACACAGGATTGCGAAGTAATAAAGTTCGCAAAATGTCCCATATCACAGAGGAATTAATCCAGTATTATGAGAATGGCCTTCCAACAAAAGTTATCTAATTAAGTGTCATGGCGATACTAAACACTTCTACAGAACCGAGAAGGACATCACCAGTTAGGTGTATAAGAGTCACAATCTGGGAGAATCACTATCTTGTTCCTTCCGAATAATGATCAATAGATTAAGCTTGCCAATGTCCTTCCTCAACACCACCCAAATAAAGAAAGACTTTTTCAGAAATGCCTAATTTCCAAAGTCGCGAAGTTGGGAGAAATACTCTGCCCTGAATTTTGGAGAAACTGGTAATCTGGAGAGTGCGCTGATATACAAACCAAAATTCCCACGCTATGCGGTAGCGTGAAGTGTCCCAATAAATAATCATAGAACATCGCCTTCCGAGAGCACGGAAATGATTGTCAGCGCACAGAACTAGCAATTCGGTCTCGTATAGTCAGGGTCGGGTCGGGTTGGGTTTCGCCCAAACCTAATTCAACTTGACCTGCGTTTGAGTTGATAGTTGAATTAGGGGTGCACATGGGCAGGGCTAGGCTGGGCAGAAGTTTGCCTGATGTCCAGCCCAAAGAATGTATGAGCTGCAAAATACAGCCCGAAGCCCAGCCCTGCCCACAAAATGCCCCATTAGTTTAGGTTGGGCTGGGCTGGGCTGACTGGGCAGCTTTGCCCAGCCCATCAAATAATTACCCTACCCATTAAATCACAATTCTTTTTATCATTTTGAAATAAAACTTTTACAAATCAACAATAATCTTATGCATCAACTCAAAATAGCATCCATAAAATCAAAAACCATAAATCCACAATAATAATGACGCCACAATATTTAATTATCCATAATTCAACACTCTACTTAAAAACAAGTCTTGGCACAATATCAACTTATCTATAATTGAATCCAAAATAACAGCTATGATCATTGAAAACAATAAATTTCACAAAAGCTTGAAGTATCATATGAGAAACAGCAATTTGAAAAAGTAGACTCTAATTCACAAAAGACTTCTTCCCAACTCCCAACCTGCATGAATGGAAGAGAAAAAATATGTCATAACTAAACAGATTAAAATCCTTATTCAAGACAAATGCATAGTAAATCTTGAATGGAGTAAAAGGAAACTCACATGCAAGCCAACATTTGCTTTGGAATGCATCAGATCTGCCCTCCTCTAGATAAAAAGGGTCAAAAGAAATGGAATTTATAATAGCCAAAGCATAACTTTAGTAAATAGCAAAGCAGAATAAAAGGGGCCAGCAGGGGGCATGCATGCATAAGGGACCTATGATTAGTGTCCACTTCATCCAACTTAACCAAATTTACATACTTGTTATTTAATTTTTCAAAGAGTTAATAAAGAGTTAAGATATACTTGTAAAGAAACACTTTAATTAACACTAGCAGCCGCATTCTCCCCTCCACGTGTTGCATCTAAAGACAAAAAAAATTACATTAATATAAAAACTAAAATAAAGGGTGTATGTGTGCATGTATAAACTTTAGAAAAAAAAATGTTACTTGTAAGCTGAATAATATTTTCTATCTCATTAAAGTTATCGAACTCATGGAGCTTATCAACCAACTCAGAGAGAGATTGCCCACTTTGCAGCCAATTTTGCCCACAAATCAATGCTTCTATCATTTTAGGAGATAAAGAGCTCCTATATTGATCAACTATATGTCTACCAGTACTAAATGCAGACTCAAAAGCCACTGTAGAAACTGGCATAGCCAATACATCTTGTGCCATGTGGGAGAGAATTTTATATTTTTTAGAATTTGCTTTCCACCATGATAGTATGTCAAACTCAGAATCAGATGATGAGATGTCAGCTCTAGAATCAGTTGCAAGATATCTATCTAGCTCACTTTGTGGATCCATTGAAGTTTTTTTCTTCAAAGACTCTAACCACACTGCCCCTGGATCCTCAATGTCGTCATCATCATCATCATCAAGAGAGGGCAATGAACTTGTAGGTGCATTACTAGCATGGGTAGGCCCTGATTTAGTAGAAATCCCAACAAAATACTTATCAAACAATCGATATAAACAAGTTTTGACCTTATCCATCATTAATGCACATTCTTCAGGGTTACTAAAAAGGAGTTCAAACATGTGATTTACATAAACTAATTTGTACCAAGGATCCAAAATCACAGCCACAATCAATAATAGATTCATATTATCTGCCTGACCCCAATACTTATCAAACTTCATATGCATCTTAAAGCTCATATCTGCCAAAAAAGTATTACTACTGTTTCCAATATGCTTTTGCAACATCTGCTGAACACGAGCAATTTGATGGAAACAATCATTTGATGTTACAATAAGGGAGCTTGAAAATTTTAAAGTTATGTCATAAAAAACCTTTAAGAATTTGATGAAGACTTTAGCATTTTTTCAATCACCAATAATAGGGCCAGAGAAAACACCTCCCTCTTGCTTAGAGTTAAATAATGCAATATAGTCATCATCTTCATAATGCATCCGCTCAAACACCTTTTGAAACTTCACTGCAGCTTCTAACATCAAATATGTTGAATTCCATCGAGTACTAACATCAAGGCAAACAAGGCTCTTAGTTTCTATTTTTTCAGATTCAACCTAATTTTTAAACTTTAGAAACCGTGAAAGAGAAGACTGAACATATCTCACAGCACTTCGAATGGCTTCAAAACTATCTTTCATGTGTTTGATGCCTTCATTGACCACCAAATTAAGAACATGTGCACAACATCTTAATTGTAGATAGTCTCCTCCACAAATTAAGCCCTTCCAACTTCTCAACCTCCTTTTAAGGTATCCCAAAGCCGTGTTATTAGATGAAGTATTATCCATAGTTATGCTAAACACCTTATCAATACCCCAATCCAACAAGTATTGCTCAATGGTCTTCCCTATAGTCTCACCTTTATGATTTTCAATCATAACAAAACTTAGGATCCTTTTGTGAAGCTTCCATTCATTGTCAATAAAATGTGCCGTCAAACACAAGTAATTAAAATTTTGGTTTGACGTCCAGCAATCTGTTGTGAGATAAATACGCTTAGAACATTGTTTCAAGATTTTCTTTAGCACTTTTACTTCACTAAGATATAGCTGCCACACATCCCTTGCAATTGTTGTTCTTAAAGGGATTGGAAAGCGAGGTTCAAACTCATTCAAAAATTTCTTAAATGCAGGCTTTTCAACAATTCTGAATGACTGCTCATCACAAATAATAAATTTAGCAAGAGCTCTTCTACACCTCTTCTCATTATATAAGTGAGTGACTATAGATTTTCCTTGCCCACTTGTCCCACCAGATAACAAATTTATCATTGCTTGTTTCTTATCTTTGGTGGCCTTGTGAGGGTTCTTTGGACACTTTGCATGCTGCTCTATGCTCCTCATTAGTTTATTCTATAGGCAACCTAATAAAGTAATCCCACATCTCTGGTGTATACTTGGGTTCCTTTGCTTTCCTTTTTCGACCCCTTCTCTCAACATCTGTCACTTGTGTGACATGTTCTGTGGGTGTTTGGGTGGGAGGAGCACAAGGGGGAAGAGAAGGAGGTGTAATAGGAGGGACAGATTGATGGGGAGGGGCAGGGTTGCTGTTTGTGTGGGGGGAGTATGGGTTGGCGTTTGTGTAGGTCCAGTAGAGGTTGGTGAATGGAAGGTCCAGTAGGGGTTGATGTTTGAGATGTTTCAAAGGGTGATGCAACCGAAGCTTGATCCTCCATACTAGCATAAAAAAGTACAGGACCATAAATTGTTAGTTAAGAAGAATCTAATCCAAGTCCAACAATAATTCACACATATATAACTCCAAAACGTAACTTAAGTCCAACAATAATTCACACACACATATATCCATTTAGAAGTGCAAATCCAAGTCCAACAATAAATTCACACACACATAAATGTAATCCAAGTCCAAAATGTAATCTAATTCCATTAATTCAATTCTTTCTCTTGACTTCCTGGGCAAAATTTGGCATAAGAAAAATCAAGAGAAAATCTAACTCTGGGCAAAAGAGAGCTTCAAAATGCATGTAGCATAGAATGTGATATGTACTAATGTAACCAAAAATAGAAGAAATTGAGAATAACGCCTTACAAAATGTGATATAATTGTACTGAGGTATATATGCAACCAACCTAATCATAGTTAAAGAAAGCTTCAGATGGCCGTAGCAATGCCAAACCACATGTTCAAAAATCAGCCCAATGAAAGCAGACAAGGTTTTAAACTGAACATCTAAGCTAGTGTTTCTTAGCAGAAATACATTAGATCAATTTTGAGCACAAAAATTTCACAACATAAACCAGAAACCTCCTCAAGGGAAAGAATCTAAAAACAGGGCTACTCAAATCAAATATTTCTGCAATACAAAGAACTATGACAAGATTATGGAAAAAATTGAGAGAAAATCTTACCTTGGGCAGACAAGACTGTGAAGCTGGGCAAACGAGACCTTCTGTGTGATGAGAGCAATAGACCATGAACTTAGACAGATGAGAGCTTCTGTACGACTTCGAGAGACCAGAGAAGGAAGTTAGGAACGGCAGTATACTGTGTAGCTGTGGAGACCGAAGACTGGAGACAAGTAGAGCGAGAGATGCTGAGGTCAGTCAAGGACTCAAGCTCCTTCACACAGTGGCACGCCGCACTGCCACTCGCACTCTCACACGGGAGAGAAGGTGAAGATTAAGCATCAATTTACAGATGGCAGGGAAGGGGATCATTGCACTCGCATGCCATTGATGGGATTTGGGAGATGATCCGACTTCGTTCAAGCTCAAGAGCTCAGACGGCAGAGGAGATTAGAGAGGAAAGAAGATTAGAAGAGCTCAATCGAGGTTGCCTGTTGCTCACTCGCTCTCGCCTATCGCTTACTCGCTGTCGCCCCTGTGAGTCTCAAGTCTCAACAGGCTGTGACTCTCAACCTCACCGTCTCAGAGACTCAGACGAAGCTAAGGAAATCCAAAACCAAAAATGGCAGATTGGCTTGGCTGGCGTGACATGACAACAAAAAAATTCCAACCCTAATCTTTTCCCTCCCTCTTTTTATCTAACCGTGAGTTCGGACCAATTTTGCAATTCCCTCCCACTCTCCATAATTTTGAACTTTAAACTAAAAATAATAATAATTAAAAAAATAGGGCCAGGCTAAACGGGCAGGGCTGCATGACTTGCCCGCTGCCCGGCCCTGCTCGCACATTGCCCAGCCCAAATATGAATAAAATATTTTGGGCCGAGCTGGGCAAAAAATAATCGGGTTTGGGCGGGCATACCGGGTAACCGAGCATCATGAACACCCCTAGGTTGAATGAAAAGAAACGGTCATTAATAAATGAAACAGAATGGAGCGGAGCAAAATAAAATAAAATTTTTTATTATTTAAAAGTTTTATAATAAAAAAATTATTTTACATGATTATTGTTTAAGAGTATTTATAAAATGAACAGAATGCAATAATTTAAAATTTTTTTCTTTTAATATTACTCATATAATTAAATTTAAAGAAAATAATAATGCTCATTAAATGATTATAATATTTATACAGCAAATAATAATAATAATAATAATAATAATAATAATAATTTATTATTATTATTATTATTATTATTATTAAAATTAATAGTTAAATAAGATATTCAAAAATTAAGAATAAAAAGACAAAGCAAGCAACAGAGCTATTTATGCAAACATTTCTATTACATAAAAGGAAAACACAATAGAGTCATAATGTTGAAAGGTGCAACAGATAAAGATGGCAAGAGCATGAGAGATATGGTAGGAGGTATGGCTATGTACTATGCCTAAATGCTTGATTGGCTCAATCTTACCCGAAGCATTTGAGTACATGGGGCCGTGCATCAACAAGGGTCAAACCTTACATTGTCCAAACATGTGCAAGTTTTTTTATTTTTTTTATGAATGTGACATTATTATTTTTATTGAAAGTTATCATGAATTATATTATTTTTATGATAGTTTAAATTTTTTTATTTTTACAATTTTTTAAATCTCTTTCAAAATTTAATTTTTTTAAACTTATTATTATGAAAGAATAATTGGCAATTGTTGTTTATTTGAACTTTTAAAAAATTACTTTTGATTCTAATATTAGTTTTATAAAGGATATATTTTAAATAATAATAATAAAAATAATTTTTAAGGAAAAATTTTTTTTATATATTTTTTAAAAAATACTTGTACGAATATTTTTAGGTCAATAGAGCTAACTTGGTGCCTAAGTGCACATCGGGTTGGGGTGATATCTAACCCGACACTGCCCATGTGCAATCCTAATAGAAGGTAAGAAAAATAGTTAAAAAATAAAAATAATAGATGAGATTTTTTTATTAAGATAGAAGATTGAGGGTAATTTTATAAATAAAATGATTATATTGTGTCACTCCATCCTTAATTGTTGCGGTGCAAAAGATATTAAGCTATGGATGGCAAAAGAGGACTTCAGAGGTCCTTCCTTACCATTCCATTCTTTTTTTTAAATTTTTTTTTACAAACAATGCTTTATATCTTTTAACTATCTCACTCTATTGCATTCCTTCTTAAAAAAATCTCTAACACAGTGTTAAGCTCTTTTTAATATATATATATTCTATCATTCTAGTTATTTATAACTTTATCTACTTTACCACATTGAAAATTAACTCATATATTTAAATTTAATTTTTTAAAAATACACTTTAATTAAATATTATTTCTTTTTATTTTTTAATTAATTAATAATTTTTAGACCAAATATATTAATCATTGTCTAAATTTTATAAATGGCCTTATCTGGCACCCAACTCTTATCGTTTTTGTCTTATAAAATGATACTGTATATATTAAAAACTCTGTGTGTAATCTTGTCTTCTCATTTTTTTTCCCTCGAAAACTTCTCCCACACATTTGGTTAAATTAAATTAAATTAAATATTGTATTTTCATTTATTCCATTTCATTTTACAAAAAATAACTTTTATTTTTGGGTTTTTTCATCCCTCCTCCCCCCCCCCCCCCCAATCTCGACTGCAGCAAAGAAAGGAATGGAAAAAATAGCTGCGCCGGCGGAAGATGATTTCACTTGGAGCAGAGAAACGGTGCCCCGAGTTTTCCTACTTGTTTCCTCCAGATCATCTCAAAGAGACCTTATTTCCCTCTTGCTCGTCAGCCCATGGATTTATCGGATTCTTACCTCGGCCTCGTCACTTTGGCAGGTGCTTCTCATCTTCTCTGTATTCTGTTTCATTCTTTTGATGAATCTTTCAAGGATATGGTTATACGGATGATTGTGTATTCACCACACCATTCATTGGATAGGTACTCAATTTTCGCGAGAGGAAAATTGCCGGGAATCGGCTTATAGCTGCTCTTTCTCTGGTTAGCTTATTCTTTTTAAGTCTGACTGCTTTCCTGATACGATGCATTTCATTCAATTACATATAGTGCATTTATCTTGATCTTGACTCTACGGACGGGAAAGCAGGAACCATAATAAAAGCGAATTTTTAAGACCAATGGATTATGTCTTTCTAGTTTTTGATGTGCAAGTACCACACGGAGATTTGAATTTTTGGTGTTATAGGTGCTTTTGTTTAATTTCTCTTAAATTTTTTGCTGATAGTTATTTTATGTTCAACTTGACATTTTTTTTGTAGCCTAGATATCGCAATGTTAAGCAGATTAACCTGGAATTCGCTCAAGATATTGATGACACACATCTCATCCTTCTTAAGACTAAGGTAGCATATTTTATAATTTGCTATGAATTATTCGTCTATCTTTCTATTTGCAAAAAAACTGAGGCACGAGATCCATCATTAAGACAAATGAACTTTGTGTTCTTTCCCTGAAGATGGCAGATGTCCATCATGTTAAAAATGCTGAATCACACTCTACCTCATCTCCAATATCACTTAAAAATATATTGATTGAGTGATCCTAATTAATGTTGTTTTCACCCCAAGTGTTCAGATTCTCTTAAAGGCTTGGATTCCTTAAATCTGAACGGCTGCCAAAAAATCTCAGATGAAGGAGTTGAAGCTATAACCAGTTGTTGTCCGCAACTGAAATCTTTTTCCATCTACTGGAATGTGAGGTGCTTGAAGTTCTTCTAAATCTGTGAAGTTAACATTAGTAGCTGAAAATCTTATTTTCACTGTCTGACTTCCCATCACGTTTTAATAACAACGACAAAAAAAAAAAAAAAACCAAACATGTTCCAGGTTAACAGATGCGGGACTAAGGCATCTAGTGAAAAATTGCAAAGGCATAATTTATCTGAACATAAGTGGCTGCAAGGTATGTGAGCCACTAACACAATCCAAGCTATATTTGACAGTATGGTGATGCTTTGGATTTGAATTACTTGTGCATCTTAGACAAATAATAGGAAGACATTATTTTTTGTCTGCATCTGTTCGCATAAACATATTGGATTGTGCATGCAATATGTGTGTACTGTGTTTATGCACCCCTTCTTTGTAGCTATGGAAATTTCTGGTCAAAATGATGTTCAGGAGTGCAAAAGCATGCCCAAGCAAGAATTGGTATAAGTACCACATTTCTGTTGTGAACTGTTTGAATAATAACTTGATTTTAAGTCTTCACATGTGCTTTTTAAGTGGTAAAATGGTTATTACAAGCTTTAAAGCATTTTGTGATCAATCTCTCTTCTTTTCCATTGGCGAATTTTATGGGTGTAAAATGATAACTAACTTTTGCTAGAAAGGAAGGCCGAGGAAAGCAAGGAAGAATCCCTTTAGAGAGAATTCGAGAGTGTGTATGTTTGATACACTCCATGAATAACCATACAAATAGAAAACAAGATTCAGCTTGCACAGTAGACTTCCCTTCATTTTGTAACAAAGTACCTTTGATTTAGTTTGTCCTTTGGGTGTCTTTCTAACCCCTGCCATTCTGAATTAAGTACAACTTCAATATCTCAAATATGATTTCTGAGTAGTGATTCTGCTTTTAGCCTTTTTCTTGTGACTAGATATTGAATGGTAATCATTTGGTTCTTTTGTTAACACTCGCGTTAACTCAAAATTCAGCTAATAAAATTTAACGACTGTCTCTGAACATATCTTAAGGGCTCTACAATTTTATAATGGCAGAATATTTCAGACCAAAGCTTGGAATTTGTAGCTGAGAATTATTCAGAATTAGAGTCATTGAACCTGACAAGGTATTTGAGGTGGTTTATAACAGATTATCATTTTATGAGATCTACTTTAGTATGGGATTATTTTGTATGTCTTGATGTGTGAATAACACCAGCCTTTACTAGAATTTCACTTTCAGCTTTAACAAGCTGCAAAACTTGTACTGGCTGCTGGCATGTGTCTTTCTGATATCCATGAGTCATTATAAATAGTGAATTAGAGTCTTCTATTTCTGTTTCAATTCTAGGCTCTTGAATTGTTTTTGAAATTCACATTCCATGCTTCTATCTGGTAAGATAATGTCATTGAACATGGGATGGATTCTATTTTTCTTTTGATACTCATACCCTTTGGCGCTTAGGTGCATCAAGCTTACAGATTCTGGCTTAAAGCAGTTACTAGAGAAATGTTTGTCTCTTCAGAGTCTAAATCTCTATGCTCTGTCTAGGTAGCCACTGAAACATATTCATTTTAGTTGAAAACCTTTTCTCTTGATCAAATCAATTCATTGTTCTTGTTCAGTTTCACAGATGAAGTTTACAAGGAGATTTCCCTCCTGGTGCATCTCAAGCTTTTGGATCTCTGTGGCGCCCAGGTAATATATGTTTCTGGGCTCTGGAGATCCCTCTGCACCTTATCTGATGCTAACTGCTAATGCTAACAATTTATGGTTTGGTTTATAGAACCTTTCAGATGAAGGTCTTTCCAGCATTTCTAAATGCAAGAATCTTATAACCCTAAATCTAACATGGTAACTAAAGTTTTAACCGTTACACACATATACACTAACTAACTAAACGAGTTCATTGGGGTCATCTGCATCTTGTTTCATGTGATAGGTGTGTACGTGTGACTGATGAGGGGGTCATATCCATTGCAAGGAGCTGCACCTCTATTGAATCTCTAAGGTGTGTGGCGTGTACCTTTAGAGATTGCTTGATGATGCTTGAATGCGTCTTTTTTGAGTACCTGAATGTGTCTTTGCAAGTCATATAGATTTTGATAGATTTCCTTTGACTCGTATGGCGCATGAAGTAGCCTAATAGGCGATAATGATTCATGAACACACCTTTTCATACATATTCCTGCTCCAATGGCAACATGAAGTGACCTGTTTTAATAATTCCATCCAAAATGGCTCCTTTTTCTGATTCTTTTCGGTCAATCCTTTTTTCTGATATTTTGGAAGGACAAATATGCAGTTTGTTTGGAATAACTGGTGTGACCGACAAGTCTCTAGAGGCACTTTCAAAATCCGGTTACAACAAGATCACAACCCTTGATGTGAACGGATGTATTGGCATTAAGGCAATATTCCAACCTGAATTATCAGTGTATTATGACAATTCAGTTTACAGGCATTAATTGCACTAGTTCTTCTGATAACTTGCTATCTCCTTCTGTAGAACCGGAGCCGCGAAAAGCTGCTTCAGTTGTTCCCAAATCTAAAATGCTTTAAAGTGCACAGCTAATGTGGTGCTTTCCGGAAGTTTCTTGATGAAATCTGTCTCGAGACAAGTTATATAGGCTAGCGATACTCCCAAGCATTGTTTTCTTCGAACATTCCTGTCTACACAACTTGGAGGATGATTAATCATGTTGTATCAATTTTATAGTGAAGTCACAACAGTCCGTTTCTATTGTCAAACTTTAACACAATTGTTTTTTTTTTTTTATTTGTTGCTGCCTAAAGTATCTTCACGACCGACAACCATGAGATTAATCTCCCAAAGAATCTGAATATCATTTAAGGAGTCGTCTTCTCCCAAGTGATTTTTTTTTTTATACACCTCCAGGAATTAAACATGGAATGATATTTAAAGTGTTCAAACCATTACCATTTGTGTCACATTCGTTTGATTAACAAAATTGTTTTGTTTGCACACAACCACTAAAACCCATGAAATAAGTACAATCTTGGGCTTTTTTTTCGGCGAACCAATGATTTGAGGATGTAAAATGAGAATATACTTTCTGAAAGTTAATGATGCAATTTTCTTGTTTTTCGAATCCCATACATCAATATATATAGAGCAAATCGTAATTAGTGGTATAGGCCATTAGTAAATTACAAATGCAACAATCATCTCTCATTGTAATGGCATCTCATGGTTGAGTACTTTAGTATAATCTAAATCCTTTTCCTGTCAGTTAGCTTAGCCAGTCCATTACTTCTTTTGGTCCTTATATGTCATTTTTAATTAACTAATCAAAACGAAGGTTGGTTTGTTAAAATAATAAAATTATCTTAAAAATAAATCACTTTTCAATTCTATCCTTCTATTTAAAAATGAGTGGTTTGATATGTACGAAAAGTTTTCTTGAAAATTAAAATATTAAACTTTTTTTTAAGAATTTGTTAGAGGTTATTTTTGAAATTGTACGTTAAGGGCTACAAAAACAAAGGGAGAAAAACTTACATAAAGGACTAATTTTTTTTTTTAAATGTGACTTGTAAAAATGATTGAAAGTACTTTCAATAAAACAATGGCAGTCAGTGATCATGAACTCCGCTGTGTCTCAATTAAAAGAAACATAATTATTTATCATCTTGAATAATCTTCATTGGACAGTGTGAAGGTAATATTTTCACTACTTTGCACAAGTTTGTTTTTTTTTTTTAAAAAAAAAGAAAACCTTACTTTTAGGTGTATCGAGGAATACAAAATAATTGGTTTTTTTTTCAAATAAGGGGTAAACTCTGTACAGCAGAGAATCTTTTTTTTTTTTTTTGGGATTAAAAGGATGATTCATTCATAACCAGAACTAAATACCTTTATATGATCATTTCTCTCCCCTTCCTCCTCTTCTTGAATACAAGAGGAAGGATGGTTAAAGAAATGTTCCTCTCAGGTGCAGATAATCTTTTTTGGAACATGAGAGTAACAAGTAAATTTCTCCCAACTAAATAATATATCTACATGCTTTATTGTAAAAAAAAATTTCAGGATCTATTAATTATCTTGAATGAATAGTAAATGTTGTTTGACTTATGGTTAGAATTACTCCCCCCATTACAAATATGAAATATCATCAACTAAATCTCACTTTTAATAAAATAATTATTTATTTTTAAATTAATATCATGTTTTTATATTTACTCTTATTTAATAAAATATTTCAGTTTAATATATATATATATATATAATGATATATTTATTATGAGTACTTTTAAAAAATGCACATTAATTATACCTTAAAAGTTAAATCACTAAAACTGTCTTATATTTTTTAACATGCAACTCTAGAAAAAAAAAACACCTTACATTTTTAAATGGAGGAAATATCTTTTTAAAATGTATTTTAAATCTTTCTTTAAATTAATTAGTAGTCTTAGTATTAAGGATTTTAAAGATAAAATTTTATAAATATGACCAGAACAAATATACTATTTCTTGACTTTTTTGCTAACTTTTTTTTTTTTTTTGATAGTGCACGTCCATAATAAAATTTACCTCCCTCGACATACTGAAGGCAAAAAATAAACTTTCCCCAACTTTGCAAACACAAGTTGAAATTCAAACCTTTATCCACTTGTTAATTATTTCTTTTTATAACTGCATGATATCAGATATTACTCAATTACATTTTCAACAGTCACAATATAAAATGAAGAATTTAAATGATTAATTTTTTTAATTGAGTTTGCATGCGAGACTGAGTTATATTATTATCAATCTATAAATAATTCACCCTTTCATAAATTTTATATAACTATTTACATTCCTTGCATCCCAGTCTCGGAACCCATCAACTTAAATCTGAAGTTCCTTTTCTTTGGCAACTGAAATTCCTTTTATTGAAGTCAAAATTTAACAGAGCCAACGCTTAATATCGGCCAAATGAAATAATGCCCCGAGAGGATTACAAGTTGACGCATCATGCCATTGACGAAAACTCGCCCTCCTCCATTGTACTTTTATTCTTTTAATCCACTAAAGCTAAAAACTATTGGGAGATATGTTCAACTTAATTTGGCAGCGGTTACGTATTCTCCATTTTGGACTGATGCAACTTGAAATCAGATGTCTTGAAGCTTTTTTGGATTAACTTTTACAGAATTGCATTTCACATAAACCAATTAAAAGCTTGTAATGTAATTTATATTTAGATAATCTTATATAAAAAATCAATTTGACAAACTGAAACTTATTTTGAACGATGTAATTAAAAAACATGCTTAAATATATAATAACTAAAAAGAAAATGAGCTGATAAAAAACCTAAAAAAGACGTAAGTTGCATCTCTCTCTCTCTCGCACGCACATAAGCATGCAATTTGATAAATTTAAGAAAAATATTATAATTATAATTATAATTATAAAAATAATAGCTACTGTATTAAAGTAGAAATATTTTTAAATACTAAAAAACTTAATTAGATCTATTTAAGTAATATACACACACACACACACACACATATTACAAATAATAAAAATGTTAAATTTATCATTAATAAAAATATCGAATTTCAAAACGAAATGTGAAAGGATAAATAGATTATTCAATAAATTTAAAACGCATTAAATGCTACTGACAGTTATATTTCAACATAACTAATATAAGTTTCAAAATCTAGTTTTTGGCGTAATAGTTAAGAAAGAAAAGCCCATTTAACAACTACTCTTATACAAATATACATATTTTTCCCCCTAACTAGTTTCTAAGTCTACAAACTATAGTTTAAGTTAAATAAATAGAATCCCAAACAAGTACATAGTGCTTGATGGTTTCATAATTGTCTGTTGGATCCCTAAATAGAATCAACCTTCTCAGAAAAGGCATGGCAAATTCTCAGATAATTTCAAAGCTTCCGCAAAAGAACTTGTTCTACATCGTCAGCCATTTTATTTCAGGCACCACTTGTTTTCGAAAATATTCTAAGTAATAAATGCTGAGTCCATTTAACTATTTCAAGGACTTCGATTAATTACTAGGGCAAAGTAAGCCAGCGGGCATTTGAAGATAACTTTAACCGCGGAGAAAGATTGGGGATGAAAGAAGATGCAATTTTTTTTTTTTGACCAAAAAAGAAGATGCAATTTAATAAGGCATAATTATGCTTTCTTTTTTCTATGAGACGGGTGGCATAATACAATGCAGATCATTGAAAGGATTCCACACGATAATACCTGGGAAAGACAAAGGCGTGATCTACCATCCTTACAATAACTTATCAACCAAACGCTTCTTCCAGCATTTTTCTTTGCGTGTCTTTGGAAAAGACCTGCAAATTAAAAATCATTCCCATCAAACTAAACCACAAGCTTGTGCTTTGCGCCAAGTTTTAAATGAACCACATTATTCATCACTTGCAAACAGTGCTACCTGTAGATTTTATATTCTACAGATATATAGATAATTGGTTGGGGCATGTACAGGCTTGCGAACAGACTCAAATTCTACCCAATTTAGTTGGGTGAGGTGAGAAATTCAATAAAACGTCAGCTCTTTCACAGTAAAGAGTAAAGGAAGAGCCTACCTACCTTTTACATGTCAACGCCTAGATCTATTCTTGCAGCAACGAAACTCCGCTAACAGAGCTATATGATCTGAGGACCATTCGGGAGAAGGAAGTGCTGTGTCTTTCCTCAAACTCTCCTCGTCCAATAGCTCCAACAGTGACTCCACCACCAAAGAATCCGCTGAAACCACAAACCACATCGCTTCAAAAATTAAGCAGCCTGCACCTTAAAATTTAATAAACGATACAACACATCAGGATAGCAAACCTGTATAAAAGATGTAATCTAGAGTCCCAATAAAATCTCTAGTGACATTTGTGAACAAGGGTTCATTTGTCGCACTGTCCAGTCTCCTTTTGTGCTGCTCAAAGCCAAGACCTACTGTTCTTGCAAAAGAAGAGTATGCACTAACCTATAATTAAAAAGCAACTTGCATTAAAAAGCTAAAATCAACAACTAGAAAAGGAAAAATGCACAATAATATGAGAAAGTAGAAAAACTAAGCTATTTATTTCTTAAAAGGGTTGCATTTCAATGAATGTATTACCAGTGGCAGCTGATGAACCAGCTTGCTGTAGGGACGCAAGATACTGAGAGGATCAACAGCTAAATCAGGATGTAAGTTGTCTACCTTCCCCATTGCAAGAAGTGCATGAGGGGCACTGCAACATCAGCACCAACTTTAGACAAAAATTACTGATACCAATATATTAACAAATAAAATTTGATCAAACTAAAAAGAAGAAAACGCCACAAAACCTTCCAGGAACTGAATTAAAATCTCCACAAACCAGCATTGGAATGTCTGCACTTGCAGCTATTTTTTCTAACCCCTTTAAAAGAGTATGCACCTATAGGAAGGAAATGAAAAGGTATAACTCCTCAGCTCACAGTAGACACATTTAAAATGAATGAACAATAGAAAAATACTCACCTGCCAGAGTTTGACATCCTTCAGATCTTGGTGAACGTTTACATGTGTATTAGCCTGCAGTCCAAGAGCAAAATTAGTGCTTAACAATGAACAACGAAAATTGTGTTGCAACCTGAAAGGAAAAGGAGGAAAGAGGAAATGGCATAAATCTTTCACAGGACCATCCAATGCCAAAGAAAAATTTCATAAAAATTAAAGCTGAACATCCATTTGGTCATCGGAATTTAAATTTTTTGGAGCTAATCTGACAAAAGGCCAAGTGCCTCAACATCTGCAACAACAGCCATTCACAACCCTTCCAAAACAATTTGCATCCAAGAAGAACAATTCTAGAAAGACTACAGTACGGCAACTACAGTGATAGAGATAGGAGAACAACAACAACAAAGAAGGAAGATCAAACACAACTGAGAAATCCAATGAACACAGTGCATCAGAAAGACATGAAAACACAAGGCCATCTAAAGTCCACAGATATAACAGCAGTATAAAAGAGCTTACCACACAAAGAAGCTGCCTTTTCCCAGGATTATCAATTGGCTGGTTGGCAACTTTCGCTTCTAGAACCACTATTAGAGCAACATTATCCTAGGAACAAAAAGATAACAAGATAAACAAAAGTTTCATCAGAAATAAAAGTAACATCTAGTCTTTCAATCAATATGTTGCCACCTGGACAAGCCGATTTAAAGCAGTTTTCTTCTGTGTGGTTGGAATCATGGCATCTGTTAAAGACTGCGCAGCCTTATTAAATTCAACCTGCAAGCAAGTAGACATAATCTAAGTTTGTGAACAAACTTGAGAGAACTGCCATGCAGAAAAAAGTGCTTCTCAACCTCATATTTCTTCACATGCGAGAATTTGTCTCTGCGGAAAAATGTCGCACAGCCATCAATTATATGGCTGTTCCCACCATATACCTGAAAATCAACAATTTATATCAACGTTTAAAGGAAAATTCAGAACCATAAGCAAAAGGAAACAGAATTTCAGTTCGACCTCATTTGTTTTTCTCTTATATAAACCATAATATCCATGTTTGTCCAATTCGGGAGAAAAAAATTCTTCATAATGATCACTTTGGACCTGAAAGGAGAAAAAAAGTTGTCAATAAGACGATACAGAAATCATACAATAAGATGACCCTTTATGCCTAGCCCTCCCCCCTTCTTTGAATAATCATTTGAGTTGAAAATGCAACAAAAATAGCAATGAGCAACTACTTTAACTTGCATTATCATTTAATAAAAATTCTTCAGCAGAATCAACCTGAATGTCAGCCCAGGTTACCAAATTACTTTATCAATGGTCAAAACTGCAAACAAAAACATGTTGACGTACCTCCTGAAGGCAAATAATGTCTGCACGATACCCAACTATTTCTCTTAACAAATTTTGTCTACGGTATGGCCAAGAAAGAGCCCATGAAGGGCAGTAACTGTATAAATCATTTGACGCATATGCATCAGACAAAATGTTGTATGATAGGACAGTAAAAGATCCTGAAGATGTTATGCGTCCATCAGCATCTAAGGGTCCCATCCCATCAACAGGTATCAGGCGGCGTGGACTAGGCGATGGTGCAGGAATGACACGGGAGGTTAGTATAGTGTTGACATGTCCCACAGGAAGCTTTGTCTCTGCATCAACTACTGCACACTCAAATTTTAAGATATGACCAATGTCATCAACTGTTGGGGTATATGTTTTTGATCGTCCTACTTCAATCCAAGTTTCACCACCACTTCGTTGTGTAACAGCTGATGGATACAACTGTGCAGACCCATTTGTCAATGCAGCACTTGATGCAGAGCTAGACAAGCTATTATTGATTACCCCAGATCCAGAACTATTAAAGCGACCAAATACCTCCTCTTCCTCATTCCCATTTTCATTAACAGCACTTGCAGCACGATCATGAAGGACACGATGATGCTGCCATGCATCTGAAAAGCACTTTGGTGTGCAATGGTAGCTTTTAGAAACAGGTATTTTGGCTTTAACACAACCAAGGCACTGCAGTGTGGCCTGTTCAGATGGATGTACACTACAGACAGCAACCTTTTTATCACTTTGCACACGATACCTACCAGAAAGGACAGCCAAATGATATATCTGTTTATAAGTTACAGATTAAGTACTGAACCAACCGTCTAATCTAATACATGAAATAAAGGCATTGGAATGAAAATTCAAAATCTTAATACACATCAGAAACAAATTCATGTCTATTATTCCTTTCTGCTGACTAAAAACAGTTATAAAGTAGTGAGATCAATAGTATAGTAGGCAGTTACATCTTTGCCAGTACACCACAACTAAAGATCACAATACACAAAAAAGTATACATATATTGAGAGAGAGAGAGAGAGAGACCAAGTGTACTGCCACTAGCATACAAACCCAATTTAGTGTAATATTTAAGGATGACTTAACATAGAATAGATATTCTTTACCACGAGTTAAGCAAAGGAACAATAGAAATCAACAACTGGTTTAACATTTTAAAATTTCAGTTCCACTGGGCAGTAAATGCCAAACAAATTGCCTCTAGGTGGAGTAAACAAACTTAAAGTGCACCTTGCTTGCTTAAGAATCTCTCATTCCACACACAAATTCATGAATTCCACTCTAATTTCCACAACTATATAAGGTTAACTACAAGAACAAGCTCTTTTCCTCAACAAGGACACACTTTTCACTTAACAGCTTATAAACACAAGCAAACTTGTGTTGACAGACAGAAAACAGAATTAGTGCAGCTGAACTTATAATTTAGCAGTTGACTAAATTAGGCTCGACCAACGTAGATCACCCTGAATGCATAAGATGCATTATATCTCTTTTTATAGTTCTATCTTCAACAAAGTGAGTTTGCTTAGTATTACTGTTCTCAACAACAAAATCTTTTAGAGGACATCTATTCAGCAGAAGATATAGATAATTTGGATTTGTTTCCCTCTTTTTTATGAATATCTTTTACTGAAATGGAGAATCTACCCAGGATATATTACATTCACTATGGCGTTCAATTGTATATTAAAAAAAGTTCAACTTATTTTGAAATGAATAATTAAAATCTCGACGTCAAAGAAAATAATGGAAAAGAAGCCCCATAAATTTGCATTTTCAGCTTATGTGACAACACGTAAATGTCATATGATTACTTGATAAATTAAAATTATGAGTTCCGGCAACAATATAGGAATTTGTAAAGGTTGATCTACCAATGACAAGAATGGGAAAAAAAAATTTGGGGGGGGGATTGTTCATACATCACAGTCTGTCAATAAACATATAGCGTTTTCTGATCATCATCATAATGAGCAAGCATTAGAAGTATAGAATCTTCTAAAATAACTGCCGAAATAAAGAACAAAGTAGAAAGGAACAAATGATGAAAAGGAATGCACAGGTAGCCATTCAAATTGTATAATCGTGGAGACCACAATATTCCATTTACTTCAGTCAATTCGTAAGGTGTTATATGTAGCTTCATCCTCAGCTTGTATTTCCCTAAACATTATTTGCAATGAAAACAACATTCATGAATTGGAAAGATTTCCGGTAAATAGAAAGAATAAAGTAAATGAACTTATTTTGATTATTTCGGTGAATATGACTGAAATTAAACCAACAATAATAGTACAAAGATAAATGAATAAGAAAACTGCGTCTACTAGCAAACCATAAATAAACGAATGAACTACACGCATATGAAAAATACGAGAAGATAGATAGGTACTAAAGACAAATTCAAATAACAATTACACAACTCTAAAACATCCCCAAAGACCCAGTTTGCAAATTAACATTCCATGAAAAACCATCTTAAATCATTTAAAATAAATTAACACCAATTAGCTGGTCATAGTCATCAAAATTAAAAGTCAATCAAATCAACAACCAGGACATAAAAAAGGGAGAGACAAAAGCAGAAAAATCAAAGGCAGGGTGCAAAACAGCACTTACCACTTGTAACGTAGGAAATGGCCGTCTATTGGGGCTGACTCTGGCACATCGTCGGTGGTAACAGGCTTATCAGGTCGCCGTAGGAGCACGTACGGCGTAAGCTCACATCCAACAATGGGTATATCAGAGGGAAGGTGCACCCGTAGCACGCTCAGCATGCTTCACTCGTTACAATCGTCACAAAACTGCAATCCTAAGAACAACAACCGAACAAGACAACCTAGGACTCTGCTATCTCCTAAAAGACGACGCGCGCAGAGGCGGATACCAGGCGGATCCGCCATTTACTCAACCCGGATACCAGCCAGCCTTAATGGACTAGAAAGCAAGCCCGAGAAAATCACAGCACATTCGCAGCCTCCAGCGGATCTTGATAGAAGATAGATAAAAGCTATCGTCTGTGGAG
The DNA here is from genome assembly GCF_029017545.1 of Prosopis cineraria. Classification (NCBI taxonomy): domain Eukaryota; kingdom Viridiplantae; phylum Streptophyta; class Magnoliopsida; order Fabales; family Fabaceae; genus Prosopis; species Prosopis cineraria. The sequence goes on from NW_026555332.1 coordinate 49,492,970, forward strand.
CAATTGAAGTTAATTCAATCAATCAAATCAGAGAGTGAGGCAATCGAATTTTTCAGAGAAAGAATTTTCGGTTGGAGAGAGAAAAACAAGAAGGGATACGATTATTAGGGTTTTACAGAGGAAGTGGAAGTAATCGCTTAGGCTTCATTTTCTTTCCGAAGGCGAAGAGAGAGAGGGCTTTATAATAATAAACGACTTCTGTATTTTTTTGCATTGATCCTATTTTCTTTGTTTTTGCGAGGCCGTGTCTCCCTAATTACACTGCACAGCATTACATAATATCACGTTACTCAGTCTCTTTTTCCCCTGTAAAACTCCAATCCCTACGGAGTTTTTAATTATGTTTTCCTAATTTTTGCCATGTATTCTTAATTATTTTTAAAATAAAACATAAAGAAATGCGTCTAATAGTTTTCACAATTTTATCTTTAAAAAAATCACTTTCAAGTCCTACATAAACAATATAAATACAAAAAAAATTGTAAAATTACAAAACTATTCTAAAATCTCTTGTTCTTTGTTGAAATTATAAATTATTGTTATTAATTATTAATAGTTAATAATTATTGTTATTTAGTTGCCAACTATTAACATCTATATAACATTAATTGATCTTTTTACGTAACAAATCGACAACTTTTGTAAATAATATGAGATTTTAGAGTGATTTTGTAATTTTATTAGACGATGTATTTTAATTTTTTTTTATGTGAAACCTAAAAGCGATTTTCTCTTACCATAGTCCAAGGCTTGGTTCTTTAATCATTTTTCATTTTGCGTTTTATTTTTACTATAATTTACAATTACAATTCACGATGAATACATGTTAATTCATTTCATTAGTTTTTACGAAAACAACTCCTTTTGTAAATGCTTTAGATTTGATAAATCAGCGGCCATTTAAATGATAGATGCTATATTAACTCATTTTCTCTTGCTCTTGAATTTTTTATTGTAGCCCTTTCGCACATTTCACATATAATTTTAATGAAGACAAGAATAATATATATCAATGCACTTTGGAATTTATTTTTAAAATTATTTTTCTATATTTTTTTAGTTATTAAAATTATAGACGTTATCTTTCAATTTTTAGCTAAAAACAATATTAATTTTTAATTTTTAAATGAACAATGTGCATAGGCCATACTTTCTTTTTTCACAGGCTTATGAATAACTAAGGCTAAGAATGCAACGTTATACAAGAATTTAAGATAAGTCACATTATTTATGAATTATTAATTGATAATTGATAATTGATAACTGATAACATGGTTTTGATAAATTTTATTTTATATATATTTAATTTGATTGATATTGATGTGGAGTCGGTTAAAAATGTTGATAACTGATTAGGCGTATTGCAAGTTTGCAACAAAGAAATTTAGGTTGTGTTAGGATAAATGAATTTAAGTTAAAAATTTAAATTTAAAATCTCATATTTAAAATTTATATATCCTAAATTCTTTATTTGAATGATATAAAAAAATTTAAATTATAATATTAAAAATTTTATTTGAATCTCAAGTAAAATTTTAATTATATATTTAAATTTAAAAGCAATCAGACAACTTCAACAATTCAGACGACTGACTCCCACCAGGATTGGACAATTAGCGCTTGGTTTTGTCTTGATTGGTGTTGGCAGCCCAATCCCCATTGTCGCCAGTGTTACAATCCTAATGGAAGTTTGTCATTCAATCTCTGTCATAGGTGGCGGTCTAATCTTGGTTAGTACCGTTAGTCCAATTTTAATGAAAGTCAGTTGTCCAATTTTGATCGAACCTGGTCATTTGGCCCCTGTGGAAGGTTGCTATCCGATCCTAATCATCACCTATATCATGGCCCTGGTCGGCGATAGCAGTCTGGTCCTAGTGAAAATTAGCCTTCTTTTTTTTTAGTGGAAGGTAAGCACGAGGCTTAGTGAAAAGTACAACAAACTAAGTAATGTTTAAGCTATCCTCATGCAACATTGTGTGCAAATCAGGTGGTATTATATGTAGGAATTCAACTGTTGTATCGGTCTGATGGCTATGTTTTGCCAAATAATTAGCACATTGCAGCAAATTGGTAGGCAACCTCAATTCCACTACATAGTCTCGTAGTATCTTAATGGCATTCAGTGAGTCAGAGTATAAAATAATTCTGTTAAATCCAAATTGGTAGGCAACCTCAAGTCCAATTTTGATGGCCATCATTTCTGCAAACACGATCAGAATATCTCCTAATGCACATGTAAATCCACAGATCTATTCACCTTTATTGTTTCGAATCAAACCACCACATGAGGCATTCTTCCAAGGTGATATTGAAATGTCCACGTCAACTCTTCCAGCATTTTCCAGTGATGGCATCCAAGTATTTTCTGTTGCAGTGAGATTGGAAAAAGCAACATGTTTAAGATTCCCAGAAGCAACATGTTCGCGAATGTAAAAGAGGCAGCTATGAACTAGCTCTTAGGCGGTGAGTCTTAGTCATTCAAAAATGGCTTTACACCTATTTTTCCACAGTAGCCAGCATCCCAATCCAAATATTCTCATCTGAGGCCATTTAGAGAAGGTATTGCTAGCTGAATTGTGCTTGGAGTTCCAGTTAAACCAAACCTGCAAGTTACATTGAAAGAAAGTAGAGTAATGGTTAGTCGAAATCAAATGCTTTTAGAAATCCTAAGCAATTTAGCAATCACAAATAACATGTATGACACTCTCCTCACCATGACACTCAAAGGGGCATCCACCAGTGGGTGAAAGCCCAAGATTGGCTCTGAGTTAGTATTTAGTCTCTCATGAAGTGCTTGTCAAAGGAGGAAAAATTAATTCTTTTCAGGATCTACCATTTCCACAGAGTTTTTACCAAATGAGTTCTCACATAGGTTTATCGGTGGAAGTTGACCTTCTAGTTAGGGTCATTGTCTGCACTCTAACCCCGGTGGAAGTTGGCTGTTCGATCTAGGTAGTTGCTTGCACTCCAATCCCAGTCGAACCGGCTGTCTAATCCTAGTCATCGCTTACACTCCGATCTCGATCATCGTTGGTCACTCGATCCTTGTGGAAGTTGACTGTTCTATCACAGCAACAATGGCAATAGTCTAGTCCTAGTCATCGCTAGTAATCTGATGCCTTTCAGCATCTGTGATGGGCCGGTCAAATTATAAAAAAATTGAGGTAAAATTTAAAATAATAGAAATTTAGAAAGCATTTTAAATTATAAAAAAATTGAGGTGGGATTTGAATTTGAATTTACATCAAATCCAAATTTAAATCTATATACATTCAAATATAACATTAAGTTATTTACACAGTATCAGTATAAAATTAATTTTGAATTATATTGCAGATTACTTTTTTTTTTGGAACTTTTTGTGTAAAGCCACAGCATCTCAAAAGGATCTGCGGATTTTCCTCTCAACTAAACAATATTAATTGTTTGATATTACTAAAATTTAGTCATCAGTCCAATACTTGATCACCGTCAAATTCATTCACCACTTTTTACCAAAAAAAAAAAAAATCATTCACCCCTACAGCTATCGCAAATCGCAATCGTAACAAAAAAATTCCTCACATATAACTCAGTTATAATCTAGAAAGCGATCGCAGATCCTGATGCCAAGTCGGACTCATCACTAATTAGTAGTAGGATTGAACTGGAGTCTCTCATGGCCGAAATCAACGGAATGATATCACGAACCCGTGAACTTTTCCCGGGAGAAAATTTAGGAATAGAACGAGAAAACACCTACGGATTTGTGAATTAAAATATACAGCTGAGCTTATAACCCCCAAAAAAAAAAAAACAAAGAAAAGAAATACTCAGCTAAGCTGGGAAAATGTCAGGAATCCAAAACAACCCGTCCTAATGCAGTCAAAAATCTAAGAAGGCCTTCGAGCTGAATGAACTGAATCGTCTAACTTGACCTGCGTTATAAACCAGCAAGCAGCCATTATTACGAATTTCACTAATCACGACCCCATCTTGGCCTTTGAGTATCTGCCCCAGGTTGCTTCACATGTCCCAAGTCTACCATGATGGCTACAATAGCTAGGCTAAGCGATGTATCAAACATAGTATAGCATGTGAATTCAGCCTTTCCACATGCTGCTTTATATGTTATGCTCGGGATGATCCATCTTGTGAAAATAGTAGTACCTTTATTAATATTTAGCTAACATTACATCGACATATAAAAGCAGGTTCAATCCAGCTCTTTTCAGTTTTCATACGGTTCATTTCTTACAGTTCCATGAGCTATATCAGTTGTAAAAAGAAGAGCGAGCAAGCCAGATTGGAAGAAGAGAGCAGGATTAGAGAGGGGGATCTTTGCAAAAGTAGGTGCAAAAGCAGGTGGTGACCTTGCATTGTCCGACGCCGTTGGGATGTTTAGAGCACTCTAGAGAGCATTTCTGATTGTCACAATTGCTCAAGTGAAGCAGCTCATGGCAACTATGTTCAGGGATTCTCGCTGCGTCAGCGCCGCTTTGCACCACCGAATTGGAGGCCAATCCACCTGCCCTAATAATGACCAGTACATATATGAGTTCACTTAGATAATAGATATAATCGTTCTCGAGAAAATAAGGAAGGAAGGAAGGAAGGAATGGATGTACTTCAATTTAGTCTATGCTTATGCTAAAATTTGATCCATTCGATTTAAGATACAAGATAGATGGTAGGATTGAAGTGAAGAGAATAATTACCTGAGAAAACAAGGAGGAGCAGAAGATGAGGGAGCATAGAAGAAGGTGTTTCCATGGACGCGTAAACTCTCATTCGTCGTCCCGCTTTCTTCTCAAATTGGTGCTTCTATGTCTGTCTACAAGTACACGCTATGTTTAGCGGAGGGAAGGAAGGTACCTTGATATTCTCAAGATAGGTTGACACTTGATATAGACTAAACCAAAAAGGCAAACCACAGTTTCGGCAGAACCGCCACACGTATCTTGTTTTCTTTTTCAATTCACTTCTGAAACCTTTCAGTGAAATTTGAGAGAGAGCATGTAAATTCACTACTACTTCAGCACTTCACGAGCACATTGTTTGGTTTTCTGCTTACACAGGCTGGTCTTTAGCCACCCAACCAAACCTCCGAATCTTTTATTAATTCACTCATACCGTCAAGCATATCCAATCCAATATATATATATATATATATATGTATATATGTATATATATTATTAAAAAATATACATTTTTCCTGAACATATATATGTGCGCGCGCGCATACACATTGTGCATATAATATGAAATCTAGTTATATTTATTCGTCGGCCATATCCTATAACAATGGGCACATCAGATTTCGTGAAGTTCGAGAGCCACCTATTTATTTAGCTGTATCCTGTACATTGTTTAGAAGGCAGCAAGCACCAACCTGTAACAGAGTCTGAAAATAGGTTTAGGGGAAGTCCCATAACGCGGGTCCAAGCTTCATGATACGGTGCCTCAAGCGTGTGTGTGTGTGTGATAGAACACTGTGACGAGTATATGGAAATATATAAGAACGCATTTTCTGTATTTAGAATCAAATAGGACAAAAATGAGAGTCTAACGGCAAAAAAACTCGGATTCAAATCCAAATAAAGCCACGCAGTCCATCAAACAATACAACAACACGCGTTCAACCTAGTAACCGCCTTTAAGATCGTTGACGACGTCATATGGAATGGGGGTTACGGTCTCCAATGTAGCGCCTTCAACCATGAAACCAGGCTTAGGACCCACGGGCTGCCTCTTGGTGCTGATGACCTCTCCCCTGGCCTTTGCTTCGGCCTTCTTCTTATCGTTCTGAATTTTCCTCAGGCGGAACTCTTCAGTGCACCTTGAGGGCATCACATGCTCTACACGCACATGAATTCTCTTTCTGATAATCCTGTTCCCGACCTGGATTATGAACATTTATGTCAATTAAAATTACAAAGAAGAGTTAGTTTACTAACCCAGAAGAAATGGCAGGAAGACAAGCAGGAATTAGAGAATAATCAGATGATAAGAGGAAGTACATATGATTTCATGAAAAACAAGAATGCGAATAACAGGAATTTAGAAGGCAGATGGGATTGCAACACAAACACTGAAAGGGACTACTTTCTCTTTTGAATTATTCCACCAATTCACCAAGGTTGGGAATCAAGAAACAGAAACACTAGCAAGTCGTCTAGGACAATAGAAACTGTTAAAGCCGAAAATTTCTATATTCTATCTATGTAAGATTTTGATAAATCATCAAAACGAATAAGCTTGACAAAAGCTAACAACACAAGGAAACAGACTGAAGCAACTAGCAACAACAATCTCAGCAACGGTGGCTCCCAGTAGCCATTTTCAAAAAAATCTCAATTTTATAACATTACATTCCCATAATATCAATTAGAACGCAATGACAGTCAACGCCATGTTTTCTAAATTATCTGTGTATATTACATGATACATTAATAAACATCGTGAAATCAAATGCCGTAAAGCAATCAATTTGTTAAAAATTTGTTTGACATATCACACAAAATCGAAACAACTACAACCTTGTGCGAACGGAATGAAAATTGAAAATTCAGTACACCATATTAATCATACCAAGGACATCTGGCCCCCGCAAAAGAACATGTAATCAAAGAGAGTTCCGCAACAAAAGTACCCATCACCTTAACTATTTCTGGACACGGAAATAGATACACGGGATGCTATTACACAAAACTCAAAATATGTTTGTATTGATTTTTAATAACGGGTAACCCCAAACCAAAACCAAATTACAGAGAACAGTAATCAGAGAGCTTTGTACCTGCTTGTTCACCTCGACACCGATTGCACGCTTAGTTACGTTCCAGACACGGCCGGTGCGTCCATGGTAAAACTTGTGAGGCATACCTTTGTGGACCGCACCATTAACCTTGATATCTACGTAGTCGCCGATTTTGTAAGTTCTTAGGTAGGTTGTCAGTGCTATAGTACCCTTCTTCCTGAATGGCCTAGAGAACGAGTCCCTGGTTCGAGATCTTAAACCATGCCCAGCCGGCATCTTCAGATAATACTAGGGTTTCTCTGCGAAGTTGAAGTGAAGTGCTGTGCAGCTGAGGCAACCGCTCTTCTCCCGCGCTGTGTTTGGCTTCGTTTATAGCTGGCAAATGGAAACCTACGTCTAGGGTTTTGTTTCCGCTTCGGCCCTTATTGGCATGGGCACTTTAAGCAAAGATGGGCTTATTCGTTGGTTCAGAATACTTCTAGCCCAATCAGATGGGCCTCTTGTTACGAAGCACAAAACCATGGGCCCATAACCTAAAAAGCGCTATTACTTTTTTGCCCTTTTCTTAATATACCGGCACTTTTGGAAAATACACAAACAAATCAAACCTACGACACTTTTTATTTTTTAATCAGAATATATTTGAATGTATTGCATCTAATTTGAGAAATGATTTGTGCTTCCTATAAAAAAAAAATAAGAAAATGACTTGTTCTGTATAAATAATATAGTTTATGATCAATTTATTCTCGTTTTAAGGTTTAAACATTCTAGAATCAGTGTCTGTGAATTTCTTTGAAATTTTCTTTTTTTAGTATTTTTTATCATTTTTTATAAAATATAAGATATTATTTTTTAAAAAAAGTCAGGCTTCACAGAAATAATTAACACATATCTGAAAATTTAAATCATTTAATTATTTTATATCAATGATAGAGTAGGATTTGATGGATTGCCAACCATTTTTTAAAAAATAGAAAATGACAAATAAAATTTATTGAAATAGATAAATAATAAAAGAGTACCATGAAATAAGAAATTTATCCTAAAATTTATAGGAACCTATTTAACATTACTTTTTGCATTATCACTTACGAATTACGCGCTAGTGGCAAGGTCGATATATATATTATTTTTTTATTTTACAATAAAATTTACTCTCTCTCTCTCTCTCTCTCTCTCTCTGTGTGGCCAACATTATCAGTTGGGTTCTTAATCTTGTATAATAATTTTATAATGTTTTGAAAACGCTAATAATTCTTCTTAGATTTGAATGATATTCTTTTAGGGGGAAAAGTCCCTTTAAAGCAGCTGACCATGGCATGTAGTAAGTTAGAAACTAAAGTCCAAGAAAGCTCTTCTGAGAAAAAAAGAAACGAGAGTTCAGAATGGCCACCGCATCCTCTAAAGTCGACGTGGATGGGTCACTGGAAAAGCGCCTCCCCCCTTCCTTCAGTCTCTTCTTCTTCTTTTGGGCGAGAGCAATGCCGATTGTGGGTGGGAGTGAGCTTTTCCGGTTGGCTTGCAGGTACGTTCAGGCCCGCACTCACACCTTCGATGCCGAAGCACGGGCTGCTCGCGCTGTTTTAAAGTATGATGTATATGTACTCCATTACTGATCCTTTTTCTTCATTATTTCCCTACTGTTCATGCCATTTGCACTGTGAAAGCCATACTCTTCTGATATTTGAAGTCCAACAGATGAGTCCTTGTGCCGCAAATCATCTTGGACAAGGATACATGTGTGTATATTTGGTTTGATTCGTCTCGCCTGTTATCTGAGTTTTGATCTTTAGCTGAAAACGTAACGTGTGTTTTGAAATTATCATGGGTGGATTTATAATTTCTCTACACTGGTTTGCCCTGAACTGAACTGGGTAAACTTGGCTTGGCAGCCAAAAAATCGCCCTTACTTATGGGATGACACAGGTGGTCCAGGTAGACGATAAAGTAATCTTGATTTTAATCTTCTAGAGGAAAAGGTCAAGAAGCAAAGTGGCTGTCGCTTGCTGAAACTCAAGCCCCTGCTGCACTTATAGCCCTATCCATTATTATTCCTATTTTGTTGTATGTGGAAGATTGACAATTTTTTTGGACATTCTAGTCACTTTGCTTTATTTTTTGGCTCTAGCCCTAGTCATTATCAATCTATTAGATAGTTTGCTGGTGGGCTTCTGTGCCTTCCACCAAAATAAAAAATCATAAATGCTCCAGAATTGTACTTTGTTTTTTTTTTACCACCGAATTTTACTTTGCTCTTAAAAGAGTTTTTACTTTTTAGTATTTTGGAATTGACTGGGGAGTCAAGCATAATCCTTCATGGTATAACACGAAATGAACAGCTCAAAATTTCATTGTTGACAAACATGACCAAATCACACGCGCCAATGCCTTGGAAATGAAAGAGAGACGAAGAGGATTGGAGTGAAGCTAAACAACACAGATGCCTTTGATAGTCGATCAAGGAAAAAGAAGATTATGATCTTACAGACTTTGAAGGACTGAAAAGGGACGATCATTGGGAGCAGAACCAGGGGTGCAACAAGCGAGAAATGACCTGTTATGTGCCAACGGCAACGACATGTAGAAGATCGCTCATCGTCTCTCTATAAATTCTCTCAACACATCGTTCACCTGTTTAAGATCAATACCTGCTTTAACATTCAATCCAATCTTCTCATCGGCATCTTTTATAGCATGTTGCTCTCAATTTGACTTCCTGTATCATTCCTCGTGCTTTGACAAGTATATATATCAGTACACCATTTTGCGGGGGCGGGCGGTAACTTACTATTTGCCCCTTTTCCTTATAAATTTGGCTTCGTGACTTTGACCCTGTTTAGGACCAGTGTGGAAATAATCCATCAGTTTACACTGCTAAATAATGATTAAAAGAAAAGAAATATATCACTTTATTTGTCCAGCTGCATAATGTCACTAATATTAAGTAACATCTCTTCTCATGATTGCAAACAGACTTTCACCAAATTGGTAAAAATATGACTCAGGCCTCGTGAAAACGCTGGTTCATGCGTGTTTTGTTGTTGAACAATCTATATACTTCATTTTATAAGTACAAGGTTAGTATTTCCTATCTTGTTGATATTTTTATATCCAATTCACTTGTACAGTTCAAGTTCCCAAAAAAACTGTTCCCTTTTTCCCCTTGTCTTCCATTTGAGTTGCGGGGTAACAAACAGATAAGAAATAAATTTTATATATAAATCAAAATTATATTATAATCCTATCTAGCAAGGTTGAAAAGCAAGGAGGTGGTCACTGTATGTTAGAATGTCGACACCAAACGGTGCTATTTAAGCCATTTTGTTGTATTTGAAGGAGACTTTTTCTTTATGGCGTTTTCTTTGCGTCTCTTGTACATCCCTTCGTGATATTTTCTTTATGGCATCTGGTCCTTCCCACCCCAAACAATCAGCTCTAAGATGGTGGGGGTTCGTGACGCTATCCAACTTTTTATCAATTTCACAAAACTCCATCTGATTTTAACTACAAGAATTACTTTTAATTCTCGTAAATAAAAAATTTGTGCTGGCTTTTCAAAATATTGTTTTTTAATCACTTACATTTGAATATTTCTGATAAAATGCACACATCATGCAAAAATCTAACTGTATGAGTATTAAAAAAAAGTTAAAAATTCAGGAAATAGAGGGTATTAAAATTTTACATTTAAGATCAAAACAAATTCTTAATTAATTATCATACCAAAATATACTATTATAATGTTACTTGTCACTGACGTTTTTAACTTTTTATGCATTATTCATGATAAGAGATCATTCCAATTAGTAGAGTGAATTAAAAAACTTATCCCACAATGTGAATGCAATTATCTCTCTCTTTCTCCATTATGAGTAGCAGAGTTTCCCGTCACCTAAACAAGCCGTCACATTATCAAATAATTAAAAGTTGTGAATTTTGAATTGTTTTGTCATTTTGACCAAAAAAATTTTCATTGCGAGATAATATTCTAAGTTTATATATATAATTGCCAAAGTCTTAAATTTGTAGTTTTCTATTTATAAAAAATAGACCCAAAATACACGCTACCATTCAGATGCACGTAAAGTCCAGCTTCACTTGTATGTACAAAACCTACGAGGAGACAGTGAAAGCAATGCAGGTAGCGACTAATGCTAGCACCAGTCTATGATGGAATATCTTTGATCATCCCCCACTTTTTTGTCTTAAGGCGATGGATGATAACAAATTATGTTCTCTGGCTTTAGACTGGGTTGCATGTATTTTTTGATGTGTTGATCCATTTTCTAGTTTAAAAAAAAAAAACAGCAAGAAGGTGACGAAACTAGTGCAAGTAGCGTAGTCACCATAATAAGAGCCAGCTCTTGAATCCTTTAAGATCATTGTAGTGGAGTCACTCAAAAAACTCCTCCCCTCCTCTTCTTGCTTTATTTTCTTTCTCCTTCTCTTGTTTCGGGACCTGATAGATGTAAAAGATCATGAGTTCTCATGAAGCATTTCGCTGACCAAAGTAGGACTAAAGCGGGACAAATTAAGCCACTTCTACTTTTACCTTCATGACAACCAGAGCAAACCCAATCGAACAGCCATGAGAGTGGCGAAGGCTCTAACCACCGACGCTTTAAAGATGCAATCTAAAGCAATGATGATGATGACAACCCCTTGATGGAGGGGCCAGAGCTGAGTTCGAGGACGAGGAGAAGAGCACAAGGAAATACGCATTTGCATCACAGAGCGAGTTGGCATATTTGATGGCGTTGACCTTCCATTTCAACGATGGCAAATACAATGGAAGCAATTTGAGCATTTTGGGGCATGATGCCGTGGCTTCAAATGTGACAGAAATGCCAATTGTGGGTGCAAATGGGCTTTTCCGGTTTGCCTATGGCCATGCTTACACCCACACTCACATCTTCAATTTTACAACGGGGAATGCTGCCGTGGACTATAATGTCTATGTCTATCTCACACACACATGCTCACACATGTGTACATCCTACTTTGTTATCCTCCCTTCTTTCTCTTCTCATCTTAAGATTTCAACTTTAAAGCACGGATTCGTGTATTGCAATCCTCCTTGTTGGAGGGTTGATTAATAAAAAATTAAAGGAAGGAATCCGTCTATATTGCAGACAGTGTTAGAGAAGGACATGTGCTTTATATACATCTTGTTTGACTCCTCGATTACTAGGACATTTTGTTTGTGGCAGTGACCAAGAATTGTTGCTACAGGATGCAAAACCGTTGCATATAAGTACAGGCATGTGGAACTTGCCCGCGTTACCTATAGTCTAAGAAAATAATTTTTTTTCATATTTTAGGTCACAAATTATAAAATCATTCCCTATAGTAAGACAATAGGCAAGGTCTTGAGGTGCTAAAATGAGTAATAGTTTTTGCCTATTGCATAGTATATAAGCACAGACAATACTTAAGAATTGTTGTAAAAACACTAAATAGTTAAATTTTATATTTCTTTCTTCAATTGGGATTTGAACCCTGATTCACCTAAAATGATGAAATAACTTTAATCACTATTCTAACACGACTTTTTAGTTATTATAATGCAAAAATATTATACACGCACGTGTGAGAAGATAACTGTTCAATTAAATTTTAAATTTTTTTAATTTTAAGAAAATAAAAATAAACAAACAAATAAAATAATATAGATAAGTTATCAAAATGAAAATATTTTTTTGTTAGTAGAAAGCTGTAGGCAACAATTGTTAAATGTTACCAAAAACAAGATTTATAAGCAATATTTATCTTTTTGTTGCAATAGAAAACAATTTTAAAATGTTGTCATGAAAGTATCATTATAGGTAGTGATCTTTTATGTTGTCTATATGACAATTTTATCATCATAACACTTTAAAACTATTGCCTGTTATACTTTAGAAAACAATTTTCAAACATTACCAAGCATTTATTGTTTAAAGCAGGTATTAATAGCAACACACAAAAACTATTCCATGTATGTACATTAGGCAACACTCTCAGAATTATTATAACTAAAATTGTTACTTGAAACAAAAAATGTCTTAATCGATTGTAATTTTTCTGAGTCCATGTCTTTTTTCCCCCTTTTTGCCAGTGAAACAGTTTCTTGTCATTCAAGAAATAAAACATTAAGCACAAAGTTGACCAACACCTTTATAACTATAAATGCATGCAAAGAATTGTAAGGAAAATGGCAGGTTAAGAACCCGGTTCATAAAACTCACCCTCATGTTGCAGGGCTTAACAAACTAACATCACCTGCCTTATAGATTCTGGCATCCAGGAGATCCGAACCGGATTTTTTTTTTTGTTTGGGGGGGGGGGATTCTCATCAAGCCATACTCAGTCAGCCCAGTCACACCAACAATAGAGAAGCCTGTTCATTTTCCTCCTGTTTATTTCGTATCACGTGCCGAAGAAGAAGGAAAGAAAAGAAAAGAGTGATATCTCCACTTGCGTTGGCAAATACAACAAAGGGTGTGTTTGGATTTTAATTGGAAAAAATTGATTATTAAAATGTGATGGTGTTTGGATAAATTTTCAAAAATTGATTATGATATTGATTTTTCAAAATGGAACAAATTTTAGCTTATTCCAAATGGAGTTTTGCAAACTAAATGAAATTTGGGAAAATTGGGGTGTTTGGATAAAAATTTTTAAAACCATAATTTTAAACCCAAAATTAATTTTAAAAGGGTATCCAAACAGGCCCAAAGTAAAGACCTCCCGTCTCAGAAAATTGTTTCTAGATATGTGTTTCAAACCCAGGCCCATCGTTGCTAAAGTTGGGCCCAACCCAATGTCATGTGATGGAAACGCCCAAGTAGGATCAGCCTTTTGAACTCCATAAGCTCAGTGACCATAGCCGTTCCCCGTTTGACACGTAGATGGAAGATGCAACTCTCTCCTCATAACACATCGATGCAAAACTATCGAGGTAGTTATCGACAAAATAACAACCTGGAGCTGTAACACGCGGGCAATTCTCACCAACGACGTCACTGCTGTTGGCAGGTGCACACGCCACCGTCTCTTCTGCATTGCCTATAGCGCGCCATTTTCCGGATTCGACCCTTGACAAGCTGACATATACGCTGTCAGTCGCACGGGTCATGGCGTCATAGTCAACCTTGATCCTGCCTTAATAAAATTAATACAGCATGAGTTTTGTATACAAAAATGTTCAGACTGAAAATCCAATATATAGCAAAAAATGACCGAATTGCGTTTAAATTCACAAAAATACTACAGATGGAAATCTTGGACCTTGAGACTGCGAGAGGATTTGCTTTGAACTCCTCTGCTGTCTCCGATGATGGCGGCTGATTCCCTCACTGTTGCTGTTCTGCTTTTTGTTGATTTGTTGTTGCTTTCCTGTTTGTTTTGTGCTTTTGCTTTTGCTTTGCTGTAGCTTCGCTTTGTTCTTTTGCGCTGTTTTTGCACGTTTTTCGGTTTCTAAGTTTGGAATGAAAGTATTTGTTGGCCAAAAAAAAAAAGACTAGAGAGATTTGCTTCCTCTAAATTAAACATTTTTCGAGTTTCATTAAAATCATGAAAATATTGTGTGTGTGTGTGTAACAGGAAAAACTGTTTCAAGGCAATGATCAGATAATGTTCTTGAACTGTATAAAAAATTTGGGTGAAAGTTTTATGAATGACATGATTTTAAAAAGTTACGCACTTTTTGTATAGTTTAAATTTAAAAATCAAGATATTAATTTAATTTAATTCAAAAAATCGTTTTCATGATATCTTGTTGCGAAAAATCCATATAATTGGCTGAATTTTTCTGAGTTTTTTAAATTGAATAATTAATATATGGATCAAGTATACATTTAACCATTTAACTTTACACAGTATTTTATTTTAATCTCTTAAATTTATAAAGAATTTTTTTAGTATTTTAATCCTAAAAATATTATTTTTATTCTAACAAATTTTTCTATTAAACTTTCAAGTATTAACAAAATATTATCAAATGTTGATGTATTAAATTTATTTTTTTTAAAATAGCAATGACTGATACAAAAAAGAATCACATGAAACCAGTGATATTAAGGTTAAATAACTAAAAAAATATTCCTTTCATTTAAAAATATAAGATATTTTTAACTGAATATTATCCCTTAATAAATTAATTAATTTTTTAAACTAACCCTATCTTTTTATATTTATTCTTGTTAAACACTCTACAATAAATATAAAGTCACTATAAATATGCCTTACATTTTTTAACATCCAACTCTTTAAAAAATGACTTATGTTTTTTAATAGAGGGAGTACTTTATAAACTTAAAAGACTAGATTAAAATTTTATATAAAATTATAGGACTAAAAATATAATTTAATCTCAATATATTAATACAAGCTATGTTTTTAATGTGAATAATTTATTTCTCAAATTTTAGACTTCCTCTGATTTCATGTACAAGGTACTTTCTAAAAATAGAAACTTATCCAATTTATAAGGTGCAATGGTTATAGTCGAAATATTAAATGATATTCCATTTTTATTTCTATAACTTAAACAGCATTTTTATAACTTGAAAATGGTATGATGAGATTGCACAAAATACATAAATAAAATAATAAGAGTATAATTAAAATATTTTTAATGTCTTAAAATAAATAGAATAATTCAACAACTTGTTTTGATCTATCGATATATATGTGTGTAAAGCATATTGTTGTACTGTTGATTTACATATTATCATTACCGTACATCTACAATTTGTTGACGAGTAACAATTTTTTTAAAAAAATATTTTTTTTGTCAAAATGTCGTGGGTTTCGTAGTAAAATAAATAAATAGTAGGTATAAGATTTATAGTAAAGATGATAAGTATGAGATACATTATTTGTTGCTTGTATTTTGTATGTGCATAAAATAATAAATTGTACTATAAAATACAAAGTTAAATAACAAGAATTTTTTATTTTTTAAATTTTAATTTATACGAGAATGACATATTTAGAAATAATAACTTATTTTTTATATTTTTAATATAGACATGTAAAAAAATTATATATATAATTGTTAATATTTAAATCCTCTAAAGTTAATATCTATAAATCTATGTGCCTTTTTAAGAAAGAAATAAAAAATTTTATATTTTATGAAAAATGATAAAATGAAAAAAAATTTAAAATAGAAAATTTCGTTGAAATTTATGGATATCAACTTTGATGATTGTACATCCAATTTGTAATATACCAGGGATATTATTTATGTTTTCAATAGAGAAAAAATTTAAAATATAACCATTTATTTAAATTTTAGTTTATGTACAATAATACACAAATTTCAAAGTTTAACTTATAAAATGTAATTTTATTTCAGAATAAAAAAATATAGAGTAGAATATATTGTTGTTTAAATTTTAATTTATGTGAGAATAACGTATCACAAGATAACAAACTTTTTATTATATTTTTCATATACGCAAAAATAACAAATTATAAAATAATACACCTGAAAATAAAAATAATTGTTGTCGATGTTCTTAATATGTGTAAGAAGACAAATTTACTATTGATATATACCAGCACACTATAACTTGGGAATCTATTGAAAATATTACAATCATGTACTTCAAATTTAATCTTACGAGGTTGATGAATTTATTTTTCATTGCACACCTCCTAGTTCTAAACTTTTTCTAGTCGTTGTTTTTACTATTATAAGCATATATGTGATTAATAAATAGTATTATAATGTTGGTTATTATACTTGCTTGATTTAAAATCACTGTTCATGTATTTTTGGACCGTTGGCTATAATTATGATTTGTAAATATTATTATAAAATATATTATAGTGTACGTGTCATTATAACATATGTTTTTTAACAATGCATGGACCAAAAAATTCTTAAAGAAAATAAGCTAATTTTATTTTGCATGGTATGCTCAATTAAAAAATTTACTCTCTCCATTAAAAAATGTTAAGGAGTTAGATGTTTAAAAATGTAGGATATTTTTAGTCTTTTGAAATGTAATCATTTTTTTTAAGTGCCTATATTAATAATGACTTTATATTTATTATAGAGTATTTAATAGAAATAAATATGAAAAGATAGAGTTAGTTTGAAAATAAGTAACTATTTTATTAAGAAATAAAATTTAATTAAAAATGTCCTCTATTTTTAAATAGATAAAATATAATTTTTAATATGCATGAAGGTACTAGATTGTAAAATAGGGATTTTTGCTTAGAAACTCAGTCAGAGTAAATAGCGATAATCTGATAATATCTGCCAGACAATAATTTTTTCCTTCGATTAATTATGGGATTGAACTTTACATGAAATTTATTCTTTAAAATAATTTCAAAGTTTCTCCTTGCATCAATTGAAGGAATAACACAAATATAGGTGCTGCCTTCTTAAATCCATCATGGGAGCAACATATTTTAAAATAAAAACAAATTAATATTTATATTTTTAATATATTTGGGAAAAAAATTCTAAAATAGAATACATATTTTTAAAACTTAAATTCAAAGATATTACAAGTACACGGAAAAAGATTATTTTAAAGTTTTCATTTTTTTTATTTTATACTTACCCTTTAAATGATAAAAATCCTTACAAATACTTAACAATATCTTAAATAAATTTGTACAATTCCCACATGCAAGTAAAAAAATATTGCACGCGTCAAAATCTAGCTAGCACAAACAATACTTGAAACGTGGTTCGAAGGGCCCCACAGCCAGCGTTACCACCCGACTGTTACTATTCCTTCTTCAAGGCTTCAACTGAACGGCGGATTGAATTTGGATTCAAAGTACCCCGTCAAACAAGGTCTTTCGACCTCCTTGCTTCCACTTATGTACTGTTTTCTCCTCCTCCCCTTTTTTCGGGGGCTCCTTCTTCACTCTCCTTTAAACACTACCCGCTGATAAAAAAAAAAAAAAACGAATCGTGCAAGTTCTTGCCGGTGATTACACAAATTCTATGACTTATTATACGACACGCTTAAATGTTTTGATTATCTACCCAATAACCTTCGTTTGTTTATCTGATATTCTTGTTATGACTTCTTGCCTTCTTCCACGCAATCCGCATTTTCAAGTCCTCCTTCTTTGACGCCCCAGTCTGCATCTTTGGTTGACTCATCCTTCTCTTTCTTTTTACCCTTTGTCTATGACTGCACTGCTGTCGCTTTGAGTTACAAATAAAGTTAGAAATAAAAACCGAACTTGATGGATCATCTATTTAATTATAAGAGTTTGAATTTAAAAAATATTATTTTTTTTAAAAAATTAGGTTTTGAAGCCCAGTTTCGATAGGCGGAAAAAAAAAAAGGTTTGGGCTTCCTTTTTAGGCCACTTTTCATTTTAATTTTAAAAAAATAAAATATTTTATTTTTAAATTAAATTTCAACTTTAATATATATGTTTATATTTTGAGATTTTATTTTCTATTATGTATTTTTAATTTTTTATATTATAATTTGTATTTTAAAAATATATAAAATCTTATAATTAAAATTTTTAATTTTTAAAAAATTTAAAAATAAAAAATAATAACAAAGGATTTATGAGCTCAACCCTAAGTCTTTTAAATAAAGATTGAGTTTTAAAAATTAAATTTTTTTAAAAAATTTAGTTTAAAAACTGAATTTCTATGAGTCAAATCTGCCTGTTTCTTACCCCTAGCTACAAGCTTCTCATCCCATGCCCTCACCCCCCACCCAAAAAAAATGTTTTTTATGTTTTTTTTGACCTTGACCTGCAACTGTTACTGGATAGAAACAAACCCTCTCCAGTTATATAATCACGTCTGCAGGAAAAAAGAACACACGCACACATAATTAATAGTTTAATACACAATTATGCGACGACTGGAATTAATTAAAAAATATATTTTTGTCATTTGCAAGTTTTTTTTTGTCCGTGCAGTTTATTTACAAGTTTTAGTCTTAACTCTTAACAAACAAGTAGCAGCAGACAGCAGATCAGCGGATGTGAGGATGCCTCCCCCCAGGGCCCTGGCATATATATTATTTCATTGATATTTCGTTCTTTTAGATGTGCATAGGCCCACAAGTACGTGCATGATGCCTGTAAATTTATCCCATTTATTCGGCATAAAATGTTTTCCTTCGTTGCACTGATGCCTAGAAATTAAATCACCGCCATTTATATTTGTCTTGATTTATCTACAGGAAAACTTATTTTGGCGCTACCCGAAATCAAAATCAAAGCATTCCATTTTCACTCGAGTCTAATTTTCATTCGCACGTGGTCAGATGAGGTCTGGGTGATTTTTAAAGAAATAGCCCTTTATTTATTTATTTATTGGTCAATAACGTTGACAATGTAAATCCAAGTCGTTAATGATACTTTCCAATTACGCCAAAGGTCTCCGCTCTATGATTGGTATAAAATTTTAAGGTTTTAAAAATTGAAATGATCATTAAATCAAACTAATTATTGATTCATGATTTATTAGTTTAATTGTGACTAAATCGATTGATATTAAGTTAATATATTTTTAATTTATATATATCATAATTAAATAAGAAATACATGTAAATATTTATATTTTTTAAAAAATATTAATAAATGTTTGGTAAAATAATTTATTATTGATAACTATATAATTAATATTAATTGTTTTTGGATG
This sequence comes from Prosopis cineraria, assembly GCF_029017545.1. Taxonomy (NCBI): domain Eukaryota; kingdom Viridiplantae; phylum Streptophyta; class Magnoliopsida; order Fabales; family Fabaceae; genus Prosopis; species Prosopis cineraria. The sequence goes on from NW_026555332.1 coordinate 49,512,346, forward strand.
TTCTTTGTTTTAATTAATTTTTAAATTTTTAATTAATTTAGCTTGATTTTTAAGGTAATCGATCCAATTTTTAACTAGTCTTTTTGGTTATTGATTGGTTCTCCTGTAGCCAGTAATTTAGAATCAACCAAATAAAATTAAGAGCCGATTTTTAATTCAATTATTGAATTAATTAGTTCAGTTTGATTTTTAAAACATTAATAAAATCTCATACTCTCATTCCATTTCAATTTCAATATTCTATATACCACGTAGATTCTGGTAAAATACACACACACTCTCACATCCACACACCGTATAGATTTATCCCATTTCGAAGAAGAAATAAATAGAAGAAATCTTCATCAAGACTTTCGGAAAAACTCCAACAATGGCGAGAAAACTCTCCACGCTCCTCAGTTGCCTCGCTCTTATTTTCCTCTCTGCATCCCTCATCGCCGCAAAACCCACCGGTTTCTTTCGGACTCTCTCTCCATCTTCATTTGGCCTCCGTAAGGAGAAGCTGAGCCACCTTCACTTCTACTTCCACGACATCGTCAGCGGACGGAACCCCACCGCCGTGAAGGTGGCGGAGGCCCTCATGACCAACACCTCCTTGACGGCGTTCGGAATGGTGGCGATGGTGGATGACCCGTTGACGACGGGGCCGGAGCGGGTGTCGAAGCTGGTGGGTAAGGCCCAGGGAATATACGCGTCGGCGGCCCAAGACGAGGTGGGGCTGTTGATGGTGATGAACTTTGCGTTCATGGAAGGGAAGTATAATGGTAGTACTCTGAGCTTGTTGGGACGGAACAAGGTTTTCAGTACGGTTCGCGAGATGCCGATCGTCGGCGGTAGTGGGCTTTTCCGGTTCGCTCGTGGCTACGCTCAGGCCAAGACCCACACCTTTGATCTCAAAACCGGCGACGCCGTCGTGGAATACAATGTCTACGTACTCCATTATTGATGGTTCCTGGTATTTAACTTTTCCTTTTCTCTTTTAGCTCAGAGACCACCTCTCCGATTAGTAATCCTTGTCCCTTCTGTCTTGTTCTCTCTTTTCTCTTTTAGTAAACTGGCGGTCCTTGCCTTGGGGTTCTCCTTGACGGTGGATCAGGATTCTCCGCACTAATATCGCATGAAGTTTCTAGAGACATACAAATTATTCCTTTCCTTTCTAGTTTCGCTCGAAATTATTTCAAATGTTTCTAGTACATTGTGTGTTTTTCCTTTTTTGGTACTTTGTTGCCAATGTTTGCTTGCTAGACGTGTGGTCCTTGGCCTCCAGAACAAAATATATGCAAATTCAACAGTTCACTACTGTTTCTCTGCAGTTACCGGATACATGCATAGTATATTTGTGTTGAGAATTATCTCTGTATTTTAATTTTAGGGAATCATCAATATATAACATGAAACAAAAGTTAATTAACATCATTTTCTTGGAACTGGGTGCAAACGTTTTAACTGTTTCATATATCCCCTTTTATGTTTGTACTTTGCAGGCAGTTGGATAAAAATTATAGACCTGGAGTTTTTTAGATTTCAAATGCTCTGTATCTCAAATTTTGGCTTGATTTTTAGGACTGCAAATACATATTTAATTAATGTTATGATGATTCACGAGATGAATGTGAATGGATTGTTATGAACTGTCCAAACATGACGAGATGCGAAGGCCCCGGATGTTCTTTCTAGGTGAGGCAGACTCATCTGAGAAGCAAAAAGGAAAATTGACTTTGAACTAGACTATCAATGAAATTATATTTTAACTAAGTGGGTTATTATTTTAATTTTTAGGCCGGGCAACTTTTCGGGTTATCTCGTGATACAACACAACGATTTTTTTTTTTTTTGGTTCATTTTCTTCTCCTTTTTGTTTCTCTTTTCTCTTTCTTGTTGGCGTTGATGTAGTTCACTCGTCGCGACTTGTAAATGACACGCTATGAACATAATGCTGTCATAAATTTTGCATTTTATATCAATATCGACTATCCAGGTTGATTATGTTGAATTGTATTTCCAGGTTAAATGTATTGATATGTAACATAGAAATTGTTTTGACAATTGCACAGATAAATTATTGTAATTTGATATCTACGGTATGACATAGATCATTTTATGAAAGTGTGATATCATGCTACCATCGGGGTTAGGTCTAGTAAAAAAAATCATTTTCTCATAAGATGAGGAATCAAAGTTTAAATTTTTATTAAAAGATGAATTCATATTTAATATTCGATTGTACTTTAAATATCATTGCATTTAATAAATATCATTGCATTTAATAGAAGGAAATATATGAGCAATCAAGAAAGAAAGTGCAATGCTAATTATTTTTAATATTATGATGAAAAAAATAATCTTTAAGATTTTTACTACTCCTGAAAAGGTGAGCTATAAGTTTTAAATTACAAATTTTCTAAAAAGGAATAAATATTAGCAAAAGAGTTAATAGATTGATTTAGAACCATAGCTGGTGCGGATAGAATGTCATTTTGCTGGACAATAATTTTAAAGAAGAAAGCGGGGATAGAATGTCGTTTTTATGTTATCTTTCTTCGCCCAGGTTGCGCTTTTAGAAAAAAGATTTGATCTCTAATTCTTTGATATCAGGATTCTCCTTTATAGTAATGATGATAAAAGAAGACCGTTTCCAAATTTGCTTTATGTTATATATTTCTTGTTGTCGCTACTGCTTATCGTTGAAATTCGAGGTGCAATGGTTTATTTGACGATGGGTTAGCTATTCTTTCACTCTCAATGGAAAGTAATAATTCAATAACTTGGCACGGTACTCAAATGGAATTGGTTGATGAGAACCACGCGTCAGCCACCAGTGGACAGCATGGCTGCGGATACGCTGAGGCTCACTTCATCATTTTAATAAAATACATGTTGAATATTTTTTGATCTGGTAAAGCGCTATTGTATTTCTATGTTCTTATTTCACAATTAATTCTGAAATTCTTTCTATGTTCTTATTTCAAAATTAATTCTGAAATTCTTTTTAATATATTATAGACTATGATCGTCAATTTGACATTAATTATTTGATATTGGAAAACAATATTGAATGATTGCATTCATGATAATCTTGGTCATGTGATTAGATATTTATAATCTTTGTTTAGAATAAATGAAAATAAATCATGGCTGAAGCGTGAGAGATTAAATAATTGATTTTTAATATAAAAATATTGGTAAAAAATAAGCATATAATTAATATGATTATATTGAGAAGGCAAACACTTTAGAAGAAGGTCAAGATTGGTTGGTTTAAAAAGTCTCATAAGAGATTAAGGTATTGAAAATAATAAAGAGATCTCAAAAAGTAATATCACAACTGAAAAAATAAAATTAAAAATATAAAGTTGTTGATAATAATTTTGATAATAATATCACATAATTAGATGAGAATTTTGTATACAATTTTTTTATGAAAAGTAGATAAAAAAAGATTGGCCAAATGAAAAAAAAATTGGATGTGAGTAAAATCATATTCATTCTCAATGTGTGAAAATCACGGTTATATAGTGAAAATACCTTAAGTGTAAAGTTACTGTGAGATAAAATGAAAATTTATGTGAAAATAAAAATTTTCACAAAAATATAACGATAATTAAATATATTATCATGTGGTGGATTTTTGTATACATCATTTGTTTAGTAATACATAAAATTGAAATATGGTGTGCATCTATTGAATATTATTATAGTTTATGCACATTACTTGCTAAACAATGAAATTTACATGATAATCCTTAAAGGACTTCAAATGCTAGGAGCATAAAAAAAAAATCCCAAGAAAATCATTTAACATATACATGTGTGAGTTCTTAAGCTTGTACGGATTAAGATGGTTTAAGAATATGCACGCATTGTCTTTGCAAATATGAATTGAAAATGAAAGGTTTTGATCAAAAGAACTTGAGAATGAGAATTTGATTTCAAATTTATGTTCAATTTGCTGATTAAGTATTTAATAGCTAGTGGTTATGAAATTATTATGCTACATTTATTTTGTCCGCAAGACCATACTAATTTGATTGGTCCTAGAGTATCATATATTTCATGAATATTTATACAGTTGGTTAATACTGTATATGATATAATGTTGTTAGCAAGGCTAAGTTTCTGGTGAACAAATAGATATTAAAAGAGATATATGATATTATAAGAAAAGTATTATATCTTGACGATGTGTTAATTTTTTTTTCAAAAATTATATATATGATGACAATGTAGCTAATATGATTCAACCACAAGCAATATATGTTTTGAAAAATGTCGACAGCAGTTACATTTGAGAAATCAGCACATTATCTTAAAATATAGTGATTTAAAAGTGATGTTGTCATCAAGGGAGTAATATGTGTTGCACTCTTTCTTCATAACTAAGTTTTTGTCTCATTAAGTCTTCTTAGTAAGATTTTTAAAGAGGAAGTGTTAGATAACATATAGCTGAATTATATACTCTTTTCTCCTACTAGATTTTTATTTTATTGAGTTTTTCTTGATTGAAATTTTTAACAAAACACATTCTCATTTAATGATATCCAGGGAAAGTATTATGAATATTAAAAGTGTGAATGTCCATTTCTCTCACCTTTTCATCTTCTCTCATGAAAGTCTTACCACCACAAGTATTGACTATCCTTTTGTTTGTTATTATTATTTGTGTAACCCTTAATGCAAGATCATCTCTATAAATATGATGAATTATTTGTATTAAAATATACAATAATCCACAAGAAATTATCTATGCTCTTACATCAATTTCTTCTTCATATTTCTTATTTTCTATTTGATTAATTTCATAACATAATGCTCTTTTTTATCCATAAATTGTTTTTTCAAGTTATTTCTCACGAGTGATTCACTCTTTTTTTTTATGCAGATTTTTTTTTTCTTTTTACGCAGATTGAGTCATGGGAATTTGTGAGGGCCATGAGTAATTTACTCTAATGCTCCCTTTTTTCATACATTGTTTCATTTTAAGATCCCAGTAGCACTTTATTTATCTTCCTTAATTGAATTGGCTTTAACAATTTGAAAACTATGAATTAAACTGAACCTTTTCAAAACATTTTGAAAGATATTATTTTTTTTCTCATTGTTTTTATTGGTATCTTTTCAAAAATTTAATGCGCAGGGGTTAAAAACTAGCTTTTTTAGGAAGCAGTTAACGTTTAACGGAAGGGGACGGACTGTTCCGACGGACAATGTCCCAAGATACAGAGTCTAGACACTTAAACAATGACTGGGCATCTTAAGCCCGGAAAAAAAAAAAAAACAATGACCGAGCAACAACCCCACGGAAAAATACTGAATAATGAATATGCACAGATAATATTCCCAGCCAATTAGAATTGGAAAAAATACCTTCCGTACCCTCTAATTTTAATATGAAGTCTCAGTTTAGTAATTTAATTCTATAAATACTTTTTTCAGTTTTTTTAAGTCTAGTATTTTTAGCATCAAATGATATTTTTTTTGTTTTTAATGGAAACAAACAGGAATGAAAAGAAAGCACTAACTGCCTAAGCTGTCATCAAACAGCCTAACATTCATTACTATCAGAAAAAATAAAACGCAACACAGTGGGTGTGGGGGACGCCAGCACCACAAGATCTGCTGCTACGAGTGCTGGTTATATTTTATCAATATTTAATATTATCTAGTCAACATTTAAAAGTTTAATATGAACCTTTATTTTTAATAAAACTAACAATATTATTAAAATTACAGAACAAAAAACATGCTTTCCAAAATAAAGATATTAAAATAAAATTTTATATAAGGTTAAATAATTAAATATATATTTTGCTGTTAAAAGTTAACTAGTATGCACCCCATGCATATAAGTTAATTAACAAAATGTATATAAAATAACATTAGTTGATTAGATAATACAGACACACACATATTAGTATTCCATGTATATATAGATAGATAATTAGACATAAAAATGGTCGAGTACTCTAAATAATTAAATGTATCTAAAAAAAGGGACCATGGAATGAGAAATTGTTAGATCATGGATTATAAAATTAACAAAATGAAGGAATGAGAATAAATTAGGTTATAAATAAAATTCTACATGACTTCACGTATAAGTTAAAACAATAGAAGATAATTAGAAACTGGTGTGCTAGATAGTGGAAATGACTGTGTAAAATTTGCTATAATCACTTGTAATAATGTTAGAAGATAAATAAGAGCACTTCAAAACTCATGAGAATTAAACAAATACAACATATAAGACAATATGCATCTAAAAATTAAGTTAAATTCATATTCAAATTTACCTTTCTCACACGAGACAGCTTTGGTATACATTATGAAATATTGTTATTGCCTTGTACAATATCTCACTCTCACATATAAGGTTATTAAATTTATGAGTTTAAATAAATTCATGATAAGAATGTAAATTCGTATTGTAAACTCAAATCTTAAACTCGTAAGGTTTAATTTTATTAATAAATAACAATTAAAAAATTATTATTAAATAATTACAATATAAAATATGAATGTATTTTGATTTAAATATATTTAAAATATAAATAATATAAATTAATAAATTATCATACAAAACATAGAAATTTTAAAACAAGAAAACTTATTTGTGGTATTTTTGTTTTTTTATTAATATTAGTTTTTTCATTTTAAGAACTTTTTTCTTTGAACCAGGTTATATAACTTTTGTAAATTAAATTTTTCTCAGTAGATACTTAACTCGCTTAACTTAAAAAAAATTTATAAGTTTAACAAGTTTACATTTAATTCAAGTTTATAAATTAGTTGACATGATTTTATATAGTTAAAGATATAAAATAATAACTCAGATGTAAATTCATAAGTTTAATCAAATTTGTATCTAATCAAAATTTATTAGTGAATTTGCATGATTTTATAAGTTAAAAACATAAAAATATTAAGTTTGTAGAGTTAACTTGAGAGTTTGACAACTATATTCACACACGCATATTGTTATTATAGTTTTGAAGATAATCAAATAATATTATTGAAATGGATCAAATGTAAAGATTAATTATCATTAATTTTAAAAGTATTCAAATGATAACATACAACCTCATAGAGTAGACGTGTGAGGCGTGCAAGTTGTGAGTGAAACCACCCTGGAGAGCATCATAAGCATGTCTCAAATTGACCTAGGTATATATCATTTATAGGATTGAAGACTTCACTAGCTTGCATTATTTGAAACCTGATCAAAATCACGTGAGAGAATATTTCGAAACAGGGGAAGCAATTTTGATCAATTTTAGACATGACGTTGATATTATTTTTTAAAAAAATATTTTTAAGAATTAATGGTAACGCGGTTAGTCTAGAATTACAGTATTTTATAAAATGCTTAGGTATCAAACTTGGAAAAGCGCTTGTTATTTTTATATTATATATATAATAGATTTTTTTTTTCTAGGCTGAAAATAAAGGTGATTTGAGAAAATTTTAATTAAAGGTTAAAGATGAAACTTAAGTATTAATGAATTAAAAAAAAAACTTCCAGTTCAATTCAAGTAGGTCGAAGTGGAAATAATTTCAATGGTGAAAAGGTTAAAATACCTTTCACTGTTAATTTTATCTTATATGTAAAATTATTAATTGTTGATTTTTTTCTTCATTTGTCAATTTTCAATATGAATTATAAATTATATAACCTGATTTGTTAATAATCATGCAATACTTGAACATTATTTATTCAATTATAAGTAATAATATCAGTTTTTAATTTCCTAATTTTATTTGTTAATTTTTGAATATCAATTATAAATCATTGACAGGTCTTATAATTTATAATTAATATTAATAAATTAATAAGTAAAATTAGTAAATTAATAAATGATCTTGTTTCATATTTAACAAACTAATGTAATTTAAAACTTATATTGATAAATTAATAAGTAAAATAAAAAATTAACAATTAATGATCACGTATCTCACACAAAATTAACAAGTGAATAATATTTTAATTTTTGAACTTTTAAAATTATTTTGACTTTAATTCTTTAAACTGAATTGAATTTTTTTTTAAAACTCACTAACAATTACTCTTTTTGATCTTTATTATAGGATATTTTTAACTATTTCACATATATTAAGAACACTTAGTTTTTTTTTCTCAATATAATAGAAAAAGTGAGATGTACTTTTATTTTTACTTTTAGCTTTGAATACCAATATATTTATATTAAATATTTTTATATTAATTAAGAATGGATAAAATTAAAAAAATAATTTAATTATTATAAAGTATCTTATATTTTAAATAAAAATTTATTTTTAAAAAATATTTTATAAATAGGAACGGATGGAGTCATGGAGAAAGCTGTAAGCATAATCCTTAGGCGAAATTCTCCAGTCATGTATGGCACTCCTTAAGTTGGGCTAGTCATATGCAAAGAACGAGCCCAACGCCTGTCATCGCACGCAACCTCAAGGAGAACGGTGGCCGAAAAAAAAAAACAAGTTGAGCAGCTCCCCTTCAGGCTTCGATCTTCTCGCCACCTTGGTTGGCTGTCATTCGCGAACTGCTTTGCTAATGCTGTTGTTGATCTTGTCGATTCAGGACAAAGGCTCTGGGGGAAAAAAAAGGACAAAGGCGAATGGACGTTCACTTTCCCCGTGATCTTCTGCCTACACGGTCACACGCTTTCCGGTGCTATTGTTGATGTTATTGAAATCAGAAATTCTGATACTTAGAATACCCTACATACGCGGTTTTAGTGGTTGCTCTCCATTTTTTTGTGCTCTCATTTTAATACGTTGGTTCGGGTATCGGTCAAGTGCTTTGTTAGAGCTGGCAATTTTTATTTATCAGAAAAGAAGTCTAGTGGCTGGTTACCAGGGGTACAGAGCTGCAAGGAAATAAGTTCTGTACGGGAGACAACAGGATAGAAATGCATTTAAATTTATTTCCGAGCGCAACAAAGTCACGACTAATAGCATAACCAGAGTTCGTGGTTTTAATACCGCGTCAGGGGAAGCGCAAATGGACTCAGTTATTCGAATGCTTAGCGCAATTCATATCTTTAACCTTTAATAAGGTATGATCTGTTTCTTTTGTTTTCAGCTTCTATTATCTATGCTGGGGTTCTTATAATTCGTTTTCCTATTTTGCGTTCCTTTACAATTACTGAGAACTGTTGATGCGCAGCCGGCATCTTTCGCATGATTCGTTGTCCTTCAAGTTTTCAAACACTTAGTGGGGTGAGTTGTGCATTAGAACTTTTTCACATCCTCGAGCTTACCAGTCATTGTCTCTTCTTTTATCACTGCTTCCTCCTGTGCTAATTTTGTTTCGTTGCTAGTGCTGTGTTTGGAAGTAATTACTGTACTTGCTGATTTATTAAGCTTACACAAGGGCCTCATAATTTCAGTATCCATTATGTTATCTTGATTTCATTCCTGTGAGCTGTGAATTAATTTTTTTTAATGCCCCTCCAGAAATTCTGATATTACTGGCTGCTATTTGAAGGTATTTGATTCAACGAGATTTATTTTTTTTTAAAGTACGGAATCTTTAGTGTCTCATTCTTTGTTGATGGTAGTCTCTATATAATGGCCTAAAATCAATTTTTAACTGTAGAGTGAATGAACAAATTGGTCTTACCCTATCCTCGATTTCTATGTTTTAGAGTTCCCTATACAATTTACAAAAAAGGAAAATTATCTTTACAGAATGTTGGATTGGCCTTTCCACCATTAAAGGAACTAAGAAGTGAAATGACAGTAATTATCAATCTGTCTGATTGGAGTTTTTTGGGTGAGGATTTTTGCATCAAGTTTGGCTAGTGGGTTCCCTTATTCCCGACATTTTCAGTTGAGTCATAGGAGAGATATAGGTCCTTGTTATTTTCTCATAGCAGTTTTTCTTTTGGTTATTTGTTTGTGTATGGTCTGGCTCTAAGAATTGTCATTATGGTTTTTCGTCCAATTTCTCTTCCGGCTGTCTTTATAAGCCATGATTGCATCGATTTTCAAGAAAATCAGAATTTTTGTACTAGAGTTCAGACGTTTCCTGTTTATTTGCATTAATCATGTGAGGCCATATTATCTTGGCATGACAATGGACTATGTTAATAAATTTTTGTTTGCTTTCTAGTCCTTCATGTTCTAGGCTTTAACTGTGCAAATGAAAATCAAATGCCTAGTTGGCTATGTCATAGTTTGTAGTAAGTTACATGAGGCTTCTGCAAGATGATGACATTACAAAGATTATTCCTGCATTAGTGTTGAAGTGTGTATCCAAATGTTAGGGTCATAAATAGTCATATGATGAATTGAAACCATCTAAGTGTTTTGTTAGTGAACTTTTTCATGGTAACATCCTATTTTGCTGCCTCAAGTGCATCACGTTATCAAATCTCATTTCTTACTTGACATGTTGAACAAAATATTCTTGGACTCAACGAAAGAGACTTAGACAGTGGGCAGTTGCTCATATAGGGTAAATTCTATGCCATTACATGTATCTATCATCTTGAAGATAATTCTTTGGTGTATTTTGCACCAAGTTTAAATAGTAGTCAGTGATGATGTCTTATCATGTTATTGTTGTTGTCTTGATTGGGACCTCATTCATGATAAGGTCACATCTTTTGGGACTTATTTATAGTACACGTTCATCTCTTACTTGACATATTGAACAGAATATTCTTGGACTCAACAAAAGAGACTTAAACAATGAGCAGTTGCGCATATAGGGTAAATTTTATCCCTTTAGATGCACCTATCATTTTGAAGATGATTCTTTATTGTATTTTGCACCAGGTTGAAGTGATCTTCAGTAATGATATCTCATCATATTATTGCTGTTGACTTGCTTTTCCTTATTCATTTGGTGGGCATAGCTTGGGTGAGTCAATAATATACATCAGTTGTCTTGTGAGTCATATGCTTGGATGTTGTAATAGATATTCTCATCCTAATATGTTCTCATGTAGGGGTTTGGTCTTATAATATCTCTGATATGTAAGCCTTAACTTAAAAAAATAGACACATTTATGGTTTGTTGCTGAAATTTTTAATATTTCACCAACATCGTATTTAATATTCCAAAGCAAGTTGTCTATTGCTCATACACTATCAAGCTCGCTGTGTTCCTTAATTGTCATTTCTAAAATTGTCAAGAGTCCTCCTCCTCTCCAATGGAGGATGCTAAGCAGTTTCACCTTCCATGCTCGCGGTCTTCTCATTATGTAAAATTTATTTGGTAAATTTCGTAAAGTTTTAATGGAGTCTTTGACCTCATTCTTGCTTCTTTACATTGTTGTTTAAATTGAATGATCATGATTTGTGAAAAGCAAAAGTGATACCGGCGTCAAGTTATGAAAATTTCATAGCATGTTGTCTATAGTTTTTCTTGAGATTTGTGCCTCAACGTCACTTTTTAAAATTATTCTTGTTGAGTGATTTAATTCTCATGGAGTAGTTCTAAACAAAATATATTGTTGAAATGGACCTTGAGTGGTGTGAAGGGAGATCCTGTCCATTCTTTGCAAAAAATGTCTTTTGGGGTTTTGTTGAAATGTATAGAAGGTGGAGGGTGAGGGTTCTTGTGACATGAGGAAATGACGACTTGAGGAGTTGACAAACCAATTGTTTCTACTCAAGGAATTTCTCACAGATTATCAGGTGGTCTATAGCAATTCTTGGATTGCTTATGCAGTATGCACTATCGAGCTCTGTGCATTCCTTTGTTGTTATTTCTAAAACTGTCAAGAGATCTTGTCCTCTCCTATCTAAGCAACACATTACTACCCTGGAGGATGCCATGGTTTAAGATTTGGCGGTTTCACCTTCCATGCTCACAATCTACATTCTCATTCTTGGTTTGCTTTTTTATTTAAATTGAATGATTCATGTTTTGTGTGGAGTGAATGCGATACTGTGTTGAAAACTTCTAAAAATTCATGGTATACTATCTATTGTTTTTCTTGAGATTTTTGCCTTATCCTCACTTTTCGATGTTATTCCTATAGATTGATTTAATTCTTGTGGAGTAGTTCCAAACAAAATGTCTGGCTGAAATAGACCTCAAGGGTGTGAAGGGAGATCCAGTCTTATCTATGCGATTGACTTCTTTTGGGTTTTGATGATATGATTAGAGGGTGGAGGGTGAGGGTTCTTGTGACATGAGGAAATGGCAATTCGAACAGGTGACGAGCCAATTGTTTTTACTCTTGGGATTTCTCATGGATTACTGGATGGTCCATAGCAGTTCTTGGATTGGTCATGTACCATCAAGCTCTGTGCATTGCTTTATTGTCATTTCTAAAACTGTCAAGAGACCTCATCCTCTCCTATCTAAGCAACGTATCACTACCTTGGAGGATGTTATAGTTTAAGATTTAGAACTCATCCTACAAAAATTTCATCCAATACTATCTTTAATTTTTCTTTAGATTTACACCTCATCCTCATTTGTTATTGTTGTTCTTATCGAGTGATTTAATTCTTGGGGACAGATGAATGTAAATTGCTTTAGCTCCATACAAAATGTTTGGCTGAAATGGACTGAGTGGTTTGATGGAATTTCTCATCTTATCTATGATGAAATGTATGGATTGTAGAGGGTGAATGTTGTTATGACTTGAGGAAATGGCGTTCAAGTAGTTGATGAACCGATTATTCCTACTTTAGGGAAATCTCACAAATTAGCAGCTTGCCTCTAGCACTTCTTGGATGGCTTATGAAATAAATAGCTTTGTGCATTCCCTTATTATGATTTCCAAAGCTTTCAAGAGACCTCATTATCTCCTATCGATACAGTGCATCTCATTCTCCAAGGATGCATTAGTTTATGATTTTGTGGTTTCACCTTCAATGCTTTTGGACTTATTATTTGGTCAAATATTCATGGCAAATTTTTTATATTTTTACTGGAGTATTAGACCTTGTCCTTGCTTCTTTGTGCTGTTTATATTGAGTGATTCTTGTTTCGTGTGGTGTGAATGTGATACAAAGTTAATAACTTATGAAAATTTCATGGCATATGTCTATAGTTATAATTGTTGTGGAGATTTAGTCGTCCTCGCTTGTTATTTTATTTCATTTTTTATTTTTTGTATTGAATGATTTAATTCTCGTGGAGATTTGAATGTGAATGGCTATTAGCTCCATACAAAATATCAAGCTGAATTTGACCTTGAGGGATGTGAAGGGAGATCCCGCCTTGTCATATTAAATAATGTCTTTTGAGGTTTTAATGAAAATTCTTGCGGGGAGGTGAATGTGAATTGCTATTAGCTCCATACAAAATGTTGTGCTGAAATTGACCATAAGTTGTGTGAAAGGAGATCCTGCCTTATCAATCAAAATTATGTTTGTTGTGGTTTTGATAAAATGTATAGAAGGCAGAGGGTGGGGGTTCTTTTGATATGAGGAAATGATCATTTGAGTCAATGATGAACTTTTTATTCATGCACAAGGGAATTCTCTTCTATTATCAGGCAGCCCATAACAATTCTTGGTAGTTAAAACATCCACCTCTTAGTAACTTCCTTGATGTGATCTGCTCCCTGATATTTTTTTTATGACTGCTCCTTCATCCCTCTCTTCTCTTTGTTGTTGTTAAAGATTTTTGAAATTTTCTGCAAAATAATAAAAGGACCAATTTGTTGGGGACATCTCCTTTTTCCGTCTTCATTATCAACAAACGATTGGAGACAATAGAATTGGCTCAAGAGAAAACACTTAATTATTAGGAGTTGGGTTAGCATTTCATTCTTTTTTTCTGTTTTAATTTTTTTTCAATCTTGCTCTAATTGGATTTTGTTGTGCCGCTTTTGTGTTTAAATTGATGGGTTTGATAATCTAATCATGAATCTTCTGACTTCTGCTGGAAATTATGTACGAGTTGTTGAGGGGTTTCGCTTTTCTGACATATAGTGCATGTTAATTTTGAACTGACGATCGGTGTTCATTGTTTTTTATACCCGAAATTATATCTATCTTATGTGGTTTGAACTTTGAATTGACTAAGATTATATATATACCATTATCTAGAGCCTTCTTGTCTTCATTTTTTTTTTATATTGCTTTCCTTGCAATTTTTAGCAATCTCTCTGTTTGTTTAGGCTAGCTTCCCCTATCTATAATTTGGGTTGTAATAACATCTGGGATCAAATGCATGCGCTCATTTTGTGTTCGACGATAGATGTCATCTGTAGATGGACATAGACATAATGTGCCACGTGTGCGATCGGCTGTAGCCTGAGGATGGCCTCTTCCCTCTCTGTTATTGTCTGCGACCAAATACGGCCTTCCTTGCGTCCGGCGTCGAATGCTAGTCAAGGCTTAGACTCCCCTCTGGTGATGTCTGCGTACGAACACACCCTTTGGGTCCATGTCTATGGACGGACATGCCCAATTCTCCCCCATTTTTTTTTCTAAATATTTTTCTCATTTCAAAGTTTTCTAAACCTCAATTGATGCCCTTAATAGATTCTAAGCCTTAAATTTCCCTTCTAAATCTCAAAATTAAGTATAATTAATTCATTACCTGATAATTGAAATCATGGATGCTGCAAGGATGCCTTAATTCCAAAGATTATTTTACCTCAATGAAAGGAACATATGATTTTAAAATTTCTGGTTGCAACTTGGTGTTGCTTCTAATTACTTCAATTTATAACTGTCAATTAATTTCAAATATCTGGAAGAAAAAATAAAGGGAAGGCTATACCCTTTGCAAGAAAGCAAAGGGTGTGAAATTCTTAAAACAAGACAGCGGCGTGAAAAGTTTATTTGTTTATATAAATGTGTTTTAAAATTCTTGATGTTATTATTTGTGATAGTGCTTTGGAATTGATTGGCGATGAACGTGAGTGGTTGAATAACTTTTTAGCAGGCATTATTTCTACTGTAAAACTAACACTATAAGTTTGTGTCAATGAGTTGTAATTGTCGAGCATTAATAGTTATTGCAAAGAACAAAAGCATGTTTGGATTTGAATAAATCAGAACGCTAAAAGGTGCAACGCCCTCCCCTCCTTAACAAGAACTGAAACTTTGAATAGTAAAAGCATGGATATATATCTGCGACCAACCAAAAAAAAAAAAAAAAGCATGGATGTATATAATGTGCTAATGACTGCCGCAGGATAAAGTTAGTGATCGATCATGTAAAGTGAAAAGGTAAATTTGGTATATCATTTGAGTTATACTTGCTTTAACTTTGTATCTTTTGTCCTCCTTTTCTTGTTCGTGACGAGTTTATTTTATCCTATAGAACAACAATGCAAATAGGATAACTCTTAAGATCGAATTCTACCCAAAAGTAATGATAATAATCTTTAAGAATGGGGTCTCTTGAAGTAACTTGGACTATTCAAAACCTCTATTCCAGACAGAGTGATCTATGCATAGAAGGCTAAATTGGATGAAGCGGGAGAACTGGGGAGATTGTGTTAGGCATAAAATGTGTAACAATCACATCCAGTTACGGATCTGACTGGGGAGATTGCCTGGTAACTCTGACCTTTCTTCTCTTACAATCACATCCAGTTACGGATCAACCTTGACCAACTAGACCTGAACGTTATGTGCCTAATCAAAGCGAAATTCAATGGATAAGAAATAACATCGACCCACTAGTGGTCCTTGTGTTCAGACCGAAGCACGGGTGGATGAGCCGCTCCAAAGACTTGGTGAGCAGTGACGTGATATTTCTAGGGGCTGGGTTACATTCTTAATTAATGAGAGTTGGAAAGTAAGAGAAGTGATATGAATTGGTAGATAGTTTTGACAAGACCAAGCAAGCATTTGGGTCTACAGGGCATTCTGGCGTTTGTTACGACATTGTTAACCAACAACCCTCCAATAGGAGAGGAATAGGATATAAAAGGAAGGTGTATGTTTTTGTGTTCAAAAATTTCAAGGTTTGCTTAATAAGGTTACTGTGTAACTATAAACTGTCGACCTCGTTTACAAACTTTATTGAGGTGTGGGCCGATATTTCTTAAATTCCACTGTTCTTTCCCTCTCTCTGAGCAAGTAGGAGGAAGAAGAGGTGGTCCTAATTATTACGTGTCTAGTGTCTATTGTCTCTCCCTCTTCATTGTGTCCCTTTGTTATCTTTGCTCCTCACATGCGCTTTATGTGTTACATTTACTTGCGGGGCCCTCTATTGTTGGGTTGACGTTAACACTGGCAGTATTTCGGGATTGTCTTTTATTTCTCTCTCTTGCCCTTTTTATTTTTTCGGCGGGCATTTTTCACATTCGGATTCAATTTCTCGATCGAGTTTTATCTTTTTCAATTATTTGAACGAAAGGCAGATTATATCTTGAAACCCGGTAATGAGTTTGAGAAAAGCAGCTATTCCATGTCGGGAACTGAGTAATGAATCCACGTTACGTCTGGCGGAGGTGGTAGGGTTTCAATTTCTTTTTTAGACCCTTCGAACTATCATTTGAAGTTGAGTGTAGGTATATGAATATATGCTATCATTATCCAGGCGGAGCCGTATTGTGGAAGGGACCAATCCAAACTCGATGTAGAGACAATTATAAAAAATTTGTGGCACGAGTTTTAGTATTTTATATTCTTTTAGTATTATTTATAAGTTACTTTTAACATGTTTTATCATTATTAAATTTTAAAATTTATTAACTTTATTTTAAAATTTAATAAGTTTTTAATTTTGCTTCTATTAAATATGCATACTTTATTAATATGTTTTCTCTCTCAAATATTTAATGAAGGTAAAAAAGATAATTTATTATAAAAATTTAATAGCGTGATTTATAAATAAAATTAAAAAAATTTCTTTCTACCCTATAAATAGAGTTAGAGTATATATCTATGTTCCTGAAAACTTGAGTAACTAACTTTAAGTTTTTCTCCATTCAATTTTGAATATAAGAGTTGAAAGAGCTTATTTGATATTAAATATATAAGATTTCGATATCCTTCGCCTTCTTTGTTTTTTATTTTCTTCGAACTATCGGTAAATGAACGTGATACTTTAATGTACAATTAGTAAGGGTTAATTTCAATATAAATAATTAATATGGGGTATTTTAAGAAAACAATACACATTTTTTTATTAATAACTAATTTAACTAATTCGTTTTAATTTGTGTGAATCAATTGTCTGGTTATTACATTTAGGTTTGAAATACTCCCCCAGTTTTTTAATATAAGAGAAATTACCGACATGTATCTTTTTGTTTATGTTTATAAGTAAAACTATAAATTTCAAGAACCATTTATTACATTTTTTTAATTGTCTCTTATAAAGTCAATATTTATTTTCACTAAATAAATGTTTTATTAATAATGATAATTTACTCTATATTTTTTAATTTCAAATGCAATTATTATACTTAACTAACTTCTTAGATTGTATAAATTAGTTCATTTTTTTTATGCTTGAAAAAGAAGGGAGCAATATTTTGCGCCTTTGCTGGGGTTTAAAATTTTCCACTGCCGAACCATCTTGGCTTGGCAAATTTATGGTTTTAAATTTGGCAAGTGATCTAAATTTAATCACTCAATTAGTCTCTCGATTATGATCATTGAAATTTATTAGTATTTGAAAATTATTAAAATATATTTTTTTAAAAAATTCAAAGTAATCATTACGATCAAACGTTGTCTCCTTCAAAAGTTTTAGATTTGATATTTTTTAAATATTATATGATAAAATAGTCTCAGTTCAATTAAATTGAACTATATTCAATTGTGCTACATGTAAGATACTTGTTAAGTAAATAAACTTAGACTGCTAACTATATTCAAATCCCAAATTTATGCAGCTTATTTTTAGTTGTACGTTGGTGTATCACAGTATTTTTTAACACTGCTTGTTTTTTAAAAAATTATTTTTTATATACAATAAGGATCTGAATAATATCGCCTACACTCCATTTTCTTTTCTTTTTCTTTTTTTTGTTTTGGGGCCAGTCGCCTGCACTCCATTTCACTCTCATCTTCTCAGCTAACCTTGTGTGGTTATGCTTCTCCTCTTATCTTTTTTCACTCAACTATTTAAATTCCATTCAAATATTTTTACTCTCTTTAATTTGTGTTCTGCTCTTCTTTCTATTTTTTTTTTAAGTCCACATCATTCCAAGTTATTATCTATGCCATGCGTTTTATGTAAAAACGAAAAAGAACCTACAACTTTACAATTAAATATATTTCATGTGATGATTGAAATCATTTGGAAAATTTATTAGCATGTCATTTATTTATTTAAAAATGTATCAATAACAACAATATGCAAAATTATATTTAAGTCTAATATATCCTTAAATAAAATTTTTAATTGTATGCAATGTTTTGTAATTGAGTGTATTATATAGTACTGTGCTATTTTCATGATGGAAATCAGATATCCGTTAATGTAAAACAGAAACGACAAAGGCGGGCAATAATAAAACGCTCTTGTTCACATACTGTTTTGTTTTTTTTCTCCGGTGAAAAACAGCTGAAAAATCGCTTGCACGTACGAATCTTCTGAATTCCATTGTGAGGTTGTCGAAAAACACCTTGCTATCCTCCTCTGAAATAACTTGTTCATGGTTGGTATGTGTTATCATCTTTATATCTGCAACGAAAGATATGTATATATTTAGGGCCCAAAAATTTTAATTAGGGGTGTTGGGATTACAAAATAAAAACATTTATATTAGAATTTCAATACCTTGGTTATTATAAAAATAAGTATTTTTTTTAAAAACCTTCCTAGCCGTAGTCTTCTAATTTTTGAATAAATAATTTTGTAGTAGATATTAAATACATAATATTAAAGGTATTTTGAGATTTTTGTCGGAATGGACAAAGTTTGATAGTAATATTGGTAATTTTTTTCGTCAAATGTAAAATAAAAGTAAAATAAGATAACATTAATACTTTATAAGCATATACAGTAGCATTACCTCATTAAAAATGAATAGATCGTGTGGCAACCATAGCTTCACGAATTGAAACAGTTGTGCTATATATGCAAGTATAAAAACTACAAGTATAATTAAAATAAGAATATCGTCTAGTGTATGAGGCTACTATAATGTGCTAACTTAACCTATCCCATATAAATTTAATCATTTCAATCAAATTGGCAGTTTGAAATGCAAAAATATCTTGTGATCCATCATTGTTCTTTGTTTTAAAATCATGTTCAAGTTTTAAAAGAATGAATATATATATATATATATATATATATATATCAACTACTTTACGTACAATAACAAGAGCTATTTATAATTGATGAGTCAAATAATATATATAATATTTTAGGGTGTTGAAAATATATATCTCTTATATTTTATTTAAAAAAATTAAAAAGTTAGGGTATTCATGACCCCTTGTCTCTCTTGTCTCCACCGCACGCACGCACGCGCACTCTCTCTTTCTCTCTGTCACTCACACACACATTTTATCCTATTTTATAAAATATTTTTTAAATTGATTTGGTATCCCAAAAAGTAAGATGTTTTTAAAAAAATTAAGGTTTCATTAATAACAGTTATTATGATATTAACTCTCATTATTTCACCCCTTGTACAATTTTTCTTTTCTCTCTTTTATCAACAGGGAGTATTTTTGGAAGTTTAAAAAAATTAAGATTGTACATTGTATTTAATAAATTTTATTGATATGTAAAAGAAATCCTATTATATATATATATATATACATATATTTATTATTTATTTATTTTTATTATGGTCAAAGGAGTCAAATCATGCTATAGGATTTCAAATATATATGGGACACCTCACTGTGAGATGTGGAATAAATAGTGCCATAATTTGAAATCTTATTTAGATTGAACTTAAAATATTTTATCATATAAAAAATTTATCTAATCAAACTTGGCTTTAATCCTCTATTTTTTAGCTTATTTAGGCTAGCTTAGATTACTCAAATTGTTAAAAATTATTTTATTTATTTTAATCTAATTTCAATTTATTTTAAAAATTAATATTTTCAATTTTTACATTATTTTATTAATAATAAAAAATAAATTCAAGTATTATGGCTAAAATCATTCAAGTTTTGGACTTCACTTGAATTTCTTTGAATTTATGTACACAGTCTAAATAAGTTAAGAGTAAATAAAATTTTTTAAACTTTTAAACTTGACCCTAAAATTTTTAAAAGCTTATTTAAATTTAGCATATTAAACTTTGCCCAAATTACGGCCATTAGCAATAAATTCTTCAACGGTCTTGAGAAAAGGTAGGTCTTCTTGTTTGTTTTTAACCAACAAAAAGGGCAAGTCTTTGAAATATACGAGTACGTATTTATGTTTGTAAATGTATTAAGATTGTGTTGTGCGGAATAATCAATGAAGTCAAGTACTCCCTCTATCACTATATATAAAATATTTTTAACCAAATTCTATATATTAATAAATTTTATTATTTAATTAAAATCATATTAAATTATTAGAATTTTTTAATTTTGCCTTGATAATGTCAATTAATTTATATCATGATGGTAACTAGTGGGTAAAACTGGTAAAAAAAAAAAACTAGTGGGTAAAGCACACAATTAGTACTCCCTCCATTGAAAAATATAAAGCATTTTTTGAGGAGTTGGATGTTAAAAAATATAAGATTTTTAATTTTTTGAGGTGTAATCATTACTTTTTTTTTCCAAAAATGTTTCTATTAATAATAACTTTATATTTATTGTAGGATGTTTAATAAGGATAAATATAAAAAAAATAAAGTTAGTTTAAAAATAAATAATTATTTTGTTAGCGGGTGAGATTCAGTTAAAAATATTTTATATTTTTAGATGGAGGGAGTATCTCTTTTTCTTTTTAAGTAAGAGTAAAATTTTCTAATTATTTAAAATTATCATGACATCATGTATATTTAAGGATACAATAAACTTTTAAAGACATCTTAGGAATAAAAAGAGTAATATTTACTATTATTAGCCTGGATTTGCGTTTCTTTTACGTTCATTCAAAGAATTCCTCTGCATTCAACAACTAAATACTTCCTCTTTCTCTCTTTCTTCCTCTCATATTATAAAATACTTTAAGGAGTAATTCATCATTCTAAAATATAAAATACTTAACAAAAATAAAGTTTAATTAATAATACTTTTTAAGATTACTATTCCCATTATATTTAACTCTTTTATTATTCTTTCATCAATGAAGTACTAAATGAAGGGCATATTTAAAATTTTTTATTTTTATTTTGAAAAAAATAAAGTTTGTAAAGTATATTTAATAATTTTCTTAGTATATGCAATTTTATCTAAAAATATATTATAATTTGGAACGAATGAAGTAAAAATAAAGTTTGTAAAGTGTATTTAATAAATTTTTTTGGTATATATATTCCCTCCGTCTCAAATCATAAGATATTTTTAAAAAAGAATGTAATATATTTTGAGAAGATTAAAGTTTTATTAAATAAACTTATTTCAATATTATTCTTTCTAGCTCTATTTAATTTTTGTTTCTCTCTCTTTTCAATATATTAAATGAAGTATATTTTTAAAAATTTATATTTTTATTTTAAAGGTACAAGGTTATTAAATATATTTAATAATATTTATTAGTACCTGAGATTTTGTCAAACAATGCCTTAACATATTATATATCGGTCAAAAAATAAGCTGCGCTACATATATTACATCACTAGTGTTTCTATATATTATAAATACTTGCATAAATGTTTCTACATAAATTGCCGTATAAATTAAACATTCTGATCATGATATCATTTCTATACGCGGAATTATAACAACACTAAAGTTGCTATATAATCAGAATGTGAGGGATAAATAATATTGACTAAAATACATTAACATCCCTATATTCTGCATTAATTACAAAAAACATTCATTCTAGTATTAAAAATTATATATATTAACCAATGTATTTTCTCTTGAAAATATGAAATAATATTTAATTGTTACAAAGTTAGCACAGAATAAGGAAATTTAAAACCAAAGATTTATGCAAAATTGAATTACTATTAAAAATCACGTTATGAACAATTTTCCTGAAGTTACGAGTGTAAAACAAAATGAAGAAGAAGTCCTAACATAGAAATGATCTTACCTACTATATGAATCACATGAAATAATTATTATGGTCCTCCATGAACAACAAATTATTTAAAATCATATTCTCTGATTATTGCACAGTAAAAAAAAACATTCTTCGAATTTAAAAGCTTTAACAAGAAGTTTTATATATAGGTAAAAGTAAGCTGATTTCTATGTTCCACGAAATGCTCTATCAACAATTAACATTTATATATATATATATATATATATATATCATTTAATCAACAACTAATGGATTTCTAACTATTAAAAGTCCGAATTCGAAGTTTTTTTTTTAAAAAAAAAACGGCGAGGAGGTAAGTGGGGAAAAAAAGACGACGAGAAGAAAAATAGGAGTGAACGAGTGAGGAAAGTCAAAGTCACACATACCGACAAGTTTGAGGAGAACTTTAGCATGAGTGGGTGATTGATTGCCAATTTTCTCTGAATTTTATAGGAAGGCAATAAATTCGGTATGGTGCCGTTGCATACATACAACTCTCTAACCCATATACCACCAGGTGATTAATGCAGACAGTTTCATTATCAGTACTAAACTATCAGCGTACAAACATTATTATTATGGGTATTAATTATTAGTATTTGTTAAGGAGAACATATTCATGTCCTGATCCTCTCCTCTTTCCCCCAGACGAGGAATCTCCCAAGTCCCACAGTTCAACTCATCACCTAAAAACCAACCCACCTAACATTAACACATCCCTGTCTCTCTTTCTTTCCTGTTCAGACAACCATGAGATGCACAAAATGAAGATGGCTGCCTAACTAACTTGTCCATATGTTCCTTAAAAGTCTCTTAAAGTGAAAAGGGAAACACGTCCCTTTTCTGAGGGGTTAGTTTCGCCATTTTAACGCCAGATGTTAGTATATGTTCTGACCCTTAATTGGTGCGCGTCATTCTCTCTGAATCATGAATTTATTAGTGTGATGAGGAATTAAAAACATGGCGCTTGTTTGTACATCCATCACTTCAACTTTCAACAGTGCTGATCGTCAACTTACAGGTAGTTACTTGAGAAAATTTCACTTAACACACCCTCATTTAAAACCAGAGCTATTGAAATGAAATTAAAATATAGAGTAAAATTATTTTATTGTCCCTCATCCTCTCTGATTTTTTATTGAAGTTATTCATTTTTTTTACATAAAGTTGTTTGTTAACCTATAAGAGATGTTTGATATCATAGGGAGTTCAGAATTAAATAGTTAATTTGTTATTTTTCTCAAAATTTCAATTTCACTTTAATATTCCTAATCTGAAATGAAGTTTTAAAGTTTAAGAAGCTTTATGTTTTATTGAGTGTGGCCAGGGAGTTTTAAATGAAATTTTCCCTAATTACTTCTTGTCGTGTCATTTCAATCATCCCCAAAGTGCATGTTGATGAATAATTCTCCACCGCTGGCTATAGACATATGAACATCTCTCTCCTATTCAATATGCATAGAGCTCCAAAATATTCTCTTTTGCATGCATAAGGACTATTTGGTTCGATAAGTTGTCATATGTGCAAGAGTCAACTTTAATAATAGCCCTTACCTTTGCTTTGCAACGAGCATTTGCATGTAATAAACATGAACCTGTTGCTGCGGGATATGTTCCTTCATATTGGTCACGCGCGAGTAGCTACCTAGGTCTCATTTGAGAAGGGTTCTACCGTGTACCAAATTAAAGCTAGACACAGGAGACATGATCTAAAGTCGACAGGGCTTACAGCCACATGACGTGTGCGCGCGTGTATTTGAATATATAGAGATAATTAACTTCTGTTCTTAATTTCTCTTTTCACTGTCGCCTCTAAATTAATTGGAAAAAGTTGGATCTGCAAGTATTATTGATGTTTGGCAAGCTGCATTGCTGCAACTGCAAAACATGGCATTGAAAAATCACTTTCTTTACTGCAATTTTAGAGCAGACCTTGAAAACCCTTTATACAATGGCCTTCTCAATTACATTGCATCGAATCAGAAGCCATGTCCTTTCTCATCTCCCCACCTGTCTCCACACTATGATGGCCGGATTCACGCACACGTGTGTGTCTGGACAAAACCTTCATGCGAACCCAACTGTCTTGTATGCTTTATCATTGCCACACGTGTGAACAGTTATCTTTGCAGACAAACAAGGATGTTATAATACATTATACAGGATACGAAATGATACACTATAGAATTCTGCATTAGATGTTTGGTATTTGTAACTTTAACCCATTTGAACTAAGAGAAAACAGTCAAGATGGTTCGTCGTTTCTTAATTCTGATTTTTGAAATCAAGAAATGGTTAAAAGAAGCGGAATGCTGAATGTCATGAATAAAATATGGAAACTTCGTTTACATATCAAATCATCGTCTCATCATAATTGATCACTGTTAATTTCGAGGAGAATAAGAACCGAAGTGATATATGGGCCTTATCGTACATGGGATCAAGTCATAGGATTTCAACAAAAGAAAGAAAAAATTTCCACATAATTCATATAGAGAAGCCCCAAAAGTTATTCGTGGGGAGGAGATATAAAGTTATTCATCGTTACAGATGAAGATCCAAACTCACATGGTCGTGAACGCCGGGTTTAGAGTCATAAACGAGGCGATTCTGCGAAGCGGAACCAACGACTTGAGGAGCCCCGACGTTAATTTCGTCGCCGGCAAGCAAGGGCAACGGATGCTGCGAGTGCAACGACTGGTCACGGTTGAAAGCAGCGGGGTTATTGTGGACGGCGGGGATCCGCCACAAGGCCAAGGGGCTACCGTTGATGGGCTGCAGGTGAGGATAGGAGCTAGCGCCGTGGGTTCCAAAGAACCTTCCAGCGGCAGAGGAGGGATAGGGAGCAGAGCCGAGGCGGTAGTTGACGAGGCCGTAGGCATGGGCGGCGGCGGCGGCGTCGACCGAGAGGCTATTGTGCACCATGGCAGACTGAAGGTGGGTTCGCTTGGCGTGCTGACGCTCTCGTTTATGGGCGTTCTGGTGGCCACCCAGGGCTTGAGAAGTGGGGAAGTTTCGACAACAGTAATGGCATTCAAATCGGCGGGTGGTGTCGGAGTTGTTGTCGGGGGCGGCGGAGTCCTTGGAATCGAGGTCGAAGGCGTTATTGGGGGCGGTGGTGGAAGGGGCATCATCGGGGGAAGAAGAAGAGTCGGAGTTGGGGAATTCAATGCCGAAAAGCTTGAGGGGCTTCTCTTTGAGGGAGGAGGAGGGCGGATGAAGGGGAGCTGGGAGAAGGACTGGACGTTCATGAAGTCATGAGTCTCTCTGTCTGACTTGTCCATGAGGGAGCGAGGCTTGTGTGTGTGTGTGTGTGTGTGAATGAGCGAGGAAGAGGGGGTGGGAGTTTTGGGGAAATGATGTGAGAATTGGGGAGAAGAGGAGGAGGAGGATCAGAGGAAGAAGGAGGAGGGGCAAAGAGAGAGAGAGAGTATTAGAGGGAAGGAGGGGGTGGGTGGGACACAGGGAAGCAGAGCAGAGGGTACTCAGATCAAATGGACAACTGGGAGGGCTGAGGGCTCATCCATCTCAGTGAAAGCCCTGACAACCCCACAAATACTTCGACTCTTAGTCATCGCCACCCCACCATCCCCTCATCTCATCATATATGTGCCATCTCGTTTCCAAGTAATTTTGGTACTTTATATATATTCATGTTGGCTTTGACGCTCTTATTTTTTAGCTAATAACTTGACTTCCTCCTAACTACTCTTAGTCCAAACTCTAAAATATAAATAATATAGCATTTGTAAAAAAATTTATATTTTATTTTTTCATATTTACTAACCTAAATTCTTGTATATGTGTTTTTTTTGGTCATCTTCTCACTCCTCATAAATTAAAATAAAAATAAAAAATAAAATAATATATATTTTTATGAGGATAGAAATTTTATTGATATCTATATTATAATAAAAAGATGCTTATATTTTAAATTAGAGAAAATATGTGTGTGTATAAATTATTCGGTAGAAGTCTATTTTTTACTCTCTAATTAACTCGAGAGATTAGTATTATGTATTGAAAGCATAAATAATCTAGTTGAAAAAGGTGATTTTTTGTTGTTTTCTTTTGGAAACAACGGATTTAGTCTGCGGGGAAAAATTATTTCATCTGAAAATTTTAATATAACTAGTAATTCAAATAATAACAAAGTTTTACCTTTACGTACCCTTATTATAAATATAGTGTTTCCGGTCCAATATTGGATGCAATGTTAAAAGTATTCCGGTATTTGAAAGATTCTTTATCATTCGCTCCTTTTAATAATTAAGGTTAAAATGGCTCATGATTAAAAAGTTAAGTTAAATTCCATATGCATGATCAACTACCAACTATTTCAAACAAGATCGCATTATGTTTCTTGAAAGAAAAACACACATGGATGTGATGATATCATCATACATTATAATTGACCACCGGTGCTGCCATAATTAAATCACCATGAATGTTTCGGGGTTTTGAAGAATGAGAGATCATCCAATGGAACCTTACAAATATATACCTTGCTGCAAAAAGTCGAAAAGTGTAGTGTTCAAATCAGACTCCACGAGCGCTTAAGAGATGAATTATGGATTCATCTCACACCTTTTCTCTTCTAATTTCTATTCCTCTTTGTTTTGGGTTTTGAATTATATACGAACATACACCTACTCTTTCTTTCTTCCTCTTTAGGTACATATATTCTTCTGTTCATCCTTCTTCTTTCTCGTCCAGTTATACATACTCTATATGTCTGTTCATTTGTTTAGCTTCATCATCACGAGCCGCCTCAAATAATGCCCTTTCTTTCCCCTCCTTCTTTAGCTTGTTTTATAATCGTCGGTGTTAAAATTCACAAGGACAAGAGTAGTCATTTGAGAACTGATGAAAAAGCTCTCCCTTAGCCGAATTGATCATCATGATCACGTTTTCATATATGTATGTATGTGTTGGATAGAGAGGTGCAGCAAGAAATTAAAATTTTAAAGTTTCTATCTTGATATGAACCGAACAATTCATTTAAGTCAATATGAAAAGAATAGTTATTTTTAATTCTTCAAATTTGGTGTGTGTTCTCTTCGAAAGTTTGGATTTTAAGAGTTGATAACGTAAATCTATTCCTTCTATCGGTATCTACACGAACAGTTCTCTAACTCAAACAGTGTGCTAGCGCTCTCAGCGTCTGTTCTTCTTTGAATGTTAGTTTTTCTTTCTACATGGTGTTTTGTGACTCTCAAAGTATTTTTACCGTCAGAACTTTTATAACTCTCTCTATTACTGAAGCACATCCCTATCTATATATATTATATAAATTAGGGTTTTCGTCTTTCACTTAAAAACACATAAAAATTTAATTAAATTTATCTCATAAATTTAATCCATGATATTATATCTAATTCAAATTTATCTTATAAATTTAAATTATAAAATTGACATGATATTCTCTCATATCATGTTAGTTATTAAATTTAATTTATTATATAAAATTAAATTTAAAACTAACATAACATAACATAACATATATAATATAATATATATATATTCACATATACATATTATATAGATACATATATATTTCAAATATATATATATATATAATTACATTTCAAATTTTATATTTCATATAAATATTTATCAAATAATATTCATATATATATATATATAATTTATTCACCCTATATTACATTCATTATATTTAGACATATTCCAGATTTAATGAACTTAAACATTAAAGCTTGAGTTGGGCTGTTCTTGTGGGCAACCCTATAGGCTCATATGAAGTTGGCAGTAGGCTAATTTGCTATTAGCTCACAAATTACAAGTGACTTCTAGTAAGACATTGTGACTACCTAATTTACATGGAGATCGATGATCCAATATAACCTATCATGTAACCGTATCTTATCCTTTTTGTTACGTGATATTTCAATTAAGTGTGAGATATGAAATTGTTATTCTCCTTTACCTGACCATTACTTTCTTAATCTCTGAGTGGACTAACTATAGCAATGAAAAAAAACCCTTTTCATTGTAGCATGACCATACATTTTTTCAGTTTTACTCATTGAGCGGCCTAGTAATATCTCTCAGTTAATGTGAGGAATAAATTCCATCTTGATCATTCATATTTCTCTGCATGAATATCACTAAATTCAATCATAGCCTTTATGATCACTCAGCCAAAGGTGACTTTTGACTAGGTCAAAGTTTAATGGTTATCATGTAGGAATCCATGACGATCTCAAGTCAAAGAGCTTAATAATATGGTTACATATGAGACAAGCTTATGACTTGTATTATGTAGCTTTTTTATAACAGGTTGGTCCAACACCTTGTACTCTTTCAATTGCCTGTAACTTTAATTTATATCTTTATAATTAATCAAAGTCATACTAGTTTTATTTCATCTATGATCCCTCATAGATAACCGACCAGGGACATTTAGGACAATCACTATACTTTGTTTAAGGATACATTTATCATAGTAAATTTGCGATTGATATATTAATGCAAGAGAAATTCATTGAATAACAACGTGCGTAGTACAATAATTGACCCTTGGGCACAATTTCTAACAGTATGTATGTATGTATGTAATCAAAGAGATCAAGGTGGCCAGTGGTAATTGGATCTGGGTCGTTGTTGTTCTTGATAACAACGATTTCTGGATAAATTTGTCTGCAAGTAGATGTACTCTATATATATATATATATATATATGCACCTTGCACCATTCTGATGTTATTCGGCATTCTTCTGAATATTTGAGCGCAGTAGATTCAGTCCTTTGTCAAAAGAATCAAGGGAAAACTAGAGAATTGAATCAAATCAAAATTCAAAAAAGTGATAAACTAAAACAATTGACAACTTTTTTCTCTCTCAAGATTATAAGGCATGCATCTTAGTTCAAAAGATGTTTACATAAGTACTTACAAATCACTCATCAATAAAATTTTTACATCAATAATAAGATTTGGTCCTATAAATTTATAGACATTATGTGTCTAATCCTTAATTGGATCAACCTTTATTAGTATGTAAGACTTCTATTTGCTGAAGTTATATATTGAGAAACTTTGATTGAAAACTTAGAATCAATTTTTGATAATAATCCATTGATATACGATAATTTATTAATGGCAATAAAATCAAGGAATGTTTATGAAAACAATAAGGAACAAAAAAAAATGAAGCCGCGAGAAGATTAAGTAATTTAAAAAAATGGAAATTGTTTAAATTTAGTTTCAGATAATTGGAAAAATTATGCAAATAGAAAATTTAAAATTAAATCATAAAAAACTATATAGCGTAGAGTCTAGAGTCTCTTAATTTTAGGCTTTAATTAAGGTTAAAATAAAAAATTAATATAATTACTGGATTTGATGTTTTTCCGGTTTAATTCTTTCTCCAATCCGATCTTTTAAGACATCATGGTGTTTAAGAAAAATCTCTTAACATTAATTCCCGCTTTAATTTTTGTATTCGAGCAGCATTATGGTAATGATCGAAAGGTAGAAATGAATAGCATCTAGCTAGTGGAATGGTTGCAGAACGCAGAAATCTATTATAGGTAAAAACCTGAAAACAAAATTTTACTAAGAAAAAGCTTACAAAAAAAAAAATCTATCTTTCGTCATGCATAAAAGGTATGCGAATATATCTATATATGAAGCTATTGTTTTTTCTCTTCACTGGTTTCAATGTCT
The DNA here is from genome assembly GCF_029017545.1 of Prosopis cineraria. Classification (NCBI taxonomy): domain Eukaryota; kingdom Viridiplantae; phylum Streptophyta; class Magnoliopsida; order Fabales; family Fabaceae; genus Prosopis; species Prosopis cineraria. The sequence continues at coordinate 49,542,075 of NW_026555332.1, forward strand.
ACACTACCCAAGTCTCTCTTTATCGTTTTTGTTACCTCAAAAAGTTACCCCTCATTCCGCGAGATGGAAAAGGAGAGGGAAGGCGACCTCACTTGCTGTTATAATTGGGTTTGTCTGTGAAGAGTTGTCTAAAAATTTTCAGCGAATATTTCATCGAATTCATTCAAAATAGCAATCTCATGATATTATTTTTAGTTACCTTTCCCTTCTTTCTGCAAAAGCAGGCTGCTTTATTTATGAATGCTTGACTCATTTTGCCATATACCTATTCTCTCACTCTTCAACTACTTCTCACTCTTTGAAGAAATTTCTTGCCCATAGACATGTCACCATCCCTACTTTCTTTCCATTCTCAAAATTACTTTTTGGGCTGTCATTAAGATAACCAGTTTCCATTGAAGCACTTGCGATAAATATCTCTTTCTATAATCTATCTATCTACCATGCATAGTCCTTATTGCTTTTGGTTAAGAGAAACTCTCGCCAGACAGTTGAATTCCCTGAAGCTGTTAAGAATACTGTTGCTTGGCGGGCATTTACATAAAAAGATTCCCTTGTATCCAATCAACAATTAGTTTGGTAATTGTAATTGGATGAAATTAATTACTCGTGGTTTCAGACCTGTGTATTAGTTTTCTGGTTTACACCTGGGATGAATTCCCAACGTGGCACTGGCGTCTTGTGCCTAGCTTGGTAGGATTAATTGGGATTCCCTACCACGTATCCTTATCAATTTTGTCCAGAACTAAAAATTATTGGGCTAATAATATGCTGTGTTTTAAAAGTTTGACAGGAAATACTTTCAAGTTACACCTAAACTAGCAAACTAAGTGGGCCTCTTTCTTCTGTTTAAAGAACCCATTATTATCTCTCTTTCTCTTAAACTAGCGACAAGCATGAAAGTAATTTCTTTGCCAATAATAGGGTCACACTCATGAAAGGCTTTGAGAGAGGGGACCATGGTAACACATGGGGTTTCAATGCAACTGAACCACTTACGTGCCCTAATAAAGTAGAAAATTATGTGATGTGAGCATGAGCATTTGCCATTTGCTTTGCCTCATGATTTGGCAACATCGTTAGTGACATTTCATGACTCTTACGAGTTTTTTTTTTTTTAAAGGACATGCTTTTTACTAGCTAGCTGTTATGTAATTTTGCATTCTGGTGATGATGCCATGGTTTATAAGCATCACATTTACATTATTAAATTTTTACCTACTCCAAGGTACGTCCATCCTACATCTTCAGGATACACACACACACACACACACACACACACACACACACACAATGAGCATGTTCTTTATAATTAATTAATTATGAATTAATTTTATGGAATCCTCGTTCAGATCGTTATCTATGTCATCAAAGCGATGGTAGGGACCTGATGTTGATCTATGCCGTACGTAGATTAATTTCATCAAGCAATATTCTCACGCTAATGATCATTAACGAACATGTGCTGAATGGATCCCACTTGATGAAAATTACACTGGAAGAAGATGGTTTCTATACATAAAGCCCATTTAGCCATAGAAGTATAATTAAATCTAAATCATATTTAATTAATTTGACATGTCAATTATCTATGAAAACGAGAACTCATAAGACTTCAGATATATCATTAACTTGGAGCGCAAGATTCATATATGCAAACAGAAAGAACGACAATATAAAATATACCTGACATGCATTACAAGACGAGGGCACATAAAATAGTTGAGCAACTGGCTATAGCCAGGTCTCTCATTAATTACTTTGCGTCCCTAATGGAAAACCCCAAGACATGTGACCATGTATAAGTCCAAGTTCAGTGCTCGCCCACCACCACCATCAACAAAACGAGTCAAGACAGAACTGTCGAGAATGTAGACGAGGAAATTGAGAAACCTGGCTAGAGGCTAGCCTGGCACGGCATATTGGTCTGGTTTGGCTCAGAGATTAATTCTCGTGCCTTCTTATTCACACACACACACACGAGAGAATTACGTTTAAGTCTTCCTCAGCACAATCAAATATCGTAAGATATGTATACCGACAATTGAGAATATATAGCAAAATGACAATAATTGATCATCTCGCTATCTAAGTTGTCAATAAACCTCCTCTTGCAGTATATATTTAATTGTGTTGTAGGGACTTGAATATAAGTCTCCCCATGTATATCGTGAATTGTCGTGGCAACCACATCGGTTAATAATAGTTGGCGTGTCCTATGAGGTAAGAACAAGAGGGGTCACTGTCCACTTGTTCCCTCTATCTCTCTTCAGTCTTGCCCGCTACGTGTCTTGATTGTGACATGTTCGAGTTTGAGAGCTACAGCTTTGGACCTCCCCATTTGCTTTATCGTAATTACATGGAAGTGCCTTCTCTTGTGTTGTGTGGCCAAATAATGGCTTGATTTATGTTGAAAGACTCAGAATGTTCCTTTTAATTATAGTTCAAGGCTTGTAATTTGGATATATGAGAAGCGTATGAATTTGACTTGTTTGATTTAAATTATTCTCTCAGCTAGCTAGCGCTATCTAACATATTATGTGTCAATATGGGTTTGATGTCAATTAATGTCTTTCGGCTTCAACAGTCAAGGTTCTAATTAACGTCCAAAGTAGGGTTCATCGTTTGTGGGCGTCGTTTTTTGGTTGAGTTGGATCGATAAAGGGCTGATAACGATCTAATGGACAAAATTTCATAATGAGAGCCCCAATTTCCCCCTTTTCTTACCTGAAAATTAATAACAAAAAAAAAATTCCAGGCATACACGGAAAAATATTCCGTAGAAAAAATAGAAAAAAAAAATGTATTTCCAGTTTCCTTCCTGAAAAATTTACCTATCAAACATTGTGTAATTTGTACGGCCTCTGATCCGTCAATGTTATTAGGGAGATTTCTTCAACCTTCCAATGTATAAGTGAGTTTGACATCATTTTAATCCAAAAAGCTTAAGGCGCTAAGTGCATAAAACTTTTTTACATGCCTATTCACAGGAATCTATTGTCGTGCTTGCAATTCAAGAGGAGCCTACCCTAGGCCATCTAATTATTGGTTAGATTAATTGGTTTTATCACATGTATACTTTTTGTCAATTTTATCCAACGTGAGATTTTTTCCCCACTCTCAATGATCGAATCTATAAATCACCTGCTGTTAAAATTGAGTCCCTCGTTGCACAGTTATTTTGTTCCGTGGAAATTTACATATATTTCACGAGTTTGGTAAAAATAATATTGATAACATTTAAGCATCGCCTTATAAATAAGAAGGCTTAATCTTGTCTTTATATAAATGAAGTCCATAAAACGTACTCAAAGAAGACATCAACTTCGTATTTTTTAAAAAAAGCTATTAGATGATGTGGAACATTATTAGCTTTTTTTTTCACCTATAATATATATGTGTGTGTGTGTGTATATATATATATACATTGACTGCTAAATTACATGTATTTTTCTATTAGAGACAATCTTATTTATGGTATAGTCGAGCACTAAACATGGACAACCTCTCCCAACAAAAATTTAAACTTTAATTCACGTGACTAACACATTTTACTAAACACAACTCTCGTTTGTATTTATATTGTTGAAATTATGACTCAAATTTTTATAATCATTTGTGATTATTTTAAATATTATTTTAATATAAATTTATCATGTCTCTATTTGATATTTTAGCAAATAATATTTTTAGCTAATAAGAAGGTTTTTATATATGTATATATCTTGTCTCTCTATCTCCTATAAAAGAAAAATTATTGTAATTTTTTTTTGTATAGTGAAATTCCTAGTTCATTGCCCTTGAGTTTTTGGTCCCTCACATTGAAGATTTTTTCATATTAAATTTCTCATCTCATTTTTTATCATATTCTCTAACTTCTTTAGAATTTTAATTATTTTATTTTATTTACTTTCGATTATTATTGTGCACTTTCCAATAAATGGCATCAGATCTAGATTTTTAAAGTTTGACATTGAAAAGTTAATGACAAGATTAGTTTTATTATTTGGCGAGCTCAAATGAAAGCTGCTCTTGCTTAAAATGAGTTGAAGAAAGCTTTACCTAAAAAGAATAAAAAGCGTATGACTATGTCTAATAAGTAATTTGAAGAGTTAGATAAAAAAAAGCTCTTTCAATTATTCAACTATATCTATCTAAGAATATTGTATGAGTAGTTAATGAGAATATTACGGACTTTCTTGTAGTTGAAGTTGGAATCTATTGGCTTAGTGTTTGAAAAACCTAGAAGCACTACATTACTAATTCATCGTGTGCGTGTTATACTACTAATGGCAACTTCATGAGTAATTTAGGAAAACCTGTAATATTTTTATTTATGTGTGACTGCATATCCTAGCTAGGATTCAAACTCGATACCTTAGGATAAATTGATTCAAATTTATTGATTAGTTGAACCAAGCATCCCTATGTTCACCTAATATATATTTCTTTGCAAATTTATTGTATTTAGCATCCCATCTGCAACCCAAAAATAAAAAATAAAAAAGAACATATATTGTAGCAGAAAATGAAATTTAAAACAGCGAGAATTATGTGTTTGTTAAAAAAAAAAAAAACGATATGCATGAGGGGGGAGGCGAGGGGACCATTTATGTAGTTCCATAATTTGGATATACAAAGCTTTAACAGATGCTGTGCAAGATGCATGGATCTAAACCTTAGATTATGATGTTTGATTGATATATAATCGTTTTTTCTGCATACACCACACAAGACCACCTAAACTGTCACTCAAAATGTATTAAGACAGTTGATTTGAACTCTTCCTCTCGATGATAACTTGATATCATTGTTTTCCGGAGCCTCAAGTGCTTTGGACCACATCTTTTCAAATGTTGAATCAATTAACATTGTGGGGACCATCCCTATATAAATTATGTACGTACATCTCTAATGGCTACTTCTCGATCTTTCTCTCCCTTCTTTAATCATTCGTGTTTTATTATTCCAATCTGATTCTAACTGACCCAGATTTGGCCAAAAAATTAAAAGTAACTGATCCATAGTTAGCCTATATCTACTTGCAGTGAGCTAAACTAGAAAAAATCTACTACTGTGTTTTCGCCTTCTTGTTTCTCAATCTACTTTAGAGGGGGTAGATTAAAGTTACTTTTGTACTTGTACTTACTAGTATATTGCAACTCCACATACAATGATCACACAAAATTCAACTCGGAAAAATCTCACCATAGGCGCAGCTAAAGGGGAAAACATAAAACATACGGAGCAGACACAGACACAAACTTGCTTCTGTATATATTAATTCACTGTTGTGCAATTGACCGTTGGGAGAATTTCCCTTCACAAAAAAAAAAAAAAGAATGGTAAATCATGATTGTACGTTGGTCGAAATATTGTCCGGTTGACTACTATTTCTAACCTTCCACAGAAGTCCCTATCATCTTATCATTTTACTGGATTTAAAACGATTCGCAATATAATATTGTTTGACAAGGAGAGGTTGTTTAATTCACTATAAAGATTTGTGGTTCCCAATACCTTGAATTTATTTTTTTTTTGAAAAATAAATTATGTGCAGGTATAAAAAAAATAAACTATGTGCAGGTATCTTTTTATTGGAAGGTAATCTTATTCAAACTTTGATTGATTGCAATCATTATCATTAATTAATTACATATCTATATATTTCCTTCAAGTCCTGATTGATGCATACTGCTTTGTTTGAAAGAAACTCATATGCGCTAGCTGCAGTAAACTTTTCCGAGAATCCACATCAATCATGCTCGGATTTTCCATGAAAAATTTGCGCATACCTGGGGGGTAACAACTTTGATGTTATAGTTTAAGGTGACAGACATGGTGTGATTTATGAGAGGAAAATAGATATTCATTCACATTTTGTATGTTGTTTGAGTTTGACATTTAAAAAACAGCACCGAATAGGATCTGAGTTTTGGTAGCAGTTGCAAGTTAACGACGTTCACATGAACAATTTCCCATCCATTTACTTCTGTATACGTGACTGAAATTGGGTCCACATCCATAAATCAAGATGTGGACACTATAGACAGTTTCTGCAAATTATGTCTTTGAACTATTTCTACATAAATTAAAGCACCAGTTAATCCTTTTTGATTAATTAATCGAGTGTATAGCGTGGTGACAGAATTAAATCCAACTTGTTCCTCGATCGTTATTATCATCTAAAAGACTGAAATTAACTACACGCAAAATTACCACTGTTATATTTACTTTATATTTAATATTTTAATTTCCTCTATTTTATTGGGGGGGACACACACACATTTTTTTATTTAATATCAATCATCCGCCATCTTTGTGGAATGCTAACTAGAACGATTTTTTATACTATATGTATTTAATCAAATCAATACACATTCAGAAAATATTATATAAATATTTTAGAATACTTTCGATAAAATTAATTATTTTGAAAAAAGGTTTAATACACTTCTTGATTTCAAAGAAAAAAAAGAATGTAATATTTAAAAATAAAAATATCCTGTATTAATTTCTTTTTTCGTGGATTTATACCCATTTTTTTGACCGTTACGAACGCTAATTATTTGGGAGAGAAGAGTGACCTACCCCTGGTTATATATTCAAGTACACATTTGAAACATAGGCAACTTAACACATTTGTTTCATGTCTGCAGCTGCTTTCTTCTATGGTACTTGACTGAGAATACCCAGATATATGAATAGATTTGTACATGTACGTAGTATTTGTGCGAGTTAGATATATAGATTGAATATATAAAAAGAAACTGGCTTTTGAGTTGAAGTACTCTGTAGAGGGGCCACACAGGTCGATCGCAGGGCCTAATTTCATAGAAAACCAGAGATCGCTGAGATCTTTCTCAGCTATATCTATATATGTGTTGCTGTGCCTTCTGGCATATCCTCGAAGTGGTCCTGGACAAGCTTGCTAGCTAGCAGGCTCTAAAGCCTCGAGTTCCTTTTTTTTTTTTTTGGGTACATCTTGTTTCTGCAATATGGGTTTCGTTCGTCCATACGATATTCATATAACTTGCTTGGCCGTTTGCTTTAGTGTTTATGAGGGTAGGACCCTTGATGGCGAAGTGGGTGTGAATTGTGAAACAAAGCATCCATTTGCTACCCCACAAAAAGATAACATTGCACCCTGCACATCTCCATATAGTCCAAAATTGAAAAGCTAAACCCAAGTACAAACCAGGAAAACAATCATGACTCGTTATACACGTCTAAACGTGTAATTCTGTCTTCACATTACCCTCTCACACACTCATTTATGATTATGACACACATTTTCGTGTCATGTTTCTGTAATTGTTTGCTTCAAAAAGGTGTGGGCGTAACGTAATGAACAAGTGGCAAGTTGGAAGCCCGCATTGTCATAATCGTCAACTGCTTTTGGACCATTTTCAGATTAACCACGTTAAGTTGCAACCTTAGAGAAGCCAATAGCTTTAGCTCTCTGATATTGATAGGTTGTTGTTGTGGGGATCAATCTTTATTCACCACCAGTAGCTTTTAGAGGCACATAACTGTCTACAACTTCAAGCGTTATTATTGTAGGATATTACCCATATGTGTGTTTTCCCTCCACGTTGCACAGCCCCACCACCACCACCACTATGATTTATATTCCTTCACCTTCAAAGCTTGAGTTTATAGAATAATGAGTGCAAGTTTTAGCCTTGGTTAATTTCCATCTCTTTTAGGGAATCAGGAAAAGGATGCTCATTATTAACTAACAGCTGGCTTAAATGATTTATAACCTGGTTAAGGAATTACGTGCAGCGCACAGGTACTGTGTTGGATCTACATCCTTTTTTGGTGATTTGAGCGAAGAAAAGCGACGATTAGTAACTGCCAAGTGTAAAATCTACATATGGCTCTTGGGCCACAGATATTAATGCCTTATCCTCCAAGACTGTTTCTTTAATTTGCTTAACTAGTAACATTGTTGACCGTAATTAACTAAGGAAGCCAATATGGTGTAACTAATTCCACTAGCCAGGATAGGTGCTAAATCCTGTGTTTCTTTGCAGTCTGGCTTCTCTATAAAGTTTATTATAAATTTTGTGCAGATCAAACTAAAATATCTTTTTATAATTTAAATTTCTTACTAATATATCATTTCTCTCTCTATAGAAAAATTAGACGCATGTACTATTTTGAGAAAATTCGAGTCGTCGTATAAATCAGGTGACAATAATAGATCCAGTTGGTTTTAATTTATTGGCAGTGATGTGAATATAAATCAATGTAAATGTATAATCTACACACAAAATGGAGGGCAAAATTGGAACAAATCTTACCCCAAAAAAATAAAATAATAACCCACTCAAACGAAGGACATGGTTAAATGTTCATTTAATCCAATGCTCTCAAATTCAGGACACCGTGGAGAGCAAACTTTAGAAGATTAAAATCTATTCTTTTATAACAAATAAAATTATTCCTTTTGTAATTATTTTGAACACACGCGGCTCTCTGCGGTTTGATCATGTTACTCCATGATTTCTAGTTAGATGTGCTAGATTTTCTTTTATTCCTCCTTCTCAAGCTGAAGGGGGGTAATGCTTTTGTCAAGTCAGACATATAATTACAATTCAGAGGATTCTACTTATTCAGTATCACTTCTCCGTCCCTCTCTTTCCCCCTTTTTTTTTTTTTTGCCAGTTCGATTAATCTTCAAATCTGGCTTTTCAAATTATACTTTTTGACTTTCAATTACTCATCATGGTATATCCAAAACAATAATTTTTTTTTTAAAAATAGATAAATCAAGTGCACACACAAATTATTGAATTTGGGCAGTATATTTTTTTCCTAACAAAATTATAACTCCTTCCTCTACAATTAATATGTCCTAATTAAGGTTACATTGAGACTTGAGAGGGAGTTTTAATTGAGGGGATCCAGATGCCCAATTACTCGCTCATGGACTTTTTTTCAGAGCTGCCTTAGGTCCAGTGTAAATGGAGATAAATGCACAAACGAACTTTTTCGTTGTCGAGTTCCTTTGCTTTTTGTTCCTTTTTTTCCTCCATTTCCCTATTTTTAAATCCAATAAATCATATTATCGTATAATGATCAAATAAGACGTTATTTGTGTCAGATAAGTATTTCTGTAAGCATCCCCCGCTGTTTTGTTTAACAGACAAATCATTTTAATTGGATAAAAGACGTTAACATTGACTTAAAATGGCATACGGTGATCAAGTTCATATGACTGGCCCAAACAAAAAAATTGTCTGAGAATATTCTTCCAAACTAAATCATCACGCAGTGCCCTCGAATTTAAAACTTCCCATGACAATAAGTCATATATGTGCATATGTTCCAATATCATCTATATATTAGACACTATAATATAATATGCAGTAGACGATACTATTTTCATCACCAAGGACAATCGACATATATCATCAGTGCAAAATAAAAAAGCGCTCTCATCAAACTCTAGCAGTTTTTTTAATTTTTAAATGGTTCATTACTCATTCCACTTTTTCATGCACTACTACAAAAATAATTTATAAAAATGCTTATTTTTTGCCTATAAAAGTATTTCAAAAGCGCTCTTATTTATATAGGAGTGCTTTTAAAATGCTCTTATATGAGTTGCTTATGGGAGCGCTTTAAAAGGAAGTGTTCTTTTTTTAGTAGCTTATGAAAGCACTTCAGTATAAAAGAATTTACAGCTCCTTTGTTCACTTGGCCAAAAAAAAAAATTATGACTCCACTCCAAAATTTTATTCGAATAAAAAATCAATATGAGGCAGAGGCCAGAGGTGATTCTATGTTATGATCCAACATACCAGTATGTTGCAATATGAAGAACACAAATTAAACTAAGAAAAAATTATATCTAGATCAAAGAAGAACAGCTAGAGATCAAATTCCTCAACACCCCTCATCGCGTAGACAGTATTCTATTATTTATGTTAACGCAACTAGAAGAAAGTAAGTAGGATATAGAAGCTCCTCACTTATTAAAAAACCACCCTGGTAAGCTAATTTATTTATTTATTTTTTAAATTTCCTCAGGAAACCTACCAAAATGCTTTTCAAGCAAGCACTCCAGTAGATCTTTTTTTTTTTTTTCATGACATCATTTATGGGAATGCTTTTGCAAATAACTGCTCTCACATATAATTTATAATTTTTTTTTTCAACGCACTTATTTTAGAAAACGTTCCAAAATGTATCTATATCTATTTTTCAGAGTGCTTTTTACTTAATCGCTCCAAAATGAGTGCTTCCTTTGGGATATTTTGTAATTTGTAATAGTGATGTAAAGGTTTCTATTCATTCAATGTCACGTGAAATTTAAATTTAGAAAGATTGGTATAATTCAAGGAAAAAATTAATTATTAGGAAAATGATGATGTCACACGATGAATATATATATATTTATATATTTGGTTGAATAATGCTCAACAAATCCGGGGACAGAAAACCGAAAGAGCAAACATTAGTAGATGTAGAAAACCCTAGGCATCGGGGAAATCAACCACCAAAACCACCAAGAATCCTTCCCGCCTCTTAAGTCCGTGGATGACACGTCCATGGCCGTGACCGTCTTCCTCCGAGCGTGCTCAGCGTGGGTGACAACATCACGAATGACATTCTCGAGGAAAATCTTCAAAACGCTACGAGACTTCTCATAGATGAGGCTGCTAATCCTCTCGAACCCACCTCATAAATAGATTAAACTGAGTTAAGTTATGATTAAATAAGGCTAAACTTGTATAATAGATTAGAGGTCTAAGTTCAATCTAAAACTTGTAAGTTTTTTTTAGTGGTTTAAGCCTGAGCTCACCTAAACCTAACCTGAAAACATATTTAAAAGTAAATATTTTAAATAAGATTACATATTAATTTTAAATGTTTTAAATATATTTTAAAACTTTTAAAATTTATATTTATATAACCTAATTTATCAATTTTAATATATAATAATTAGGAGGACTTACCAAAAACAATACATGACAATAAAGTAACAATATTAAAGTTAAGATACAAGTCCAGATTGATTAAAAAAGAATAGATTGATTAAAAATATAATAACAAAATTAATGTGTATGTAATATATTACATAATAATAATAAAAATAATTTTAAATTCTTACATTTTATTTATATTTTATTATTGATCCTTGCATTTTTTTAATATTTTAAGTTTTTATATTTTTATTTTTTGATATTTTAGGTCTCTTCAAGAAAGGATTCAAAGTAATGTTTTCTCTAAAAACAATAACAATGACAATAACAACAACATACGTAAGTAGATTGACTTATTAGATTTATAGATTAGGTCTTATAAAAACAAGTATGACTTATTTAATTAAGTAGATTTAATTAAAAGTTTAAATTTAACTTGATTAATAAATAAGTTAAGTTTGGCATAGGTCAGGCCTAGCCCCTCACAAGGGTCTTGGCTATTACCACTGCCTAACGGGGAATGGCAGGCTTCATGATATAAATTTGGGCATCCCCATTGCAAAGACAGCTAGCCCAAATAAAACAAGATCCCTCTTCTGGCCCATCCTACATACAACACAGCTGGGGCCGAAAACAAAACAAAGATTCCGCCTGTTCCTCAACAATTAACGGAGACTGTTAGGTTGGGTACGTTGGGAGTTCCAATAGTCTGAGTCATTCAGGAAAAGAAGTGTTCATCGTGATCGTGATTGTAGACTGATGGCCGATTCATGAGGTGCGTTATCTTTCCTCCTTAATAGCCTATTTTCCCTTGCATTCGATTTTTTTTTTTTGGTCGTATCTGTTAATGATCAAGAATTTATTTGCTTGGTGTGTGAGGAAACCGAAGGCGGAGTTCCTAAGAGGGTTAACATCTTATTTAAGGAAAATTCAGCTCGTTTTATCATTTAGGTTTATTGCGATGATGCACTTAGACGAATTCTATGTTTCACCTTTTTTTAAAAAACAAGTGACTAATTTAAAGCAAGATTTCTTGAGTGTTCTCAGTCTTTATCTAGGATTTTTTAATTAAGTCACCGTTGCTTTTTATCTCCCCCTGACTTCTGTTATCATTTTAGCGGATGTACTTCATCCCATTTGCTTCACTGCTATTCTATCTAAGTGGCTTTTCTCTGTTTTTGAGAATTGGAAAAGGTTGTTCTTTTTAAGAAAATTCAATTACTGCTCCTCGTTACAGCTTGTGATTTCATTTCTAATGATGCATGAGAAAGGAACGTGTTTGGTATTCTGATGCCTGAACCGCATTTATAATAGAACCGAAGATCAAAGAAACATCGTAATTGAGTGTCTGAATAAATGCTTTCATAAGTTTTAGATGGAGTTTAATTTACATTATACGGTCCTTCGATTTTGCTAACCGAGCCTTCTTTGACGGTTATCAAATAATTTCTGCCCTGAATTTTCTTGCATTTCACATGATCGGCCACGCAATCACATGGATTCAAGGCTTTTTGATGATGGTGTAAATTTTTTCCATTTTACATCTGAATATGAACTTAATATTTCTTGCAGTTTATTTCTGAGAATTCTTGTTGGAGTTTGACTCTTGATTCTATATAGTGACTAATTATCCTTGATTGGTAAAAAGGTTTTTATGTTCACATTTAAAACAGAACATACAGAGATCTGATCTCTAGGTTTTCAATTGTTAGGAAGTTTCTATGATAGCATGTCCTTTGATTTTACTGATTTGATGAGATTAAAGGAAAAAAAAAACTTATAGTTATCCATATTAAAGCTGTGCCCGCCTATTAAAAAGTAAATAATTTTTGTCTTTCTTGTATATGTATTTTGCAGTATTGTGGACATGAAGGAAAAGAATACCTCTACTGTTTTCCAGCGTATTTTGGTAAATTGTGCATCTCAGGTTGGATTTTTATCTTGAACTGAGTTGTGATTTTATTTTCATGGTTATGTAAAGTGATTGCTTGTATAACCTATAAATGGCGTCACTCTAGGGCATGAAACTTTTGATGGAGGCGTTTCAGTGTCTGGAGATTTGATAAAACATCGATCTTCTGTGGGACAAAGTTCTTGAAACATATGGATGTTTGACTAATTAAACTTTTAACAAAGTAATTTTGTCATGTTATGCTCAAGCTTGTCACTTTGAGGGGGAGTGGACAGATTGTTTAATAGACGTTGTTTTTTTCTCTTTAGATTTTTATTCTTCCCACTTGTTTATAACTTAATTTGGTTGAATTTTATCTACTAGGCAAAAGACTATGGAAGCTGTGTTGCAACAAAGGTTCCAGAGATTGAACGCGATATGTGTGCTAAGGAATTTCTGGCATTGAAAAGTTGCATGCAGAACGTGGTACGGTAATTGTTTTGTCATTCCTTATGCCTTCATTCAGGGATTGCATTTAAATAGGAAATATTTCATTTGGAATGACTAAAGAGAAACTTTTACAAACTTTATTCTGTTAAATCATGATCAGGACCATCTTCTCTTATTGGAAGGTCTTTTCAGAGTCTTTGTGTTCTGACTGTAAACTTCATGTTCTTCTTCCACTCTGTTGCTTAAATCTGAGATCTTATTTTTTCTGTAGAAATGTTACATCTCTTTGTTATTTTGCTTAATTTATACTTTACTGATAAAAAAGGATCTAAACAGCTCAAAAAGAAGGTTTAACAGTGCACCTGTTCCATGTCTTTGTTTTGGGGCATTTAATAAGCAAACATCAAAGCTTGGAAGCTACTAAGAGAAGTTTGCAGATAAGAAGTTTTCACTTATCAATTTACAGGAAGGAACAGCAACTTTTGTGAGTAAGATTTCTCCTTTAGCTCTTTTATGTTTCTTGTAATTCTATGCAATTTCATTTTAAGAAATCTTTTACTGTCTAATGTAAATCATGTTTATATCTCTGGAAGTTTTTCATCTTATTTGACCTAAGCTTCTTTCAACAGATAAACAGTGCTTAAAAATATGTCCGGGAAAGCATCAAGTTCAAAGCCTAATATAGATTTGAGTGGATCCGGTGGTCTTTCACATGCTTACATTCAGTATCCGCCATTACAGTGCAGCAATCCTGGATCAAAGGGTTTGTTTTATGATGACGGAAATAAACTTCTACTTTCCCCAACATCTGATCAGGTATGTTTTTGGTAAACTTGATGCAGGAACTGTACATTAAGTTGTTTAAATTCTTTCAAGAATAAAATTTATCTGTAGCTAAACTAGACTGTGGACCATTGATTTGCATGGAATTTGATATGATAGAACACAAATAGTGTAGTTTATTATGCATTTTATATGATAGATCTTTTGAGATTTGAGATCTTTTGAGATTTGACTCATAATGTGGATTTTTCAACTTGTTCAACTTATGAGATTTGACTCATATAATGTGGATTTTTCTTTCTTATGTTTAGGTCTTCTCTTGGAAAGTTGTTCCCTTTGATCCTCATGTCAGTCCAACCATTGATCCAATAGGTGAAGGCCCCATCATATCTATTCGGTATTCTTTAGATATGAAGGTCATAGCAATCCAAAGGTCAGATCATGAGATACAATTTTGGAATAGAGAGACTGGGGAAACATTTACTCATACGTGCAGGACTGAATCTGAAAGCATGCTTGGATTTTTTTGGACAGATAGTCATATCTGTGATATTGTTCTTATCAAGACTAGGTATACTAAATCTCCATCTTTTTCAAGACGTTCAGATTTGAACGAATCTCTATTCAAGAAAAAATTTTCCTTTATGGGCTAAATAAGTTAATGCTCATTCTCTGTGTATTTGTGCTTTTGGGTGAGCTATTCCTGTTATGATTTTTTTTTTTTTGGGTTCTTTTCTGCTCAATAAATCTGTTAAAGTTTGGCCTTCATCTGAAGCTTTTAATTTCTATTGTATCTATCCTGGAATTTATCTTAAATTAATGAATGATTTTGCAGGCAAAAAGGCATGATGAATACAATAGTAATGTCTATGTATTATTTCTTAACACGCTAAATTCACAACCAATGAATATGTATTTAAAATACTTTAATAAATTTCAGTGACTACTAAACTGCTATGTTGTTTTCCTCATTATCAATAGATTTTTTTAATCCCCATCCACTTTGTCTCTTTTGTTTTTTTGTTTTTTTGTTTTTTTTTAGAGAGTAAGGAAGTGCTAGTGCTATAATGAGGACATACCTATATAGTATTCTGATGTCGAAAAGCAGGGAATATAATACGGAATTTAAAAATTCACCTAAAGACTACGACCTTTGACTCTCTTCACATATCTCAAGGATAGTTGTAACAAATTTCATTGCTAAGCACCATAAGGATACAAAAAAGAAACTCTATTCCACAAGCATTGTAATGGTCTGAACTTGCCAAAAGTTCCTGTATAATGCACCAATGGATTACATCATATTGCTGCAATCACCTACAACTACTGGAGAGTTTTGTTGTTATATTTGTGCAGTGATATACTAAAGTGCAATTATTTGTTTCCACAGTGGACTAGACATGTATGCATATAACTCTGAGTCAAAATCACTACAATTAGTGGAGACAAAGAAATTGAATGTTAGTTGGTATGCTTACACACATGAAAGTCGTTTGGTTCTACTTGCTTCAGGAATGCAGTGCAAGACATTTCATGGATTTCAGGTAGTGTTATGTTCACTTGTTTACTTTTTCTTGTTAATTTATAGAGCAGAAGATGTTCGCTACAGGCAAGTTTCACTTATTGTAAAATATCTAGACAAGATCCTTATATTTTCTTCCTCTATTATTTTATTTGCCTAATGCAGCAGTACATTTCTTTAGATTTCTTCTGCAGATATTGTTCGCCTGCCGAGGTTTGAGATGGTTATGGCCAAATCTGAAGCAAATAGTAAGCCTGTTTTAGCAGCTGAAGACATCTATATCGTTACTGTGTAGGTATCAGTTATAACGTTATGCTTATGCATTCATAGTTAACATAACTAACAGCTACACTTGTTACGATCCTTCACAGTTATGGTAGGGTATACTGCTTACAGTTTGATAGAGTTGCTATGCTCCTCCATTCGTACAGGCTGTACCGTGATGCTGTGATACAGCAGGTAGATTTCTCTAAAATTCCTCAATCCTGAAACTTAGAGAATATGAAATTATATTCCAATTCTAGTTCTAAATATCTTTACTAATAAATGCTAATTTTCTTTGAGGAATGCTACTAAATGCTAATTCTTTGAGGAATATTTTTGGGTTGTTAATATAGGAAGAAAGATCCGTAACAGAAGTCAAAAATTTAATAAGCAACAAATGTAAATAAAAAGGAGAATTTCATCTAAGGATCTTGGATGTGACATTTTCAAATTAGGCCCAACGCAATCTAAAATTTCACTGCAGGATGTCGCGTGCTTGAATTGGAATAAAATTGTAAAACCAAATGACCAAAACATCCTTATTCCAATATGTTGTGGTGAAACAAGTTATATAAGGGCATTAACAAGTAAAGTAAAGCTTTTTAATAAATCATGTAGTTGATTTTACAAGTCATACTAACAACTTAACAAATAATAGATTTAACTCCCCACATGGACTTCACAAGTAAGGTTATGAAATTAGCAAGTAATGTAGGGAAATGAACAATTTAAGGAATTAACAAGGCTTCTTCAGGATTAGTAATTATGTTAGTTGAAATGTGCTGGATGTAACAAGTAACACGAGAATTAACAAGTAATATAGTTGATTTTGCAAGTTATGATAATGGTTTTATGAGTTATGGATTTAAATCGCCACATGGACTTCTATTGTTAATCAACTACGTTGCTTGTTAAATGCCATGCTTTTACTTGTTAATTCCCTTGAGTTACTTGTTATGCTGCAATATACTTAAGAATAGTTTGGTCATTTTGTTTTACAATTTTATTTCAATTCAGGCCCAACATCCTACAATGAAATTTCATAATGTTTTGGGCTTGATTTGAAAATATGAAACATCCATGGTCCTTAATGAAATTCTCCCCAAATAAAATGAAGACTAAGTTCCCAATAAGAATTAGTTAGGGGCAACATTCTGTGAGAATTTTGTTAATATTATTAGTAGTATAATAATTATTGTATTATTTTTCATAATATTTATAAATTTATTTGGCCATCAGCTTTCGTGCCTTTCAAGACTTGCAACTCAGGACTACATAGAATAATTATGTTTATCTCCATATTATGGTTTTCTCACGCTTCAAGATTTATGGTATTTTTCTTTCTTTTCTCCTTTTTAATGGTTCATAGGTTTGTAGAAGGCATGTTACCTTGGTGCACTAATAATAGACTATAGGTTCACTTCTATGCTGCATCTCATATGATTGCAGCAGTTGTCATTTGCACCATTCTTCACTATATGGAATCTTTTGACAAAACAACATTCATGGTACGTGCAGGGTTCTTTGCCAATTTATTCAAGCAGGATCGCTGTGAGTACAGTGGACAATGTACTTCTTATTCATCAAGTTGATGCAAAGGTGGTTATACTGTATGATATATTTGCAGATTCTCGAGCTCCTATATCTGCACCACTTCCTCTATTGTTAAGGGGTCTCCCAAGGTCCAATTCTTTTTCATCTCGATCAACTGGTAGAGAAAGTGAGAGTTCAGATGCTAATGTTGTGAGTAATCACGGCACAGTTACCTATGCTGATACATGGTCTTTCCTGGTTCCTGACCTGATATGTGATGTGGCAAATAAGTTATTGTGGAAGATCCACTTGGACTTAGAGGCAAGTCTATTTCCATTTATACGTTGGTATGATTTGTGGGGACTTTCTTTAACAAGTTGGCCTATGTGACAGGCAATTTCTGCCAGTAGCTCAGAGGTTCCATCAGTGTTAGAGTTCTTGCAGAGGCGAAAGTTGGAAGCTAACAAGGTATCTTTTCCCTTCACTTTTTCCTTTGCTTCATTTTTTACAATTCTTTTGGGTGCTATTGCGGCACTTTTGAACTCAGTCTGTGGTCTAGCTAGTAGTTTTTTGTTGGAATTTTGACTGCTTTATTTGGTGGTGTATATTTTGGAGATGCAGAAACATTTGCTAGCTTATGTCATAAGTATGGCAATTTCGATTCTAAACTCATTTTTTAAGTTGCTGGAGGATAATCTGTCAATTTTAGCCTGTAATAGCTAGCATGGGTATGGGTATGTGTATTCAATCAAGGTAATGGAGGGCAGTATTGATTATGTGAGATTATTATGAGAATTAGGGAACAGTGGATAGGCAATTGATATGAGTCCCGTATCGGAAGGCCACATCGGTGGAGTGTGGTTTATAAGTCAATTGGGTGAGCCGTCATAGACGCCGGCTCTCTATGTTACAACTACAAGCCCTTTAAGTATAACTCACCCTCAAAAGGCGCTTCATAGCGGAGAATGTCTAGCTAGCTTATAAGCCACATTAACCACATTTCCCTAATGTGGCTTCCCGATATGGGACTCATGACATAATGGGTCCCAAGTGGAATGATGAACTCTACCCCAAAAGCTAGTTGTTGAGGTAGGAGAACCAGCCCACTTATATACCCCGTTGAGCATCCTATGCTACTCAATGTGGGATTTGGTATCCCATGCTACCAAGTCTCCATCAATTGGCCTCTCATGGAAAGCCGATGTCCTGACAGCTGCACTCCACAACACTTGGCTTAGTCTCCTTTCGATTAGAACCCTCTGTGGGTAACTCTCTCCAGAACTGCCAACAACAAGGCTCTGATATCAATTGATGGGTACCCAAGTGGGATGGCGAACCTTACCCCAAAAGCTAGCTGCTAAGGTGGGAGGGCCAATCCACTTATATACCCCCTTGAGTATCCCATAGTAGTCAATGTGGGACTTGGGATCCCATACTACCAATTCTCCATTAGATTATCATTAGATTCTCATTTGTCATGTGATAAAAATTTTAAGAATGACTGTTATTGTTATTTTTTAGTTTAATTGATGGTTATCCTTGGCCTGGAAAAGTTGTTTGGTAGATTGAAAGATACAAAAGTTGATTAATTTCACATTTAACCAGCTGGATATTCAGTATTTTTATATGAAGTCATATTTCATGCTTTTTTTGGAGTTTTGGATGCCAAACAATCTTCTTACTGAACATAAGAATTGAGAATTCCTGATAATCATATATTGAAGCGCCACATTGGGAGTACAATTTTTGGAAGTTACTTGTCCAAGCCTTAAGGAATTGAATTATACTGAATATTGCATTAAGTGACTTTTAACTTCAGTTAATAAAATAATGGCATTCACTATTCATGCTGATACTTATTTGGTTTGACTAGGTTGATCTCTGATTTATTATTATTATTATTATTATTATTATTATTATTATTATTATTATTTAAGATCTTGACCTCATTTTTTACTCTTTCAGGCCAAACAATTGTGCTTGGGTATAGTACGCACCCTTATTCTAGAGCGTAGGCCGGTACCTATGGTTGCCAAGGCTATACATGTATTAATCACCTCTTACTCCCATTCAATTAAAACCAATCCCCATCTAAGGGGAACTAAATCCGACAAGACATCAGCTTCTGGTGCACAACATGCTGTTAGCCCTTTGACTGGTGCTGATGTGTCTGCTTTGGGAGCAGGTGCACTTGGAAAATCCATTGTGCATGAACCTGCTGCTAGAGTAGACAGTGGATCTCTTGATAAATCTTCTACTGTTTTGAGTTTGGATTCTGAGGGTGAGAGCAGATCTGCTAATCAAAGGGGCTATACACCAGGGGTCCGGGCTCACAGCGCTCATGTTACACGATCATCTTTGCAGTTTGGGCAAGAGGAGCCCCAACTTACTTCTCCTGCGATTTCACCTGATGAGATGTACAGCTTTGTCTTTGCTCCAGTTGATGAAGAAATGGTTGGAGATCCTTCTTACTTGGTCACTATCATTGTTGAGTTCCTTCACAGGTATGCAACTACTGTAAGAGGTGGTTTGGCTTTGAATGTCATTTTTAAGTACTTATATTGTTAATCTTGTCCTAGTAGATCCATAGCCTTCTATATGAAATTTAGTTATATGTGCATCAGACTTGGAGGTCATCGCCGCATGTTCAGAGAAATTTTCTATCAGGCTTTAATTCTGCCCATATTTAAATAAGTCAAATTGTTAGCAAGTAGTTATCCAACAGAAAGCATTGTGTTTTCTGTCTTAAAACCCAGTGATTTCAATTTTACCAAAATATTTTACTATTATGTTTCTAAGTGAGGTGGTTGAGTCGGTAGTGAGCACAAGACTTCCTGGAAAAGTCATGACTTTCTGAAATGTTTTAGCTTGATTATCCACTGTACCTGTACTAAGAATTAGATTCAGGACAAACTGCAAATCTAGCTGATCAGTTGGAACAGGTGACTTGAAATGATGAAAGTTGCGTATGTCATGTCTGTTTTCTTGATCATAAGTTTTACCTGCAGTTCCTTTTGATCGGCTTCCTAAAGCTTATCTATTCATTGATGCAGTGCTAATGCAGAAAAGGTTAGAATACTCCCGAATCTCTATGTTCTAACAATTCAACTGCTGGCCCGTAATGAGCGATATGCAGAACTTGGGTTGTTTATCATAAACAAGGTTTGCAATTCTTCTGTCTATTCTTAGGGAGGAGAATGGTCTTCATATAACCTATAATCAGCTTGATGCTAAGACGAGACCCTCTCATTACAGATTCTGGAACCCTCTAAAGAAGTTGCATTACAGCTCCTAGAGTCAGGTCGTCAAAATTCCCAAACCAGGAAGCTTGGTCTGGATATGCTGAGACAGCTTGGTTTACATCAGGATTATGTATTGTTGCTGGTGCAAGATGGATACTACCTAGAAGCCTTAAGATATGCTCGGAAGTACAAGGTAATTTCTATCACGTTCATTGCTGGATTATAAAGTTATTGGATACTCTCTATTCTTAATAGCAATAACAGCTAAAAGGGGGATACGATAATAAAAATTTATGGACCCTGTTGCTGTAGCAATCTAATAATTTTGCAGGCTTCCTTGCTGTAGAATTTTCTTTATTCCTGCCATTTTTCTTTCTGCTGATCTTGTCATTCTAAGTTAGATAGTGCTGTGCTGAAATACTGTAGCTGTGCGAGATAGGAAATGTCAACTTTGCTGAGTAAGGTCTAATGGACTGTTGTTATATTCCAATTATTATTTTCCGTAGCGAAAGGAAATATTCATTTTTGATATAGATGATATTTCCATTTAATGGGTATGTAAGTCGGACTTTTAAATATTTTGTTATTTTGTAAAGACCTGTGCGTACATGAACATGGGTTAAGTTTGTTATAAAATAATGAAAAGAATCAAAAGATGATTCTCTTGCTAGAAAAAGTGAGTGACGAAGTTATTAGGATCATGATGCTGGTAGTTCCTCGAAAAGTAATACTGTAGTTTATTTTCATTGGTGAATTGGTCAGGGGATGACAAATAACAACGGTAAAAGTTATATACCTTTGAAATTGTTGGTGTCCTTTAAGTATAATAATAATAATAATAATAATAATAACAACAACAACATTTATGGCCATAGTGAAGTGTGGCACCACCTGCTGTCCAAAAAGATCAAGATGAGCAGATGACTACTTGTTAGTGGCAATTGTGGATCATGAGAGGCTGGTATTTCTGATTTTGGTGCGAGTTGAAACTTCACAGATAACATTTGTTAGAATCAATTTCAAATTTCAGGTGGATACGATCCGGCCATCGTTGTTCCTAGAAGAAGCATTTGTTTCCAAGGACTCCCGACATCTAGCTGCAGTTCTCAGATTCCTCTCGGATTTCCTTCCTGGTTTCAAGCACACTTCAGAACATAGCAGATACTATCGCATTCTTAATGACATGAACACGCCTGTGTCTGTCTGAAGAGTTTTCTTGGGATATTATTCTTAGGGAGGAAAATCGCCGCTCGAGGCCGTTGTTGTTGGATGCCCTTCTCCAGGTCCAAGGTATCTAAAATCTGCCCAAGTTTGTTCGTGTAATAATAGGCCAATGCTGCTCAATTTGTTACAAATACTTGGACAGTTTTGACTATCAACGTCTACCGTATTTAGTTGTTAATGTTATTCACTGTTGTGTGTGTTTGAGCAGGCTGCAGACTTTTGGGTTTGACATTTTCGTTCTTGTAATGACACCTGACATTGATATAGTATTTTCTATATGCGATAATTTGGGCCAAATTCATACGAACCACTCGAATAAGTTTAAAAAATTTTAAAGTTTAACTTGGTAGTTTAATTTTTTTTTTATTTCAGGTTTATTTAGACTGGTCAAATAAGCTTGAAAAAATTTGAGACCAGGCGCAAACTCAAATCTTGATTTGAATGCCTGATTTCATTTTTTTTATTAATAAAATAATAAAAATGAAAATATTAATTTTTTAAAATAGAAATTGAAATTAAATAAAAAATAAAATATAATAATATTTAATTATATAGGTGTTTGGACTAGCTTGAAAGCTTAAGGGATTAGTGTCGGATTTATTTATATAGATTTTTTTATATGTTAGGAATGTTGAAGCTTGTCTCAAATTAAGTTGGATTTAAATAAACTTGATTTACTTGAATTATGGGCCTCAATATTTTTCAACATGATGGTGGAAAGAAAATTTATTATGAAAGATTTTGTTACAAAATATTACTTTCTTCAATTAAAAATGTAAAGTATTTTTAATTAAATTTTACTCATTTGATAAAATAATTATTTATTTTTAAATTAATTTTATCTTTTTATATTTATCTTTATTAAATACTTTATAATAAATATAAAATCATTATCAATAAGAATATTTTTAAAAAAAGTAACGATTACATCTTACAAAATTAAAAATATTTTATATTTTTAAATATTTAATTTTTTTTAAAATATTTTATATTTTTAAATAAAAAGAGTATATTATAATGAAAGAAAAGCGCGTGGATGGCCATAAAAAGGTTTGATTCCACTGTTTTACTTTCAAAACAAAATTTTCCACTGTGCTATCTCGTCTCAAGAAAAAGGAAATTGCGTCTTGGAAAAATCAGAAAATTTATAGCGAATTAGATTATGTAATGATGGAATTTTTTTTTTTTTTTCCTTTTGATATTGAAATCTCCCATAATTTAAACATATCTCTTGTCATCAATATTAGTCAAATCTTTCTGTTGTCAGGTCGTAACTATAACGGTGACAACAAATAGAAAAGCTCCGTGCAAAATTCTTTTCAATAGAAATTTTAGAGCAGTTGAGGTAAGAATAGTTTTAGACCGGCTATTATTTTTTTATGAAAAGAAATTATAAATGTTTTAATAATAAAGAATCACTTCAACAAACCTGGCTGCAGCTCCAATAGGAGCGACCTAACGTCGACGTCGATCTATCCCTTTCAACGACCGGATACGGTGAGAGTGGGCACAGGTCAGGCCGTTCTCTCTTGTCAGCACATCGCCTTCCCTTTTTCTCTTAAACACAGATTTCTTGATAATTCTTCCATTCAAAATTTAAAAAAATTTTATGAATTAAGGTTTAACTATATTCTTAAATTATTTTTAAAGAGTAATATTATTTTTTAATTATTCATCATAATAATGTTATCCAATTATTTAAACTTTTATTATTGTAGTTAATAAGATCCATTTTTTATGAGTTAAATATATAATTTTACTCTTAAATTATTCTCAAAAAATCAATCTCTCTTTAAACTAATTAAATTTGAGCAATGTTGCCTTTATTGTTTAAAAATCATAAACATCTTTTAATTATATAGAAATAATGAAAAGTACTTTTTATACCATTATCATTGCATTCACATTTTTTCTAATATTCAACATTTTTATCTGTGTCATGATATTCTTCACCAACATTCCAAGAATTATACATTGAAAAGAAACTCAATTTTTGTACTAACTTTATACGGTGACAAATATAACAATAGTTACAATATAAATTTACATTGACAACATTGTAAGAGGAGTTTTTGATCCAACAAAAAATATATAAATAATATTTTTAAGGTAAAAAAGTTACTTCTTATCATCTTGAGTAGATCATTCTGTAAAATTGACTATCATAAATAAACATACCATCTTATATGTATTATAAACAAAAAAGCCTATACATAAATTATCATAAAACGGTTATCCAAAAACCAATTCAACAACTGAAATGTCACAGTTTATTTAAAATCCTAACCTAATTCAATGTTCACTAGAGAGAAATAATAAAAAGTTGGTCTCACTAGCTATAGTTAATGAACGTTTATAATTTTTAAATGGCGAGGGTAACATTGCTCCTCTAAAAATAGCTTAGGGATAAAATTATACATTAACTCATAAAAGGAGAATCTCACTAACTACAGCAATAGATGTTTAAATGGCAAGAACAATATTGCTCTAATTTAATTAGTTTAGGGGCAACATGAACATTGCTTTTTTGAGAATAATTTAAAAGCAAATTTACATTTTAACCCAAATTTTATCTCAAAATATAAGACAATTTAAAAAAAGTAAAATATTATTAATGATATTTTTTTAATATTACCCTTCAAGAAGAGAGATAATTGAAATAATATTATAATATAATGATCAAATATATAAGAATATTTTTTAAAATTTATAATTTTATTTTGGAAAAGTAAGTTCACAAAGCGTAATTGTTATATTTTATTGATATATATATAATATTATCTTATAATTTGAGGCGAATAGAATATTATGTTACCACCAACAAAATGGAATCCCACTGTGCCGTTAACACGCACGGCCACTGCGAGGGATCGGTTGAAAATTCTAAATTTATTAATGTTGCTGTTGTAATCATCTAGAAGGAACGACATTATTAATTTATTTGCCCTCGATTCTTCACTGTGCTTAGAAGAATATTTAAGCCTACTGTGGTATTTTATATGCTGTGAAAGCTTCGGAGATCAGTCAGGTCATTTGCAACCTCTGAATAAACAAACACATTAAAATGACCACAAAAAAAAAAAAAAAAGAGTCAGATTTTCCAAGCGTAACCAGTGTGTGGATATATATTCTATTAAACAAAAGTTTCGCCTCTATAATAACATACCCATATCATATCCTGGACAAATTTAAGGTAAACATACACCTAACAACTCTTGTGTCAATAAGTAATTTATTTTACACCTACTTCTATAGCTCCTTTTTGGGAAAAAGCTTATTATAGAATCAGATCTAAGAAATTGGAATTTTTTCCCGACTGTTATCTATAGCACGGAGATAGAAAGGTACGTGTGGTTCCAAAGAAGGAACGTCCATAGGAATTGGTTATATTTAAAATATTATTACAGAATAAGTAATCTCGTGACCAGGTAATTAAGAAATTGAGAAGTGATACATTCTATGTGGGAACATGAATAAAATCCGCATAGCTAAGCAAAAATTGGTGTCGGTAACGTTAAAGAGAAGGAACAGCTAATGTCATCTAATTAAGTTGTAAGTTTGATTGTTTGAATTTATGAGAGAGGTAGCCAAGTTGAAATAATTGAAATTGGATTCCATAATTGTAATTGATTAAAGCCAATAATGAGAAATCATGTGAGGGGGACCCCTTGTGATGATAGTGTGCCTTAATAGATGGCTTAAAGTACACACACAGATGCCATAGACGAGAGGAGTGGTTAGGTCTGGTTAGCATTTAGATGTCAACTTTATTTTTTTATGACTCCTCGTTGCTTGTGATTCATAGAGTAAGCAACATCGTCACCTTATCTTTCACAATATCGTTTTCCTTGGTTTGTACCTACGTACATATACTTTTTTATTTAAAAATCATACTCTTAACGTTTTGTTGGTATACTTTACTCATGAATCATGATGCCTAATTGTTGTTCTTTTTCAAGCAGCTTTGCTTTGCTAGTTTTCCCTATTATATGCATATATACCTTTATGTCTTCTCATGAAGAAAGAAAAATAATCGCTTGCTGGAAGGACGGGTTGTTGATTTATACAGAGCAAATTAAATGAGCAATAATATGAACACAAGGAAAGATGGTAAAATAATAACAAACTATGATTATAAACAGCGAAAGAATACAGGAACAGTCCTGACAGAGCAGATAACTCACAGCATCAATCATTTAACAGATAATATACAGCTTTATACGTTAGAATACGAAAGAAAAGTCATGAAGCTCTAGCCGAATCTATGAAAATTAATAATAAAGTTGGGAAAATTTCAAATTCATGTATGTAATCGTTGAACAATCGACTTCCACACATTTAATAAGTCTTCTCATGTATTTATTATTTTAGGAATTTTTTTCTCGCGATGATTTCTTTGTTTTTGTTTTTTGTTTTTTTGGGCAAAAACATTCCCATCGACGTTCAAACATTTTTGTCATCGCGTCATTGAATATGCGCGTTTCGTAATCATTTTTTGATGATACCGTGATAAGGCATAAAACTTGCAGTCATAGTGGATTTCTATAGCATCCATTATATAACAATTTTAACTGTTTCATGCTTATAAAAAAATATTAATATTATAAAAAATTAAGAGGTTTTTTAATTTTTATCATTGACTTTAAATAATAATACAATCATATTAAATATTTTAAGACTAATTAAAAAGAGATAAAATTACAAAAATAATTTAATTATTATAAATTACTTTATATTTTAAATTAAAAATTATTTTTATTAGGTATCTTGTAAATCAAACATGGGATAGTGGGTGTCGGTTGTGTGTATGTGTGTGAGAGAGAAAGGGGACGAACTCCAAAGTCAACAGCTCTGACAACACTTTCCCAACAAGCAACAATAGCTAGGGGTGTGCATGTAACTCAATTGCCCGATATACCCACTCGAACTCGATAAAATTTTGACCAACTCGGTCCTAAAAAAAGCTACCTGACATGACTTGGGCATGTTTGGGTAGGGCATTGTTCGAGCAAGGTCGGGCCACGGGTAGGGTAGCATGCCCTGCCTATTTGGCCCAGCCCGAATATATTAATATATTTTTTAAATTTTTTAAAGGGTCAATTATATTAACTATTAAGACTTAAGGAAAGACGGAAAGAGGAATTGGGAATAAGCTTTTTGTAAATTGAAGTCTACTCTGTGAAATTCTTTTTTTTCATGATGCTCCAAACTTTTGTAAAATTTATTATTTTTAATGGATTATTGTAGCTATTATTTTGGATTGCATTATGGATAATTTCACTATGTGTCAAGACTTATGATAGTTTTATATTTCAAGTTAGATGTTGAATTATAGATAATTGAATATCATAGCTGTTATTTTATATTTATGGTTTACATCTTTATAAATGTTATTTTGAGTTGATAGGCTAGATCATTATTATTGATTTATGATAGTTTCATTTGAAGTTGATGGAAAGGGAGATTATCTGATGGGCAGGGCGACCCGAAGGTGCCCAGCTTGCCCTGCCCAGCCTAAGCTAATAGGGCATTTTGCGGGTAGGGCTGGATAGCGGGCTACATTTTTTAGCCCATGCATCCTTTGGGTAGGGCATCGGGCAAGGTCTTGCCTAACTCAATCCAGCCCATGTGCACCCTTAACAGTGGCCATATATGGAATCCCTTTTCAAATCATCTTGATTTCCCCTATCCCTTCATTCATTTTCCAAATAATTTCATTTTCACACCCACAAATTATGAGAGCTTGCTTGGTGGATGAGATCAAAATAGAAAGAGATGGCTTCATTAATTTTGCTGTTCCCACATACTGGATGTTCAACTTGTGTCCATTTCAACTGATTTAGTTTCGTCTCGATAATATTGAGATGAGTCTCATCCCAACTCAAAAATAATCGAAACAAAATAAAAAAGGAGTCTAGGATAGGATGGGACAAGTAATTACTCTCGAGGTGTCCCATTTCAAATATTATATATCCTCTATCTGTTCAAAAATATAGGACATTTTTAATGGAATCTCACTCCTTAATAAAGTAGTTACTTATCTTTAAACTAACTCTATCTTTTTATATTTATCCCTATTTAATAAAGCATTTCACTCTAAGAAAATATAAAGTAATATATTCAACATGAACACTTTTGAAAAAAAATAATAATTATACCTTAAAAAACTCATAATACTGTATATTTTTTAACGGAGGAAGCATATATTATTTTTTATTTTAAAAAAATGTATTTAAATATGTTAAATATATTAATATAATTTATATTTATATTAATTATAATTTTAATACATGAAATTCTTATTTAAAATTAAAATATTTTTATATTAATAATTTTAATGACACAGAGTAAACAATATAATTAATATCTTTCTTTATAATATATTAATTATATTGATACAAGTTATTCTTATATATATATATTTAATAATTTTTATTTTATATCGTATTTCTTGCATTATTTTTAAAAGAGTAATTAACTCAGCGCATCTCATCGAAAGAAGAATAATAGTGACTTGATGTTGTGTTTGACTTATTTGTAACTGTTGCTATTATAATCTAGAGATGACTTGTAATTTCTATCATAATATTTTATACACTCGTGGTTGTAATTGATATAATTCAATAATTAATTTTAAATTATTGTAATTTATGTACTCGTGTTGTTTTGATTTTAAACTTGATAAATCATGTGATTTAAAATTTTAATAAATGTTATACAAACCTTTTTTTTCATATTATTCGATTTATTAGAACAGCGGAACATTTTGATCTCGTTCCAATCCGGTAATAGTTTTTAATGAGATAAAATATGAAACAAAAATTTATTCTCAATCTTTTTTGAGACAGGACACAGGATAATGGTATCCTGATTTTGTCTTGTCCCCTACCCACAGCCCACAGCTATGTTTCACAATTGTACATGGTTAATATGCACTTTCTGCCACTCTGCCCTGCTTATAATATAATTGTTGGGCTCTTATGTTACCCAAAAATGTGAGAAATTAATGCAATCGATGCGCATTTTTTTCATTATGCGTGCACTTCATTTAATTATCAAATAATTATCACTTGATTTCACATTACTGTGTGCGTGTTTAATTGGAGGTGGTGATTGTCCTTTTTTTTTTTTTGTCGTTGAACAAACAAAGAGGTAGTTGAAGCTTTGTGGAGAGAGAGGAGACATTTCTAAAGGACGTGGAATTTCGATGCTTAGAAAGAGGGGAATAAAAGAGTAATTAAGAATCTTAGCTACCTGTACTTGATTCCTTCGCCAAGCGTATTTGGTTGTTTTTCGTAATTGTAAATATGAGAGTAGGTCATGCTCAAAATTCCCCCAATAATATATCCAAATTACAACATTTCAGGTTGCCTTGTCGTTACTTCTTTCCCTGCAGCTGTTTGGTTTCCGTCGTTTTGTAATTCCCCCTTCCCCTTTTGGTATGTTATGGGAATTCACCGTGATAATTAAGATGCATGCTTAGTTGCCGCTGCTTAAATTTCATTCCATTCCACATAGTAACATCTAATATTTTGCAGTAAATTTGATTTCTTCCCACATGTAAAGGCGGGGGATACTATAAACATGGCATTAATGATAATTTACAAGTTTACACCATCACTTCCATGTTAGATATCAATATCCTCTCCTTTTTTTCCCTTCCTTGTGGAAAAAACTAGTCAGGTTATCGAATTCCACAAACTTATCATGTCATGTTAGGTTTCATATAGCTCCAAAAATTCTTTACATGAGTGTTTATGAAGTACTCACTAATAAGATTCACATATTTATGTATCAATAGAAGACCAATTTAATTCCATGCTCTTGTAAAGTATGTGTTGCATCTTTACTAAATAAAATAGTGTTTTTAAGCTAGATTGTCAATAACATATCTACAAACCAAGGAGGTCGAATATTATATTATTTTTGTTACACAAGATGTTAAAAAGGTTTTTAATATTTTAAACCCAATGACAAATCCATGAATCTTTACTTGTTGTAATCTAATCTTTATAATCTTGAGTTGATTAAAATTCAATTTGCAGATCTTCATTTAATATAACTTTATCTTTATAATTTTAGCTATTTGAAACATTGATTCCTAAAATTTAGTTATTGTAGTTTATTTTTTAAGATGTATAAAAGACTAATACTTTGAATAGTCAAAGCTATAAAAATTAAATTATACTAAATCAAAATTTAAAGATCGATGAATTGAGTTAGACTAATTATTCAATCACGTCCCATTTTTATTCTCATTATCATTATAACCTATTTTCATTTTTATAAAAATATTGTGCAAGCTAAGTGAGCCCCTGCACTTAACTATTTGCTGTAATATATATATGTGTATATATAATAGAAGAATAACAAGCACGTCTTTATGAATGACAAGTGTCATTTTCTTCAAATACTATAATTTCAAAAAGCCACATAAGATTTTACTTACAAAATTATTTTTAATTCATAAATATAATTTATTTTTAATTCCATCATTTCAATAACTTCTTAACTCATGATCTAATAATTTTCTAATCCCATAATTTCTCTTTTAGATATGGTTAGTTATTTAGTATTTTATCATTTTAATAACTTCCTCACTCCACAATTTAGTTTGTAATTTTTTTAATTCATGCATATAATTAAATTTAAATATGGATAGTTATTTAGGTAATTCATTCCAATAGCTTCTCAACCTATGATCTAATAATTTCTTAACCTCAAGATTCCTCTTTTAGATATAGTTAGCTATTTTATATTTTATCATTCTAATAACTTCCTTGCTCTATGATTTAGTTTTTGATTATTTTAATTCATGCATATAATTAGATTTAAATATGGATAGTTATTTAGATTATTCTATCATTTTAATAACTTCTTAGCTCCATGATTCATGCAGAGTTTGTTGAAATATATATTTATACATAAAATAGATAAACAAGAAACACTAAAGTTTGACATGTATGAGTTTTTTTAAAATATTATAATTCTATGCTATCCACATCATTATTAATTTTTAAAAATAAATTTTTTTAATTTATAAAATAGTAATTTAAAAATGTAACTTCTCTCCCATGATCTCAAATCTCAAATATAATTTTTTAACTAATTCACAATTTAAAATTTTATTTTTAAAAATTTTATTCTTGATATTCTCTCTCATGATCTGAAACATAATTTTTCGAATATTGCCATTTCATAAATAATTGAGAATTGGTATAGTAATTTTATGAGTAATAATTTAAATAATTTTATTGCAAATTAAATCATATAAATAAATTAATAAAAACTGAATTATAAACGTATAACTTAATAAAATAATTACATTAAATTCTTTATATGTTATTGATTAATATAATTCTCATTTATAATTTAATTAAATATATATGATTTATGAATTAAGCAATTAATGGATATTAAGTTAAATTCTAATATTTAAATTAAATATAATAACATAATTTTCTTGATATTTTAATGTGTCATCTCATGCAAACATGTCAATGATAAAATGAAATTCTTATTTATGAAAATTATGTTATTATATTTAATTTAAATAATGCATTAGTAGTAATTATTATTCAACCTTTATAAAAACAAAAATAAATTTTTTAGAAGGCTGCACACATAACAAGTGTGTTCTGCTGTTGAATATTCTAAAGTAAACAATTTATAACATTTTAAAAATTATATTTTTATTTTCATAACCTATAAAGAAAATTAGGAAAACATTATAAAAGCATAAAAATTGAAACATCATTTGAGGTTTTTTTTATAATTATCCCATCCCATGCCTCCATCTCACTTTTCCCACTTTTCCACGCCTTTTTTCTTGCTAAATGTGTAGTATTACTTTGAGATCATGAGGTTGTCTTTTCCCTCACACGTTATGAATTTGCAAGGCATGCAAACTAGGGGAGGCTTGTATAAAAATTGCATCCCCACATAATGTGAGACAAACTCATTCATTTGTAAAATTTCTTATTGTGATATTGTTCTTTCAAATGACTATAACATTCAATTGCCTTCATTCCATTAATCGATCTCGTGAGGATTAAAAGATCAAAGTACGCATTGTTTGGTTGTAGTCTGTTGCTCCTCATATTGTTCCAAACGAGCCTACATCACTTAAGATAGTTTTGCAGGACAAAGCTATGTGTTACATTCTAATGTTTTGAATATTCTATGATTCATTTATTCGACTAATTGATTCCTTGTAAAACCTCATTTTTATATTCTCTACTTACATTTTTTTTCCAGATGTTACATGGGTTTTATTATCTACGATTGATCTATTCATTGATGAAAAAAAGCACACCTTCATTTACCTCCCTCCTATATATATTTCCTTGTGTTTAAATGAATTATTGAACATTCATTCATGTTAAATATATTATATATTATATAAGATGCATTTCATTTGTGTATGTTATAATTTCATGCCTATGTCTTTTTTAGTACACTCACATCCATTATATTTAGAAAATATTTTCTACATGCATATTTAAATGAATGCATGTGTATGTGTGTTGAATGAGTACTGATATAATCCAAGTTTGAAATATAATCGAGAATTAAATATAGTCACTCTCAATAGGAATTTAAATCTTAGTTTATCACATTATTTACATTGTAATTTTTTTATTATTTCAATACCATTATATATTTTTAATAATTTTAAAATATTCTTCTAACTATAACTTCATTTAAATAACCTTATTCAGTAATATAAATTGTGTTAAAAATTATTATAATTTTTATGAGAGGACCGTGCATTGTACGGGTGAAATACTAATTTTTTTAAGGAAAAAAAAAAAAAACTCGGTGATAGACAAAGCCATCAACCGAGTGCTATTAATTGTACAAGGCGTATATTTAATGCTCTCCTGTCTCGGTTTGCAAGATTTTTTCTGACAAAATTAAGTGAATTAATAAATTATTAAATATATTTTACAATCTTATTATTAAAAAAGATAAATATAAGTTTTCAAATAATATTTTTAATTTAATATAACTTTATTCCTGAAATGTTAAATGAAGAGGCAAAATATAATAATAATGATGAGTGACATTAAAATACGTATAATAAATGAAATATTATTTTTTATCAGAATATCTTCTATTTTAAAATATTAAATTACTTCTAAAAATAATTTATAAACTAGGATGAAAGGAGAAAGATTTACTGTGAAGAGTAAAGTAAAGATGTATGGAGAATTTTAAATAAGGATTAGAGCTATGATTTAATTATTAATGAGTTTTTTTAAAAAATTAAAAGTCTAGTTTAGTTTAGAGAGATAAAAGTGAAAATAATTTCTACAGTGAAAATACTAAAGTACCTTTCACTTGTTATGCGAAATCATTGATTATTAATTTTCTTACTTCACTTATTAATTTATCAATATTACTTGTAAATTACATCTATTAGTTAGAGAAGCAATAATATTAATTATTAATTTACTAATTTTACTTGTTAATTTACTAATATTATTTGTAAATTATAAGATATATCAGTAATTTACAGCTGATGCTAGTAAATTATAAAATTTGTTAGTGATTTACAGCCGATGTTAATAAATTAACAAGTAAAGTTAATAATTTAATAATTAATGTTGGTTCTTATAATTGAACAATTGATATTAAGTTTTATATAACTATTGACACATCAACTCATATAATTTGCACATCAAATTAATAAATTAATAAGTAAAATATAAAAATTAATAATTAATGATTTTACATAACAAGTGAATGGTATCTTAGTCTTTTAATAATTAAAATTATTTTTATTTTTACTTTTAAACTAAATTAAAGTTTTAAATTTTTTTAAAACTCACTAATAATTGAATCATAACTCTTGTTCCAAAGATATATAGTATGAACTTTGAATTTTTTTTTTAAGGCAAAATGAATTGTTTTGAAGTAAATAAATAAATAATGGGTCCCGCCGCAGGTATCGTGAGAAGCAAGGTAGTCAGTAGTCAACAATTCCAATATTTGCATCTGGCCCCAAAAAAAGAAAAGCAAAGAAATGGAAAATCCGTTCGTGTTGACCCCACGGGTCCCTCTACATGTTTGCTTGTTACCTGAAAATTGCCTGCCTTTCCTGCCCCTGTCCTGTAAAATTTCATAATAAATTATTCTTAGAAAAAAAAGATCATGATCGCTTTGAAGTAGAGCTCAAAACATAGGCCAACTCAAATTTTCTGGGTTAGCTCGTATGGGTTAAGAAAATATGATTTGAATTGAATTTAATTTTTTTATATAAGTTGTAAAAATCTCAATTTAATCCTTACAAATTGACGAATTAAATAAGCTACCCTGTCTAGTTCTTTTATTTTATTTTTTAATTTTTTTATAAATTTTTAAAGATACACCTAAATGAAAATAATGATGAGTCAATATGATATTCTTTTACATCATGATTCATTTTAGATACACTAAAATGTCAACCTATAATATTTATATAAAATATTTGAATTGAGCTAGCCAAATCATGCATATCAATTTATCAAAAATCATGAATTTACAATATTATCCCATTTTTTTTATTTTTAAAAACAATATAAGTTAAATGGACATACCATAACTTATCAAAGTTAGCCCGCATGATTTATAAGTTATATAATATGAGCTAGGAAAGATTCATATTTATTTGGATAAATTTTTTTTCCTAACCCACCAATGCACATGGCCAGCTATTGAGGGCTGACTCATATAACTCTGATCTATATTTTTAGTTCTACTGATCAATCTTTCTTGCTATTTGTAATGTCAACACCTTTAGTCAATAATATTGAAAACAAGGTCAACTGGATTGATTAAATCCATGTTTTTGACTAATTTACTAAAATGTTTTTATCATGATTGGTTTGATTATAATTTAACTATAATTTTAATTCAAAATTTTAAATCAATATTTTAATCAATTCAATTTCTTATCTAATTTTTACTTTTTAATGCCATTGCCACGCTGAAAGTTGGATTAAGTATTTAAAAACTCAGAACTTTCAAAAACTTTTTTAATTACTTCATCCATTAAAAAGGTATTTTTGAATTATATTTATAAAATATATAAGATGTTTTTAATTTTTCAACATGTAATTAATAATTTTTTAAAAAATATTTTAAATAAATTGACTCTTCACCTTTTAATAAAAGCAATACATTCTATTAAATAAAAATAAATATAAAAATATATTATTACTTTAAAAAATAATCAGTTAACTTATTAAAGTACAATTTAACAATATTTTGGATATGTTTGTATTTCAATTGGGTATAATTAATTATAAAAAATTATTAATATAATTAATTTTAAAAATTGAAATTAAAAAGCTACCCTCTCTAGCTTCATCCAAAATACAGTTATCACCCAATTAATCAATTATGAGCAAAATGAGGTGTTTGGAACAATATTATCTGTTTTAAGTCCAGCTGGCATGAAATACTAATTTTTATGCCACGTATAAAGCTTTCCCCTTTTAACCAACGATGCCATGTAAAGTTCGGGATCTTATGCTCCCTCCCCCCCCTCTAAAAAAAGTAGTTTTAAAGTCCGAAAGAGCAAGAGAAAGCATTAGGAATTTGGATATTGAATGAGATCTGGGAACGTGATTTGTGATTTCGAGCGAGCGAGCGCGCGCGTTTGTTTGTTCGATATATATATATATATATATATATTTTTTTTTACCCTCTGACAAATTCCACATGTAGGAGAAGCACCTTCATAGCTTTGAGAAATCCCGCAGAAATCCGAAGCACAGTCAAGTTTTCATAAAATTATTTATCCACCAGCACCGAATCCTTTGTGGCGGGAAGCAAGAGTAGCATTTAAGGTTTCTATTCAGAATTCATAATTATTTAAAGACGTAATTAAACCTATAATCATTAAAATTCTATTCGAGGACATCTACAGTAAAATCTGGCTCGCAATTATTACCATATCTTTTTTTTTAATGATTTTACTAAACACTTATTACCTGAAACACGGCCACGGGGGACTCAATTTTTCAAATAAAAATATCTTGACACAACGTATTTACTCTTGTTCTCATTTCTTTTCTTTTTCTTTTTTGCCAGAATACCTCGTTTTGTCTCAGATAAAGCTAATATTAAATACTCGATTCTTTAAAATAAAAATATTTTTAATTAAATTTTATCTCAATAAATTAGTGAATTCTCTTTAAATTAAAACCATATTTTTATATTTATCATTATTTAATAATACATTTCATTTAAATGATATAAAATAATTTATTTATTAAAAATATTTTTAAAAAATACATTAATTATATATTAAAATATTAAAATTGTTTTATATTTTTTAATATTCAATTTTTTAAAAAATGTCTTATATAAAGGATAATATTATAAATTTATTATTCTTCTTACCTTTTCTTTTGGTCAATAAATCTCTCTTTCTTGCTTCATGTAAGGTCAGGGAATCACATTGCTATGTCACAACACGTCCAACTTGCACTTGCCCTTCATATAATACACAATCACAATCATAAATTTTCTTTTAAAAATTGTTAATTGCAAAACATCGACGGTGATAAAAAGCTTCTACTAAATAATTTCATCAGAAATATCTCAATTTCCTCACAATATTATGTCAAAGTTTTTGTTGGGGGACAAAACCGTTCCACGGCAGGACGCATCAACGCAACAGATACAAACTTGTATCCCAACAAGCGGCTGGTCACACTTCACGGCCTCCCGCAGGAGGCAGAGGAGAACAACGATTGTTATTTTATTTTTTTACGTCATATATATCATTGTGCTACAATTGCAGTTTTCTTTTTCCTATATTTAATTATTATGTAACGCTTTTTTACATCAGAATCCGGATAATGATGATTCTCCTCATGACTGGTATCCAAGTTTTTTATATTTATACCACGTAGAAATATTATATTCCACGCATGGAATTTAGATTTACTGATAAAAATAATAGAAAATTATCATTTCAATTTTCAAGCAACAGCATAGACATAATAAATGATATATTTTTTTATTTCGTCATATGAGAATAACCAGACCACGTATTAAACACACAACTTGACATTGGTCCTGAATTACCATTTACCCGCAAGTTTACAATACAAGCGTCGCAGGATATTGGATTTGGACGGGACGTCTAGCTAATATCTATGCAATTTGATTCATTCCGAGTTTTGACAGTTTTCACTCGATTTGTACAGCTCGATTCCATAAGAGCACCAACTTGTTGTCTGCAAGTTAAAGGTGAAAATACGGGCGAGCTCCACCTTTTAGGATCTAAGTATTAAAGTTTAATTTTTTATTTTGATCCTCATTTTTTAAACTCAACCCTTATACTCAAGACTCAGGCTCAGGCGCGAAAGCCTTTTTTTAAAAAATAAAAAAATTAAAATAAAATTAAACAATATAAATAAATTAAAATATTTTAAAATTAAAAAAATTAAAATCATCATAATTTTTTAAAAATTAAATAACATACATTAGAAGTCTAGTAATAAAATTTAAATCTTCATTTAAAAATAGTTTATTTTTTTTATAAATATACAAACATAATAATTATAAAAAAATAAAAAATATCATAAATTTTATACTATACACTGATATTTATTAAATTATATTAAATTAATTTTAGAATAAATTAAAATTAATAATAATATAATGTATGTAGGATTAGGTGGGCAGTTCATTGATTTTAAACACGTATTTTACCAAAAAAAATAATGAAAATAATATAACAGGGCTTGAAAGGCAATCCGGGCCCGAGCCCTATTTTACAAGGCTTATCAGGGCCAAGCCCTGAAGCCCAATTACTTTAAAAAAATTTATTTTTAAAGCTCGAACCCTTATTTAAACAGGATTTTCAAGTCTAGCTCTCCAGGTCCGACCTTTATTCCCGACTCTATTGCAAGTCTCAAATATCAGAAATAATGTGTCCTGCGTTGGCCAAAAAAAAAAAAACAGAAAATAATGGGCTTCTTCCAGTTCCAGCACAGCCAATGAGCCAAACGAAAACGTTCCTCTTTCTTTTTTTTTTTTCTGACGACAAAAATTTGTTGGCAAAAAGGGATCGTAAATTCGTCTTTTTGACACGTTACGGAGTGTGATTGGTTCAACCCGAGTAATTACCAACGACTTCCGGTCGTAACTTGTCGCACGCGCTTCTTGTGACAGCGCACTCCCGCCTCTGCAGCTAAAAGGTTGAGAGAGAAAGGTGAGCGAGAACCGTGGAAAATTTTACAGGAGAGGAGACCCACCACGAGCGTCTCTCTATCCCTCAGAAGCACAGGGCTGCTTTCTTTCTTTCATTCTTTCTCATCTCCGCCATAAATAAGTAATACCGCTTTCTGACTTTCTTACCTTCTGCTTTTATTCTTCATTTTGCTGCCTCATTAGACTTAACTGTCCTCTTAATCTCAAATTAAATATACATAAACCTTACCTTCGAAAGGTCAGTCTGGATTGACAATGAGGTTTTGCATTGATGAGGGGCATCGCTTCCAAGGCAAGGCAGCTCTTCAACCCCTTGAACTTGAAACATGAAACTCTGCAATTGCCGTTCATAATTCACCAAATCCCCGATTTCTGATGGATGCATGTCCTCTCACGATGCGCTCTTTCCTCACCCTCTCAGTCTGACTCACTCCCTCGTTACTCCCCTCACTCTCTTTCTCTTCCCCGATCTGCCTCTAGCTTCCAACAGGATCTCTCTCTGCTCTTCCCCAGCTTTCAAATGCCTCTCTGACTTTTTCAAGGTGATTTTTCTGTCTTATCTCCAGCGCCCTTGTTTGTTTCCCGACAAAAAAAGAAGGTTGGACTATATTAGGGGAATCGAAGTTAACTTCTTTATTTTCTGGCTCGTATTTATTTTGCCCCTCCTGAAAAAGGAAAGCAAAATTTCTTGGGAGTGGAGCTAATTCCGGTAGCGATCCTCTCTGTTTCCTGCACTCTTCATTCTATAGCATATATGGATTGATTAGCTTAAGCAATACCCGCTCTACACCTTTCTCCTTTAATGAAAGAGAATGGCTTCCGTGCACCGTTTCCCCCCCCCCCTCTCCCTGTTTTCTTTCTACAAGTGTAATGCAGCGATTGCTCATGAAAGCTTAATAACTTCATGTAAGCTGAGTCCGGTGTGTTTGTTCTTTGTCTTGGCTTTTTTCTTCTAATAATGGTATTTAAATGTTACTAGACTGATGAAAATGAGCATTTGATGCTAAATCAAAATCTCTCAAAATCCTTCCCCCTTTTTGTTGTGTTGAAGGCTTGACTGGAAACGGCAATGGCATCAAAACAAGGTGCAAAATCAAAAAAATTAGGATTGAACAATTTAAAAGCTGCTAATTCTCCATCATCTTCCACTACCTCATCGTCGAAACAATTTCTGGAAGCTTCCATTGATGGTCACAGCTCACCAGCATCTTCATCATCTCGAAGTAAGCCACAGCATTTTTACTCAGAAAGCGTGCCTTTATATGCAGAGAGAGCAAAAGAAAATGTCACAGTGACAGTCCGATTTCGCCCCCTGAAGTGAGTACTGCTTTTCTCAACTCTGCTATCCTTAGATTTCAGTCTACAGACAGCTGTTAAGTTGACTAGGTCTACGTCTGGGACAGTCCAAGAGAAATACGTCAAGGAGAGGAGATTTCGTGGTATGCAGACGGAGAAACTATTGTGCGAAATGAGTATAATCCATCCATAGCATATGCATATGGTAAAGTATGACATTTAAGAATGGAGTTTTATTGCCTATATTTACTTTCATGCGCAATTCATTCTCATGAAACATTCTCTTTCCATTTTAGTCATGTATGCACCTCGGTTGATTAATTTTCTGTTGCTTGTTTCCAGACCGTGTCTTTGGTCCTACAACCACAACACGTCATGTTTACGATGTTGCTGCTCAGCATATTGTCAACGGTGCTATGGAGGGCATCAATGGTATTTGACAGATCAACTTACTACTTGCTAGCTATTCATATGATTGAAGTGTAAAATATATACTTGCTGTCAGAAGTCGCTCTTTCTTATCCTTCTTATGGTAGTTGGGTTATGGATGTATGCTTTGAAATAACCCAAAGCTTAAAAGTCACATATGAACTAATTAGGTTAGAAATTATCATGTCATTTACTGTAAAATGAGATGGCCTATGAACAATTAGTTGGATTGGATGCCAGTACTCGTTGAAAATTGCAGTATATAGTATGCACATAAAAATTTGTAACCATTCACAGTCAAAGACATGCAAGATTTGCTCATCAAATATTTCTCAATAAATTTTGACATAATCTGCATCTATGGTAAAAACCTACTTTTTTCTTTCTTTCTTTCTTTCTTTAAAAGACAGTGATTCCTGCAAATTTTTTATTTACTTTTGTAGAAGCCAAATGCTTAGCTTCATTGATCACTACTAATTCCTTTCACATTTGTTAATAAAGTGAGACTGCAAACTATCCATGTGTTTGCTTCAGTTGGTAGCCTGATCATAGTGTATCCCCAATGGTTTCAAACTTGCCATTGCAGCAACCGTTTGGCATAATGTTTTTCCTTTTTGTATAAAGTAACTAGTAGTTTCGGAAATTCATGTATTTAATATGAGAAAAACTTGGATACGTAGATAACAATGCCATGGCAATTTGTGGTAGACTTGCATGTCTCCCTGGCCACATAATTGCCTTGATGTGGGAACCTATTTATTGCACTTTCTTGATGATGACTGATGGAGATGAGGAGTGTGTGATACTTTATGTTGCACTTGAGTGTGTTAATTTCCATTTCACTTGAGTGTTTATCAATTGTTATTAGTTAATGGATCCAAAAGGGCTATTTGCAAAGGTATTTGATTAGTGGAGAGTTCTAATCGTGAGTGAGTTCATTGAGTGAAGTGTCATAGAGTATAGCCACCAAGACATATACGCTCCATAGGGAGCCAATTGATGGAGACTAGGTTGTATGAGATACTTTAGTTTCACATTGAGTGATATGGGAAGTTCCATGGGGTATTGAAGTTGGTTAGTCCTCCCACTTCAATAGCTAGCTTTTGGGGAATGATTCCTTATTCGACATAGGTGCCCATCATTGACCATCCATTTAAAAATCCTTGTGCAAAAGGATTTGTGGCCGAGGAACTTCTTGGTTGTTTGCAGATCTGACATGTTGGATAACTTGTATATAAATTCCTTTTTGGTTTTCTTCACAGGTACAATATTTGCATATGGGGTAACAAGCAGCGGAAAGACTCATACAATGCATGTGAGACCATATTTGATTATCAATCTTCAACTTATTTGTTATGCTTTTATTATAAACATTTATATTTGATCCTTTTAGGTCTTTTAATGGATTAATACTAGGTCAGGAATTGTCCTTTTGTTTACTTGAAAATATTCATTTTCCAAAACATTTCTAATGAGTTGGTTACTAGATGTCATTTCTCTCAGTTGAGTTATACGTTATTTGGATAAATAACACTTAGTTTTGACAAACTTTCTTGATAGACTCAAATCCATTCAGCTTAAGCCGTTGTTACAACTTTTAGCCTCTGTGTATCTTGCAACATATATAACTCGTTGAATCAACACTGCAGTCTCTGACCACTAGGACTAGAACTAATTTGCAAGCATTCATATCAATGGCGCATCATGACTACTTGGTATTAAGTTTTGTGGGTTACCATGGAATTTTGTGTTAAAAATATGCAACAGCACAGTTGATAAGAAGAGCAGTTAGGGCCCAGTGTCTGGTCTGACTTGTGGTCCTACCCTTGGTTACGATAGTTATTTGTTCCGCCTTGGAAAATAGGAATTGCTTTAACCATGTAAACCCAGAAAAAGAAAGGGTAGGTGTTCCATAAGGACAGACTATCACAAAATCTTTTAATTTAGCTTCTTCTTATGTTAAATAATCACAGTTTACTCTATTTTTTTAAGTAGTGTCCTAATGAAGTTAGGTTGTACACTTTCCATCTTCTATATTTTTTATTCTTGATCCGGTAGGCTCAACAATGCAGTTCGATGCTCTTAGATAGAATTTTTTTTACACCTTCTTCCTTTCTTAAAAATCTACAGCAGCACTTGTTTGAAGTAGCTAGTTTTGTTTGAACTAAGTAGAGCACTTGATATAGTCATTAAAAATCTGTACTGCTTGCACAAGCTCATTTTGCTTCTATTGAAAGATCTGATGGTGGTGATTCTCTAAAGATGGCCTTAGATTAGTTTGTGTAATATCAATTACATTCTATGCAATGATAAGGCTCCATTGCGATACTCTTTTCTCAACATTAAGCATAGTAAAAAAGCAAAGCAAAACTTTTGCATTTTTTTTTGTTATGTTTGCTACTTGGTAATATTTGTGGTGTTGACAAATGCTGTCTGGTATGTGCC
Source organism: Prosopis cineraria (assembly GCF_029017545.1). Lineage (NCBI taxonomy): Eukaryota > Viridiplantae > Streptophyta > Magnoliopsida > Fabales > Fabaceae > Prosopis > Prosopis cineraria. Next base: position 49,584,303 of record NW_026555332.1, read on the forward strand.
AGGGGCTAATGGTATTGAGCCTTGAACTAGGAGAGTTCTTCTAAGTATTCTTCTTTCTTGCTTTTCTATTTTTTCCCTTGTACTCCCTCTGTTTCTATTTGTAGGAGAAAAAAATTGTATCACATTGTTTAAGAAAACTGCTTAACTATATTAATTGTATATGAAAATAAAAGAATTAGATTATAATACCTTTTATTAATTGTGTTAATCAATCCTTTATTAACTGTTTTTTATGATTATGAATAATAAAATTATAGGGGTAATTTAGGAAGTTTGCAATAAATACTTGTTGGAAAATGTGATTTTGCCTATATAAAAAAAAGAAAAGCTAAAAGTGATAGTTTCTCTTATAAATAGAAACAGAGGGAGTATGTTTGTTCTTGGAGGAATTCATATCCTTTTGGTGTACTTGATTTTCTTTTATTCGAAAAGAAAAAAAGCTATGCACTGGGATTAGCAAATGTTTTGATTATATGCTCATGGAGCCCATAATTGTAGGGTGATCAAAGGTCTCCTGGAATTATACCTCTTGCTGTGAAGGATGCATTTGGCATTATCCAGGAGGTAAATTAAATATTAGCTACCCTTTGTTTTGGTTTGTTGTATTAATTATACCTCTTGCTGTGAAGGATGCATTTAGCATTATCCAAGAGGTAAATTAAACATTAGCTATCCTTTGTTTCAGTTTGTTGTATTTCTAATGTTAGACATTGCTGTGCCTACTGTTTTGGCATTCCAGACTCCAAACCGAGAGTTTCTCCTTCGAGTTTCATACTTGGAGATCTACAATGAGGTATGCTTCTTTTTGCTCTGATTATGTAAATATTATTTTTCACAAACCTAACTGTTCAGCATGAATTGATATCTGATCAGTGCTTTACTTTTCAGTAGCTTTACTGTCCTTTAACTTTTCCTCCCTTCCAGGTGGTTAATGACTTGCTGAATCCAGCTGGACAGAACTTAAGAATCAGAGAGGATGCTCAGGTGCTGATTTGAGTTTTCGTACGCTTTTTCTGATATAGTTTATCTCTATTGTAATAACTAATTTACCTGTAAAGTTGGATGCGACGACTTTTTCTGTTTTCTTTGTGCAAATTTTATTTTGATGGTCAAGTTCATTGAATGAAGTGAAATGGAGATTAACCTATACAACATGTGTCTTCAATTAGAACACTGATGTGTTGTTCATGCATCATGGACATCAAGCACATGCACTGATTAGTGCACACTGTATATAGCTCGATTTCTTTCTGTCATGTTAACTGCTGCCCCATTGCATTAAAGCACTAGATCTTTTCTTAACTTGTTATTCGCTTGGTAACATTTTTTATTCTCCATATCCTTTGGTCCTTTAGTTAGAGACTGCTAAAAAAAGGAGGTGATGACTTCAAATAAGATAGGTGAAGTCTAAGCTGAATCTTGCCAAACAGGCCACTTATAACTTGGTGTTGGCACTATTGGACATAGTTACAGGGATGGTTGTAAAAAGATTGACTCTATTTTAGGCCTTCCTTATTCTTCTGTAATTGGTGTGTTGATTATCATCAAGTTCACGAGCCATCTATACTTGTTCCAAGCTCCAACATGGCCCTTATAAGGCAACCTCTTTTAGCTTATTATAACATAGTGGGATTTGGTCTTTGTGACATTCTTGGACATGGTTCCTACCAAGGTAAAAGCTTATCTGCAATTAGACTTAGACTTGAATGAAGTTGGGTTTCACATTATCATCAACTGCTCAAAAAATTGACTAGTCACTATTAGTTACCTGAAAGGACTTAGGATCTAGCATATTATTATACTCAGTCCTTGAGGCTGATTACTCAAGCATGGATATGATATGGGTGACAAATACAGTAGTCAATGGTTGTTCTGCCTTCCATTTTTTACACGTGTGGGTTCCATAAAGTATCAATGCTTAGTGACATCTCAACAAGGAAAAGCTTAATTGATTTTATGGATGATAATTGACTCCAGCTTATTGCCCATCTGATATTCAATCGTTCTTGTATTTTGTTGTTAAAAAATCTCTCATGGAGTTTGGAGAAAAAAGCCTTTAGTTTCCAAACAATGCGTAAGAAGAATGACCTAGAAACAAAATGATATTTACTTGATTTATCAAGTCCGATTTTTGTGTTTTTTTTTTTTTGCATGCAACTTAATGTTGTCTTTTGTTCTTTTCTTTTTCTTTTTTAAATTTGGGGACTTTTTATTTTATGTGATGAAATTAATGGAATAGCATGTGTACTGCAATGTATGTTAATCAAAAGTCTGACATGTGGTTTCCAAAATGACTATTTGGAGTTTTCTAAATAGCTATTGTTTGAAGAAAAGGTTGCTCAATAATATCCTGATCTACATGCAGGGCACCTTTGTTGAGGGAATAAAGGAGGAGGTAGTTCTTTCCCCTGCTCACGCACTTTCCCTTATAGCAGCTGGGGAAGGTAATGGATCAGCTTGTTCTGTTTTGTTGTCAATAATTTTTGTTGGCCTTTGAATTGCTTTTTTCTTGGGGGTTAAAATCTTGTGAATTACCTTAGTTAATTTGTTTGTATGCCCAATAAAAATTTGGTCATGTTGTCTTTTGCTATTAATTGTTGCTGTGTAAGTAATTTCAAATGTGGAGTTTCATTGTAGAAACCGCCACCTTCCTCACTTATCTCCTTATTTTTGCTTTGTTTGGATTTTTTCGGGAAGAAAGTTATACATCTAAAAAGAGTAAGCATATTAAGTAACAGATGTCATTATGATACTCTTCAAAGTAGTTGCATATATCATGTTATTGTTGAGTTGTTGGTCCAAACTAATTAATCTATTTTGCTTGTTTTATTAATGATAAGCATCGAGTGGTAAGGTTCTACAATTCTGCTTGATAAAACACTTCTGAGTTTTATCACTTATGTGTTCCTTTCTTGCTTACCACGACCGTTTTCTATTTGCTAACAGAGCATAGACATGTTGGGTCCACAAACTTCAACATACTCAGCAGCAGGAGTCATACCATATTTACCTTGGTGGGTTTTCTGGGCATTAAAGGAAGATTGGTCTTGTTTGAATTGATTATCAGGGATTTTATATTATGCTCTTGCAACATCACCATGTAACCACCTTTAAATTACTCAGAATATCTATCGCTACCCATTTGCATATCTACAATATCATTTCATTCATGTGTTGTTATTCTGTGATATCTTGTAACAGACTGTTGAGAGTAGTCCATGTGGCAAAAATAGCGAAGGAGAAGCTGTAACACTGTCGCAACTGGTAATCATTAAATACTGCTGCATCACTTTTTGGTTGCACTTCATTTGTTTGCACATATTATTTAAATGCTAGACATTTGTCTGTTGTTTCTTACATTTTTTTTTTAATATTTTACTTATACATGCAGAACCTCATCGATCTGGCAGGTTCTGAGAGCTCAAAGGCTGAAACAACTGGAATGAGAAGGAGAGAAGGATCTTATATCAACAAGAGTCTGCTAACTCTTGGCACTGTGAGGCCTCAAACTTTGCCCTTAGCCGCCTAATCTGATTGTATCACTCTTTTATTTGCTGCTGGTGAGGTGTTTCTTTTAATTAACTTATAAGTGAACAGCTGGAGCCTGGAAATTATCTGCTATAATTTCATTTCGAATCTCCTATCTTTTTATTTATGGGACCCTGTTTCTGGTGAATTGTACTGTTGAATTGGTTAGACGTGTTACAGTGGTCTTTTAAATCTGGTATGTTCACCAGTTAACTCTTGCTCATCATTCATAATAACCCCTTGCAGACTCGCTAATCACCCTCTTATATAGCTCAGAGTGGTTGGTTAGGTATTTTCAAGTAGTTACATAGCAACTATGTACATTTTTTGAGTAGTTATTAACTAACTAACTATGATTTGTGAGTATTAACTAACTACCTCTGATTAGTTACTCACTAACTAATACATTTTATTCCTTGACTACTGCAATTATGACTACTAATATTCTGCTAACACAATGCCATGTAACACAACATTTGTGGTTTACTTTTTGAATTATTGAAGTTGGAACATTTACTCTTTTGCACACTTACATGTTACATGTCCTCTCTTATCTTTATTTTTTTGTCCATTGCTCTAAAGTTCTTTGTCTATAGCAATAAGTTACAAAGCTAGCAATGAGTAAATCATATAAACAAGGCTAAGTAATTAAGCTGTTTATGACCTGCTGATGTGTTTCTGTTTCATCATTAAATGGTTGATAATAGATATATTTTTACCTCATAGTTTAACCAGGTTTTTTTTTTTTGGTTCCATAACATGAAAATTAGCTTTATAAATGTCATCACTACCATCATACTGAAGAACGTGAATTTTGTAACTTAGGTACATGTATCATTGTTGTACAGGTTATTTCAAAATTGACTGAAGGGAGAGCTAGTCACGTACCTTATAGGGACTCCAAATTGACCAGATTACTACAGTCTTCACTCAGCGGTCACGGACGTGTCTCTGTAAGGCTTCCCCTGTGTATAAATTTGCGGACATGAACATGGATGGATTTCTTTGTGAAACATAATTTCATGACATGAGATAAATCTGTGGCTGAAAAGCTTGAAATAAAGCACCAATCCTCTTGGTTTATTCTTTTGTTGTCATTTGAAATACAGCTCATTTGCACAGTAACTCCTTCATCAAGTAGCGCTGAAGAGACACACAATACATTGAAGTTTGCACACCGGGCAAAGCACATTGAAATACAAGCAGCCCAAAACAAGGTAATCACATTTCATGGGATTTAAATTTTCTTTCTATTGAAGTTCTTTCTTATAATTCCCTCAGGCTGAAATCTTAGGGACCTGCATATGTCTGGATGGAAGGTTTATTTGGAGATTTATTATAGTTGCTATTGCATAAGTGTCTGGTTGGAAGGTTTGACCATTTCATGTACTTGGAAATAAGGTCAAGTTGTTGGCTTCACTTTGGTGCCAATGATGTTATTTGTTTTCCTACATCATTTATTTGAGAAGATTGCATTATTAAATCCTTTTCTTTTTGACTTTCCATATTATTGAATCATAAAACATTGAACCTGCACAGATAATTGATGAGAAGTCGCTTATTAAGAAATACCAACATGAAATTCAATGCTTAAAAGAAGAGCTAGAACAATTGAAGAGGGGCATAGTCACAGTTCAACCAAGAGGTACAGGCGAAGATGACATTGTGCTCCTAAAACAAAAGGTAATGTTATATTACAACTTTCAGAGTTCTGCTCGTTTTTAAATTTTGTTTCTTGGCACAAGCGATGGTTTTACCGTGTCTGAAAAGTTGATTTTAAACATGAACTATCCAATCATGTTCTTCAGAGTCCAGCATAAATTAGTTTGCAAATTATTTTCCTTTTACTTAGCAAAAGTCATTTGGCATTTATTTGGAAAGTTGTGTAACCTCAGCATGAGCTTCTGTGCATTTGGTGGATTATAAATGAAAATTATGTAGAACTGATTGTTTGATGCGTGGGAATTATCATTTCTATGCATTTATGTGTGCTTTTAGCTATGCTGTTGTGTTGTTTGTCTTTGTTTTGGTACTTTGCTGAATCAGCTTAAGAGGCGTCTTGTTATTAACACTGGTCATTAATCATAGGGTGTCCTTAAGGCTTGTTAGTCCTAATGAGTACTTTGCATTGTTTTGTAATCAGATTTGGAGAAATCAGAAATTGTGTTTTGTGTTTTCTGGCCTTCTGATCATTGTTATTCTTTGAAATGCCTCATTCTGAAGTTGAATGCTTCAATTATTGTCATGTGATATGTGAAGCTAGAAGATGGTCAAGTTGCACTGCAATCGAGATTGGAACAAGAAGAGGACGCTAAAGCTGCTTTACTAAGCAGGATTCAACGGTTGACGAAGTTAATTTTGGTCTCCACAAAAGCATCACACCCGTCAAGATTTCCTAACCGGTCTGGTCCACGAAGAAGGCATTCCTTTGGCGAGGAAGAGGTGTTTCTCTTTTGATTCGTTTTCTATTATTTATCTTGGTATCATGAGTTTAAATTACTAGTTTACATTTCATGTTTCAACGTAGGCCATAGAACGATATTCTGTTTAACTCTTTCCCTGTTCATACATCTTTTTAATTATAAATCATGTTTACAGCTGGCATACCTTCCATACAAAAGGCGGGATTTAATCCTAGATGAGGAAAATATTGATTTATATGTTAATCTAGAGGGAAATGCAGAATCAGCTGATGATTCTCTTAAGGAGGAGAAAAAGACAAAGAAGCATGGACTCCTGAATTGGTTGAAGTTACGGGTAAGTTGTTCCATGGGTGTTCGGCGATGCTGGAGAATTATTACCTGGCAATTTAACAATTCTACTTGCATGCCTTCAGGATATTAATGCATCTATTAATTTCATCTTAAATGTATCAGACCAAACTCCATTTTTGGTCTTCAAAATATTTATAACACTACCATTTTTAGGGGCTGGAAGCCTAAAAGGATCATCAGATCATGATTTTAAAAGTAATTAATATTAGGTTGGTCTTGTGATGACCTTTTTCATTTTCATTAGTGAATTTGGTTTTGTGGGAAAGCGCGGCCTGAGATTATGTATATAGTTTAAAAGTATTAAATTTATCAAAGTTTTTTATTTAGTTAAATGAATCTTCACCTGAGTTCATCACAATGAACTCAATGTCATGTCTTGATTATCCCTTTGCCCTGATTGGCAATTTACAGCACATTTGGTAAGAAATATTTGAAGTTCATCTTATAAGCAATAACAAGTAACTGAGAGTTCAATCGTTATTTCTAAGCCTAATTGGCTACATAGAATTATACAAAAGTCCAAGACTTTATCTCTGGCCACATATGTCATTTGAGTTCATCCTATATTCGAGTTTATTAATATTTTTTAGCTCAACTAATGAGTTTAAGCATGCATGAATTTGTTACCTTGTTAAACATCTGATAGTTTTCAAGTGGGCTAATGCATTTTCTATCGGGTATTCTTCAAGGATTATTTTTCTGTTTGTTTAAGCTTGTGCATTTATTGTTCATGATCAGAAACGAGACAGTGGATCAAGTGCCTTGACAGGCACTAGTGATAAATCCAGTGGAGCAAAATCTGTTAGTACACCTTCCACCCCTCAAGCAGAAAGGGGCAATCATACAGAGTCCAGGCTTTCCCATTCTCTACGTACAGAAAGTTCTCCGTCTGTGGATCTTATATTGGAGGCTAAAGAGGACAAGGAAAATCATGGAGATAGTTTGTTGGGACAAGAGACACCTTTGGTATGTAATTATTGCCTTTTGTTACTGCAGCTTTGCAGAGAAATGTCAATCCCTAGCATGGATGTCTCATATTCACTCTCATAACGGACAGAACAAAACGCTGCATACTATGCCCTATGTTTATGTGTTGTCATGAACCCAAACAACAGTTATTGTGTTACAAATCACTTGCATCCTATAAAACCACCACAACTGGCCTGAATTCTGTTAGCAATGCATATATGATTGTAAGTATTGAGTGTAGCCATCGTCAAGTGCATGTAAATGGAATATCCTTGTCATCTTTCAAAAGATGAGAATGAAGCGAGGTATTTTCATGTCCTGAGCGTGGAGAGTAAGCCGTAATTTGGTCTGTAATCATCCCCTTTAGCCTTTCATCTTGATGATCGTTTTGACAAACATTTGTGATGACTGTATTGCTTGTGAACCTCTAAATTTTTCTTATCAGATGTCATTTTCTTGTTTTATCGTCTAGACAAGCATAAAATCAATCGATCAAATTGATCTTCTGAGGGAGCAGCAAAAGATTTTGTCTGGGGAGGTGGCACTTCATTCAAGTGCTCTGAAAAGACTATCTGAAGAAGCAGCAAAAAATCCTGGGATGGATCAGATTCAAGTGTGTTTCTATATTCTTTTGTCTGTTATAACGTGGGCGTGGGACTCACTGATACTATCACCCTTTTATGCCTGAAAGTTACACTTCTGTTGTTGATTTAAACTTCAGGTGGAGATGAAAAGGCTGAAAGATGAGATAAAGGCTAAGAATGAACAAATAGATTTGCTTGAAAAACAAATTGCTGCTTCCTTCATTACTTTAGACAAGATGGATCAATCAGGAGTATCACATGTATGCTCATTTGACATCACAGTTTCTGTTTCATGTGTTCTTAGTCAATTTAGTTAATGCTGGTTATTTCATCTGCAGACCGTTGAGGAATTGGTGACACAATTAAATGAGAAATCCTTTGAACTTGAGGTGATCTTTTTTCTTGCTAATACTTGCCAGCTAAATCAACGCGTTCATAGAAATTTTGTCAACTTAATTTTATCAGTGAATTTTAAGCAATGCTCTGATAATGCAAGGCAGTGGTGATCTTTTGATGATCCAGGACATTGTAAAATGAAAGTAGCACATGAACAATGTGTTTATCTAATGCTCTCGGTTATTTTGCATATTTTCAGGTTAAAGCTGCAGATAACCGTGTAATACAAGAGCAGCTCAATCAAAAGGTGCAAAATCTTGCTAAAATCACTATGAAATTCATTTTTTTTTCCTTATTATGCCATGTTATCAGCTAAGCTAATAATTTGGCATCATCAGATACGTGAATGTGAAGGCCTTCAAGAAACAATTGCCTCCCTGAAACAGCAGCTTGCGGATGCGCTTGAGTTAAAAAGCTTTGGCCCTGTAGATCATTCACAGCATTTCTCTATAACCAAAGAACACCATGGTGAACGCCACCTGTACGAAGAAAATGTGATGATGAGCCAGTCCAATGAAGGTTTTCTTTTACAAGCACAGGTACGTGATTTGTGATTTTTAAACTTCCTTGTAGCAATTTTTTTTTTTTTAACTAATTGTACACAGGTGTCCTTCTATTTAAAGTTTAAACACATTTCCTGTTCTTAAATAGGCTTTTGGCCTGTTTGAAACTTGTTGGTTTTTTTTTTTTTTTGGTTGATACAAGAGAGGGCCTTAGCCCAACATTAAGAGGAAACTGAAAAAGGTGGGATCGAAATCCCAAGCTAGCTTGCCCAACCTGACTTGTGCTTTCATATTTTGGGGGCCTAGATAGACAAGTTTTGCTTTAACAAATTGGGCTGAGCATATATTTGGCCTGCAATAGGCAAGTGGTTAGTAGGATTGGCTTAGGCCAACTTCTTGGCATGGCATGTCCTCCCTATTTCCAAGCTGACTCCGCCTGGCCTAAGTTCGCCCCATGCTACTTGGTTTTCCTGCAATACTTAAAGGATGCCCTCGTTTTCTAGGATTTGTTTCAGAGTTAATCTCATGTTTTAGTGTTATAATCACACTCCATGCACTCCCTTATTTAGTTACGCCCGTCACTTCGTGTTGCGATGCTGCAAAATGAAAATTTATACGTAGAATTCATATAATTTACCTATATCAAATATGTTATTTTTCATTCAATAGCTGGTAGATTCATCCGAATCTTAGAGAGATTTTTTCTCGTTTTATTAATTGATAAATTTTTTCCATCTTTCGTCACGCTGCTGTCATTGAAATTGGCTTTATTTCCTGTATCTTGAGTCAGCATTTTTACTGATTATGTTCACGTTCTAATTCGGTGTGTCAGATAGAAGAATTGAAGTTGAAGGTGGCTGAATTAACAGAATCAAAGGAGCAGCTGGAAATTCGGAATCAGAAACTTGCAGAAGAGAGTTCATATGCCAAAGGATTGGCCTCAGCTGCCGCAGTTGAGCTTAAGGCACTATCAGAAGAAGTTGCCAAACTAATGAACCATAATGAGAAACTTGCTGCTGAGCTGGCTGCATCCAAAAGTTCCCCCACCCAACGTAGAAACAGTACGGTAGTCCGAAATGGCCGAAGGGAAAGTCATGTCAAACGAACTGATCAAGGGGCGTCAAACACAGATATTAAGAGAGAACTGGCCCTGAGTAAAGAGAGGGAACAGTCTTATGAAGCCGCTCTTTTGGAGAAGGATCACAAAGAGGCTGAGCTTCAAAGGAAGATTGAGGATTCAAAACAAAGAGAAGCGTACTTGGAAAATGAACTTGCTAACATGTGGGTTCTCGTGGCCAAGTTAAAAAAGTCGCAAGGAACCGAAACTGATGATTCTAGGTTGACTAGAGAGACTTTGCAAGCGGACGGTTTTGACATTTGATGTACTCTTGAGGTATAGTGAAATTTCAATTGATCCATTGTGATGAACGCCTTTCCGCAGTGGTGTGAAGAAAGAGAGAGAGGGGTGTGTAGAGATTGTTGCTGTTAGCAGGAAAGTGTGCGGTTCTCTTCACCCGCCATCGCTTTCCATTTTGGTCCATGGCAAGGGCTTCCTGTTTGTGTATACAAATAATGGCTGCTTCCTTTTTTCTGACCTTAATCTCCTTAATTTCTTTAACCCCAATCATGCCCTGATCTCATTTTCTTCTCCCCGCCGCCTCCGTTCCTTTCTGTTGTTTGGCGCATCACACTTCGTAGATATTTCAGCACACTTGTCTTGATGGACGATGTGTTTTTTATAATTACATATTACTGGATGGTTGGCTCAATTTGCAATGGAGTTATGTCAGTTTAATAAAAAGTCTTGAAAAAATTGCTTGTATATGCACTTCTTGTTTTGGGACTTTTGATCGCAAGTATCTAGCTTCCAACAATGCTGTAGAATTTTATTGCATGTTTAGCATATGAAAAAAATATTTAAGCTTTGCTCCAAGTCATTGGAGATTATCTCTGGAATCATGAACGTTCATGACAAAAATTATCTGACTTTTAACATTATATAAGATATCAGAAACCTCTTAATAAAGGATTGGGATGTTACTTACAAGCACGTTTACATAGAAATGAATTTATGTGCAGATTACATTGCTAATTTTGCTCATGAAATTAACTTCGTGGCTATAATTGTGTGAGATCCATTTCAATTATATTGCAATAATTTACTTTGTTTAGACCTTATTGGTCCTTCCTAGGAGTTCTCCCCTTTACTTGTAAAAACAAAAAATATAAATAAAATAAAAATGTATCTAAAAAAATTGAATAGGTGTATCACATAACATAGAATTCAGGTTGAATGTTAGCATTCCTGACTGTTTAGTGATGTCTCATCATCAAATGGTTTGGGTTCAGATGACTGAAGTGTGGGCAATAATGTTTTAAACCATAGTTTGGTTGTTTAAAAAATTAGTATGTTGAAATAATAAAAAATTAATAGGTTAATTTTTTCCATAGTTTATGCAAACTCCTAAATAAATTCCACTAAAAATTAATTATTTTATAATCTTAAAAAATATTTTATCTTAAATATTAATTTTTTTTAAAAAAACTAAAGTTGACTTTTTGTATAGTATTCAATTTTTCCTAAATATAATTTAGCAAATTTTTACCATAAAAAAACAATTTGATGTCAAATAATTTATGTATATTTAAAAATATATCAAGGAAGTGAAATTAGATCCTTTATTATCTACAGATTTTTCATGAAGTCAGAGAAAGAATAAGAGCAGATAAAAAGTTCAAGACCAACCAACTTTCCAAGACACTATGTGTGTTTTTGGTTTTTAACTTTATCAAAAGTCAATTAATTAAAAATTTATTTGGCAAAAGCCAGTTCAAAAAAAGTTAGTTGTTATAATAAAATTTATGTTTAGATATATTTTTTTAAAAGTTAATTTGACAAGCTAAAAATTATTTAGATTAATAATGATTTGTGCTTTTGAATATGCAATAATGAAAAAAATATTAATTTATGATAATTTATAATTTTTATTGCACAAGTATAATATATTAAAAGCATTTAAAAATGTGAAAAAATTAAAATAACATGAAATTTAATATATTAAATAATGAAAATAAAAAATATATAGTTTAATATTATCTCATCCAAAAAGGATTTTCAGAAAATAACAAAATGGAGCTTTTAAATTTTGACATTCACCTCATTTCAAAAGAACTCTCAGAAAGCACATTCAATCTCATTAAATTACATTCAAACAACTTTTCATATCTCAAAAGTGAAAAAATACTTTTGGGATGTGAAAAGTGCAATATCCAATCAGTGCCTACATTTTTTTATTGTTGGAATATTTTACCTATGGCGTGATTTGCATTAATTAAAGGTTGAGTTCAAAATATATTGGCACTTTAAGATATTTGTGTGGAATGCAATGAGAGGGCGCTACAGGAGTGAATCCATTTGAGTAGAGGTTGAGTTAGAAAGCTTATGAAAAAATTGATTGATTGATTATGTTTTAAGTGGTCAACTGACTTAATGTCCTGCGCGTTTAACATTGCTCATTATAAGAGAACATTAGCCGACCAGTAACACAATCTTCTACCCGTTCACTCTCTCATTCTCCCTGTTCTCTCTACTGTTGTGCTTTCAGTTTTTTTTTTTTGGTAAAGTTAAAGAGGTTTAGTAAATTGTGAATCTTATTATTTTCAAGATGATAGAGACTTGAGGAGTCAAGGCTAGGCTATAAAATATGTACACCCATGAGTTTCCCAGCTACGCTCCATAAATTTTTGTATAATTATTTTATGACCAACTTAATGCGATACTTTTATCATTTATTTCTCCACAACACACACACACACACACACACACACCCAACGTTACGAAGAAAAAATGCAATATAATCTCCATAGGCTGTTTTGCATTCATTTTCACAAACTCTCTGGTGATTCAACTATCTATCGTGCAAGATATTGCAGACTATAATCAATCGACGGCTTGAATGAAACTCAAATCTCTCTTCTTGATTCTCATCTAAACGCCATATCTAGAGAGAGTAGCAAATTTGAGGTTTATAATTCATTCATGTTTTAAATAAAAAAATAGCAAATATTGTTAATCTCCCTCCCCAAAGATAATATATGATCAATGCTGTCATAAGCCTCAATCTAATTAAAGTGTATAATTAAGCAAGCTGTGGCTTTGTTCTCTCCTATACATATATAGATTGATAGCCTGAGGTTCTGCAGCAGGCAGAATATGTCCATCGTTTTGCAGATAAAAACTCTGTTGTTATTTATGATTTTATATATATCTACATATATGTTGCTCACAAATGATATCCGGTATGATTTAGCTGAATTTTGATACGTTTAATTTTATCTGAATTCTTTACGATGTTTCAGCAATTTGTGCAGCGCGTGTGCGTGTAACACCTTTCCAACGTTCACCTGCTTTGTTACGTTTAGTGTCATACTAGCCATTTTCTGTACAGAACCCGTATGGCCAATAAAACAACTAACAGAGAAGGAAAACCCGGATGTTAGTGAGAGGAGACAATGCATGAAAACAATTGATAGCCGCAAGATGCATGCTTGCGTTTTGAATATGTTGCACATAAATGAAACACAATAAAGGTAAACAATGATTCGATATGTATAGTTCGTAGTCATCTTTGTTTTTCCCTTAATTTTTTTCCTTGCTTGGTTAAGTAGTTTTGGAGTCAAACTCAGTGGATGCACGAGCGTTTTGATATAAAATGCATAGAGTTAATACTTTAAGACCAAGCAGTACTTGAACGACTTTGTGCATAGCATGTTTGGGGTGGTATGGTGCCACAGCAGACTCAAATGGTATAGAGTTTTGCAGTCAAAACTAAGGGATTGACAGAAGTTGTTGCACTCCTAGGTATAATTGAGAATAAGATATGATAATGTGTCTTGCATGTATGTAGAGTTCAAACTCTCCTGAATAATGCTCAAAACATGACATACTTTGTGATTAATTGAGATTCTTTCATCCCGAGTATTTTATTGTCGTGTTGCATCAATTTCTAAGAGAAGCGGCATGATGAAACTGAACTGATGCTGCAGCAAAGATGGATGGTGATATTATTTCTGATGAAATTGTTATTATTACAGCTTCTTCTGCCGATATCAATTCCATTTAATTTCCACTGGAACCAAATACATCCAAACATCGTTAACATAAAAGCCATACATTCTCCGTTGAGATCGGTGAACGTCGTCTTTAGCTAAAATTAGTCAACGACCGCCATTTTGCTCCCATCAACGCCTTTCTTCTCCTTCCTGCACAGTATGCACGCTTCTTCACTACTGTCATGGTTGAAACACGATGTCACAACATCCATCGATCCTTTTTTTTTTTTTTTTTAACTAGCAGAAAGAGTACTGGCAAGTTAAAACAGCAGACCTCATAGACACTATATAAAGCCAGACGCAGGAAAGTTAAAAGACAGGAAATAAAAGGACTCCGACATATATATTGGCATTATTAATTAAAACTGTAATTAAACCCTAGACCTAGAGCTTCAATTCCAAGTCGACTTCCTCTGGATCCAGGTCAATGATTGGGACAGTCATCATCATCGGTTCTGGACATTCGAGCTGCAACGTCAGGTTCGAATAATTCGGATTCAGTTTTTGCTCCATTGCCCCAAGAAAATTCCTGGTGGTCAATCCCGTTCCGATCCCCAAGTCATGTTCTTCACCAGATGGGATAGGGTTCGGCATATCCATCTGGTATGAATGAACAACGCGAACCCCATTATTCCAAACTGAGACGAAGGGGACGTCGTCGAGGAACCTAAGAGGAGCAGCTCCTCCTAAGTACATTTGCATGGTCACCGCCGGTGAGGCTCCGATTGCAGGAGCGGGCTGCTGCAACCCCAGGATTGGACGATGGATTGACTGAGTTTCTTGGGTGGCCATTGCAATCTCTTGGGTTCTCCTGGCAAATTGCTCTTGGTGTGATCTTGCGATGCTATACATTTGTCTGGTCATGCAGTTTCGGTCGTCACGGTGCTGAGAGATACCCGTCCCATACTGCGAGTTCGATTGGGATTGATCGGACCCAAAAGGGTCGGCGTTGGACATTATGCTGGCGTCGCCGAAGAAATTGATCTCAGGTTTCATGGTGAATGCAAATTTTTAGGAAGGCAAGAGGATGATCAATGAAACTATCTGTGTATCTCTCTGTAGGAAGAGAGAGACAAGGTGGCTGAGTGGGGAGGGAGGGCCAGGTGATACGATATTTATTGAGAGGGATTTGGATTTTTCGAGGGGTGAACCGGGGGCCGCATCCTTCCTTTTTTTTAAAAAAAATAAAATAAAATTATATTTTTCACCTCAAAATATAAAACACAAGGACATTCATTTTAAAATATAAAACACTTTAAAAAAATTAAAATTTATTAAATAGACTTATTCTAATACTATCATTTCTTTCTCTATATTTAATACTTCCTCCGTCTCAAATTATAAGATATTTTTAAAAAAAATTCAGCGTCTCAAAATATAAGATATATTAATAAAAATAAGGTTTCATTAATAATACTTTTTTAATAATACTCTTCTCATATATTCTTTTTTTAATATTCTTTCATCAATAGAATATTAAATAAAGGACGTTTTTAAAAGTTTATATTTTTATCTTGAAAAAGTAAAGTTATTAAGTGTATTTAATGAAGTTTATTAGCATATGAGATTTTATTGAAAAGTATCTTATAATTTAAGACGGAAGGAGTACTAATTAAGTGTAGATTTAAGATTATTAAATGAAGAATATTTTTAAAAGTTTATATTTTTATTTTGAAAAAATAAGATTGTTAAGCGTATTTAATGATATTTATTGGTGTGTAAAATTTTATCTAAAAGTGTCTTATAATTTGAGATGAGTGAATACATTTCTGGATATTAAAAAAACAGAATTATATTATTTAAAATTTAAAATTTAATAATTATCTGATTTAGTATAAATTATTGAACTATATGGTATATATTGATTGATAATATAAATAATTAAATTGATATTAAGAGGCACGTGGGTTACCAAAGTGTTGTCAACAAAATTATTTATTACTCTCATTTTAAGTTGGAGTTCTAAGAATTCTCCAAATTTAAATGAATTGTTGAAGATGTGGATCCTAACTTAGTGTTTTTAATCAAATCAAATTTTTTAATAAAATATTTAATTATCTCTCAACTAATACCATTTTTTTTGTATTTATCCCTATTTATAAGGTATTTCTTTTTAAAATAAATAAAAAGTAACTTATTTATTATGGATACTTTTAACAAAAGCACATTAATTACATCTCTAAATAAAAAAAATATCTTATATTTTTTAACATATAAACATTTAAAAAATGCCTTATTTTTTAATGGAGGGAGTATATCTTAATTTAATTGAGAGAAATCTACTTATTTATTACCTTTAATATGTCGGAAATTAAGAGTGTGTTAATTAATGGTTCGCGTCAAAAATTGCTACTGCAATTTACCATAAATTTGATATTCATGAAAATTTAATTTAAAAATCCGCGTTTATTAAATGTGAGTTCAAGCAAAAAAATTCCGACAAATATTCAAAAATTAGTTGACCGATAAGATTTAAGAAACAATTGCTCCCTGTTAGCTAGCACATATAAGTCAATCCGAAATTTTTATTGTATTAATAAAAATTATTTTTAATACTAGATAAAAATTTATTTATTTTTTTGGTTAAAAGAAGTTGACAAAAAGTTTTTAAGAACCACCAAGAAATTAAATTCACATTCATTGAATTAATGTTTCGATTTTTCTGTATCCTTGCGAGAAATGCATAGAAATGTGGGACACGGTATTGAGAAAACCAGAAAGCAGGACATGAGAATTTGAACATTTCAAAGTCAGAAAAAGATTTAAAGATGGCATTAAGGAGAAAATCTCCAAAAAGAATGATAATAAATGCGGGGTGTATGTTGCAAGTGAATCCTTATTAAGTTATTGAAGATGGATAAACTCTGAGGGAGAACTACACTGTCTGATATTTACCTTTTCAGGAATTCACCACATTATTATGTTAAAACCGTAAACGTAAAGCCACAGGTTAACAGGAAGGTGGTCTGGTTTATTTGTACACTTTCAACTCTCAAAATTCAATTTATACAAACTTTTGATTGCAAAAGCTTCAGTGAGAATATCAATCAACACAGACTGGGCCTTAAGACCTTCCTCCTCTCTTCTTGCTCTTTTAATTCCCAACTCTAGTCATTTTACTGTATTATACTTTTTTCGATAACTCACCCTTTAAAAAGTTTTCTTAGTTGTTTGGCCAAAAAAAAAAAGTTTTCTTAGTCTTTTATAAAATCATTTTCTCTTAATTTTTGTAATCTTCAATGTAAAATACCAAAACTATCATCCATCAAATTGTTAAAAGAAATGGAGTATTTCAATTTCTAAAAAAACTCTTTCTACATGCATCAAATCACTTTTTTCTTAAGTATGGACATAATTGAAAAGTAATTTTTTTTTTCAAAAACAATTTTATCATACTAACTAACTCACAATGGTTTAATTTTGATGAGTTAGTTAGAAGTGACTTATATGAAGAATGGAGGATGCAATTTTTTGTTGTTTGTTAGGTTGTATTGTTGTTGCTGAGCCTCGTTGGGGTTTTCATTTTAATAAAATATCTTTCTTGTTGGCAAAAAAATAATTATACAAACTTTATAGTATTATATACACCCTCCTATTTGTCAATTTATAACATTTTTTCTCACTCATTATAAATTAAAATTAAGAGTGAAAAGAGAAAAACAATACTTGTTAATTCTATTTATAAGCTACTTTCAATATGTTTTATTAAAATTGAGAAAAATTTCAAAACTTATTAACTCTATTTTAAAATTTAATAAGTTTTTAAATTTACCTCTATTAAATATATATACTTTAACAGCATTTTTTTTATTCAACATTCAATGAGATGACTTATAAATAAGGGAAAAAAATCTTCCCTCCATGCCCTATAAATCAGACTAGAAGGAGCATACTATATTTTTATGAGAATATGAATTTTATTGGTATGAGTTTTGTGTTTAATAATAAGGCTTAAATATATAATACTCCCCTAACTTCAAGTCAGTTGCACATACTCTTTTTATTTTTAAAAGTTTAAAATTAACCTTTCAGCTTTCTTTTTTATCATATACTCCCATACTATTATTTCTTAATTATTTTACTAATAGAAGTTGTCATGTCATATTAAGTAAAGATATGTAGTAGTTTATGTGGCATCTAATGTAAACTTATAATAGTTTTGTGAGTTTTCTTAATATGACATGTCAACCCTGTTAGTAAGATAACTCAAATAAAAAATAAAAGATTAGGGAAATTCGTTCTAGACTTTTAATGTTGATGGATTTTGTGCAACTGTTTTAAAATTTTAAAAAAATTTGTACATCTTTTAGTCTTTTTTATAGGGTAAAGAGATAATTTTTTTTTCATATTTACAAGTCACCTTATTAAATTTTCATCACAAATTTTTTCATTTACCCTCCATTAAATTATGTAAAGAGAAAATATATTGCTAAAGTATGTATATTTAATAGAATAAAATTAAAAAATTAAAAAATTTAATTTTTAGATAAAGTTAATGAATTTTAAGTATTGTTTTAATAAAACTGAAGAGAAGTAAGAGGAGTATATATTTCAATCTTTTGGCAATTAATTTCCAACCGCACCTCTATCAGTAAGTTGTGATTGAGAGACATTAATGGATATAATGTACAGCATTTACTGCTTTTGTTCGCCTCCAATAACCCCGCCATTGACCTTTGCATTAAAAGCCAAAAACATGGGAGACACGGCTTACAAACCTGATATCAATTGAATTTAATTCATGTAAAAACATGAATTGAATTTAATTCCAATACATACAATCTCTTTTTTAACAATTTTAATTTATTCACAATTTTAAAAAATTTAAAATAATCTCAATTACCGTTTTTCTAATTATACTCTCTTGCTTTTATATGGAAGATAAGATAGCCAGTTCTGCTCATGCTCACTTAAAAAGTCCTCTTAATGAATCAATGGCGAGTTCTAAATTATAATTAATTAAAAATATAATGGATTGATTTTCGTATTAATTATGTAAAAGATTAGCCCTCTATATTTATAATCTAATCTAAAATATAAATTATAGATAAACAAAGTACTGGATTAAGTGATCAATAGCGGGTACTTGACTGTTACCTGCATTTTTGCTGACGTCACAATTAATTTGAAAAATGAATAAATTTAAGAAATTATCAAATAACTTATATATATGATTGCTTATCGAGAAGCTTAAAAAAAAAAAAACTTGGTAATTGATTCGAATTTACTCCCTTCGGTGGTGCCAGTTATAAAGCAGGGATAGAATTTTTTTTCTAATAATAAAGTATGATATTGATTTTTTATTACAATTTTTTCTTTTATTTATATTAACTATTGATGAGAGAAGATATATTATTAATATATATATATATATAGAAGCGAAATTAAAAATTTATTATCCACCAAAAAATTAAAACTTATTAAATTTTTAAAGATAGTTAATTTTTTTTAATTTCCTTGATTTTTAAACATGTTAAAAATAATTTATAAATAGGATAGGATAGAGTACACTTTCTGTTACAAAAGTTTGTAATAAGGGGAAAAAGCATGGATTAAATTATAGAATAAACCTCCAGATTTAGAATTTGGCCTGGGTGATGTGGCGTATAATAGTGAATGCATGATTGAACCAATTAACTACAGCATCATATTGTAATCCTTTAATTCTTCAAATTGCAGGGGGCAAAAGCTCCAAGAGTAGTGTTAAAAGCTAGTGGCGTTAATCTAACACAAACAACACTTGGATTTGTCTCAGTTATTGATAATGAAGAGACTAATAACATCATGATTTATTGGCTTAAAAAGTGACACCAGAGGCTTACTGTCATGCCTGGATGGTGGGAAGTGAGTTAAGAATAATGTGCTCTGGCTTATGATCGCATTCAGTATCAAGATGAACAAATGCTCGCTCTACTTCTGGAAGTTCTTCGATTCTTATCTGCAATGATTCTCCAATCTCATGTCCTTCTTTTAGTGGTAGATCCTCTGGTAGTTCTATGTCCACCTTATCCAAAAATCCTCTTTAGATATAATTGTATGCCTGGGCTTAAACTATCCACCAAAATACGTTAAAAGCAAACTATATACGTCATGCAATGAGTAAGCTCTGCTTTACGTTGGATATTACATCGTATTTGATTGAGCTAAGCTAAGGCTAGTTTTTCTGGATGATTTATTCTAGAGTTTAAGATTCTTCTCATGCTCAAGTTTGCAGCGCGAACACATTATAAGGTTGCACTACGATTTTATTACACTGATATGTATCTACTTAGATTATACAAAATTAAGATGTTAGGGCATTAGAGAAGAGCACATTAAATGCCCCTAATCTAGATTGCATGTGTTTATAGGCCACTGAAGTTGGTGAAATGAGGGCTAATTCGGTACCTCATTTACTCAACAACGCCTATGATGTGCTTCCAAACTATTCGTGTTTTACTACCTCTTCATTTCATTATTATTTTACCTCATTTCCTAGATTTTTCTTCTATTTTGAGGTAGGTTTTCATATTTTCACTGAATATGCTGCTATTTCAGATTTTTAATGTAGCAACCTCGAGAGTGCCCTTTCGCCAGATTTGCTCCTAAACGTACACAAGATTCTTCATGATCTTCTGGAATGAGAAGTTGGAGATTATTTAAACAAACTAAAAAGCAGTGTATCGGAGCACATGAACTTACTTCAACGAAGTATAAAAATCCAAAAGTGTAAGCACGGACTGTGTCAATGCGTTTGATTTGAGAATGGTATCTCAAAACAAGGTATGTCAGTTTCTGCAACACTTGTGGAGGAGCTGATTGTCCAATCAGAGAAACTACATCAAGTAGGAACCACCATCAAAATATGGGATATAAACAGATCATAAAATCTACAAAATAGAGAAATCATAGTTAATTAATTGTTCTCTTTTCCTGGATTCTTTTCACACACACACACACAGTACCTGCATTTTCAAGTACTGTTTCGGACCAATTTGAAATTGTATAGAGTGCTAGCATAATAGCACCAATGGGATCAATCCACCAATAGAATTTCTCACCAAGCACCGCAGCAGCCAGACCCACTCCGTTGGTGAACACATCAACAAAGTGATCCTGCAGGTAATCATTGAGAAGAAGCGACGAAATTAAACTCCGAGACTTATAGAGACGATCAAGTCAATAAATAAACTTTCACAAGCTGTGAACCGAAAATATATATATTAAACCTCTGCATAGGCATGGACTATTTTGTCTCGTGAACTTCTACAGTAAAACCAGAGTAAAAGCTTTACTCCAGTGGCTGTCAGCATGATTATGCACAACCAAACCATTTGATCTGAGTTCATCTTCTCAGACGGTGCGCCTTTAATCAGTTGCTCGACAGCCTCAATCAGCACCTGAATGCCTTTGAAAATAATCCCAGAACGAACAAATCACTCTAGCTATAGTTATACTCTTAAATGTGGAACTATCAGTTCTAGAATTTCCGTTGTTTATACAGTACTAGTGGAGAAGCAGAAAGAATATGGGCAACATGGCAAAGGATTTAATGAATTAAAAGGAAAATATATTCACCGATAGTTATTACGAATCAATTTTCAACCTTGTCTTCTCGGGATTTAAAGAAGTGTAGAAGAGACAACGTATATACCCAGACTAGCCATGATGGCGGCGAAGATGATAATGCCTACTGGTTGCAACCTCAATTTCCCAATGGGATACTTGTAGATATTTGTCCTTTTCATCGAAACATGCGTGAACCACAGAACACCACCAGCCATCAGATCCAGCAGAGAATCTAGTGTTGATGCAGCTACTGCAATGGACCCACTCTTAACTGTTGCCAGTACCTGCGCTTTACACGTAAATATATATATGTGGTCAAGGCAGGACAAGACTACAAACAAAATGAAATGAAAGCGAAGCAGTAAATTCAAGTTACTTTAAATTGCCATAGACGGATTTAACATGAGATTCAACTACGTCAAAGATGCAGGCTACCATATATTACTTTGAATAGTAAATAAAATGATAATATTATGAGAAAGAGGAGAAATTAAGGAAGAACCTTAAAAGCAAGCAACAAAATATTTGTCCAATTAGATATGTTTATTGCTCTCTCATGCTGCACTTGTTCTCCATGCACTCGCTCATCCTGGATCACATTCACATGGGACGATTCATTAGAATCAACCTCCTCGAAAGACCTGAGGGTAGCCAGCTGCTTTTCATAATACTCTTTCTCCCCTATAATATATACCAACTTGAAATATGAGGATGATGGCCAGAACACAAACTATAGCGTGGAACAAATTCAGTAGATGACTGTAAGGTGCAATATAATCAAAGATATCAGTAAAAAATTGACAGTGGTTTATAATTACATGATCTGGGAAAGTAATAATTAATTTGAATGTCGCATCAAACCCACAGGAATTGAGAAGTGAAAATTAAGCACCATAAGGAGGAGCATCAGTAAAACTACTTAATACGCAAAGGCGATGTTGGGACATGTCGACGATATAGTAGATGATTGCTGGGAGATAAATATAGACTAAAGTGTGTGTGTGTATATTAACAAAGACTAAAGTATATATTTAATCCTTTAATTTTATACAACATTTCATTCTATTCCCTTAATTTTACATGTTTTTTTAACCCTTTTATCCTAATATTGTTAGCTCAACAAATTTTTATATTAAATTTTTTGATAAAATATTTTTAAATGTTGACATATTAAATTTAACTTTTTTTTTAAAATAACAATGATTGATGCAAAAAAGAAAATTATTTGAAACTAATAATGTTAGTGTTAAATGATTAAAAATATACTTTATAAAATTAAAGAATCAAATTGAAACCTTATATAAAATTAGATGACTAAAAATATATCTTAGCCATAAACATATAAAGCTTATCCAAGCCCTGAAAACTAATAATTTCGAAGGAAGATATATACTATAAATAATCATAGCAACAGCAACGTGAGTGTTACTTTATGCATGTTGAGCCATGTTAATGCAAGCGCTGAAGGCAAAAATGACTGGTTAACAAAGTATAGATGCAAGAGGGAGAAGTCTCCAAAGCCTTATTCCGAGTAAATTGAATTAGTAACCAGGATCTGGGAAATTCGTCATAGTTCATTATATTTCGTAATGCAAGAACTTAGCTTCCTGATGAGCAGTTATAATTCGTAAAAATGTAATGAAATTGAAACACATCAAGTCAAATGAACACTAAAGCACCGGGCAAAAGCAAAGAATAGTAATAATAAAGAAGGGAAGGCATGATCCAGGTGGAGGAAAAAGCACCTTTAGACAAGGAAGGAGTTTTGGAGAAGTCCAGGTGAAAAGGGAGGTGAGGATGGAGAGCGCATCGAAGCTTATCAGGCAATCTGGAGAAAAAATCGCATTTGAGAGCACTTACCGAGTAGCGCTCTCCTTTTGCGCGCAACAACGGAGTTTCTGAATGATCTTCCATTGCTGCCCCTTTAGAAGCTCTAACAACAATATTCTGATACTTGAAAAACACCCGCCCCCCCAAAAAAATAAAAAAAAAAATACCCCTCTGCTTGCTCTTATGCACTCGAGATATTCATTTATTAATAGGTTTTTTTGGGAAATTGTGAAATTCAAGTGTGCCTGCCTGGTAATGCTAAGCCTGAGACACACCTTCGATTGTGTCCAGGTGTGTACTACGTTGTGGCCATCACCTCCGCCTCACCGCATGATTCCAGTGCATCTACTACAACTTACCACAAATTAGCTGTACACTTTAAAGGATAATAGTCAAAATTATATTTAAACTAATTATAAATTAAAAATTTTATTAAATTGATTAAGATATTGATTTAACAATTTATTGATCAACCAAATGAGCTAACTTGAATTATCATGGGATGCTTGTACTGAGCAAGCCCAATCCCTTGTACTAAAAATTAAAAAGCAGCCAAATTTAAAATTCCACTGCTATCCAATGGGTGAAGGGATGCTAAAATTACATTCTGGGACATAAATCTTGTAAAATTCACACAAGAAAATATATCCTAAAAAGTTTAAATTATTCTTATAATTTAAAAATATTTACGTTATCAATTTATCATGAGTAAACAAAAATTTTCTTACGATATAACAGAGAAAATTACATATTTTTACAATAATGACGCTAATGATAAGAATAATTGCACGTCTATTAAGTCTCATTGGATTATCAATTATTTATTAACGGTAAATAACTTAGACAATGTATGATTCTTGCAAGTTTGACGTGAACTCTTCATGTGTCTTGTTGCGTTTTAAGAGAAGTGCTTGCTGGTGATCTAATTCATTATTACCCATGCATGAAACAAAAATCAAATTTACCCAGCATAATAATATATTTCTTTCTTCCTTTTAATACTTTTTTAAAAAAATAAATTAGTGATGGTAATTTATTTTTTTCTTGATATAATTATTTTTTTATATTATATGATATCATTTTTTCACAGTTATTATTTCTTTAAAAAATCCAAATGCATTCCTCTGGGGGTGGGTTGTCTCGTTTCCTTCAATTGTTCACAAATTATGGACGTGAAAGCCATAGGTCCAATGAACTTGAACCCTACTTAATTCCATAGGTCCAAATCATTGGGCCTTATTGAACTCCTAGTTTATCGAAGAATAAGAGATGAAGCTGATCCATGGGCCAAACAAAAAAGATATGCAGCTGATACGGTGATCCAGCTGGACTGTGCGTTCGGATCAAACACCCCAAACCTTTGGTTCTTGGTTCAATTCAGTAATCAGTGTAGATTAGAATTGAACCGAAATCCCGAACCACCGGAATAATTCCGATTCAAGATTCCAGTTGGGTTTGCCCCGCATTCTCTCGCAGGTTTTCGTTTTCAATGGCATCTCCGTTCTCAAATTTCAAATACGCGGATAGCCTCACCGTGGTAGGTATCTCTCTCTGCACTGCGATTGTTTGCGAGGCAATCTCATGGGTCCTTATCTACCGCACCAGTTCCTACAAGAACCTTCGATCCTCCATCGACAAAGCCGCCAAGAAGCTCGAGACCATGAAGGTTGACACCAACAAGATTAACGTCAAGAAGTCCAAGACCAAAAAGATCGATCGTGTCGAGACCAGCCTCAAAGAATCCAGCCGTGACTTGTCCCTCTTTAAGTTCAAGTCCGGCGGTGTCGTCGCTCTCGTTCTCTTCGTCGTCTTTGGGCTACTCAACTCCCTCTTCGAAGGCAAGGTAGTCGCTAAATTGCCCTTCCACCGTTTGGGCTTATCATGAAGATGAGCCATCGAGGGTTGCAGGGTAAACGATTCCACCGATTGTTCCATGGCGTTTCTATATTTTTTGTGTTCGATTAGTATTCGAACAAATTTGCAGAAGTTGTTGGGATTCGCACCGCCAAGGGGTGCGAGTCCCGGTCTGTTCCCGATGCCGGATCCGAAGACCAACTGATTGGGTCATTTTATTTGCAAAACTTATCGATGTTGCTAGGCTAGAGGAGGTAGTTTGGGAATCGCATAAGTCCTTTGCGGGTGATTGATTCACTAATGGAACCCAATATAATTTCAGCTGTTAATTGCTATGACTTTTCTTTAGAAGGTTCTACTTCGGTTTTACAGTCGCAATTTATTTTCAGACACTTTAATCTATATCGAATAATGGCTATCATTTTTTAAGTTACTAGTGATTCAATGATTTGATTTCCTCCTGCTGTCTTTTCTGTTAACGATGTTATGTGCTCTAACTCTAAATGAACTACTCACTGCAAAATGTTCTTTGTTATTGAATTTCAGTCTGTAAGCTGACTCTTAGCTCTTTTAAAGATTTTATTCCTGCAATTTGTTTTTGAACATGGATCTTATCATCTTTTAAGATTGTACAAAACGCTTGGGTGTGTTTTTTAATATAACTGGATCAGGTATGGCCCTTGTACTGAATTTCACTACATTTACTATCCTGTCAGCTGCATCTTAAATATATTGATTGGTAGAAGCATGCTTCTTTTTTTTTTTTTTCTTTTTTTTTATTGGTGAACGAATTATGCTGTAGATTGGAAGCATCCCATGATTTTAGTAGTTCAGGCTAACATCTGTGTCTTAACTGGCTTGTTTAGAAACCTAATTCTATTAGACTCTTTATGTCATAAGAATTCATAGTTGGTGTAAGTTTTGGAGGCATGCGGAACAACTTTCTTGTCCATAGTAGAACCAGCGGGCAAAATTTCGTGAGAGAAAGACCTCTTGTTGGAGACTTGGAGTGCCCCAGAATAACACCACTTTCTTACTAGGAGCGGAGAGCTAATTGCATTTAAGTCCATAGGTACAGAAATTATCGGCTAACTATATTTTTTAGCATGTCACCACACGACACCATTCCTATCGGATACTGTTGTGTAATTGTATTGGGGAAAGAGAGAAAGGGGGGGAGAAATGAAGAGGGGGAGAAATGAAGAGAATCAGGGAGAGGGAGAAATTGATTCAGAAAACGGACTCATCTTATTCTCAATCATCATTCAAACAGCAGTGCTCCCTATACAATGCCTTGCCCCCTTTTATAGACACCATGACTTAACCCCTTCGTATTATAACTACCCAACAAACTTCCTATTCCTCTTCTGATTACACACTGATATAGTAGTAGAAACTCAGATGCTGAAATCTATTTGTGGAGGTAAAATTTACCTTCCTAAAGGCTGAGGAATGATAGAGGCATCATTATTCATTGTTGTTATGTGGTAGGCACATCGACACCTAATCCTTATGTCATCCCATTTTAGAATTGTCGGAGGCATATTTTTTTTTATTGAAAGAATTAGACTTTTATTTCCCCCCTAAGATAAAATTACTCGATGATGTCGGTACCATGCGTGAATGGTTCACCTTAGAATTTATCCTTCACGTGAAATTATTGGAGGGGGAAGGAATTTATTTCTCATTTAATTGAGGTCTTGTCTCAATTCAGCAATCAAAATGCCCGAGTTTGGTAGCTAGGTAAATTTTTGGGCTTTTGTGTGCTTTGTTTAAGAGTCTTGTAGCATATGGACATGACTACGCTTGTGAACTAGAAGGCAATTTGGTTAGGCGGAGATGCAATGATGCATGTGACATCATGCTACTTTTGGAATATTTGGAATGGGAATGGTGACAGGCCAATTATGGTCGTATAATAACTAAACGTAGTGCACTGGCTGGTGATTTTTGTGGGGGATTTTGTCACGAGAAGTATGATTTTGTAAAGTCAAGTGTTGTTTTTAATTGTTGTGTAAGATTTTATTATATGTCAATTGAGTATCATCTCTTGGTCTTGTGAGGTGTTATTATCTGTCCTGTTATAAATGATTTAGTTACATAGTTGCAAGAGGACATTTTTAATAATTAAAAATTATTATAAATATTCAAATATGATTAATGGTAGAAGATTATAATTAATTATCTTTTATTTGTATTTTTTATATTA